>NC_065436.1:10628245-11881829 GCF_024364675.1 Aethina tumida
TTTAATAATTAAATTTTTAAAATTTAGTATTTAAATATTTAAATTTTAAAATTTAAAGTTTTAATAATTAAATATTTAAAATTTGTATTTAAATTTTTAAATTTTAAAATTAAAAGTTTTAATAGTTAAATTTTTAAAATTTGTATTTAAATTTTTAAATTTTAAAATTTAAAGTTTTATTAATTAAATTTTTAAAATTTAGTATTTAAATTTTTAAATTTTAAAATTTAAAGTTTTAATAATTAAATTTTTAAAATTTAGTATTTAAATTTTTAAATTTTAAAATTTAAAGTTTTAATAATTAAATTTTTAAAATTTGTATTTAAATTTTTAAATTTTAAAATTTAAAGTTTTAATAATTAAATTTTTAAAATTTAGTATTTAAATTTTTAAAATTTAAAATTAAAAGTTTTAATAATTAAATTTTTAAAATTTGTATTTAAATTTTTAAATTTTAAAATTTAAAGTTTTAATAATTAAATTTTTAAAATTTGGTATTTAAATTTTTAAATTTTAAAACTTAAAGTTTTAACAACTAAATTTTTAAAATTTAGTATTTAAATTTTTAAATTTTAAAATTTAAAGTTTTAATAATTAAATTTTTAAAATTTAGTATTTAAATTTTTAAATTTTAAAATTTAAAGTTTAAACAAAAAACATTTTTAAAAATTAGTATTTATATTTTTAAATTTTAAAATTTAAAGTTTTAATAATTAAATTTTTAAAATTTAGTATTTAAATTTTTAAATTTTAAAATTTAAATATTTAAATTCTAAAATTTAAAATTTCAATAATTAAATTTTTAAAATTTAGTATTTATGTTTTTAAATTTTAAAATTTAAAGTTTTAATAATTAAATTTTTAAAATTTAGTATTTAAATTTTTAAATTTTAAAATTTAAATTTTTAAATTTTAAAATTTAAAATTTCAATAATTAAATTTTTAAAATTTAGTATTTAAGTTTTTAAATTTTAAAATTTAAAGTTTTAATAATTAAATTTTTAAAATTTAGTATTTAAATTTTTAAATTTTAAAATTTAAAGTTTAAACAAAAAAAATTTTTAAAATTTAGTATTTAAATTTTTAAATTTTAAAATTTAAAGTTTAAACAAAAAAAATTTTTAAAATTTAGTATTTAAATTTTTAAATTTTAAAATTTAAAGTTTTAATAATTAAATTTTTAAAATTTAGAATTTAAATTTTTAAATTTTAAAATTTAAATTTTTAAATTCTAAAATTTAAAATTTCAATAATTAAATTTTCAAAATTTAGTATTTAAATTTTTAAATTTTTAAATTTAAAATTATAATAATTAAATTTTTAAAATTTAGTATTTAAATTTTTAAATTTTAAAATTTAAATTTTTAAATTTTAAAATTTAAAATTTCAATAATTAAATTTTTAAAATTTAGTATTTAAGTTTTTAAATTTTAAAATTTAAAGTTTTAACAATTAAATTTTTAAAATTTAGTATTTAAATTTTTAAATTTTAAAATTTAAAGTTTTAATAATTAAATTTTTAAAATTTAGTATTTAAATTTTTAAATTTTAAAATTTAAAGTTTTAATAATTAAATTTTTAAAATTTGTATTTAAATTTTTAAATTTTAAAATTTAAAGTTTTAATAATTAAATTTTTAAAATTTAGTATTTAAATTTTTAAAATTTAAAATTAAAAGTTTTAATAATTAAATTTTTAAAATTTGTATTTAAATTTTTAAATTTTAAAATTTAAAGTTTTAATAATTAAATTTTTAAAATTTGGTATTTAAATTTTTAAATTTTAAAACTTAAAGTTTTAACAATTAAATTTTTAAAATTTAGTATTTAAATTTTTAAATTTTAAAATTTAAAGTTTTAATAATTAAATTTTTAAAATTTAGTATTTAAAATTTTAAATATTAAAATTTAAAGTTTAAACAAAAAACATTTTTAAAAATTAGTATTTAAATTTTTAAATTTTAAAATTTAAAGTTTTAATAATTAAATTTTTAAAATTTAGTATTTAAATTTTTAAATTTTAAAATTTAAATTTTTAAATTTTAAAATTTAAAATTTCAATAATTAAATTTTTAAAATTTAGTATTTAAGTTTTTAAATTTTAAAATTTAAAGTTTTAATAATTAAATTTTTAAAATTTAGTATTTAAATTTTTAAATTTTAAAATTTAAAGTTTAAACAAAAAAAATTTTTAAAATTTAGTATTTAAATTTTTAAATTTTAAAATTTAAAGTTTAAACAAAAAAAATTTTTAAAATTTAGTATTTAAATTTTTAAATTTTAAAATTTAAAGATTTAATAATTAAATTTTTAAAATTTAGTATTTAAACTTTTAAATTTTAAAATTTAAAGTTTAAACAAAAAAAATTTTTAAAATTTAGTATTTAAATTTTTAAATTTTAAAATTTAAAGTTTTAATAATTAAATTTTTAAAATTTAGAATTTAAATTTTTAAATTTTAAAATTTAAATTTTTAAATTCTAAAATTTAAAATTTCAATAATTAAATTTTTAAAATTTAGTATTTAAGTTTTTAAATTTTAAAATTTAAAGTTTTAATAATTAAATTTTTAAAATTTAGTATTTAAATTTTTAAATTTAAATTTTTAAATTTTAAAATTTAAAATTTCAATAATTAAATTTTTAAAATTTAGTATTTAAGTTTTTAAATTTTAAAATTTAAAGTTTTAACAATTAAATTTTTAAAATTTAGTATTTAAATTTTTAAATTTTAAAATTTAAAGTTTTAATAATTAAATTTTTAAAATTTAGTATTTAAATTTTTAAATTTTAAAATTTAAATTTTTAAATTTTAAAATTTAAAATTTCAATAATTAAATTTTTAAAATTTAGTATTTAAGTTTTTAAATTTTAAAATTTAAAGTTTTAATAATTAAATTTTTAAAATTTAGTCTTTAAATTTTTAAATTTTAAAATTTAAAGTTTAAACAAAAAAAATTTTTAAAATTTAGTATTTAAATATTTAAATTTTAAAATTTAAAGTTTTAATAATTAAATTTTTAAAATTTAGAATTTAAATTTTTAAATTTTAAAATTTAAATTTTTAAATTCTAAAATTTAAAATTTCAATAATTAAATTTTTAAAATTTAGTATTTAAGTTTTTAAATTTTAAAATTTAAAGTTTTAATAATTAAATTTTTAAAATTTAGTATTTAAATTTTTAAATTTTAAAATTTAAATTTTTAAATTTTAAAATTTAAAATTTCAATAATTCAATTTTTAAAATTTAGTATTTAAGTTTTTAAATTTTAAAATTTAAAGTTTTAATAATTAAATTTTTAAAATTTAGTATTTAAATTTTTATATTTTAAAGTTTGAAGTTTTAATAATTAAATTTTTAAAATTTGTATTTAAATTTATAAATTTTAAAATTTAAAGTTTTAATAATTAAATTTTTAAAATTTAGTATTTAAATTTTTAAATTTTAAAATTTAAAGTTTTAATAATTAAATTTTTAAAATTTATTATTTAAATTTTCAAATTTTAAAATTTAAAGTTTTAATAATTAAATTTTTAAAATTTGTATTTAAGTTTTTAAATTTTAAAATTTAAAGTTTTAATAATTAAATTTTTAAAATTTTGTATTTAAATATTTAAATTTTAAAATTTAAAGTTTTAATAATTAAATATTTAAAATTTGTATTTAAATTTTTAAATTTTAAAATTAAAAGTTTTAATAGTTAAATTTTTAAAATTTGTATTTAAATTTTTAAATTTTAAAATTTAAAGTTTTATTAATTAAATTTTTAAAATTTAGTATTTAAATTTTTAAATTTTAAAATTTAAAGTTTTAATAATTAAATTTTTAAAATTTAGTATTTAAATTTTTAAATTTTAAAATTTAAAGTTTTAATAATTAAATTTTTAAAATTTGTATTTAAATTTTTAAATTTTAAAATTTAAAGTTTTAATAATTAAATTTTTAAAATTTAGTATTTAAATTTTTAAAATTTAAAATTAAAAGTTTTAATAATTAAATTTTTAAAATTTGTATTTAAATTTTTAAATTTTAAAATTTAAAGTTTTAATAATTAAATTTTTAAAATTTGGTATTTAAATTTTTAAATTTTAAAACTTAAAGTTTTAACAACTAAATTTTTAAAATTTAGTATTTAAATTTTTAAATTTTAAAATTTAAAGTTTTAATAATTAAATTTTTAAAATTTAGTATTTAAATTTTTAAATTTTAAAATTTAAAGTTTAAACAAAAAACATTTTTAAAAATTAGTATTTATATTTTTAAATTATAAAATTTAAAGTTTTAATAATTAAATTTTTAAAATTTAGAATTTAAATTTTTAAATTTTAAAATTTAAATATTTAAATTCTAAAATTTAAAATTTCAATAATTAAATTTTTAAAATTTAGTATTTATGTTTTTAAATTTTAAAATTTAAAGTTTTAATAATTAAATTTTTAAAATTTAGTATTTAAATTTTTAAATTTTAAAATTTAAATTTTTAAATTTTAAAATTTAAAATTTCAATAATTAAATTTTTAAAATTTAGTATTTAAGTTTTTAAATTTTAAAATTTAAAGTTTTAATAATTAAATTTTTAAAATTTAGTATTTAAATTTTTAAATTTTAAAATTTAAAGTTTAAACAAAAAAAATTTTTAAAATTTAGTATTTAAATTTTTAAATTTTAAAATTTAAAGTTTAAACAAAAAAAATTTTTAAAATTTAGTATTTAAATTTTTAAATTTTAAAATTTAAAGTTTTAATAATTAAATTTTTAAAATTTAGAATTTAAATTTTTAAATTTTAAAATTTAAATTTTTAAATTCTAAAATTTAAAATTTCAATAATTAAATTTTCAAAATTTAGTATTTAAATTTTTAAATTTTTAAATTTAAAATTATAATAATTAAATTTTTAAAATTTAGTATTTAAATTTTTAAATTTTAAAATTTAAATTTTTAAATTTTAAAATTTAAAATTTCAATAATTAAATTTTTAAAATTTAGTATTTAAGTTTTTAAATTTTAAAATTTAAAGTTTTAACAATTAAATTTTTAAAATTTAGTATTTAAATTTTTAAATTTTAAAATTTAAAGTTTTAATAATTAAATTTTTAAAATTTAGTATTTAAATTTTTAAATTTTAAAATTTAAAGTTTTAATAATTAAATTTTTAAAATTTGTATTTAAATTTTTAAATTTTAAAATTTAAAGTTTTAATAATTAAATTTTTAAAATTTAGTATTTAAATTTTTAAAATTTAAAATTAAAAGTTTTAATAATTAAATTTTTAAAATTTGTATTTAAATTTTTAAATTTTAAAATTTAAAGTTTTAATAATTAAATTTTTAAAATTTGGTATTTAAATTTTTAAATTTTAAAACTTAAAGTTTTAACAATTAAATTTTTAAAATTTAGTATTTAAATTTTTAAATTTTAAAATTTAAAGTTTTAATAATTAAATTTTTAAAATTTAGTATTTAAAATTTTAAATATTAAAATTTAAAGTTTAAACAAAAAACATTTTTAAAAATTAGTATTTAAATTTTTAAATTTTAAAATTTAAAGTTTTAATAATTAAATTTTTAAAATTTAGTATTTAAATTTTTAAATTTTAAAATTTAAATTTTTAAATTTTAAAATTTAAAATTTCAATAATTAAATTTTTAAAATTTAGTATTTAAGTTTTTAAATTTTAAAATTTAAAGTTTTAATAATTAAATTTTTAAAATTTAGTATTTAAATTTTTAAATTTTAAAATTTAAAGTTTAAACAAAAAAAATTTTTAAAATTTAGTATTTAAATTTTTAAATTTTAAAATTTAAAGTTTAAACAAAAAAAATTTTTAAAATTTAGTATTTAAATTTTTAAATTTTAAAATTTAAAGATTTAATAATTAAATTTTTAAAATTTAGTATTTAAACTTTTAAATTTTAAAATTTAAAGTTTAAACAAAAAAAATTTTTAAAATTTAGTATTTAAATTTTTAAATTTTAAAATTTAAAGTTTTAATAATTAAATTTTTAAAATTTAGAATTTAAATTTTTAAATTTTAAAATTTAAATTTTTAAATTCTAAAATTTAAAATTTCAATAATTAAATTTTTAAAATTTAGTATTTAAGTTTTTAAATTTTAAAATTTAAAGTTTTAATAATTAAATTTTTAAAATTTAGTATTTAAATTTTTAAATTTAAATTTTTAAATTTTAAAATTTAAAATTTCAATAATTAAATTTTTAAAATTTAGTATTTAAGTTTTTAAATTTTAAAATTTAAAGTTTTAACAATTAAATTTTTAAAATTTAGTATTTAAATTTTTAAATTTTAAAATTTAAAGTTTTAATAATTAAATTTTTAAAATTTAGTATTTAAATTTTTAAATTTTAAAATTTAAATTTTTAAATTTTAAAATTTAAAATTTCAATAATTAAATTTTTAAAATTTAGTATTTAAGTTTTTAAATTTTAAAATTTAAAGTTTTAATAATTAAATTTTTAAAATTTAGTATTTAAATTTTTAAATTTTAAAATTTAAAGTTTAAACAAAAAAAATTTTTAAAATTTAGTATTTAAATATTTAAATTTTAAAATTTAAAGTTTTAATAATTAAATTTTTAAAATGTAGAATTTAAATTTTTAAATTTTAAAATTTAAATTTTTAAATTCTAAAATTTAAAATTTCAATAATTAAATTTTTAAAATTTAGTATTTAAGTTTTTAAATTTTAAAATTTAAAGTTTTAATAATTAAATTTTTAAAATTTAGTATTTAAATTTTTAAATTTTAAAATTTAAATTTTTAAATTTTAAAATTTAAAATTTCAATAATTCAATTTTTAAAATTTAGTATTTAAGTTTTTAAATTTTAAAATTTAAAGTTTTAATAATTAAATTTTTAAAATTTAGTATTTAAATTTTTATATTTTAAAGTTTGAAGTTTTAATAATTAAATTTTTAAAATTTGTATTTAAATTTATAAATTTTAAAATTTAAAGTTTTAATAATTAAATTTTTAAAATTTAGTATTTAAATTTTTAAATTTTAAAATTTAAAGTTTTAATAATTAAATTTTTAAAATTTATTATTTAAATTTTCAAATTTTAAAATTTAAAGTTTTAATAATTAAATTTTTAAAATTTGTATTTAAATTTTTAAATTTTAAAATTTAAAGTTTAAACAAAAAAAATTTTTAAAATTTAGTATTTAAATTTTTAAATTTTAAAATTTAAAGTTTTAATAATTAAATTTTTAAAATTTAGAATTTAAATTTTTAAATTTTAAAATTTAAATTTTTAAATTCTAAAATTTAAAATTTCAATAATTAAATTTTTAAAATTTAGTATTTAAGTTTTTAAATTTTAAAATTTAAAGTTTTAATAATTAAATTTTTAAAATTTAGTATTTAAATTTTTAAATTTTAAAATTTAAATTTTTAAATTTTAAAATTTAAAATTTCAATAATTAAATTTTTAAAATTTAGTATTTAAGTTTTTAAATTTTAAAATTTAAAGTTTTAATAATTAAATTTTTAAAATTTAGTATTTAAATTTTTATATTTTAAAGTTTGAAGTTTTAATAATTAAATTTTTAAAATTTGTATTTAAATTTATAAATTTTAAAATTTAAAGTTTTAATAATTAAATTTTTAAATTTAGTATTTAAATTTTTAAATTTTAAAATTTAAAGTTTTAATAATTAAATTTTTAAAATTTATTATTTAAATTTTCAAATTTTAAAATTTAAAGTTTTAATAATTAAATTTTTAAAATTTGTATTTAAGTTTTTAAATTTTAAAATTTAAAGTTTTAATAATTAAATTTTTAAAATTTAGTATTTAAATATTTAAATTTTAAAATTTAAAGTTTTAATAATTAAATATTTAAAATTTGTATTTAAATTTTTAAATTTTAAAATTAAAAGTTTTAATAGTTAAATTTTTAAAATTTGTATTTAAATTTTTAAATTTTAAAATTTAAAGTTTTATTAATTAAATTTTTAAAATTTAGTATTTAAATTTTTAAATTTTAAAATTTAAAGTTTTAATAATTAAATTTTTAAAATTTAGTATTTAAATTTTTAAATTTTAAAATTTAAAGTTTTAATAATTAAATTTTTAAAATTTGTATTTAAATTTTTAAATTTTAAAATTTAAAGTTTTAATAATTAAATTTTTAAAATTTAGTATTTAAATTTTTAAAATTTAAAATTAAAAGTTTTAATAATTAAATTTTTAAAATTTGTATTTAAATTTTTAAATTTTAAAATTTAAAGTTTTAATAATTACATTTTTAAAATTTGGTATTTAAATTTTTAAATTTTAAAACTTAAAGTTTTAACAATTAAATTTTTAAAATTTAGTATTTAAATTTTTAAATTTTAAAATTTAAAGTTTTAATAATTAAATTTTTAAAATTTAGTATTTAAATTTTTAAATTTTAAAATTTAAAGTTTAAACAAAAAACATTTTTAAAAATTAGTATTTATATTTTTAAATTTTAAAATTTAAAGTTTTAATAATTAAATTTTTAAAATTTAGAATTTAAATTTTTAAATTTTAAAATTTAAATATTTAAATTCTAAAATTTAAAATTTCAATAATTAAATTTTTAAAATTTAGTATTTATGTTTTTAAATTTTAAAATTTAAAGTTTTAATAATTAAATTTTTAAAATTTAGTATTTAAATTTTTAAATTTTAAAATTTAAATTTTTAAATTTTAAAATTTAAAATTTCAATAATTAAATTTTTAAAATTTAGTATTTAAGTTTTTAAATTTTAAAATTTAAAGTTTTAATAATTAAATTTTTAAAATTTAGTATTTAAATTTTTAAATTTTAAAATTTAAAGTTTAAACAAAAAAAATTTTTAAAATTTAGTATTTAAATATTTAAATTTTAAAATTTAAAGTTTTAATAATTAAATTTTTAAAATTTAGAATTTAAATTTTTAAATTTTAAAATTTAAATTTTTAAATTCTAAAATTTAAAATTTCAATAATTAAATTTTTAAAATTTAGTATTTAAGTTTTTAAATTTTAAAATTTAAAGTTTTAATAATTAAATTTTTAAAATTTAGTATTTAAATATTTAAATTTTAAAATTTAAAGTTTTAATAATTAAATTTTTAAAATTTAGTATTTAAATTTTTAAATTTTAAAATTTAAAGTTTAAACAAAAAAAATTTTTAAAATTTAGTATTTAAATTTTTAAATTTTAAAATTTAAAGTTTAAACAAAAAAAATTTTTAAAATTTAGTATTTAAATTTTTAAATTTTAAAATTTAAAGATTTAATAATTAAATTTTTAAAATTTAGTATTTAAACTTTTAAATTTTAAAATTTAAAGTTTAAACAAAAAAAATTTTTAAAATTTAGTATTTAAATTTTTAAATTTTAAAATTTAAAGTTTTAATAATTAAATTTTTAAAATTTAGAATTTAAATTTTTAAATTTTAAAATTTAAATTTTTAAATTCTAAAATTTAAAATTTCAATAATTAAATTTTTAAAATTTAGTATTTAAGTTTTTAAATTTTAAAATTTAAAGTTTTAATAATTAAATTTTTAAAATTTAGTATTTAAATTTTTAAATTTAAATTTTTAAATTTTAAAATTTAAAATTTCAATAATTAAATTTTTAAAATTTAGTATTTAAGTTTTTAAATTTTAAAATTTAAAGTTTTAACAATTAAATTTTTAAAATTTAGTATTTAAATTTTTAAATTTTAAAATTTAAAGTTTTAATAATTAAATTTTTAAAATTTAGTATTTAAATTTTTAAATTTTAAAATTTAAATTTTTAAATTTTAAAATTTAAAATTTCAATAATTAAATTTTTAAAATTTAGTATTTAAGTTTTTAAATTTTAAAATTTAAAGTTTTAATAATTAAATTTTTAAAATTTAGTATTTAAATTTTTAAATTTTAAAATTTAAAGTTTAAACAAAAAAAATTTTTAAAATTTAGTATTTAAATATTTAAATTTTAAAATTTAAAGTTTTAATAATTAAATTTTTAAAATTTAGAATTTAAATTTTTAAATTTTAAAATTTAAATTTTTAAATTCTAAAATTTAAAATTTCAATAATTAAATTTTTAAAATTTAGTATTTAAGTTTTTAAATTTTAAAATTTAAAGTTTTAATAATTAAATTTTTAAAATTTAGTATTTAAATTTTTAAATTTTAAAATTTAAATTTTTAAATTTTAAAATTTAAAATTTCAATAATTCAATTTTTAAAATTTAGTATTTAAGTTTTTAAATTTTAAAATTTAAAGTTTTAATAATTAAATTTTTAAAATTTAGTATTTAAATTTTTATATTTTAAAGTTTGAAGTTTTAATAATTAAATTTTTAAAATTTGTATTTAAATTTATAAATTTTAAAATTTAAAGTTTTAATAATTAAATTTTTAAAATTTAGTATTTAAATTTTTAAATTTTAAAATTTAAAGTTTTAATAATTAAATTTTTAAAATTTATTATTTAAATTTTCAAATTTTAAAATTTAAAGTTTTAATAATTAAATTTTTAAAATTTGTATTTAAATTTTTAAATTTTAAAATTTAAAGTTTTAATAATTAAATTTTTAAAATTTAGTATTTAAATATTTAAATTTTAAAATTTAAAGTTTTAATAATTAAATATTTAAAATTTGTATTTAAATTTTTAAATTTTAAAATTAAAAGTTTTAATGGTTAAATTTTTAAAATTTGTATTTAAATTTTTAAATTTTAAAATTTAAAGTTTTATTAATTAAATTTTTAAAATTTAGTATTTAAATTTTTAAATTTTAAAATTTAAAGTTTTAATAATTAAATTTTTAAAATTTAGTATTTAAATTTTTAAATTTTAAAATTTAAAGTTTTAATAATTAAATTTTTAAAATTTGTATTTAAATTTTTAAATTTTAAAATTTAAAGTTTTAATAATTAAATTTTTAAAATTTAGTATTTAAATTTTTAAAATTTAAAATTAAAAGTTTTAATAATTAAATTTTTAAAATTTGTATTTAAATTTTTAAATTTTAAAATTTAAAGTTTTAATAATTAAATTTTTAAAATTTGGTATTTAAATTTTTAAATTTTAAAACTTAAAGTTTTAACAATTAAATTTTTAAAATTTAGTATTTATGTTTTTAAATTTTAAAATTTAAAGTTTTAATAATTAAATTTTTAAAATTTAGTATTTAAATTTTTAAATTTTAAAATTTAAAGTTTAAACAAAAAAAATTTTTAAAATTTAGTATTTAAATTTTTAAAATTTAAAATTTAAAGTTTTAATAATTAAATTTTTAAAATTTAGAATTTAAATTTTTAAATTTTAAAATTTAAATTTTTAAATTCTAAAATTTAAAATTTCAATAATTAAATTTTTAAAATTTAGTATTTAAGTTTTTAAATTTTAAAATTTAAAGTTTTAATAATTAAATTTTTAAAATTTAGTATTTAAATTTTTAAATTTTAAAATTTAAATTTTTAAATTTTAAAATTTAAAATTTCAATAATTAAATTTTTAAAATTTAGTATTTAAGTTTTTAAATTTTAAAATTTAAAGTTTTAACAATTAAATTTTTAAAATTTAGTATTTAAATTTTTAAATTTTAAAATATAAAGTTTTAATAATTAAATTTTTAAAATTTAGTATTTAAATTTTTAAATTTTAAAATTTAAAGTTTAAACAAAAAAAATTTTTAAAATTTAGTATTTAATTTTTAAATTTTAAAATTTAAAGTTTTAATAATTAAATATTTAAAATTTAGAATTTAAATTTTTAAATTTTAAAATTTAAATTTTTAAATTCTAAAATTTAAAATTTCAATAATTAAATTTTTAAAATTTAGTATTTAAGTTTTTAAATTTTAAAATTTAAAGTTTTAATAATTAAATTTTTAAAATTTAGTATTTAAATTTTTAAATTTTAAAATTTAAATTTTTAAATTTTAAAATTTAAAATTTCAATAATTAAATTTTTAAAATTTAGTATTTAAGTTTTTAAATTTTAAAATTTAAAGTTTTAATAATTAAATTTTTAAAACTTAGTATTTAAATTTTTATATTTTAAAGTTTGAAGTTTTAATAATTAAATTTTTAAAATTTGTATTTAAATTTATAAATTTTAAAATTTAAAGTTTTAATAATTAAATTTTTAAAATTTAGTATTTAAATTTTTAAATTTTAAAATTTAAAGTTTTAATAATTAAATTTTTAAAATTTATTATTTAAATTTTCAAATTTTAAAATTTAAAGTTTTAATAATTAAATTTTTAAAATTTGTATTTAAATTTTTAAATTTTAAAATTTAAAGTTTTAATAATTAAATCTTTAAAATTTAGTATTTAAATATTTAAATTTTAAAATTTAAAGTTTTAATAATTAAATATTTAAAATTTGTATTTAAATTTTTAAATTTTAAAATTTAAAGTTATAATAATTAAATATTTATAATTTAGTATTTAAATTTTAAAATTTAAATTTTTAAATTTTAAAATTTAAAATTTTAATAATTAAATTTTTAAAATTTAGTATTTAAATTTTTAAATTTTAAAATTTAAAGTTTTAATAATGAAATTTTTAAAATTTAGTATTTAAATTTTTAAATTTTAAAATTTAAAATTTTAATAATTAAATTTTTAAAATTTAGTATTTAAATATTTAAATTTTAAAATTTAGAGATTTAATATTTAAAGTTTTTAAATTTAGTATTTAAATTTTTAAATTTTAAAATTTAAATTTTAATAATTAAAGTTTTAAAATTTAGTATTTAAAATTTTAAACTTTAAAATTTAAAGTTTTAATAATTAAATTTTTAAAATTTAGTATTTAAATTTTTAAATTTTAAAATTAAAAGTTTTAATAGTTAAATTTTTAAAATTTGTATTTAAATTTTTAAATTTTAAAATTTAAAGTCTTAATAATTAAATTTTTAAAATTTAGTATTTAAATTTTTAAATTTTAAAATTTAAAGTTTTAATAATTAAATTTTTAAAATTTAGTATTTAAATTTTAAAATTTTAAAATTTAAAGTTTTAATAATTAAATTTTTAAAATTTGTATTTAAATTTTTAAATTTTAAAATTTAAAGTTTTATTAATTAAATTTTTAAAATTTAGTATTTAAATTTTTAAATTTTAAAATTTAAAGTTTTAACAATTAAATTTTTAAAATTTAGTATTTAAATTTTTAAATTTTAAAATTTAAAGTTTTAATAATTAAATTTTTAAAATTTAGTATTTAAATTTTTAAATTTTAAAATTTAAATTTTTAAATTCTAAAATTTAAAATTTCAATAATTAAATTTTTAAAATTTAGTATTTAAGTTTTTAAATTTTAAAATTTAAAGTTTTAATAATTAAATTTTTAAAATTTAGAATTTAAATTTTTATATTTTAAAGTTTGAAGTTTTAATAATTAAATTTTTAAAATTTGTATTTAAATTTTTAAATTTTTAAATTTAAAGTTTTAATAATTAAATTTTTAAAATTTAGTATTTAAATATTTAAATTTTAAAATTTAAAGTTTTAATAATTAAATATTTAAAATTTGTATTTAAATTTTTAAATTTTAAAATTTAAAGTTATAATAATTAAATATTTAAAATTTAGTATTTAAATTTTAAAATTTAAATTTTTAAATTTTAAAATTTTAAAATTTTAATAATTAAATTTTTAAAATTTAGTATTTAAATTTTTAAATTTTAAAATTTAAAGTTTTAATAATGAAATTTTTAAAATTTAGTATTTAAATTTTTAAATTTTAAAATTTAAAATTTTAATAATTAAATTTTTAAAATTTAGTATTTAAATATTTAAATTTTAAAATTTAAAGATTTAATATTTAAAGTTTTTAAATTTAGTATTTAAATTTTTAAATTTTAAAATTTAAATTTTAATAATTAAAGTTTTAAAATTTAGTATTTAAAATTTTAAACTTTAAAATTTAAAGTTTTAATAATTAAATTTTTAAAATTTAGTATTTAAATTTTTAAATTTTAAAATTAAAAGTTTTAATAGTTAAATTTTTAAAATTTGTATTTAAATTTTTAAATTTTAAAATTTAAAGTTTTAATAATTAAATTTTTAAAATTTAGTATTTAAATTTTTAAATTTTAAAATTTAAAGTTTTAATAATTAAATTTTTAAAATTTAGTATTTAAATTTTAAAATTTTAAAATTTAAAGTTTTAATAATTAAATTTTTAAAATTTGTATTTAAATTTTTAAATTTTAAAATTTAAAGTTTTATTAATTAAATTTTTAAAATTTAGTATTTAAATTTTTAAATTTTAAAATGTAAAGTTTTAACAATTAAATTTTTAAAATTTAGTATTTAAATTTTTAAATTTTAAAATTTAAAGTTTTAATAATTAAATTTTTAAAATTTAGTATTTAAATTTTTAAATTTTAAAATTTAAATTTTTAAATTCTAAAATTTAAAATTTCAATAATTAAATTTTTAAAATTTAGTATTTAAGTTTTTAAATTTTAAAATTTAAAGTTTTAATAATTAAATTTTTAAAATTTAGTATTTAAATTTTTATATTTTAAAGTTTGAAGTTTCAATAATTAATTTTTAAATTTTAAAATTTAAATTTTAAAATTTAAAATTTTAATAATTAAATTTTTAAGATTTAGTATTTAAATTTTTAAATTTTAAAATTTAAAGTTTTAATAATTAAATTTTTAAAATTTGTATTTAAATTTATAAATTTTAAAATTTAAAGTTTTAATAATTAAATTTTTTAAATTTAGTAATTAAATTTTTAAATTTTAAAGTTTAAAGTTTTAATAATTAAATTTTTAAAATTTAGTATTTAAATTTTAAAATTTAAATTTATAAATTATAAAATTTAAACTTATAATAATTAAATTTTTAAAATTTAGTATTTAAATTTTTAAATTTTAAAATTTAAAGTTATAATAATTAAATTTTTAAAATTTAGTATTTAAATTTTTAAATTTTAAAATTTAAAATTTTAATAATTAAATTTTTAAGATTTAGTATTTAAATTTTTAAATTTTAAAATTTAAAGTTTTAATAATTAAATTTTTAAAATTTGTATTTAAATTTATAAATTTTAAAATTTAAAGTTTTAATAATTAAATTTTTAAAATTTAGTAATTAAATTTTTAAATTTTAAAGTTTAAAGTTTTAATAATTAAATTTTTAAAATTTAGTATTTAAATTTTAAAATTTAAATTTATAAATTTTAAAATTTAAACTTATAATAATTAAATTTTTAAAATTTAGTATTTAAATTTTTAAATTTTAAAATTTAAAGTTATAATAATTAAATTTTTAAAATTTAGTATTTAAATTTTTAAATTTTAAAATTTAAAATTTTAATAAATAAATTTTTAAGATTTAGTATTTAAATTTTTAAATTTTAAAATTTAAAGTTATAATAATTAAATTTTAAAAATTTAGTATTTAAATTTTTAAATTTTAAAGTTTAAAGTTTTAATAATTAAATTTTTAAAATTTAGTATTTAAATTTTAAAATTTAAATTTATAAATTTTAAAATTTAAACTTTTAATAATTAAATTTTTAAAATTTAGTATTTAAATTTTTAAATTTTAAAATTTAAAGTTATAATAATTAAATTTTTAAAATTTAGTATTTAAATATTTAAATTTTAAAATTTAAAGATTTAATATTTAAAGTTTTTAAATTTAGTATTTAAATTTTTAAATTTTAAAATTTAAATTTTAATAATTAAAGTTTTAAAATTTAGTATTTAAAATTTTAAACTTTAAAATTTAAAGTTTTAATAATTAAATTTTTAAAATTTAGTATTTAAATTTTTTAATTTTAAAATTAAAAGTTTTAATAGATAAATTTTTAAAATTTGTATTTAAATTTTTAATTTAAAAATTTTAAAATTTAAAGTTTTAATAATTAAATTTTTAAAATTTAGTATTTAAATTTTAAAATTTTAAAATTTAAAGTTTTAATAATTAAATTTTTATAATTTGTATTTAAATTTTTAAATTTTAAAATTTAAAGTTTTAATAATTAAATTTTTAAAATTTAGTATTTAAATTTTTAAATTTTAAAATTTAAAGTTTTAACAATTAAATTTTTAAAATTTAGTATTTAAATTTTTAAATTTTAAAATTTAAATTTTTAAATTCTAAAATTTAAAATTTCAATAATTAAATTTTTAAAATTTAGTATTTAAGTTTTTAAATTTTAAAATTTAAAGTTTTAATAATTAAATTTTTAAAATTTAGTATTTAAATTTTTATATTTTAAAGTTTGAAGTTTTAATAATTAATTTTTAAATTTTAGTATTTAAATTTTAAAATTTAAATTTTAAAATTTAAAATTTTAATAATTAAATTTTTAAAATTTAGTATTTAAATTTTTAAATTTTAAAATTTAAAGTTTTAATAATTAAATTTTTAAAATTTGTATTTAAATTTATAAATTTTAAAATTTAAAGTTTTAATAATTAAATTTTTAAAATTTAGTATTTAAATTTTTAAATTTTAAAGTTTAAAGTTTTAATAATTAAATTTTTAAAATTTAGTATTTAAATTTTAAAATTTAAATTTATAAATTTTAAAATTTACACTTTTAATAATTAAATTTTTAAAATTTAGTATTTAAATTTTTAAATTTTAAAATTTAAAGTTATAATAATTAAATTTTTAAAATTTAGTATTTAAATTTTTAAATTTTAAAATATAAAGGTTTAATAATGAAATTTTTAAAATTTAGTATTTAAATTTTTAAATTTTAATATTTAAAGTTTTAATAAATAAATTTTTAAAATGTAGTATTTAAATTTTAAAATTTAAATTTTTAAATTTTAAAATTTAATTTTAATAATTAAATTTTTAAAATTTAGTATTTAAATTTTAAAATTTTAAAATATAAAGTTTTAATAATGAAATTTTTAAAATTTAGTATTTAAATTTTTAAATTTTAAAATTTAAAGTTTTAATAATTAAATTTTTAAAATTTAGTATTTAAATTTTTAAAATTTAAAGTTTTAATATTTAAATTTTTTAAATTTAGTATTTAAGTTTTTAAATTTTAAAATTTAAAGTTTTAATAATTAAATTTTAAAAATTTAGTATTTAAATTTTTAAATTTTAAAATTTAAAGTTTTAATAATTAAATTTTTAAAATTTAGTATTAAAATTTTTAAATTTTAAAATTTAAAGATTTAATAATTAAATTTTTAAAATTTGGTATTTAAATTTTTAAATTTTAAAATTTAAAGTTTTAATAATTAAATTTTTAAAATTTGTATTTAAATTTTTAAATTTTAAAATTTAAAGTTTTAATAATTAAATTTTTAAAATTTAGTATTTAAATTTTTAAATTTTAAAATTTAAAGTTTTAATAATTAAATATATAAAATTTGTATTTAAATTTTTAAATTTTAAAATTTAAAGTTATAATAATTAAATATTTAAAATTTAGTATTTAAATTTTAAAATTTAAATTTTTAAATTTTAAAATTTAAAATTTTAATAATTAAATTTTTAAAATTTAGTATTTAAATATTTAAATTTTAAAATTTAAAGATTTAATATTTAAAGTTTTTAAATTTAGTATTTAAATTTATAAATTTTAAAATTTAAATTTTAATAATTAAAGTTTTAAAATTTAGTATTTAAAATTTTAAACTTTAAAATTTAAAGTTTTAATAATTAAATTTTTAAAATTTAGTATTTAAATTTTTAAATTTTAAAATTAAAAGTTTTAATAATTAAATTTTTAAAATTTGTATTTAAATTTTTAAATTTTAATATTTTAAGTTTTAATAATTAAATTTTTAAAATTTAGTATTTAAATTTTTAAATTTTAAAATTTAAAGTTTTAACAATTAAATTTTTAAAACTTAGTATTTAAATTTTTAAATTTTAAAATTTAAAGTTTTAATAATTAAATTTTTAAAATTTATTATTTAAATTTTCAAATTTTAAAATTTAAAGTTTTAATAATTAAATTTTTAAAATTTGTATTTAAATTTTTAAATTTTAAAATTTGAAGTTTTATTAATTAAATTTATAAAATTTAGTATTTAAATTTTTAAATTTTAAAATTTAAAATTTTAACAATTAAATTTTTAAAATTTAGTATTTAAATTTTTAAATTTTAAAATTTAAAGTTTTAATAATTAAATTTTTAAAATTTAGTATTTAAATTTTTAAATTTTAAAATTTAAATTTTTAAATTCTAAAATTTAAAATTTCAATAATTAAATTTTTAAAATTTAGTATTTAAGTTTTTAAATTTTAAAATTTAAAGTTTTAATAATTAAATTTTTAAAATTTAGTATTTAAATTTTTAAATTTTAAAATTTAAAGTTTTAATAATTAAATTTTTAAAATTTGTATTTAAATTTATAAATTTTAAAATTTAAAGTTTTAATAATTAAATTTTTAAAATTTAGTAATTAAATTTTTAAATTTTAAAGTTTAAAGTTTTAATAATTAAATTTTTAAAATTTAGTATTTAAATTTTAAAATTTAAATTTATAAATTTTAAAATTTAAACTTTTAATAATTAAATTTTTAAAATTTAGTATTTAAATTTTTAAATTCTAAAATTTAAAGTTATAATAATTAAATTTTTAAAATTTAGTATTTAAATTTATAAATTTTAAAATTTAAAGTTTTAATAATTAAATTTTTAAAATTTGTATTTAAATTTATAAATTTTAAAATTTAAAGTTTTAATAATTAAATTTTTAAAATTTAGTAATTAAATTTTTAAATTTTAAAGTTTAAAGTTTTAATAATTAAATTTTTAAAATTTAGTATTTAAATTTTAAAATTTAAATTTATAAATTTTAAAATTTAAACTTTTAATAATTAAATTTTTAAAATTTAATATTTAAATTTTTAAATTCTAAAATTTAAAGTTATAATAATTAAATTTTTAAAATTTAGTATTTAAATTTTTAAATTTTAAAATATAAAGTTATAATAATGAAATTTTTAAAATTTAGTATTTAAATTTTTAAATTTTAAAATTTAAAGTTTTAATAATTAAATTTTTAAAATTTAGTATTTAAATTTTTAAATTTTAAAGTTTAAAGTTTTAATAATTAAATTATTAAAATTTAGTATTTAAATTTTAAAAGTTAAATTTATAAATTTTAAAATTTAAACTTCTAATAATTAAATTTTTAAAATTTAGTATTTAAATATTTAAATTTTAAAATTTAAAGAATTAATATTTAAAGTTTTTAAATTTAGTATTTAAATTTTTAAATTTTAAAATTTAAATTTTTATAATTAAAGTTTTAAAATTTAGTATTTAAAATTTTAAACTTTAAAATTTAAAGTTTTAATAATTAAATTTTTAAAATTTAGTATTTAAATTTTTAAATTTTAAAATTAAAAGTTTTAATAGTCAAATTTTTAAAATTTGTATTTAAATTTTTAAATTTTAAAATTTAAAGTTTTAATAATTAAATTTTTAAAATTTGGTATTTAAATTTTTAAATTTTAAAATTTAAAGTTTTAATAATTAAATTTTTAAAATTTAGTATTTAAATTTTAAAATTTTAAAATTTAAAGTTTTAATAATTAAATTTTTATAATTTGTATTTAAATTTTTAAATTTTAAAATTTAAAGTTTTAATAATTAAATTTTTAAAATTTAGTATTTAAATTTTTAAATTTTAAAATTTAAAGTTTTAACAATTAAATTTTTAAAATTTAGTATTTAAATTTTTAAATTTTAAAATTTAAAGTTTTAATAATTAAATTTTTAAAATTTAGTATTTAAATTTTTAAATTTTAAAATTTAAATTTTTAAATTCTAAAATTTAAAATTTCAATAATTAAATTTTTAAAATTTAGTATTTAAATTTTTAAATTTTAAAATTTAAAGTTTTAATAATTAAATTTTTAAAATTTGTATTTAAATTTATAAATTTTAAAATTTAAAGTTTTAATAATTAAATTTTTAAAATTTAGTATTTAAATTTTAAAGTTTAAAGTTTTAATAATTAAATTTTTAAAATTTAGTATTTAAATTTTAAAATTTAAATTTATAAATTTTAAAATTTAAACTTTTAATAATTAAATTTTTAAAATTTAGTATTTAAATTTTTAAATTTTAAAATTTAAAGTTATAATAATTAAATTTTTAAAATTTAGTATTTAAATTTTTAAATTTTAAAATATAAAGTTTTAATAATGAAATTTTTAAAATTTAGTATTTAAATTTTTAAATTTTAAAATTTAAAGTTTTAATAATTAAATTTTTAAATTGTAGTATTTAAATTTTAAAATTTAAATTTTTAAATTTTAAAATTTAAAATTTTAATAATTAAATTTTTAAAATTTAGTATTTAAATTTTAAAATTTTAAAATATAAAGTTTTAATAATGAAATTTTTAAAATTTAGTATTTAAATTTTTAAATTTTAAAATTTAAAGTTTTAATAATTAAATTTTTAAAATTTAGTATTTAAATTTTTAAAATTTAAAGTTTTAATAATTAAATTTTTAAAATTTAGTATTTAAGTTTTTAAATTTTAAAATTTAAAGTTTTAATAATTAAATTTTAAAAATTTAGTATTTAAATTTTTAAATTTTAAAGTTTGAAATTTTAATAACTAAATTTTTAAAATTTAGTATTAAAATTTTTAAATTTTAAAATTTAAAGTTTTAATATTTAAATTTTTAAAATTTAGTATTTAAATTTTTAAATTTTAAAATTTAAAGTTTTAATAATTAAATTTTTAAAATTTGTATTTAAATTTTTAAATTTTAAAATTTAAAGTTTTAATAATTAAATTTTTAAAATTTGGTATTTAAATTTTTAAATTTTAAAATTTAAAGTTTTAATAATTAAGTATATAAAATTTGTATTTAAATTTTTAAATTTTAAAATTTAAAGTTATAATAATTAAATATTTAAAATTTAGTTTTTAAATTTTAAAATTTAAATTTTTAAATTTTAAAATTTAAAATTTTAATAATTAAATTTTTAAAATTTAGTATTTAAATATTTAAATTTTAAAATTTAAAGATTTAATATTTAAAGTTTTTAAATTTAGTATTTAAATTTATAAATTTTAAAATTTAAATTTTAATAATTAAAGTTTTAAAATTTAGTATTTAAAATTTTAAACTTTAAAATTTAAAGTTTTAATAATTAAATTTTTATAATTTAGTATTTAAATTTTTAAATTTTAAAATTTATGTTTTAACAATTAAATTTTTAAAATTTAGTATTTAAATTTTTAAATTTTAAAATTTAAAGTTTTAATAATTAAATTTTTAAAATTTAGTATTTAAATTTTTAAATTTTAAAATTTAAAATTTTAATAATTAAATTTTTAAAATTTAGTATTTAAATTTTTAAATTTTAAAATTTAAAATTTTAATAATTAAATTTTTAAAATTTAGTATTTAAATTTTTAAATTTTAAAGTTTAAAGTTTTAATAATTAAATTTTTAAAATTTAGTATTTAAATTTTAAAAGTTAAATTTATAAATTTTAAAATTTAAACTTTTAATAATTAAATTTTTAAAATTTAGTATTTAAATATTTAAATTTTAAAATTTAAAGATTTAATATTTAAAGTTTTTAAATTTAGTATTTAAATTTTTAAATTTTAAAGTTTAAAGTTATAATAATTAAATTTTTAAAATTTAGTATTTAAATATTTAAATTTTAAAATTTAAAGATTTAATATTTAAAGTTTTTAAATTTAGTATTTAAATTTTTAAATTTTAAAATTTAAATTTTAATAATTAAAGTTTTAAAATTTAGTATTTAAAATTTTAAACTTTAAAATTTAAAGTTTTAATAATTAAATTTTTAAAATTTAGTATTTAAATTTTTAAATTTTAAAATTAAAAGTTTTAATAGTCAAATTTTTAAAATTTGTATTTAAATTTTTAAATTTTAAAATTTAAAGTTTTAATAATTAAATTTTTAAAATTTAGTATTTAAATTTTTAAATTTTAAAATTTAAAGTTTTAATAATTAAATTTTTAAAATTTAGTATTTAAATTTTAAAATTTTAAAATTTAAAGTTTTAATAATTAAATTTTTTTAATTTGTATTTAAATTTTTAAATTTTAAAATTTAAAGTTTTAATAATTAAATTTTTAAAATTTAGTATTTAAATTTTTAAATTTTAAAATTTAAAGTTTTAACAATTAAATTTTTAAAATTTAGTATTTAAATTTTTAAATTTTAAAATTTAAAGTTTTAATAATTAAATTTTTAAAATTTAGTATTTAAATTTTTAAATTTTAAAATTTAAATTTTTAAATTCTAAAATTTAAAATTTCAATAATTAAATTTTTAAAATTTAGTATATAAGTTTTTAAATTTTAAAATTTAAAGTTTTAATAATTAAATTTTTAAAATTTAGTTTTTAAATTTTTATATTTTAAAGTTTGAAGTTTTAATAATTAATTTTTAAATTTTAGTATTTAAATTTTAAAATTTAAATTTTAAAATTTAAAATTTTAATAATTAAATTTTTAAAATTCAGTATTTAAATTTTTAAATTTTAAAATTTAAAGTTTTAATAATTAAATTTTTAAAATTTGTATTTAAATTTATAAATTTTAAAATTTAAAGTTTTAATAATTAAATTTTTAAAATTTAGTATTTAAATTTTTAAATTTTAAAGTTTAAAGTTTTAATAATTAAATTTTTAAAATTTAGTATTTAAATTTTAAAATTTAAATTTATAAATTTTAAAATTTAAACTTTTAATAATTAAATTTTTAAAATTTAGTATTTAAATTTTTAAATTTTAAAATTTAAAGTTATAATAATTAAATTTTTAAAATTTAGTATTTAAATTTTTAAATTTTAAAATATAAAGTTTTAATAATGAAATTTTTAAAATTTAGTATTTAAATTTTTAAATTTTAAAATTTAAAGTTTTAATAATTAAATTTTTAAAATGTAGTATTTAAATTTTAAAATTTAAATTTTTAAATTTTAAAATTTAAAATTTTAATAATTAAATTTTTAAAATTTAGTATTTAAATTTTAAAATTTTAAAATTTAAATTTTAATAATTAAAGTTTTAAAATTTAGTATTTAAAATTTTAAACTTTAAAATTTAAAGTTTAAATAATTAAATTTTTAAAATTTAGTATTTAAATTTTTAAATTTTAAAATTAAAAGTTTTAATAGTCAAATTTTTAAAATTTGTATTTAAATTTTTAAATTTTAAAATTTAAAGTTTTAATAATTAAATTTTTAAAATTTAGTATTTAAATTTTTAAATTTTAAAATTTAAAGTTTTAATAATTAAATTTTTAAAATTTAGTATTTAAATTTTAAAATTTTAAAATTTAAAGTTTTAATAATTAAATTTTTATAATTTGTATTTAAATTTTTAAATTTTAAAATTTAAAGTTTTAATAATTAAATTTTTAAAATTTAGTATTTAAATTTTTAAATTTTAAAATTTAAAGTTTTAACAATTAAATTTTTAAAATTTAGTATTTAAATATTTAAATTTTAAAATTTAAAGTTTTAATAATTAAATTTTTAAAATTTAGTATTTAAATTTTTAAATTTTAAAATTTAAATTTTTAAATTCTAAAATTTAAAATTTCAATAATTAAATTTTTAAAATTTAGTATATAAGTTTTTAAATTTTAAAATTTAAAGTTTTAATAATTAAATTTTTAAAATTTAGTATTTAAATTTTTAAATTTTAAAATTTAAAGTTTTAATAATTAAATTTTTAAAATTTGTATTTAAATTTATAAATTTTAAAATTTAAAGTTTTAATAATTAAATTTTTAAAATTTAGTATTTAAATTTTTAAATTTTAAAGTTTAAAGTTTTAATAATTAAATTTTTAAAATTTAGTATTTAAATTTTAAAATTTAAATTTATAAATTTTAAAATTTAAACTTTTAATAATTAAATTTTTAAAATTTAGTATTTAAATTTTTAAATTTTAAAATTTAAAGTTTTAATAATTAAATTTTTAAAATTTAGTATTTAAATTTTTAAATTTTAAAATTTAAAGTTTTAACAATTAAATTTTTAAAATTTAGTATTTAAATTTTTAAATTTTAAAATTTAAAGTTTTAATAATTAAATTTTTAAAATTTAGTATTTAAATTTTTAAATTTTAAAATTTAAATTTTTAAATTCTAAAATTTAAAATTTCAATAATTAAATTTTTAAAATTTAGTATATAAGTTTTTAAATTTTAAAATTTAAAGTTTTAATAATTAAATTTTTAAAATTTAGTATTTAAATTTTTATATTTTAAAGTTTGAAGTTTTAATAATTAATTTTTAAATTTTAGTATTTAAATTTTAAAATTTAAATTTTAAAATTTAAAATTTTAATAATTAAATTTTTAAAATTCAGTATTTAAATTTTTAAATTTTAAAATTTAAAGTTTTAATAATTAAATTTTTAAAATTTGTATTTAAATTTATAAATTTTAAAATTTAAAGTTTTAATAATTAAATTTTTAAAATTTAGTATTTAAATTTTTAAATTTTAAAGTTTAAAGTTTTAATAATTAAATTTTTAAAATTTAGTATTTAAATTTTAAAATTTAAATTTATAAATTTTAAAATTTAAACTTTTAATAATTAAATTTTTAAAATTTAGTATTTAAATTTTTAAATTTTAAAATTTAAAGTTATAATAATTAAATTTTTAAAATTTAGTATTTAAATTTTTAAATTTTAAAATATAAAGTTTTAATAATGAAATTTTTAAAATTTAGTATTTAAATTTTTAAATTTTAAAATTTAAAGTTTTAATAATTAAATTTTTAAAATGTAGTATTTAAATTTTAAAATTTAAATTTTTAAATTTTAAAATTTAAAATTTTAATAATTAAATTTTTAAAATTTAGTATTTAAATTTTAAAATTTTAAAATTTAAATTTTAATAATTAAAGTTTTAAAATTTAGTATTTAAAATTTTAAACTTTAAAATTTAAAGTTTAAATAATTAAATTTTTAAAATTTAGTATTTAAATTTTTAAATTTTAAAATTAAAAGTTTTAATAGTCAAATTTTTAAAATTTGTATTTAAATTTTTAAATTTTAAAATTTAAAGTTTTAATAATTAAATTTTTAAAATTTAGTATTTAAATTTTTAAATTTTAAAATTTAAAGTTTTAATAATTAAATTTTTAAAATTTAGTATTTAAATTTTAAAATTTTAAAATTTAAAGTTTTAATAATTAAATTTTTATAATTTGTATTTAAATTTTTAAATTTTAAAATTTAAAGTTTTAATAATTAAATTTTTAAAATTTAGTATTTAAATTTTTAAATTTTAAAATTTAAAGTTTTAACAATTAAATTTTTAAAATTTAGTATTTAAATATTTAAATTTTAAAATTTAAAGTTTTAATAATTAAATTTTTAAAATTTAGTATTTAAATTTTTAAATTTTAAAATTTAAATTTTTAAATTCTAAAATTTAAAATTTCAATAATTAAATTTTTAAAATTTAGTATATAAGTTTTTAAATTTTAAAATTTAAAGTTTTAATAATTAAATTTTTAAAATTTAGTATTTAAATTTTTAAATTTTAAAATTTAAAGTTTTAATAATTAAATTTTTAAAATTTGTATTTAAATTTATAAATTTTAAAATTTAAAGTTTTAATAATTAAATATTTAAAATTTAGTATTTAAATTTTTAAATTTTAAAGTTTAAAGTTTTAATAATTAAATTTTTAAAATTTAGTATTTAAATTTTAAAATTTAAATTTATAAATTTTAAAATTTAAACTTTTAATAATTAAATTTTTAAAATTTAGTATTTAAATTTTTAAATTTTAAAATTTAAAGTTATAATAATTAAATTTTTAAAATTTAGTATTTAAATTTTTAAATTTTAAAATATAAAGTTTTAATAATGAAATTTTTAAAATTTAGTATTTAAATTTTTAAATTTTAAAATTTAAAGTTTTAATAATTAAATTTTTAAAATGTAGTATTTAAATTTTAAAATTTAAATTTTTAAATTTTAAAATTTAAAATTTTAATAATTAAATTTTTAAAATTTAGTATTTAAATTTTAAAATTTTAAAATTTAAATTTTAATAATTAAAGTTTTAAAATTTAGTATTTAAAATTTTAAACTTTAAAATTTAAAGTTTAAATAATTAAATTTTTAAAATTTAGTATTTAAATTTTTAAATTTTAAAATTAAAAGTTTTAATAGTCAAATTTTTAAAATTTGTATTTAAATTTTTAAATTTTAAAATTTAAAGTTTTAATAATTAAATTTTTAAAATTTAGTATTTAAATTTTTAAATTTTAAAATTTAAAGTTTTAATAATTAAATTTTTAAAATTTAGTATTTAAATTTTAAAATTTTAAAATTTAAAGTTTTAATAATTAAATTTTTATAATTTGTATTTAAATTTTTAAATTTTAAAATTTAAAGTTTTAATAATTAAATTTTTAAAATTTAGTATTTAAATTTTTAAATTTTAAAATTTAAAGTTTTAACAATTAAATTTTTAAAATTTAGTATTTAAATTTTTAAATTTTAAAATTTAAAGTTTTAATAATTAAATTTTTAAAATTTAGTATTTAAATTTTTAAATTTTAAAATTTAAATTTTTAAATTCTAAAATTTAAAATTTCAATAATTAAATTTTTAAAATTTAGTATATAAGTTTTTAAATTTTAAAATTTAAAGTTTTAATAATTAAATTTTTAAAATTTAGTATTTAAATTTTTATATTTTAAAGTTTGAAGTTTTAATAATTAATTTTTAAATTTTAGTATTTAAATTTTCAAATTTAAATTTTAAAATTTAAAATTTTAATAATTAAATTTTTAAAATTTAGTATTTAAATTTTTAAATTTTAAAATTTAAAGTTTTAATAATTAAATTTTTAAAATTTGTATTTAAATTTATAAATTTTAAAATTTAAAGTTTTAATAATTAAATTTTTAAAATTTAGTATTTAAATTTTTAAATTTTAAAGTTTAAAGTTTTAATAATTAAATTTTTAAAATTTAGTATTTAAATTTTAAAATTTAAATTTATAAATTTTAAAATTTAAACTTTTAATAATTAAATTTTTAAAATTTAGTATTTAAATTTTTAAATTTTAAAATTTAAAGTTATAATAATTAAATTTTTAAAATTTAGTATTTAAATTTTTAAATTTTAAAATATAAAGTTTTAATAATGAAATTTTTAAAATTTAGTATTTAAATTTTTAAATTTTAAAATTTAAAGTTTTAATAATTAAATTTTTAAAATGTAGTATTTAAATTTTAAAATTTAAATTTTTAAATTTTAAAATTTAAAATTTTAATAATTAAATTTTTAAAATTTAGTATTTAAATTTTAAAATTTTAAAATATAAAGTTTTAATAATGAAATTTTTAAAATTTAGTATTTAAATTTTTAAATTTTAAAATTTAAAGTTTTAATAATTAAATTTTTAAAATTTAGTATTTAAATTTTTAAATTTTAAAGTTTGAAATTTTAATAACTAAATTTTTAAAATTTAGTATTAAAATTTTTAAATTTTAAAATTTAAAGTTTTAATATTTAAATTTTTAAAATTTAGTATTTAAATTTTTAAATTTTAAAATTTAAAGTTTTAATAATTAAATTTTTAAAATTTGTATTTAAATTTTTAAATTTTAAAATTTAAAGTTTTAATAATTAAATTTTTAAAATTTAGTATTTAAATTTTTAAATTTTAAAATTTAAAGTTTTAATAATTAAATATATAAAATTTGTATTTAAATTTTTAAATTTTAAAATTTAAAGTTATAATAATTAAATATTTAAAATTTAGTTTTTAAATTTTAAAATTTAAATTTTTAAATTTTAAAATTTAAAATTTTAATAATTAAATTTTTAAAATTTAGTATTTAAATATTTAAATTTTAAAATTTAAAGATTTAATATTTCAAGTTTTTAAAGTTAGTATTTAAATTTATAAATTTTAAAATTTAAATTTTAATAATTAAAGTTTTAAAATTTAGTATTTAAAATTTTAAACTTTAAAATTTAAAGTTTTAATAATTAAATTTTTAAAATTTAGTATTTAAATTTTTAAATTTTAAAATTAAAAGTTTTAATAATTAAATTTTTAAAATTTGTATTTAAATTTTTAAATTTTAAAATTTTAAGTTTTAATAATTAAATTTTTAAAATTTAGTATTTAAATTTTTATATTTTAAAATTTATGTTTTAACAATTAAATTTTTAAAATTTAGTATTTAAATTTTTAAATTTTAAAATTTAAAGTTTTAATAATTAAATTATTAAAATTTATTATTTAAATTTTCAAATTTTAAAATTTAAAGTTTTAATAATTAAATTTTTAAAATTTGTATTTAAATTTTTAAATTTTAAAATTTAAAGTTTTAATAATTAAATTTTTAAAATTTAGTATTTAAATATTTAAATTTTAAAATTTAAAGTTTTAATAATTAAATATTTAAAATTTGTATTTAAATTTTTAAATTTTAAAATTTAAAGTTATAATAATTAAATATTTAAAATTTAGTATTTAAATTTTAAAATTTAAATTTTTAAATTTTAAAATTTAAAATTTTAATAAATAAATTTTTAAAATTTATTATTTAAATTTTTAAATTTTAAAATTTAAAGTTTTAATAATGAAATTTTTAAAATTTAGTATTTAAATTTTTAAATTTTAAAATTTAAAATTTTAATAATTAAATTTTTAAAATTTAGTATTTAAATATTTAAATTTTAAAATTTAAAGATTTAATATTTAAAGTTTTTAAATTTAGTATTTAAATTTTTAAATTTTAAAATTTAAAGTTTTAATAATTAAATTTTTAAAATTTGTATTTAAATTTTTAAATTTTAAAATTTATAGTTTTAATAATTAAATTTTTAAAATTTAGTATTTAAATTTTTAAATTTTAAAATTTAAAGTTTTAACAATTAAATTTTTAAAATTTAGTATTTAAATTTTTAAATTTTAAAATTTAAAGTTTTAATAATTAAATTTTTAAAATTTAGTATTTAAATTTTTAAATTTTAAAATTTAAAGTTATAATAATTAAATTTTTAAAATTTAGTATTTAAATTTTTAAATTTTAAAATATAAAGTTTTAATAATGAAATTTTTAAAATTTAGTATTTAAATTTTTAAATTTTAAAATTTAAAATTTTAATAATTAAATTTTTAAAATTTAGTATTTAAATTTTTAAATTTTAAAATTTAAAATTTTAATAATTAAATTTTTAAAATTTAGTATTTAAATTTTTAAATTTTAAAGTTTAAAGTTTTAATAATTAAATTTTTAAAATTTAGTATTTAAATTTTAAAAGTTAAATTTATAAATTTTAAAATTTAAACTTTTAATAATTAAATTTTTAAAATTTAGTATTTAAATTTTTAAATTTTAAATTTTAAAGTTATAATAATTAAATTTTTAAAATTTAGTATTTAAATATTTAAATTTTAAAATTTAAAGATTTAATATTTAAAGTTTTTAAATTTAGTATTTAAATTTTTAAATTTTAAAATTTAAATTTTAATAATTAAAGTTTTAAAATTTAGTATTCAAAATTTTAAACTTTAAAATTTAAAGTTTTAATAATTAAATTTTTAAAATTTAGTATTTAAATTTTTAAATTTTAAAATTAAAAGTTTTAATAGTCAAATTTTTAAAATTTGTATTTAAATTTTTAAATTTTAAAATTTAAAGTTTTAATAATTAAATTTTTAAAATTTAGTATTTAAATTTTTAAATTTTAAAATTTAAAGTTTTAATAATTAAATTTTTAAAATTTAGTATTTAAATTTTAAAATTTTAAAATTTAAAGTTTTAATAATTAAATTTTTTTAATTTGTATTTAAATTTTTAAATTTTAAAATTTAAAGTTTTAATAATTAAATTTTTAAAATTTAGTATTTAAATTTTTAAATTTTAAAATTTAAAGTTTTAACAATTAAATTTTTAAAATTTAATATTTAAATTTTTAAATTTTAAAATTTAAAGTTTTAATAATTAAATTTTTAAAATTTAGTATTTAAATTTTTAAATTTTAAAATTTAAATTTTTAAATTCTAAAATTTAAAATTTCAATAATTAAATTTTTAAAATTTAGTATATAAGTTTTTAAATTTTAAAATTTAAAGTTTTAATAATTAAATTTTTAAAATTTAGTATTTAAATTTTTATATTTTAAAGTTTGAAGTTTTAATAATTAATTTTTAAATTTTAGTATTTAAATTTTAAAATTTAAATTTTAAAATTTAAAATTTTAATAATTAAATTTTTAAAATTTAGTATTTAAATTTTTAAATTTTAAAATTTAAAGTTTTAATAATTAAATTTTTAAAATTTGTATTTAAATTTATAAATTTTAAAATTTAAACTTTTAATAATTAAATTTTTAAAATTTGGTATTTAAATTTTTAAATTTTAAAATTTAAAGTTATAATAATTAAATTTTTAAAATTTAGTATTTAAATTTTTAAATTTTAAAATATAAAGTTTTAATAATGAAATTTTTAAAATTTAGTATTTAAATTTTTAAATTTTAAAATTTAAAGTTTTAATAATTAAATTTTTAAAATGTAGTATTTAAATTTTAAAATTTAAATTTTTAAATTTTAAAATTTAAAATTTTAATAATTAAATTTTTAAAATTTAGTATTTAAATTTTAAAATTTTAAAATTTAAATTTTAATAATTAAAGTTTTAAAATTTAGTATTTAAAATTTTAAACTTTAAAATTTAAAGTTTAAATAATTAAATTTTTAAAATTTAGTATTTAAATTTTTAAATTTTAAAATTAAAAGTTTTAATAGTCAAATTTTTAAAATTTGTATTTAAATTTTTAAATTTTAAAATTTAAAGTTTTAATAATTAAATTTTTAAAATTTAGTATTTAAATTTTTAAATTTTAAAATTTAAAGTTTTAATAATTAAATTTTTAAAATTTAGTATTTAAATTCTAAAATTTTAAAATTTAAAGTTTTAATAATTAAATTTTTATAATTTGTATTTAAATTTTTAAATTTTAAAATTTAAAGTTTTAATAATTAAATTTTTAAAATTTAGTATTTAAATTTTTAAATTTTAAAATTTAAAGTTTTAACAATTAAATTTTTAAAATTTAGTATTTAAATTTTTAAATTTTAAAATTTAAAGTTTTAATAATTAAATTTTTAAAATTTAGTATTTAAATTTTTAAATTTTAAAATTTAAATTTTTAAATTCTAAAATTTAAAATTTCAATAATTAAATTTTTAAAATTTAGTATATAAGTTTTTAAATTTTAAAATTTAAAGTTTTAATAATTAAATTTTTAAAATTTAGTATTTAAATTTTTATATTTTAAAGTTTGAAGTTTTAATAATTAATTTTTAAATTTTAGTATTTAAATTTTAAAATTTAAATTTTAAAATTTAAAATTTTAATAATTAAATTTTTAAAATTTAGTATTTAAATTTTTAAATTTTAAAATTTAAAGTTTTAATAATTAAATTTTTAAAATTTGTATTTAAATTTATAAATTTTAAAATTTAAAGTTTTAATAATTAAATTTTTAAAATTTAGTATTTAAATTTTTAAATTTTAAAGTTTAAAGTTTTAATAATTAAATTTTTAAAATTTAGTATTTAAATTTTAAAATTTAAATTTATAAATTTTAAAATTTAAACTTTTAATAATTAAATTTTTAAAATTTAGTATTTAAATTTTTAAATTTTAAAATATAAAGTTTTAATAATGAAATTTTTAAAATTTAGTATTTAAATTTTTAAATTTTAAAATTTAAAGTTTTAATAATTAAATTTTTAAAATGTAGTATTTAAATTTTAAAATTTAAATTTTTAAATTTTAAAATTTAAAATTTTAATAATTAAATTTTTAAAATTTAGTATTTAAATTTTAAAATTTTAAAATATAAAGTTTTAATAATGAAATTTTTAAAATTTAGTATTTAAATTTTTAAATTTTAAAATTTAAAGTTTTAATAATTAAATTTTTAAAATTTAGTATTTAAATTTTTAAAATTTAAAGTTTTAATAATTAAATTTTTAAAATTTAGTATTTAAGTTTTTAAATTTTAAAATTTAAAGTTTTAATAATTAAATTTTAAAAATTTAGTATTTAAATTTTTAAATTTTAAAGTTTGAAATTTTAATAACTAAATTTTTAAAATTTAGTATTAAAATTTTTAAATTTTAAAATTTAAAGTTTTAATATTTAAATTTTTAAAATTTAGTATTTAAATTTTTAAATTTTAAAATTTAAAGTTTTAATAATTAAATTTTTAAAATTTGTATTTAAATTTTTAAATTTTAAAATTTAAAGTTTTAATAATTAAATTTTTAAAATTTAGTATTTAAATTTTTAAATTTTAAAATTTAAAGTTTTAATAATTAAATATATAAAATTTGTATTTAAATTTTTAAATTTTAAAATTTAAAGTTATAATAATTAAATATTTAAAATTTAGTTTTTAAATTTTAAAATTTAAATTTTTAAATTTTAAAATTTAAAATTTTAATAATTAAATTTTTAAAATTTAGTATTTAAATATTTAAATTTTAAAATTTAAAGATTTAATATTTAAAGTTTTTAAATTTAGTATTTAAATTTATAAATTTTAAAATTTAAATTTTAATAATTAAAGTTTTAAAATTTAGTATTTAAAATTTTAAACTTTAAAATTTAAAGTTTTAATAATTAAATTTTTAAAATTTAGTATTTAAATTTTTAAATTTTAAAATTAAAAGTTTTAATAATTAAATTTTTAAAATTTGTATTTAAATTTTTAAATTTTAAAATTTTAAGTTTTAATAATTAAATTTTTAAAATTTAGTATTTAAATTTTTATATTTTAAAATTTATGTTTTAACAATTAAATTTTTAAAATTTAGTATTTAAATTTTTAAATTTTAAAATTTAAAGTTTTAATAATTAAATTTTTAAAATTTAGTATTTAAATATTTAAATTTTAAAATTTAAAGTTTTAATAATTAAATATTTAAAATTTGTATTTAAATTTTTAAATTTTAAAATTTAAAGTTATAATAATTAAATATTTAAAATTTAGTATTTAAATTTTTAAATTTTAAAGTTTAAAGTTTTAATAATTAAATTTTTAAAATTTAGTATTTAAATTTTAAAATTTAAATTTATAAATTTTAAAATTTAAACTTTTAATAATTAAATTTTTAAAATTTAGTATTTAAATTTTTAAATTTTAAAATTTAAAGTTATAATAATTAAATTTTTAAAATTTAGTATTTAAATTTTTAAATTTTAAAATATAAAGTTTTAATAATGAAATTTTTAAAATTTAGTATTTAAATTTTTAAATTTTAAAATTTAAAGTTTTAATAATTAAATTTTTAAAATGTAGTATTTAAATTTTAAAATTTAAATTTTTAAATTTTAAAATTTAAAATTTTAATAATTAAATTTTTAAAATTTAGTATTTAAATTTTAAAATTTTAAAATTTAAATTTTAATAATTAAAGTTTTAAAATTTAGTATTTAAAATTTTAAACTTTAAAATTTAAAGTTTAAATAATTAAATTTTTAAAATTTAGTATTTAAATTTTTAAATTTTAAAATTAAAAGTTTTAATAGTCAAATTTTTAAAATTTGTATTTAAATTTTTAAATTTTAAAATTTAAAGTTTTATTAATTAAATTTTTAAAATTTAGTATTTAAATTTTTAAATTTTAAAATTTAAAGTTTTTTTAATAATTAAATTTTTAAAATTTAGTATTTAAATTCTAAAATTTTAAAATTTAAAGTTTTAATAATTAAATTTTTATAATTTGTATTTAAATTTTTAAATTTTAAAATTTAAAGTTTTAATAATTAAATTTTTAAAATTTAGTATTTAAATTTTTAAATTTTAAAATTTAAAGTTTTAACATTTAAATTTTTAAAATTTAGTATTTAAATTTTTAAATTTTAAAATTTAAAGTTTTAATAATTAAATTTTTAAAATTTAGTATTTAAATTTTTAAATTTTAAAATTTAAATTTTTAAATTCTAAAATTTAAAATTTCAATAATTAAATTTTTAAAATTTAGTATATAAGTTTTTAAATTTTAAAATTTAAAGTTTTAATAATTAAATTTTTAAAATTTAGTATTTAAATTTTTATATTTTAAAGTTTGAAGTTTTAATAATTAATTTTTAAATTTTAGTATTTAAATTTTAAAATTTAAATTTTAAAATTTAAAATTTTAATAATTAAATTTTTAAAATTTAGTATTTAAATTTTTAAATTTTAAAATTTAAAGTTTTAATAATTAAATTTTTAAAATTTGTATTTAAATTTATAAATTTTAAAATTTAAAGTTTTAATAATTAAATTTTTAAAATTTAGTATTTAAATTTTTAAATTTTAAAGTTTAAAGTTTTAATAATTAAATTTTTAAAATTTAGTATTTAAATTTTAAAATTTAAATTTATAAATTTTAAAATTTAAACTTTTAATAATTAAATTTTTAAAATTTAGTATTTAAATTTTTAAATTTTAAAATATAAAGTTTTAATAATGAAATTTTTAAAATTTAGTATTTAAATTTTTAAATTTTAAAATTTAAAGTTTTAATAATTAAATTTTTAAAATGTAGTATTTAAATTTTAAAATTTAAATTTTTAAATTTTAAAATTTAAAATTTTAATAATTAAATTTTTAAAATTTAGTATTTAAATTTTAAAATTTTAAAATATAAAGTTTTAATAATGAAATTTTTAAAATTTAGTATTTAAATTTTTAAATTTTAAAATTTAAAGTTTTAATAATTAAATTTTTAAAATTTAGTATTTAAATTTTTAAAATTTAAAGTTTTAATAATTAAATTTTTAAAATTTAGTATTTAAGTTTTTAAATTTTAAAATTTAAAGTTTTAATAATTAAATTTTAAAAATTTAGTATTTAAATTTTTAAATTTTAAAGTTTGAAATTTTAATAACTAAATTTTTAAAATTTAGTATTAAAATTTTTAAATTTTAAAATTTAAAGTTTTAATATTTAAATTTTTAAAATTTAGTATTTAAATTTTTAAATTTTAAAATTTAAAGTTTTAATAATTAAATTTTTAAAATTTGTATTTAAATTTTTAAATTTTAAAATTTAAAGTTTTAATAATTAAATTTTTAAAATTTAGTATTTAAATTTTTAAATTTTAAAATTTAAAGTTTTAATAATTAAATATATAAAATTTGTATTTAAATTTTTAAATTTTAAAATTTAAAGTTATAATAATTAAATATTTAAAATTTAGTTTTTAAATTTTAAAATTTAAATTTTTAAATTTTAAAATTTAAAATTTTAATAATTAAATTTTTAAAATTTAGTATTTAAATTTTTAAATTTTAAAATTTAAATTTTTAAATTCTAAAATTTAAAATTTCAATAATTAAATTTTTAAAATTTAGTATATAAGTTTTTAAATTTTAAAATTTAAAGTTTTAATAATTAAATTTTTAAAATTTAGTATTTAAATTTTTATATTTTAAAGTTTGAAGTTTTAATAATTAATTTTTAAATTTTAGTATTTAAATTTTAAAATTTAAATTTTAAAATTTAAAATTTTAATAATTAAATTTTTAAAATTTAGTATTTAAATTTTTAAATTTTAAAATTTAAAGTTTTAATAATTAAATTTTTAAAATTTGTATTTAAATTTATAAATTTTAAAATTTAAAGTTTTAATAATTAAATTTTTAAAATTTAGTATTTAAATTTTTAAATTTTAAAGTTTAAAGTTTTAATAATTAAATTTTTAAAATTTAGTATTTAAATTTTAAAATTTAAATTTATAAATTTTAAAATTTAAACTTTTAATAATTAAATTTTTAAAATTTAGTATTTAAATTTTTAAATTTTAAAATATAAAGTTTTAATAATGAAATTTTTAAAATTTAGTATTTAAATTTTTAAATTTTAAAATTTAAAGTTTTAATAATTAAATTTTTAAAATGTAGTATTTAAATTTTAAAATTTAAATTTTTAAATTTTAAAATTTAAAATTTTAATAATTAAATTTTTAAAATTTAGTATTTAAATTTTAAAATTTTAAAATATAAAGTTTTAATAATGAAATTTTTAAAATTTAGTATTTAAATTTTTAAATTTTAAAATTTAAAGTTTTAATAATTAAATTTTTAAAATTTAGTATTTAAATTTTTAAAATTTAAAGTTTTAATAATTAAATTTTTAAAATTTAGTATTTAAGTTTTTAAATTTTAAAATTTAAAGTTTTAATAATTAAATTTTAAAAATTTAGTATTTAAATTTTTAAATTTTAAAGTTTGAAATTTTAATAACTAAATTTTTAAAATTTAGTATTAAAATTTTTAAATTTTAAAATTTAAAGTTTTAATATTTAAATTTTTAAAATTTAGTATTTAAATTTTTAAATTTTAAAATTTAAAGTTTTAATAATTAAATTTTTAAAATTTGTATTTAAATTTTTAAATTTTAAAATTTAAAGTTTTAATAATTAAATTTTTAAAATTTAGTATTTAAATTTTTAAATTTTAAAATTTAAAGTTTTAATAATTAAATATATAAAATTTGTATTTAAATTTTTAAATTTTAAAATTTAAAGTTATAATAATTAAATATTTAAAATTTAGTTTTTAAATTTTAAAATTTAAATTTTTAAATTTTAAAATTTAAAATTTTAATAATTAAATTTTTAAAATTTAGTATTTAAATATTTAAATTTTAAAATTTAAAGATTTAATATTTAAAGTTTTTAAATATAGTATTTAAATTTATAAATTTTAAAATTTAAATTTTAATAATTAAAGTTTTAAAATTTAGTATTTAAAATTTTAAACTTTAAAATTTAAAGTTTTAATAATTAAATTTTTAAAATTTAGTATTTAAATTTTTAAATTTTAAAATTAAAAGTTTTAATAATTAAATTTTTAAAATTTGTATTTAAATTTTTAAATTTTAAAATTTTAAGTTTTAATAATTAAATTTTTAAAATTTAGTATTTAAATTTTTATATTTTAAAATTTATGTTTTAACAATTAAATTTTTAAAATTTAGTATTTAAATATTTAAATTTTAAAATTTAAAGATTTAATATTTAAAGTTTTTAAATTTAGTATTTAAATTTATAAATTTTAAAATTTAAATTTTAATAATTAAAGTTTTAAAATTTAGTATTTAAAATTTTAAACTTTAAAATTTAAAGTTTTAATAATTAAATTTTTAAAATTTAGTATTTAAATTTTTAAATTTTAAAATTAAAAGTTTTAATAATTAAATTTTTAAAATTTGTATTTAAATTTTTAAATTTTAAAATTTTAAGTTTTAATAATTAAATTTTTAAAATTTAGTATTTAAATTTTTATTTTTTAAAATTTATGTTTTAACAATTAAATTTTTAAAATTTAGTATTTAAATTTTTAAATTTTAAAATTTAAAGTTTTAATAATTAAATTTTTAAAATTTATTATTTAAATTTTCAAATTTTAAAATTTAAAGTTTTAATAATTAAATTTTTAAAATTTGTATTTAAATTTTTAAATTTTAAAATTTAAAGTTTTAATAATTAAATTTTTAAAATTTAGTATTTAAATATTTAAATTTTAAAATTTAAAGTTTTAATAATTAAATATTTAAAATTTGTATTTAAATTTTTAAATTTTAAAATTTAAAGTTATAATAATTAAATATTTAAAATTTAGTATTTAAATTTTAAAATTTAAATTTTTAAATTTTAAAATTTAAAATTTTAATAAATAAATTTTTAAAATTTATTATTTAAATTTTTAAATTTTAAAATTTAAAGTTTTAATAATGAAATTTTTAAAATTTAGTATTTAAATTTTTAAATTTTAAAATTTAAAATTTTAATAATTAAATTTTTAAAATTTAGTATTTAAATATTTAAATTTTAAAATTTAAAGATTTAATATTTAAAGTTTTTAAATTTAGTATTTAAATTTTTAAATTTTAAAATTTAAAGTTTTAATAATTAAATTTTTAAAATTTGTATTTAAATTTTTAAATTTTAAAATTTATAGTTTTAATAATTAAATTTTTAAAATTTAGTATTTAAATTTTTAAATTTTAAAATTTAAAGTTTTAACAATTAAATTTTTAAAATTTAGTATTTAAATTTTTAAATTTTAAAATTTAAAGTTTTAATAATTAAATTTTTAAAATTTAGTATTTAAATTTTTAAATTTTAAAATTTAAATTTTTAAATTCTAAAATTTAAAATTTCAATAATTAAATTTTTAAAATTTAGTATTTAAGTTTTTAAATTTTAAAATTTAAAGTTTTAATAATGAAATTTTTAAAATTTAGTATTTAAATTTTTAAATTTTAAAATTTAAAGTTTTAATAATTAAATTTTTAAAATGTAGTATTTAAATTTTAAAATTTAAATTTTTAAATTTTAAAATTTAAAATTTTAATAATTAAATTTTTAAAATTTAGTATTTAAATTTTAAAATTTTAAAATATAAAGTTTTAATAATGAAATTTTTAAAATTTAGTATTTAAATTTTTAAATTTTAAAATTTAAAGTTTTAATAATTAAATTTTTAAAATTTAGTATTTAAATTTTTAAAATTTAAAGTTTTAATAATTAAATTTTTAAAATTTAGTATTTAAGTTTTTAAATTTTAAAATTTAAAGTTTTAATAATTAAATTTTAAAAATTTAGTATTTAAATTTTTAAATTTTAAAGTTTGAAATTTTAATAACTAAATTTTTAAAATTTAGTATTAAAATTTTTAAATTTTAAAATTTAAAGTTTTAATATTTAAATTTTTAAAATTTAGTATTTAAATTTTTAAATTTTAAAATTTAAAGTTTTAATAATTAAATTTTTAAAATTTGTATTTAAATTTTTAAATTTTAAAATTTAAAGTTTTAATAATTAAATTTTTAAAATTTAGTATTTAAATTTTTAAATTTTAAAATTTAAAGTTTTAATAATTAAATATATAAAATTTGTATTTAAATTTTTAAATTTTAAAATTTAAAGTTATAATAATTAAATATTTAAAATTTAAAATTTTAATAATTAAATTTTTAGAATTTAGTATTTAAATATTTAAATTTTAAAATTTAAAGATTTAATATTTCAAGTTTTTAAATTTAGTATTTAAATTTATAAATTTTAAAATTTAAATTTTAATAATTAAAGTTTTAAAATTTAGTATTTAAAATTTTAAACTTTAAAATTTAAAGTTTTAATAATTAAATTTTTAAAATTTAGTATTTAAATTTTTAAATTTTAAAATTAAAAGTTTAAATAATTAAATTTTTAAAATTTGTATTTAAATTTTTAAATTTTAAAATTTTAAGTTTTAATAATTAAATTTTTAAAATTTAGTATTTAAATTTTTATATTTTAAAATTTATGTTTTAACAATTAAATTTTTAAAATTTAGTATTTAAATTTTAAAATTTAAATTTTTAAATTTTAAAATTTAAAATTTTAATAAATAAATTTTTAAAATTTATTATTTAAATTTTTAAATTTTAAAATTTAAAGTTTTAATAATGAAATTTTTAAAATTTAGTATTTAAATTTTTAAATTTTAAAATTTAAAATTTTAATAATTAAATTTTTAAAATTTAGTATTTAAATATTTAAATTTTAAAATTTAAAGATTTAATATTTAAAGTTTTTAAATTTAGTATTTAAATTTTTAAATTTTAAAATTTAAAGTTTTAATAATTAAATTTTTAAAATTTGTATTTAAATTTTTAAATTTTAAAATTTATAGTTTTAATAATTAAATTTTTAAAATTTAGTATTTAAATTTTTAAATTTCAAAATTTAAAGTTTTAACAATTAAATTTTTAAAATTTAGTATTTAAATTTTTAAATTTTAAAATTTAAAGTTTTAATAATTAAATTTTTAAAATTTAGTATTTAAATTTTTAAATTTTAAAATTTAAAGTTATAATAATTAAATTTTTAAAATTTAGTATTTAAATTTTTAAATTTTAAAATATAAAGTTTTAATAATGAAATTTTTAAAATTTAGTATTTAAATTTTTAAAATTTAAAATTTTAATAATTAAATTTTTAAAATTTAGTATTTAAATTTTTAAATTTTAAAATTTAAAATTTTAATAATTAAATTTTTAAAATTTAGTATTTAAATTTTTAAATTTTAAAGTTTAAAGTTTTAATAATTAAATTTTTAAAATTTAGTATTTAAATTTTAAAAGTTAAATTTATAAATTTTAAAATTTAAACTTTTAATAATTAAATTTTTAAAATTTAGTATTTAAATTTTTAAATTTTAAAATTTAAAGTTATAATAATTAAATTTTTAAAATTTAGTATTTAAATATTTAAATTTTAAAATTTAAAGATTTAATATTTAAAGTTTTTAAATTTAGTATTTAAATTTTTAAATTTTAAAATTTAAATTTTAATAATTAAAGTTTTAAAATTTAGTATTCAAAATTTTAAACTTCAAAATTTAAAGTTTTAATAATTAAATTTTTAAAATTTAGTATTTAAATTTTTAAATTTTAAAATTAAAAGTTTTAATAGTCAAATTTTTAAAATTTGTATTTAAATTTTTAAATTTTAAAATTTAAAGTTTTAATAATTAAATTTTTAAATTTAGTATTTAAATTTTTAAATTTTAAAATTTAAAGTTTTAATAATTAAATTTTTAAAATTTAGTATTTAAATTTTAAAATTTTAAAATTTAAAGTTTTAATAACTAAATTTTTTTAATTTGTATTTAAATTTTTAAATTTTAAAATTTAAAGTTTTAATAATTAAATTTTTAAAATTTAGTATTTAAATTTTTAAATTTTAAAATTTAAAGTTTTAACAATTAAATTTTTAAAATTTAGTATTTAAATTTTTAAATTTTAAAATTTAAAGTTTTAATAATTAAATTTTTAAAATTTAGTATTTAAATTTTTAAATTTTAAATTTTAAATTTTTAAATTCTAAAATTTAAAATTTCAATAATTAAATTTTTAAAATTTAGTATATAAGTTTTTAAATTTTAAAATTTAAAGTTTTAATAATTAAATTTTAAAAATTTAGTATTTAAATTTTTAAATTTTAAAGTTTGAAATTTTAATAACTAAATTTTTAAAATTTAGTATTAAAATTTTTAAATTTTAAAATTTAAAGTTTTAATATTTAAATTTTTAAAATTTAGTATTTAAATTTTTAAATTTTAAAATTTAAAGTTTTAATAATTAAATTTTTAAAATTTGTATTTAAATTTTTAAATTTTAATATTTAAAGTTTTAATAATTAAATTTTTAAAATTTAGTATTTAAATTTTTAAATTTTAAAATTTAAAGTTTTAATAATTAAATATATAAAATTTGTATTTAAATTTTTAAATTTTAAAATTTAAAGTTATAATAATTAAATATTTAAAATTTAGTTTTTAAATTTTAAAATTTAAATTTTTAAATTTTAAAATTTAAAGTTTTAATAATTAAATTTTTAAAATTTATTATTTAAATTTTCAAATTTTAAAATTTAAAGTTTTAATAATTAAATTTTTAAAATTTGTATTTAAATTTTTAAATTTTAAAATTTAAAGTTTTAATAATTAAATTTTTAAAATTTATTATTTAAATTTTCAAATTTTAAAATTTAAAGTTTTAATAATTAAATTTTTAAAATTTGTATTTAAATTTTTAAATTTTAATATTTAAAGTTTTAATAATGAAATTTTTAAAATTTAGTATTTAAATTTTTAAATTTTAAAATTTAAAATTTTAATAATTAAATTTTTAAAATTTAGTATTTAAATATTTAAATTTTAAAATTTAAAGATTTAATATTTAAAGTTTTTAAATTTAGTATTTAAATTTTTAAATTTTAAAATTTAAAGTTTTAATAATTAAATTTTTAAAATTTGTATTTAAATTTTTAAATTTTAAAATTTATAGTTTTAATAATTAAATTTTTAAAATTTAGTATTTAAATTTTTAAATTTTAAAATTTAAAGTTTTAACAATTAAATTTTTAAAATTTAGTATTTAAATTTTTAAATTTTAAAATTTAAAGTTTTAATAATTAAATTTTTAAAATTTAGTATTTAAATTTTTAAATTTTAAAATTTAAAGTTATAATAATTAAATTTTTAAAATTTAGTATTTAAATTTTTAAATTTTAAAATATAAAGTTTTAATAATGAAATTTTTAAAATTTAGTATTTAAATTTTTAAAATTTAAAATTTTAATAATTAAATTTTTAAAATTTAGTATTTAAATTTTTAAATTTTAAAATTTAAAATTTTAATAATTAAATTTTTAAAATTTAGTATTTAAATTTTTAAATTTTAAAGTTTAAAGTTTTAATAATTAAATTTTTAAAATTTAGTATTTAAATTTTAAAAGTTAAATTTATAAATTTTAAAATTTAAACTTTTAATAATTAAATTTTTAAAATTTAGTATTTAAATTTTTAAATTTTAAAATTTAAAGTTATAATAATTAAATTTTTAAAATTTGGTATTTAAATATTTAAATTTTAAAATTTAAAGATTTAATATTTAAAGTTTTTAAATTCAGTATTTAAATTTTTAAATTTTAAAATTTAAATTTTAATAATTAAAGTTTTAAAATTTAGTATTCAAAATTTTAAACTTTAAAATTTAAAGTTTTAATAATTAAATTTTTAAAATTTAGTATTTAAATTTTTAAATTTTAAAATTAAAAGTTTTAATAGTCAAATTTTTAAAATTTGTATTTAAATTTTTAAATTTTAAAATTTAAAGTTTTAATAATTAAATTTTTAAAATTTAGTATTTAAATTTTTAAATTTTAAAATTTAAAGTTTTAATAATTAAATTTTTAAAATTTAGTATTTAAATTTTAAAATTTTAAAATTTAAAGTTTTAATAATTAAATTTTTTTAATTTGTATTTAAATTTTTAAATTTTAAAATTTAAAGTTTTAATAATTAAATTTTTAAAATTTAGTATTTAAATTTTTAAATTTTAAAATTTAAAGTTTTAACAATTAAATTTTTAAAATTTAGTATTTAAATTTTTAAATTTTAAAATTTAAAGTTTTAATAATTAAATTTTTAAAATTTAGTATTTAAATTTTTAAATTTTAAAATTTAAATTTTTAAATTCTAAAATTTAAAATTTCAATAATTAAATTTTTAAAATTTAGTATATAAGTTTTTAAATTTTAAAATTTAAAGTTTTAATAATTAAATTTTTAAAATTTAGTATTTAAATTTTTATATTTTAAAGCTTGAAGTTTTAATAATTAATTTTTAAATTTTAGTATTTAAATTTTAAAATTTAAATTTTAAAATTTAAAATTTTAATAATTAAATTTTTAAAATTTGGTATTTAAATTTTTAAATTTTAAAATTTAAAGTTTTAATAATTAAATTTTTAAAATTTGGTATTTAAATTTTTAAATTTTAAAATTTAAAGTTTTAATAATTAAATTTTTAAAATTTGTATTTAAATTTATAAATTTTAAAATTTAAAGTTTTAATAATTAAATTTTTAAAATTTAGTATTTAAATTTTTAAATTTTAAAGTTTAAAGTTTTAATAATTAAATTTTTAAAATTTAGTATTTAAATTTTAAAATTTAAATTTATAAATTTTAAAATTTAAACTTTTAATAATTAAATTTTTAAAATTTAGTATTTAAATTTTTAAATTTTAAAATTTAAAGTTATAATAATTAAATTTTTAAAATTTAGTATTTAAATTTTTAAATTTTAAAATATAAAGTTTTAATAATGAAATTTTTAAAATTTAGTATTTAAATTTTTAAATTTTAAAATTTAAAGTTTTAATAATTAAATTTTTAAAATGTAGTATTTAAATTTTAAAATTTAAATTTTTAAATTTTAAAATTTAAAATTTTAATAATTAAATTTTTAAAATTTAGTATTTAAATTTTAAAATTTTAAAATTTAAATTTTAATAATTAAAGTTTTAAAATTTAGTATTTAAAATTTTAAACTTTAAAATTTAAAGTTTAAATAATTAAGTTTTTAAAATTTAGTATTTAAATTTTTAAATTTTAAAATTAAAAGTTTTAATAGTCAAATTTTTAAAATTTGTATTTAAATTTTTAAATTTTAAAATTTAAAGTTTTAATAATTAAATTTTTAAAATTTAGTATTTAAATTTTTAAATTTTAAAATTTAAAGTTTTAATAATTAAATTTTTAAAATTTAGTATTTAAATTTTAAAATTTTAAAATTTAAAGTTTTAATAATTAAATTTTTATAATTTGTATTTAAATTTTAAAATTTTAAAATTTAAAGTTTTAATAATTAAATTTTTAAAATTTAGTATTTAAATTTTTAAATTTTAAAATTTAAAGTTTTAACAATTAAATTTTTAAAATTTAGTATTTAAATTTTTAAATTTTAAAATTTAAAGTTTTAATAATTAAATTTTTAAAATTTAGTATTTAAATTTTTAAATTTTAAAATTTAAATTTTTAAATTCTAAAATTTAAAATTTCAATAATTAAATTTTTAAAATTTAGTATATAAGTTTTTAAATTTTAAAATTTAAAGTTTTAATAATTAAATTTTTAAAATTTAGTATTTAAATTTTTATATTTTAAAGTTTGAAGTTTTAATAATTAATTTTTAAATTTTAGTATTTAAATTTTAAAATTTAAATTTTAAAATTTAAAATTTTAATAATTAAATTTTTAAAATTTGGTATTTAAATTTTTAAATTTTAAAATTTAAAGTTTTAATAATTAAATTTTTAAAATTTGTATTTAAATTTATAAATTTTAAAATTTAAAGTTTTAATAATTAAATTTTTAAAATTTAGTATTTAAATTTTTAAATTTTAAAGTTTAAAGTTTTAATAATTAAATTTTTAAAATTTAGTATTTAAATTTTAAAATTTAAATTTATAAATTTTAAAATTTAAACTTTTAATAATTAAATTTTTAAAATTTAGTATTTAAATTTTTAAATTTTAAAATTTAAAGTTATAATAATTAAATTTTTAAAATTTAGTATTTAAATTTTTAAATTTTAAAATTTAAAGTTTTAATAATTAAATTTTTAAAATTTAGTATTTAAATTTTTAAATTTTAAAATTTAAATTTTTAAATTCTAAAATTTAAAATTTCAATAATTAAATTTTTAAAATTTAGTATATAAGTTTTTAAATTTTAAAATTTAAAGTTTTAATAATTAAATTTTTAAAATTTAGTATTTAAATTTTTATATTTTAAAGCTTGAAGTTTTAATAATTAATTTTTAAATTTTAGTATTTAAATTTTAAAATTTAAATTTTAAAATTTAAAATTTTAATAATTAAATTTTTAAAATTTGGTATTTAAATTTTTAAATTTTAAAATTTAAAGTTTTAATAATTAAATTTTTAAAATTTGGTATTTAAATTTTTAAATTTTAAAATTTAAAGTTTTAATAATTAAATTTTTAAAATTTGTATTTAAATTTATAAATTTTAAAATTTAAAGTTTTAATAATTAAATTTTTAAAATTTAGTATTTAAATTTTTAAATTTTAAAGTTTAAAGTTTTAATAATTAAATTTTTAAAATTTAGTATTTAAATTTTAAAATTTAAATTTATAAATTTTAAAATTTAAACTTTTAATAATTAAATTTTTAAAATTTAGTATTTAAATTTTTAAATTTTAAAATTTAAAGTTATAATAATTAAATTTTTAAAATTTAGTATTTAAATTTTTAAATTTTAAAATATAAAGTTTTAATAATGAAATTTTTAAAATTTAGTATTTAAATTTTTAAATTTTAAAATTTAAAGTTTTAATAATTAAATTTTTAAAATGTAGTATTTAAATTTTAAAATTTAAATTTTTAAATTTTAAAATTTAAAATTTTAATAATTAAATTTTTAAAATTTAGTATTTAAATTTTAAAATTTTAAAATTTAAATTTTAATAATTAAAGTTTTAAAATTTAGTATTTAAAATTTTAAACTTTAAAATTTAAAGTTTAAATAATTAAGTTTTTAAAATTTAGTATTTAAATTTTTAAATTTTAAAATTAAAAGTTTTAATAGTCAAATTTTTAAAATTTGTATTTAAATTTTTAAATTTTAAAATTTAAAGTTTTAATAATTAAATTTTTAAAATTTAGTATTTAAATTTTTAAATTTTAAAATTTAAAGTTTTAATAATTAAATTTTTAAAATTTAGTATTTAAATTTTAAAATTTTAAAATTTAAAGTTTTAATAATTAAATTTTTATAATTTGTATTTAAATTTTAAAATTTTAAAATTTAAAGTTTTAATAATTAAATTTTTAAAATTTAGTATTTAAATTTTTAAATTTTAAAATTTAAAGTTTTAACAATTAAATTTTTAAAATTTAGTATTTAAATTTTTAAATTTTAAAATTTAAAGTTTTAATAATTAAATTTTTAAAATTTAGTATTTAAATTTTTAAATTTTAAAATTTAAATTTTTAAATTCTAAAATTTAAAATTTCAATAATTAAATTTTTAAAATTTAGTATATAAGTTTTTAAATTTTAAAATTTAAAGTTTTAATAATTAAATTTTTAAAATTTAGTATTTAAATTTTTATATTTTAAAGTTTGAAGTTTTAATAATTAATTTTTAAATTTTAGTATTTAAATTTTAAAATTTAAATTTTAAAATTTAAAATTTTAATAATTAAATTTTTAAAATTTGGTATTTAAATTTTTAAATTTTAAAATTTAAAGTTTTAATAATTAAATTTTTAAAATTTGTATTTAAATTTATAAATTTTAAAATTTAAAGTTTTAATAATTAAATTTTTAAAATTTAGTATTTAAATTTTTAAATTTTAAAGTTTAAAGTTTTAATAATTAAATTTTTAAAATTTAGTATTTAAATTTTAAAATTTAAATTTATAAATTTTAAAATTTAAACTTTTAATAATTAAATTTTTAAAATTTAGTATTTAAATTTTTAAATTTTAAAATTTAAAGTTATAATAATTAAATTTTTAAAATTTAGTATTTAAATTTTTAAATTTTAAAATATAAAGTTTTAATAATGAAATTTTTAAAATTTAGTATTTAAATTTTTAAATTTTAAAATTTAAAGTTTTAATAATTAAATTTTTAAAATGTAGTATTTAAATTTTAAAATTTAAATTTTTAAATTTTAAAATTTAAAATTTTAATAATTAAATTTTTAAAATTTAGTATTTAAATTTTAAAATTTTAAAATTTAAATTTTAATAATTAAAGTTTTAAAATTTAGTATTTAAAATTTTAAACTTTAAAATTTAAAGTTTAAATAATTAAGTTTTTAAAATTTAGTATTTAAATTTTTAAATTTTAAAATTAAAAGTTTTAATAGTCAAATTTTTAAAATTTGTATTTAAATTTTTAAATTTTAAAATTTAAAGTTTTAATAATTAAATTTTTAAAATTTAGTATTTAAATTTTTAAATTTTAAAATTTAAAGTTTTAATAATTAAATTTTTAAAATTTAGTATTTAAATTTTAAAATTTTAAAATTTAAAGTTTTAATAATTAAATTTTTATAATTTGTATTTAAATTTTAAAATTTTAAAATTTAAAGTTTTAATAATTAAATTTTTAAAATTTAGTATTTAAATTTTTAAATTTTAAAATTTAAAGTTTTAACAATTAAATTTTTAAAATTTAGTATTTAAATTTTTAAATTTTAAAATTTAAAGTTTTAATAATTAAATTTTTAAAATTTAGTATTTAAATTTTTAAATTTTAAAATTTAAATTTTTAAATTCTAAAATTTAAAATTTCAATAATTAAATTTTTAAAATTTAGTATATAAGTTTTTAAATTTTAAAATTTAAAGTTTTAATAATTAAATTTTTAAAATTTAGTATTTAAATTTTTATATTTTAAAGTTTGAAGTTTTAATAATTAATTTTTAAATTTTAGTATTTAAATTTTAAAATTTAAATTTTAAAATTTAAAATTTTAATAATTAAATTTTTAAAATTTAGTATTTAAATTTTTAAATTTTAAAATTTAAAGTTTTAATAATTAAATTTTTAAAATTTGTATTTAAATTTATAAATTTTAAAATTTAAAGTTTTAATAATTAAATTTTTAAAATTTAGTATTTAAATTTTTAAATTTTAAAGTTTAAAGTTTTAATAATTAAATTTTTAAAATTTAGTATTTAAATTTTAAAATTTAAATTTATAAATTTTAAAATTTAAACTTTTAATAATTAAATTTTTAAAATTTAGTATTTAAATTTTTAAATTTTAAAATTTAAAGTTATAATAATTAAATTTTTAAAATTTAGTATTTAAATTTTTAAATTTTAAAATATAAAGTTTTAATAATGAAATTTTTAAAATTTAGTATTTAAATTTTTAAATTTTAAAATTTAAAGTTTTAATAATTAAATTTTTAAAATGTAGTATTTAAATTTTAAAATTTAAATTTTTAAATTTTAAAATTTAAAATTTTAATAATTAAATTTTTAAAATTTAGTATTTAAATTTTAAAATTTTAAAATATAAAGTTTTAATAATGAAATTTTTAAAATTTAGTATTTAAATTTTTAAATTTTAAAATTTAAAGTTTTAATAATTAAATTTTTAAAATTTAGTATTTAAATTTTTAAAATTTAAAGTTTTAATAATTAAATTTTTAAAATTTAGTATTTAAGTTTTTAAATTTTAAAATTTAAAGTTTTAATAATTAAATTTTAAAAATTTAGTATTTAAATTTTTAAATTTTAAAGTTTGAAATTTTAATAACTAAATTTTTAAAATTTAGTATTAAAATTTTTAAATTTTAAAATTTAAAGTTTTAATATTTAAATTTTTAAAATTTAGTATTTAAATTTTTAAATTTTAAAATTTAAAGTTTTAATAATTAAATTTTTAAAATTTGTATTTAAATTTTTAAATTTTAAAATTTAAAGTTTTAATAATTAAATTTTTAAAATTTAGTATTTAAATTTTTAAATTTTAAAATTTAAAGTTTTAATAATTAAATATATAAAATTTGTATTTAAATTTTTAAATTTTAAAATTTAAAGTTATAATAATTAAATATTTAAAATTTAGTTTTTAAATTTTAAAATTTAAATTTTTAAATTTTAAAATTTAAAATTTTAATAATTAAATTTTTAAAATTTAGTATTTAAATATTTAAATTTTAAAATTTAAAGATTTAATATTTAAAGTTTTTAAATTTAGTATTTAAATTTATAAATTTTAAAATTTAAATTTTAATAATTAAAGTTTTAAAATTTAGTATTTAAAATTTTAAACTTTAAAATTTAAAGTTTTAATAATTAAATTTTTAAAATTTAGTATTTAAATTTTTAAATTTTAAAATTAAAAGTTTTAATAATTAAATTTTTAAAATTTGTATTTAAATTTTTAAATTTTAAAATTTTAAGTTTTAATAATTAAATTTTTAAAATTTAGTATTTAAATTTTTATATTTTAAAATTTATGTTTTAACAATTAAATTTTTAAAATTTAGTATTTAAATTTTTAAATTTTAAAATTTAAAGTTTTAATAATTAAATTTTTAAAATTTATTATTTAAATTTTCAAATTTTAAAATTTAAAGTTTTAATAATTAAATTTTTAAAATTTGTATTTAAATTTTTAAATTTTAAAATTTAAAGTTTTAATAATTAAATTTTTAAAATTTAGTATTTAAATATTTAAATTTTAAAATTTAAAGTTTTAATAATTAAATATTTAAAATTTGTATTTAAATTTTTAAATTTTAAAATTTAAAGTTATAATAATTAAATATTTAAAATTTAGTATTTAAATTTTAAAATTTAAATTTTTAAATTTTAAAATTTAAAATTTTAATAAATAAATTTTTAAAATTTATTATTTAAATTTTTAAATTTTAAAATTTAAAGTTTTAATAATGAAATTTTTAAAATTTAGTATTTAAATTTTTAAATTTTAAAATTTAAAATTTTAATAATTAAATTTTTAAAATTTAGTATTTAAATATTTAAATTTTAAAATTTAAAGATTTAATATTTAAAGTTTTTAAATTTAGTATTTAAATTTTTAAATTTTAAAATTTAAAGTTTTAATAATTAAATTTTTAAAATTTGTATTTAAATTTTTAAATTTTAAAATTTATAGTTTTAATAATTAAATTTTTAAAATTTAGTATTTAAATTTTTAAATTTTAAAATTTAAAGTTATAACAATTAAATTTTTAAAATTTAGTATTTAAATTTTTAAATTTTAAAATTTAAAGTTTTAATAATTAAATTTTTAAAATTTATTATTTAAATTTTCAAATTTTAAAATTTAAAGTTTTAACAATTAAATTTTTAAAATTTAGTATTTAAATTTTTAAATTTTAAAATTTAAAGTTTTAATAATTAAATGTTTAAAATTTAGTATTTAAATTTTTAAATTTTAAAATTTAAATTTTTAAATTCTAAAATTTAAAATTTCAATAATTAAATTTTTAAAATTTAGTATTTAAGTTTTTAAATTTTAAAATTTAAAGTTTTAATAATTAAATTTTTAAAATTTAGTATTTAAATTTTTATATTTTAAAGTTTGAAGTTTTAATAATTAATTTTTAAATTTTAGTATTTAAATTTTAAAATTTAAATTTTAAAATTTAAAATTTTAATAATTAAATTTTTAAAATTTAGTATTTAAATTTTTAAATTTTAAAATTTAAAGTTTTAATAATTAAATTTTTAAAATTTGTATTTAAATTTATAAATTTTAAAATTTAAAGTTTTAATAATTAAATTTTTAAAATTTAGTATTTAAATTTTTAAATTTTAAAATTTAAAGTTATAATAATTAAATTTTTAAAATTTAGTATTTAAATTTTTAAATTTTAAAATATAAAGTTTTAATAATGAAATTTTTAAAATTTAGTATTTAAATTTTTAAATTTTGAAATTTAAAGTTTTAATAATTAAATTTTTAAAATGTAGTATTTAAATTTTAAAATTTAAATTTTTAAATTTTAAAATTTAAAATTTTAATAATTAAATTTTTAAAATTTAGTATTTAAATTTTAAAATTTTAAAATATAAAGTTTTAATAATGAAATTTTTAAAATTTAGTATTTAAATTTTAAAATTTAAATTTTTAAATTTTAACATTTAAAATTTTAATAACTAAATTTTTAAAATTTGGTATTTAAATTTTTAAATTTTAAAATTTAAAGTTTTAATAATTAAATTTTTAAAATTTAGTATTTAAATTTTTAAATTTTAAAATTTAAAGTTTTAATAATTAAATTTTTAAAATTTAGTATTTAAATTTTTAAATTTTAAAATTTAAAGTTTTAACAATTAAATTTTTAAAATTTAGTATTTAAATTTTTAAATTTTAAAATTTAAAGTTTTAATAATTAAATTTTTAAAATTTGTATTTAAATTTATAAATTTTAAAATTTAAAGTTTTAATAATTAAATTTTTGAAATTTAGTATTTAAATTTTTAAATTTTAAAGTTTAAAGTTTTAATAATTAAATTTTTAAAATTTAGTATTTAAATTTTAAAATTTAAAATTTTAATAATTAAATTTTTAAAATTTAGTATTTAAATTTTTAAATTTTAAAATTTAAAGTTATAATAATTAAATTTTTAAAATTTAGTATTTAAATTTTTAAATTTTAAAATTTAAAGTTTTAATAATTAAATTTTTAAAATTTAGTATTTAAATTTTTAAATTTTAAAATTTAAATTTTTAAATTCTAAAATTTAAAATTTCAATAATTAAATTTTTAAAATTTAGTATTTAAGTTTTTAAATTTTAAAATTTAAAGTTTTAATAATTAAATTTTTAAAATTTAGTATTTAAATTTTTAAATTTTAAAATTTAAATTTTTAAATTTTAAAATTTAAAATTTCAATAATTAAATTTTTAAAATTTAGTATTTAAGTTTTTAAATTTTAAAATTTAAAGTTTTAATAATTAAATTTTTAAAATGTAGTATTTAAATTTTTAAATTTAAAGTTTGAAGTTTTAATAATTAATTTTTAAAATTTAGTATTTAAATTTTAAAATTTAAAATTTTAATAATTAAATTTTTAAAATTTAGTATTTAAATATTTAAATTTTAAAATTTAAAGATTTAATATTTAAAGTTTTTAAATTTAGTATTTAAATTTATAAATTTTAAAATTTAAATTTTAATAATTAAAGTTTTAAAATTTAGTATTTAAAATTTTAAACTTTAAAATTTAAAGTTTTAATAATTAAATTTTTAAAATTTAGTATTTAAATTTTTAAATTTTAAAATTAAAAGTTTTAATAATTAAATTTTTAAAATTTGTATTTAAATTTTTAAATTTTAAAATTTTAAGTTTTAATAATTAAATTTTTAAAATTTAGTATTTAAATTTTTATATTTTAAAATTTATGTTTTAACAATTAAATTTTTAAAATTTAGTATTTAAATTTTTAAATTTTAAAATTTAAAGTTTTAATAATTAAATTTTTAAAATTTATTATTTAAATTTTCAAATTTTAAAATTTAAAGTTTTAATAATTAAATTTTTAAAATTTGTATTTAAATTTTTAAATTTTAAAATTTAAAGTTTTAATAATTAAATTTTTAAAATTTAGTATTTAAATATTTAAATTTTAAAATTTAAAGTTTTAATAATTAAATATTTAAAATTTGTATTTAAATTTTTAAATTTTAAAATTTAAAGTTATAATAATTAAATATTTAAAATTTAGTATTTAAATTTTAAAATTTAAATTTTTAAATTTTAAAATTTAAAATTTTAATAAATAAATTTTTAAAATTTATTATTTAAATTTTTAAATTTTAAAATTTAAAGTTTTAATAATGAAATTTATAAAATTTAGTATTTAAATTTTTAAATTTTAAAATTTAAAATTTTAATAATTAAATTTTTAAAATTTAGTATTTAAATATTTAAATTTTAAAATTTAAAGATTTAATATTTAAAGTTTTTAAATTTAGTATTTAAATTTTTAAATTTTAAAATTTAAAGTTTTAATAATTAAATTTTTAAAATTTGTATTTAAATTTTTAAATTTTAAAATTTATAGTTTTAATAATTAAATTTTTAAAATTTAGTATTTAAATTTTTAAATTTTAAAATTTAAAGTTATAACAATTAAATTTTTAAAATTTAGTATTTAAATTTTTAAATTTTAAAATTTAAAGTTTTAATAATTAAATTTTTAAAATTTATTATTTAAATTTTCAAATTTTAAAATTTAAAGTTTTAACAATTAAATTTTTAAAATTTAGTATTTAAATTTTTAAATTTTAAAATTTAAAGTTTTAATAATTAAATGTTTAAAATTTAGTATTTAAATTTTTAAATTTTAAAATTTAAATTTTTAAATTCTAAAATTTAAAATTTCAATAATTAAATTTTTAAAATTTAGTATTTAAGTTTTTAAATTTTAAAATTTAAAGTTTTAATAATTAAATTTTTAAAATTTAGTATTTAAATTTTTATATTTTAAAGTTTGAAGTTTTAATAATTAATTTTTAAATTTTAGTATTTAAATTTTAAAATTTAAATTTTAAAATTTAAAATTTTAATAATTAAATTTTAAAAATTTAGTATTTAAATTTTTAAATTTTAAAATTTAAAGTTTTAATAATTAAATTTTTAAAATTTGTATTTAAATTTATAAATTTTAAAATTTAAAGTTTTAATAATTAAATTTTTAAAATTTAGTATTTAAATTTTTAAATTTTAAAATTTAAAGTTATAATAATTAAATTTTTAAAATTTAGTATTTAAATTTTTAAATTTTAAAATATAAAGTTTTAATAATGAAATTTTTAAAATTTAGTATTTAAATTTTTAAATTTTGAAATTTAAAGTTTTAATAATTAAATTTTTAAAATGTAGTATTTAAATTTTAAAATTTAAATTTTTAAATTTTAAAATTTAAAATTTTAATAATTAAATTTTTAAAATTTAGTATTTAAATTTTAAAATTTTAAAATATAAAGTTTTAATAATGAAATTTTTAAAATTTAGTATTTAAATTTTAAAATTTAAATTTTTAAATTTTAACATTTAAAATTTTAATAACTAAATTTTTAAAATTTGGTATTTAAATTTTTAAATTTTAAAATTTAAAGTTTTAATAATTAAATTTTTAAAATTTAGTATTTAAATTTTTAAATTTTAAAATTTAAAGTTTTAATAATTAAATTTTTAAAATTTAGTATTTAAATTTTTAAATTTTAAAATTTAAAGTTTTAACAATTAAATTTTTAAAATTTAGTATTTAAATTTTTAAATTTTAAAATTTAAAGTTTTAATAATTAAATTTTTAAAATTTGTATTTAAATTTATAAATTTTAAAATTTAAAGTTTTAATAATTAAATTTTTGAAATTTAGTATTTAAATTTTTAAATTTTAAAGTTTAAAGTTTTAATAATTAAATTTTTAAAATTTAGTATTTAAATTTTAAAATTTAAAATTTTAATAATTAAATTTTTAAAATTTAGTATTTAAATTTTTAAATTTTAAAATTTAAAGTTATAATAATTAAATTTTTAAAATTTAGTATTTAAATTTTTAAATTTTAAAATATAAAGTTTTAATAATGAAATTTTTAAAATGTAGTATTTAAATTTTTAAATTTTAAAATTTAAAGTTTTAATAATTAAATTTTTAAAATTTAGTATTTAAATTTTTAAATTTTAAAATTTAAATTTTTAAATTCTAAAATTTAAAATTTCAATAATTAAATTTTTAAAATTTAGTATTTAAGTTTTTAAATTTTAAAATTTAAAGTTTTAATAATTAAATTTTTAAAATTTAGTATTTAAATTTTTAAATTTTAAAATTTAAATTTTTAAATTTTAAAATTTAAAATTTCAATAATTAAATTTTTAAAATTTAGTATTTAAGTTTTTAAATTTTAAAATTTAAAGTTTTAATAATTAAATTTTTAAAATGTAGTATTTAAATTTTTAAATTTAAAGTTTGAAGTTTTAATAATTAATTTTTAAAATTTAGTATTTAAATTTTAAAATTTAAAATTTTAATAATTAAATTTTTAAAATTTAGTATTTAAATTTTAAAATTTAAATTTATAAATTTTAAAATTTAAAATTTTAATAATTAAATTTTTAAAATTTAGTATTTAAATATTTAAATTTTAAAATTTAAAGTTTTAATAATTAAATTTTTAAAATTTGTATTTAAACTTTTAAATTTTAAAATTTAAAGTTTTAAGAATTAAATTTTTAAAATTTAGTATTTAAATTTTTAAATTTTAAAATTTAAAGTTTTAATAATTAAATTTTTAAAATTTAGTATTTAAATTTTTAAATTTTAAAATTTAAAGTTTTAATATTTAAATTTTTAAAATTTAGTATTTAAATTTTAAAATTTTAAAATTTAAAGTTTTAATAATTAAATTTTTAAAATTTGTATTTAAATTTTTAAATTTTAAAATTTATAGTTTTAATAATTAAATTTTTAAAATTTATTATTTAAATTTTTAAATTTTAAAATTTAATGTTTTAACAATTAAATTTTTAAAATTTAGTATTTAAATTTTTAAATTTTAAAATTTAAAGTTTTAATAATTAAATTTTTAAAATTTAGTATTTAAATTTTTAAATTTTAAAATTTAAATTTTTAAATTCTAAAATTTAAAATTTCAATAATTAAATTTTTAAAATTTAGTATTTAAGTTTTTAAATTTTAAAATTTAAAGTTTTAATAATTAAATTTTTAAAATTTAGTATTTAAATTTTTATATTTTAAAGTTTGAAGTTTTAGTAATTAATTTTTAAATTTTAGTATTTAAATTTTAAAATTTAAATTTTAAAATTTAAAATTTTAATAATTAAATTTTTAAAATTTAGTATTTAAATTTTTAAATTTTAAAATTTAAAGTTTTAATAATTAAATTTTTAAAATTTGTATTTAAATTTATAAATTTTAAAATTTAAAGTTTTAATAATTAAATTTTTAAAATTTAGTATTTAAATTTTTAAATTTTAAAGTTTAAAGTTTTAATAAATAAATTTTTAAAATTTAGTATTTAAATTTTAAAATTTAAATTTATAAATTTTAAAATTTAAACTTTTAATAATTAAATTTTTAAAATTTAGTATTTAAATTTTTAAATTTTAAAATTTAAAGTTATAATAATTAAATTTTTAAAATTTAGTATTTAAATTTTTAAATTTTAAAATATAAAGTTTTAATAATGAAATTTTTAAAATTTAGTATTTAAATTTTTAAATTTTAAAATTTAAAGTTTTAATAATTAAATTTTTAAAATGTGGTATTTAAATTTTAAAATTTAAATTTTTAAATTTTAAAATTTAAAATTTTAATAATTAAATTTTTAAAATTTAGTATTTAAATTTTAAAATTTTAAAATTTAAAGTTTTAATAATGAAATTTTTAAAATTTAGTATTTAAATTTTAAAATTTAAATTTTTAAATTTTAACATTTAAAATTTTAATAACTAAATTTTTAAAATTTAGTATTTAAATTTTAAAATTTTAAAATTTAAAGTTTTAATAATTAAATTTTTAAAATTTAGTATTTAAATTTTTAAATTTTAAAATTTAAAGTTTTAATAATTAAATTTTTAAAATTTAGTATTTAAATTTTTAAATTTTAAAATTTAAAGTTTTAACAATTAAATTTTTAAAATTTAGTATTTAAATTTTTAAATTTTAAAATTTAAAGTTTTAATAATTAAATTTTTAAAATTTAGTATTTAAATTTATAAATTTTAAAATTTAAATTTTTAAATTCTTAAATTTAAAATTTCAATAATTAAATTTTTAAAATTTAGTATTTATTTTTTTAAATTTTAAAATTTAAAGTTTTAATAATTAAATTTTTAAAATTTAGTATTTAAATTTTTAAATTTTAAAATTTAAATTTTTAAATTTTAAAATTTAAAATATCAATAATTAAATTTTTAAAATTTAGTATTTAAGTTTTTAAATTTTAAAATTTAAAGTTTTAATAATTAAATTTTTAAAATTTAGTATTTAAATTTTTATATTTTAAAGTTTGAAGTTTTAATAATTAATTTTTAAATTTTAGTATTTAAATTTTAAAATTTAAATTTTAAAATTTAAAATTTTAATAATTAAATTTTTAAAATTTAGTATTTAAATTTTTAAATTTTAAAATTTAAAGTTTTAATAATTAAATTTTTAAAATTTGTATTTAAATTTATAAATTTTAAAATTTAAAGTTTTAATAATTAAATTTTTAAAATTTAGTATTTAAATTTTTAAATTTTAAAGTTTAAAGTTTTAATAATTAAATTTTTAAAATTTAGTATTTAAATTTTAAAATTTAAACTTATAAATTTTAAAATTTAAAATTTTAATAATTAAATTTTTAAAATTTAGTATTTAAATTTTTAAATATTAAAATTTAAATTTTTAAATTCTAAAATTTATAATTTCAATAATTAAATTTTTAAAATTTAGTATTTAAGTTTTTAAATTTTAAAATTTAAAGTTTTAATAATTAAATTTTTAAAATTTAGTATTTAAATTTTTAAATTTTAAAATTTAAATTTTTAAATTTTAAAATTTAAAATTTCAATAATTAAATTTTTAAAATTTATTATTTAAGTTTTTAAATTTTAAAATTTTTTAATAATTAAATTTTTAAAATTTAGTATTTAAATTTTTAAATTTTAAAATTTAAATTTTTAAATTCTTAAATTTAAAATTTCAATAATTAAATTTTTAAAATTTAGTATTTATTTTTTTAAATTTTAAAATTTAAAGTTTTAATAATTAAATTTTTAAAATTTAGTATTTAAATTTTTAAATTTTAAAATTTAAATTTTTAAATTTTAAAATTTAAAATATCAATAATTAAATTTTTAAAATTTAGTATTTAAGTTTTTAAATTTTAAAATTTAAAGTTTTAATAATTAAATTTTTAAAATTTAGTATTTAAATTTTTATATTTTAAAGTTTGAAGTTTTAATAATTAATTTTTAAATTTTAGTATTTAAATTTTAAAATTTAAATTTTAAAATTTAAAATTTTAATAATTAAATTTTTAAAATTTAGTATTTAAATTTTTAAATTTTAAAATTTAAAGTTTTAATAATTAAATTTTTAAAATTTGTATTTAAATTTATAAATTTTAAAATTTAAAGTTTTAATAATTAAATTTTTAAAATTTAGTATTTAAATTTTTAAATTTTAAAGTTTAAAGTTTTAATAATTAAATTTTTAAAATTTAGTATTTAAATTTTAAAATTTAAACTTATAAATTTTAAAATTTAAAATTTTAATAATTAAATTTTTAAAATTTAGTATTTAAGTTTTTAAATTTTAAAATTTAAAGTTTTAATAATTAAATTTTTAAAATTTAGTATTTAAATTTTTAAATTTTAAAATTTAAATTTTTAAATTTTAAAATTTAAAATTTCAATAATTAAATTTTTAAAATTTATTATTTAAGTTTTTAAATTTTAAAATTTAAAGTTTTAATAATTAAATTTTTAAAATTTAGTATTTAAATTTTTATATTTTAAAGTTTGAAGTTTTAATAATTAATTTTTAAATTTTAGGATTTAAATTTTAAAATTTAAATTTTAAAGTTTAAAATTTTAATAATTAAATTTTTAAAATTTAGTATTTAAATTTTTAAATTTTAAAATTTAAAGTTTTAATAATTAAATTTTTAAAATTTGTATTTAAATTTATAAATTTTAAAATTTAAAGTTTTAATAATTAAATTTTTAAAATTTAGTATTTAAATTTTTAAAATTTAAAGTTTTAATAATTAAATTTTTAAAATTTAGTATTTAAGTTTTTAAATTTAAAAATTTAAAGTTTTAATAATTAAATTTTTAAAATTTAGTAAATTTTAAAGTTTGAAATTTTAATAATTAAATTTTTAAAATTTAGTATTTAAATTTTAAAATTTAAATTTTTAAATTTTAACATTTAAAATTTTAATAACTAAATTTTTAAAATTTAGTATTTAAATTTTTAAATTTTAAAATTTAAAGTTTTAATAATTAAATTTTTAAAATTTAGTATTTAAATTTTTAAATTTTAAAATTTAAATTTTTAAATTTTAAAATTTAAAATTTCAATAATTAAATTTTTAAAATTTAGTATTTAAGTTTTTAAATTTTAAAATTTAAAGTTTTAATAATTAAATTTTTAAAATTTAGTATTTAAATTTTTAAATTTTAAAGTTTGAAGTTTTAATAATTAATTTTTAAAATTTAGTATTTAAATTTTAAAATTTAAAATTTTAATAATTAAATTTTTAAAATTTAGTGTTTAAATTTTTAAATTTTAAAGTTTAAAGTTTTAATAATTATATTTTTAAAATTTAGTATTTAAATTTTAAAATTTAAATTTATAAATTTTAAAATTTAAAATTTTAATAATTAAATTTTTAAAATTTAGTATTTAAATATTTAAATTTTAAAATTTAAAGTTTTAATAATTAAATTTTTAAAATTTGTATTTAAATTTTTAAATTTTAAAATTTAAAGTTTTAATAATTAAATTTTTATAATTTAGTATTTAAATTTTTAAATTTTAAAATTTAAAGTTTTAATAATTAAATTTTTAAAATTTAGTATTTAAATTTTTAAAATTTAAAATTTAAAGTTTTAATATTTAAATTTTTAAAATTTAGTATTTAAATTTTTAAATTTTAAAATTTAAAGTTATAATAATTAAATATTTAAAATTTAGTATTTAAATTTTAAAATTTAAATTTTTAAATTTTAAAATTTAAAATTTTAATAAATAAATTTTTAAAATTTAGTATTTAAATTTTTAAATTTTAAAATTTAATGTTTTAATAATGAAATTTTTAAAATTTAGTATTTAAATTTTTAAATTTTAAAATTTAAAATTTTAATAATTAAATTTTTAAAATTTAGTATTTAAATATTTAAATTTTAAAATTTAAAGATTTGATATTTAAAGTTTTAAAATTTAGTATTTAAATTTTTAAATTTTAAAATTTAAATTTTAATAAATAAAGTTTTAAAATTTAGTATTTAAAATTTTAAACTTTAAAATTTAAAGTTTTAATAATTAAATTTTTAAATTTTAGTATTTAAATTTTTAAATTTTAAAATTTAAAGTTTTAATAATTAAATTTTTAAAATTTGTATTTAAATTTTTAAATTTTAAAATTTAAAGTTTTAATAATTAAATTTTTAAAATTTAGTATTTAAATTTTTAAATTTTAAAATTTAAAGTTTTAATAATTAAATTTTTAAAATTTAGTATTTAAATTTTTAAATTTTAAAATTTAAATTTTTAAATTCTTAAATTTAAAATTTCAATAATTAAATTTTTAAAATTTAGTATTTATTTTTTTAAATTTTAAAATTTAAAGTTTTAATAATTAAATTTTTAAAATTTAGTATTTAAATTTTTAAATTTTAAAATTTAAATTTTTAAATTTTAAAATTTAAAATATCAATAATTAAATTTTTAAAATTTAGTATTTAAGTTTTTAAATTTTAAAATTTAAAGTTTTAATAATTAAATTTTTAAAATTTAGTATTTAAATTTTTATATTTTAAAGTTTGAAGTTTTAATAATTAATTTTTAAATTTTAGTACTTAAATTTTAAAATTCAAATTTTAAAATTTAAAATTTTAATAATTAAATTTTTAAAATTTAGTATTTAAATTTTTAAATTTTAAAATTTAAAGTTTTAATAATTAAATTTTTAAAATTTGTATTTAAATTTATAAATTTTAAAATTTAAAGTTTTAATAATTAAATTTTTAAAATTTAGTATTTAAATTTTTAAATTTTAAAGTTTAAAGTTTTAATAATTAAATTTTTAAAATTTAGTATTTAAATTTTAAAATTTAAACTTATAAATTTTAAAATTTAAAAACTTAAATACTAAATTTTAAAAATTTAATTATTGATATTTTAAATTTTAAAATTTAAAAATTTAAATTTTAAAATTTAAAAATTTAAATACTAAATTTTAAAAATTTAAAAATTTTTAATAATTAAATTTTTAAAATTTAGTATTTAAATTTTTAAATTTTAAAATTTAAATTTTTAAATTCTAAAATTTAAAATTTCAATAATTAAATTTTTAAAATTTAGTATTTAAGTTTTTAAATTTTAAAATTTAAAGTTTTAATAATTAAATTTTTAAAATTTAGTATTTAAATTTTTAAATTTTAAAATTTAAATTTTTAAATTTTAAAATTTAAAATTTCAATAATTAAATTTTTAAAATTTATTATTTAAGTTTTTAAATTTTAAAATTTAAAGTTTTAATAATTAAATTTTTAAAATTTAGTATTTAAATTTTTATATTTTAAAGTTTGAAGTTTTAATAATTAATTTTTAAATTTTAGGATTTAAATTTTAAAATTTAAATTTTAAAGTTTAAAATTTTAATAATTAAATTTTTAAAATTTAGTATTTAAATTTTTAAATTTTAAAATTTAAAGTTTTAATAATTAAATTTTTAAAATTTGTATTTAAATTTATAAATTTTAAAATTTAAAGTTTTAATAATTAAATTTTTAAAATTTAGTATTTAAATTTTTAAAATTTAAAGTTTTAATAATTAAATTTTTAAAATTTAGTATTTAAGTTTTTAAATTTTAAAATTTAAAGTTTTAATAATTAAATTTTTAAAATTTAGTAAATTTTAAAGTTTGAAATTTTAATAATTAAATTTTTAAAATTTAGTATTTAAATTTTAAAATTTAAATTTTTAAATTTTAACATTTAAAATTTTAATAACTAAATTTTTAAAATTTAGTATTTAAATTTTTAAATTTTAAAATTTAAAGTTTTAATAATTAAATTTTTAAAATTTAGTATTTAAATTTTTAAATTTTAAAATTTAAATTTTTAAATTCTAAAATTTAAAATTTCAATAATTAAATTTTTAAAATTTAGTATTTAAGTTTTTAAATTTTAAAATTTAAAGTTTTAATAATTAAATTTTTAAAATTTAGTATTTAAATTTTTAAATTTTAAAATTTAAATTTTTAAATTTTAAAATTTAAAATTTCAATAATTAAATTTTTAAAATTTAGTATTTAAGTTTTTAAATTTTAAAATTTAAAGTTTTAATAATTAAATTTTTAAAATTTAGTATTTAAATTTTTAAATTTTAAAGTTTGAAGTTTTAATAATTAATTTTTAAAATTTAGTATTTAAATTTTAAAATTTAAAATTTTAATAATTAAATTTTTAAAATTTAGTGTTTAAATTTTTAAATTTTAAAGTTTAAAGTTTTAATAATTAAATTTTTAAAATTTAGTATTTAAATTTTAAAATTTAAATTTATAAATTTTAAAATTTAAAATTTTAATAATTAAATTTTTAAAATTTAGTATTTAAATATTTAAATTTTAAAATTTAAAGTTTTAATAATTAAATTTTTAAAATTTGTATTTAAATTTTTAAATTTTAAAATTTAAAGTTTTAATAATTAAATTTTTATAATTTAGTATTTAAATTTTTAAATTTTAAAATTTAAAGTTTTAATAATTAAATTTTTAAAATTTAGTATTTAAATTTTTAAAATTTAAAATTTAAAGTTTTAATATTTAAATTTTTAAAATTTAGTATTTAAATTTTTAAATTTTAAAATTTAAAGTTATAATAATTAAATATTTAAAATTTAGTATTTAAATTTTAAAATTTAAATTTTTAAATTTTAAAATTTAAAATTTTAATAAATAAATTTTTAAAATTTAGTATTTAAATTTTTAAATTTTAAAATTTAATGTTTTAATAATGAAATTTTTAAAATTTAGTATTTAAATTTTTAAATTTTAAAATTTAAAATTTTAATAATTAAATTTTTAAAATTTAGTATTTAAATATTTAAATTTTAAAATTTAAAGATTTGATATTTATAGTTTTAAAATTTAGTATTTAAATTTTTAAATTTTAAAATTTAAATTTTAATAAATAAAGTTTTAAAATTTAGTATTTAAAATTTTAAACTTTAAAATTTAAAGTTTTAATAATTAAATTTTTAAATTTTAGTATTTAAATTTTTAAATTTTAAAATTTAAAGTTTTAATAATTAAATTTTTAAAATTTGTATTTAAATTTTTAAATTTTAAAATTTAAAGTTTTAATAATTAAATTTTTAAAATTTAGTATTTAAATTTTTAAATTTTAAAATTTAAAGTTTTAATAATTAAATTTTTAAAATTTAGTATTTAAATTTTAAAATTTAAAATTTTAATAATTAAATTTTTAAAATTTAGTATTTAAATATTTAAATTTTAAAATTTAAAGATTTAATATTTAAAGTTTTAAAATTTAGTATTTAAATTTTTAAATTTTAAAATTTAAATTTTAATAAATAAAGTTTTAAAATTTAGTATTTAAAATTTTAAACTTTAAAATTTAAAGTTTTAATAATTAAATTTTTAAACTTTAGTATTTAAATTTTTAAATTTTAAAATTTAAAGTTTTAACAATTAAATTTTTAAAAGTTAGTATTTAAATTTTTAAATTTTAAAATTTAAAGTTTTAATAATTAAATTTTTAAAATTTAGTATTTAAATTTTTAAAATTTAAAGTTTTAATAATTAAATTTTTAAAATTTAGTATTTAAGGTTTTAAATTTTAAAATTTAAAGTTTTATTAATTAAATTTTTAAAATTTAGTATTTAAATTTTTAAAATTTAAAGTTTTAATAATTAAATTTTTAAAATTTAGTATTTAAATTTTAAAATTTAAATTTTTAAATTTTAACATTTAAAATTTTAATAACTAAATTTTTAAAATTTAGTATTTAAATTTTTAAATTTTAAAATTTAAAGTTTTAATAATTAAATTTTTAAAATTTAGTATTTAAATTTTTAAATTTTAAAGTTTGAAGTTTTAATAATTAATTATTAAAATTTAGTTTTTAAATTTTAAAATTTAAAGTTTTAATAATTAAATTTTTAAAATTTAGTATTTAAATTTTTAAATTTTATAGTTTAAAGATTTAATATTTAAAGTTTTAAAATTTAGTATTTAAATTTTTAAATTTTAAAATTTAAATTTTAATAAATAAAGTTTTAAAATTTAGTATTTAAAATTTTAAACTTTAAAATTTAAAGTTTTAATAATTAAATTTTTAAAATTTAGTATTTAAATTTTTAAATTTTAAAATTTAAAGTTTTAATAATTAGATTTTTAAAATTTAGTATTTAAATTTTTAAAATTTAAAGTTTTAATAATTAAATTTTTAAAATTTAGTTTTTAAATTTTTAAAATTTAAAGTTTTAATAATTAAATTTTTAAAATTTAGTATTTAAGTTTTTAAATTTTAAAATTTAAAGTTTTATTAATTAAATTTTTAAAATTTAGTATTTAAATTTTTAAATTTTAAAGTTTGAAGTTTTAATAATTAAATTTTTAAAATTTAGTATTTAAATTTTAAAATTTAAATTTTTAAATTTTAACATTTAAAATTTTAATAATTAAATTTTTAAAATTTAGTATTTAAATTTTTAAATTTTAAAATTTAAATTTTTAAATTTTAAAATTTAAAATTTCAATAATTAAATTTTTAAAATTTGGTATTTAAGTTTTAAAATTTTAAAATTTAAAGTTTTAATAATTAAATTTTTAAAATTTAGTATTTAAATTTTTAAATTTTAAAGTTTGAAGTTTTAATAATTAATTATTAAAATTTAGTTTTTAAATTTTAAAATTTAGTTTTTAAATTTTAAAATTTAAATTTTTATATTTTAAAATTTAAAATTTTAATAATTAAATTTTTAAAATTTAGTATTTAAATTTTTAAATTTTAAAATTTAAAGTTTTAATAATTAAATTTTTAAAATTTGTATTTAAATTTATAAATTTTAAAATTTAAAGTTTTAATAATTAAATTTTTAAAATTTAGTATTTAAATTTTTAAATTTTATAGTTTAAAGATTTAATATTTAAAGTTTTAAAATTTAGTATTTAAATTTTTAAATTTTAAAATTTAAATTTTAATAAATAAAGTTTTAAAATTTAGTATTTAAAATTTTAAACTTTAAAATTTAAAGTTTTATTAATTAAATTTTTAAAATTTAGTATTTAAATTTTTAAATTTTAAAGTTTGAAGTTTTAATAATTAAATTTTTAAAATTTAGTATTTAAATTTTAAAATTTTAATTTTTAAATTTTAACATTTAAAATTTAATAACTAAATTTTTAAAATTTAGTATTTAAATTTTTAAATTTTAAAATTTAAAGTTTTAATAATTAAATTTTTAAAATTTAGTATTTAAATTTTTAAATTTTAAAATATAAAGTTTTAATAATGAAATTTTTAAAATTTAGTATTTGAATTTTTAAATTTTAAAATTTAAAATTTTAATAATTAAATTTTTAAAATTTAGTATTTAAATATTTAAATTTTAAAATTTAAAGATTTAATATTTAAAGTTTTAAAATTTAGTATTTAAATTTTTAAAATTTAAAGTTTTAATAATTAAATTTTTAAAATTTAGTATTTAAATTTTAAAATTTAAATTTATAAATTTTAAAATTTAAAATTTTAATAATTAAATTTTTAAAATTTAGTATTTAAATATTTAAATTTTAAAATATAAAGGTTTAATAATGAAATTTTTAAAATTTAGTATTTAAATTTTTAAATTTTAAAATTTAAAATTTTAATATTTAAATTTTTAAAATTTAGTATTTAAATATTTAAATTTTAATATTTAAAAATTTAATATTTAAAGTTTTAAAATTTAGTATTTATATTTTTAAATTTTAACATTTATATTTTAATAATTAAAGTTTTAAAATTTAGTATTTAAAATTTTAAACTTTAAAATTTAAAGTTTTAATAATTAAATTTTTAAAATTTAGTATTTAAATTTTTAAATTTTAAAATTTAAAGTTTTAATAATTAAATTTTTAAAATTTGTATTTAAATTTTTAAATTTTAAAATTTAAAGTTTTAATAATTAAATTTTTAAAATTTAGTATTTAAATTTTTAAATTTTAAAATTTAAAGTTTTAATAATTAAATTTTTAAAATTTGTATTTAAATTTTTAAATTTTAAAATTTAAAGTTTTAATAATTAAATTTTTAAAATTTAGTATTTAAATTTTTAAATTTTTAAATTTAAAGTTTTAATAATTAAATTTTTAAAATTTAGTATTTAAATTTTTAAAATTTAAAGTTTTAATAATTAAATTTTTAAAATTTAGTATTTAAGTTTTTAAATTTTTAAATTTAAAGTTTAATTAATTAAATGTTTAAAATTTAGTATTTAAATTTTTAAATTTTAAAATTTAAATTTTAATAAATAAAGTTTTAAAATTTAGTATTTAAAATTTTAAACTTTAAAATATAAAGTTTTAATAATGAAATTTTTAAAATTTAGTATTTAAATTTTTAAATTTTAAAATTTAAAATTTTAATAATTAAATTTTTAAAATTTAGTATTTATATATTTAAACTTTAAAACTTAAAGTTTTAATAATTAAATTTTTAAAATTTAGTATTTAAATTTTTAAATTTTAAAATTTAAAGTTTTAATAATTAAATTTTTAAAATTTAGTATTTAAATTTTTAAATTTTAAAATTTAAAGTTTTAATAATTAAATTTTTAAAATTTAGTATTTAAATTTTTAAATTTTAAAATTTAAAGTTTTAATATTTAAATTTTTAAAATTTAGTATTTAAATTTTTAAATTTTAAAATTTAAAGTTATAATAATTAAATATTTAAAATTTAGTATTTAAATTTTAAAATTTAAATTTTTAAATTTTAAAATTTAAAATTTTAATAATTAAATTTTTAAAATTTAGTATTTAAATATTTAAATTTTAAAATTTAAAGATTTGATATTTAAAGTTTTAAAATTTAGTATTTAAATTTTTAAATTTTAAAATTTAAATTTTAATAAATAAAGTTTTAAAATTTAGTATTTAAAATTTTAAACTTTAAAATTTAAAGTTTTAATAATTAAATTTTTAAATTTTAGTATTTAAATTTTTAAATTTTAAAATTTAAAGTTTTAATAATTAAATTTTTAAAATTTGTATTTAAATTTTTAAATTTTAAAATTTAAAGTTTTAATAATTAAATTTTTAAAATTTAGTATTTAAATTCTTAAATTTTAAAATTTAAAGTTTTAATAATTAAATTTTTAAAATTTAGTATTTAAATTTTTAAATTTTAAAATTTAAAATTTTAATAATTAAATTTTTAAAATTTAGTATTTAAATATTTAAATTTTAAAATTTAAAGATTTAATATTTAAAGTTTTAAAATTTAGTATTTAAATTTTTAAATTTTAAAATTTAAATTTTAATAAATAAAGTTTTAAAATTTAGTATTTAAAATTTTAAACTTTAAAATTTAAAGTTTTAATAATTAAATTTTTAAACTTTAGTATTTAAATTTTTAAATTTTAAAATTTAAAGTTTTAACAATTAAATTTTTAAAAGTTAGTATTTAAATTTTTAAATTTTAAAATTTAAAGTTTTAATAATTAAATTTTTAAAATTTAGTATTTAAGTTTTTAAATTTTAAAATTTAAAGTTTTATTAATTAAATTTTTAAAATTTAGTATTTAAATTTTTAAATTTTAAAGTTTGAAGTTTTAATAATTAAATTTTTAAAATTTAGTATTTAAATTTTAAAATTTAAATTTTTAAATTTTAACATTTAAAATTTTAATAACTAAATTTTTAAAATATAGTATTTAAATTTTTAAATTTTAAAATTTAAAGTTTTAATAATTAAATTTTTAAAATTTAGTATTTAAATTTTTAAATTTTAAAATTTAAAATTTTAAATTTTAAAATTTAAAATTTCAATAATTAAATTTTTAAAATTTTAGTATTTAAGTTTTTAAATTTTAAAATTTAAAGTTTTAATAATTAAATTTTTAAAATTTAGTATTTAAATTTTTAAATTTTAAAGTTTGAAGTTTTAATAATTAATTTTTAAAATTTAGTATTTAAATTTTAAAATTTAAATTTTTAAATTTTAAAATTTAAAATTTTAATAATTAAATTTTTAAAATTTAGTATTTAAATTTTTAAATTTTAAAATTTAAAGTTTTAATAATTAAATTTTTAAAATTTGTATTTAAATTTATAAATTTTAAAATTTAAAGATTTAATAATTAAATTTTTAAAATTTAGTATTTAAATTTTTAAATTTTATAGTTTAAAGATTTAATATTTAAAGTTTTAAAATTTAGTATTTAAATTTTTAAATTTTAAAATTTAAATTTTAATAAATAAAGTTTTAAAATTTAGTATTTAAAATTTTAAACTTTAAAATTTAAAGTTTTAATAATTAAATTTTTAAACTTTAGTATTTAAATTTTTAAATTTTAAAATTTAAAGTTTTAACAATTAAATTTTTAAAATTTAGTATTTAAGTTTTTAAATTTTAAAACTTAAAGTTTTATTAATTAAATTTTTAAAATTTAGTATTTAAATTTTTAAATTTTAAAGTTTGAAGTTTTAATAATTAAATTTTTAAAATTTAGTATTTAAATTTTAAAATTTAAATTTTTAAATTTAAATTTTTAAATTTTAACATTTAAAATTTTAATAAATAAATTTTTAAAATTTAGTATTTAAATTTTTAAATTTTAAAATTTAAAGTTTTAATAATTAAATTTTTAAAATTTAGTATTTAAATTTTTAAAATTTAAAGTTTTAATAATTAAATTTTTAAAATTTAGTATTTAAGTTTTTAAATTTTAAAATTTAAAGTTTTATTAATTAAATTTTTAAAATTTAGTATTTAAATTTTTAAATTTTAAAGTTTGAAGCTTTAATAATTAAATTTTTAAAATTTAGTATTTAAATTTTAAAATTTAAATTTTTAAATTTTAACATTTAAAATTTTAATAACTAAATTTTTAAAATATAGTATTTAAATTTTTAAATTTTAAAATTTAAAGTTTTAATAATTAAATTTTTAAAATTTAGTATTTAAATTTTTAAATTTTAAAATTTAAAATTTTAAATTTTAAAATTTAAAATTTCAATAATTAAATTTTTAAAATTTTAGTATTTAAGTTTTTAAATTTTAAAATTTAAAGTTTTAATAATTAAATTTTTAAAATTTAGTATTTAAATTTTTAAATTTTAAAGTTTGAAGTTTTAATAATTAATTTTTAAAATTTAGTATTTAAATTTTAAAATTTAAATTTTTAAATTTTAAAATTTAAAATTTTAATAATTAAATTTTTAAAATTTAGTATTTAAATTTTTAAATTTTAAAATTTAAAGTTTTAATAATTAAATTTTTAAAATTTGTATTTAAATTTATAAATTTTAAAATTTAAAGATTTAATAATTAAATTTTTAAAATTTAGTATTTAAATTTTTAAATTTTATAGTTTAAAGATTTAATATTTAAAGTTTTAAAATTTAGTATTTAAATTTTTAAATTTTAAAATTTAAATTTTAATAAATAAAGTTTTAAAATTTAGTATTTAAAATTTTAAACTTTAAAATTTAAAGTTTTAATAATTAAATTTTTAAACTTTAGTATTTAAATTTTTAAATTTTAAAATTTAAAGTTTTAACAATTAAATTTTTAAAATTTAGTATTTAAGTTTTTAAATTTTAAAACTTAAAGTTTTATTAATTAAATTTTTAAAATTTAGTATTTAAATTTTTAAATTTTAAAGTTTGAAGTTTTAATAATTAAATTTTTAAAATTTAGTATTTAAATTTTAAAATTTAAATTTTTAAATTTAAATTTTTAAATTTTAACATTTAAAATTTTAATAAATAAATTTTTAAAATTTAGTATTTAAATTTTTAAATTTTAAAATTTAAAGTTTTAATAATTAAATTTTTAAAATTTAGTATTTAAATTTTTAAAATTTAAAGTTTTAATAATTAAATTTTTAAAATTTAGTATTTAAGTTTTTAAATTTTAAAATTTAAAGTTTTATTAATTAAATTTTTAAAATTTAGTATTTAAATTTTTAAATTTTAAAGTTTGAAGCTTTAATAATTAAATTTTTAAAATTTAGTATTTAAATTTTAAAATTTAAATTTTTAAATTTTAACATTTAAAATTTTAATAACTAAATTTTTAAAATATAGTATTTAAATTTTTAAATTTTAAAATTTAAAGTTTTAATAATTAAATTTTTAAAATTTAGTATTTAAATTTTTAAATTTTAAAATTTAAAATTTTAAATTTTAAAATTTAAAATTTCAATAATTAAATTTTTAAAATTTTAGTATTTAAGTTTTTAAATTTTAAAATTTAAAGTTTTAATAATAAAATTTTTAAAATTTAGTATTTAAATTTTTAAATTTTAAAGTTTGAAGTTTTAATAATTAATTTTTAAAATTTAGTATTTAAATTTTAAAATTTAAATTTTTAAATTTTAAAATTTAAAATTTTAATAATTAAATTTTTAAAATTTAGTATTTAAATTTTTAAATTTTAAAATTTAAAGTTTTAATAATTAAATTTTTAAAATTTGTATTTAAATTTATAAATTTTAAAATTTAAAGATTTAATAATTAAATTTTTAAAATTTAGTATTTAAATTTTTAAATTTTATAGTTTAAAGATTTAATATTTAAAGTTTTAAAATTTAGTATTTAAATTTTTAAATTTTAAAATTTAAATTTTAATAAATAAAGTTTTAAAATTTAGTATTTAAAATTTTAAACTTTAAAATTTAAAGTTTTAATAATTAAATTTTTAAACTTTAGTATTTAAATTTTTAAATTTTAAAATTTAAAGTTTTAACAATTAAATTTTTAAAATTTAGTATTTAAGTTTTTAAATTTTAAAACTTAAAGTTTTATTAATTAAATTTTTAAAATTTAGTATTTAAATTTTTAAATTTTAAAGTTTGAAGTTTTAATAATTAAATTTTTAAAATTTAGTATTTAAATTTTAAAATTTAAATTTTTAAATTTAAATTTTTAAATTTTAACATTTAAAATTTTAATAAATAAATTTTTAAAATTTAGTATTTAAATTTTTAAATTTTAAAATTTAAAGTTTTAATAATTAAATTTTTAAAATTTAGTATTTAAATTTTTAAATTTTAAAATTTAAATTTTTAAATTTTAAAATTTAAAATTTCAATAATTAAATTTTTAAAATTTGGTATTTAAGTTTTTAAATTTTAAAATTTAAAGTTTTAATAATTAAATTTTTAAAATTTAGTATTTAAATTTTTAAATTTTAAAGTTTGAAGTTTTAATAATTAATTTTTAAAATTTAGTATTTAAATTTTTAAATTTTAAAGTTTAGAGTTTTTATAATTAAATTTTTTAAATTTAGTATTTAAATTTTTAAATTTTAAAATTTAAAGTTTTAATAATTAAATTTTTAAAATTTAGTATTTAAATTTTTAAATTTTAAAGTTTAGAGTTTTTATAATTAAATTTTTTAAATTTAGTATTTAAATTTTAAAATTTAAATTTTTAAATTTTAAAATTTAAAATTTCAATAATTAAATTTTTAAAATTTAGTATTTAAATTTTTAAATTTTAAAATTTAAAGTTATAATAATTAAATTTTTAAAATGTAGTATTTAAATTTTAAAATTTAAATTTTTAAATTTTAAAATTTAAAATTTTAATAATTAAATTTTTAAAATTTAGTATTTAAATTTTTAAATTTTAAAATATAAAGTTTTAATAATGAAATTTTTAAAATTTAGTATTTAAATTTTTAAATTTTAAAATTTAAAATTTTAATAATTAAATTTTTAAAATTTAGTATTTAAATATTTAAATTTTAAAATTTAAAGATTTAATATTTAAAGTTTTAAAATTTAGTATTTAAATTTTTAAAATTTAAAGTTTTAATAATTAAATTTTTAAAATTTAGTATTTAAATTTTTAAATTTTAAAATTTAAAGTTTTAATAATTAAATTTTTAAAATTTGTATTTAAATTTATAAATTTTAAAATTTAAAGTTTTAATAATTAAATTTTTATAATTTAGTATTTAAATTTATAAATTTTAAAGTTTAAAGTTTTAATAATTAAATTTTTAAAATTTAGTATTTAAATTTTAAAATTTAAATTTATAAATTTTAAAATTTAAAATTTTAATAATTAAATTTTTAAAATTTAATATTTAAATATTTAAATTTTAAAATATAAAGTTTTAATAGTGAAATTTTTAAAATTTAGTATTTAAAATTTTAAATTTTAAAATTTAAAATTTTAATATTTAAATTTTTAAAATTTAGTATTTAAATATTTAAATTTTAAAATTTAAAGATTTAATATATAAAGTTTTAAAATTTAGTATTTAAATTTTTAAATTTTAATATTTAAATTTTAATAATTAAAGTTTTAAAATTTGGTATTTAAAATTTTAAACTTTAAAATTTAAAGTTTTAATAATTATATTTTTAAAATTTAGTATTTAAATTTTTAAATTTTAAAATTTAAAATTTTAATAATTAAATTTTTAAAATTTAGTATTTAAATTTTTAAATTTTAAAATTTAAAATTTTAATAATTAAATTTTTAAAATTTAGTATTTAAATATTTAAATTTTAAAATTTAAAGATTTAATATTTAAAGTTTTAAAATTTTGTATTTAAATTTTTAAATTTTAAAATTTAAATTTTAATAAATAAAGTTTTAAAATTTAGTATTTAAAATTTTAAACTTTAAAATTTAAAGTTTTAATAATTAAATTTTTAAACTTTAGTATTTAAATTTTTAAATTTTAAAATTTAAAGTTTTAACAATTAAATTTTTAAAAGTTAGTATTTAAATTTTTAAATTTTAAAATTAAAAGTTTTAATAATTAAATTTTTAAAATTTAGTATTTAAATTTTTAAAATTTAAAGTTTTAATAATTAAATTTTTAAAATTTAGTATTTAAGTTTTTAAATTTTAAAATTTAAAGTTTTATTAATTAAATTTTTAAAATTTAGTATATAAATTTTTAAATTTTAAAGTTTGAAGTTTTAATAATTAAATTTTTAAAATTTAGTATTTAAATTTTAAAATTTAAATTTTTAAATTTTAACATTTAAAATTTTAATAAATAAATTTTTAAAATTTAGTATTTAAATTTTTAAATTTTAAAATTTAAAGTTTTAATAATTAAATTTTTAAAATTTTGTATTTAAATTTTTAAATTTTAAAATTTAAATTTTTAAATTTTAAAATTTAAAATTTCAATAATTAAATTTTTAAAATTTGGTATTTAAGTTTTTAAATTTTAAAATTTAAAGTTTTAATAATTAAATTTTTAAAATTTAGTATTTAAATTTTTAAATTTTAAAGTTTGAAGTTTTAATAATTAATTTTTAAAATTTAGTATTTAAATTTTAAAATTTAAATTTTTAAATTTTAAAATTTAAAATTTTAATAATTAAATTTTTAAAATTTAGTATTTAAATTTTTAAATTTTAAAATTTAAAGTTTTAATTATTAAATTTTTAAAATTTGTATTTAAATTTATAAATTTTAAAATTTAAAGTTTTAATAATTAAATTTTTAAAATTTAGTATTTAAATTTTTAAATTTTATAGTTTAAAGATTTAATATTTAAAGTTTTAAAATTTAGTATTTAAATTTTTAATTTTTAAAATTTAAAGTTTTAATAATTAAATTTTTAAAATTTAGTATTTAAGTTTTTAAATTTTAAAACTTAAAGTTTTATTAATTAAATTTTTAAAATTTAGTATTTAAATTTTTAAATTTTAAAGTTTGAAGTTTTAATAATTAAATTTTTAAAATTTAGTATTTAAATTTTAAAATTTAAATTTTTAAATTTTAACATTTAAAATTTTAATAACTAAACTTTTAAAATTTAGTATTTAAATTTTTAAATTTTAAAATTTAAAGTTTTAATAATTAAATTTTTAAAATTTAGTATTTAAATTTTTAAATTTTAAAATTTAAATTTTTAAATTTTAAAATTTAAATTTTTAAATTTTAAAATTTAAAATTTCAATAATTAAATTTTTAAAATTTGGTACTTAAGTTTTTAAATTTTAAAATTTAAAGTTTTAATAATTAAATTTTTAAAATTTAGTATTTAAATTTTTAAATTTTAAAGTTTGAAGTTTTAATAATTAATTTTTAAAATTTAGTATTTAAATTTTAAAATTTAAATTTTTAAATTTTAAAATTTAAAATTTTAATAATTAAATTTTTAAAATTTAGTATTTAAATTTTTAAATTTTAAAATTTAAAGTTTTAATAATTAAATTTTTAAAATTTGTATTTAAATTTATAAATTTTAAAATTTAAAGTTTTAATAATTAAATTTTTAAAATTTAGTATTTAAATTTTTAAATTTTAAAGTTTAGAGTTTTAATAATTAAATTTTTAAAATTTAGTATTTAAATTTTAAATTTTAAATTTTTAAATTTTAAAATTTAAAATTTTAATAATTAAATTTTTAAAATTTAGTATTTAAATTTTTAAATTTTAAAATTTAAAGTTATAATAATTAAATTTTTAAAATGTAGTATTTAAATTTTAAAATTTAAATTTTTAAATTTTAAAATTTAAAATTTTAATAATTATATTTTTAAAATTTAGTATTTAAATTTTTAAATTGTAAAAGATAAAGTTTTAATAATGAAATTTTTAAAATTTAGTATTTAAATTTTTAAATTTTAAAATTTAAAATTTTAATAATTAAATTTTTAAAATTTAGTATTTAAATATTTAAATTTTATAATTTAAAGATTTAATATTTGATTTTAAAAATTTAATTATTAAAATTTTAAATTTTAAAATTTAAAAATTTAAATACTAAATTTTAAAAATTTCATTATTAAAACTTTATATTTTAAAATTTAAAAATTTAAATACTAAATTTTAAAAATTTAATTATTAAAATTTTAAATTTTAAAATTTAAAAATTTAAATTTTAAAATTTAAATACTACATTTTAAAAATTTAATTATTATAACTTTAAATTTTAAAATTTAAAAATTTAAATACTAAATTTTAAAAATTTAATTATTAAAATTTTAAATTTTAAAATTTAAAAATTTAAAATTTAAAATTTAAATACTAAATTTTAAAAATTTAATTATTAAAACTCTAAACTTTAAAATTTAAAAATTTAAATACTAAATTTTAAAAATTTAATTATTAAAACTTTAAATTTTAAAATTTATAAATTTAAATACAAATTTTAAAAATTTAATTATTAAAACTTTAAATTTTAAAATTTAAAAATTTAAATACTAAATTTTAAAAATTTAATTATTATAACTTTAAATTTTAAAATTTAAAGTTTTAATAATTAAATTTTTAAAATTTGCATTTAAATTTATAAATTTTAAAATTTAAAGTTTTAATAATTAAATTTTTAAAATTTAGTATTTAAATTTTTAAATTTTAAAGTTTAGAGTTTTAATAATTAAATTTTTAAAATTTAGTATTTAAATTTTAAAATTTAAATTTTTAAATTTTAAAATTTAAAATTTTAATAATGAAATTTTTAAAATTTAGTATTTAAATTTTTAAATTTTAAAATTTAAAATTTTAATAATTAAATTTTTAAAATTTAGTATTTAAATGTTTAAATTTTAAAATTTAAAGATTTAATATTTAAAGTTTTAAAATTTAGTATTTAAATTTTTAAAATTTAAAGTTTTATTAATGAAATTTTTAAAATTTAGTATTTAAATTTTTAAATTTTAAAGTTTAAAGTTTTAATAATTAAATTTTTAAAATTTAGTATTTAAATTTTAAAATTTAAATTTATAAATTTTAAAATTTAAAATTTTAATAATTAAATTTTTAAAATTTAGTATTTAAATATTTAAATTTTAAAATATAAAGTTTTAATAATGAAATTTTTAAAATTTAGTATTTAAATTTTTAAATTTTAAAATTTAAAATTTTAATATTTAAATTTTTAAAATTTAGTATTTAAATATTTAAATTTTAAAATTTAAAGATTTAAAATTTAAAGTTTTAAAATTTAGTATTTAAATTTTTAAAATTTAAAGTTTTAATAATTAAATTTTTAAAATTTAGTATTTAAGTTTTTAAATTTTAAAATTTAAAGTTTTATTAATTAAATTTTTAAAATTTAGTATTTAAATTTTTAAATTTTAAAATTTAAAGTTTTAATAATTAAATTTTTAAAATTTGTATTTAAATTTTTAAATTTTAAAATTTAAAGTTTTAATAATTAAATTTTTAAAATTTAATATTTAAATTTTTAAATTTTAAAATTTAAAGTTTTAATAATTAAATTTTTAAAATTTGTATTTAAATTTTTAAATTTTAAAATTTAAAGTTTTAATAATTAAATTTTTAAAATTTAATATTTAAATTTTTAAATTTTAAAATTTAAAGTTTTAATAATTTAATTTTTAAAATTTAGTATTTAAATTTTTAAAATTTAAAGTTTTAATAATTAAATTTTTAAAATTTAGTATTTAAGTTTTTAAATTTTAAAATTTAAAATTTTATTAATTAAATTTTTAAAATTTAGTATTTAAATTTTTAAATTTTAAAGTTTGAAGTTTTAATAAATAAATTTTTAAAATTTAGTATTTAAATTTTAAAATTTAAATTTTTAAATTTTAACATTTAAAATTTTAATAACTAAATTTTTAAAATTTAGTATTTAAATTTTTAAATTTTAAAATTTAAAGTTTTAATAATTAAATTTTTAAAATTTGGTATTTAAATTTTTAAATTTTAAAATTTAAAGTTTTAATAATTAAATTTTTAAAATTTGTATTTAAATTTTTAAATTTTAAAATTTAAACTTTTAATAATTAAATTTTTAAAATTTAGTATTTAAATTTTTAAATTTTAAAATTTAAAGTTTTAATATTTAAATTTTTAAAATTTAGTATTTAAATTTTTAAATTTTAAAATTTAATGTTTTAATAATGAAATTTTTAAAATTTAGTATTTAAATTTTTAAATTTTAAAATTTAAAATTTTAATAATTAAATTTTTAAAATTTAGTATTTAAATATTTAAATTTTAAAATTTAAAGATTTAATATTTAAAGTTTTAAAATTTAGTATTTAAATTTTTAAATTTTAAAATTTAAATTTTAATAAATAAAGTCTTAAAATTTAGTATTTAAAATTTTAAACTTTAAAATTTAAAGTTCTAATAATTAAATTTTTAAAATTTAGTATTTAAATTTTTAAATTTTAAAATTTAAAGTTTTAATAATTAAATTTTTAAAATTTGTATTTAAATTTTTAAATTTTAAAATTTAAAGTTTTAATAATTAAATTTTTAAAATTTAGTATTTAAATTTTTAAATTTTAAAATTTAAAGTTTTAATAATTAAATTTTTAAAATTTAGTATTTAAATTTTTAAATTTTAAAATTTAAAATTTTAATAATTAAATTTTTAAAATTTAGTATTTAAATATTTAAATTTTAAAATTTAAAGATTTAATATTTAAAGTTTTAAAATTTAGTATTTAAATTTTTAAATTTTAAAATTTAAATTTTAATAAATAAAGTTTTAAAATTTAGTATTTAAAATTTTAAACTTTAAAATTTAAAGTTTTAACAATTAAATTTTTAAAATTTAGTATTTAAATTTTTAAATTTTAAAATTTAAAGTTTTAATAATTAAATTTTTAAAATTTAGTATTTAAATTTTTAAATTTTAAAATTTAAAGTTTTAATAATTAAATTTTTAAAATTTGTATTTAAATTTTTAATTTTTAAAATTTAAAGTTTTAATAATTAAATTTTTAAAATTTAATATTTAAATTTTTAAATTTTAAAATTTAAAGTTTTAATAATTAAATTTTTAAAATTTGTATTTAAATTTTTAAATTTTAAAATTTAAAGTTTTAATAATTAAATTTTTAAAATTTAATATTTAAATTTTTAAATTTTAAAATTTAAAGTTTTAATAATTTAATTTTTAAAATTTAGTATTTAAATTTTTAAAATTTAAAGTTTTAATAATTAAATTTTTAAAATTTAGTATTTAAGTTTTTAAATTTTAAAATTTAAAATTTTATTAATTAAATTTTTAAAATTTAGTATTTAAATTTTTAAATTTTAAAGTTTGAAGTTTTAATAAATAAATTTTTAAAATTTAGTATTTAAATTTTAAAATTTAAATTTTTAAATTTTAACATTTAAAATTTTAATAACTAAATTTTTAAAATTTAGTATTTAAATTTTTAAATTTTAAAATTTAAAGTTTTAATAATTAAATTTTTAAAATTTAGTATTTAAATTTTTAAATTTTAAAATTTAAAGTTTTAATAATTAAATTTTTAAAATTTGTATTTAAATTTTTAAATTTTAAAATTTAAACTTTTAATAATTAAATTTTTAAAATTTAGTATTTAAATTTTTAAATTTTAAAATTTAAAGTTTTAATATTTAAATTTTTAAAATTTAGTATTTAAATTTTTAAATTTTAAAATTTAATGTTTTAATAATGAAATTTTTAAAATTTAGTATTTAAATTTTTAAATTTTAAAATTTAAAATTTTAATAATTAAATTTTTAAAATTTAGTATTTAAATATTTAAATTTTAAAATTTAAAGATTTAATATTTAAAGTTTTAAAATTTAGTATTTAAATTTTTAAATTTTAAAATTTAAATTTTAATAAATAAAGTCTTAAAATTTAGTATTTAAAATTTTAAACTTTAAAATTTAAAGTTCTAATAATTAAATTTTTAAAATTTAGTATTTAAATTTTTAAATTTTAAAATTTAAAGTTTTAATAATTAAATTTTTAAAATTTGTATTTAAATTTTTAAATTTTAAAATTTAAAGTTTTAATAATTAAATTTTTTAAATTTAGTATTTAAATTTTTAAATTTTAAAATTTAAAGTTTTAATAATTAAATTTTTAAAATTTAGTATTTAAATTTTTAAATTTTAAAATTTAAAATTTTAATAATTAAATTTTTAAAATTTAGTATTTAAATATTTAAATTTTAAAATTTAAAGATTTAATATTTAAAGTTTTAAAATTTAGTATTTAAATTTTTAAATTTTAAAATTTAAATTTTAATAAATAAAGTTTTAAAATTTAGTATTTAAAATTTTAAACTTTAAAATTTAAAGTTTTAACAATTAAATTTTTAAAATTTAGTATTTAAATTTTTAAATTTTAAAATTTAAAGTTTTAATAATTAAATTTTTAAAATTTAGTATTTAAATTTTTAAAATTTAAAGTTTTAATAATTAAATTTTTAAACTTTAGTATTTAAATTTTTAAATTTTAAAATTTAAAGTTTTAACAATTAAATTTTTAAAATTTAGTATTTAAATTTTTAAATTTTAAAATTTAAAGTTTTAATAATTAAATTTTTAAAATTTAGTATTTAAATTTTTAAAATTTAAAGTTTTAATAATTAAATTTTTAAAATTTAGTATTTAAGTTTTTAAATTTTAAAATTTAAAATTTTAATAATTAAATTTTTAAAATTTAGTATTTAAATTTTTAAATTTTAAAATTTAAATTTTTAAATTTTAAAATTTAAAATTTTAATAATTAAATTTTTAAAATTTAGTATTTAAATTTTAAAATTTTAAAATTTAAAGTTTTAATAATTAAATTTTTAAAATTTAGTATTTAAATTTTTAAATTTTAAAATTTAAATTTTTAAACTTTAAAATTTAAAATTTTAATAATTAAATTTTTAAAATTTAGTATTTAAATTTTTAAATTTTAAAATTTAAAGTTTTAATAATTAAATTTTTAAAATTTAGTATTTAAATTTTTAAATTTTAAAATTTAAAGCTTTAATAATTAAATTTTTAAAATTTAGTATTTAAGTTTTTAAATTTTAAAATTTAAAGTTTTAATAATTAAATTTTTAAAATTTAGAATATAAATTTTAAAATTTAAATTTTTAAATTTTAAAATTTAAAATTTTAATAATTAAATTTTTAAAATTTAGTATTTAAATATTTAAATTTTAAAATTTAAAGTTTTAATAATTAAATTTTTAAAATTTAGTATTTAAATTTTTAAATTTTAAAATTTAAATTTTTAAATTTAAAAATTAAAATTTTAATAATTAAATTTTTAAAATTTAGTATTGAAATTTTTAAATTTTAAAATTTAAAGTTTTAATAATTAAATTTTTAAAATTTAGTATTTAAATTTTTAAATTTTAAAATTTAAAGTTTTAATAAATAAATTTTTAAAATTTAGTATTTAAATTTTTAAATTTTGGAATTTAAAATTTTAATAATTAAATTTTTAAAATTTTGTATTTAAATTTTTAAATTTTAAAATTTAAATTTTTAAATTTTAAAATTTAAATTTTTAAATTTTAAAATTTAAATTTTTAAATTTTAAAATTTAAATTTTTAAATTTTAAAATTTAAAGTTTTAATAATTAAATTTTTAAAATTTAGTATTTAAATTTTTAAATTTTAAAATTTAAATTTTTAAATTTTAAAATTTAAAGCTTTAATAATTAAATTTTTAAAATTTAGTATTTAAATTTTTAAATTTTAAAATTTAAAGTTTTAATAATTAAATTTTTAAAATTTAGTATTTAAATTTTAAAATTTAAATTTTTAAATTTTAACATTTAAAATTTTAATAACTAAATTTTTAAAATTTAGTATTTAAATTTTTAAATTTTAAAATTTAAAGTTTTAATAATTAAATTTTTAAAATTTAGTATTTAAATTTTTAAATTTTAAAATTTAAATTTTTAAATTTTAAAATTTAAAATTTCAATAATTAAATTTTTAAAATTCGGTATTTAAGTTTTTAAATTTTAAAATTTAAAGTTTTAATAATTAAATTTTTAAAATTTAGTATTTAAATTTTTAAATTTTAAAGTTTGAAGTTTTAATAATTAATTTTTAAAATTTAGTATTTAAATTTTTAAAATTTAGTATTTAAATTTTTAAATTTTAAAATTTAAAGTTTCAATAATTAAATTTTTAAAATTTGTATTTAAATTTATAAATTTTAAAATTTAAAGTTTTAATAATTAAATTTTTAAAATTTAGTATTTAAAATTTTAAATTTTAAAGTTTAAAGATTTAATTTTTAAAGTTTTAAAATTTAGTATTTAAATTTTTAAATTTTAAAATTTAAATTTTAATAAATAAAGTTTTAAAATTTAGTATTTAAAATTTTAAACTTTAAAATTTAAAGTTTTAATAATTAAATTTTTAAACTTTAGTATTTAAATTTTTAAATTTTAAAATTTAAAGTTTTAACAATTAAATTTTTAAAATTTAGTATTTAAATTTTTAAATTTTAAAATTTAAAATTTTAATAATTAAATTTTTAAAATTTAGTATTTAAATTTTTAAAATTTAAAGTTTTAATAATTAAATTTTTAAAATTTAGTATTTAAGTTTTTAAATTTTAAAACTTAAAGTTTTATTAATTAAATTTTTAAAATTTAGTATTTAAATTTTTAAATTTTAAAGTTTGAAGTTTTAATAATTAAATTTTTAAAATTTAGTATTTAAATTTTAAAATTTAAATTTTTAAATTTTAACATTTAAAATTTTAATAACTAAATTTTTAAAATTTAGTATTTAAATTTTTAAATTTTAAAATTTAAAGTTTTAATAATTAAATTTTTAAAATTTAGTATTTAAATTTTTAAATTTTAAAATTTAAAATTTTAAATTTTAAAATTTAAAATTTCAATAATTAAATTTTTAAAATTTGGTATTTAAGTTTTTAAATTTTAAAATTTAAAGTTTTAATAATTAAATTTTTAAAATTTAGAATTTAAATTTTTAAATTTTAAAGTTTGAAGTTTTAATAATTAATTTTTATAATTTAGTATTTAAATTTTAAAATTTAAATTTTTAAATTTTAAAATTTAAAATTTTAATAATTAAATTTTTAAAATTTAGTATTTAAATTTTTAAATTTTAAAATTTAAAGTTTTAATAATTAAATTTTTAAAATTTGTATTTAAATTTATAAATTTTAAAATTTAAAGTTTTAATAATTAAATTTTTAAAATTTAGTATTTAAATTTTTAAATTTTAAAGTTTAGAGTTTTAATAATTAAATTTTTAAAATTTAGTATTTAAATTTTAAAATTTAAATTTATAAATTTTAAAATTTAAAATTTTAATAATTAAATTTTTAAAATTTAGTATTTAAATTTTTAAATTTTAAAATTTAAAGTTATAATAATTAAATTTTTAAAATTTAGTATTTAAATTTTTAAATTTTAAAATTTAAAATTTTAATAATTAAATTTTTAAAATGGAGTATTTAAATTTTAAAATTTAAATTTTTAAATTTTAAAATTTAAAATTTTAATAATTAAATTTTTAAAATTTATTATTTAAATTTTTAAATTTTAAAATTTAAAATTTTAATAATTAAATTTTTAAAATTTAGTATTTAAATTTTTAAAATTTAAAGTTTTAATAATTAAATTTTTAAAATTTGTATTTAAATTTATAAATTTTAAAATTTAAAGTTTTAATAATTAAATTTTTAAAATTTAGTATTTAAATTTTTAAATTTTAAAGTTTAGAGTTTTAATAATTAAATTTTTAAAATTTAGTATTTAAATTTTAAAATTTAAATTTATAAATTTTAAAATTTAAAATTTTAATAATTAAATTTTTAAAATTTAGTATTTAAATTTTTAAATTTTAAAATTTAAAGTTTTAATAATTAAATTTTTAAAATTTGTATTTAAATTTATAAATTTTAAAATTTAAAGTTTTAATAATGAAATTTTTAAAATTTAGTATTTAAATTTTTAAATTTTAAAATTTAAAATTTTAATAATTAAATTTTTAAAATTTAGTATTTAAATATTTAAATTTTAAAATTTAAAGATTTAATATTTAAAGTTTTAAAATTTAGTATTTAAATTTTTAAAATTTAAAGTTTTAATAATTAAATTTTTAAAATTTAGTATTTAAATTTTTAAATTTTAAAATTTAAAGTTTTAATAATTAAATTTTTAAAATTTAGTATTTAAATTTTTAAATTTTAAAGTTTAAAGTTTTAATAATTAAATTTTTAAAATTTAGTATTTAAATTTTAAAATTTAAATTTATAAATTTTAAAATTTAAAATTTTAATAATTAAATTTTTAAAATTTAGTATTTAAATATTTAAATTTTAAAATATAAAGTTTTAATAATGAAATTTTTAAAATTTGGTATTTAAATTTTTAAATTTTAAAATTTAAAATTTTAATATTTAAATTTTTAAAATTTAGTATTTAAATTTTTAAATTTTAAAATTTAAAGTTTTAATAATTAAATTTTTAAAATTTGTGTTTAAATTTTTAAATTTTAAAATTTAAAGTTTTAATAATTAAATTTTTAAAATTTAGTATTTAAATTTTTAAATTTTAAAATTTAAAGTTTTAATAATTAAATTTTTAAAATTTAGTATTTAAATTTTTAAATTTTAAAATTTAAAATTTTAATAATTAAAGTTTTAAAATTTAGTATTTAAATATTTAAATTTTAAAATTTAAAGATTTAATATTTAAAGTTTTAAAATTTAGTATTTAAATTTTTAAATTTTAAAATTTAAATTTTAATAAATAAAGTTTTAAAATTTAGTATTTAAAATTTTAATCTTTAAAATTTAAAGTTTTAATAATTAAATTTTTAAACTTTAGTATTTAAATTTTTAAATTTTAAAATTTAAAGTTTTAACAATTAAATTTTTAAAATTTAGTATTTAAATTTTTAAATTTTAAAATTTAAAGTTTTAATAATTAAATTTTTAAAATTTAGTATTTAAATTTTTAAAATTTAAAGTTTTAATAATTAAATTTTTAAAATTTAGTATTTAAGTTTTTAAATTTTAAAATTTAAAGTTTTATTAATTAAATTTTTAAAATTTAGTATTTAAATTTTTAAATTTTAAAATTTAAAGTTTTAATAATTAAATTTTTAAAATTTAGTATTTAAATTTTTAAATTTTAAAATTTAAATTTTTAAATTTTAAAATTTAAAATTTCAATAATTAAATTTTTAAAATTTGGTATTTAAGTTTTTAAATTTTAAAATTTAAAGTTTTAATAATTAAATTTTTAAAATTTAGTATTTAAATTTTTAAATTTTAAAGTTTGAAGTTTTAATAATTAATTTTTAAAATTTATTATTTAAATTTTAAAATTTAAATTTTTAATTTTAAAATTTAAAATTTTAATAATTAAATTTTTAAAATTTAGTATTTAAATTTTTAAATTTTAAAGTTTAAAGATTTAATATTTAAAGTTTTAATATTTAGTATTTAAATTTTTAAATTTTAAAATTTAAATTTTAATAAATAAAGTTTTAAAATTTAGTATTTAAAATATTAAACTTTAAAATTTAAAGTTTTAATAATTAAATTTTTAAACTTTAGTATTTAAATTTTTAAATTTTAAAATTTAAAGTTTTAACAATTAAATTTTTAAAATTTAGTATTTAAATTTTTAAATTTTAAAATTTAAAGTTTTAATAATTAAATTATTAAAATTTAGTATTTAAATTTTTAAAATTTAAAGTTTTAATAATTAAATTTTTAAAATTTAGTATTTAAGTTTTTAAATTTTAAAACTTAAAGTTTTATTAATTAAATTTTTAAAATTTAGTATTTAAATTTTTAAATTTTAAAGTTTGAAGTTTTAATAATTAAATTTTTAAAATTTAGTATTTAAATTTTAAAATTTAAATTTTTAAATTTTAATATTTAAAATTTTAATTACTAAATTTTTTAAATTTAGTATTTAAATTTTTAAATTTTAAAATTTAAAGTTTTAATAATTAAATTTTTAAAATTTGTATTTAAATTTATAAATTTTAAAATTTAAAGTTTTAATAATTAAATTTTTAAAATTTTGTATTTAAATTTTTAAATTTTAAAATTTAAAGTTATAATAATTAAATTTTTAAAATTTAGTATTTAAATTTTTAAATTTTAAAATTTAAAGTTTTAATAATTAAATTTTTAAAATGTAGTATTTAAATTTTAAAATTTAAATTTTTAAATTTTAAAATTTAAAATTTTAATAATTAAATTTTTAAAATTTAGTATTTAAATTTTTAAATTTTAAAATATAAAGTTTTAATAATGAAATTTTTAAAATTTAGTATTTAAATTTTTAAATTTTAAAATTTAAAATTTTAATAATTAAATTTTTAAAATTTAGTATTTAAATTATTAAAATTTAAAAATTTAAAGTTTTAATAATTAAATTTTTAAAATTTGTATTTAAATTTATAAATTTTAAAATTTAAAGTTTTAATAATTAAATTTTTAAAATTTAGTATTTAAATTTTTAAATTTTAAAGTTTAAAGTTTTAATAATTAAATTTTTAAAATTTAGTATTTAAATTTTAAAATTTAAATTTATAAATTTTAAAATTTAAAATTTTAATAATTAAATTTTTAAAATTTAGTATTTAAATATATAAATTTTAAAATATAAAGTTTTAATAATGAAATTTTTAAAATTTAGTATTTAAATTTTTAAATTTTAAAATTTAAAATTTTAATATTTAAATTTTTAAAATTTGTATTTAAATTTTTAAATTTTAAAATTTAAAGTTTTATTAATTAAATTTTTAAAATTTAGTATTTAAATATTTAAATTTTAAAATTTAAAGTTTTAATAATTAAATTTTTAAAATTTGTATTTAAACTTTTAAATTTTAAAATTTAAAGTTTTAATAATTAAATTTTTAAAATTTAGTATTTAAATATTTAAATTTTAAAATTTAAAGTTTTAATAATTAAATTTTTAAAATTTAGTATTTAAGTTTTTAAATTTTAAAATTTAAAGTTTTATTAATTAAATTTTTAAAATTTAGTATTTAAATTTTTAAATTTTAAAGTTTGAAGTTTTAATAATTAAATTTTTTAAATTTAATATTTAAATTTATAAATTTTAAAATTTAAAGTTTTAATATTTAAATTTTTAAAATTTAGTATTTAAATTTTTAAATTTTAAAATTTAAAGTTATAATAATTAAATATTTAAAATTTAGTATTTAAATTTTAAAATTTAAATTTTTAAATTTTAAAATTTAAAATTTTAATTATTATTATATTTTTAAAATTTAGTATTTAAATTTTTAAATTTAAAGTTTTAATAATTAAAGTTTTAAAATTTAGTATTTAAATTTTTAAATTTTGAAATTTAAAGTTTTAATAATTAAATTTTTAAAATTTAGTATTTAAATTTTTAAATTTTAAAATTTAAAGTTTTAATATTTAAATTTTTAAAATTTAGTATTTAAATTTTTAAATTTTAAAATTTAAAATTTTAATAATTAAATTTTTAAAATTTAGTATTTAAATATTTAAATTTTAAAATTTAAAGATTTAATATTTAAAGTTTTAAAATTTAGTATTTAAATTTTTAAATTTTAAAATTTAAAATTTTAATAATTAAATTTTTAAAATTTAGTATTTAAATATTTAAATTTTAAAATTTAAAGTTATAATAATTAAATTTTTAAAATTTAGTATTTAAATATTTAAATTTTAAAATTTAAAGTTTTAATAATTAAATTTTTAAAATTTGTATTTAAACTTTTAAATTTTAAAATTTAAAGTTTTAATAATTAAATTTTTAAAATTTAGTATTTAAATATTTAAATTTTAAAATTTAAAGTTTTAATAATTAAATTTTTAAAATTTAGTATTTAAGTTTTTAAATTTTAAAATTTAAATTTTTATTAATTAAATTTTTAAAATTTAGTATTTAAATTTTTAAATTTTAAAGTTTGAAGTTTTAATAATTAAATTTTTTAAATTTAATATTTAAATTTATAAATTTTAAAATTTAAAGTTTTAATATTTAAATTTTTAAAATTTAGTATTTAAATTTTTAAATTTTAAAATTTAAAGTTATAATAATTAAATATTTAAAATTTAGTATTTAAATTTTAAAATTTAAATTTTTAAATTTTAAAATTTAAAATTTTAATTATTATTATATTTTTAAAATTTAGTATTTAAATTTTTAAATTTAAAGTTTTAATAATTAAATTTTTAAAATTTAGTATTTAAATTTTTAAATTTTGAAATTTAAAGTTTTAATAATTAAATTTTTAAAATTTAGTATTTAAATTTTTAAATTTTAAAATTTAAAGTTTTAATATTTAAATTTTTAAAATTTAGTATTTAAATTTTTAAATTTTAAAATTTAAAATTTTAATAATTAAATTTTTAAAATTTAGTATTTAAATATTTAAATTTTAAAATTTAAAGATTTAATATTTAAAGTTTTAAAATTTAGTATTTAAATTTTTAAATTTTAAAATTTAAAATTTTAATAATTAAATTTTTAAAATTTAGTATTTAAATATTTAAATTTTAAAATTTAAAGTTATAATAATTAAATTTTTAAAATTTAGTATTTAAATTTTTAAATTTTAAAGTTTGGAGTTTTAATAATTAAATTTTTAAAATTTAGTATTTAAATTTTAAAATTTAAATTTTTAAATTTTAACATTTAAAATTTTAATAACTAAATTTTTAAAATTTAGTATTTAAATTTTTAAATTTTAAAATTTAAAATTTTAATAATTAAATTTTTAAAATTTAGTATTTAAATTTTTAAATTTTAAAATTTAAATTTTTAAATTTTAAAATTTAAAATTTCAATAATTAAATTTTTAAAATTTGGTATTTAAGTTTTTAAATTTTAAAATTTAAAGTTTTAATAATTAAATTTTTAAAATTTAGAATTTAAATTTTTAAATTTTAAAGTTTGAAGTTTTAATAATTAATTTTTATAATTTTGTATTTAAATTTTAAAATTTAAATTTTTAAATTTTAAAATTTAAAATTTTAATAATTAAATTTTTAAAATTTAGTATTTAAATTTTTAAATTTTAAAATTTAAAGTTTTAATAATTAAATTTTTAAAATTTGTATTTAAATTTATAAATTTTAAAATTTAAAGTTTTAATAATTAAATTTTTAAAATTTAGTATTTAAATTTTTAAATTTTAAAGTTTGGAGTTTTAATACTTAAATTTTTAAAATTTAGTATTTAAATTTTAAAATTTAAATTTATAAATTTTAAAATTTAAAATTTTAATAATTAAATTTTTAAAATTTAGTATTTAAATTTTTAAATTTTAAAATTTAAAGTTATAATAATTAAATTTTTAAAATTTAGTATTTAAATTTTTAAATTTTAAAATTTAAAGTTTTAATAATTAAATTTTTAAAATGGAGTATTTAAATTTTAAAATTTAAATTTTTAAATTTTAAAATTTAAATTTTTAAATTTTAAAATTTAAAATTTTAATAATTAAATTTTTAAAATTTATTATTTAAATTTTTAAATTTTAAAATATAAAGTTTTAATAATGAAATTTTTAAAATTTAGTATTTAAATTTTTAAATTTTAAAATTTAAAATTTTAATAATTAAATTTTTAAAATTTAGTATTTAAATATTTAAATTTTAAAATTTAAAGATTTAATATTTAAAGTTTTAAAATTTAGTATTTAAATTTTTAAAATTTAAAGTTTTAATAATTAAATTTTTAAAATTTAGTATTTAAGTTTTTAAATTTTAAAACTTAAAGTTTTATTAATTAAATTTTTAAAATTTAGTATTTAAATTTTTAAATTTTAAAGTTTGAAGTTTTAATAATTAAATTTTTAAAATTTAGTATTTAAATTTTAAAATTTAAATTTTTAAATTTTAATATTTAAAATTTTAATTACTAAATTTTTAAAATTTAGTATTTAAATTTTTAAATTTTAAAATTTAAAGTTTTAATAATTAAATTTTTAAAATTTGTATTTAAATTTATAAATTTTAAAATTTAAAGTTTTAATAATTAAATTTTTAAAATTTTGTATTTAAATTTTTAAATTTTAAAATTTAAAGTTATAATAATTAAATTTTTAAAATTTAGTATTTAAATTTTTAAATTTTAAAATTTAAAGTTTTAATAATTAAATTTTTAAAATGTAGTATTTAAATTTTAAAATTTAAATTTTTAAATTTTAAAATTTAAAATTTTAATAATTAAATTTTTAAAATTTAGTATTTAAATTTTTAAATTTTAAAATATAAAGTTTTAATAATGAAATTTTTAAAATTTAGTATTTAAATTTTTAAATTTTAAAATTTAAAATTTTAATAATTAAATTTTTAAAATTTAGTATTTAAATATTTAAATTTTAAAATTTAAAGATTTAATATTTAAAGTTTTAAAATTTAGTATTTAAATTTTTAAAATTTAAAGTTTTAATAATTAAATTTTTAAAATTTAGTATTTAAATTATTAAAATTTAAAAATTTAAAGTTTTAATAATTAAATTTTTAAAATTTGTATTTAAATTTATAAATTTTAAAATTTAAAGTTTTAATAATTAAATTTTTAAAATTTAGTATTTAAATTTTTAAATTTTAAAGTTTAAAGTTTTAATAATTATATTTTTAAAATTTAGTATTTAAATTTTAAAATTTAAATTTATAAATTTTAAAATTTAAAATTTTAATAATTAAATTTTTAAAATTTAGTATTTAAATATTTAAATTTTAAAATATAAAGTTTTAATAATGAAATTTTTAAAATTTAGTATTTAAATTTTTAAATTTTAAAATTTAAAATTTTAATATTTAAATTTTTAAAATTTGTATTTAAATTTTTAAATTTTAAAATTTAAAGTTTTATTAATTAAATTTTTAAAATTTAGTATTTAAATATTTAAATTTTAAAATTTAAAGTTTTAATAATTAAATTTTTAAAATTTGTATTTAAATTTTTAAATTTTAAAATTTAAAGTTTTAATAATTAAATTTTTAAAATTTAGTATTTAAATATTTAAATTTTAAAATTTAAAGTTTTAATAATTAAATTTTTAAAATTTAGTATTTAAGTTTTTAAATTTTAAAATTTAAAGTTTTATTAATTAAATTTTTAAAATTTAGTATTTAAATTTTTAAATTTTAAAGTTTGAAGTTTTAATAATTAAATTTTTTAAATTTAATATTTAAATTTATAAATTTTAAAATTTAAAGTTTTAATATTTAAATTTTTAAAATTTAGTATTTAAATTTTTAAATTTTAAAATTTAAAGTTATAATAATTAAATATTTAAAATTTAGTATTTAAATTTTAAAATTTAAATTTTTAAATTTTAAAATTTAAAATTTTAATTATTAAATTTTTAAAATTTAGTATTTAAATTTTTAAATTTTAAAATTTAAAGTTTTAATAATTAAATTTTTAAAATTTAGTATTTAAATTTTTAAATTTTGAAATTTAAAGTTTTAATAATTAAATTTTTAAAATTTAGTATTTAAATTTTTAAATTTTAAAATTTAAAGTTTTAATATTTAAATTTTTAAAATTTAGTATTTAAATTTTTAAATTTTAAAATTTAAAATTTTAATAATTAAATTTTTAAAATTTAGTATTTAAATATTTAAATTTTAAAATTTAAAGATTTAATATTTAAAGTTTTAAAATTTAGTATTTAAATTTTTAAATTTTAAAATTTAAAATTTTAATAATTAAATTTTTAAAATTTAGTATTTAAATATTTAAATTTTAAAATTTAAAGTTATAATAATTAAATTTTTAAAATTTAGTATTTAAATTTTTAAATTTTAAAGTTTGGAGTTTTAATAATTAAATTTTTAAAATTTAGTATTTAAATTTTAAAATTTAAATTTTTAAATTTTAACATTTAAAATTTTAATAACTAAATTTTTAAAATTTAGTATTTAAATTTTTAAATTTTAAAATTTAAAGTTTTAATAATTAAATTTTTAAAATTTAGTATTTAAATTTTTAAATTTTAAAATTTAAATTTTTAAATTTTAAAATTTTAAATTTTAATAATTAAATTTTTAAAATTTAGTATTTAAATTTTTAAATTTTAAAATTTAAAGTTTTAATAATTAAATTTTTAAAATTTGTATTTAAATTTATAAATTTTAAAATTTAAAGTTTTAATAATTAAATTTTTAAAATTTAGTATTTAAATTTTTAAATTTTAAAGTTTAGAGTTTTAATACTTAAATTTTTAAAATTTAGTATTTAAATTTTAAAATTTAAATTTATAAATTTTAAAATTTAAAATTTTAATAATTAAATTTTTAAAATTTAGTATTTAAATTTTTAAATTTTAAAATTTAAAGTTATAATAATTAAATTTTTAAAATTTAGTATTTAAATTTTTAAATTTTAAAATTTAAAGTTTTAATAATTAAATTTTTAAAATGGAGTATTTAAATTTTAAAATTTAAATTTTTAAATTTTAAAATTTAAAATTTTAATAATTAAATTTTTAAAATTTATTATTTAAATTTTTAAATTTTAAAATATAAAGTTTTAATAATGAAATTTTTAAAATTTAGTATTTAAATTTTTAAATTTTAAAATTTAAAATTTTAATAATTAAATTTTTAAAATTTAGTATTTAAATATTTAAATTTTAAAATTTAAAGATTTAATATTTAAAGTTTTAAAATTTAGTATTTAAATTTTTAAAATTTAAAGTTTTAATAATTAAATTTTTAAAATTTAGTATTTAAATTTTTAAATTTTAAAATTTAAAGTTTTAACAATTAAATTTTTAAAATTTGTATTTAAATTTATAAATTTTAAAATTTAAAGTTTTAATAATTAAATTTTTAAAATTTAGTATTTAAATTTTTAAATTTTAAAGTTTAAAGTTTTAATAATTAAATATTTAAAATTTAGTATTTAAATTTTAAAATTTAAATTTATAAATTTTAAAATTTAAAATTTTAATAATTAAATTTTTAAAATTTGGTATTTAAATATTTAAATTTTAAAATATAAAGTTTTAATAATGAAATTTTTAAAATTTGGTATTTAAATTTTTAAATTTTAAAATTTAAAATTTTAATATTTAAATTTTTAAAATTTAGTATTTAAATTTTTAAATTTTAAAATTTAAAGTTTTAATAATTAAATTTTTAAAATTTGTATTTAAATTTTTAAATTTTAAAATTTAAAGTTTTAATAATTAAATTTTTAAAATTTAGTATTTAAATTTTTAAATTTTAAAATTTAAAGTTTTAATAATTAAATTTTTAAAATTTAGTATTTAAATTTTTAAATTTTAAAATTTAAAATTTTAATAATTAAAGTTTTAAAATTTAGTATTTAAATATTTAAATTTTAAAATTTGAAGATTTAATATTTAAAGTTTTAAAATTTAGTATTTAAATTTTTAAATTTTAAAATTTAAATTTTAATAAATAAAGTTTTAAAATTTAGTATTTAAAATTTTAATCTTTAAAATTTAAAGTTTTAATAATTAAATTTTTAAACTTTAGTATTTAAATTTTTAAATTTTAAAATTTAAAGTTTTAACAATTAAATTTTTAAAATTTAGTATTTAAATTTTTAAATTTTAAAATTTAAAGTTTTAATAATTAAATTTTTAAAATTTAGTATTTAAATTTTTAAAATTTAAAGTTTTAATAATTAAATTTTTAAAATTTAGTATTTAAGTTTTTAAATTTTAAAATTTAAAGTTTTATTAATTAAATTTTTAAAATTTAGTATTTAAATTTTTAAATTTTAAAGTTTGAAGTTTTAATAATTAAATTTTTAAAATTTAGTATTTAAATTTTTAAATTTTAACATTTAAAATTTTAGTAACTAAATTTTTAAAATTTAGTATTTAAATTTTTAAATTTTAAAATTTAAAGTTTTAATAATTAAATTTTTAAAATTTAGTATTTAAATTTTTAAATTTTAAAGTTTAGAGTTTTAATACTTAAATTTTTAAAATTTAGTATTTAAATTTTAAAATTTAAATTTATAAATTTTAAAATTTAAAATTTTAATAATTAAATTTTTAAAATTTAGTATTTAAATTTTTAAATTTTAAAATTTAAAGTTATAATAATTAAATTTTTAAAATTTAGTATTTAAATTTTTAAATTTTAAAATTTAAAGTTTTAATAATTAAATTTTTAAAATGGAGTATTTAAATTTTAAAATTTAAATTTTTAAATTTTAAGATTTAAAATTTTAATAATTAAATTTTTAAAATTTATTATTTAAATTTTTAAATTTTAAAATATAAAGTTTTAATAATGAAATTTTTAAAATTTAGTATTTAAATTTTTAAATTTTAAAATTTAAAATTTTAATAATTAAATTTTTAAAATTTAGTATTTAAATATTTAAATTTTAAAATTTAAAGATTTAATATTTAAAGTTTTAAAATTTAGTATTTAAATTTTTAAAATTTAAAGTTTTAATAATTAAATTTTTAAAATTTAGTATTTAAATTTTTAAATTTTAAAATTTAAAGTTTTAACAATTAAATTTTTAAAATTTGTATTTAAATTTATAAATTTTAAAATTTAAAGTTTTAATAATTAAATTTTTAAAATTTAGTATTTAAATTTTTAAATTTTAAAGTTTAAAGTTTTAATAATTAAATATTTAAAATTTAGTATTTAAATTTTAAAATTTAAATTTATAAATTTTAAAATTTAAAATTTTAATAATTAAATTTTTAAAATTTGGTATTTAAATATTTAAATTTTAAAATATAAAGTTTTAATAATGAAATTTTTAAAATTTGGTATTTAAATTTTTAAATTTTAAAATTTAAAATTTTAATATTTAAATTTTTAAAATTTAGTATTTAAATTTTTAAATTTTAAAATTTAAAGTTTTAATAATTAAATTTTTAAAATTTGTATTTAAATTTTTAAATTTTAAAATTTAAAGTTTTAATAATTAAATTTTTAAAATTTAGTATTTAAATTTTTAAATTTTAAAATTTAAAGTTTTAATAATTAAATTTTTAAAATTTAGTATTTAAATTTTTAAATTTTAAAATTTAAAATTTTAATAATTAAAGTTTTAAAATTTAGTATTTAAATATTTAAATTTTAAAATTTGAAGATTTAATATTTAAAGTTTTAAAATTTAGTATTTAAAATTTTAATCTTTAAAATTTAAAGTTTTAATAATTAAATTTTTAAACTTTAGTATTTAAATTTTTAAATTTTAAAATTTAAAGTTTTTCAATTAAATTTTTAAAATTTAGTATTTAAATTTTTAAATTTAAAGTTTTAATAATTAAATTTTTAAAATTTAGTATTTAAATTTTTAAAATTTAAAGTTTTAATAATTAAATTTTTAAAATTTAGTATTTAAGTTTTTAAATTTTAAAATTTAAAGTTTTATTAATTAAATTTTTAAAATTTAGTATTTAAATTTTTAAATTTTAAAGTTTGAAGTTTTAATAATTAAATTTTTAAAATTTAGTATTTAAATTTTTAAATTTTAACATTTAAAATTTTAATAACTAAATTTTTAAAATTTAGTATTTAAATTTTTAAATTTTAAAATTTAAAGTTTTAATAATTAAATTTTTAAAATTTAGTATTTAAATTTTTAAATTTTAAAATTTAAATTTTTAAATTTTAAAATTTAAAGTTTTAATAATTAAATTTTTAAAATTTAGTATTTAAATTTTTAAATTTTAAAGTTTGAAGTTTTAATAATTAATTTTTAAAATTTATTATCTAAATTTTAAAATTTAAATTTTTAATTTTAAAATTTAAAATTTTAATAATTAAATTTTTAAAATTTAGTATTTAAATTTTTAAATTTTAAAGTTTAAAGATTTAATATTTAAAGTCTTAATATTTAGTATTTAAATTTTTAAATTTTAAAATTTAAATTTTAATAAATAAAGTTTTAAAATTTAGTATTTAAAATATTAAACTTTAAAATTTAAAGTTTTAATAATTAAATTTTTAAACTTTAGTATTTAAATTTTTAAATTTTAAAATTTAAAGTTTTAACAATTAAATTTTTAAAATTTAGTATTTAAATTTTTAAATTTTAAAATTTAAAGTTTTAATAATTAAATTTTTAAAATTTAGTATTTAAATTTTTAAAATTTAAAGTTTTAATAATTAAATTTTTAAAATTTAGTATTTAAGTTTTTAAATTTTAAAACTTAAAGTTTTATTAATTAAATTTTTAAAATTTAGTATTTAAATTTTTAAATTTTAAAGTTTGAAGTTTTAATAATTAAATTTTTAAAATTTAGTATTTAAATTTTAAAATTTAAATTTTTAAATTTTAATATTTAAAATTTTAATAACTAAATTTTTAAAATTTAGTATTTAAATTTTTAAATTTTAAAATTTAAAGTTTTAATAATTAAATTTTTAAAATTTGTATTTAAATTTATAAATTTTAAAATTTAAAGTTTTAATAATTAAATTTTTAAAATTTTGTATTTAAATTTTTAAATTTTAAAATTTAAAGTTATAATAATTAAATTTTTAAAATTTAGTATTTAAATTTTTAAATTTTAAAATTTAAAGTTTTAATAATTAAATTTTTAAAATGTAGTATTTAAATTTTAAAATTTAAATTTTTAAATTTTAAAATTTAAAATTTTAATAATTAAATTTTTAAAATATAGTATTTAAATTTTTAAATTTTAAAATTTAAAATTTTAATAATTAAATTTTTAAAATTTAGTATTTAAATATTTAAATTTTAAAATTTAAAGATTTAATATTTAAAGTTTTAAAATTTAGTATTTAAATTTTTAAAATTTAAAGTTTTAGTATTTAAATTTTTAAAATTTAAAGTTTTAATAATTAAATTTTTAAAATTTAGTATTTAAATTATTAAAATTTAAAAATTTAAAGTTTTAATAATTAAATTTTTAAAATTTGTATTTAAATTTATAAATTTTAAAATTTAAAGTTTTAATAATTAAATTTTTAAAATTTAGTATTTAAATTTTTAAATTTTAAAGTTTAAAGTTTTAATAATTAAATTTTTAAAATTTAGTATTTAAATTTTAAAATTTAAATTTATAAATTTTAAAATTTAAAATTTTAATAATTAAATTTTTAAAATTTAGTATTTAAATATTTAAATTTTAAAATATAAAGTTTTAATAATGAAATTTTTAAAATTTAGTATTTAAATTTTTAAATTTTAAAATTTAAAATTTTAATATTTAAATTTTTAAAATTTGTATTTAAATTTTTAAATTTTAAAATTTAAAGTTTTAATAATTAAATTTTTAAAATTTAGTATTTAAATATTTAAATTTTAAAATTTAAAGTTTTAATAATTAAATATTTAAAATTTGTATTTAAATTTTTAAATTTTAAAATTTAAAGTTTTAATAATTAAATTTTTAAAATTTAGTATTTAAATATTTAAATTTTAAAATTTAAAGTTTTAATAATTAAATTTTTAAAATTTAGTATTTAAATTTTTAAAATTAAAAGTTTTAATAATTAAATTTTTAAAATTTAGTATTTAAGTTTTTAAATTTTAAAATTTAAAGTTTTATTAATTAAATTTTTAAAATTTAGTATTTAAATTTTTAAATTTTAAAGTTTGAAGTTTTAATAATTAAATTTTTAAAATTTAATATTTAAATTTATAAATTTTAAAATTTAAAGTTTTAATATTTAAATTTTTAAAATTTAGTATTTAAATTTTTAAATTTTAAAATTTAAAGTTATAATAATTAAATATTTAAAATTTAGTATTTAAATTTTAAAATTTAAATTTTTAAATTTTAAAATTTAAAATTTTAATTATTAAATTTTTAAAATTTAGTATTTAAATTTTTAAATTTTAAAATTTAAAGTTTTAATAATTAAATTTTTAAAATTTAGTATTTAAATTTTTAAATTTTAAAATTTAAAGTTTTAATAATTAAATTTTTAAAATTTTTATTTAAATTTTTAAATTTTAAAATTTAAAGTTTTAATAATTAAATTTTTAAAATTTAGTATTTAAATTTTTAAATTTTAAAATTTAAAGTTTTAATATTTAAATTTTTAAAATTTAGTATTTAAATTTTTAAATTTTAAAATTTATAGTTTTAATAATTAAATTTTTAAAATTTAGTATTTAAATTTTTAAATTTTAAAATTTAAAGTTATAATAATTAAATTTTTAAAATTTAGTATTTAAATTTTTAAATTTTAAAATTTAAAATTTTAATAATTAAATTTTTAAAATTTAGTATTTAAATATTTAAATTTTAAAATTTAAAGATTTAATATTTAAAGTTTTAAAATTTAGTATTTAAATTTTTAAATTTTAAAATTTAAAATTTTAATAATTAAATTTTTAAAATTTAGTATTTAAATATTTTAATTTTAAAATTTAAAGTTATAATAATTAAATTTTTAAAATTTAGTATTTAAATTTTTAAATTTTAAAGTTTGAAGTTTTAATAATTAAATTTTTAAAATTTAGTATTTAAATTTTAAAATTTAAATTTTTAAATTTTAACATTTAAAATTTTAATAACTAAATTTTTAAAATTTAGTATTTAAATTTTTAAATTTTAAAATTTAAAGTTTTAATAATTAAATTTTTAAAATTTAGTATTTAAATTTTTAAATTTTAAAATTTAAATTTTTAAATTTTAAAATTTAAAATTTCAATAATTAAATTTTTAAAATTTGGTATTTAAGTTTTTAAATTTTAAAATTTAAAGTTTTAATAATTAAATTTTTAAAATTTAGAATTTAAATTTTTAAATTTTAAAGTTTGAAGTTTTAATAATTAATTTTTATAATTTAGTATTTAAATTTTAAAATTTAAATTTTTAAATTTTAAAATTTAAATTTTTAAATTTTAAAATTTAAAATTTTAATAATTAAATTTTTAAAATTTAGTATTTAAATTTTTAAATTTTAAAATTTAAAGTTTTAATAATTAAATTTTTAAAATTTGTATTTAAATTTATAAATTTTAAAATTTAAAGCTTTAATAATTAAATTTTTAAAATTTAGTATTTAAATTTTTAAATTTTAAAGTTTAGAGTTTTAATAATTAAATTTTTAAAATTTAGTATTTAAATTTTAAAATTTAAATTTATAAATTTTAAAATTTAAAATTTTAATAATTAAATTTATAAAATTTAGTATTTAAATTTTTAAATTTTAAAATTTAAAGTTATAATAATTAAATTTTTAAAATTTAGTATTTAAATTTTTAAATTTTAAAATTTAAAGTTTTAATAATTAAATTTTTAAAATGGGGTATTTAAATTTTAAAATTTAAATTTTTAAATTTTAAAATTTAAAATTTTAATAATTAAATTTTTAAAATTTATTATTTAAATTTTTAAATTTTAAAATATAAAGTTTTAATAATGAAATTTTTAAAATTTAGTATTTAAATTTTTAAATTTTAAAATTTAAAATTTTAATAATTAAATTTTTAAAATTTAGTATTTAAATATTTAAATTTTAAAATTTAAAGATTTAATATTTAAAGTTTTAAAATTTAGTATTTAAATTTTTAAAATTTAAAGTTTTAATAATTAAATTTTTAAAATTTAGTATTTAAATTTTTAAATTTTAAAATTTAAAGTTTTAACAATTAAATTTTTAAAATTTGTATTTAAATTTATAAATTTTAAAATTTAAAGTTTTAATAATTAAATTTTTAAAATTTAGTATTTAAATTTTTAAATTTTAAAGTTTAAAGTTTTAATAATTAAATTTTTAAAATTTAGTATTTAAATTTTAAAATTTAAATTTATAAATTTTAAAATTTAAAATTTTAATAATTAAATTTTTAAAATTTGGTATTTAAATATTTAAATTTTAAAATATAAAGTTTTAATAATGAAATTTTTAAAATTTGGTATTTAAATTTTTAAATTTTAAAATTTAAAATTTTAATATTTAAATTTTTAAAATTTAGTATTTAAATTTTTAAATTTTAAAATTTAAAGTTTTAATAATTAAATTTTTAAAATTTGTATTTAAATTTTTAAATTTTAAAATTTAAAGTTTTAATAATTAAATTTTTAAAATTTAGTATTTAAATTTTTAAATTTTAAAATTTAATGTTTTAATAATTAAATTTTTAAAATTTAGTATTTAAATTTTTAAATTTTAAAATTTAAAATTTTAATAATTAAAGTTTTAAAATTTAGTATTTAAATATTTAAATTTTAAAATTTAAAGATTTAATATTTAAAGTTTTAAAATTTAGTATTTAAATTTTTAAATTTTAAAATTTAAATTTTAATAAATAAAGTTTTAAAATTTAGTATTTAAAATTTTAATCTTTAAAATTTAAAGTTTTAATAATTATATTTTTAAACTTTAGTATTTAAATTTTTAAATTTTAAAATTTAAAGTTTTAACAATTAAATTTTTAAAATTTAGTATTTAAATTTTTAAATTTTAAAATTTAAAGTTTTAATAATTAAATTTTTAAAATTTTGTATTTAAATATTTAAATTTTAAAGTTTGAAGTTTTAATAATTAATTTTTAAAATTTATTATTTAAATTTTAAAATTTAAATTTTTAATTTTAAAATTTAAAATTTTAATAATTAGATTTTTAAAATTTAGTATTTAAATTTTTAAATTTTAAAGTTTAAAGATTTAATATTTAAAGTCTTAATATTTAGTATTTAAATTTTTAAATTTTAAAATTTAAATTTTAATAAATAAAGTTTTAAAATTTAGTATTTAAAATATTAAACTTTAAAATTTAAAGTTTTGATAATTAAATTTTTAAACTTTAGTATTTAAATTTTTAAATTTTAAAATTTAAAGTTTTAACAATTAAATTTTTAAAATTTAGTATTTAAATTTTTAAATTTTAAAATTTAAAGTTTTAATAATTAAATTTTTAAAATTTAGTATTTAAGTTTTTAAATTTTAAAATTTAAAGTTTTATTAATTAAATTTTTAAAATTTGTATTTAAACTTTTAAATTTTAAAATTTAAAGTTTTAATAATTAAATTTTTAAAATTTAGTATTTAAATATTTAAATTTTAAAATTTAAAGTTTTAATAATTAAATTTTTAAAATTTAGTATTTAAGTTTTTAAATTTTAAAATTTAAAGTTTTATTAATTAAATTTTTAAAATTTAGTATTTAAATTTTTAAATTTTAAAGTTTGAAGTTTTAATAATTAAATTTTTTAAATTTAATATTTAAATTTATAAATTTTAAAATTTAAAGTTTTAATATTTAAATTTTTAAAATTTAGTATTTAAATTTTTAAATTTTAAAATTTAAAGTTATAATAATTAAATATTTAAAATTTAGTATTTAAATTTTAAAATTTAAATTTTTAAATTTTAAAATTTAAAATTTTAATTATTATTATATTTTTAAAATTTAGTATTTAAATTTTTAAATTTAAAGTTTTAATAATTAAATTTTTAAAATTTAGTATTTAAATTTTTAAATTTTGAAATTTAAAGTTTTAATAATTAAATTTTTAAAATTTAGTATTTAAATTTTTAAATTTTAAAATTTAAAGTTTTAATATTTAAATTTTTAAAATTTAGTATTTAAATTTTTAAATTTTAAAATTTAAAATTTTAATAATTAAATTTTTAAAATTTAGTATTTAAATATTTAAATTTTAAAATTTAAAGATTTAATATTTAAAGTTTTAAAATTTAGTATTTAAATTTTTAAATTTTAAAATTTAAAATTTTAATAATTAAATTTTTAAAATTTAGTATTTAAATATTTAAATTTTAAAATTTAAAGTTATAATAATTAAATTTTTAAAATTTAGTATTTAAATTTTTAAATTTTAAAGTTTGGAGTTTTAATAATTAAATTTTTAAAATTTAGTATTTAAATTTTAAAATTTAAATTTTTAAATTTTAACATTTAAAATTTTAATAACTAAATTTTTAAAATTTAGTATTTAAATTTTTAAATTTTAAAATTTAAAATTTTAATAATTAAATTTTTAAAATTTAGTATTTAAATTTTTAAATTTTAAAATTTAAATTTTTAAATTTTAAAATTTAAAATTTCAATAATTAAATTTTTAAAATTTGGTATTTAAGTTTTTAAATTTTAAAATTTAAAGTTTTAATAATTAAATTTTTAAAATTTAGAATTTAAATTTTTAAATTTTAAAGTTTGAAGTTTTAATAATTAATTTTTATAATTTTGTATTTAAATTTTAAAATTTAAATTTTTAAATTTTAAAATTTAAAATTTTAATAATTAAATTTTTAAAATTTAGTATTTAAATTTTTAAATTTTAAAATTTAAAGTTTTAATAATTAAATTTTTAAAATTTGTATTTAAATTTATAAATTTTAAAATTTAAAGTTTTAATAATTAAATTTTTAAAATTTAGTATTTAAATTTTTAAATTTTAAAGTTTGGAGTTTTAATACTTAAATTTTTAAAATTTAGTATTTAAATTTTAAAATTTAAATTTATAAATTTTAAAATTTAAAATTTTAATAATTAAATTTTTAAAATTTAGTATTTAAATTTTTAAATTTTAAAATTTAAAGTTATAATAATTAAATTTTTAAAATTTAGTATTTAAATTTTTAAATTTTAAAATTTAAAGTTTTAATAATTAAATTTTTAAAATGGAGTATTTAAATTTTAAAATTTAAATTTTTAAATTTTAAAATTTAAATTTTTAAATTTTAAAATTTAAAATTTTAATAATTAAATTTTTAAAATTTATTATTTAAATTTTTAAATTTTAAAATATAAAGTTTTAATAATGAAATTTTTAAAATTTAGTATTTAAATTTTTAAATTTTAAAATTTAAAATTTTAATAATTAAATTTTTAAAATTTAGTATTTAAATATTTAAATTTTAAAATTTAAAGATTTAATATTTAAAGTTTTAAAATTTAGTATTTAAATTTTTAAAATTTAAAGTTTTAATAATTAAATTTTTAAAATTTAGTATTTAAGTTTTTAAATTTTAAAACTTAAAGTTTTATTAATTAAATTTTTAAAATTTAGTATTTAAATTTTTAAATTTTAAAGTTTGAAGTTTTAATAATTAAATTTTTAAAATTTAGTATTTAAATTTTAAAATTTAAATTTTTAAATTTTAATATTTAAAATTTTAATTACTAAATTTTTAAAATTTAGTATTTAAATTTTTAAATTTTAAAATTTAAAGTTTTAATAATTAAATTTTTAAAATTTGTATTTAAATTTATAAATTTTAAAATTTAAAGTTTTAATAATTAAATTTTTAAAATTTTGTATTTAAATTTTTAAATTTTAAAATTTAAAGTTATAATAATTAAATTTTTAAAATTTAGTATTTAAATTTTTAAATTTTAAAATTTAAAGTTTTAATAATTAAATTTTTAAAATGTAGTATTTAAATTTTAAAATTTAAATTTTTAAATTTTAAAATTTAAAATTTTAATAATTAAATTTTTAAAATTTAGTATTTAAATTTTTAAATTTTAAAATATAAAGTTTTAATAATGAAATTTTTAAAATTTAGTATTTAAATTTTTAAATTTTAAAATTTAAAATTTTAATAATTAAATTTTTAAAATTTAGTATTTAAATATTTAAATTTTAAAATTTAAAGATTTAATATTTAAAGTTTTAAAATTTAGTATTTAAATTTTTAAAATTTAAAGTTTTAATAATTAAATTTTTAAAATTTAGTATTTAAATTATTAAAATTTAAAAATTTAAAGTTTTAATAATTAAATTTTTAAAATTTGTATTTAAATTTATAAATTTTAAAATTTAAAGTTTTAATAATTAAATTTTTAAAATTTAGTATTTAAATTTTTAAATTTTAAAGTTTAAAGTTTTAATAATTATATTTTTAAAATTTAGTATTTAAATTTTAAAATTTAAATTTATAAATTTTAAAATTTAAAATTTTAATAATTAAATTTTTAAAATTTAGTATTTAAATATTTAAATTTTAAAATATAAAGTTTTAATAATGAAATTTTTAAAATTTAGTATTTAAATTTTTAAATTTTAAAATTTAAAATTTTAATATTTAAATTTTTAAAATTTGTATTTAAATTTTTAAATTTTAAAATTTAAAGTTTTATTAATTAAATTTTTAAAATTTAGTATTTAAATATTTAAATTTTAAAATTTAAAGTTTTAATAATTAAATTTTTAAAATTTGTATTTAAATTTTTAAATTTTAAAATTTAAAGTTTTAATAATTAAATTTTTAAAATTTAGTATTTAAATATTTAAATTTTAAAATTTAAAGTTTTAATAATTAAATTTTTAAAATTTAGTATTTAAGTTTTTAAATTTTAAAATTTAAAGTTTTATTAATTAAATTTTTAAAATTTAGTATTTAAATTTTTAAATTTTAAAGTTTGAAGTTTTAATAATTAAATTTTTTAAATTTAATATTTAAATTTATAAATTTTAAAATTTAAAGTTTTAATATTTAAATTTTTAAAATTTAGTATTTAAATTTTTAAATTTTAAAATTTAAAGTTATAATAATTAAATATTTAAAATTTAGTATTTAAATTTTAAAATTTAAATTTTTAAATTTTAAAATTTAAAATTTTAATTATTAAATTTTTAAAATTTAGTATTTAAATTTTTAAATTTTAAAATTTAAAGTTTTAATAATTAAATTTTTAAAATTTAGTATTTAAATTTTTAAATTTTGAAATTTAAAGTTTTAATAATTAAATTTTTAAAATTTAGTATTTAAATTTTTAAATTTTAAAATTTAAAGTTTTAATATTTAAATTTTTAAAATTTAGTATTTAAATTTTTAAATTTTAAAATTTAAAATTTTAATAATTAAATTTTTAAAATTTAGTATTTAAATATTTAAATTTTAAAATTTAAAGATTTAATATTTAAAGTTTTAAAATTTAGTATTTAAATTTTTAAATTTTAAAATTTAAAATTTTAATAATTAAATTTTTAAAATTTAGTATTTAAATATTTAAATTTTAAAATTTAAAGTTATAATAATTAAATTTTTAAAATTTAGTATTTAAATTTTTAAATTTTAAAGTTTGGAGTTTTAATAATTAAATTTTTAAAATTTAGTATTTAAATTTTAAAATTTAAATTTTTAAATTTTAACATTTAAAATTTTAATAACTAAATTTTTAAAATTTAGTATTTAAATTTTTAAATTTTAAAATTTAAAGTTTTAATAATTAAATTTTTAAAATTTAGTATTTAAATTTTTAAATTTTAAAATTTAAATTTTTAAATTTTAAAATTTTAAATTTTAATAATTAAATTTTTAAAATTTAGTATTTAAATTTTTAAATTTTAAAATTTAAAGTTTTAATAATTAAATTTTTAAAATTTGTATTTAAATTTATAAATTTTAAAATTTAAAGTTTTAATAATTAAATTTTTAAAATTTAGTATTTAAATTTTTAAATTTTAAAGTTTAGAGTTTTAATACTTAAATTTTTAAAATTTAGTATTTAAATTTTAAAATTTAAATTTATAAATTTTAAAATTTAAAATTTTAATAATTAAATTTTTAAAATTTAGTATTTAAATTTTTAAATTTTAAAATTTAAAGTTATAATAATTAAATTTTTAAAATTTAGTATTTAAATTTTTAAATTTTAAAATTTAAAGTTTTAATAATTAAATTTTTAAAATGGAGTATTTAAATTTTAAAATTTAAATTTTTAAATTTTAAAATTTAAAATTTTAATAATTAAATTTTTAAAATTTATTATTTAAATTTTTAAATTTTAAAATATAAAGTTTTAATAATGAAATTTTTAAAATTTAGTATTTAAATTTTTAAATTTTAAAATTTAAAATTTTAATAATTAAATTTTTAAAATTTAGTATTTAAATATTTAAATTTTAAAATTTAAAGATTTAATATTTAAAGTTTTAAAATTTAGTATTTAAATTTTTAAAATTTAAAGTTTTAATAATTAAATTTTTAAAATTTAGTATTTAAATTTTTAAATTTTAAAATTTAAAGTTTTAACAATTAAATTTTTAAAATTTGTATTTAAATTTATAAATTTTAAAATTTAAAGTTTTAATAATTAAATTTTTAAAATTTAGTATTTAAATTTTTAAATTTTAAAGTTTAAAGTTTTAATAATTAAATATTTAAAATTTAGTATTTAAATTTTAAAATTTAAATTTATAAATTTTAAAATTTAAAATTTTAATAATTAAATTTTTAAAATTTGGTATTTAAATATTTAAATTTTAAAATATAAAGTTTTAATAATGAAATTTTTAAAATTTGGTATTTAAATTTTTAAATTTTAAAATTTAAAATTTTAATATTTAAATTTTTAAAATTTAGTATTTAAATTTTTAAATTTTAAAATTTAAAGTTTTAATAATTAAATTTTTAAAATTTGTATTTAAATTTTTAAATTTTAAAATTTAAAGTTTTAATAATTAAATTTTTAAAATTTAGTATTTAAATTTTTAAATTTTAAAATTTAAAGTTTTAATAATTAAATTTTTAAAATTTAGTATTTAAATTTTTAAATTTTAAAATTTAAAATTTTAATAATTAAAGTTTTAAAATTTAGTATTTAAATATTTAAATTTTAAAATTTGAAGATTTAATATTTAAAGTTTTAAAATTTAGTATTTAAATTTTTAAATTTTAAAATTTAAATTTTAATAAATAAAGTTTTAAAATTTAGTATTTAAAATTTTAATCTTTAAAATTTAAAGTTTTAATAATTAAATTTTTAAACTTTAGTATTTAAATTTTTAAATTTTAAAATTTAAAGTTTTAACAATTAAATTTTTAAAATTTAGTATTTAAATTTTTAAATTTTAAAATTTAAAGTTTTAATAATTAAATTTTTAAAATTTAGTATTTAAATTTTTAAAATTTAAAGTTTTAATAATTAAATTTTTAAAATTTAGTATTTAAGTTTTTAAATTTTAAAATTTAAAGTTTTATTAATTAAATTTTTAAAATTTAGTATTTAAATTTTTAAATTTTAAAGTTTGAAGTTTTAATAATTAAATTTTTAAAATTTAGTATTTAAATTTTTAAATTTTAACATTTAAAATTTTAGTAACTAAATTTTTAAAATTTAGTATTTAAATTTTTAAATTTTAAAATTTAAAGTTTTAATAATTAAATTTTTAAAATTTAGTATTTAAATTTTTAAATTTTAAAGTTTAGAGTTTTAATACTTAAATTTTTAAAATTTAGTATTTAAATTTTAAAATTTAAATTTATAAATTTTAAAATTTAAAATTTTAATAATTAAATTTTTAAAATTTAGTATTTAAATTTTTAAATTTTAAAATTTAAAGTTATAATAATTAAATTTTTAAAATTTAGTATTTAAATTTTTAAATTTTAAAATTTAAAGTTTTAATAATTAAATTTTTAAAATGGAGTATTTAAATTTTAAAATTTAAATTTTTAAATTTTAAGATTTAAAATTTTAATAATTAAATTTTTAAAATTTATTATTTAAATTTTTAAATTTTAAAATATAAAGTTTTAATAATGAAATTTTTAAAATTTAGTATTTAAATTTTTAAATTTTAAAATTTAAAATTTTAATAATTAAATTTTTAAAATTTAGTATTTAAATATTTAAATTTTAAAATTTAAAGATTTAATATTTAAAGTTTTAAAATTTAGTATTTAAATTTTTAAAATTTAAAGTTTTAATAATTAAATTTTTAAAATTTAGTATTTAAATTTTTAAATTTTAAAATTTAAAGTTTTAACAATTAAATTTTTAAAATTTGTATTTAAATTTATAAATTTTAAAATTTAAAGTTTTAATAATTAAATTTTTAAAATTTAGTATTTAAATTTTTAAATTTTAAAGTTTAAAGTTTTAATAATTAAATATTTAAAATTTAGTATTTAAATTTTAAAATTTAAATTTATAAATTTTAAAATTTAAAATTTTAATAATTAAATTTTTAAAATTTGGTATTTAAATATTTAAATTTTAAAATATAAAGTTTTAATAATGAAATTTTTAAAATTTGGTATTTAAATTTTTAAATTTTAAAATTTAAAATTTTAATATTTAAATTTTTAAAATTTAGTATTTAAATTTTTAAATTTTAAAATTTAAAGTTTTAATAATTAAATTTTTAAAATTTGTATTTAAATTTTTAAATTTTAAAATTTAAAGTTTTAATAATTAAATTTTTAAAATTTAGTATTTAAATTTTTAAATTTTAAAATTTAAAGTTTTAATAATTAAATTTTTAAAATTTAGTATTTAAATTTTTAAATTTTAAAATTTAAAATTTTAATAATTAAAGTTTTAAAATTTAGTATTTAAATATTTAAATTTTAAAATTTGAAGATTTAATATTTAAAGTTTTAAAATTTAGTATTTAAAATTTTAATCTTTAAAATTTAAAGTTTTAATAATTAAATTTTTAAACTTTAGTATTTAAATTTTTAAATTTTAAAATTTAAAGTTTTTCAATTAAATTTTTAAAATTTAGTATTTAAATTTTTAAATTTAAAGTTTTAATAATTAAATTTTTAAAATTTAGTATTTAAATTTTTAAAATTTAAAGTTTTAATAATTAAATTTTTAAAATTTAGTATTTAAGTTTTTAAATTTTAAAATTTAAAGTTTTATTAATTAAATTTTTAAAATTTAGTATTTAAATTTTTAAATTTTAAAGTTTGAAGTTTTAATAATTAAATTTTTAAAATTTAGTATTTAAATTTTTAAATTTTAACATTTAAAATTTTAATAACTAAATTTTTAAAATTTAGTATTTAAATTTTTAAATTTTAAAATTTAAAGTTTTAATAATTAAATTTTTAAAATTTAGTATTTAAATTTTTAAATTTTAAAATTTAAATTTTTAAATTTTAAAATTTAATGTTTTAATAATTAAATTTTTAAAATTTAGTATTTAAATTTTTAAATTTTAAAGTTTGAAGTTTTAATAATTAATTTTTAAAATTTATTATCTAAATTTTAAAATTTAAATTTTTAATTTTAAAATTTAAAATTTTAATAATTAAATTTTTAAAATTTAGTATTTAAATTTTTAAATTTTAAAGTTTAAAGATTTAATATTTAAAGTCTTAATATTTAGTATTTAAATTTTTAAATTTTAAAATTTAAATTTTAATAAATAAAGTTTTAAAATTTAGTATTTAAAATATTAAACTTTAAAATTTAAAGTTTTAATAATTAAATTTTTAAACTTTAGTATTTAAATTTTTAAATTTTAAAATTTAAAGTTTTAACAATTAAATTTTTAAAATTTAGTATTTAAATTTTTAAATTTTAAAATTTAAAGTTTTAATAATTAAATTTTTAAAATTTAGTATTTAAATTTTTAAAATTTAAAGTTTTAATAATTAAATTTTTAAAATTTAGTATTTAAGTTTTTAAATTTTAAAACTTAAAGTTTTATTAATTAAATTTTTAAAATTTAGTATTTAAATTTTTAAATTTTAAAGTTTGAAGTTTTAATAATTAAATTTTTAAAATTTAGTATTTAAATTTTAAAATTTAAATTTTTAAATTTTAATATTTAAAATTTTAATAACTAAATTTTTAAAATTTAGTATTTAAATTTTTAAATTTTAAAATTTAAAGTTTTAATAATTAAATTTTTAAAATTTGTATTTAAATTTATAAATTTTAAAATTTAAAGTTTTAATAATTAAATTTTTAAAATTTTGTATTTAAATTTTTAAATTTTAAAATTTAAAGTTATAATAATTAAATTTTTAAAATTTAGTATTTAAATTTTTAAATTTTAAAATTTAAAGTTTTAATAATTAAATTTTTAAAATGTAGTATTTAAATTTTAAAATTTAAATTTTTAAATTTTAAAATTTAAAATTTTAATAATTAAATTTTTAAAATATAGTATTTAAATTTTTAAATTTTAAAATTTAAAATTTTAATAATTAAATTTTTAAAATTTAGTATTTAAATATTTAAATTTTAAAATTTAAAGATTTAATATTTAAAGTTTTAAAATTTAGTATTTAAATTTTTAAAATTTAAAGTTTTAGTATTTAAATTTTTAAAATTTAAAGTTTTAATAATTAAATTTTTAAAATTTAGTATTTAAATTATTAAAATTTAAAAATTTAAAGTTTTAATAATTAAATTTTTAAAATTTGTATTTAAATTTATAAATTTTAAAATTTAAAGTTTTAATAATTAAATTTTTAAAATTTAGTATTTAAATTTTTAAATTTTAAAGTTTAAAGTTTTAATAATTAAATTTTTAAAATTTAGTATTTAAATTTTAAAATTTAAATTTATAAATTTTAAAATTTAAAATTTTAATAATTAAATTTTTAAAATTTAGTATTTAAATATTTAAATTTTAAAATATAAAGTTTTAATAATGAAATTTTTAAAATTTAGTATTTAAATTTTTAAATTTTAAAATTTAAAATTTTAATATTTAAATTTTTAAAATTTGTATTTAAATTTTTAAATTTTAAAATTTAAAGTTTTAATAATTAAATTTTTAAAATTTAGTATTTAAATATTTAAATTTTAAAATTTAAAGTTTTAATAATTAAATATTTAAAATTTGTATTTAAATTTTTAAATTTTAAAATTTAAAGTTTTAATAATTAAATTTTTAAAATTTAGTATTTAAATATTTAAATTTTAAAATTTAAAGTTTTAATAATTAAATTTTTAAAATTTAGTATTTAAATTTTTAAAATTAAAAGTTTTAATAATTAAATTTTTAAAATTTAGTATTTAAGTTTTTAAATTTTAAAATTTAAAGTTTTATTAATTAAATTTTTAAAATTTAGTATTTAAATTTTTAAATTTTAAAGTTTGAAGTTTTAATAATTAAATTTTTAAAATTTAATATTTAAATTTATAAATTTTAAAATTTAAAGTTTTAATATTTAAATTTTTAAAATTTAGTATTTAAATTTTTAAATTTTAAAATTTAAAGTTATAATAATTAAATATTTAAAATTTAGTATTTAAATTTTAAAATTTAAATTTTTAAATTTTAAAATTTAAAATTTTAATTATTAAATTTTTAAAATTTAGTATTTAAATTTTTAAATTTTAAAATTTAAAGTTTTAATAATTAAATTTTTAAAATTTAGTATTTAAATTTTTAAATTTTAAAATTTAAAGTTTTAATAATTAAATTTTTAAAATTTTTATTTAAATTTTTAAATTTTAAAATTTAAAGTTTTAATAATTAAATTTTTAAAATTTAGTATTTAAATTTTTAAATTTTAAAATTTAAAGTTTTAATATTTAAATTTTTAAAATTTAGTATTTAAATTTTTAAATTTTAAAATTTATAGTTTTAATAATTAAATTTTTAAAATTTAGTATTTAAATTTTTAAATTTTAAAATTTAAAGTTATAATAATTAAATTTTTAAAATTTAGTATTTAAATTTTTAAATTTTAAAATTTAAAATTTTAATAATTAAATTTTTAAAATTTAGTATTTAAATATTTAAATTTTAAAATTTAAAGATTTAATATTTAAAGTTTTAAAATTTAGTATTTAAATTTTTAAATTTTAAAATTTAAAATTTTAATAATTAAATTTTTAAAATTTAGTATTTAAATATTTTAATTTTAAAATTTAAAGTTATAATAATTAAATTTTTAAAATTTAGTATTTAAATTTTTAAATTTTAAAGTTTGAAGTTTTAATAATTAAATTTTTAAAATTTAGTATTTAAATTTTAAAATTTAAATTTTTAAATTTTAACATTTAAAATTTTAATAACTAAATTTTTAAAATTTAGTATTTAAATTTTTAAATTTTAAAATTTAAAGTTTTAATAATTAAATTTTTAAAATTTAGTATTTAAATTTTTAAATTTTAAAATTTAAATTTTTAAATTTTAAAATTTAAAATTTCAATAATTAAATTTTTAAAATTTGGTATTTAAGTTTTTAAATTTTAAAATTTAAAGTTTTAATAATTAAATTTTTAAAATTTAGAATTTAAATTTTTAAATTTTAAAGTTTGAAGTTTTAATAATTAATTTTTATAATTTAGTATTTAAATTTTAAAATTTAAATTTTTAAATTTTAAAATTTAAATTTTTAAATTTTAAAATTTAAAATTTTAATAATTAAATTTTTAAAATTTAGTATTTAAATTTTTAAATTTTAAAATTTAAAGTTTTAATAATTAAATTTTTAAAATTTGTATTTAAATTTATAAATTTTAAAATTTAAAGCTTTAATAATTAAATTTTTAAAATTTAGTATTTAAATTTTTAAATTTTAAAGTTTAGAGTTTTAATAATTAAATTTTTAAAATTTAGTATTTAAATTTTAAAATTTAAATTTATAAATTTTAAAATTTAAAATTTTAATAATTAAATTTATAAAATTTATTATTTAAATTTTTAAATTTTAAAATTTAAAGTTATAATAATTAAATTTTTAAAATTTAGTATTTAAATTTTTAAATTTTAAAATTTAAAGTTTTAATAATTAAATTTTTAAAATGGGGTATTTAAATTTTAAAATTTAAATTTTTAAATTTTAAAATTTAAAATTTTAATAATTAAATTTTTAAAATTTATTATTTAAATTTTTAAATTTTAAAATATAAAGTTTTAATAATGAAATTTTTAAAATTTAGTATTTAAATTTTTAAATTTTAAAATTTAAAATTTTAATAATTAAATTTTTAAAATTTAGTATTTAAATATTTAAATTTTAAAATTTAAAGATTTAATATTTAAAGTTTTAAAATTTAGTATTTAAATTTTTAAAATTTAAAGTTTTAATAATTAAATTTTTAAAATTTAGTATTTAAATTTTTAAATTTTAAAATTTAAAGTTTTAACAATTAAATTTTTAAAATTTGTATTTAAATTTATAAATTTTAAAATTTAAAGTTTTAATAATTAAATTTTTAAAATTTAGTATTTAAATTTTTAAATTTTAAAGTTTAAAGTTTTAATAATTAAATTTTTAAAATTTAGTATTTAAATTTTAAAATTTAAATTTATAAATTTTAAAATTTAAAATTTTAATAATTAAATTTTTAAAATTTGGTATTTAAATATTTAAATTTTAAAATATAAAGTTTTAATAATGAAATTTTTAAAATTTGGTATTTAAATTTTTAAATTTTAAAATTTAAAATTTTAATATTTAAATTTTTAAAATTTAGTATTTAAATTTTTAAATTTTAAAATTTAAAGTTTTAATAATTAAATTTTTAAAATTTGTATTTAAATTTTTAAATTTTAAAATTTAAAGTTTTAATAATTAAATTTTTAAAATTTAGTATTTAAATTTTTAAATTTTAAAATTTAATGTTTTAATAATTAAATTTTTAAAATTTAGTATTTAAATTTTTAAATTTTAAAATTTAAAATTTTAATAATTAAAGTTTTAAAATTTAGTATTTAAATATTTAAATTTTAAAATTTAAAGATTTAATATTTAAAGTTTTAAAATTTAGTATTTAAATTTTTAAATTTTAAAATTTAAATTTTAATAAATAAAGTTTTAAAATTTAGTATTTAAAATTTTAATCTTTAAAATTTAAAGTTTTAATAATTATATTTTTAAACTTTAGTATTTAAATTTTTAAATTTTAAAATTTAAAGTTTTAACAATTAAATTTTTAAAATTTAGTATTTAAATTTTTAAATTTTAAAATTTAAAGTTTTAATAATTAAATTTTTAAAATTTTGTATTTAAATATTTAAATTTTAAAGTTTGAAGTTTTAATAATTAATTTTTAAAATTTATTATTTAAATTTTAAAATTTAAATTTTTAATTTTAAAATTTAAAATTTTAATAATTAGATTTTTAAAATTTAGTATTTAAATTTTTAAATTTTAAAGTTTAAAGATTTAATATTTAAAGTCTTAATATTTAGTATTTAAATTTTTAAATTTTAAAATTTAAATTTTAATAAATAAAGTTTTAAAATTTAGTATTTAAAATATTAAACTTTAAAATTTAAAGTTTTGATAATTAAATTTTTAAACTTTAGTATTTAAATTTTTAAATTTTAAAATTTAAAGTTTTAACAATTAAATTTTTAAAATTTAGTATTTAAATTTTTAAATTTTAAAATTTAAAGTTTTAATAATTAAATTTTTAAAATTTAGTATTTAAATTTTTAAAATTTAAAGTTTTAATAATTAAATTTTTAAAATTTAGTATTTAAGTTTTTAAATTTTAAAACTTAAAGTTTTATTAATTAAATTTTTAAAATTTAGTATTTAAATTTTTAAATTTTAAAGTTTGAAGTTTTAATAATTAAATTTTTAAAATTTAATATTTAAATTTATAAATTTTAAAATTTAAAGTTTTAATATTTAAATTTTTAAAATTTAGTATTTAAATTTTTAAATTTTAAAATTTAAAGTTATAATAATTAAATATTTAAAATTTAGTATTTAAATTTTAAAATTTAAATTTTTAAATTTTAAAATTTAAAATTTTAATTATTAAATTTTTAAAATTTAGTATTTAAATTTTTAAATTTTAAAATTTAAAGTTTTAATAATTAAATTTTTAAAATTTAGTATTTAAATTTTTAAATTTTAAAATTTAAAGTTTTAATAATTAAATTTTTAAAATTTGTATTTAAATTTTTAAATTTTAAAATTTAAAGTTTTAATAATTAAATTTTTAAAATTTAGTATTTAAATTTTTAAATTTTAAAATTTAAAGTTTTAATATTTAAATTTTTAAAATTTAGTATTTAAATTTTTAAATTTTAAAATTTATAGTTTTAATAATTAAATTTTTAAAATTTAGTATTTAAATTTTTAAATTTTAAAATTTAAAGTTATAATAATTAAATTTTTAAAATTTAGTATTTAAATTTTTAAATTTTAAAATTTAAAATTTTAATAATTAAATTTTTAAAATTTAGTATTTAAATATTTAAATTTTAAAATTTAAAGATTTAATATTTAAAGTTTTAAAATTTAGTATTTAAATTTTTAAATTTTAAAATTTAAAATTTTAATAATTAAATTTTTAAAATTTAGTATTTAAATATTTTAATTTTAAAATTTAAAGTTATAATAATTAAATTTTTAAAATTTAGTATTTAAATTTTTAAATTTTAAAGTTTGAAGTTTTAATAATTAAATTTTTAAAATTTAGTATTTAAATTTTAAAATTTAAATTTTTAAATTTTAACATTTAAAATTTTAATAACTAAATTTTTAAAATTTAGTATTTAAATTTTTAAATTTTAAAATTTAAAGTTTTAATAATTAAATTTTTAAAATTTAGTATTTAAATTTTTAAATTTTAAAATTTAAATTTTTAAATTTTAAAATTTAAAATTTCAATAATTAAATTTTTAAAATTTGGTATTTAAGTTTTTAAATTTTAAAATTTAAAGTTTTAATAATTAAATTTTTAAAATTTAGAATTTAAATTTTTAAATTTTAAAGTTTGAAGTTTTAATAATTAATTTTTATAATTTAGTATTTAAATTTTAAAATTTAAATTTTTAAATTTTAAAATTTAAAATTTTAATAATTAAATTTTTAAAATTTAGTATTTAAATTTTTAAATTTTAAAATTTAAAGTTTTAATAATTAAATTTTTAAAATTTGTATTTAAATTTATAAATTTTAAAATTTAAAGCTTTAATAATTAAATTTTTAAAATTTAGTATTTAAATTTTTAAATTTTAAAGTTTAGAGTTTTAATAATTAAATTTTTAAAATTTAGTATTTAAATTTTAAAATTTAAATTTATAAATTTTAAAATTTAAAATTTTAATAATTAAATTTTTAAAATTTAGTATTTAAATTTTTAAATTTTAAAATTTAAAGTTATAATAATTAAATTTTTAAAATTTAGTATTTAAATTTTTAAATTTTAAAATTTAAAGTTTTAATAATTAAATTTTTAAAATGGGGTATTTAAATTTTAAAATTTAAATTTTTAAATTTTAAAATTTAAAATTTTAATAATTAAATTTTTAAAATTTATTATTTAAATTTTTAAATTTTAAAATATAAAGTTTTAATAATGAAATTTTTAAAATTTAGTATTTAAATTTTTAAATTTTAAAATTTAAAATTTTAATAATTAAATTTTTAAAATTTAGTATTTAAATATTTAAATTTTAAAATTTAAAGATTTAATATTTAAAGTTTTAAAATTTAGTATTTAAATTTTTAAAATTTAAAGTTTTAATAATTAAATTTTTAAAATTTAGTATTTAAATTTTTAAATTTTAAAATTTAAAGTTTTAACAATTAAATTTTTAAAATTTGTATTTAAATTTATAAATTTTAAAATTTAAAGTTTTAATAATTAAATTTTTAAAATTTAGTATTTAAATTTTTAAATTTTAAAGTTTAAAGTTTTAATAATTAAATTTTTAAAATTTAGTATTTAAATTTTAAAATTTAAATTTATAAATTTTAAAATTTAAAATTTTAATAATTAAATTTTTAAAATTTGGTATTTAAATATTTAAATTTTAAAATATAAAGTTTTAATAATGAAATTTTTAAAATTTGGTATTTAAATTTTTAAATTTTAAAATTTAAAATTTTAATATTTAAATTTTTAAAATTTAGTATTTAAATTTTTAAATTTTAAAATTTAAAGTTTTAATAATTAAATTTTTAAAATTTGTATTTAAATTTTTAAATTTTAAAATTTAAAGTTTTAATAATTAAATTTTTAAAATTTAGTATTTAAATTTTTAAATTTTAAAATTTAATGTTTTAATAATTAAATTTTTAAAATTTAGTATTTAAATTTTTAAATTTTAAAATTTAAAATTTTAATAATTAAAGTTTTAAAATTTAGTATTTAAATATTTAAATTTTAAAATTTAAAGATTTAATATTTAAAGTTTTAAAATTTAGTATTTAAATTTTTAAATTTTAAAATTTAAATTTTAATAAATAAAGTTTTAAAATTTAGTATTTAAAATTTTAATCTTTAAAATTTAAAGTTTTAATAATTATATTTTTAAACTTTAGTATTTAAATTTTTAAATTTTAAAATTTAAAGTTTTAACAATTAAATTTTTAAAATTTAGTATTTAAATTTTTAAATTTTAAAATTTAAAGTTTTAATAATTAAATTTTTAAAATTTTGTATTTAAATTTTTAAATTTTAAAGTTTGAAGTTTTAATAATTAATTTTTAAAATTTATTATTTAAATTTTAAAATTTAAATTTTTAATTTTAAAATTTAAAATTTTAATAATTAGATTTTTAAAATTTAGTATTTAAATTTTTAAATTTTAAAGTTTAAAGATTTAATATTTAAAGTCTTAATATTTAGTATTTAAATTTTTAAATTTTAAAATTTAAATTTTAATAAATAAAGTTTTAAAATTTAGTATTTAAAATATTAAACTTTAAAATTTAAAGTTTTAATAATTAAATTTTTAAACTTTAGTATTTAAATTTTTAAATTTTAAAATTTAAAGTTTTAACAATTAAATTTTTAAAATTTAGTATTTAAATTTTTAAATTTTAAAATTTAAAGTTTTAATAATTAAATTTTTAAAATTTAGTATTTAAATTTTTAAAATTTAAAGTTTTAATAATTAAATTTTTAAAATTTAGTATTTAAGTTTTTAAATTTTAAAACTTAAAGTTTTATTAATTAAATTTTTAAAATTTAGTATTTAAATTTTTAAATTTTAAAGTTTGAAGTTTTAATAATGAAATTTTTAAAATTTAGTATTTAAATTTTAAAATTTAAATTTTTAAATTTTAATATTTAAAATTTTAATAACTAAATTTTTAAAATTTATTATTTAAATTTTTAAATTTTAAAATTTAAAGTTTTAATAATTAAATTTTTAAAATTTGTATTTAAATTTATAAATTTTAAAATTTAAAGTTTTAATAATTAAATTTTTAAAATTTTGTATTTAAATTTTTAAATTTTAAAGTTTGAAGTTTAAATAATTAAATTTTTAAAATTTAGTATTTAAATTTTTAAATTTTAACATTTAAAATTTTAATAACTAAATTTTTAAAATTTAGTATTTAAATTTTTAAATTTTAAAATTTAAAGTTTTAATAATTAAATTTTTAAAATTTAGTATTTAAATTTTTAAATTTTAAAATTTAAATTTTTAAATTTTAAAATTTAAAATTTCAATAATTAAATTTTTAAAATTTGGTATTTAAGTTTTTAAATTTTAAAATTTAAAGTTTTAATAATTAAATTTTTAAAATTTAGTATTTAAATTTTTAAATTTTAAAGTTTGAAGTTTTATTAATTAATTTTTAAAATTTATTATTTAAATTTTAAAATTTAAATTTTTAATTTTAAAATATAAAATTTTAATAATTAAATTTTTAAAATTTAGTATTTAAATTTTTAAATTTTAAAGTTTAAAGATTTAATATTTAAAGTCTTAATATTTAGTATTTAAATTTTTAAATTTTAAAATTTAAATTTTAATAAATAAAGTTTTAAAATTTAGTATTTAAAATATTAAACTTTAAAATTTAAAGTTTTAATAATTAAATTTTTAAACTTTAGTATTTAAATTTTTAAATTTTAAAATTTAAAGTTTTAACAATTAAATTTTTAAAATTTAGTATTTAAATTTTTAAATTTTAAAATTTAAAGTTTTAATAATTAAATTTTTAAAATTTAGTATTTAAATTTTTAAAATTTAAAGTTTTAATAATTAAATTTTTAAAATTTAGTATTTAAGTTTTTAAAGTTTAAAACTTAAAGTTTTATTAATTAAATTTTTAAAATTTAGTATTTAAATTTTTAAATTTTAAAGTTTGAAGTTTTAATAATTAAATTTTTAAAATTTAGTATTTAAATTTTAAAATTTATATTTTTAAATTTTAATATTTAAAATTTTAATAACTAAATTTTTAAAATTTAGTATTTAAATTTTTAAATTTTAAAATTTAAAGTTTTAATAATTAAATTTTTAAAATTTGTATTTAAATTTATAAATTTTAAAATTTAAAGTTTTAATAATTAAATTTTTAAAATTTTGTATTTAAATTTTTAAATTTTAAAATTTAAAGTTATCATAATTAAATTTTTAAAATTTAGTATTTAAATTTTTAAATTTTAAAATTTAAAGTTTTAATAATTAAATTTTTAAAATGTAGTATTTAAATTTTAAAATTTAAATTTTTAAATTTTAAAATTTAAAATTTTAATAATTAAATTTTTAAAATTTAGTATTTAAATTTTTAAATTTTTAAATATATAGTTTTAATAATGAAATTTTTAAAATTTAGTATTTAAATTTTTAAATTTTAAAATTTAAAATTTTAATAATTAAATTTTTAAAATTTAGTATTTAAATATTTAAATTTTAAAATTTAAAGATTTAATATTTAAAGTTTTAAAATTTAGTATTTTAATTTTTAAAATTTAAAGTTTTAATAATTAAATTTTTAAAATTTAGTATTTAAATTATTAAAATTTAAAAATTTAAAGTTTTAATAATTAAATTTTTAAAATTTGTATTTAAATTTATAAATTTTAAAATTTAAAGTTTTAATAATTAAATTTTTAAAATTTAGTATTTAAATTTTTAAATTTTAAAGTTTAAAGTTTTAATAATTAAATTTTTAAAATTTAGTATTTAAATTTTAAAATTTAAATTTATAAATTTTAAAATTTAAAATTTTAATAATTAAATTTTTAAAATTTAGTATTTAAATATTTAAATTTTAAAATATAAAGTTTTAATAATGAAATTTTTAAAATTTAGTATTTAAATTTTTAAATTTTAAAATTTAAAATTTTAATATTTAAATTTTTAAAATTTGTATTTAAATTTTTAAATTTTAAAATTTAAAGTTTTAATAATTAAATTTTTAAAATTTAGTATTTAAATATTTAAATTTTAAAATTTAAAGTTTTAATAATTAAATTTTTAAAATTTGTATTTAAATTTTTAAATTTTAAAATTTAAAGTTTTAATAATTAAATTTTTAAAATTTAGTATTTAAATATTTAAATTTTAAAATTTAAAGTTTTAATAATTAAATTTTTAAAATTTAGTATTTAAATTTTTAAAATTAAAAGTTTTAATAATTAAATTTTTAAAATTTAGTATTTAAGTTTTTAAATTTTAAAATTTAAAGTTTTATTAATTAAATTTTTAAAATTTAGCATTTAAATTTTTAAATTTTAAAGTTTGAAGTTTTAATAATTAAATTTTTAAAATTTAATATTTAAATTTATAAATTTTAAAATTTAAAGTTTTAATATTTAAATTTTTAAAATTTAGTATTTAAATTTTTAAATTTTAAAATTTAAAGTTATAATAATTAAATATTTAAAATTTAGTATTTAAATTTTAAAATTTAAAATTTTAATTATTAAATTTTTAAAATTTAGTATTTAAATTTTTAAATTTTAAAATTTAAAGTTTTAATAATTAAATTTTTAAAATTTAGTATTTAAATTTTTAAATTTTAAAATTTAAAGTTTTAATAATTAAATTTTTAAAATTTGTATTTAAATTTTTAAATTTTAAAATTTAAAGTTTTAATAATTAAATTTTTAAAATTTAGTATTTAAATTTTTAAATTTTAATATTTAAAGTTTTAATATTTAAATTTTTAAAATTTAGTATTTAAATTTTTAAATTTTAAAATTTAAAGTTTTAATAATTAAATTTTTAAAATTTAGTATTTAAATTTTTAAATTTTAAAATTTAAAGTTATAATAATTAAATTTTTAAAATTTAGTATTTAAATTTTTAAATTTTAAAATTTAAAATTTTAATAATTAAATTTTTAAAATTTAGTATTTAAATATTTAAATTTTAAAATTTAAAGATTTAATATTTAAAGTTTTAAAATTTAGTATTTAAATTTTTAAATTTTAAAATTTAAAGTTTTAATAATGAAATTTTTAAAATTTGGTATTTAAATTTTTAAATTTTAAAATTTAAAATTTTAATAATTAAATTTTTAAAATTTAGTATTTAAATATTTAAATTTTAAAATTTAAAGATTTAATATTTAAAGTTTTAAAATTTAGTATTTAAATTTTTAAAATTTAAAGTTTTAATAATTAAATTTTTAAAATTTAGTATTTAAGTTTTTAAATTTTAAAACTTAAAGTTTTATTAATTAAATTTTTAAAATTTAGTATTTAAATTTTTAAATTTTAAAGTTTGAAGTTTTAATAATTAAATTTTTAAAATTTAGTATTTAAATTTTAAAATTTAAATTTATAAATTTTAAAATTTAAAATTTTAATAATTAAATTTTTAAAATTTAGTATTTAAATATTTAAATTTTAAAATATAAAGTTTTAATAATGAAATTTTTAAAATTTAGTATTTAAATTTTTAAATTTTAAAATTTAAAATTGTAATATTTAAATTTTTAAAATTTGTATTTAAATTTTTAAATTTTAAAATTTAAAGTTTTAATAATTAAATTTTTAAAATTTAGTATTTAAGTTTTTAAATTTTAAAATTTAAATTTTAATAAATAAAGTTTTAAAATTTAGTATTTAAAATTTTAAACTTTAAAATTTAAAGTTTTAATAATTAAATTTTTAAAATTTGTATTTAAATTTTTAAATTTTAAAATTTAAAGTTTTAATAATTAAATTTTTAAAATTTAGTATTTAAATTTTTAAATTTTAAAATTTAAATTTTTAAATTTTAAAATTTAAAATTTCAATAATTAAATTTTTAAAATTTGGTATTTAAGTTTTTAAATTTTAAAATTTAAAGTTTTAATAATTAAATTTTTAAAATTTAGTATTTAAATTTTTAAATTTTAAAGTTTGAAGTTTTAATAATTAATTTTTAAAATTTAGTATTTAAATTTTAAAATTTAAATTTTTAATTATAAAATTTAAAATTTTAATAATTAAATTTTTAAAATTTAGTATTTAAATTTTTAAATTTTAAAGTTTAAAGATTTAATATTTAAAGTTTTAAAATTTAGTATTTAAATTTTTAAATTTTAAAATTTAAATTTTAATAAATAAAGTTTTAAAATTAAGTATTTAAAATATTAAACTTTAAAATTTAAAGTTTTAATAATTAAATTTTTAAACTTTAGTATTTAAATTTTTAAATTTTAAAATTTAAAGTTTTAACAATTAAATTTTTAAAATTTAGTATTTAAATTTTTAAATTTTAAAATTTAAAGTTTTAATAATTAAATTTTTAAAATTTAGTATTTAAATTTTTAAAATTTAAAGTTTTAATAATTAAATTTTTAAAATTTAGTATTTAAGTTTTTAAATTTTAAAACTTAAAGTTTTATTAATTAAATTTTTAAAATTTAGTATTTAAATTTTTAAATTTTAAAGTTTGAAGTTTTAATAATTAAATTTTTAAAATTTAGTATTTAAATTTTAAAATTTAAATTTATAAATTTTAAAATTTAAAATTTTAATAATTAAATTTTTAAAATTTAGTATTTAAATATTTAAATTTTAAAATATAAAGTTTTAATAATGAAATTTTTAAAATTTAGTATTTAAATTTTTAAATTTTAAAATTTAAAATTGTAATATTTAAATTTTTAAAATTTGTATTTAAATTTTTAAATTTTAAAATTTAAAGTTTTAATAATTAAATTTTTAAAATTTAGTATTTAAATATTTAAATTTTAAAATTTAAAGTTTTAATAATTAAATTTTTAAAATTTGTATTTAAATTTTTAAATTTTAAAATTTAAAATTTTAATAATTAAATTTTTAAAATTTAGTATTTAAATATTTAAATTTTAAAATTTAATGTTTTAATAATTAAATTTTTAAAATTTAGTATTTAAATTTTTAAAATTAAAAGTTTTAATAATTAAATTTTTAAAATTTAGTATTTAAGTTTTTAAATTTTAAAATTTAAAGTTTTATTAATTAAATTTTTAAAATTTAGCATTTAAATTTTTAAATTTTAAAGTTTGAAGTTTTAATAATTAAATTTTTAAAATTTAATATTTAAATTTATAAATTTTAAAATTTAAAGTTTTAATATTTAAATTTTTAAAATTTAGTATTTAAATTTTTAAATTTTAAAATTTAAAGTTATAATAATTAAATATTTAAAATTTAGTATTTAAATTTTAAAATTTAAAATTTTAATTATTAAATTTTTAAAATTTAGTATTTAAATTTTTAAATTTTAAAATTTAAAGTTTTAATAATTAAATTTTTAAAATTTAGTATTTAAATTTTTAAATTTTAAAATTTAAAGTTTTAATAATTAAATTTTTAAAATTTGTATTTAAATTTTTAAATTTTAAAATTTAAAGTTTTAATAATTAAATTTTTAAAATTTAGTATTTAAATTTTTAAATTTTAAAATTTAAAGTTATAATAATTAAATTTTTAAAATTTAGTATTTAAATTTTTAAATTTTAAAATTTAAAATTTTAATAATTAAATTTTTAAAATTTAGTATTTAAATATTTAAATTTTAAAATTTAAAGATTTAATATTTAAAGTTTTAAAATTTAGTATTTAAATTTTTAAATTTTAAAATTTAAAGTTTTAATAATGAAATTTTTAAAATTTGGTATTTAAATTTTTAAATTTTAAAATTTAAAATTTTAATAATTAAATTTATAAAATTTAGTATTTAAATATTTAAATTTTAAAATTTAAAGATTTAATATTTAAAGTTTTAAAATTTAGTATTTAAATTTTTAAATTTTAAAATTTAAATTTTAATAAATAAAGTTTTAAAATTTAGTATTTAAAATTTTAAACTTTAAAATTTAAAGTTTTAATAATTAAATTTTTAAAATTTGTATTTAAATTTTTAAATTTTAAAATTTAAAGTTTTAATAATTAAATTTTTAAAATTTAGTATTTAAATTTTTAAATTTTAAAATTTAAATTTTTAAATTTTAAAATTTAAAATTTCAATAATTAAATTTTTAAAATTTGGTATTTAAGTTTTTAAATTTTAAAATTTAAAGTTTTAATAATTAAATTTTTAAAATTTAGTATTTAAATTTTTAAATTTTAAAGTTTGAAGTTTTAATAATTAATTTTTAAAATTTAGTATTTAAATTTTAAAATTTAAATTTTTAATTATAAAATTTAAAATTTTAATAATTAAATTTTTAAAATTTAGTATTTAAATTTTTAAATTTTAAAGTTTAAAGATTTAATATTTAAAGTTTTAAAATTTAGTATTTAAATTTTTAAATTTTAAAATTTAAATTTTAATAAATAAAGTTTTAAAATTTAGTATTTAAATTTTTAAATTTTAAAGTTTAGAGTTTTAATAATTAAATTTTTAAAATTTAGTATTTAAATTTTAAAATTTAAATTTATAAATTTTAAAATTTAAAATTTTAATAATTAAATTTATAAAATTTAGTATTTAAATTTTTAAATTTTAAAATTTAAAGTTATAATAATTAAATTTTTAAAATTTAGTATTTAAATTTTTAAATTTTAAAATTTAAAGTTTTAATAATTAAATTTTTAAAATGGGGTATTTAAATTTTAAAATTTAAATTTTTAAATTTTAAAATTTAAAATTTTAATAATTAAATTTTTAAAATTTATTATTTAAATTTTTAAATTTTAAAATATAAAGTTTTAATAATGAAATTTTTAAAATTTAGTATTTAAATTTTTAAATTTTAAAATTTAAAATTTTAATAATTAAATTTTTAAAATTTAGTATTTAAATATTTAAATTTTAAAATTTAAAGATTTAATATTTAAAGTTTTAAAATTTAGTATTTAAATTTTTAAAATTTAAAGTTTTAATAATTAAATTTTTAAAATTTAGTATTTAAATTTTTAAATTTTAAAATTTAAAGTTTTAACAATTAAATTTTTAAAATTTGTATTTAAATTTATAAATTTTAAAATTTAAAGTTTTAATAATTAAATTTTTAAAATTTAGTATTTAAATTTTTAAATTTTAAAGTTTAAAGTTTTAATAATTAAATTTTTAAAATTTAGTATTTAAATTTTAAAATTTAAATTTATAAATTTTAAAATTTAAAATTTTAATAATTAAATTTTTAAAATTTGGTATTTAAATATTTAAATTCTAAAATATAAAGTTTTAATAATGAAATTTTTAAAATTTGGTATTTAAATTTTTAAATTTTAAAATTTAAAATTTTAATATTTAAATTTTTAAAATTTAGTATTTAAATTTTTAAATTTTAAAATTTAAAGTTTTAATAATTAAATTTTTAAAATTTGTATTTAAATTTTTAAATTTTAAAATTTAAAGTTTTAATAATTAAATTTTTAAAATTTAGTATTTAAATTTTTAAATTTTAAAATTTAATGTTTTAATAATTAAATTTTTAAAATTTAGTATTTAAATTTTTAAATTTTAAAATTTAAAATTTTAATAATTAAAGTTTTAAAATTTAGTATTTAAATATTTAAATTTTAAAATTTAAAGATTTAATATTTAAAGTTTTAAAATTTAGTATTTAAATTTTTAAATTTTAAAATTTAAATTTTAATAAATAAAGTTTTAAAATTTAGTATTTAAAATTTTAATCTTTAAAATTTAAAGTTTTAATAATTATATTTTTAAACTTTAGTATTTAAATTTTTAAATTTTAAAATTTAAAGTTTTAACAATTAAATTTTTAAAATTTAGTATTTAAATTTTTAAATTTTAAAATTTAAAGTTTTAATAATTAAATTTTTAAAATTTTGTATTTAAATTTTTAAATTTTAAAGTTTGAAGTTTTAATAATTAATTTTTAAAATTTATTATTTAAATTTTAAAATTTAAATTTTTAATTTTAAAATTTAAAATTTTAATAATTAGATTTTTAAAATTTAGTATTTAAATTTTTAAATTTTAAAGTTTAAAGATTTAATATTTAAAGTCTTAATATTTAGTATTTAAATTTTTAAATTTTAAAATTTAAATTTTAATAAATAAAGTTTTAAAATTTAGTATTTAAAATATTAAACTTTAAAATTTAAAGTTTTAATAATTAAATTTTTAAACTTTAGTATTTAAATTTTTAAATTTTAAAATTTAAAGTTTTAACAATTAAATTTTTAAAATTTAGTATTTAAATTTTTAAATTTTAAAATTTAAAGTTTTAATAATTAAATTTTTAAAATTTAGTATTTAAATTTTTAAAATTTAAAGTTTTAATAATTAAATTTTTAAAATTTAGTATTTAAGTTTTTAAATTTTAAAACTTAAAGTTTTATTAATTAAATTTTTAAAATTTAGTATTTAAATTTTTAAATTTTAAAGTTTGAAGTTTTAATAATTAAATTTTTAAAATTTAGTATTTAAATTTTAAAATTTAAATTTTTAAATTTTAATATTCAAAATTTTAATAACTAAATTTTTAAAATTTATTATTTAAATTTTTAAATTTTAAAATTTAAAGTTTTAATAATTAAATTTTTAAAATTTGTATTTAAATTTATAAATTTTAAAATTTAAAGTTTTAATAATTAAATTTTTAAAATTTTGTATTTAAATTTTTAAATTTTAAAGTTTGAAGTTTAAATAATTAAATTTTTAAAATGTAGTATTTAAATTTTTAAATTTTAACATTTAAAATTTTAATAACTAAATTTTTAAAATTTAGTATTTAAATTTTTAAATTTTAAAATTTAAAGTTTTAATAATTAAATTTTTAAAATTTAGTATTTAAATTTTTAAATTTTAAAATTTAAATTTTTAAATTTTAAAATTTAAAATTTCAATAATTAAATTTTTAAAATTTGGTATTTAAGTTTTTAAATTTTAAAATTTAAAGTTTTAATAATTAAATTTTTAAAATTTAGTATTTAAATTTTTAAATTTTAAAGTTTGAAGTTTTAATAATTAATTTTTAAAATTTATTATTTAAATTTTAAAATTTAAATTTTTAATTTTAAAATATAAAATTTTAATAATTAAATTTTTAAAATTTAGTATTTAAATTTTTAAATTTTAAAGTTTAAAGATTTAATATTTAAAGTCTTAATATTTAGTATTTAAATTTTTAAATTTTAAAATTTAAATTTTAATAAATAAAGTTTTAAAATTTAGTATTTAAAATATTAAACTTTAAAATTTAAAGTTTTAATAATTAAATTTTTAAACTTTAGTATTTAAATTTTTAAATTTTAAAATTTAAAGTTTTAACAATTAAATTTTTAAAATTTAGTATTTAAATTTTTAAATTTTAAAATTTAAAGTTTTAATAATTAAATTTTTAAAATTTAGTATTTAAATTTTTAAAATTTAAAGTTTTAATAATTAAATTTTTAAAATTTAGTATTTAAGTTTTTAAAGTTTAAAACTTAAAGTTTTATTAATTAAATTTTTAAAATTTAGTATTTAAATTTTTAAATTTTAAAGTTTGAAGTTTTAATAATTAAATTTTTAAAATTTAGTATTTAAATTTTAAAATTTATATTTTTAAATTTTAATATTTAAAATTTTAATAACTAAATTTTTAAAATTTAGTATTTAAATTTTTAAATTTTAAAATTTAAAGTTTTAATAATTAAATTTTTAAAATTTGTATTTAAATTTATAAATTTTAAAATTTAAAGTTTTAATAATTAAATTTTTAAAATTTTGTATTTAAATTTTTAAATTTTAAAATTTAAAGTTATCATAATTAAATTTTTAAAATTTAGTATTTAAATTTTTAAATTTTAAAATTTAAAGTTTTAATAATTAAATTTTTAAAATGTAGTATTTAAATTTTAAAATTTAAATTTTTAAATTTTAAAATTTAAAATTTTAATAATTAAATTTTTAAAATTTAGTATTTAAATTTTTAAATTTTAAAATATATAGTTTTAATAATGAAATTTTTAAAATTTAGTATTTAAATTTTTAAATTTTAAAATTTAAAATTTTAATAATTAAATTTTTAAAATTTAGTATTTAAATATTTAAATTTTAAAATTTAAAGATTTAATATTTAAAGTTTTAAAATTTAGTATTTTAATTTTTAAAATTTAAAGTTTTAATAATTAAATTTTTAAAATTTAGTATTTAAATTATTAAAATTTAAAAATTTAAAGTTTTAATAATTAAATTTTTAAAATTTGTATTTAAATTTATAAATTTTAAAATTTAAAGTTTTAATAATTAAATTTTTAAAATTTAGTATTTAAATTTTTAAATTTTAAAGTTTAAAGTTTTAATAATTAAATTTTTAAAATTTAGTATTTAAATTTTAAAATTTAAATTTATAAATTTTAAAATTTAAAATTTTAATAATTAAATTTTTAAAATTTAGTATTTAAATATTTAAATTTTAAAATATAAAGTTTTAATAATGAAATTTTTAAAATTTAGTATTTAAATTTTTAAATTTTAAAATTTAAAATTTTAATATTTAAATTTTTAAAATTTGTATTTAAATTTTTAAATTTTAAAATTTAAAGTTTTAATAATTAAATTTTTAAAATTTAGTATTTAAATATTTAAATTTTAAAATTTAAAGTTTTAATAATTAAATTTTTAAAATTTGTATTTAAATTTTTAAATTTTAAAATTTAAAGTTTTAATAATTAAATTTTTAAAATTTAGTATTTAAATATTTAAATTTTAAAATTTAAAGTTTTAATAATTAAATTTTTAAAATTTAGTATTTAAATTTTTAAAATTAAAAGTTTTAATAATTAAATTTTTAAAATTTAGTATTTAAGTTTTTAAATTTTAAAATTTAAAGTTTTATTAATTAAATTTTTAAAATTTAGCATTTAAATTTTTAAATTTTAAAGTTTGAAGTTTTAATAATTAAATTTTTAAAATTTAATATTTAAATTTATAAATTTTAAAATTTAAAGTTTTAATATTTAAATTTTTAAAATTTAGTATTTAAATTTTTAAATTTTAAAATTTAAAGTTTTAATAATTAAATTTTTAAAATTTAGTATTTAAATTTTTAAATTTTAATATTTAAAGTTTTAATATTTAAATTTTTAAAATTTAGTATTTAAATTTTAAAATTTAAAATTTTAATTATTAAATTTTTAAAATTTAGTATTTAAATTTTTAAATTTTAAAATTTAAAGTTTTAATAATTAAATTTTTAAAATTTAGTATTTAAATTTTTAAATTTTAAAATTTAAAGTTTTAATAATTAAATTTTTAAAATTTGTATTTAAATTTTTAAATTTTAAAATTTAAAGTTTTAATAATTAAATTTTTAAAATTTAGTATTTAAATTTTTAAATTTTAATATTTAAAGTTTTAATATTTAAATTTTTAAAATTTAGTATTTAAATTTTTAAATTTTAAAATTTAAAGTTTTAATAATTAAATTTTTAAAATTTAGTATTTAAATTTTTAAATTTTAAAATTTAAAGTTATAATAATTAAATTTTTAAAATTTAGTATTTAAATTTTTAAATTTTAAAATTTAAAATTTTAATAATTAAATTTTTAAAATTTAGTATTTAAATATTTAAATTTTAAAATTTAAAGATTTAATATTTAAAGTTTTAAAATTTAGTATTTAAATTTTTAAATTTTAAAATTTAAATTTTAATAAATAAAGTTTTAAAATTTAGTATTTAAAATTTTAAACTTTAAAATTTAAAGTTTTAATAATTAAATTTTTAAAATTTGTATTTAAATTTTTAAATTTTAAAATTTAAAGTTTTAATAATTAAATTTTTAAAATTTAGTATTTAAATTTTTAAATTTTAAAATTTAAATTTTTAAATTTTAAAATTTAAAATTTCAATAATTAAATTTTTAAAATTTGGTATTTAAGTTTTTAAATTTTAAAATTTAAAGTTTTAATAATTAAATTTTTAAAATTTAGTATTTAAATTTTTAAATTTTAAAGTTTGAAGTTTTAATAATTAATTTTTAAAATTTAGTATTTAAATTTTAAAATTTAAATTTTTAATTATAAAATTTAAAATTTTAATAATTAAATTTTTAAAATTTAGTATTTAAATTTTTAAATTTTAAAGTTTAAAGATTTAATATTTAAAGTTTTAAAATTTAGTATTTAAATTTTTAAATTTTAAAATTTAAATTTTAATAAATAAAGTTTTAAAATTAAGTATTTAAAATATTAAACTTTAAAATTTAAAGTTTTAATAATTAAATTTTTAAACTTTAGTATTTAAATTTTTAAATTTTAAAATTTAAAGTTTTAACAATTAAATTTTTAAAATTTAGTATTTAAATTTTTAAATTTTAAAATTTAAAGTTTTAATAATTAAATTTTTAAAATTTAGTATTTAAATTTTTAAAATTTAAAGTTTTAATAATTAAATTTTTAAAATTTAGTATTTAAGTTTTTAAATTTTAAAACTTAAAGTTTTATTAATTAAATTTTTAAAATTTAGTATTTAAATTTTTAAATTTTAAAGTTTGAAGTTTTAATAATTAAATTTTTAAAATTTAGTATTTAAATTTTAAAATTTAAATTTATAAATTTTAAAATTTAAAATTTTAATAATTAAATTTTTAAAATTTAGTATTTAAATATTTAAATTTTAAAATATAAAGTTTTAATAATGAAATTTTTAAAATTTAGTATTTAAATTTTTAAATTTTAAAATTTAAAATTGTAATATTTAAATTTTTAAAATTTGTATTTAAATTTTTAAATTTTAAAATTTAAAGTTTTAATAATTAAATTTTTAAAATTTAGTATTTAAATATTTAAATTTTAAAATTTAAAGTTTTAATAATTAAATTTTTAAAATTTGTATTTAAATTTTTAAATTTTAAAATTTAAAGTTTTAATAATTAAATTTTTAAAATTTAGTATTTAAATATTTAAATTTTAAAATTTAATGTTTTAATAATTAAATTTTTAAAATTTAGTATTTAAATTTTTAAAATTAAAAGTTTTAATAATTAAATTTTTAAAATTTAGTATTTAAGTTTTTAAATTTTAAAATTTAAAGTTTTATTAATTAAATTTTTAAAATTTAGCATTTAAATTTTTAAATTTTAAAGTTTGAAGTTTTAATAATTAAATTTTTAAAATTTAATATTTAAATTTATAAATTTTAAAATTTAAAGTTTTAATATTTAAATTTTTAAAATTTAGTATTTAAATTTTTAAATTTTAAAATTTAAAGTTATAATAATTAAATATTTAAAATTTAGTATTTAAATTTTAAAATTTAAAATTTTAATTATTAAATTTTTAAAATTTAGTATTTAAATTTTTAAATTTTAAAATTTAAAGTTTTAATAATTAAATTTTTAAAATTTAGTATTTAAATTTTTAAATTTTAAAATTTAAAGTTTTAATAATTAAATTTTTAAAATTTGTATTTAAATTTTTAAATTTTAAAATTTAAAGTTTTAATAATTAAATTTTTAAAATTTAGTATTTAAATTTTTAAATTTTAAAATTTAAAGTTATAATAATTAAATTTTTAAAATTTAGTATTTAAATTTTTAAATTTTAAAATTTAAAATTTTAATAATTAAATTTTTAAAATTTAGTATTTAAATATTTAAATTTTAAAATTTAAAGATTTAATATTTAAAGTTTTAAAATTTAGTATTTAAATTTTTAAATTTTAAAATTTAAAGTTTTAATAATGAAATTTTTAAAATTTGGTATTTAAATTTTTAAATTTTAAAATTTAAAATTTTAATAATTAAATTTATAAAATTTAGTATTTAAATATTTAAATTTTAAAATTTAAAGATTTAATACTTAAAGTTTTAAAATTTAGTATTTAAATTTTTAAATTTTAAAATTTAAATTTTAATAAATAAAGTTTTAAAATTTAGTATTTAAAATTTTAAACTTTAAAATTTAAAGTTTTAATAATTAAATTTTTAAAATTTGTATTTAAATTTTTAAATTTTAAAATTTAAAGTTTTAATAATTAAATTTTTAAAATTTAGTATTTAAATTTTTAAATTTTAAAATTTAAATTTTTAAATTTTAAAATTTAAAATTTCAATAATTAAATTTTTAAAATTTGGTATTTAAGTTTTTAAATTTTAAAATTTAAAGTTTTAATAATTAAATTTTTAAAATTTAGTATTTAAATTTTTAAATTTTAAAGTTTGAAGTTTTAATAATTAATTTTTAAAATTTAGTATTTAAATTTTAAAATTTAAATTTTTAATTATAAAATTTAAAATTTTAATAATTAAATTTTTAAAATTTAGTATTTAAATTTTTAAATTTTAAAGTTTAAAGATTTAATATTTAAAGTTTTAAAATTTAGTATTTAAATTTTTAAATTTTAAAATTTAAATTTTAATAAATAAAGTTTTAAAATTTAGTATTTAAAATATTAAACTTTAAAATTTAAAGTTTTAATAATTAAATTTTTAAACTTTAGTATTTAAATTTTTAAATTTTAAAATTTAAAGTTTTAACAATTAAATTTTTAAAATTTAGTATTTAAATTTTTAAATTTTAAAATTTAAAGTTTTAATAATTAAATTTTTAAAATTTAGTATTTAAATTTTTAAAATTTAAAGTTTTAATAATTAAATTTTTAAAATTTAGTATTTAAGTTTTTAAATTTTAAAACTTAAAGTTTTATTAATTAAATTTTTAAAATTTAGTATTTAAATTTTTAAATTTTAAAGGTTGAAGTTTTAATAATTAAATTTTTAAAATTTAGTATTTAAATTTTAAAATTTAAATTTTTAAATTTTAATATTTAAAATTTTAATAACTAAATTTTTAAAATTTAGTATTTAAATTTTTAAATTTTAAAATTTAAAGTTTTAATAATTAAATTTTTAAAATTTGTATTTAAATTTATAAATTTTAAAATTTAAAGTTTTAATAATTAAATTTTTAAAATTTTGTATTTAAATTTTTAAAATTAAAAGTTTTAATAATTAAATTTTTAAAATTTAGTATTTAAGTTTTTAAATTTTAAAATTTAAAGTTTTATTAATTAAATTTTTAAAATTTAGTATTTAAATTTTTAAATTTTAAAGTTTGAAGTTTTAATAATTAATTTTTAAAATTTATTATTTAAATTTTAAAATTTAAATTTTTAATTTTAAAATATAAAATTTTAATAATTAAATTTTTAAAATTTAGTATTTAAATTTTTAAATTTTAAAGTTTAAAGATTTAATATTTAAAGTCTTAATATTTAGTATTTAAATTTTTAAATTTTAAAATTTAAATTTTAATAAATAAAGTTTTAAAATTTAGTATTTAAAATATTAAACTTTAAAATTTAAAGTTTTAATAATTAAATTTTTAAACTTTAGTATTTAAATTTTTAAATTTTAAAATTTAAAGTTTTAACAATTAAATTTTTAAAATTTAGTATTTAAATTTTTAAATTTTAAAATTTAAAGTTTTAATAATTAAATTTTTAAAATTTAGTATTTAAATTTTTAAAATTTAAAGTTTTAATAATTAAATTTTTAAAATTTAGTATTTAAGTTTTTAAAGTTTAAAACTTAAAGTTTTATTAATTAAATTTTTAAAATTTAGTATTTAAATTTTTAAATTTTAAAGTTTGAAGTTTTAATAATTAAATTTTTAAAATTTAGTATTTAAATTTTAAAATTTAAATTTTTAAATTTTAATATTTAAAATTTTAATAACTAAATTTTTAAAATTTAGTATTTAAATTTTTAAATTTTAAAATTTAAAGTTTTAATAATTAAATTTTTAAAATTTGTATTTAAATTTATAAATTTTAAAATTTAAAGTTTTAATAATTAAATTTTTAAAATTTTGTATTTAAATTTTTAAATTTTAAAATTTAAAGTTATCATAATTAAATTTTTAAAATTTAGTATTTAAATTTTTAAATTTTAAAATTTAAAGTTTTAATAATTAAATTTTTAAAATGTAGTATTTAAATTTTAAAATTTAAATTTTTAAATTTTAAAATTTAAAATTTTAATAATTAAATTTATAAAATTTAGTATTTAAATTTTTAAATTTTAAAATATATAGTTTTAATAATGAAATTTTTAAAATTTAGTATTTAAATTTTTAAATTTTAAAATTTAAAATTTTAATAATTAAATTTTTAAAATTTAGTATTTAAATATTTAAACTTTAAAATTTAAAGATTTAATATTTAAAGTTTTAAAATTTAGTATTTAAATTTTTAAAATTTAAAGTTTTAATAATTAAATTTTTAAAATTTAGTATTTAAATTATTAAAATTTAAAAATTTAAAGTTTTAATAATTAAATTTTTAAAATTTGTATTTAAATTTATAAATTTTAAAATTTAAAGTTTTAATAATTAAATTTTTAAAATTTAGTATTTAAATTTTTAAATTTTAAAGTTTAAAGTTTTAATAATTAAATTTTTAAAATTTAGTATTTAAATTTTAAAATTTAAATTTATAAATTTTAAAATTTAAAATTTTAATAATTAAATTTTTAAAATTTAGTATTTAAATATTTAAATTTTAAAATATAAAGTTTTAATAATGAAATTTTTAAAATTTAGTATTTAAATTTTTAAATTTTAAAATTTAAAATTTTAATATTTAAATTTTTAAAATTTGTATTTAAATTTTTAAATTTTAAAATTTAAAGTTTTAATAATTAAATTTTTAAAATTTAGTATTTAAATATTTAAATTTTAAAATTTAAAGTTTTAATAATTAAATTTTTAAAATTTGTATTTAAATTTTTAAATTTTAAAATTTAAAGTTTTAATAATTAAATTTTTAAAATTTAGTATTTAAATATTTAAATTTTAAAATTTAAAGTTTTAATAATTAAATTTTTAAAATTTAGTATTTAAATTTTTAAAATTAAAAGTTTTAATAATTAAATTTTTAAAATTTAGTATTTAAGTTTTTAAATTTTAAAATTTAAAGTTTTATTAATTAAATTTTTAAAATTTAGCATTTAAATTTTTAAATTTTAAAGTTTGAAGTTTTAATAATTAAATTTTTAAAATTTAATATTTAAATTTATAAATTTTAAAATTTAAAGTTTTAATATTTAAATTTTTAAAATTTAGTATTTAAATTTTTAAATTTTAAAATTTAAAGTTATAATAATTAAATATTTAAAATTTAGTATTTAAATTTTAAAATTTAAAATTTTAATTATTAAATTTTTAAAATTTAGTATTTAAATTTTTAAATTTTAAAATTTAAAGTTTTAATAATTAAATTTTTAAAATTTAGTATTTAAATTTTTAAATTTTAAAATTTAAAGTTTTAATAATTAAATTTTTAAAATTTGTATTTAAATTTTTAAATTTTAAAATTTAAAGTTTTAATAATTAAATTTTTAAAATTTAGTATTTAAATTTTTAAATTTTAATATTTAAAGTTTTAATATTTAAATTTTTAAAATTTAGTATTTAAATTTTTAAATTTTAAAATTTAAAGTTTTAATAATTAAATTTTTAAAATTTAGTATTTAAATTTTTAAATTTTAAAATTTAAAGTTATAATAATTAAATTTTTAAAATTTAGTATTTAAATTTTTAAATTTTAAAATTTAAAATTTTAATAATTAAATTTTTAAAATTTAGTATTTAAATATTTAAATTTTAAAATTTAAAGATTTAATATTTAAAGTTTTAAAATTTAGTATTTAAATTTTTAAATTTTAAAATTTAAAGTTTTAATAATGAAATTTTTAAAATTTGGTATTTAAATTTTTAAATTTTAAAATTTAAAATTTTAATAATTAAATTTTTAAAATTTAGTATTTAAATATTTAAATTTTAAAATTTAAAGATTTAATATTTAAAGTTTTAAAATTTAGTATTTAAATTTTTAAATTTTAAAATTTAAATTTTAATAAATAAAGTTTTAAAATTTAGTATTTAAAATTTTAAACTTTAAAATTTAAAGTTTTAATAATTAAATTTTTAAAATTTGTATTTAAATTTTTAAATTTTAAAATTTAAAGTTTTAATAATTAAATTTTTAAAATTTAGTATTTAAATTTTTAAATTTTAAAATTTAAATTTTTAAATTTTAAAATTTAAAATTTCAATAATTAAATTTTTAAAATTTGGTATTTAAGTTTTTAAATTTTAAAATTTAAAGTTTTAATAATTAAATTTTTAAAATTTAGTATTTGAATTTTTAAATTTTAAAGTTTGAAGTTTTAATAATTAATTTTTAAAATTTAGTATTTAAATTTTAAAATTTAAATTTTTAATTATAAAATTTAAAATTTTAATAATTAAATTTTTAAAATTTAGTATTTAAATTTTTAAATTTTAAAGTTTAAAGATTTAATATTTAAAGTTTTAAAATTTAGTATTTAAATTTTTAAATTTTAAAATTTAAATTTTAATAAATAAAGTTTTAAAATTAAGTATTTAAAATATTAAACTTTAAAATTTAAAGTTTTAATAATTAAATTTTTAAACTTTAGTATTTAAATTTTTAAATTTTAAAATTTAAAGTTTTAACAATTAAATTTTTAAAATTTAGTATTTAAATTTTTAAATTTTAAAATTTAAAGTTTTAATAATTAAATTTTTAAAATTTAGTATTTAAATTTTTAAAATTTAAAGTTTTAATAATTAAATTTTTAAAATTTAGTATTTAAGTTTTTAAATTTTAAAACTTAAAGTTTTATTAATTAAATTTTTAAAATTTAGTATTTAAATTTTTAAATTTTAAAGTTTGAAGTTTTAATAATTAAATTTTTAAAATTTAGTATTTAAATTTTAAAGTTTAAATTTATAAATTTTAAAATTTAAAATTTTAATAATTAAATTTTTAAAATTTAGTATTTAAATATTTAAATTTTAAAATATAAAGTTTTAATAATGAAATTTTTAAAATTTAGTATTTAAATTTTTAAATTTTAAAATTTAAAATTTTAATATTTAAATTTTTAAAATTTGTATTTAAATTTTTAAATTTTAAAATTTAAAGTTTTAATAATTAAATTTTTAAAATTTAGTATTTAAATATTTAAATTTTAAAATTTAAAGTTTTAATAATTAAATTTTTAAAATTTGTATTTAAATTTTTAAATTTTAAAATTTAAAGTTTTAATAATTAAATTTTTAAAATTTAGTATTTAAATATTTAAATTTTAAAATTTAAAGTTTTAATAATTAAATTTTTAAAATTTAGTATTTAAATTTTTAAAATTAAAAGTTTTAATAATTAAATTTTTAAAATTTAGTATTTAAGTTTTTAAATTTTAAAATTTAAAGTTTTATTAATTAAATTTTTAAAATTTAGCATTTAAATTTTTAAATTTTAAAGTTTGAAGTTTTAATAATTAAATTTATAAAATTTAATATTTAAATTTATAAATTTTAAAATTTAAAGTTTTAATATTTAAATTTTTAAAATTTAGTATTTAAATTTTTAAATTTTAAAATTTAAAGTTATAATAATTAAATATTTAAAATTTAGTATTTAAATTTTAAAATTTAAAATTTTAATTATTAAATTTTTAAAATTTAGTATTTAAATTTTTAAATTTTAAAATTTAAAGTTTTAATAATTAAATTTTTAAAATTTGTATTTAAATTTTTAAATTTTAAAATTTAAAGTTTTAATAATTAAATTTTTAAAATTTAGTATTTAAATTTTTAAATTTTAATATTTAAAGTTTTAATATTTAAATTTTTAAAATTTAGTATTTAAATTTTTAAATTTTAAAATTTAAAATTTTAATAATTAAATTTTTAAAATTTAGTATTTAAATTTTTAAATTTTAAAATTTAAAGTTATAATAATTAAATTTTTAAAATTTAGTATTTAAATTTTTAAATTTTAAAATTTAAAATTTTAATAATTAAATTTTTAAAATTTAGTATTTAAATATTTAAATTTTAAAATTTAAAGATTTAATATTTAAAGTTTTAAAATTTAGTATTTAAATTTTTAAATTTTAAAATTTAAAGTTTTAATAATGAAATTTTTAAAATTTGGTATTTAAATTTTTAAATTTTAAAATTTAAAATTTTAATAATTAAATTTATAAAATTTAGTATTTAAATATTTAAATTTTAAAATTTAAAGATATAATATTTAAATTTTTAAAATTTAGTATTTAAATTTTTAAATTTTAAAATTTAAAGTTTTAATAATTAAATTTTTAAAATTTGTATTTAAATTTTTAAATTTTAAAATTTAAAGTTTTAATAATTAAATTTTTAAAATTTAGTATTTAAATTTTTAAATTTTAATATTTAAAGTTTTAATATTTAAATTTTTAAAATTTAGTATTTAAATTTTTAAATTTTAAAATTTAAAGTTTTAATAATTAAATTTTTAAAATTTAGTATTTAAATTTTTAAATTTTAAAATTTAAAGTTATAATAATTAAATTTTTAAAATTTAGTATTTAAATTTTTAAATTTTAAAATTTAAAATTTTAATAATTAAATTTTTAAAATTTAGTATTTAAATATTTAAATTTTAAAATTTAAAGATTTAATATTTAAAGTTTTAAAATTTAGTATTTAAATTTTTAAATTTTAAAATTTAAAGTTTTAATAATGAAATTTTTAAAATTTGGTATTTAAATTTTTAAATTTTAAAATTTAAAATTTTAATAATTAAATTTATAAAATTTAGTATTTAAATATTTAAATTTAAAAATTTAAAGATTTAATATTTAAAGTTTTAAAATTTAGTATTTAAATTTTTAAATTTTAAAATTTAAATTTTAATAAATAAAGTTTTAAAATTTAGTATTTAAAATTTTAAACTTTAAAATTTAAAGTTTTAATAATTAAATTTTTAAAATTTGTATTTAAATTTTTAAATTTTAAAATTTAAAGTTTTAATAATTAAATTTTTAAAATTTAGTATTTAAATTTTTAAATTTTAAAATTTAAATTTTTAAATTTTAAAATTTAAAATTTCAATAATTAAATTTTTAAAATTTGGTATTTAAGTTTTTAAATTTTAAAATTTAAAGTTTTAATAATTAAATTTTTAAAATTTAGTATTTAAATTTTTAAATTTTAAAGTTTGAAGTTTTAATAATTAATTTTTAAAATTTAGTATTTAAATTTTAAAATTTAAATTTTTAATTATAAAATTTAAAATTTTAATAATTAAATTTTTAAAATTTAGTATTTAAATTTTTAAATTTTAAAGTTTAAAGATTTAATATTTAAAGTTTTAAAATTTAGTATTTAAATTTTTAAATTTTAAAATTTAAATTTTAATAAATAAAGTTTTAAAATTTAGTATTTAAAATATTAAACTTTAAAATTTAAAGTTTTAATAATTAAATTTTTAAACTTTAGTATTTAAATTTTTAAATTTTAAAATTTAAAGTTTTAACAATTAAATTTTTAAAATTTAGTATTTAAATTTTTAAATTTTAAAATTTAAAGTTTTAATAATTAAATTTTTAAAATTTAGTATTTAAATTTTTAAAATTTAAAGTTTTAATAATTAAATTTTTAAAATTTAGTATTTAAGTTTTTAAATTTTAAAACTTAAAGTTTTATTAATTAAATTTTTAAAATTTAGTATTTAAATTTTTAAATTTTAAAGGTTGAAGTTTTAATAATTAAATTTTTAAAATTTAGTATTTAAATTTATAAATTTTAAAATTTAAAGTTATAATATTTAAATTTTTAAAATTTAGTATTTAAATTTTTAAATTTTAATATTTAAAGTTATAATAATTAAATATTTAAAATTTAGTATTTAAATTTTAAAATTTAAATTTTTAAATTTTATAATTTAAAATTTTAATTATTAAATTTTTAAAATTTAGTATTTAAATTTTTAAATTTTAAATTTTAAAGTTTTAATAATTAAATTTTTAAAATTTAGTATTTAAATTTTTAAATTTTAAAATTTACTTTTAATAATTAAATTTTTAAAATTTGTATTTAAATTTTTAAATATTAAAATTTAAAGTTTTAATAATTAAATTTTTAAAATTTAGTATTTAAATTTTTAAATTTTAAAATTTAAAGTTTTAATATTTAAATTTTTAAAATTTAGTATTTAAATTTTTAAATTTTAAAATTTAAAGTTATAATAATTAAATATTTAAAATTTAGTATTTAAATTTTAAAATTTAAATTTTTAAATTTTAAAATTTAAAATTTTAATAATTAAATTTTTAAAATTTAGTATTTAAATTTTTAAATTTTAAAATTTAAAGTTTTAATAATGAAATTTTTAAAATTTAGTATTTAAATTTTTAAATTTTAAAATTTAAAATTTTAATAATTAAATTTTTAAAATTTAGTATTTAAATATTTAAATTTTAAAATTTAAAGATTTAATATTTAAAGTTTTAAAATTTAGTATTTAAATTTTTAAATTTTAAAATTTAAATTTTAATAATTAAAGTTTTAAAATTTAGTATTTAAAATTTTAAACTTTAAAATTTAAAGTTTTAATAATTAAATTTTTAAAATTTGCATTTAAATTTTTAAATTTTAAAATTTAAAGTTTTAATAATTAAATTTTTAAAATTTACTATTTAAATTTTTAAATTTTAAAATTTAAAGTTATAATAATTAAATTTTTAAAATTTAGTATTTAAATTTTTAAATTTTAAAATTTAAAATTTTAATAATTAAATTTTTATAATTTAGTATTTAAATATTTAAATTTTAAAATTTAAAGATTTAATATTTAAAGTTTTAAAATTTAGTATTTAAATTTTTAAATTTTAAAATTTAAATTTTAATAAATAAAGTTTTAAAATTTAGTATTTAAAATTTTAAACTTTAAAATTTAAAGTTTTAATAATTAAATTTTTAAACTTTAGTATTTAAATTTTTAAATTTTAAAATTTAAAGTTTTAATATTTAAATATTTAAAATTTAGTATTTAAATTTTTAAATTTTAAAATTTAAAGTTATAATAATTAAATATTTAAAATTTAGTATTTAAATTTTAAAATTTAAATTTTTAAATTTTAAAATTTAAAATTTTAATAATTAAATTTTTAAAATTTAGTATTTAAATTTTTAAATTTTAAAATTTAAAGTTTCAATAATGAAATTTTTAAAATTTAGTATTTAAATTTTTAAATTTTAAAATTTAAAATTTTAATAATTAAATTTTTAAAATTTAGTATTTAAATATTTAAATTTTAAAATTTAAAGATTTAATATTTAAAGTTTTAAAATTTAGTATTTAAATTTTTAAATTTTAAAATTTAAATTTTAATAAATAAAGTTTTAAAATTTAGTATTTAAAATTTTAAACTTTAAAATTTAAAGTTTTAATAATTAAATTTTTAAAATTTGTATTTAAATTTTTAAATTTTAAAATTTAAAGTTTTAATAATTAAATTTTTAAAATTTAGTATTTAAATTTTTAAATTTTAAAATTTAAAGTTTTAATAATTAAATTTTTAAAATTTAGTATTTAAATTTTTAAATTTTAAAATTTAAAATTTTAATAATTAAATTTTTAAAATTTAGTATTTAAATATTTAAATTTTAAAATTTAAAGATTTAATATTTAAAGTTTTAAAATTTAGTATTTAAATTTTTAAATTTTAAAATTTAAATTTTAATAAATAAAGTTTTAAAATTTAGTATTTAAAATTTTAAACTTTAAAATTTAAAGTTTTAATAATTAAATTTTTAAAATTTGTATTTAAATTTTTAAATTTTAAAATTTAAAATTTTAATAATTAAATTTTTAAAATTTAGTATTTAAATTTTTAAATTTTAAAATTTAAAGTTATAATAATTAAATTTTTAAAATTTAGTATTTAAATTTTTAAATTTTAAAATTTAAAATTTTAATAATTAAATTTTTAAAATTTAGTATTTAAATATTTAAATTTTAAAATTTAAAGATTTAATATTTAAAGTTTTAAAATTTAGTATTTAAATTTTTAAATTTTAAAATTTAAATTTTAATAAATAAAGTTTTAAAATTTGGTATTTAAAATTTTAAACTTTAAAATTTAAAGCTTTAATAATTAAATTTTTAAACTTTAGTATTTAAATTTTTAAATTTTAAAATTTAAAGTTTTAATATTTAAATATTTAAAATTTAGTATTTAAATTTTTAAATTTTAAAATTTAAAGTTATAATAATTAAATATTTAAAATTTAGTATTTAAATTTTAAAATTTAAATTTTTAAATTTTAAAATTTAAAATTTTAATAATTAAATTTTTAAAATTTAGTATTTAAATTTTTAAATTTTAAAATTTAAAGTTTCAATAATGAAATTTTTAAAATTTAGTATTTAAATTTTTAAATTTTAAAATTTAAAATTTTAATAATTAAATTTTTAAAATTTAGTATTTAAATATTTAAATTTTAAAATTTAAAGATTTAATATTTAAAGTTTTAAAATTTAGTATTTAAATTTTTAAATTTTAAAATTTAAATTTTAATAAATAAAGTTTTAAAATTTAGTATTTAAAATTTTAAACTTTAAAATTTAAAGTTTTAATAATTAAATTTTTAAAATTTGTATTTAAATTTTTAAATTTTAAAATTTAAAGTTTTAATAATTAAATTTTTAAAATTTAGTATTTAAATTTTTAAATTTTAAAATTTAAAGTTTTAATAATTAAATTTTTAAAATTTAGTATTTAAATTTTTAAATTTTAAAATTTAAAATTTTAATAATTAAATTTTTAAAATTTAGTATTTAAATATTTAAAATTTAAAATTTAAAGATTTAATATTTAAAGTTTTAAAATTTAGTATTTAAATTTTTAAATTTTAAAATTTAAATTTTAATAAATAAAGTTTTAAAATTTAGTATTTAAAATTTTAAACTTTAAAATTTAAAGTTTTAATAATTAAATTTTTAAAATTTGTATTTAAATTTTTAAATTTTAAAATTTAAAATTTTAATAATTAAATTTTTAAAATTTAGTATTTAAATTTTTAAATTTTAAAATTTAAAGTTATAATAATTAAATTTTTAAAATTTAGTATTTAAATTTTTAAATTTTAAAATTTAAAATTTTAATAATTAAATTTTTAAAATTTAGTATTTAAATATTTAAATTTTAAAATTTAAGGATTTAATATTTAAAGTTTTAAAATTTAGTATTTAAATTTTTAAATTTTAAAATTTAAATTTTAATAAATAAAGTTTTAAAATTTAGTATTTAAAATTTTAAACTTTAAAATTTAAAGCTTTAATAATTAAATTTTTAAACTTTAGTATTTAAATTTTTAAATTTTAAAATTTAAAGTTTTAACAATTAAATTTTTAAAATTTAGTATTTAAATTTTTAAATTTTAAAATTAAAGTTTTAATAATTAAATTTTTAAAATTTAGTATTTAAATTTTTAAAATTTAAAGTTTTAATAATTAAATTTTTAAAATTTAGTATTTAAGTTTTTAAATTTTAAAATTTAAAGTTTTAATAATTAAATTTTTAAAATTTAGTATTTAAATTTTTAAATTTTAAAGTTTGAAGTTTTAATAATTAATTTTTAAAATTTAGTATTTAAATTTTAAAATTTAAATTTTTAAATTTTAAAATTTAAAATTTTAATAAATAAATTTTTAAAATTTAGTATTTAAATTTTTAAATTTTAAAATTTAAAGTTTTAATAATTAAATTTTTAAAATTTGTATTTAAATTTATAAATTTTAAAATTTAAAGTTTTAATAATTAAATTTTTAAAATTTAGTATTTAAATTTTTAAATTTTAAAGTTTAAAGATTTAATATTTAAAGTTTTAAAATTTAGTATTTAAATTTTTAAATTTTAAAATTTAAATTTTAATAAATAAAGTTTTAAAATTTAGTATTTAAAATTTTAAACTTTAAAATTTAAAGTTTTAATAATTAAATTTTTAAACTTTAGTATTTAAATTTTTAAATTTTAAAATTTAAAGTTTTAACAATTAAATTTTTAAAGTTTAGTATTTAAATTTTTAAATTTTAACATTTAAATTTTAATAATTAAAGTTTTAAAATTTAGTATTTAAAATTTTAAACTTTAAAATTTAAAGTTTTAATAATTAAATTTTTAAAATTTAGCATTTAAATTTTTAAATTTTAAAATTTAAAGTTTTAATAATTAAATTTTTAAAATTTGTATTTAAATTTTTAAATTTTAAAATTTAAAGTTTTAATAATTAAATTTTTAAAATTTAGTATTTAAATTTTTAAATTTTAAAATTTAAAGTTTTAATAATTAAATTCTTAAAATTTAGTATTTAAATTTTTAAAATTTAAAGTTTTAATAATTAAATTTTTAAAATTTAGTATTTAAGTTTTTAAATTTTAAAATTTAAAGTTTTATTAATTAAATTTTTAAAATTTAATATTTAAATTTTTAAATTATAAAGTTTGAAGTTTTAATAATTAAATTTTTAAAATTTAGTATTTAAATTTTAAAATTTAAATTTTTAAATTTTAACATTTAAAATTTTAATAACTAAATTTTTAAAATTTAGTATTTAAATTTTTAAATTTTAAAATTTAAAGTTTTAATAATTAAATTTTTAAAATTTAGTATTTAAATTTTTAAATTTTAAAATTTAAAGTTTTAATAATTAAATTTTTAAAATTTGTATTTAAATTTTTAAATTTTAAAATTTAAAGTTTTAATAATTAAATTTTTAAAATTTAGTATTTAAATTTTTAAATTTTAAAATTTAAAGTTTTAATATTTAAATTTTTAAAATTTAGTATTTAAATTTTTAAATTTTAAAATTTAAAGTTATAATAATTAAATATTTAAAATTTAGTATTTAAATTTTAAAATTTAAATTTTTAAATTTTAAAATTTAAAATTTTAATAATTAAATTTTTAAAATTTAGTATTTAAATTTTTAAATTTTAAAATTTAAAGTTTTAATAATGAAATTTCTAAAATTTAGTATTTAAATTTTTAAATTTTAAAATTTAAAATTTTAATAATTAAATTTTTAAAATTTAGTATTTAAATATTTAAATTTTAAAATTTAAAGATTTAATATTTAAGGTTTTAAAATTTAGTATTTAAATTTTTAAATTTTAAAATTTAAATTTTAATAAATAAAGTTTTAAAATTTAGTATTTAAAATTTTAAACTTTAAAATTTAAGGTTTTAATAATTAAATTTTTAAAATTTGTATATAAATTTTTAAATTTTAAAATTTAAAGTTTTAATAATTAAATTTTTAAAATTTAGTATTTAAATTTTTAAATTTTAAAATTTAAAGTTTTAATAATTAAATTTTTAAAATTTAGTATTTAAATTTTTAAATTTTAAAATTTAAAATTTTAATAATTAAATTTTTAAAATTTAGTATTTAAATTTTTAAATTTTAAAATTTAAAGTTTTAATAATTAAATTTTTAAAATTTGTATTTAAATTTATAAATTTTAAAATTTAAAGTTTTAATAATTAAATTTTTAAAATTTAGTATTTAAATTTTTAAATTTCAAAGTTTAAAGATTTAATATTTAAAGTTTTAAAATTTAGTATTTAAATTTTTAAATTTTAATATTTAAATTTTAATAAATAAAGTTTTAAAATTTAGTATTTAAAATTTTAAACTTTAAAATTTAAAGTTTTAATAATTAAATTTTTAAACTTTAGTATTTAAATTTTTCAATTTTAAAATTTAAAGTTTTAACAATTAAATTTTTAAAATTTAGTATTTAAATTTTTAAATTTTAAAATTTAAAATTTTAATAATTAAATTTTTAAAATTTAAAGTTTTAATAATTAAATTTTTAAAATTTGTATTTAAATTTATAAATTTTAAAATTTAAAGTTTTAATAATTAAATTTTTAAAATTTAGTATTTAAATTTTTAAATTTTAAAATTTAAAGTTATAATAATTAAATTTTTAAAATTTAGTATTTAAATTTTTAAATTTTAAAATTTAAAGTTTTAATAATTAAATTTTTAAAATGTAGTATTTAAATTTTAAAATTTAAATTTTTAAATTTTAAAATTTAAAATTTTAATAATTAAATTTTTAAAATTTAGTATTTAAATTTTCAAATTTTAAAATATAAAGTTTTAATAATGAAATTTTTAAAATTTAGTATTTAAATTTTTAAATTTTAAAATTTAAAATTTTAATAATTAAATTTTTAAAATTTAGTATTTAAATATTTAAATTTTAAAATTTAAAGATATAATATTTAAAGTTTTAAAATTTAGTATTTAAATTTTTAAATTTTAAAATTTAAATTTTAATAAATAAAGTTTTAAAATTTAGTATTTAAAATTTTAAACTTTAAAATTTAAAGTTTTAATAATTAAATTTTTAAAATTTGTATTTAAATTTTTAAATTTTAAAATTTAAAGTTTTAATAATTAAATTTTTAAAATTTAGTATTTAAATTTTTAAATTTTAAAATTTAAAGTTTTAATAATTAAATTTTTAAAATTTGTATTTAAATTTTTAAATTTTAAAATTTAAAGTTTTAATAATTAAATTTTTAAAATTTAGTATTTAAATTTTTAAATTTTAAAATTTAAAGTTTTAATATTTAAATTTTTAAAATTTAGTATTTAAATTTTTAAATTTTAAAATTTAAAGTTATAATAATTAAATATTTAAAATTTAGTATATAAATTTTAAAATTTAAATTTTTAAATTTTAAAATTTAAAATTTTAATAATTAAATTTTTAAAATTTAGTATTTAAATTTTTAAATTTTAAAATTTAAAGTTTTAATAATGAAATTTCTAAAATTTAGTATTTAAATTTTTAAATTTTAAAATTTAAAATTTTAATAATTAAATTTTTAAAATTTAGTATTTAAATATTTAAATTTTAAAATTTAAAGATTTAATATTTAAGGTTTTAAAATTTAGTATTTAAATTTTTAAATTTTAAAATTTAAATTTTAATAAATAAAGTTTTAAAATTTAGTATTTAAAATTTTAAACTTTAAAATTTAAGGTTTTAATAATTAAATTTTTAAAATTTGTATATAAATTTTTAAATTTTAAAATTTAAAGTTTTAATAATTAAATTTTTAAAATTTAGTATTTAAATTTTTAAATTTTAAAATTTAAAGTTTTAATAATTAAATTTTTAAAATTTAGTATTTAAATTTTTAAATTTTAAAATTTAAAATTTTAATAATTAAATTTTTAAAATTTAGTATTTAAATTTTTAAATTTTAAAATTTAAAGTTTTAATAATTAAATTTTTAAAATTTGTATTTAAATTTATAAATTTTAAAATTTAAAGTTTTAATAATTAAATTTTTAAAATTTAGTATTTAAATTTTTAAATTTTAAAATTTAAAATTTTAATAATTAAATTTTTAAAATTTAGTATTTAAATTTTTAAATTTCAAAGTTTAAAGATTTAATATTTAAAGTTTTAAAATTTAGTATTTAAATTTTTAAATTTTAATATTTAAATTTTAATAAATAAAGTTTTAAAATTTAGTATTTAAAATTTTAAACTTTAAAATTTAAAGTTTTAATAATTAAATTTTTAAACTTTAGTATTTAAATTTTTCAATTTTAAAATTTAAAGTTTTAACAATTAAATTTTTAAAATTTAGTATTTAAATTTTTAAATTTTAAAATTTAAAATTTTAATAATTAAATTTTTAAAATTTAAAGTTTTAATAATTAAATTTTTAAAATTTGTATTTAAATTTATAAATTTTAAAATTTAAAGTTTTAATAATTAAATTTTTAAAATTTAGTATTTAAATTTTTAAATTTTAAAATTTAAAGTTATAATAATTAAATTTTTAAAATTTAGTATTTAAATTTTTTAAATTTTAAAATTTAAAGTTTTAATAATTAAATTTTTAAAATGTAGTATTTAAATTTTAAAATTTAAATTTTTAAATTTTAAAATTTAAAATTTTAATAATTAAATTTTTAAAATTTAGTATTTAAATTTTCAAATTTTAAAATATAAAGTTTTAATAATGAAATTTTTAAAATTTAGTATTTAAATTTTTAAATTTTAAAATTTAAAATTTTAATAATTAAATTTTTAAAATTTAGTATTTAAATATTTAAATTTTAAAATTTAAAGATATAATATTTAAAGTTTTAAAATTTAGTATTTAAATTTTTAAATTTTAAAATTTAAATTTTAATAAATAAAGTTTTAAAATTTAGTATTTAAAATTTTAAACTTTAAAATTTAAAGTTTTAATAATTAAATTTTTAAAATTTGTATTTAAATTTTTAAATTTTAAAATTTAAAGTTTTAATAATTAAATTTTTAAAATTTAGTATTTAAATTTTTAAATTTTAAAATTTAAAGTTTTAATAATTAAATTTTTAAAATTTGTATTTAAATTTTTAAATTTTAAAATTTAAAGTTTTAATAATTAAATTTTTAAAATTTAGTATTTAAATTTTTAAATTTTAAAATTTAAAGTTTTAATATTTAAATTTTTAAAATTTAGTATTTAAATTTTTAAATTTTAAAATTTAAAGTTATAATAATTAAATATTTAAAATTTAGTATTTAAATTTTAAAATTTAAATTTTTAAATTTTAAAATTTAAAATTTTAATAATTAAATTTTTAAAATTTAGTATTTAAATTTTTAAATTTTAAAATTTAAAGTTTTAATAATGAAATTTCTAAAATTTAGTATTTAAATTTTTAAATTTTAAAATTTAAAATTTTAATAATTAAATTTTTAAAATTTAGTATTTAAATATTTAAATTTTAAAATTTAAAGATTTAATATTTAAGGTTTTAAAATTTAGTATTTAAATTTTTAAATTTTAAAATTTAAATTTTAATAAATAAAGTTTTAAAATTTAGTATTTAAAATTTTAAACTTTAAAATTTAAGGTTTTAATAATTAAATTTTTAAAATTTGTATATAAATTTTTAAATTTTAAAATTTAAAGTTTTAATAATTAAATTTTTAAAATTTAGTATTTAAATTTTTAAATTTTAAAATTTAAAGTTTTAATAATTAAATTTTTAAAATTTAGTATTTAAATTTTTAAATTTTAAAATTTAAAATTTTAATAATTAAATTTTTAAAATTTAGTATTTAAATTTTTAAATTTTAAAATTTAAAGTTTTAATAATTAAATTTTTAAAATTTGTATTTAAATTTATAAATTTTAAAATTTAAAGTTTTAATAATTAAATTTTTAAAATTTAGTATTTAAATTTTTAAATTTTAAAATTTAAAATTTTAATAATTAAATTTTTAAAATTTAGTATTTAAATATTTAAATTTTAAAATTTAAAGATATAATATTTAAAGTTTTAAAATTTAGTATTTAAATTTTTAAATTTTAAAATTTAAATTTTAATAAATAAAGTTTTAAAATTTAGTATTTAAAATTTTAAACTTTAAAATTTAAGGTTTTAATAATTAAATTTTTAAAATTTGTATATAAATTTTTAAATTTTAAAATTTAAAGTTTTAATAATTAAATTTTTAAAATTTAGTATTTAAATTTTTAAATTTTAAAATTTAAAGTTTTAATAATTAAATTTTTAAAATTTAGTATTTAAATTTTTAAATTTTAAAATTTAAAATTTTAATAATTAAATTTTTAAAATTTAGTATTTAAATTTTTAAATTTTAAAATTTAAAGTTTTAATAATTAAATTTTTAAAATTTGTATTTAAATTTATAAATTTTAAAATTTAAAGTTTTAATAATTAAATTTTTAAAATTTAGTATTTAAATTTTTAAATTTCAAAGTTTAAAGATTTAATATTTAAAGTTTTAAAATTTAGTATTTAAATTTTTAAATTTTAATATTTAAATTTTAATAAATAAAGTTTTAAAATTTAGTATTTAAAATTTTAAACTTTAAAATTTAAAGTTTTAATAATTAAATTTTTAAACTTTAGTATTTAAATTTTTCAATTTTAAAATTTAAAGTTTTAACAATTAAATTTTTAAAATTTAGTATTTAAATTTTTAAATTTTAAAATTTAAAATTTTAATAATTAAATTTTTAAAATTTAAAGTTTTAATAATTAAATTTTTAAAATTTGTATTTAAATTTATAAATTTTAAAATTTAAAGTTTTAATAATTAAATTTTTAAAATTTAGTATTTAAATTTTTAAATTTTAAAATTTAAAGTTATAATAATTAAATTTTTAAAATTTAGTATTTAAATTTTTAAATTTTAAAATTTAAAGTTTTAATAATTAAATTTTTAAAATGTAGTATTTAAATTTTAAAATTTAAATTTTTAAATTTTAAAATTTAAAATTTTAATAATTAAATTTTTAAAATTTAGTATTTAAATTTTCAAATTTTAAAATATAAAGTTTTAATAATGAAATTTTTAAAATTTAGTATTTAAATTTTTAAATTTTAAAATTTAAAATTTTAATAATTAAATTTTTAAAATTTAGTATTTAAATATTTAAATTTTAAAATTTAAAGATATAATATTTAAAGTTTTAAAATTTAGTATTTAAATTTTTAAATTTTAAAATTTAAATTTTAATAAATAAAGTTTTAAAATTTAGTATTTAAAATTTTAAACTTTAAAATTTAAAGTTTTAATAATTAAATTTTTAAAATTTGTATTTAAATTTTTAAATTTTAAAATTTAAAGTTTTAATAATTAAATTTTTAAAATTTAGTATTTAAATTTTTAAATTTTAAAATTTAAAGTTTTAATAATTAAATTTTTAAAATTTGTATTTAAATTTTTAAATTTTAAAATTTAAAGTTTTAATAATTAAATTTTTAAAATTTAGTATTTAAATTTTTAAATTTTAAAATTTAAAGTTTTAATATTTAAATTTTTAAAATTTAGTATTTAAATTTTTAAATTTTAAAATTTAAAGTTATAATAATTAAATATTTAAAATTTAGTATATAAATTTTAAAATTTAAATTTTTAAATTTTAAAATTTAAAATTTTAATAATTAAATTTTTAAAATTTAGTATTTAAATTTTTAAATTTTAAAATTTAAAGTTTTAATAATGAAATTTCTAAAATTTAGTATTTAAATTTTTAAATTTTAAAATTTAAAATTTTAATAATTAAATTTTTAAAATTTAGTATTTAAATATTTAAATTTTAAAATTTAAAGATTTAATATTTAAGGTTTTAAAATTTAGTATTTAAATTTTTAAATTTTAAAATTTAAATTTTAATAAATAAAGTTTTAAAATTTAGTATTTAAAATTTTAAACTTTAAAATTTAAGGTTTTAATAATTAAATTTTTAAAATTTGTATATAAATTTTTAAATTTTAAAATTTAAAGTTTTAATAATTAAATTTTTAAAATTTAGTATTTAAATTTTTAAATTTTAAAATTTAAAGTTTTAATAATTAAATTTTTAAAATTTAGTATTTAAATTTTTAAATTTTAAAATTTAAAATTTTAATAATTAAATTTTTAAAATTTAGTATTTAAATTTTTAAATTTTAAAATTTAAAGTTTTAATAATTAAATTTTTAAAATTTGTATTTAAATTTATAAATTTTAAAATTTAAAGTTTTAATAATTAAATTTTTAAAATTTAGTATTTAAATTTTTAAATTTTAAAATTTAAAATTTTAATAATTAAATTTTTAAAATTTAGTATTTAAATTTTTAAATTTCAAAGTTTAAAGATTTAATATTTAAAGTTTTAAAATTTAGTATTTAAATTTTTAAATTTTAATATTTAAATTTTAATAAATAAAGTTTTAAAATTTAGTATTTAAAATTTTAAACTTTAAAATTTAAAGTTTTAATAATTAAATTTTTAAACTTTAGTATTTAAATTTTTCAATTTTAAAATTTAAAGTTTTAACAATTAAATTTTTAAAATTTAGTATTTAAATTTTTAAATTTTAAAATTTAAAATTTTAATAATTAAATTTTTAAAATTTAAAGTTTTAATAATTAAATTTTTAAAATTTGTATTTAAATTTATAAATTTTAAAATTTAAAGTTTTAATAATTAAATTTTTAAAATTTAGTATTTAAATTTTTAAATTTTAAAATTTAAAGTTATAATAATTAAATTTTTAAAATTTAGTATTTAAATTTTTTAAATTTTAAAATTTAAAGTTTTAATAATTAAATTTTTAAAATGTAGTATTTAAATTTTAAAATTTAAATTTTTAAATTTTAAAATTTAAAATTTTAATAATTAAATTTTTAAAATTTAGTATTTAAATTTTCAAATTTTAAAATATAAAGTTTTAATAATGAAATTTTTAAAATTTAGTATTTAAATTTTTAAATTTTAAAATTTAAAATTTTAATAATTAAATTTTTAAAATTTAGTATTTAAATATTTAAATTTTAAAATTTAAAGATATAATATTTAAAGTTTTAAAATTTAGTATTTAAATTTTTAAATTTTAAAATTTAAATTTTAATAAATAAAGTTTTAAAATTTAGTATTTAAAATTTTAAACTTTAAAATTTAAAGTTTTAATAATTAAATTTTTAAAATTTGTATTTAAATTTTTAAATTTTAAAATTTAAAGTTTTAATAATTAAATTTTTAAAATTTAGTATTTAAATTTTTAAATTTTAAAATTTAAAGTTTTAATAATTAAATTTTTAAAATTTGTATTTAAATTTTTAAATTTTAAAATTTAAAGTTTTAATAATTAAATTTTTAAAATTTAGTATTTAAATTTTTAAATTTTAAAATTTAAAGTTTTAATATTTAAATTTTTAAAATTTAGTATTTAAATTTTTAAATTTTAAAATTTAAAGTTATAATAATTAAATATTTAAAATTTAGTATTTAAATTTTAAAATTTAAATTTTTAAATTTTAAAATTTAAAATTTTAATAATTAAATTTTTAAAATTTAGTATTTAAATTTTTAAATTTTAAAATTTAAAGTTTTAATAATGAAATTTCTAAAATTTAGTATTTAAATTTTTAAATTTTAAAATTTAAAATTTTAATAATTAAATTTTTAAAATTTAGTATTTAAATATTTAAATTTTAAAATTTAAAGATTTAATATTTAAGGTTTTAAAATTTAGTATTTAAATTTTTAAATTTTAAAATTTAAATTTTAATAAATAAAGTTTTAAAATTTAGTATTTAAAATTTTAAACTTTAAAATTTAAGGTTTTAATAATTAAATTTTTAAAATTTGTATATAAATTTTTAAATTTTAAAATTTAAAGTTTTAATAATTAAATTTTTAAAATTTAGTATTTAAATTTTTAAATTTTAAAATTTAAAGTTTTAATAATTAAATTTTTAAAATTTAGTATTTAAATTTTTAAATTTTAAAATTTAAAATTTTAATAATTAAATTTTTAAAATTTAGTATTTAAATTTTTAAATTTTAAAATTTAAAGTTTTAATAATTAAATTTTTAAAATTTGTATTTAAATTTATAAATTTTAAAATTTAAAGTTTTAATAATTAAATTTTTAAAATTTAGTATTTAAATTTTTAAATTTTAAAATTTAAAATTTTAATAATTAAATTTTTAAAATTTAGTATTTAAATTTTTAAATTTTAATATTTAAATTTTAATAAATAAAGTTTTAAAATTTAGTATTTAAAATTTTAAACTTTAAAATTTAAAGTTTTAATAATTAAATTTTTAAACTTTAGTATTTAAATTTTTCAATTTTAAAATTTAAAGTTTTAACAATTAAATTTTTAAAATTTAGTATTTAAATTTTTAAATTTTAAAATTTAAAATTTTAATAATTAAATTTTTAAAATTTAAAGTTTTAATAATTAAATTTTTAAAATTTGTATTTAAATTTATAAATTTTAAAATTTAAAGTTTTAATAATTAAATTTTTAAAATTTAGTATTTAAATTTTTAAATTTTAAAATTTAAAGTTATAATAATTAAATTTTTAAAATTTAGTATTTAAATTTTTAAATTTTAAAATTTAAAGTTTTAATAATTAAATTTTTAAAATGTAGTATTTAAATTTTAAAATTTAAATTTTTAAATTTTAAAATTTAAAATTTTAATAATTAAATTTTTAAAATTTGGTATTTAAATTTTCAAATTTTAAAATATAAAGTTTTAATAATGAAATTTTTAAAATTTAGTATTTAAATTTTTAAATTTTAAAATTTAAAATTTTAATAATTAAATTTTTAAAATTTAGTATTTAAATATTTAAATTTTAAAATTTAAAGATATAATATTTAAAGTTTTAAAATTTAGTATTTAAATTTTTAAATTTTAAAATTTAAATTTTAATAAATAAAGTTTTAAAATTTAGTATTTAAAATTTTAAACTTTAAAATTTAAAGTTTTAATAATTAAATTTTTAAAATTTGTATTTAAATTTTTAAATTTTAAAATTTAAAGTTTTAATAATTAAATTTTTAAAATTTAGTATTTAAATTTTTAAATTTTAAAATTTAAAGTTTTAATAATTAAATTTTTAAAATTTAGTATTTAAATTTTTAAATTTTAAAATTTAAAATTTTAATAATTAAATTTTTAAAATTTAGTATTTAAATATTTAAATTTTAAAATTTAAAGATTTAATATTTAAAGTTTTAAAATTTAGTATTTAAATTTTTAAATTTTAAAATTTAAATTTTAATAAATAAAGTTTTAAAATTTAGTATTTAAAATTTTAAACTTTAAAATTTAAAGTTTTAATAATTAAATTTTTAAAATTTGTATTTAAATTTTTAAATTTTAAAATTTAAAGTTTTAATAATTAAATTTTTAAAATTTTAAATTTTTAAATTTTAAAATTTAAAGTTATAATAATTAAATTTTTAAAATTTAGTATTTAAATTTTTAAATTTTAAAATTTAAAATTTTAATAATTAAATTTTTAAAATTTAGTATTTAAATATTTAAATTTTAAAATTTAAAGATTTAATATTTAAAGTTTTAAAATTTAGTATTTAAATTTTTAAATTTTAAAATTTAAATTTTAATAAATAAAGTTTTAAAATTTAGTATTTAAAATTTTAAACTTTAAAATTTAAAGTTTTAATAATTAAATTTTTAAACTTTAGTATTTAAATTTTTAAATTTTAAAATTTAAAGTTTTAACAATTAAATTTTTAAAATTTAGTATTTAAATTTTTAAATTTTAAAATTTTGAGTTTTAATAATTAAATTTTTAAAATTTAGTATTTAAATTTTTAAAATTTAAAGTTTTAATAATTAAATTTTTAAAATTTAGTATTTAAGTTTTTAAATTTTAAAATTTAAAGTTTTATTAATTAAATTCTTAAAATTTAGTATTTATATTTTTAAATTTTAAAGTTTGAAGTTTTAATAATTAAATTTTTAAAATTTAGTATTTAAATTTTAAAATTTAAATTTTTAAATTTTAAAATTTAAAATTTTAATAACTAAATTTTTAAAATTTAGTATTTAAATTTTTAAATTTTAAAATTTAAAGTTTTAATAATTAAATTTTTAAAATTTAGTATTTAAATTTTTAAATTTTAAAATTTAAATTTTTAAATTTTAAAATTTAAAATTTCAATAATTAAATTTTTAATAAATTTGGTATTTAAGTTTTTAAATTTTAAAATTTAAAGTTTTAATAATTAAATTTTTAAAATTTAGTATTTAAATTTTTAAATTTTAAAGTTTGAAGTTTTAATAATTAATTTTTAAAATTTAGTATTTAAATTTTAAAATTTAAATTTTTAAATTTTAAAATTTAAAATTTTAATAATTAAATTTTTAAAATTTAGTATTTAAATTTTTAAATTTTAAAATTTAAAGTTTTAATAATTAAATTTTTAAAATTTGTATTTAAATTTATAAATTTTAAAATTTAAAGTTTTAATAATTAAATTTTTAAAATTTGTATTTAAATTTATAAATTTTAAAATTTAAAGTTTTATTAATTAAATTTTTAAAATTTAATATTTAAATTTTTAAATTATAAAGTTTGAAGTTTTAATAATTAAATTTTTAAAATTTAGTATTTAAATTTTAAAATTTAAATTTTTAAATTTTAACATTTAAAATTTTAATAACTAAATTTTTAAAATTTAGTATTTAAATTTTTAAATTTTAAAATTTAAAGTTTTAATAATTAAATTTTTAAAATTTAGTATTTAAATTTTTAAATTTTAAAATTTAAAGTTTTAATAATTAAATTTTTAAAATTTGTATTTAAATTTTTAAATTTTAAAATTTAAAGTTTTAATAATTAAATTTTTAAAATTTAGTATTTAAATTTTTAAATTTTAAAATTTAAAGTTTTAATATTTAAATTTTTAAAATTTAGTATTTAAATTTTTAAATTTTAAAATTTAAAGTTATAATAATTAAATATTTAAAATTTAGTATTTAAATTTTAAAATTTAAATTTTTAAATTTTAAAATTTAAAATTTTAATAATTAAATTTTTAAAATTTAGTATTTAAATTTTTAAATTTTAAAATTTAAAGTTTTAATAATGAAATTTCTAAAATTTAGTATTTAAATTTTTAAATTTTAAAATTTAAAATTTTAATAATTAAATTTTTAAAATTTAGTATTTAAATAATTAAATTTTAAAATTTAAAGATTTAATATTTAAGGTTTTAAAATTTAGTATTTAAATTTTTAAATTTTAAAATTTAAATTTTAATAAATAAAGTTTTAAAATTTAGTATTTAAAATTTTAAACTTTAAAATTTAAGGTTTTAATAATTAAATTTTTAAAATTTGTATATAAATTTTTAAATTTTAAAATTTAAAGTTTTAATAATTAAATTTTTAAAATTTAGTATTTAAATTTTTAAATTTTAAAATTTAAAGTTTTAATAATTAAATTTTTAAAATTTAGTATTTAAATTTTTAAATTTTAAAATTTAAAATTTTAATAATTAAATTTTTAAAATTTAGTATTTAAATTTTTAAATTTTAAAATTTAAAGTTTTAATAATTAAATTTTTAAAATTTGTATTTAAATTTATAAATTTTAAAATTTAAAGTTTTAATAATTAAATTTTTAAAATTTAGTATTTAAATTTTTAAATTTCAAAGTTTAAAGATTTAATATTTAAAGTTTTAAAATTTAGTATTTAAATTTTTAAATTTTAATATTTAAATTTTAATAAATAAAGTTTTAAAATTTAGTATTTAAAATTTTAAACTTTAAAATTTAAAGTTTTAATAATTAAATTTTTAAACTTTAGTATTTAAATTTTTCAATTTTAAAATTTAAAGTTTTAACAATTAAATTTTTAAAATTTAGTATTTAAATTTTTAAATTTTAAAATTTAAAATTTTAATAATTAAATTTTTAAAATTTAAAGTTTTAATAATTAAATTTTTAAAATTTGTATTTAAATTTATAAATTTTAAAATTTAAAGTTTTAATAATTAAATTTTTAAAATTTAGTATTTAAATTTTTAAATTTTAAAATTTAAAGTTATAATAATTAAATTTTTAAAATTTAGTATTTAAATTTTTAAATTTTAAAATTTAAAGTTTTAATAATTAAATTTTTAAAATGTAGTATTTAAATTTTAAAATTTAAATTTTTAAATTTTAAAATTTAAAATTTTAATAATTAAATTTTTAAAATTTAGTATTTAAATTTTCAAATTTTAAAATATAAAGTTTTAATAATGAAATTTTTAAAATTTAGTATTTAAATTTTTAAATTTTAAAATTTAAAATTTTAATAATTAAATTTTTAAAATTTAGTATTTAAATATTTAAATTTTAAAATTTAAAGATATAATATTTAAAGTTTTAAAATTTAGTATTTAAATTTTTAAATTTTAAAATTTAAATTTTAATAAATAATGTTTTAAAATTTAGTATTTAAAATTTTAAACTTTAAAATTTAAAGTTTTAATAATTAAATTTTTAAAATTTGTATTTAAATTTTTAAATTTTAAAATTTAAAGTTTTAATAATTAAATTTTTAAAATTTAGTATTTAAATTTTTAAATTTTAAAATTTAAAGTTTTAATAATTAAATTTTTAAAATTTAGTATTTAAATTTTTAAATTTTAAAATTTAAAATTTTAATAATTAAATTTTTAAAATTTAGTATTTAAATATTTAAATTTTAAAATTTAAAGATTTAATATTTAAAGTTTTAAAATTTAGTATTTAAATTTTTAAATTTTAAAATTTAAATTTTAATAAATAAAGTTTTAAAATTTAGTATTTAAAATTTTAAACTTTAAAATTTAAAGTTTTAATAATTAAATATTTAAAATTTGTATTTAAATTTTTAAACTTTAAAATTTAAAGTTTTAATAATTAAATTTTTAAAATTTTAAATTTTTAAATTTTAAAATTTAAAGTTATAATAATTAAATTTTTAAAATTTAGTATTTAAATTTTTAAATTTTAAAATTTAAAATTTTAATAATTAAATTTTTAAAATTTAGTATTTAAATATTTAAATTTTAAAATTTAAAGATTTAATATTTAAAGTTTTAAAATTTAGTATTTAAATTTTTAAATTTTAAAATTTAAATTTTAATAAATAAAGTTTTAAAATTTAGTATTTAAAATTTTAAACTTTAAAATTTAAAGTTTTAATAATTAAATTTTTAAACTTTAGTATTTAAATTTTTAAATTTTAAAATTTAAAGTTTTAACAATTAAATTTTTAAAATTTAGTATTTAAATTTTTAAATTTTAAAATTTTGAGTTTTAATAATTAAATTTTTAAAATTTAGTATTTAAATTTTTAAAATTTAAAGTTTTAATAATTAAATTTTTAAAATTTAGTTTTTAAGTTTTTAAATTTTAAAATTTAAAGTTTTATTAATTAAATTCTTAAAATTTAGTATTTATATTTTTAAATTTTAAAGTTTGAAGTTTTAATAATTAAATTTTTAAAATTTAGTATTTAAATTTTAAAATTTAAATTTTTAAATTTTAAAATTTAAAATTTTAATAACTAAATTTTTAAAATTTAGTATTTAAATTTTTAAATTTTAAAATTTAAAGTTTTAATAATTAAATTTTTAAAATTTAGTATTTAAATTTTTAAATTTTAAAATTTAAATTTTTAAATTTTAAAATTTAAAATTTCAATAATTAAATTTTTAATAAATTTGGTATTTAAGTTTTTAAATTTTAAAATTTAAAGTTTTAATAATTAAATTTTTAAAATTTAGTATTTAAATTTTTAAATTTTAAAGTTTGAAGTTTTAATAATTAATTTTTAAAATTTAGTATTTAAATTTTAAAATTTAAATTTTTAAATTTTAAAATTTAAAATTTTAATAATTAAATTTTTAAAATTTAGTATTTAAATTTTTAAATTTTAAAATTTAAAGTTTTAATAATTAAATTTTTAAAATTTGTATTTAAATTTATAAATTTTAAAATTTAAAGTTTTAATAATTAAATTTTTAAAATTTAGTATTTAAATTTTTAAATTTTAAAATTTTAAAATTTAAAGTTTTAACAATTAAATTTTTAAAGTTTAGTATTTAAATTTTTAAATTTTAACATTTAAATTTTAATAATTAAAGTTTTAAAATTTAGTATTTAAATTTTTAAATTTTAAAATTTAAATTTTAATAAATAAAGTTTTAAAATTTAGTATTTAAAATTTTAAACTTTAAAATTTAAAGTTTTAATAATTAAATTTTTTAACTTTAGTATTTAAATTTTTAAATTTTAAAATTTTAAAATTTAAAGTTTTAACAATTAAATTTTTAAAGTTTAGTATTTAAATTTTTAAATTTTAACATTTAAATTTTAATAATTAAAGTTTTAAAATTTAGTATTTAAAATTTTAAACTTTAAAATTTAAAGTTTTAATAATTAAATTTTTAAAATTTGTATTTAAATTTTTAAATTTTAAAATTTAAAGTTTTAATAATTAAATTTTTAAAATTTAGTATTTAAATTTTTAAATTTTAAAATTTAAAGTTTTAATAATTAAATTTTTAAAATTTAGTATTTAAATTTTAAAATTTAAATTTTTAAATTTTAACATTTAAAATTTTAATAACTAAATTTTTAAAATTTAGTATTTAAATTTTTAAATTTTAAAATTTAAAGTTTTAATAATTAAATTTTTAAAATTTAGTATTTAAATTTTTAAATTTTAAAATTTAAAGTTTTAATAATTAAATTTTTAAAATTTCTATTTAAATTTTTAAATTTTAAAATTTAAAGTTTTAATATTTAAATTTTTAAAATTTAGTATTTAAATTTTTAAATTTTAAAATTTAAAGTTATAATAATTAAATATTTAAAATTTAGTATTTAAATTTTAAAATTTAAATTTTTAAATTTTAAAATTTAAAATTTTAATAATTAAATTTTTAAAATTTAGTATTTAAATTTTTAAATTTTAAAATTTAAAGTTTTAATAATGAAATTTTTAAAATTTAGTATTTAAATTTTAAAATTTTAAAATTTAAAATTTTAATAATTAAATTTTTAAAATTTAGTATTTAAATATTTAAATTTTAAAATTTAAAGATTTAATATTTAAAGTTTTAAAATTTAGTATTTAAATTTTTCAATTTTAAAATTTAAATTTTAATAAATATGGTTTTAAAATTTAGTATTTAAAATTTTAAACTTTAAAATTTAAGGTTTTAATAATTAAATTTTTAAAATTTGTATTTAAATTTTTAAATTTTAAAATTTAAAGTTTTAATAATTAAATTTTTAAAATTTAGTATTTAAATTTTTAAATTTTAAAATTTAAAGTTTTAATAATTAAATTTTTAAAATTTAGTATTTAAATTTTTAAATTTTAAAATTTAAAATTTTAATAATTAAATTTTTAAAATTTAGTATTTAAATTTTTAAATTTTAAAATTTAAAGTTTTAATAATTAAATTTTTAAAATTTGTATTTAAATTTATAAATTTTAAAATTTAAAGTTTTAATAATTAAATTTTTAAAATTTAGTATTTAAATTTTTAAATTTCAAAGTTTAAAGATTTAATATTTAAAGTTTTAAAATTTAGTATTTAAATTTTTAAATTTTAAAATTTAAATTTTAATAAATAAAGTTTTAAAATTTAGTATTTAAAATTTTAAACTTTAAAATTTAAAGTTTTAATAATTAAATTTTTAAACTTTAGTATTTAAATTTTTAAATTTTAAAATTTAAAGTTTTAACAATTAAATTTTTAAAATTTAGTATTTAAATTTTTAAATTTTAAAATTTAAAGTTTTAATAATTAAATTTTTAAAATTTAGTATTTAAATTTTTAAAATTTAAAGTTTTAATAATTAAATTTTTAAAATTTAGTATTTAAGTTTTTAAATTTTAAAATTTAAAGTTTTATTAATTAAATTTTTAAAATTTAGTATTTAAATTTTTAAATTTTAAAGTTTGAAGTTTTAATAATTAAATTTTTAAAATTTAGTATTTAAATTTTAAAATTTAAATTTTTAAGTTTTAACATTTAAAATTTTAATAACTAAATTTTTAAAATTTAGTATTTAAATTTTTAAATTTTAAAATTTAAAATTTTAATAACTAAATTTTTAAAATTTAGTATTTAAATTTTTAAATTTTAAAATTTAAAGTTTTAATAATTAAATTTTTAAAATTTAGTATTTAAATTTTTAAATTTTAAAATTTAAAGTTTTAATAATTAAATTTTTAAAATTTGTATTTAAATTTTTAAATTTTAAAATTTAAAGTTTTAATAATTAAATTTTTAAAATTTAGTATTTAAATTTTTAAATTTTAAAATTTAAAGTTTTAATATTTAAATTTTTAAAATTTAGTATTTAAATTTTTAAATTTTAAAATTTAAAGTTATAATAATTAAATATTTAAAATTTAGTATTTAAATTTTAAAATTTAAATTTTTAAATTTTAAAATTTAAAATTTTAATAACTAAATTTTTAAAATTTAGTATTTAAATTTTTAAATTTTAAAATTTAAAGTTTTAATAATTAAATTTTTAAAATTTAGTATTTAAATTTTTAAATTTTAAAATTTAAAGTTTTAATAATTAAATTTTTAAAATTTGTATTTAAATTTTTAAATTTTAAAATTTAAAGTTTTAATAATGAAATTTTTAAAATTTAGTATTTAAATTTTTAAATTTTAAAATTTAAAATTTTAATAATTAAATTTTTAAAATTTAGTATTTAAATATTTAAATTTTAAAATTTAAAGATTTAATATTTAAAGTTTTAAAATTTAGTATTTAAATTTTTAAATTTTAAAATTTAAATTTTAATAAATAAAGTTTTAATATTTAGTATTTAAAATTTTAAACTTTAAAATTTAAGGTTTTAATAATTAAATTTTTAAAATTTGTATTTAAATTTTTAAATTTTAAAATTTAAAGTTTTAATAATTAAATTTTTAAAATTTAGTATTTAAATTTTTAAATTTTAAAATTTAAAGTTTTAATAATTAAATTTTTAAAATTTAGTATTTAAATTTTTAAATTTTAAAATTTAAAATTTTAATAATTAAATTTTTAAAATTTAGTATTTAAATTTTTAAATTTTAAAATTTAAAGTTTTAATAATTAAATTTTTAAAATTTGTATTTAAATTTATAAATCTTAAAATTTAAAGTTTTAATAATTAAATTTTTAAAATTTAGTATTTAAATTTTTAAATTTCAAAGTTTAAAGATTTAATATTTAAAGTTTTAAAATTTAGTATTTAAATTTTTAAATTTTAAAATTTAAATTTTAATAAATAAAGTTTTAAAATTTAGTATTTAAAATTTTAAACTTTAAAATTTAAAGTTTTAATAATTAAATTTTTAAACTTTAGTATTTAAATTTTTAAATTTTAAAATTTAAAGTTTTAACAATTAAATTTTTAAAATTTAGTATTTAAATTTTTAAATTTTAAAATTTAAAGTTTTAATAATTAAATTTTTAAAATTTAGTATTTAAATTTTTAAAATTTAAAGTTTTAATAATTAAATTTTTAAAATTTAGTATTTAAGTTTTTAAATTTTAAAATTTAAAGTTTTATTAATTAAATTTTTAAAATTTAGTATTTAAATTTTTAAATTTTAAAGTTTGAGGTTTTAATAATTAAATTTTTAAAATTTAGTATTTAAATTTTAACATTTAAAATTTTAATAACTAAATTTTTAAAATTTAGTATTTATATTTTTAAATTTTAAAATTTAAAGTTTTAATAATTAAATTTTTAAAATTTAGTATTTAAATTTTTAAATTTTAAAATTTAAATTTTTAAATTTTAAAATTTAAAATTTCAATAATTAAATTTTTAAAATTTGTTATTTAAGTTTTTAAATTTTAAAATTTAAAGTTTTAATAATTAAATTTTTATAATTTAGTATTTAAATTTTTAAATTTTAAAGTTTGAAGTTTTAATAATTAATTTTTAAAATTTAGTATTTAAATTTTAAAATTTAAATTTTTATATTTTAAAATTTAAAATTTTAATAATTAAATTTTTAAAATTTAAAGTTTTAATAATTAAATTTTTAAAATTTGTATTTAAATTTATAAATTTTAAAATTTAAAGTTTTAATAATTAAATTTTTAAAATTTAGTATTTAAATTTTTAAATTTTAAAATTTAAAGTTATAATAATTAAATTTTTAAAATTTAGTATTTAAATTTTTAAATTTTAAAATTTAAAGTTTTAATAATTAAATTTTTAAAATGTAGTATTTAAATTTTAAAATTTAAATTTTTAAATTTTAAAATTTAAAATTTTAATAATTAAATTTTTAAAATTTAGTATTTAAATTTTTAAATTTTAAAATATAAAGTTTTAATAATGAAATTTTTAAAATTTAGTATTTAAATTTTTAAATTTTAAAGTTTAATGTTTTAATGATTAAATTTTTAAAATTTAGTATTTAAATTTTAAAATTTAAATTTATAAATTTTAAAATTTAAAATTTTAATAATTAAATTTTTAAAATTTAGTATTTAAATATTTAAATTTTAAAATATAAAGTTTTAATAATGAAATTTTTAAAATTTAGTATTTAAATTTTTAAATTTTAAAATTTAAAATTTTAATATTTAAATATTTAAAATTTAGTATTTAAATATTTAAATTTTAAAATTTAAAGATTTAATATTTAAAGTTTTAAAATTTAGTATTTAAATTTTTAAATTTTAACATTTAAATTTTAATAATTAAAGTTTTAAAACTTAGTATTTAAAATTTTAAACTTTAAAATTTAAAGTTTTAATAATTAAATTTTTAAAATTTAGTATTTAAATTTTTAAATTTTAAAATTTAAAGTTATAATAATTAAATTTTTAAAATTTAGTATTTAAATTTTTAAATTTTAAAATTTAAAGTTTTAATAATTAAATTTTTAAAATGTAGTATTTAAATTTTAAAATTTAAATTTTTAAATTTTAAAATTTAAAATTTTAATAATTAAATTTTTAAAATTTAGTATTTAAATTTTTAAATTTTAAAATTTTAAAATTTAAAGTTTTAACAATTAAATTTTTAAAGTTTAGTATTTAAATTTTTAAATTTTAACATTTAAATTTTAATAATTAAAGTTTTAAAATTTAGTATTTAAATTTTTAAATTTTAAAATTTAAATTTTAATAAATAAAGTTTTAAAATTTAGTATTTAAAATTTTAAACTTTAAAATTTAAAGTTTTAATAATTAAATTTTTTAACTTTAGTATTTAAATTTTTAAATTTTAAAATTTTAAAATTTAAAGTTTTAACAATTAAATTTTTAAAGTTTAGTATTTAAATTTTTAAATTTTAACATTTAAATTTTAATAATTAAAGTTTTAAAATTTAGTATTTAAAATTTTAAACTTTAAAATTTAAAGTTTTAATAATTAAATTTTTAAAATTTGTATTTAAATTTTTAAATTTTAAAATTTAAAGTTTTAATAATTAAATTTTTAAAATTTAGTATTTAAATTTTTAAATTTTAAAATTTAAAGTTTTAATAATTAAATTTTTAAAATTTAGTATTTAAATTTTTAAAATTTAAAGTTTTAATAATTAAATTTTTAAAATTTAGTATTTAAGTTTTTAAATTTTAAAATTTAAAGTTTTATTAATTAAATTTTTAAAATTTAGTATTTAAATTTTTAAATTATAAAGTTTGAAGTTTTAATAATTAAATTTTTAAAATTTAGTATTTAAATTTTAAAATTTAAATTTTTAAATTTTAACATTTAAAATTTTAATAACTAAATTTTTAAAATTTAGTATTTAAATTTTTAAATTTTAAAATTTAAAGTTTTAATAATTAAATTTTTAAAATTTAGTATTTAAATTTTTAAAATTTAAAGTTTTAATAATTAAATTTTTAAAATTTAGTATTTAAGTTTTTAAATTTTAAAATTTAAAGTTTTATTAATTAAATTTTTAAAATTTAGTATTTAAATTTTTAAATTTTAAAGTTTGAGGTTTTAATAATTAAATTTTTAAAATTTAGTATTTAAATTTTAACATTTAAAATTTTAATAACTAAATTTTTAAAATTTAGTATTTATATTTTTAAATTTTAAAATTTAAAGTTTTAATAATTAAATTTTTAAAATTTAGTATTTAAATTTTTAAATTTTAAAATTTAAATTTTTAAATTTTAAAATTTAAATTTTTAAATTTTAAAATTTAAAATTTCAATAATTAAATTTTTAAAATTTGTTATTTAAGTTTTTAAATTTTAAAATTTAAAGTTTTAATAATTAAATTTTTATAATTTAGTATTTAAATTTTTAAATTTTAAAGTTTGAAGTTTTAATAATTAATTTTTAAAATTTAGTATTTAAATTTTAAAATTTAAATTTTTATATTTTAAAATTTAAAATTTTAATAATTAAATTTTTAAAATTTAAAGTTTTAATAATTAAATTTTTAAAATTTGTATTTAAATTTATAAATTTTAAAATTTAAAGTTTTAATAATTAAATTTTTAAAATTTAGTATTTAAATTTTTAAATTTTAAAATTTAAAGTTATAATAATTAAATTTTTAAAATTTAGTATTTAAATTTTTAAATTTTAAAATTTAAAGTTTTAATAATTAAATTTTTAAAATGTAGTATTTAAATTTTAAAATTTAAATTTTTAAATTTTAAAATTTAAAATTTTAATAATTAAATTTTTAAAATTTAGTATTTAAATTTTTAAATTTTAAAATATAAAGTTTTAATAATGAAATTTTTAAAATTTAGTATTTAAATTTTTAAATTTTAAAGTTTAATGTTTTAATGATTAAATTTTTAAAATTTAGTATTTAAATTTTAAAATTTAAATTTATAAATTTTAAAATTTAAAATTTTAATAATTAAATTTTTAAAATTTAGTATTTAAATATTTAAATTTTAAAATATAAAGTTTTAATAATGAAATTTTTAAAATTTAGTATTTAAATTTTTAAATTTTAAAATTTAAAATTTTAATATTTAAATATTTAAAATTTAGTATTTAAATATTTAAATTTTAAAATTTAAAGATTTAATATTTAAAGTTTTAAAATTTAGTATTTAAATTTTTAAATTTTAACATTTAAATTTTAATAATTAAAGTTTTAAAACTTAGTATTTAAAATTTTAAACTTTAAAATTTAAAGTTTTAATAATTAAATTTTTAAAATTTAGTATTTAAATTTTTAAATTTTAAAATTTAAAGTTATAATAATTAAATTTTTAAAATTTAGTATTTAAATTTTTAAATTTTAAAATTTAAAGTTTTAATAATTAAATTTTTAAAATGTAGTATTTAAATTTTAAAATTTAAATTTTTAAATTTTAAAATTTAAAATTTTAATAATTAAATTTTTAAAATTTAGTATTTAAATTTTTAAATTTTAAAATTTTAAAATTTAAAGTTTTAACAATTAAATTTTTAAAGTTTAGTATTTAAATTTTTAAATTTTAACATTTAAATTTTAATAATTAAAGTTTTAAAATTTAGTATTTAAATTTTTAAATTTTAAAATTTAAATTTTAATAAATAAAGTTTTAAAATTTAGTATTTAAAATTTTAAACTTTAAAATTTAAAGTTTTAATAATTAAATTTTTTAACTTTAGTATTTAAATTTTTAAATTTTAAAATTTTAAAATTTAAAGTTTTAACAATTAAATTTTTAAAGTTTAGTATTTAAATTTTTAAATTTTAACATTTAAATTTTAATAATTAAAGTTTTAAAATTTAGTATTTAAAATTTTAAACTTTAAAATTTAAAGTTTTAATAATTAAATTTTTAAAATTTGTATTTAAATTTTTAAATTTTAAAATTTAAAGTTTTAATAATTAAATTTTTAAAATTTAGTATTTAAATTTTTAAAATTTAAAGTTTTAATAATTAAATTTTTAAAATTTAGTATTTAAGTTTTTAAATTTTAAAATTTAAAGTTTTATTAATTAAATTTTTAAAATTTAGTATTTAAATTTTTAAATTATAAAGTTTGAAGTTTTAATAATTAAATTTTTAAAATTTAGTATTTAAATTTTAAAATTTAAATTTTTAAATTTTAAAATTTAAATTTTTAAATTTTAACATTTAAAATTTTAATAACTAAATTTTTAAAATTTAGTATTTATATTTTTAAATTTTAAAATTTAAAGTTTTAATAATTAAATTTTTAAAATTTAGTATTTAAATTTTTAAATTTTAAAATTTAAATTTTTAAATTTTAAAATTTAAAATTTCAATAATTAAATTTTTAAAATTTGGTATTTAAGTATTTAAATTTTAAAATTTAAAGTTTTAATAATTAAATTTTTATAATTTAGTATTTAAATTTTTAAATTTTAAAGTTTGAAGTTTTAATAATTAATTTTTAAAATTTAGTATTTAAATTTTAAAATTTAAATTTTTATATTTTAAAATTTAAAATTTTAATAATTAAATTTTTAAAATTTAAAGTTTTAATAATTAAATTTTTAAAATTTGTATTTAAATTTATAAATTTTAAAATTTAAAGTTTTAATAATTAAATTTTTAAAATTTAGTATTTAAATTTTTAAATTTTAAAATTTAAAGTTATAATAATTAAATTTTTAAAATTTAGTATTTAAATTTTTAAATTTTAAAATTTAAAGTTTTAATAATTAAATTTTTAAAATGTAGTATTTAAATTTTAAAATTTAAATTTTTAAATTTTAAAATTTAAAATTTTAATAATTAAATTTTTAAAATTTAGTATTTAAATTTTTAAATTTTAAAATATAAAGTTTTAATAATGAAATTTTTAAAATTTAGTATTTAAATTTTTAAATTTTAAAGTTTAATGTTTTAATGATTAAATTTTTAAAATTTAGTATTTAAATTTTAAAATTTAAATTTATAAATTTTAAAATTTAAAATTTTAATAATTAAATTTTTAAAATTTAGTATTTAAATATTTAAATTTTAAAATATAAAGTTTTAATAATGAAATTTTTAAAATTTAGTATTTAAATTTTTAAATTTTAAAATTTAAAATTTTAATATTTAAATATTTAAAATTTAGTATTTAAATATTTAAATTTTAAAATTTAAAGATTTAATATTTAAAGTTTTAAAATTTAGTATTTAAATTTTTAAATTTTAACATTTAAATTTTAATAATTAAAGTTTTAAAACTTAGTATTTAAAATTTTAAACTTTAAAATTTAAAGTTTTAATAATTAAATTTTTAAAATTTAGTATTTAAATTTTTAAATTTTAAAATTTAAAGTTATAATAATTAAATTTTTAAAATTTAGTATTTAAATTTTTAAATTTTAAAATTTAAAGTTTTAATAATTAAATTTTTAAAATGTAGTATTTAAATTTTAAAATTTAAATTTTTAAATTTTAAAATTTAAAATTTTAATAATTAAATTTTTAAAATTTAGTATTTAAATTTTTAAATTTTAAAATTTTAAAATTTAAAGTTTTAACAATTAAATTTTTAAAGTTTAGTATTTAAATTTTTAAATTTTAACATTTAAATTTTAATAATTAAAGTTTTAAAATTTAGTATTTAAATTTTTAAATTTTAAAATTTAAATTTTAATAAATAAAGTTTTAAAATTTAGTATTTAAAATTTTAAACTTTAAAATTTAAAGTTTTAATAATTAAATTTTTTAACTTTAGTATTTAAATTTTTAAATTTTAAAATTTTAAAATTTAAAGTTTTAACAATTAAATTTTTAAAGTTTAGTATTTAAATTTTTAAATTTTAACATTTAAATTTTAATAATTAAAGTTTTAAAATTTAGTATTTAAAATTTTAAACTTTAAAATTTAAAGTTTTAATAATTAAATTTTTAAAATTTGTATTTAAATTTTTAAATTTTAAAATTTAAAGTTTTAATAATTAAATTTTTAAAATTTAGTATTTAAATTTTTAAATTTTAAAATTTAAAGTTTTAATAATTAAATTTTTAAAATTTAGTATTTAAATTTTTAAAATTTAAAGTTTTAATAATTAAATTTTTAAAATTTAGTATTTAAGTTTTTAAATTTTAAAATTTAAAGTTTTATTAATTAAATTTTTAAAATTTAGTATTTAAATTTTTAAATTATAAAGTTTGAAGTTTTAATAATTAAATTTTTAAAATTTAGTATTTAAATTTTAAAATTTAAATTTTTAAATTTTAACATTTAAAATTTTAATAACTAAATTTTTAAAATTTAGTATTTAAATTTTTAAATTTTAAAATTTAAAGTTTTAATAATTAAATTTTTAAAATTTAGTATTTAAATTTTTAAATTTTAAAATTTAAAGTTTTAATAATTAAATTTTTAAAATTTCTATTTAAATTTTTAAATTATAAAATTTAAAGTTTTAATATTTAAATTTTTAAAATTTAGTATTTAAATTTTTAAATTTTAAAATTTAAAGTTATAATAATTAAATATTTAAAATTTAGTATTTAAATTTTAAAATTTAAATTTTTAAATTTTAAAATTTAAAATTTTAATAATTAAATTTTTAAAATTTAGTATTTAAATTTTTAAATTTTAAAATTTAAAGTTTTAATAATGAAATTTTTAAAATTTAGTATTTAAATTTTTAAATTTTAAAATTTAAAATTATAATAATTAAATTTTTAAAATTTAGTATTTAAATATTTAAATTTTAAAATTTAAAGATTTAATATTTAAAGTTTTAAAATTTAGTATTTAAATTTTTCAATTTTAAAATTTAAATTTTAATAAATAAAGTTTTAAAATTTAGTATTTAAAATTTTAAACTTTAAAATTTAAGGTTTTAATAATTAAATTTTTAAAATTTGTATTTAATTTTTAAATTTTAAAATTTAAAGTTTTAATAATTAAATTTTTAAAATTTAGTATTTAAATTTTTAAATTTTAAAATTTAAAATTTTAATAATTAAATTTTTAAAATTTAGTATTTAAATTTTTAAATTTTAAAATTTAAATTTTAATAAATAAAGTTTTAAAATTTAGTATTTAAAATTTTAAACTTTAAAATTTAAAGTTTTAATAATTAAATTTTTAAACTTTAGTATTTAAATTTTTAAATTTTAAAATTTAAAGTTTTAACAATTAAATTTTTAAAATTTAGTATTTAAATTTTTAAATTTTAAAATTTAAAGTTTTAATAATTAAATTTTTAAAATTTAGTATTTAAATTTTTAAAATTTAAAGTTTTAATAATTAAATTTTTAAAATTTAGTATTTAAGTTTTTAAATTTTAAAATTTAAAGTTTTATTAATTAAATTTTTAAAATTTAGTATTTAAATTTTTAAATTTTAAAGTTTGAAGTTTTAATAATTAAATTTTTAAAATTTAGTATTTAAATTTTAAAATTTAAATTTTTAAGTTTTAACATTTAAAATTTTAATAACTAAATTTTTAAAATTTAGTATTTAAATTTTTAAATTTTAAAATTTAAAATTTTAATAACTAAATTTTTAAAATTTAGTATTTATATTTTTAAATTTTAAAATTTAAAGTTTTAATAATTAAATTTTTAAAATTTAGTATTTAAATTTTTAAATTTTAAAATTTAAAGTTTTAATAATTAAATTTTTAAAATTTGTATTTAAATTTTTAAATTTTAAAATTTAAAGTTTTAATATTTAAATTTTTAAAATTTAGTATTTAAATTTTTAAATTTTAAAATTTAAAGTTATAATAATTAAATATTTAAAATTTAGTATTTAAATTTTAAAATTTAAATTTTTAAATTTTAAAATTTAAAATTTTAATAATTAAATTTTTAAAATTTAGTATTTAAATTTTTAAATTTTAAAATTTAAAGGTTTAATAATTAAATTTTTAAAATTTGTATTTAAATTTATAAATTTTAAAATTTAAAGTTTTAATAATTAAATTTTTAAAATTTAGTATTTAAATTTTTAAATTTCAAAGTTTCAAGATTTAATATTTAAAGTTTTAAAATTTAGTATTTAAATTTTTAAATTTTAAAATTTAAATTTTAATAAATAAAGTTTTAAAATTTAGTATTTAAAATTTTAAACTTTAAAATTTAAAGTTTTAATAATTAAATTTTTAAACTTTAGTATTTAAATTTTTAAATTTTAAAATTTAAAGTTTTAACAATTAAATTTTTAAAATTTAGTATTTAAATTTTTAAATTTTAAAATTTAAAGTTTTAATAATTAAATTTTTAAAATTTAGTATTTAAATTTTTAAAATTTAAAGTTTTAATAATTAAATTTTTAAAATTTAGTATTTAAGTTTTTAAATTTTAAAATTTAAAGATTTATTAATTAAATTTTTAAAATTTAGTATTTAAATTTTTAAATTTTAAAGTTTGAGGTTTTAATAATTAAATTTTTAAAATTTAGTATTTAAATTTTAAAATTTAAATTTTTAAATTTTAAAATTTAAATTTTTAAATTTTAACATTTAAAATTTTAATAACTAAATTTTTAAAATTTAAATTTTTAAATTTTAAAATTTAAAATTTCAATAATTAAATTTTTAAAATTTGGTATTTAAGTTTTTAAATTTTAAAATTTAAAGTTTTAATAATTAAATTTTTATAATTTAGTATTTAAATTTTTAAATTTTAAAGTTTGAAGTTTTAATAATTAATTTTTAAAATTTAGTATTTAAATTTTAAAATTTAAATTTTTATATTTTAAAATTTAAAATTTTAATAATTAAATTTTTAAAATTTAAAGTTTTAATAATTAAATTTTTAAAATTTGTATTTAAATTTATAAATTTTAAAATTTAAAGTTTTAATAATTAAATTTTTAAAATGTAGTATTTAAATTTTAAAATTTAAATTTTTAAATTTTAAAATTTAAAATTTTAATAATTAAATTTTTAAAATTTAGTATTTAAATTTTTAAATTTTAAAATATAAAGTTTTAATAATGAAATTTTTAAAATTTAGTATTTAAATTTTTAAATTTTAAAGTTTAATGTTTTAATGATTAAATTTTTAAAATTTAGTATTTAAATTTTAAAATTTAAATTTATAAATTTTAAAATTTAAAATTTTAATAATTAAATTTTTAAAATTTAGTATTTAAATATTTAAATTTTAAAATATAAAGTTTTAATAATGAAATTTTTAAAATTTAGTATTTAAATTTTTAAATTTTAAAATTTAAAATTTTAATATTTAAATATTTAAAATTTAGTATTTAAATATTTAAATTTTAAAATTTAAAGATTTAATATTTAAAGTTTTAAAATTTAGTATTTAAATTTTTAAATTTTAACATTTAAATTTTAATAATTAAAGTTTTAAAACTTAGTATTTAAAATTTTAAACTTTAAAATTTAAAGTTTTAATAATTAAATTTTTAAAATTTAGTATTTAAATTTTTAAATTTTAAAATTTAAAGTTATAATAATTAAATTTTTAAAATTTAGTATTTAAATTTTTAAATTTTAAAATTTAAAGTTTTAATAATTAAATTTTTAAAATGTAGTATTTAAATTTTAAAATTTAAATTTTTAAATTTTAAAATTTAAAATTTTAATAATTAAATTTTTAAAATTTAGTATTTAAATTTTTAAATTTTAAAATATAAAGTTTTAATAATGAAATTTTTAAAATTTAGTATTTAAATTTTTAAATTTTAAAATTTAAAATTTTAATAATTAAATGTTTAAAATTTAGTATTTAAATATTTAAATTTTAAAATTTAAAGATTTAATATTTAAAGTTTTAAAATTTAGTATTTAAATTTTTAAAATTTAAAGTTTTAATAATTAAATTTTTAAAATTTAGTATTTAAATTTTTAAATTTTAAAATTTAAAGTCTTAATAATTAAATTTTTAAAATTTGTATATAAATTTATAAATTTTAAAATTTAAAGTTTTAATAATTAAATTTTTAAAATTTAGTATTTAAATTTTAAAATTTAAATTTATAAATTTTAAAATTTAAAATTTTAATAATTAAATTTTTAAAATTTAGTATTTAAATATTTAAGTTTTAAAATTTAAATTTTAATAAATAAAGTTTTAAAATTTAATATTTAAAATTTTAAACTTTAAAATTTAAAGTTTTAATAATTAAATTTTTAAACTTTAGTATTTAAATTTTTAAATTTTAAAATTTAAAGTTTTAACAATTAAATTTTTAAAATTTAGTATTTAAATTTTTAAATTTTAAAATTTAAAGTTTTAATAATTAAATTTTTAAAATTTAGTATTTAAATTTTTAAAATTTAAAGTTTTAATAATTAAATTTTTAAAATTTAGTATTTAAATTTTTAAATTTTAAAATTTAAATTTTAATAAATAAAGCTTTAAAATTTAGTATTTAAAATTTTAAACTTTAAAATTTAAAGTTTTAATAATTAAATTTTTAAACTTTAGTATTTAAATTTTTACTTTTTAAAATTTAAAGTTTTAACAATTAAATTTTTAAAATTTAGCATTTAAATTTTTAAATTTTAAAATTTAAAGTTTTAATAATTAAATTTTTAAAATTTAGTATTTAAATTTTAAAATTTAAATTTTTAAATTTTAACATTTAAAATTTTAATAACTAAATTTTTAAAATTTAGTATTTAAATTTTTAAAATTTAAAGTTTTAATAATTAAATTTTTAAAATTTAGTATTTAAGTTTTTAAATTTTAAAATTTAAAGATTTATTAATTAAATTTTTAAAATTTAGTATTTAAATTTTTAAATTTTAAAGTTTGAGGTTTTAATAATTAAATTTTTAAAATTTAGTATTTAAATTTTAAAATTTAAATTTTTAAATTTTAAAATTTAAATTTTTAAATTTTAACATTTAAAATTTTAATAACTAAATTTTTAAAATTTAAATTTTTAAATTTTAAAATTTAAAATTTCAATAATTAAATTTTTAAAATTTGGTATTTAAGTTTTTAAATTTTAAAATTTAAAGTTTTAATAATTAAATTTTTATAATTTAGTATTTAAATTTTTAAATTTTAAAGTTTGAAGTTTTAATAATTAATTTTTAAAATTTAGTATTTAAATTTTAAAATTTAAATTTTTATATTTTAAAATTTAAAATTTTAATAATTAAATTTTTAAAATTTAAAGTTTTAATAATTAAATTTTTAAAATTTGTATTTAAATTTATAAATTTTAAAATTTAAAGTTTTAATAATTAAATTTTTAAAATGTAGTATTTAAATTTTAAAATTTAAATTTTTAAATTTTAAAATTTAAAATTTTAATAATTAAATTTTTAAAATTTAGTATTTAAATTTTTAAATTTTAAAATATAAAGTTTTAATAATGAAATTTTTAAAATTTAGTATTTAAATTTTTAAATTTTAAAGTTTAATGTTTTAATGATTAAATTTTTAAAATTTAGTATTTAAATTTTAAAATTTAAATTTATAAATTTTAAAATTTAAAATTTTAATAATTAAATTTTTAAAATTTAGTATTTAAATATTTAAATTTTAAAATATAAAGTTTTAATAATGAAATTTTTAAAATTTAGTATTTAAATTTTTAAATTTTAAAATTTAAAATTTTAATATTTAAATATTTAAAATTTAGTATTTAAATATTTAAATTTTAAAATTTAAAGATTTAATATTTAAAGTTTTAAAATTTAGTATTTAAATTTTTAAATTTTAACATTTAAATTTTAATAATTAAAGTTTTAAAACTTAGTATTTAAAATTTTAAACTTTAAAATTTAAAGTTTTAATAATTAAATTTTTAAAATTTAGTATTTAAATTTTTAAATTTTAAAATTTAAAGTTATAATAATTAAATTTTTAAAATTTAGTATTTAAATTTTTAAATTTTAAAATTTAAAGTTTTAATAATTAAATTTTTAAAATGTAGTATTTAAATTTTAAAATTTAAATTTTTAAATTTTAAAATTTAAAATTTTAATAATTAAATTTTTAAAATTTAGTATTTAAATTTTTAAATTTTAAAATATAAAGTTTTAATAATGAAATTTTTAAAATTTAGTATTTAAATTTTTAAATTTTAAAATTTAAAATTTTAATAATTAAATGTTTAAAATTTAGTATTTAAATATTTAAATTTTAAAATTTAAAGATTTAATATTTAAAGTTTTAAAATTTAGTATTTAAATTTTTAAAATTTAAAGTTTTAATAATTAAATTTTTAAAATTTAGTATTTAAATTTTTAAATTTTAAAATTTAAAGTCTTAATAATTAAATTTTTAAAATTTGTATATAAATTTATAAATTTTAAAATTTAAAGTTTTAATAATTAAATTTTTAAAATTTAGTATTTAAATTTTAAAATTTAAATTTATAAATTTTAAAATTTAAAATTTTAATAATTAAATTTTTAAAATTTAGTATTTAAATATTTAAGTTTTAAAATTTAAATTTTAATAAATAAAGTTTTAAAATTTAATATTTAAAATTTTAAACTTTAAAATTTAAAGTTTTAATAATTAAATTTTTAAACTTTAGTATTTAAATTTTTAAATTTTAAAATTTAAAGTTTTAACAATTAAATTTTTAAAATTTAGTATTTAAATTTTTAAATTTTAAAATTTAAAGTTTTAATAATTAAATTTTTAAAATTTAGTATTTAAATTTTTAAAATTTAAAGTTTTAATAATTAAATTTTTAAAATTTAGTATTTAAATTTTTAAATTTTAAAATTTAAATTTTAATAAATAAAGCTTTAAAATTTAGTATTTAAAATTTTAAACTTTAAAATTTAAAGTTTTAATAATTAAATTTTTAAACTTTAGTATTTAAATTTTTACTTTTTAAAATTTAAAGTTTTAACAATTAAATTTTTAAAATTTAGCATTTAAATTTTTAAATTTTAAAATTTAAAGTTTTAATAATTAAATTTTTAAAATTTAGTATTTAAATTTTAAAATTTAAATTTTTAAATTTTAACATTTAAAATTTTAATAACTAAATTTTTAAAATTTGGTATTTAAATTTTTAAATTTTAAAATTTAAACTTTTAATAATTAAATTTTTAAAATTTAGTATTTAAATTTTAAACTTTAAAATTTAAAGTTTTAATAATTAAATTTTTAAACTTTAGTATTTAAATTTTTAAATTTTAAAATTTAAAGTTTTAACAATTAAATTTTTAAAATTTAGTATTTAAATTTTTAAATTTTAAAATTTAAAGTTTTAATAATTAAATTTTTAAAATTTAGTATTTAAATTTTTAAAATTTAAAGTTTTAATAATTAAATTTTTAAAATTTAGTATTTAAGTTTTTAAATTTTAAAATTTAAAGTTTTATTAATTAAATTTTTAAAATTTAGTATTTAAATTTTTAAATTTTAAAGTTTGAGGTTTTAATAATTAAATTTTTAAAATTTAGTATTTAAATTTTAAAATTTAAATTTTTAAATTTTAAAATTTAAATTTTTAAATTTTAAAATTTAAATTTTTAAATTTTAACATTTAAAATTTTAATAACTAAATTTTTAAAATTTAGTATTTAAATTTTTAAATTTTAAAATTTAAAGTTTTAATAATTAAATTTTTAAAATTTAGTATTTAAATTTTTAAATTTTAAAATTTAAATTTTTAAATTTTAAAATTTAAAATTTCAATAATTAAATTTTTAAAATTTGGTATTTAAGTTTTTAAATTTTAAAATTTAAAGTTTTAATAATTAAATTTTTATAATTTAGTATTTAAATTTTTAAATTTTAAAGTTTGAAGTTTTAATAATTAATTTTTAAAATTTAGTATTTAAATTTTAAAATTTAAATTTTTATATTTTAAAATTTAAAATTTTAATAATTAAATTTTTAAAATTTAGAGTTTTAATAATTAAATTTTTAAAATTTGTATTTAAATTTATAAATTTTAAAATTTAAAGTTTTAATAATTAAATTTTTAAAATTTAGTATTTAACTTTTTAAATTTTAAAATTTAAAGTTATAATAATTAAATTTTTAAAATTTAGTATTTAAATTTTTAAATTTTAAAATTTAAAGTTTTAATAATTAAATTTTTAAAATGTAGTATTTAAATTTTAAAATTTAAATTTTTAAATTTTAAAATTTAAAATTTTAATAATTAAATTTTTAAAATTTAGTATTTAAATTTTTAAATTTTAAAATATAAAGTTTTAATAATGAAATTTTTAAAATTTAGTATTTAAATTTTTAAATTTTAAAGTTTAATGTTTTAATGATTAAATTTTTAAAATTTAGTATTTAAATTTTAAAATTTAAATTTATAAATTTTAAAATTTAAAATTTTAATAATTAAATTTTTAAAATTTAGTATTTAAATATTTAAATTTTAAAATATAAAGTTTTAATAATGAAATTTTTAAAATTTAGTATTTAAATTTTTAAATTTTAAAATTTAAAATTTTAATATTTAAATATTTAAAATTTAGTATTTAAATATTTAAATTTTAAAATTTAAAGATTTAATATTTAAAGTTTTAAAATTTAGTATTTAAATTTTTAAATTTTAACATTTAAATTTTAATAATTAAAGTTTTAAAACTTAGTATTTAAAATTTTAAACTTTAAAATTTAAAGTTTTAATAATTAAATTTTTAAAATTTAGTATTTAAATTTTTAAATTTTAAAATTTAAAGTTATAATAATTAAATTTTTAAAATTTAGTATTTAAATTTTTAAATTTTAAAATTTAAAGTTTTAATAATTAAAGTTTTAAAATGTAGTATTTAAATTTTAAAATTTAAATTTTTAAATTTTAAAATTTAAAATTTTAATAATTAAATTTTTAAAATTTAGTATTTAAATTTTTAAATTTTAAAATTTTAAAATTTAAAGTTTTAACAATTAAATTTTTAAAGTTTAGTATTTAAATTTTTAAATTTTAACATTTAAATTTTAATAATTAAAGTTTTAAAATTTAGTATTTAAATTTTTAAATTTTAAAATTTAAATTTTAATAAATAAAGTTTTAAAATTTAGTAGTTAAAATTTTAAACTTTAAAATTTAAAGTTTTAATAATTAAATTTTTTAACTTTAGTATTTAAATTTTTAAATTTTAAAATTATAAAATTTAAAGTTTTAACAATTAAATTTTTAAAGTTTAGTATTTAAATTTTTAAATTTTAACATTTAAATTTTAATAATTAAAGTTTTAAAATTTAGTATTTAAAATTTTAAACTTTAAAATTTAAAGTTTTAATAATTAAATTTTTAAAATTTGTATTTAAATTTTTAAATTTTAAAATTTAAAGTTTTAATAATTAAATTTTTAAAATTTAGTATTTAAATTTTTAAATTTTAAAATTTAAAGTTTTAATAATTAAATTTTTAAAATTTAGTATTTAAATTTTTAAATTTTAAAATTTAAAGTTATAATAAATAAATATTAAAAATTTAGTATTTAAATTTTAAAATTTAAATTTTTAAATTTTAAAATTTATAATTTTAATAATTAAATTTTTAAAATTTAGTATTTAAATTTTTAAATTTTAAAATTTAAAGTTTTAATAATGAAATTTTTAAAATTTAGTATTTAAATTTTTAAATTTTAAAATTTAAAATTTTAATAATTAAATTTTTAAAATTTAGTATTTAAATATTTAAATTTTAAAATTTAAAGATTTAATATTTAAAGTTTTAAAATTTAGTATTTAAATTTTTCAATTTTAAAATTTAAATTTTAATAAATAAAGTTTTAAAATTTAGTATTTAAAATTTTAAACTTTAAAATTTAAGGTTTTAATAATTAAATTTTTAAAATTTGTATTTAAATTTTTAAATTTTAAAATTTAAAGTTTTAATAATTAAATTTTTAAAATTTAGTATTTAAATTTTTAAATTTTAAAATTTAAAGTTTTAATAATTAAATTTTTAAAATTTAGTATTTAAATTTTTAAATTTTAAAATTTAAAATTTTAATAATTAAATTTTTAAAATTTAGTATTTAAATTTTTAAATTTTAAAATTTAAAGTTTTAATAATTAAATTTTTAAAATTTGTATTTAAATTTATAAATTTTAAAATTTAAAGTTTTAATAATTAAATTTTTAAAATTTAGTATTTAAATTTTTAAATTTCAAAGTTTAAAGATTTAATATTTAGAGTTTTAAAATTTAGTATTTAAATTTTTAAATTTTAAAATTTAAATTTTAATAAATAAAGTTTTAAAATTTAGTATTTAAAATTTTAAACTTTAAAATTTAAAGTTTTAATAATTAAATTTTTAAACTTTAGTATTTAAATTTTTAAATTTTAAAATTTAAAGTTTTAACAATTAAATTTTTAAAATTTAGTATTTAAATTTTTAAATTTTAAAATTTAAAGTTTTAATAATTAAATTTTTAAAATTTAGTATTTAAATTTTTAAAATTTAAAGTTTTAATAATTAAATTTTTAAAATTTAGTATTTAAGTTTTTAAATTTTAAAATTTAAAGTTTTATTAATTAAATTTTTAAAATTTAGTATTTAAATTTTTAAATTTTAAAGTTTGAAGTTTTAATAATTAAATTTTTAAAATTTAGTTTTTAAATTTTAAAATTTAAATTTTTAAGTTTTAACATTTAAAATTTTAATAACTAAATTTTTAAAATTTAGTATTTAAATTTTTAAATTTTAAAATTTAAAATTTTAATAACTAAATTTTTAAAATTTAGTATTTAAATTTTTAAATTTTAAAATTTAAAGTTTTAATAATTAAATTTTTAAAATTTAGTATTTAAATTTTTAAATTTTAAAATTTAAAGTTTTAATAATTAAATTTTTAAAATTTGTATTTAAATTTTTAAATTTTAAAATTTAAAGTTTTAATAATTAAATTTTTAAAATTTAGTATTTAAATTTTTAAATTTTAAAATTTAAAGTTTTAATATTTAAATTTTTAAAATTTAGTATTTAAATTTTTAAATTTTAAAATTTAAAGTTATAATAATTAAATATTTAAAATTTAGTATTTAAATTTTAAAATTTAAATTTTTAAATTTTAAAATTTAAAATTTTAATAATTAAATTTTTAAAATTTAGTATTTAAATTTTTAAATTTTAAAATTTAAAGTTTTAATAATGAAATTTTTAAAATTTAGTATTTAAATTTTTAAATTTTAAAATTTAAAATTTTAATAATTAAATTTTTAAAATTTAGTATTTAAATATTTAAATTTTAAAATTTAAAGATTTAATATTTAAAGTTTTAAAATTTAGTATTTAAATTTTTAAATTTTAAAATTTAAATTTTAATAAATAAAGTTTTAAAATTTAGTATTTAAAATTTTAAACTTTAAAATTTAAGGTTTTAATAATTAAATTTTTAAAATTTGTATTTAAATTTTTAAATTTTAAAATTTAAAGTTTTAATAATTAAATTTTTAAAATTTAGTATTTAAATTTTTAAATTTTAAAATTTAAAGTTTTAATAATTAAATTTTTAAAATTTAGTATTTAAATTTTTAAATTTTAAAATTTAAAATTTTAATAATTAAATTTTTAAAATTTAGTATTTAAATTTTTAAATTTTAAAATTTAAAGTTTTAATAATTAAAATTTTAAAATTTGTATTTAAATTTATAAATTTTAAAATTTAAAGTTTTAATAATTAAATTTTTAAAATTTAGTATTTAAATTTTTAAATTTCAAAGTTTAAAGATTTAATATTTAGAGTTTTAAAATTTAGTATTTAAATTTTTAAATTTTAAAATTTAAATTTTAATAAATAAAGTTTTAAAATTTAGTATTTAAAATTTTAAACTTTAAAATTTAAAGTTTTAATAATTAAATTTTTAAACTTTAGTATTTAAATTTTTAAATTTTAAAATTTAAAGTTTTAACAATTAAATTTTTAAAATTTAGTATTTAAATTTTTAAATTTTAAAATTTAAAGTTTTAATAATTAAATTTTTAAAATTTAGTATTTAAATTTTTAAAATTTAAAGTTTTAATAATTAAATTTTTAAAATTTAGTATTTAAGTTTTTAAATTTTAAAATTTAAAGTTTTATTAATTAAATTTTTAAAATTTAGTATTTAAATTTTTAAATTTTAAAGTTTGAAGTTTTAATAATTAAATTTTTAAAATTTAGTTTTTAAATTTTAAAATTTAAATTTTTAAGTTTTAACATTTAAAATTTTAATAACTAAATTTTTAAAATTTAGTATTTAAATTTTTAAATTTTAAAATTTAAAATTTTAATAACTAAATTTTTAAAATTTAGTATTTAAATTTTTAAATTTTAAAATTTAAAGTTTTAATAATTAAATTTTTAAAATTTAGTATTTAAATTTTTAAATTTTAAAATTTAAAGTTTTAATAATTAAATTTTTAAAATTTGTATTTAAATTTTTAAATTTTAAAATTTAAAGTTTTAATAATTAAATTTTTAAAATTTAGTATTTAAATTTTTAAATTTTAAAATTTAAAGTTTTAATATTTAAATTTTTAAAATTTAGTATTTAAATTTTTAAATTTTAAAATTTAAAGTTATAATAATTAAATATTTAAAATTTAGTATTTAAATTTTAAAATTTAAATTTTTAAATTTTAAAATTTAAAATTTTAATAATTAAATTTTTAAAATTTAGTATTTAAATTTTTAAATTTTAAAATTTAAAGTTTTAATAATGAAATTTTTAAAATTTAGTATTTAAATTTTTAAATTTTAAAATTTAAAATTTTAATAATTAAATTTTTAAAATTTAGTATTTAAATATTTAAATTTTAAAATTTAAAGATTTAATATTTAAAGTTTTAAAATTTAGTATTTAAATTTTTAAATTTTAAAATTTAAATTTTAATAAATAAAGTTTTAAAATTTAGTATTTAAAATTTTAAACTTTAAAATTTAAGGTTTTAATAATTAAATTTTTAAAATTTGTATTTAAATTTTTAAATTTTAAAATTTAAAGTTTTAATAATTAAATTTTTAAAATTTAGTATTTAAATTTTTAAATTTTAAAATTTAAAGTTTTAATAATTAAATTTTTAAAATTTAGTATTTAAATTTTTAAATTTTAAAATTTAAAATTTTAATAATTAAATTTTTAAAATTTAGTATTTAAATTTTTAAATTTTAAAATTTAAAGTTTTAATAATTAAAATTTTAAAATTTGTATTTAAATTTATAAATTTTAAAATTTAAAGTTTTAATAATTAAATTTTTAAAATTTAGTATTTAAATTTTTAAATTTCAAAGTTTAAAGATTTAATATTTAAAGTTTTAAAATTTAGTATTTAAATTTTTAAATTTTAAAATTTAAATTTTAATAAATAAAGTTTTAAAATTTAGTATTTAAAATTTTAAACTTTAAAATTTAAAGTTTTAATAATTAAATTTTTAAACTTTAGTATTTAAATTTTTAAATTTTAAAATTTAAAGTTTTAACAATTAAATTTTTAAAATTTAGTATTTAAATTTTTAAATTTTAAAATTTAAAGTTTTAATAATTAAATTTTTAAAATTTAGTATTTAAATTTTTAAAATTTAAAGTTTTAATAATTAAATTTTTAAAATTTAGTATTTAAGTTTTTAAATTTTAAAATTTAAAGTTTTATTAATTAAATTTTTAAAATTTAGTATTTAAATTTTTAAATTTTAAAGTTTGAGGTTTTAATAATTAAATTTTTAAAATTTAGTATTTAAATTTTAAAATTTAAATTTTTAAATTTTAAAATTTAAATTTTTAAATTTTAACATTTAAAATTTTAATAACTAAATTTTTAAAATTTAGTATTTAAATTTTTAAATTTTAAAATTTAAAGTTTTAATAATTAAATTTTTAAAATTTAGTATTTAAATTTTTAAATTTTAAAATTTAAATTTTTAAATTTTAAAATTTAAAATTTCAATAATTAAATTTTTAAAATTTGGTATTTAAGTTTTTAAATTTTAAAATTTAAAGTTTTAATAATTAAATTTTTATAATTTAGTATTTAAATTTTTAAATTTTAAAGTTTGAAGTTTTAATAATTAATTTTAAAAATTTAGTATTTAAATTTTAAAATTTAAATTTTTATATTTTAAAATTTAAAATTTTAATAATTAAATTTTTAAAATTTAAAGTTTTAATAATTAAATTTTTAAAATTTGTATTTAAATTTATAAATTTTAAAATTTAAAGTTTTAATAATTAAATTTTTAAAATTTAGTATTTAAATTTTTAAATTTTAAAATTTAAAGTTATAATAATTAAATTTTTAAAATTTGTATTTAAATTTTTAAATTTTAAAATTTAAAGTTTTAATAATTAAATTTTTAAAATTTAGTATTTAAATTTTTAAATTTTAAAATTTAAAGTTTTAATATTTAAATTTTTAAAATTTAGTATTTAAATTTTTAAATTTTAAAATTTAAAGTTATAATAATTAAATATTTAAAATTTAGTATTTAAATTTTAAAATTTAAATTTTTAAATTTTAAAATTTAAAATTTTAATAATTAAATTTTTAAAATTTAGTATTTAAATTTTTAAATTTTAAAATTTAAAGTTTTAATAATGAAATTTTTAAAATTTAGTATTTAAATTTTTAAATTTTAAAATTTAAAATTTTAATAATTAAATTTTTAAAATTTAGTATTTAAATATTTAAATTTTAAAATTTAAAGATTTAATATTTAAAGTTTTAAAATTTAGTATTTAAATTTTTAAATTTTAAAATTTAAATTTTAATAAATAAAGTTTTAAAATTTAGTATTTAAAATTTTAAACTTTAAAATTTAAGGTTTTAATAATTAAATTTTTAAAATTTGTATTTAAATTTTTAAATTTTAAAATTTAAAGTTTTAATAATTAAATTTTTAAAATTTAGTATTTAAATTTTTAAATTTTAAAATTTAAAGTTTTAATAATTAAATTTTTAAAATTTAGTATTTAAATTTTTAAATTTTAAAATTTAAAATTTTAATAATTAAATTTTTAAAATTTAGTATTTAAATTTTTAAATTTTAAAATTTAAAGTTTTAATAATTAAAATTTTAAAATTTGTATTTAAATTTATAAATTTTAAAATTTAAAGTTTTAATAATTAAATTTTTAAAATTTAGTATTTAAATTTTTAAATTTCAAAGTTTAAAGATTTAATATTTAGAGTTTTAAAATTTAGTATTTAAATTTTTAAATTTTAAAATTTAAATTTTAATAAATAAAGTTTTAAAATTTAGTATTTAAAATTTTAAACTTTAAAATTTAAAGTTTTAATAATTAAATTTTTAAACTTTAGTATTTAAATTTTTAAATTTTAAAATTTAAAGTTTTAACAATTAAATTTTTAAAATTTAGTATTTAAATTTTTAAATTTTAAAATTTAAAGTTTTAATAATTAAATTTTTAAAATTTAGTATTTAAATTTTTAAAATTTAAAGTTTTAATAATTAAATTTTTAAAATTTAGTATTTAAGTTTTTAAATTTTAAAATTTAAAGTTTTATTAATTAAATTTTTAAAATTTAGTATTTAAATTTTTAAATTTTAAAGTTTGAAGTTTTAATAATTAAATTTTTAAAATTTAGTTTTTAAATTTTAAAATTTAAATTTTTAAGTTTTAACATTTAAAATTTTAATAACTAAATTTTTAAAATTTAGTATTTAAATTTTTAAATTTTAAAATTTAAAATTTTAATAACTAAATTTTTAAAATTTAGTATTTAAATTTTTAAATTTTAAAATTTAAAGTTTTAATAATTAAATTTTTAAAATTTAGTATTTAAATTTTTAAATTTTAAAATTTAAAGTTTTAATAATTAAATTTTTAAAATTTGTATTTAAATTTTTAAATTTTAAAATTTAAAGTTTTAATAATTAAATTTTTAAAATTTAGTATTTAAATTTTTAAATTTTAAAATTTAAAGTTTTAATATTTAAATTTTTAAAATTTAGTATTTAAATTTTTAAATTTTAAAATTTAAAGTTATAATAATTAAATATTTAAAATTTAGTATTTAAATTTTAAAATTTAAATTTTTAAATTTTAAAATTTAAAATTTTAATAATTAAATTTTTAAAATTTAGTATTTAAATTTTTAAATTTTAAAATTTAAAGTTTTAATAATGAAATTTTTAAAATTTAGTATTTAAATTTTTAAATTTTAAAATTTAAAATTTTAATAATTAAATTTTTAAAATTTAGTATTTAAATATTTAAATTTTAAAATTTAAAGATTTAATATTTAAAGTTTTAAAATTTAGTATTTAAATTTTTAAATTTTAAAATTTAAATTTTAATAAATAAAGTTTTAAAATTTAGTATTTAAAATTTTAAACTTTAAAATTTAAGGTTTTAATAATTAAATTTTTAAAATTTGTATTTAAATTTTTAAATTTTAAAATTTAAAGTTTTAATAATTAAATTTTTAAAATTTAGTATTTAAATTTTTAAATTTTAAAATTTAAAGTTTTAATAATTAAATTTTTAAAATTTAGTATTTAAATTTTTAAATTTTAAAATTTAAAATTTTAATAATTAAATTTTTAAAATTTAGTATTTAAATTTTTAAATTTTAAAATTTAAAGTTTTAATAATTAAAATTTTAAAATTTGTATTTAAATTTATAAATTTTAAAATTTAAAGTTTTAATAATTAAATTTTTAAAATTTAGTATTTAAATTTTTAAATTTCAAAGTTTAAAGATTTAATATTTAAAGTTTTAAAATTTAGTATTTAAATTTTTAAATTTTAAAATTTAAATTTTAATAAATAAAGTTTTAAAATTTAGTATTTAAAATTTTAAACTTTAAAATTTAAAGTTTTAATAATTAAATTTTTAAACTTTAGTATTTAAATTTTTAAATTTTAAAATTTAAAGTTTTAACAATTAAATTTTTAAAATTTAGTATTTAAATTTTTAAATTTTAAAATTTAAAGTTTTAATAATTAAATTTTTAAAATTTAGTATTTAAATTTTTAAAATTTAAAGTTTTAATAATTAAATTTTTAAAATTTAGTATTTAAGTTTTTAAATTTTAAAATTTAAAGTTTTATTAATTAAATTTTTAAAATTTAGTATTTAAATTTTTAAATTTTAAAGTTTGAGGTTTTAATAATTAAATTTTTAAAATTTAGTATTTAAATTTTAAAATTTAAATTTTTAAATTTTAAAATTTAAATTTTTAAATTTTAACATTTAAAATTTTAATAACTAAATTTTTAAAATTTAGTATTTAAATTTTTAAATTTTAAAATTTAAAGTTTTAATAATTAAATTTTTAAAATTTAGTATTTAAATTTTTAAATTTTAAAATTTAAATTTTTAAATTTTAAAATTTAAAATTTCAATAATTAAATTTTTAAAATTTGGTATTTAAGTTTTTAAATTTTAAAATTTAAAGTTTTAATAATTAAATTTTTATAATTTAGTATTTAAATTTTTAAATTTTAAAGTTTGAAGTTTTAATAATTAATTTTAAAAATTTAGTATTTAAATTTTAAAATTTAAATTTTTATATTTTAAAATTTAAAATTTTAATAATTAAATTTTTAAAATTTAAAGTTTTAATAATTAAATTTTTAAAATTTGTATTTAAATTTATAAATTTTAAAATTTAAAGTTTTAATAATTAAATTTTTAAAATTTAGTATTTAAATTTTTAAATTTTAAAATTTAAAGTTATAATAATTAAATTTTTAAAATTTAGTATTTAAATTTTTAAATTTTAAAATTTAAAGTTTTAATAATTAAATTTTTAAAATGTAGTATTTAAATTTTAAAATTTAAATTTTTAAATTTTAAAATTTAAAATTTTAATAATTAAATTTTTAAAATTTAGTATTTAAATTTTTAAATTTTAAAATATAAAGTTTTAATAATGAAATTTTTAAAATTTAGTATTTAAATTTTTAAATTTTAAAGTTTAATGTTTTAATGATTAAATTTTTAAAATTTAGTATTTAAATTTTAAAAGTTAAATTTATAAATTTTAAAATTTAAAATTTTAATAATTAAATTTTTAAAATTTAGTATTTAAATATTTAAATTTTAAAATATAAAGTTTTAATAATGAAATTTTTAAAATTTAGTATTTAAATTTTTAAATTTTAAAATTTAAAATTTTAATATTTAAATATTTAAAATTTAGTATTTAAATATTTAAATTTTAAAATTTAAAGATTTAATATTTAAAGTTTTAAAATTTAGTATTTAAATTTTTAAATTTTAACATTTAAATTTTAATAATTAAAGTTTTAAAACTTAGTATTTAAAATTTTAAACTTTAAAATTTAAAGTTTTAATAATTAAATTTTTAAAATTTAGTATTTAAATTTTTAAATTTTAAAATTTAAAGTTATAATAATTAAATTTTTAAAATTTAGTATTTAAATTTTTAAATTTTAAAATTTAAAGTTTTAATAATTAAATTTTTAAAATGTAGTATTTAAATTTTAAAATTTAAATTTTTAAATTTTAAAATTTAAAATTTTAATAATTAAATTTTTAAAATTTAGTATTTAAATGTTTAAATTTTAAAATATAAAGTTTTAATAATGAAATTTTTAAAATTTAGTATTTAAATTTTTAAATTTTAAAATTTAAAATTTTAATAATTAAATGTTTAAAATTTAGTATTTAAATATTTAAATTTTAAAATTTAAAGATTTAATATTTAAAGTTTTAAAATTTAGTATTTAAATTTTTAAAATTTAAAGTTTTAATAATTAAATTTTTAAAATTTAGTATTTAAATTTTTAAATTTTAAAATTTAAAGTCCTAATAATTAAATTTTTAAAATTTGTATATAAATTTATAAATTTTAGAATTTAAAGTTTTAATAATTAAATTTTTAAAATTTAGTATTTAAATTTTTAAATTTTAAAGTTTAAAGTTTTAATAATTAAATTTTTAAAATTTAGTATTTAAATTTTAAAATTTAAATTTATAAATTTTAAAATTTAAAATTTTAATAATTAAATTTTTAAAATTTAGTATTTAAATATTTAAATTTTAAAATATAAAGTTTTAATAATGAAATTTTTAAAATTTAGTATTTAAATTTTTAAATTTTAAAATTTAAAATTTTAATATTTAAATTTTTAAAATTTAGTATTTAAATATTTAAGTTTTAAAATTTAAATTTTAATAAATAAAGTTTTAAAATTTAATATTTAAAATTTTAAACTTTAAAATTTAAAGTTTTAATAATTAAATTTTTAAACTTTAGTATTTAAATTTTTAAATTTTAAAATTTAAAGTTTTAACAATTAAATTTTTAAAATTTAGTATTTAAATTTTTAAATTTTAAAATTTAAAGTTTTAATAATTAAATTTTTAAAATTTAGTATTTAAATTTTTAAAATTTAAAGTTTTAATAATTAAATTTTTAAAATTTAGTATTTAAATTTTTAAATTTTAAAATTTAAATTTTAATAAATAAAGCTTTAAAATATAGTATTTAAAATTTTAAACTTTTAAATTTAAAGTTTTAATAATTAAATTTTTAAACTTTAGTATTTAAATTTTTACATTTTAAAATTTAAAGTTTTAACAATTAAATTTTTAAAATTTAGCATTTAAATTTTTAAATTTTAAAATTTAAAGTTTTAATAATTAAATTTTTAAAATTTAGTATTTAAATTTTAAAATTTAAATTTTTAAATTTTAACATTTAAAATTTTAATAACTAAATTTTTAAAATTTAGTATTTAAATTTTTAAATTTTAAAATTTAAAGTTTTAATAATTAAATTTTTAAAATTTAGTATTTAAATTTTTAAATTTTAAAATTTAAATTTTTAAATTTTAAAATTTAAAATTTCAATAATTAAATTTTTAAAATTTGGTATTTAAGTTTTTAAATTTTAAAATTTAAAGTTTTAATAATTAAATTTTTAAAATTTAATATTTAAATTTTTAAATTTTCAAGTTTGAAGTTTTAATAATTAATTTTTAAAATTTAGTATTTAAATTTTAAAATTTAAATTTTTAAATTTTAAAATTTAAAATTTTAATAATTAAATTTTTAAAATTTAAAGTTTTAATAATTAAATTTTTAAAATTTGTATTTAAATTTATAAATTTTAAAATTTAAAGTTTTAATAATTAAATTTTTAAAATTTAGTATTTAAATTTTTAAATTTTAAAATTTAAAGTTATAATAATTAAATTTTTAAAATTTAGTATTTAAATTTTTAAATTTTAAAATTTAAAGTTTTAATAATTAAATTTTTAAAATGTAGAATTTAAATTTTAAAATTTAAATTTTTAAATTTTAAAATTTAAAATTTTAATAATTAAATTTTTAAAATTTAGTATTTAAATTTTTAAATTTTAAAATATAAAGTTTTAATAATGAAATTTTTAAAATCTAGTATTTAAATTTTTAAATTTTAAAGTTTAAAGTTTTAATAATTAAATTTTTAAAATTTAGTATTCAAATTTTAAAATTTAAATTTATAAATTTTAAAATTTATAATTTTAATAATTAAATTTTTAAAATTTAGTATTTAAATATTTAAATTTTAAAATATAAAGTTTTAATAATGAAATTTTTAAAATATAGTATTTAAATTTTTAAATTTTAAAATTTAAAATTTTAATATTTAAATTTTTAAAATTTAGTATTTAAATATTTAAATTTTAAAATTTAAAGATTTAATATTTAAAGTTTTAAAATTTAGTATTTAAATTTTTAAATTTTAAAATTTAAAGTTTTAATAATTAAATTTTTAAAATGTAGTATTTAAATTTTAAAATTTAAATTTTTAAATTTTAAAATTTAAAATTTTAATAATTAAATTTTTAAAATTTAGTATTTAAATTTTTAAATTTTAAAATATAAAGTTTTAATAATGAAATTTTTAAAATTTAGTATTTAAATTTTTAAATTTTAAAGTTTAATGTTTTAATGATTAAATTTTTAAAATTTAGTATTTAAATTTTAAAATTTAAATTTATAAATTTTAAAATTTAAAATTTTAATAATTAAATTTTTAAAATTTAGTATTTAAATATTTAAATTTTAAAATATAAAGTTTTAATAATGAAATTTTTAAAATTTAGTATTTAAATTTTTAAATTTAAATTTATAAATTTTAAAATTTAAAATTTTAATAATTAAATTTTTAAAATTTAGTATTTAAATATTTAAATTTTAAAATATAAAGTTTTAATAATGAAATTTTTAAAATTTAGTATTTAAATTTTTAAATTTTAAAATTTAAAATTTTAATATTTAAATATTTAAAATTTAGTATTTAAATATTTAAATTTTAAAATTTAAAGATTTAATATTTAAAGTTTTAAAATTTAGTATTTAAATTTTTAAATTTTAACATTTAAATTTTAATAATTAAAGTTTTAAAACTTAGTATTTAAAATTTTAAACTTTAAAATTTAAAGTTTTAATAATTAAATTTTTAAAATTTAGTATTTAAATGTTTAAATTTTAAAATATAAAGTTTTAATAATGAAATTTTTAAAATTTAGTATTTAAATTTTTAAATTTTAAAATTTAAAGTTTTAATAATTAAATTTTTAAAATGTAGTATTTAAATTTTAAAATTTAAATTTTTAAATTTTAAAATTTAAAATTTTAATAATTAAATTTTTAAAATTTAGTATTTAAATGTTTAAATTTTAAAATATAAAGTTTTAATAATGAAATTTTTAAAATTTAGTATTTAAATTTTTAAATTTTAAAATTTAAAATTTTAATAATTAAATGTTTAAAATTTAGTATTTAAATATTTAAATTTTAAAATTTAAAGATTTAATATTTAAAGTTTTAAAATTTAGTATTTAAATTTTTAAAATTTAAAGTTTTAATAATTAAATTTTTAAAATTTAGTATTTAAATTTTTAAATTTTAAAATTTAAAGTCTTAATAATTAAATTTTTAAAATTTGTATATAAATTTATAAATTTTAGAATTTAAAGTTTTAATAATTAAATTTTTAAAATTTAGTATTTAAATTTTTAAATTTTAAAGTTTAAAGTTTTAATAATTAAATTTTTAAAATTTAGTATTTAAATTTTAAAATTTAAATTTATAAATTTTAAAATTTAAAATTTTAATAATTAAATTTTTAAAATTTAGTATTTAAATATTTAAATTTTAAAATATAAAGTTTTAATAATGAAATTTTTAAAATTTAGTATTTAAATTTTTAAATTTTAAAATTTAAAATTTTAATATTTAAATTTTTAAAATTTAGTATTTAAATATTTAAGTTTTAAAATTTAAATTTTAATAAATAAAGTTTTAAAATTTAATATTTAAAATTTTAAACTTTAAAATTTAAAGTTTTAATAATTAAATTTTTAAACTTTAGTATTTAAATTTTTAAATTTTAAAATTTAAAGTTTTAACAATTAAATTTTTAAAATTTAGTATTTAAATTTTTAAATTTTAAAATTTAAAGTTTTAATAATTAAATTTTTAAAATTTAGTATTTAAATTTTTAAAATTTAAAGTTTTAATAATTAAATTTTTAAAATTTAGTATTTAAATTTTTAAATTTTAAAATTTAAATTTTAATAAATAAAGCTTTAAAATATAGTATTTAAAATTTTAAACTTTAAAATTTAAAGTTTTAATAATTAAATTTTTAAACTTTAGTATTTAAATTTTTACATTTTAAAATTTAAAGTTTTAACAATTAAATTTTTAAAATTTAGCATTTAAATTTTTAAATTTTAAAATTTAAAGTTTTAATAATTAAATTTTTAAAATTTAGTATTTAAATTTTAAAATTTAAATTTTTAAATTTTAACATTTAAAATTTTAATAACTAAATTTTTAAAATTTAGTATTTAAATTTTTAAATTTTAAAATTTAAAGTTTTAATAATTAAATTTTTAAAATTTAGTATTTAAATTTTTAAATTTTAAAATTTAAATTTTTAAATTTTAAAATTTAAAATTTCAATAATTAAATTTTTAAAATTTGGTATTTAAGTTTTTAAATTTTAAAATTTAAAGTTTTAATAATTAAATTTTTAAAATTTAATATTTAAATTTTTAAATTTTCAAGTTTGAAGTTTTAATAATTAATTTTTAAAATTTAGTATTTAAATTTTAAAATTTAAATTTTTAAATTTTAAAATTTAAAATTTTAATAATTAAATTTTTAAAATTTAAAGTTTTAATAATTAAATTTTTAAAATTTGTATTTAAATTTATAAATTTTAAAATTTAAAGTTTTAATAATTAAATTTTTAAAATTTAGTATTTAAATTTTTAAATTTTAAAATTTAAAGTTATAATAATTAAATTTTTAAAATTTAGTATTTAAATTTTTAAATTTTAAAATTTAAAGTTTTAATAATTAAATTTTTAAAATGTAGAATTTAAATTTTAAAATTTAAATTTTTAAATTTTAAAATTTAAAATTTTAATAATTAAATTTTTAAAATTTAGTATTTAAATTTTTAAATTTTAAAATATAAAGTTTTAATAATGAAATTTTTAAAATTTAGTATTTTAATTTTTAAATTTTAAAGTTTAAAGTTTTAATAATTAAATTTTTAAAATTTAGTATTCAAATTTTAAAATTTAAATTTATAAATTTTAAAATTTAAAATTTTAATAATTAAATTTTTAAAATTTAGTATTTAAATATTTAAATTTTAAAATATAAAGTTTTAATAATGAAATTTTTAAAATATAGTATTTAAATTTTTAAATTTTAAAATTTAAAATTTTAATATTTAAATTTTTAAAATTTAGTATTTAAATATTTAAATTTTAAAATTTAAAGATTTAATATTTAAAGTTTTAAAATTTAGTATTTAAATTTTTAAATTTTAACATTTAAATTTTAATAATTAAAGTTTTAAAATTTAGTATTTAAAATTTTACACTTTAAAATTTAAAGTTTTAATAATTAAATTTTTAAAATTTAGTATTTAAATTTTTAAATTTTAAAATTTATAGTTATAATAATTAAATTTTTAAAATTTAGTATTTAAATTTTTAAATTTTAAAATTTAAAGTTTTAATAATTAAATTTTTAAAATGTAGTATTTAAATTTTAAAATTTAAATTTTTAAATTTTAAAATTTAAAATTTTAATAATTTAATTTTTAAAATTTAGTATTTAAATTTTTAAATTTTAAAATATAAAATTTTAATAATGAAATTTTTAAAATTTAGTATTTAAATTTTTAAATTTTAAAATTTAAAGTTTTAATAATTAAATTTTTAAAATTTAGTATTTAAATTTTTAAATTTTAAAATTTAAAATTTTAATAATTAAATTTTTAAAATTTAGTATTTAAATATTTAAATTTTAAAATTTAAAGATTTAATATTTAAAGTTTTAAAATTTAGTATTTAAATTTTTAAAATTTAAAGTTTTAATAATTAATTTTTAAAATTTAGTGTTTAAATTTTTAAATTTTAAAATTTAAAGTTTTAATAATTAAATTTTTAAAATTTGTATTTAAATTTATAAATTTTAAAATTTAAAGTTTTAATAATTAAATTTTTAAAATATAGTATTTAAATTTTTAAATTTTAAAGTTTAAAGTTTTAATAATTAAATTTTTAAAATTTAGTATTTAAATTTTAAAATTTAAATTTATAAATTTTAAAATTTAAAATTTTAATAATTAAATTTTTAAAATTTAGTATTTAAATATTTAAATTTTAAAATATAAAGTTTTAATAATGAAATTTTTAAAATTTAGTATTTAAATTTTTAAATTTTAAAATTTAAAATTTTAATATTTAAATTTTTAAAATTTTGTATTTAAATATTTAAATTTTAAAATTTAAAGATTTAATATTTAAAGTTTTAAAATTTAGTATTTAAATTTTTAAATTTTAACATTTAAATTTTAATAATTAAAGTTTTAAAATTTAGTATTTAAAATTTTAAACTTTAAAATTTAAAGTTTTAATAATTAAATTTTTAAAATTTAGTATTTAAATTTTTAAATTTTAAAATTTAAAGTTATAATAATTAAATTTTTAAAATTTAGTATTTAAATTTTTAAATTTTAAAATTTAAAGTTTTAATAATTAAATTTTTAAAATGTAGTATTTAAATTTTAAAATTTAAATTTTTAAATTTTAAAATTTAAAATTTTAATAATTAAATTTTTAAAATTTAGTATTTAAATTTTTAAATTTTAAAATATAAAGTTTTAATAATGAAATTTTTAAAATTTAGTATTTAAATTTTTAAATTTTAAAATTTAAAATTTTAATAATTAAATGTTTAAAATTTAGTATTTAAATATTTAAATTTTAAAATTTAAAGATTTAATATTTAAAGTTTTAAAATTTAGTATTTAAATTTTTAAAATTTAAAGTTTTAATAATTAAATTTTTAAAATTTAGTATTTAAATTTTTAAATTTTAAAATTTAAAGTTTTAATAATTAAATTTTTAAAATTTGTATATAAATTTATAAATTTTAAAATTTAAAGTTTTAATAATTAAATTTTTAAAATTTAGTATTTAAATTTTTAAATTTTAAAGTTTAAAGTTTTAATAATTAAATTTTTAAAATTTAGTATTTAAATTTTAAAATTTAAATTTATAAATTTTAAAATTTAAAATTTTAATAATTAAATTTTTAAAATTCAGTATTTAAATATTTAAATTTTAAAATATAAAGTTTTAATAATGAAATTTTTAAAATTTAGTATTTAAATTTTTAAATTTTAAAATTTAAAATTTTAATATTTAAATTTTTAAAATTTAGTATTTAAATATTTAAGTTTTAAAATTTAAATTTTAATAAATAAAGTTTTAAAATTTAATATTTAAAATTTTAAACTTTAAAATTTAAAGTTTTAACAATTAAATTTTTAAAATTTAGTATTTAAATTTTTAAATTTTATAATTTAAAGTTTTAATAATTAAATTTTTAAAATTTAGTATTTAAATTTTTAAAATTTAAAGTTTTAATAATTAAATTTTTAAAATTTAGTATTTAAATTTTTAAATTTTAAAATTTAAATTTTAATAAATAAAGTTTTAAAATTTAGTATTTAAAATTTTAAACTTTAAAATTTAAAGTTTTAATAATTAAATTTTTAAACTTTAGTATTTAAATTTTTAAATTTTAAAATTTAAAGTTTTAACAATTAAATTTTTAAAATTTAGTATTTAAATTTTTAAATTTTAAAATTTAAAGTTTTAATAATTAAATTTTTAAAATTTAGTATTTAAATTTTAAAATTTAAATTTTTAAATTTTAACATTTAAAATTTTAATAACTAAATTTTTAAAATTTAGTATTTAAATTTTTAAATTTTAAAATTTAAAGTTTTAATAATTAAATTTTTAAAATTTAGTATTTAAATTTTTAAATTTTAAAATTTAAATTTTTAAATTTTAAAATTTAAAATTTCAATAATTAAATTTTTAAAATTTGGTATTTAAGTTTTTAAATTTTAAAATTTAAAGTTTTAATAATTAAATTTTTAAAATTTAGTATTTAAATTTTTAAATTTTAAAGTTTGAAGTTTTAATAATTAATTTTTAAAATTTAGTATTTAAATTTTTAAATTTTAATATTTAAATTTTTAAAATTTAGTATTTAAATATATAAATTTTAAAATTTAAAGATTTAATATTTAAAGTTTTAAAATTTAGTATTTAAATTTTTAAATTTTAACATTTAAATTTTAATAATTATAGTTTTAAAATTTAGTATTTAAAATTTTAAACTTTAAAATTTAAAGTTTTAATAATTAAATTTTTAAAATTTAGTATTTAAATTTTTAAATTTTAAAATTTATAGTTATAATAATTAAATTTTTAAAATTTAGTATTTAAATTTTTAAATTTTAAAATTTAAAGTTTTAATAATTAAATTTTTAAAATGTAGTATTTAAATTTTAAAATTTAAATTTTTAAATTTTAAAATTTAAAATTTTAATAATTAAATTTTTAAAATTTAGTATTTAAATTTTTAAATTTTAAAATATAAAGTTTTAATAATGAAATTTTTAAAATTTAGTATTTAAATTTTAAAATTTAAAGTTTTAATAATTATATTTTTAAAATATAGTATTTAAATTTTTAAATTTTAAAATTTAAAATTTTAATAATTAAATTTTTAAAATTTAGTATTTAAATATTTAAATTTTAAAATTTAAAGATTTAATATTTAAAGTTTCAAAATTTAGTATTTAAATTTTTAAAATTTAAAGTTTTAATAATTAATTTTTAAAATTTAGTATTTAAATTTTTAAATTTTAAAATTTAAAGTTTTAATAATTAAATTTTTAAAATTTGTATTTAAATTTATAAATTTTAAAATTTAAAGTTTTAATAATTAAATTTTTAAAATATAGTATTTAAATTTTTAAATTTTAAAGTTTAAAGTTTTAATAATTAAATTTTTAAAATTTAGTATTTAAATTTTAAAATTTAAATTTATAAATTTTAAAATTTAAAATTTTAATAATTAAATTTTTAAAATTTAGTATTTAAATATTTAAATTTTAAAATATAAAGTTTTAATAATGAAATTTTTAAAATTTAGTATTTAAATTTTTAAATTTTAAAATTTAAAATTTTAATATTTAAATTTTTAAAATTTAGTATTTAAATATTTAAATTTTAAAATTTAAAGATTTAATATTTAAAGTTTTAAAATTTAGTATTTAAATTTTTAAATTTTAACATTTAAATTTTAATAATTAAAGTTTTAAAATTTAGTATTTAAAATTTTAAACTTTAAAATTTAAAGTTTTAATAATTAAATTTTTAAAATTTATTATTTAAATTTTTAAATTTTAAAATTTAAAGTTATAATAATTAAATTTTTAAAATTTAGTATTTAAATTTTTAAATTTTAAAATTTAAAGTTTTAATAATTAAATTTTTAAAATGTAGTATTTAAATTTTAAAATTTAAATTTTTAAATTTTAAAATTTAAAATTTTAATAATTAAATTTTTAAAATTTAGTATTTAAATTTTTAAATTTTAAAATATAAAGTTTTAATAATGAAATTTTTAAAATTTAGTATTTAAATTTTTAAATTTTAAAATTTAAAATTTTAATAATTAAATGTTTAAAATTTAGTATTTAAATATTTAAATTTTAAAATTTAAAGATTTAATATTTAAAGTTTTAAAATTTAGTATTTAAATTTTTAAATTTTAAAATTTAAAGTTTTAATAATTAAATTTTTAAAATGTAGTATTTAAATTTTAAAATTTAAATTTTTAAATTTTAAAATTTAAAATTTTAATATTTAAATTTTTAAAATTTAGTATTTAAATATTTAAGTTTTAAAATTTAAATTTTAATAAATAAAGTTTTAAAATTTAATATTTAAAATTTTAAACTTTAAAATTTAAAGTTTTAACAATTAAATTTTTAAAATTTAGTATTTAAATTTTTAAATTTTATAATTTAAAGTTTTAATAATTAAATTTTTAAAATTTAGTATTTAAATTTTTAAAATTTAAAGTTTTAATAATTAAATTTTTAAAATTTAGTATTTAAATTTTTAAATTTTAAAATTTAAATTTTAATAAATAAAGTTTTAAAATTTAGTATTTAAAATTTTAAACTTTAAAATTTAAAGTTTTAATAATTAAATTTTTAAACTTTATTATTTAAATTTTTAAATTTTAAAATTTAAAGTTTTAACAATTAAATTTTTAAAATTTAGTATTTAAATTTTTAAATTTTAAAATTTAAAGTTTTAATAATTAAATTTTTAAAATTTAGTATTTAAATTTTAAAATTTAAATTTTTAAATTTTAACATTTAAAATTTTAATAACTAAATTTTTAAAATTTAGTATTTAAATTTTTAAATTTTAAAATTTAAAGTTTTAATAATTAAATTTTTAAAATTTAGTATTTAAATTTTTAAATTTTAAAATTTAAATTTTTAAATTTTAAAATTTAAAATTTCAATAATTAAATTTTTAAAATTTGGTATTTAAGTTTTTAAATTTTAAAATTTAAAGTTTTAATAATTAAATTTTTAAAATTTAGTATTTATATTTTTAAATTTTAAAGTTTGAAGTTTTAATAATTAATTTTTAAAATTTAGTATTTAAATTTTTAAATTTTAATATTTAAATTTTTAAAATTTAGTATTTAAATATATAAATTTTAAAATTTAAAGATCTAATATTTAAAGTTTTAAAATTTAGTATTTAAATTTTTAAATTTTAACATTTAAATTTTAATAATTATAGTTTTAAAATTTAGTATTTAAAATTTTAAACTTTAAAATTTAAAGTTTTAATAATTAAATTTTTAAAATTTAGTATTTAAATTTTTAAATTTTAAAATTTATAGTTATAATAATTAAATTTTTAAAATTTAGTATTTAAATTTTTAAATTTTAAAATTTAAAGTTTTAATAATTAAATTTTTAAAATGTAGTATTTAAATTTTAAAATTTAAATTTTTAAATTTTAAAATTTAAAATTTTAATAATTAAATTTTTAAAATTTAGTATTTAAATTTTTAAATTTTAAAATATAAAGTTTTAATAATGAAATTTTTAAAATTTAGTATTTAAATTTTTAAATTTTAAAATTTAAAGTTTTAATAATTAAATTTTTAAAATATAGTATTTAAATTTTTAAATTTTAAAATTTAAAATTTTAATAATTAAATTTTTAAAATTTAGTATTTAAATATTTAAATTTTAAAATTTAAAGATTTAATATTTAAAGTTTTAAAATTTAGTATTTAAATTTTTAAAATTTGAAGTTTTAATAATTAAATTTTTAAAATTTAGTATTTAAATTTTTAAAATTTAAAGTTTTAATAATTAAATTTTTAAAATTTAGTATTTAAATTTTTAAATTTTAAAATTTAAATTTTAATAAATAAAGTTTTAAAATTTAGTATTTAAAATTTTAAACTTTAAAATTTAAAGTTTTAATAATTAAATTTTTAAACTTTATTATTTAAATTTTTAAATTATAAAATTTAAAGTTTTAACAATTAAATTTTTAAAATTTAGTATTTAAATTTTTAAATTTTAAAATTTAAAGTTTTAATAATTAAATTTTTAAAATTTAGTATTTAAATTTTAAAATTTAAATTTTTAAATTTTAACATTTAAAATTTTAATAACTAAAATTTTAAAATTTAGTATTTAAATTTTTAAATTTTAAAATTTAAAGTTTTAATAATTAAATTTTTAAAATTTAGTATTTAAATTTTTAAATTTTAAAATTTAAATTTTTAAATTTTAAAATTTAAAATTTCAATAATTAAATTTTTAAAATTTGGTATTTAAGTTTTTAAATTTTAAAATTTAAAGTTTTAATAATTAAATTTTTAAAATTTAGTATTTATATTTTTAAATTTTAAAGTTTGAAGTTTTAATAATTAATTTTTAAAATTTAGTATTTAAATTTTTAAATTTTAATATTTAAATTTTTAAAATTTAGTATTTAAATATATAAATTTTAAAATTTAAAGATTTAATATTTAAAGTTTTAAAATTTAGTATTTAAATTTTTAAATTTTAACATTTAAATTTTAATAATTATAGTTTTAAAATTTAGTATTTAAAATTTTAAACTTTAAAATTTAAAGTTTTAATAATTAAATTTTTAAAATTTAGTATTTAAATTTTTAAATTTTAAAATTTATAGTTATAATAATTAAATTTTTAAAATTTAGTATTTAAATTTTTAAATTTTAAAATTTAAAGTTTTAATAATTAAATTTTTAAAATGTAGTATTTAAATTTTAAAATTTAAATTTTTAAATTTTAAAATTTAAAATTTTAATAATTAAATTTTTAAAATTTAGTATTTAAATTTTTAAATTTTAAAATATAAAGTTTTAATAATGAAATTTTTAAAATTTAGTATTTAAATTTTTAAATTTTAAAATTTAAAGTTTTAATAATTAAATTTTTAAAATATAGTATTTAAATTTTTAAATTTTAAAATTTAAAATTTTAATAATTAAATTTTTAAAATTTAGTATTTAAATATTTAAATTTTAAAATTTAAAGATTTAATATTTAAAGTTTTAAAATTTAGTATTTAAATTTTTAAAATTTAAAGTTTTAATAATTAAATTTTTAAAATTTAGTATTTAAATTTTTAAATTTTAAAATTTAAAGTTTTAATAATTAAATTTTTAAAATTTGTATTTAAATTTATAAATTTTAAAATTTAAAGTTTTAATAATTAAATTTTTAAAATTTAGTATTTAAATTTTTAAATTTTAAAATTTAAAGTTTTAATAATTAAATTTTTAAAATGTAGTATTTAAATTTTAAAATTTAAATTTTTAAATTTTAAAATTTAAAATTTTAATAATTAAATCTTTAAAATTTAGTATTTAAATTTTTAAATTTTAAAATATAAAGTTTTAATAATGAAATTTTTAAAATTTAGTATTTAAATTTTTAAATTTTAAAGTTTAAAGTTTTAATAATTAAATTTTTAAAATTTAGTATTTAAATTTTAAAATTTAAATTTATAAATTTTAAAATTTAAAATTTTAATAATTAAATTTTTAAAACTTAGTATTTAAATATTTAAATTTTAAAATATGAAGTTTTAAAAATGAAATTTTTAAAATTTAGTATTTAAATTTTTAAATTTTAATATTTAAATTTTTAAAATTTAGTATTTAAATATTTAAATTTTAAAATTTAAAGATTTAATATTTAAAGTTTTAAAATTTAGTATTTAAATTTTTAAATTTTAACATTTAAATTTTAATAATTATAGTTTTAAAATTTAGTATTTAAAATTTTAAACTTTAAAATTTAAAGTTTTAATAATTAAATTTTTAAAATTTAGTATTTAAATTTTTAAATTTTAAAATTTATAGTTATAATAATTAAATTTTTAAAATTTAGTATTTAAATTTTTAAATTTTAAAATTTAAAGTTTTAATAATTAAATTTTTAAAATGTAGTATTTAAATTTTAAAATTTAAATTTTTAAATTTTAAAATTTAAAATTTTAATAATTAAATTTTTAAAATTTAGTATTTAAATTTTTAAATTTTAAAATATAAAGTTTTAATAATGAAATTTTTAAAATTTAGTATTTAAATTTTTAAATTTTAAAATTTAAAGTTTTAATAATTAAATTTTTAAAATATAGTATTTAAATTTTTAAATTTTAAAATTTAAAATTTTAATAATTAAATTTTTAAAATTTAGTATTTAAATATTTAAATTTTAAAATTTAAAGATTTAATATTTAAAGTTTTAAAATTTAGTATTTAAATTTTTAAAATTTAAAGTTTTAATAATTAAATTTTTAAAATTTAGTATTTAAATTTTTAAATTTTAAAATTTAAAGTTTTAATAATTAAATTTTTAAAATTTGTATTTAAATTTATAAATTTTAAAATTTAAAGTTTTAATAATTAAATTTTTAAAATTTAGTATTTAAATTTTTAAATTTTAAAGTTTAAAGTTTTAATAATTAAATTTTTAAAATTTGTATTTAAATTTTTAAAATTTAGTATTTAAATTTTTAAATTTTAAAATTTAAAGTTTTAATAATTAAATTTTTAAAATTTAGTATTTAAATTTTTAAATTTTAAAATTTAAAATTTTAATAATTAAATTTTTAAAATTTAGTATTTAAATATTTAAATTTTAAAATTTAAAGATTTAATATTTAAAGTTTTAAAATTTAGTATTTAAATTTTTAAAATTTAAAGTTTTAATAATTAAATTTTTAAAATTTAGTATTTAAATTTTTAAATTTCAAAATTTAAAGTTTTAATAATTAAATTTTTAAAATTTGTATTTAAATTTATAAATTTTAAAATTTAAAGTTTTAATAATTAAATTTTTAAAATTTAGTATTTAAATTTTTAAATTTTAAAGTTTAAAGTTTTAATAATTAAATTTTTAAAATTTAGTATATAAATTTTAAAATTTAAATTTATAAATTTTAAAATTTAAAATTTTAATAATTAAATTTTTAAAATTTAGTATTTAAATATTTAAATTTTAAAATATAAAGTTTTAATAATGAAATTTTTAAAATTTAGTATTTATATTTTTAAATTTTAAAATTTAAAATTTTAATATTTAAATTTTTAAAATTTAGTATTTAAATATTTAAGTTTTAAAATTTAAATATTTAATATTTAAAGTTTTAAAATTTAGTATTTAAATTTTTAAATTTTAACATTTAAATTTTAATAACTAAAGTTTTAAAATTTAGTATTTAAAATTTTAAACTTTAAAATTTAAAGTTTTAATAATTAAATTTTTAAAATTTAGTATTTAAATTTTTAAATTTTAAAATTTAAAGTTTTAATAATTAAATTTTTAAAATTTGTATTTAAATTTTTAAATTTTAAAATTTAAAGTTTTAATAATTATATTTTTAAAATTTAGTATTTAAAGTTTTAAATTTTAAAATTTAAAGTTTTAATAATTAAATTTTTAAAATTTAGTATTTAAATTTTTAAATTTTAAAATTTAAAGTTTTTATAATTAAATTTTTAAAATTTGTATTTAAATTTTTAAATTTTAAAATTTAAAGTTTTAATAATTAAATTTTTAAAATTTAGTATTTAAATTTTTAAATTTTAAAATTTAAAGTTTTAATATTTAAATTTTTAAAATTTAGTATTTAAATTTTTAAATTTTAAAATTTAAAGTTATAATAATTAAATATTTAAAATTTAGTATTTAAATTTTAAAATTTAAATTTTTAAATTTTAAAATTTAAAATTTTAATAATTAAATTTTTAAAATTTAGTATTTAAATTTTTAAATTTTAAAATTTAAAGTTTTAATAATGAAATTTTTAAAATTTATTATTTAAATTTTTAAATTTTAAAATTTAAAATTTTAATAATTAAATTTTTAAAATTTAGTATTTAAATTTTTAAATTTTAAAATTTAAAGTTATAATAATTAAATTTTTAAAATTTAGTATTTAAATTTTTAAATTTTAAAATTTAAAGTTTTAATAATTAAATTTTTAAAATGTAGTATTTAAATTTTAAAATTTAAATTTTTAAATTTTAAAATTTAAAATTTTAATAATTAAATTTTTAAAATTTAGTATTTAAATTTTTAAATTTTAAAATATAAAATTTTAATAATGAAATTTTTAAAATTTAGTATTTAAATTTTTAAATTTTAAAATTTAAAATTTTAATAATTAAATTTTTAAAATTTAGTATTTAAATATTTAAATTTTAAAATTTAAAGATTTAATATTTAAAGTTTTAAAATTTAGTATTTAAATTTTTAAATTTTAACAATTAAATTTTAATAATTAAAGTTTTAAAATTTAGTATTTAAAATTTTAAACTTTAAAATTTAAAGTTTTAATAATTAAATTTTTAAAATTTAGTATTCAAATTTTTAAATTTTAAAATTTAAAGTTTTAATAATTAAATTTTTAAAATTTGTATTTAAATTTTTAAATTTTAAAATTTAAAGTTTTAATAATTAAATTTTTAAAATTTAGTATTTAAATTTTTAAAATTTAAAATTTAAAGTTTTAATAATTAAATTTTTAAAATTTAGTATTTAAATTTTTAGATTTTAAAATTTAAAGTTTTAATAATTAAATATTTAAAATTTGGATTTAAATTTTTAAATTTTAAAATTTAAAGTTTTAATAATTAAATTTTTAAAATTTAGTATTTAAATTTTTAAATTTTAAAATTTAAAGGTTTAATAATTAAATTTTTAAAATTTGTATTTAAATTTTTAAATTTTAAAATTTAAAGTTTTAATAATTAAATTTTTAAAATTTAGTATTTAAATTTTTAAACTTTAAAATTTAAAGTTTTAATAATTAAATTTTTAAAATTTGTATTTAAATTTTTAAATTTTAAAATTTAAAGTTTTAATAATTAAATTTTTAAAATTTAGTATTTAAATTTTTAAAATTTAAAATTTAAAGTTTTAATATTTAAAGTTTTAAAATTTAGTATTTAAATCTTTAAATTTTTAAATTTAAATTTTAATAATTAAATTTTTAAAATTTAGTATTTAAATTTTTAAACTTTAAAATTTAAAGTTTTAATATTTAAAGTTTTAAAATTTAGTATTTAAATTTTTAAATTTTAAAATTTAAAGTTTTAATAATTAAATTTTTAAAATTTGTATTTAAATTTTTAAATTTTAAAATTTAAAGTTTTAATAATTAAATTTTTAAAATTTAGTATTTAAAATTTAAAGTTTTAATAATTAAATTTTTAAAATTTAGTATTTAAATTTTTAAATTTTAAAATTTAAAGATTTAATATTTAAAGTTTTAAAATTTAGTATTTAAATTTTTAAATTTTAAAATATAAATTTTAATAAATAAAGTTTTAAAATTTAGTATTTAAAATTTTAAACTTTAAAATTTAAAGTTTTAAGAATTAAATTTTTAAAATTTATTATTTAAATTTTTAAATTTTAAAATTTAAAGTTTTAATAATTAAATTTTTAAAATTTGTATTTAAATTTTTAAATATTAAAATTTAAAGTTTTAATAATTAAATTTTTAAAATTTGTATTTAAATTTTTAAATTTTAAAATTTAAAGTTTTAATAATTAGATTTTTAAACTTTAGTATTTAAATTTTTAAATTTTAAAATTTAAAGATTTAACAATTAAATTTTTAAAATTTAGTATTTAAATTTTTAAATTTTAAAATTTAAAGTTTTAATAATTAAATTTTTAAAATTTAGTATTTAAATTTTTAAAATTTAAAGTTTTAATAATTAAATTTTTAAAATTTAGTATTTAAGTTTTTAAATTTTAAAATTTAAAGTTTTATTAATTAAATTTTTAAAATTTAGTATTTAAATTTTTAAATTTTAAAGTTTGAAGTTTTAATAATTAAATTTTTAAAATTTAGTATTTAAATTTTAAAATTTAAATTTTTAAATTTTAACATTTAAAATTTTAATAACTAAATTTTTAAAATTTAGTATTTAAATTTTTAAATTTTAAAATTTAAAGTTTTAATAATTAAATTTATAAAATTTAGTATTTAAATTTTTAAATTATAAAATTTGAATTTTTAAATTTTAAAATTTAAAATTTCAATAATTAAATTTTTAAAATTTAGTATTTAAGTTTTTAAATTTTAAAATTTAAAGTTTTAATAATTAAATTTTTAAAATTTAGTATTTAAATTTTTAAATTTTAAAGTTTGAAGTTTTAATAATTAATTTTTAAAATTTAGTATTTAAATTTTAAAATATAAATTTTTAAATTTTAAAATTTAAAATTTTAATAACTAAATTTTTAAAATTTAGTATTTAAATTTTTAAATTTTAAAATTTAAAGTTTTAATAATTAAATTTTTAAAATTTGTATTTAAATTTATAAATTTTAAGATTTAAAATTTTAATAATTAAATTTTTAAAATTTAGTATTTAAATTTTTAAATTTTAAAGTTTAGAGTTTTAATAAATAAATTCTTAAAATTTAGTATTTAAATTTTAAAATTTAAATTTTTAAATTTTAAAATTTAAAATTTTAATAATTAAATTTTTAAAATTTAGTATTTAAATTTTTAAATTTTAAAATTTAGAGTTATAACAATTAAATTTTTAAAATTTAGTATTTAAATTTTTAAATTTTAAAATTTAAAGTTTTAATAATTAAATTTTTAAAATGTAGTATTTAAATTTTAAAATTTAAATTTTTAAATTTTAAAATTTAAAATTTTAATAATTAAATTTTTAAAATTTAGTATTTAAATTTTTAAATTTTAAAATATAAAGTTTTAATAATGAAATTTTTAAAATTTAGTATTTAAATTTTTAAATTTTAAAATTTAAAATTTTAATAATTAAATTTTTAAAATTTAGTATTTAAATATTTAAATTTTAAAATTTAAAGATTTAATATTGAAAGTTTTAAAATTTAGTATTTAAATTTTTAAATTTTAACATTTAAATTTTAATAATTAAAGTTTTAAAATTTAGTTTTTAAAATTTTAAACTTTAAAATTTAAAGTTTTAATAATTAAATTTTTAAAATTTAGTATTTAAATTTTTAAATTTTAAAATTTAAAGTTTTAATAATTAAATTTTTAAAATTTGTATTTAAATTTTTAAATTTTAAAATTTAATGATTTAATAATTAAATTTTTAAAATTTAGTATTTAAATTTTTAAATTTTAAAATTTAAAGTTTTAATAATTAAATTTTTAAAATTTAGTATTTAAATTTTTAAATTTTAAAATTTAAAGTTTTAATAATTAAATTTTTAAAATTTGTATTTAAATTTTTAAATTTTAAAATTTAAAGTTTTAATAATTAAATTTTTAAAATTTAGGATATAAATTTTTAAATTTTAAAATTTAAAGCTTTAATAATTAAATTTTTAAAATTTAGTATTTAAATTTTTAAACTTTAAAATTTAAAGTTTTAATAATTAAATTTTTAAAATTTAGTGTTTAAATTTTTAAATTTTCAAATTTAAAGTTTTAATAATTAAATTTTTAAAATTTAGTATTTAAGTTTTTAAATTTTAAAATTTAAAGCTTTAATAATTAAATTTTTAAAATTTGTATTTAAATTTTTAAATTTTAAAATTTAAAATTTTAATAATTAAATTTTTAAAATTTAGTATTTAAATTTTTAAATTTTAAAATTTAAAGCTTTAATAATTAAATTTTTAAAATTTGTATTTAAATTTTTAAATTTTAAAATTTAAAGATTTAATATTTATAGTTTTAAAATTTAGTATTTAAATTTTTAAATTTTTAAATTTAAATTTTAATAATTAAAGTTTTAAAATTTAGTATTTAAAATTTTAAACTTTAAAATTTAAAGTTTTAATAATTAAATTTTTAAAATTTAGTATTTAAATTTTTAAATTTTAAAATTTAAAGTTATAATAATTAAATTTTTAAAATTTGTATTTAAATTTTTAAATTTTAAAATTTAAAGTTTTAATAATTAAATTTTTAAAATTTAGTATTTAAAGTTTTAAATTTTAAAATTTAAAGTTTTAATAATTAAATTTTTAAAATTTGTATTTAAATTTTTAAATTTTAAAATTTAAAGTTTTAATAATTAAATTTTTAAAATTTAGTATTTAAATTTTTAAATTTTAAAATTTAAAGTTTTAACAATTAAATTTTTAAAATTTAGTATTTAAATTTTTAAATTTTAAAATTTAAAGTTTTAATAATTAAATTTTTAAAATTTAGTATTTAAATTTTTAAAATATAAAGTTATAATAATTAAATTTTTAAAATTTAGTATTTATGTTTTTAAATTTTAAAATTTAAAGTTTTAATAATTAAATTTTTAAAATTTAGTATTTAAATTTTTAAATTTTAAAGTTTGAAGTTTTAATAATAAAATTTTTAAAATTTAGTATTTAAATTATAAAATTTAAATTTTAAAATTTTAACATTTAAAATTTCAATAACTAAATTTTTAAAATTTGGTATTTAAATTTTTAAATTTTAAAATATAAAGTTTTAATAATTAAATTTTTAAAATTTAGTATTTAAATTTTTAAATTTTAAAATTTAAATTTTTGAATTTTAAAATTTAAAGTTTTAAATTTTAAAATTTAAAATTTCAATAGTTAAATTTTTAAAATTTAGTATTTAAATTTTTAAATTTTAAAATTTAAAGTTTTAATAATTAAATTTTTAAAATTTAGTATTTAAATTTTTAAATTTTAAAGTTTAAAGTTTTAATAATTAAATTTTTAAAATTTAGTATTTAAATTTTAAAATTTAAATTTTTAAATTTTAAAATTTAAAATTTTAATAATTAAATTTTTAAAATTTAGTATTTAAATTTTTAAATTTTAAAATTTAAAGTTTTAATAATTAAATATTTAAAATTTGTATTTAAATTTATAAATTTTAAAATTTAAAATTTTAATAATTAAATTTTTAAAATTTAGTATTTAAATTTTTAAATTTTAAAGTTTAAAGTTTTAATAATTAAATTTTTAAAATTTAGTATTTAAATTTTAAAATTTAAATTTTTAAATTTTAATAATTAAATTTTTAAAATTTTGTATTTAAATTTTTAAATTTTAAAATTTAAAGTTTTAATAATTAAATTTTTAAAATTTGTATTTAAATTTTTAAATTTTAAAATTTAAAGTTTTAATAATTAAATTTTTAAAATTTAGTATTTAAATTTTTAAATTTTAAAATTTGAAGTTTTAATAATTAATTTTTAAAATTTAGTATTTAAATTTTAAAATTTAACTTTTTAAATTTTAAAATTTAAAATTTTAATAATTAAATTTTTAAAATTTAGTATTTAAATTTTTAAATTTTAAAGTTTGAAGTTTTAATAATTAATTTTTAAAATTTAGTATTTAAATTTTAAAATTTAAAATTTTAATAATTAAATTTTTAAAATTTGTATTTAAATTTTTAAATTTTAAAATTTAAAGTTTTAATAATTAAATTTTTAAAATTTAGTATTTAAATTTTTAAATTTTAAAATTTAAAGTTTTAATAATTAAATTTTTAAAATTTGTATTTAAATTTTTAAATTTTAAAATTTAAAGTTTTAATAATTAAATTTTTAAAATTTAGTATTTAAATTTTTAAATTTTAACGTTTGAAGTTTTAATAATTAATTTTTAAAATTTAGTATTTAAATTTTAAAATTTAAATTTTTAAATTTTAAAATTTAAAATTTTAATAATTAAATTTTTAAAATTTAGTATTTAAATTTTTAAATTTTAAAATTTAAAGTTTTAATAATTAAATTTTTAAAATTTGTATTTAAATTTATAAATTTTAAAATTTAAAATTTTAATAATTAAATTTTTAAAATTTAGTATTTAAATTTCTAAATTTTAAAGTTTAGAGTTTTAATAATTAAATTTTTAAAATTTAGTATTTAAATTTTAAAATTTAAATTTTTAAAATTTAAAATTTTAATAATTAAATTTTTAAAATTTAGTATTTAAATTTTTAAATTTTAAAATTTAAAGTTATAATAATTAAATTTTTAAAATTTAGTATTTAAATTTTTAAATTTTAAAATTTAAAATTTTAATAATTAAATTTTTAAAATTTAGTATTTAAATTTTTAAATTTTAAAATATAAAGTTTTAATAATGAAATTTTTAAAATTTAGTATTTAAATTTTTAAATTTTAAAATTTAAAATTTTAATAATTAAATTTTTAAAATTTAGTATTTAAATATTTAAATTTTAAAATTTAAAGATTTAATATTGAAAGTTTTAAAATTTAGTATTTAAATTTTTAAATTTTAACATTTAAATTTTAATAATTAAAGTTTTAAAATTTAGTTTTTAAAATTTTAAACTTTAAAATTTAAAGTTTTAATAATTAAATTTTTAAAATTTAGTATTTAAATTTTTAAATTTTAAAATTTAAAGTTTTAATAATTAAATTTTTAAAATTTGTATTTAAATTTTTAAATTTTAAAATTTAATGATTTAATAATTAAATTTTTAAAATTTAGTATTTAAATTTTTAAATTTTAAAATTTAAAGTTTTAATAATTAAATTTTTAAAATTTAGTATTTAAATTTTTAAATTTTAAAATTTAAAGTTTTAATAATTAAATTTTTAAAATTTGTATTTAAATTTTTAAATTTTAAAATTTAAAGTTTTAATAATTAAATTTTTAAAATTTAGGATTTAAATTTTTAAATTTTAAAATTTAAAGTTTTAATAATTAAATTTTTAAAATTTAGTATTTAAATTTTTAAACTTTAAAATTTAAAGTTTTAATAATTAAATTTTTAAAATTTAGTATTTAAATTTTTAAATTTTCAAATTTAAAGTTTTAATAATTAAATTTTTAAAATTTAGTATTTAAGTTTTTAAATTTAAAACTTTAATAATTAAATTTTTAAAATTTAGTATTTAAATTTTTAAATTTTAAAATTTAAAGTTTTAATAATTAAATTTTTAGAATTTAGTAATTAAATTTTTAAATTTTAAAATTTAAAGTTTTAATATTTAAATTTTTAAAATTTAGTATTTAAATTTTTAAATTTTAAAATTTAAAGTTATAATAATTAAATTTTTAAAATTTGTATTTAAATTTTTAAATTTTAAAATTTAAAGTTTTAATAATTAAATTTTTAAAATTTAGTATTTAAATTTTTAAATTTTAAAATTTAAAGCTTTAATAATTAAATTTTTAAAATTTGTATTTAAATTTTTAAATTTTAAAATTTAAAGATTTAATATTTAAAGTTTTAAAATTTAGTATTTAAATTTTTAAATTTTTAAATTTAAATTTTAATAATTAAAGTTTTAAAATTTAGTATTTAAAATTTTAAACTTTAAAATTTAAAGTTTTAATAATTAAATTTTTAAAATTTAGTATTTAAATTTTTAAATTTTAAAATTTAAAGTTATAATAATTAAATTTTTAAAATTTGTATTTAAATTTTTAAATTTTAAAATTTAAAGTTTTAATAATTAAATTTTTAAAATTTAGTATTTAAATTTTTAAATTTTAAAATTTAAAGTTTTAATAATTAAATTTTTAAAATTTGTATTTAAATTTTTAAATTTTAAAATTTAAAGTTTTAATAATTAAATTTTTAAAATTTAGTATTTAAATTTTTAAATTTTAAAATTTAAAGTTTTAACAATTAAATTTTTAAAATTTAGTATTTAAATTTTTTAATTTTAAAATTTAAAGTTTTAATAATTAAATTTTTAAAATTTAGTATTTAAATTTTTAAAATATAAAGTTATAATAATTAAATTTTTAAAATTTAGTATTTATGTTTTTAAATTTTAAAATTTAAAGTTTTAATAATTAAATTTTTAAAATTTAGTATTTAAATTTTTAAATTTTAAAGTTTGAAGTTTTAATAATAAAATTTTTAAAATTTAGTATTTAAATTATAAAATTTAAATTTTAAAATTTTAACATTTAAAATTTCAATAACTAAATTTTTAAAATTTGGTATTTAAATTTTTAAATTTTAAAATATAAAGTTTTAATAATTAAATTTTTAAAATTTAGTATTTAAATTTTTAAATTTTAAAATTTAAATTTTTGAATTTTAAAATTTAAAGTTTTAAATTTTAAAATTTAAAATTTCAATAGTTAAATTTTTAAAATTTAGTATTTAAATTTTTAAATTTTAAAATTTAAAGTTTTAATAATTAAATTTTTTAAATTTAGTATTTAAATTTTTAAATTTTAAAGTTTAAAGTTTTAATAATTAAATTTTTAAAATTTAGTATTTAAATTTTAAAATTTAAATTTTTAAATTTTAAAATTTAAAATTTTAATAATTAAATTTTTAAAATTTAGTATTTAAATTTTTAAATTTTAAAATTTAAAGTTTTAATAATTAAATATTTAAAATTTGTATTTAAATTTATAAATTTTAAAATTTAAAATTTTAATAATTAAATTTTTAAAATTTAGTATTTAAATTTTTAAATTTTAAAGTTTAAAGTTTTAATAATTAAATTTTTAAAATTTAGTATTTAAATTTTAAAATTTAAATTTTTAAATTTTAATAATTAAATTTTTAAAATTTTATATTTAAATTTTTAAATTTTAAAATTTAAAGTTTTAATAATTAAATTTTTAAAATTTGTATTTAAATTTTTAAATTTTAAAATTTAGTTTTAATAATTAAATTTTTAAAATTTAGTATTTAAATTTTTAAATTTTAAAATTTGAAGTTTTAATAATTAATTTTTAAAATTTAGTATTTAAATTTTAAAATTTAACTTTTTAAATTTTAAAATTTAAAATTTTAATAATTAAATTTTTAAAATTTAGTATTTAAATTTTTAAATTTTAAAGTTTGAAGTTTTAATAATTAATTTTTAAAATTTAGTATTTAAATTTTAAAATTTAAAATTTTAATAATTAAATTTTTAAAATTTGTATTTAAATTTTTAAATTTTAAAATTTAAAGTTTTAATAATTAAATTTTTAAAATTTAGTATTTAAATTTTTAAATTTTAAAATTTAAAGTTTTAATAATTAAATTTTTAAAATTTGTATTTAAATTTTTAAATTTTAAAATTTAAAGTTTTAATAATTAAATTTTTAAAATTTAGTATTTAAATTTTTAAATTTTAACGTTTGAAGTTTTAATAATTAATTTTTAAAATTTAGTATTTAAATTTTAAAATTTAAATTTTTAAATTTTAAAATTTAAAATTTTAATAATTAAATTTTTAAAATTTAGTATTTAAATTTTTAAATTTTAAAATTTAAAGTTTTAATAATTAAATTTTTAAAATTTGTATTTAAATTTATAAATTTTAAAATTTAAAATTTTAATAATTAAATTTTTAAAATTTAGTATTTAAATTTTTAAATTTTAAAGTTTAGAGTTTTAATAATTAAATTTTTAAAATTTAGTATTTAAATTTTAAAATTTTAAAATTTAAAGATTTAATATTTAAAGTTTTAAAATTTAGTATTTAAATTTTTAAATTTTAACATTTAAATTTTAATAATTAAAGTTTTAAAATTTAGTATTTAAAATTTTAAACTTTAAAATTTAAAGTTTTAATAATTAAATTTTTAAAATTTAGTATTTAAATTTTTAAATTTTAAAATTTAAAGTTTTAATAATTAAATTTTTAAAATTTGTATTTAAATTTTTAAATTTTAAAATTTAAAGTTTTAATAATTAAATTTTTAAAATTTAGTATTTAAATTTTTAAATTTTAAAATTTAAAGTTTTAATAATTAAATTTTTAAAATTTAGTATTTAAATTTTTAAATTTTAAAATTTAAAGTTTTAATAATTAAATTTTTAAAATTTGTATTTAAATTTTTAAATTTTAAAATTTAAAGTTTTAATAATTAAATTTTTAAAATTTAGTATTTAAATTTTTAAAATTTAACATTTAAATTTTAATAATTAAAGTTTTAAAATTTAGTATTTAAAATTTTAAACTTTAAAATTTAAAGTTTTAATAATTAAATTTTTAAAATTTAGTATTTAAATTTTTAAATTTTAAAATTTAAAGTTTTAATAATTAAATTTTTAAAATTTGTATTTAAATTTTTAAATTTTAAAATTTAAAGTTTTAATAATTAAATTTTTAAAATTTAGTATTTAAATTTTTAAATTTTAAAATTTAAAGTTTTAATAATTAAATTTTTAAAATTTGTATTTAAATTTTTAAATTTTAAAATTTAAAGTTTTAATAATTAAATTTTTAAAATTTAGTATTTAAATTTTTAAATTTTAAAATTTGAAATTTTAATAATTAATTTTTAAAATTTAGTATTTAAATTTTAAAATTTAAATTTTTAAATTTTAAAATTTAAAATTTTAATAATTAAATTTTTAAAATTTAGTATTTAAATTTTTAAATTTTAAAGTTTGAAGTTTTAATAATTAATTTTTAAAATTTAGTATTTAAATTTTAAAATTTAAATTTTTAAATTTTAAAATTTAAAATTTTAATAATTAAATTTTTAAAATTTGTATTTAAATTTTTAAATTTTAAAATTTAAAGTTTTAATAATTAAATTTTTAAAATTTAGTATTTAAATTTTTAAATTTAAATTTTTAAATTTTAAAATTTAAAATTTTAATAATTAAATTTTTAAAATTTAGTATTTAAATTTTTAAATTTTAAAATTTAAAGTTTTAATAATTAAATTTTTAAAATTTGTATTTAAATTTATAAATTTTAAAATTTAAAATTTTAATAATTAAATTTTTAAAATTTAGTATTTAAATTTTTAAATTTTAAAGTTTAGAGTTTTAATAATTAAATTTTTAAAATTTAGTATTTAAATTTTAAAATTTAAATTTTTAAATATTAAAATTTAAAATTTTAATAATTAAATTTTTAAAATTTAGTATTTAAATTTTTAAATTTTAAAATTTAAAGTTATAATAATTAAATTTTTAAAATTTAGTATTTAAATTTTTAAATTTTAAAATTTAAAGTTTTAATAATTAAATTTTTAAAATGTAGTATTTAAATTTTAAAATTTAAATTTTTAAATTTTAAAATTTAAAATTTTAATAATTAAATTTTTAAAATTTAGTATTTAAATTTTTAAATTTTAAAATTTAAAATTTTAATAATTAAATTTTTAAAATTTAGTATTTAAATTTTTAAATTTTAAAATATAAAGTTTTAATAATGAAATTTTTAAAATTTAGTATTTAAATTTTTAAATTTTAAAGTTTAGAGTTTTAATAATTAAATTTTTAAAATTTAGTATTTAAATTTTAAAATTTTAAAATTTAAAGATTTAATATTTAAAGTTTTAAAATTTAGTATTTAAATTTTTAAATTTTAACATTTAAATTTTAATAATTAAAGTTTTAAAATTTAGTATTTAAAATTTTAAACTTTAAAATTTAAAGATTTAATAATTAAATTTTTAAAATTTAGTATTTAAATTTTTAAATTTTAAAATTTAAAGTTTTAATAATTAAATTTTTAAAATTTGTATTTAAATTTTTAAATTTTAAAATTTAAAGTTTTAATAATTAAATTTTTAAAATTTAGTATTTAAATTTTTAAATTTTAAAATTTAAAGTTTTAATAATTAAATTTTTAAAATTTAGTATTTAAATTTTTAAATTTTAAAATTTAAAGTTTTAATAATTAAATTTTTAAAATTTGTATTTAAATTTTTAAATTTTAAAATTTAAAGTTTTAATAATTAAATTTTTAAAATTTAGTATTTAAATTTTTAAATTTTAACATTTAAATTTTAATAATTAAAGTTTTAAAATTTAGTATTTAAAATTTTAAACTTTAAAATTTAAAGTTTTAATAATTAAATTTTTAAAATTTAGTATTTAAATTTTTAAATTTTAAAATTTAAAGTTTTAATAATTAAATTTTTAAAATTTGTATTTAAATTTTTAAATTTTAAAATTTAAAGTTTTAATAATTAAATTTTTAAAATTTAGTATTTAAATTTTTAAATTTTAAAATTTAAAGTTTTAATAATTAAATTTTTAAAATTTGTATTTAAATTTTTAAATTTTAAAATTTAAAGTTTTAATAATTAAATTTTTAAAATTTAGTATTTAAATTTTTAAATTTTAAAATTTGAAGTTTTAATAATTAATTTTTAAAATTTAGTATTTAAATTTTAAAATTTAAATTTTTAAATTTTAAAATTTAAAATTTTAATAATTAAATTTTTAAAATTTAGTATTTAAATTTTTAAATTTTAAAGTTTGAAGTTTTAATAATTAATTTTTAAATTTAGTATTTAAATTTTAAAATTTAAATTTTTAAATTTTAAAATTTAAAATTTTAATAATTAAATTTTTAAAATTTGTATTTAAATTTTTAAATTTTAAAATTTAAAGTTTTAATAATTAAATTTTTAAAATTTAGTATTTAAATTTTTAAATTTTAAAATTTAAAGTTTTAATAATTAAATTTTTAAAATTTGTATTTAAATTTTTAAATTTTAAAATTTAAAGTTTTAATAATTAAATTTTTAAAATTTAGTATTTAAATTTTTAAATTTTAACGTTTGAAGTTTTAATAATTAATTTTTAAAATTTAGTATTTAAATTTTAAAATTTAAATTTTTAAATTTTAAAATTTAAAATTTTAATAATTAAATTTTTAAAATTTAGTATTTAAATTTTTAAATTTTAAAATTTAAAGTTTTAATAATTAAATTTTTAAAATTTGTATTTAAATTTATAAATTTTAAAATTTAAAATTTTAATAATTAAATTTTTAAAATTTAGTATTTAAATTTTTAAATTTTAAAGTTTAGAGTTTTAATAATTAAATTTTTAAAATTTAGTATTTAAATTTTAAAATTTAAATTTTTAATTTTAAAATTTAAAATTTTAATAATTAAATTTTTAAAATTTAGTATTTAAATTTTTAAATTTTAAAATTTAAAGTTATAATAATTAAATTTTTAAAATTTAGTATTTAAATTTTTAAATTTTAAAATTTAAAGTTTTAATAATTAAATTTTTAAAATGTAGTATTTAAATTTTAAAATTTAAATTTTTAAATTTTAAAATTTAAAATTTTAATAATTAGATTTTAAAAAATTTAGTATTTAAATTTTTAAATTTTAAAATATAAAATTTTAATAATGAAATTTTTAAAATTTAGTATTTAAATTTTTAAATTTTAAAGTTTAGAGTTTTAATAATTAAATTTTTAAAATTTAGTATTTAAATTTTAAAATTTTAAAATTTAAAGATTTAATATTTAAAGTTTTAAAATTTAGTATTTAAATTTTTAAATTTTAACATTTAAATTTTAATAATTAAAGTTAAAAAATTTAGTATTTAAAATTTTAAACTTTAAAATTTAAAGTTTTAATAATTAAATTTTTAAAATTTAGTATTTAAATTTTTAAATTTTAAAATTTAAAGTTTTAATAATTAAATTTTTAAAATTTGTATTTAAATTTTTAAATTTTAAAATTTAAAGTTTTAATAATTAAATTTTTAAAATTTAGTATTTAAATTTTTAAATTTTAAAATTTAAAGTTTTAATAATTAAATTTTTAAAATTTAGTATTTAAATTTTTAAATTTTAAAATTTAAAGTTTTAATAATTAAATTTTTAAAATTTGTATTTAAATTTTTAAATTTTAAAATTTAAAGTTTTAATAATTAAATTTTTAAAATTTAGTATTTAAATTTTTAAATTTTAACATTTAAATTTTAATAATTAAAGTTTTAAAATTTAGTATTTAAAATTTTAAACTTTAAAATTTAAAGATTTAATAATTAAATTTTTAAAATTTAGTATTTAAATTTTTAAATTTTAAAATTTAAAGTTTTAATAATTAAATTTTTAAAATTTGTATTTAAATTTTTAAATTTTAAAATTTAAAGTTTTAATAATTAAATTTTTAAAATTTAGTATTTAAATTTTTAAATTTTAAAATTTAAAGTTTTAATAATTAAATTTTTAAAATTTAGTATTTAAATTTTTAAATTTTAAAATTTAAAGTTTTAATAATTAAATTTTTAAAATTTGTATTTAAATTTTTAAATTTTAAAATTTAAAGTTTTATTAATTAAATTTTTAAAATTTAGTATTTAAATTTTTAAATTTTAAAATTTAAAGGTTTAATAATTAAATTTTTAAAATTTGTATTTAAATTTTTAAATTTTAAAATTTAAAGTTTTAATAATTAAATTTTTAAAATTTAGTATTTAAATTTTTAAACTTTAAAATTTAAAGTTTTAATAATTAAATTTTTAAAATTTAGTATTTAAATTTTAAAATTTAAATTTTTAAATTTTAAAATTTAAAATTTTAATAATTAAATTTTTAAAATTTAGTATTTAAATTTTTAAATTTTAAAGTTTGAAGTTTTAATAATTAATTTTTAAAATTTAATATTTAAATTTTAAAATTTAAATTTTTAAATTTTAAAATTTAAAATTTTAATAATTAAATTTTTAAAATTTGTATTTAAATTTTTAAATTTTAAAATTTAAAGTTTTAATAATTAAATTTTTAAAATTTAGTATTTAAATTTTTAAATTTTAAAATTTAAAGTTTTAATAATTAAATTTTTAAAATTTGTATTTAAATTTTTAAATTTTAAAATTTAAAGTTTTAATAATTAAATTTTTAAAATTTAGTATTTAAATTTTTAAATTTTAACGTTTGAAGTTTTAATAATTAATTTTTAAAATTTAGTATTTAAATTTTAAAATTTAAATTTTTAAATTTTAAAATTTAAAATTTTAATAATTAAATTTTTAAAATTTAGTATTTAAATTTTTAAATTTTAAAATTTAAAGTTTTAATAATTAAATTTTTAAAATTTGTATTTAAATTTATAAATTTTAAAATTTAAAATTTTAATAATTAAATTTTTAAAATTTAGTATTTAAATTTTTAAATTTTAAAGTTTAGAGTTTTAATAATTAAATTTTTAAAATTTAGTATTTAAATTTTAAAATTTAAATTTTTAATTTTAAAATTTAAAATTTTAATAATTAAATTTTTAAAATTTAGTATTTAAATTTTAAAATTTTAAAATTTAAAGTTATAATAATTAAATTTTTAAAATTTAGTATTTAAATTTTTAAATTTTAAAATTTAAAGTTTTAATAATTAAATTTTTAAAATGTAGTATTTAAATTTTAAAATTTAAATTTTTAAATTTTAAAATTTAAAATTTTAATAATTAAATTTTTAAAATTTAGTATTTAAATTTTTAAATTTTAAAATATAAAGTTTTAATAATGAAATTTTTAAAATTTAGTATTTAAATTTTTAAATTTTAAAGTTTAGAGTTTTAATAATTAAATTTTTAAAATTTAGTATTTAAATTTTAAAATTTTAAAATTTAAAGATTTAATATTTAAAGTTTTAAAATTTAGTATTTAAATTTTTAAATTTTAACATTTAAATTTTAATAATTAAAGTTAAAAAATTTAGTATTTAAAATTTTAAACTTTAAAATTTAAAGTTTTAATAATTAAATTTTTAAAATTTAGTATTTAAATTTTTAAATTTTAAAATTTAAAGTTTTAATAATTAAATTTTTAAAATTTGTATTTAAATTTTTAAATTTTAAAATTTAAAGTTTTAATAATTAAATTTTTAAAATTTAATATTTAAATTTTTAAATTTTAAAATTTAAAGTTTTAATAATTAAATTTTTAAAATTTAGTATTTAAATTTTTAAATTTTAAAATTTAAAGTTTTAATAATTAAATTTTTAAAATTTGTATTTAAATTTTTAAATTTTAAAATTTAAAGTTTTAATAATTAAATTTTTAAAATTTAGTATTTAAATTTTTAAATTTTAACATTTAAATTTTAATAATTAAAGTTTTAAAATTTAGTATTTAAAATTTTAAACTTTAAAATTTAAAGATTTAATAATTAAATTTTTAAAATTTAGTATTTAAATTTTTAAATTTTAAAATTTAAAGTTTTAATAATTAAATTTTTAAAATTTGTATTTAAATTTTTAAATTTTAAAATTTAAAGTTTTAATAATTAAATTTTTAAAATTTAGTATTTAAATTTTTAAATTTTAAAATTTAAAGTTTTAATAATTAAATTTTTAAAATTTAGTATTTAAATTTTTAAATTTTAAAATTTAAAGTTTTAATAATTAAATTTTTAAAATTTGTATTTAAATTTTTAAATTTTAAAATTTAAAGTTTTAATAATTAAATTTTTAAAATTTAGTATTTAAATTTTTAAATTTTAAAATTTAAAAGTTTAATAATTAAATTTTTAAAATTTGTATTTAAATTTTTAAATTTTAAAATTTAAAGTTTTAATAATTAAATTTTTAAAATTTAGTATTTAAATTTTTAAACTTTAAAATTTAAAGTTTTAATAATTAAATTTTTAAAATTTAGTATTTAAATTTTTAAATTTTCAAATTTAAAGTTTTAATAATTAAATTTTTAAAATTTAGTATTTAAATTTTTAAATTTAAAACTTTAATAATTAAATTTTTAAAATTTAGTATTTAAATTTTTAAATTTTAAAATTTAAAGTTTTAATAATTAAATTTTAAGAATTTAGTATTTAAATTTTTAAATTTTAAAATTTAAAGTTTTAATATTTAAATTTTTAAAATTTAGTATTTAAATTTTTAAATTTTAAAATTTAAAGTTATAATAATTAAATATTTAAAATTTAGTATTTAAATTTTAAAATTTAAATTTTTAAATTTTAAAATTTAAAATTTTAATAATTAAATTTTTAAAATTTAGTATTTAAATTTTTAAATTTTAAAATTTAAAGTTTTAATAATGAAATTTTTAAAATTTAGTATTTAAATTTTTAAATTATAAATTTAAAATTTTAATAATTAAATTTTTAAAATTTAGTATTTAAATATTCAAATTTTAAAATTTAAGGATATAATATTTAAAGTTTTAAAATTTAGTATTTAAATTTTTAAATTTTTAAATTTTTAAATTTAAATTTTATTAATTAAAGTTTTAAAATTTAGTATTTAAAATTTTAAACTTTAAAATTTAAAGTTTTAATAATTAAATTTTTTAAATTTATTATTTAAATTTTTAAATTTTAAAATTTAAAGTTATAATAATTAAATTTTTAAAATTTGTATTTAAATTTTTAAATTTTAAAATTTAAAGTTTTAATAATTAAATTTTTAAAATTTAGTATTTAAAATTTAAAGTTTTAATAATTAAATTTTTAAAATTTAGTATTTAAATTTTTAAATTTTAAAATTTAAAGTTTTAATAATTAAATTTTTAAAATTTGTATTTAAATTTTTAAATTTTAAAATTTAAAGTTTTAATAATTAAATTTTTAAAATTTAGTATTTAAATTTTTAAATTTTAAAATTTAAATTTTTAAATTTTAAAATTTAAATTTTGAAATTTTAAAATTTAAAATTTCAATAATTAAATTTTTAAAATTTAGTTTTTAAATTTTTAAATTTTAAAATTTAAAGTTTTAATAATTAAATTTTTAAAATTTAGTATTTAAATTTTTAAATTTTAAAGTTTAAAGTTTTAATAATTAAATTTTTAAAATTTAGTATTTAAATTTTAAAATTTAAATTTTTAAATTTTAAAATTTAAAATTTTAATAATTAAATTTTTAAAATTTAGTATTTAAATTTTTAAATTTTAAAATTTAGTATTTAAATTTTTAAATTTTTAAATTTAAATTTTATTAATTAAAGTTTTAAAATTTAGTATTTAAAATTTTAAACTTTAAAATTTAAAGTTTTAATAATTAAATTTTTTAAATTTATTATTTAAATTTTTAAATTTTAAAATTTAAAGTTATAATAATTAAATTTTTAAAATTTGTATTTAAATTTTTAAATTTTAAAATTTAAAGTTTTAATAATTAAATTTTTAAAATTTAGTATTTAAAATTTAAAGTTTTAATAATTAAATTTTTAAAATTTAGTATTTAAATTTTTAAATTTTAAAATTTAAAGTTTTAATAATTAAATTTTTAAAATTTGTATTTAAATTTTTAAATTTTAAAATTTAAAGTTTTAATAATTAAATTTTTAAAATTTAGTTTTTAAATTTTTAAATTTTAAAATTTAAATTTTTAAATTTTAAAATTTAAATTTTTAAATTTTAAAATTTAAAATTTCAATAATTAAATTTTTAAAATTTAGTTTTTAAATTTTTAAATTTTAAAATTTAAAATTTTAATAATTAAATTTTTAAAATTTAGTATTTAAATTTTTAAATTTTAAAGTTTAAAGTTTTAATAATTAAATTTTTAAAATTTAGTATTTAAATTTTAAAATTTAAATTTTTAAATTTTAAAATTTAAAATTTTAATAATTAAATTTTTAAAATTTAGTATTTAAATTTTTAAATTTTAAAATTTAAAGTTTTAATTATTAAATATTTAAAATTTGTATTTAAATTTATAAATTTTAAAATTTAAAGTTTTAATAATTAAATTTTTAAAATTTAGTATTTAAATTTTTAAATTTTAAAGTTTAAAGTTTTAATAATTAAATTTTTAAAATTTAGTATTTAAATTTTAAAATTTAAATTTTTAAATTTTAATAATTAAATTTTTAAAATTTAGTATTTAAATTTTTAAATTTTAAAATTTAAAGTTTTAATAATTAAATTTTTAAAATTTGTATTTAAATTTTTAAATTTTAAAATTTAAAGTTTTAATAATTAAATTTTTAAAATTTAGTATTTAAATTTTTAAATTTTAAAATTTGAAGTTTTAATAATTAATTTTTATAATTTAGTATTTAGATTTTAAAATTTAAATTTTTAAATTTTAAAATTTAAAATTTTAATAATTAAATTTTTAAAATTTAGTATTTAAATTTTTAAATTTTAAAGTTTGAAGTTTTAATAATTAATTTTTAAAATTTAGTATTTAAATTTTAAAATTTAAATTTTTAAATTTTAAAATTTAAAATTTTAATAATTAAATTTTTAAAATTTGTATTTAAATTTTTAAATTTTAAAATTTAAAGGTTTAATAATTAAATTTTTAAAATTTGTATTTAAATTTTTAAATTTTAAAATTTATAGTTTTAATAATTAAATTTTTAAAATTTAGTATTTAAATTTTTAAATTTTAAAATTTAAAGTTTTAATAATTAAATTTTTAAAATTTGTATTTAAATTTTTAAATTTTAAAATTTAAAGTTTTAATAATTAAATTTTTAAAATTTAGTATTTAAATTTTTAAATTTTAACGTTTGAAGTTTTAATAATTAATTTTTAAAATTTAGTATTTAAATTTTAAAATTTAAATTTTTAAATTTTAAAATTTAAAGTTTTAATAATTAAATTTTTAAAATTTAGTATTTAAATTTTTAAATTTTAAAATTTAAAGTTTTAATAATTAAATTTTTAAAATTTGTATTTAAATTTTTAAATTTTAAAATTTAAAGTTTTAATAATTAAATTTTTAAAATTTAGTATTTAAATTTTTAAATTTTAAAATTTAAAGGTTTAATAATTAAATTTTTAAAATTTGTATTTAAATTTTTAAATTTTAAAATTTAAAGTTTTAATATTTAAATTTTTAAAATTTAGTATTTAAATTTTTAAATTTTAAAATTTAAAGTTATAATAATTAAATATTTAAAATTTAGTATTTAAATTTTAAAATTTAAATTTTTAAATTTTAAAATTTAAAATTTTAATAATTAAATTTTTAAAATTTAGTATTTAAATTTTTAAATTTTAAAATTTAAAGTTTTAATAATGAAATTTTTAAAATTTAGTATTTAAATTTTTAAATTATAAATTTAAAATTTTAATAATTAAATTTTTAAAATTTAGTATTTAAATATTCAAATTTTAAAATTTAAGGATTTAATATTTAAAGTTTTAAAATTTAGTATTTAAATTTTTAAATTTTTAAATTTAAATTTTATTAATTAAAGTTTTAAAATTTAGTATTTAAAATTTTAAACTTTAAAATTTAAAGTTTTAATTATTAAATTTTTTAAATTTATTATTTAAATTTTTAAATTTTAAAATTTAAAGTTATAATAATTAAATTTTTAAAATTTGTATTTAAATTTTTAAATTTTAAAATTTAAAGTTTTAATAATTAAATTTTTAAAATTTAAAGTTTTAATAATTAAATTTTTAAAATTTAGTATTTAAATTTTTAAATTTTAAAATTTAAAGTTTTAATAATTAAATTTTTAAAATTTGTATTTAAATTTTTAAATTTTAAAATTTAAAGTTTTAATAATTAAATTTTTAAAATTTAGTATTTAAATTTTTAAATTTTAAAATTTAAATTTTTAAATTTTAAAATTTAAATTTTTAAATTTTAAAATTTAAAATTTCAATAATTAAATTTTTAAAATTTAGTATTTAAATTTTTAAATTTTAAAATTTAAAGTTTTAATAATTAAATTTTTAAAATTTAGTATTTAAATTTTTAAATTTTAAAGTTTAAAGTTTTAATAATTATATTTTTAAAATTTAGTATTTAAATTTTAAAATTTAAATTTTTAAATTTTAAAATTTAAAATGTTAATAATTAAATTTTTAAAATTTAGTATTTAAATTTTTAAATTTTAAAATTTAAAGTTTTAATAATTAAATATTTAAAATTTGTATTTAAATTTATAAATTTTAAAATTTAAAGTTTTAATAATTAAATTTTTAAAATTTAGTATTTAAATTTTTAAATTTTAAAGTTTAAAGTTTTAATAATTAAATTTTTAAAATTTAGTATTTAAATTTTAAAATTTAAATTTTTAAATTTTAATAATTAAATTTTTAAAATTTAGTATTTAAATTTTTAAATTTTAAAATTTAAAGTTTTAATAATTAAATTTTTAAAATTTGTATTTAAATTTTTAAATTTTAAAATTTAAAGTTTTAATAATTAAATTTTTAAAATTTAGTATTTAAATTTTTAAATTTTAAAATTTGAAGTTTTAATAATTAATTTTTAAAATTTAGTATTTAAATTTTAAAATTTAAATTTTTAAATTTTAAAATTTAAAATTTTAATAATTAAATTTTTAAAATTTAGTATTTAAATTTTTAAATTTTAAAGTTTGAAGTTTTAATAATTAATTTTTAAAATTTAGTATTTAAATTTTAAAATTTAAATTTTTAAATTTTAAAATTTAAAGTTTTAATAATTAAATTTTTAAAATTTGTATTTAAATTTTTAAATTTTAAAATTTATAGTTTTAATAATTAAATTTTTAAAATTTGTATTTAAATTTTTAAATTTTAAAATTTAAAGTTTTAATAATTAAATTTTTAAAATTTAGTATTTAAATTTTTAAATTTTAACGTTTGAAGTTTTAATAATTAATTTTTAAAATTTAGTATTTAAATTTTAAAATTTAAATTTTTAAATTTTAAAATTTAAAGTTTTAATAATTAAATTTTTAAAATTTAGTATTTAAATTTTTAAATTTTAAAATTTAAAATTTTAATAATTAAATTTTTAAAATTTAGTATTTAAATTTTTAAATTTTAAAATTTAAAGTTTTAATAATGAAATTTTTAAAATTTAGTATTTAAATTTTTAAATTATAAATTTAAAATTTTAATAATTAAATTTTTAAAATTTAGTATTTAAATATTCAAATTTTAAAATTTAAGGATTTAATATTTAAAGTTTTAAAATTTAGTATTTAAATTTTTAAATTTTTAAATTTAAATTTTATTAATTAAAGTTTTAAAATTTAGTATTTAAAATTTTAAACTTTAAAATTTAAAGTTTTAATAATTAAATTTTTTAAATTTATTATTTAAATTTTTAAATTTTAAAATTTAAAGTTATAATAATTAAATTTTTAAAATTTGTATTTAAATTTTTAAATTTTAAAATTTAAAGTTTTAATAATTAAATTTTTAAAATTTAAAGTTTTAATAATTAAATTTTTAAAATTTAGTATTTAAATTTTTAAATTTTAAAATTTAAAGTTTTAATAATTAAATTTTTAAAATTTGTATTTAAATTTTTAAATTTTAAAATTTAAAGTTTTAATAATTAAATTTTTAAAATTTAGTATTTAAATTTTTAAATTTTAAAATTTAAATTTTTAAATTTTAAAATTTAAATTTTTAAATTTTAAAATTTAAAATTTCAATAATTAAATTTTTAAAATTTAGTATTTAAATTTTTAAATTTTAAAATTTAAAGTTTTAATAATTAAATTTTTAAAATTTAGTATTTAAATTTTTAAATTTTAAAGTTTAAAGTTTTAATAATTATATTTTTAAAATTTAGTATTTAAATTTTAAAATTTAAATTTTTAAATTTTAAAATTTAAAATGTTAATAATTAAATTTTTAAAATTTAGTATTTAAATTTGTAAATTTTAAAATTTAAAGTTTTAATAATTAAATATTTAAAATTTGTATTTAAATTTATAAATTTTAAAGTTTAAAGTTTTAATAATTAAATTTTTAAAATTTAGTATTTAAATTTTAAAATTTAAATTTTTAAATTTTAATAATTAAATTTTTAAAATTTAGTATTTAAATTTTTAAATTTTAAAATTTAAAGTTTCAATAATTAAATTTTTAAAATTTGTATTTAAATTTTTAAATTTTAAAATTTAAAGTTTTAATAATTAAATTTTTAAAATTTAGTATTTAAATTTTTAAATTTTAAAATTTGAAGTTTTAATAATTAATTTTTAAAATTTAGTATTTAAATTTTAAAATTTAAATTTTTAAATTTTAAAATTTAAAATTTTAATAATTAAATTTTTAAAATTTAGTATTTAAATTTTTAAATTTTAAAGTTTGAAGTTTTAATAATTAATTTTTAAAATTTAGTATTTAAATTTTAAAATTTAAATTTTTAAATTTTAAAATTTAAAGTTTTAATAATTAAATTTTTAAAATTTGTATTTAAATTTTTAAATTTTAAAATTTATAGTTTTAATAATTAAATTTTTAAAATTTGTATTTAAATTTTTAAATTTTAAAATTTAAAGTTTTAATAATTAAATTTTTAAAATTTAGTATTTAAATTTTTAAATTTTAACGTTTGAAGTTTTAATAATTAATTTTTAAAATTTAGTATTTAAATTTTAAAATTTAAATTTTTAAATTTTAAAATTTAAAGTTTTAATAATTAAATTTTTAAAATTTAGTATTTAAATTTTTAAATTTTTAAATTTAAAGTTTTAATAATTAAATTTTTAAAATTTGTATTTAAATTTTTAAATTTTAAATTTTAAAGTTTTAATAATTAAATTTTTAAAATTTAGTATTTAAATTTTTAAATTTTAAAATTTAAAGGTTTAATAATTAAATTTTTAAAATTTGTATTTAAATTTTTAAATTTTAAAATTTAAAGTTTTAATAATTAAATTTTTAAAATTTAGTATTTAAATTTTTAAATTTAAAACTTTAATAATTAAATTTTTAAAATTTAGTATTTAAATTTTTAAATTTTAAAATTTAAAGATTTAATAATTAAATTCTAAGAATTTAGTATTTAAATTTTTAAATTTTAAAATTTAAAGTTTTAATATTTAAATTTTTAAAATTTAGTATTTAAATTTTTAAATTTTAAAATTTAAAGTTATAATAATAAAATATTTAAAATTTAGTATTTAAATTTTAAAATTTAAATTTTTAAATTTTAAAATTTAAAATTTTAATAATTAAATTTTTAAAATTTAGTATTTAAATTTTTAAATTTTAAAATTTAAAGTTTTAATAATGAAATTTTTAAAATTTGGTATTTAAATTTTTAAATTATAAATTTAATATTTAAAGTTTTAAAATTTAGTATTTAAATTTTTAAATTTTTAAATTTAAATTTTATTAATTAAAGTTTTAAAATTTAGTATTTAAAATTTTAAACTTTAAAATTTAAAGTTTTAATAATTAAATTTTTAAAATTTATTATTTAAATTTTTAAATTTTAAAATTTAAAGTTATAATAATTAAATTTTTAAAATTTGTATTTAAATTTTTAAATTTTAAAATTTAAAGTTTTAATAATTAAATTTTTAAAATTTAGTATTTAAAATTTAAAGTTTTAATAATTAAATTTTTAAAATTTTGTATTTAAATTTTTAAATTTTAAAATTTAAAGTTTTAATAATTAAATTTTTAAAATTTGTATTTAAATTATTAAATTTTAAAATTTAAAGTTTTAATAATTAAATTTTTAAAATTTAGTATTTAAATTTTTAAATTTTAAAATTTAAATTTTTAAATTTTAAAATTTAAATTTTTAAATTTTAAAATTTAAAATTTCAATAATTAAATTTTTAAAATTTAGTATTTAAATTTTTAAATTTTAAAATTTAAAGTTTTAATAATTAAATTTTTAAAATTTAGTATTTAAATTTTTAAATTTTAAAGTTTAAAGTTTTAATAATTAAATTTTTAAAATTTAGTATTTAAATTTTAAAATTTAAATTTTTAAATTTTAAAATTTAAAATTTTAATAATTAAATTTTTAAAATTTAGTATTTAAATTTTTAAATTTTAAAATTTAAAGTTTTAATAATTAAATATTTAAAATTTGTATTTAAATTTATAAATTTTAAAATTTAAAGTTTTAATAATTAAATTTTTAAAATTTAGTATTTAAATTTTTAAATTTTAAAGTTTAAAGTTTTAATAATTATATTTTTAAAATTTAGTATTTAAATTTTAAAATTTAAATTTTTAAATTTTAATAATTAAATTTTTAAAATTTAGTATTTAAATTTTTAAATTTTAAAATTTAAAGTTTTAATAATTAAATTTTTAAAATTTGTATTTAAATTTTTAAATTTTAAAATTTAAAGTTTTAATAATTAAATTTTTAAAATTTAGTATTTAAATTTTTAAATTTAAAACTTTAATAATTAAATTTTTAAAATTTAGTTTTTAAATTTTTAAATTTTAAAATTTAAAGTTTTAATAATTAAATTTTAAGAATTTAGTATTTAAATTTTTAAATTTTAAAATTTAAAGTTTTAATATTTAAATTTTTAAAATTTAGTATTTAAATTTTTAAATTTTAAAATTTAAAGTTATAATAATTAAATATTTAAAATTTAGTATTTAAATTTTAAAATTTAAATTTTTAAATTTTAAAATTTAAAATTTTAATAATTAAATTTTTAAAATTTAGTATTTAAATTTTTAAATTTTAAAATTTTAAGTTTTAATAACGAAATTTTTAAAATTTAGTATTTAAATTTTTAAATTATAAATTTAAAATTCTAATAATTAAATTTTTAAAATTTAGTATTTAAATATTCAAATTTTAAAATTTAAGGATTTAATATTTAAAGTTTTAAAATTTAGTATTTAAATTTTTAAATTTAAATTTTATTAATTAAAGTTTTAAAATTTAGTATTTAAAATTTTAAACTTTAAAATTTAAAGTTTTAATAATTAAATTTTTAAAATTTATTATTTAAATTTTTAAATTTTAAAATTTAAAGTTATAATAATTAAATTTTTAAAATTTGTATTTAAATTTTTAAATTTTAAAATTTAAAGTTTTAATAATTCAATTTTTAAAATTTAGTATTTAAAATTTAAAGTTTTAATAATTAAATTTTTAAAATTTAGTATTTAAATTTTTAAATTTTAAAATTTAAAGTTTTAATAATTAAATTTTTAAAATTTGTATTTAAATTTTTAAATTTTAAAATTTAAAATTTTAATAATTAAATTTTTAAAATTTAGTATTTAAATTTTTAAATTTTAAAATTTAAATTTTTAAATTTTAAAATTTAAATTTTTAAATTTTAAAATTTAAAATTTCAATAATTAAATTTTTAAAATTTAGTATTTAAATTTTTAAATTTTAAAATTTAAAGTTTTAATAATTAAATTTTTAAAATTTAGTATTTAAATTTTTAAATTTTAAAGTTTAAAGTTTTAATAATTAAATTTTTAAAATTTAGTATTTAAATTTTAAAATTTAAATTTTTAAATTTTAAAATTTAAAATTTTAATAATTAAATTTTTAAAATTTAGTATTTAAATTTTTAAATTTAAAGTTCTAATAATTAAATATTTAAAATTTGTATTTAAATTTATAAATTTTAAAATTTAAAGTTTTAATAATTAAATTTTTAAAATTTAGTATTTAAATTTTTAAATTTTAAAGTTTAAAGTTTTAATAATTAAATTTTTAAAATTTAGTATTTAAATTTTAAAATTTAAATTTTTAAATTTTAATAATTAAATTTTTAAAATTTAGTATTTAAATTTTTAAATTTTAAAATTTAAAGTTTTAATAATTAAATTTTTAAAATTTGTATTTAAATTTTTAAATTTTAAAATTTATAGTTTTAATAATTAAATTTTTAAAATTTAGTATTTAAATTTTTAAATTTTAAAATTTAAACTTTTTAATAATTAAATTTTTAAAATTTGTATTTAAATTTTTAAATTTTAAAATTTAAAGATTTAATAATTAAATTCTAAGAATTTAGTATTTAAATTTTTAAATTTTAAAATTTAAAGTTTTAATATTTAAATTTTTAAAATTTAGTATTTAAATTTTTAAATTTTAAAATTTAAAGTTATAATAATAAAATATTTAAAATTTAGTATTTAAATTTTAAAATTTAAATTTTTAAATTTTAAAATTTAAAATTTTAATAATTAAATTTTTAAAATTTAGTATTTAAATTTTTAAATTTTAAAATTTAAAGTTTTAATAATGAAATTTTTAAAATTTGGTATTTAAATTTTTAAATTATAAATTTAATATTTAAAGTTTTAAAATTTAGTATTTAAATTTTTAAATTTTTAAATTTAAATTTTATTAATTAAAGTTTTAAAATTTAGTATTTAAAATTTTAAACTTTAAAATTTAAAGTTTTAATAATTAAATTTTTAAAATTTATTATTTAAATTTTTAAATTTTAAAATTTAAAGTTATAATAATTAAATTTTTAAAATTTGTATTTAAATTTTTAAATTTTAAAATTTAAAGTTTTAATAATTAAATTTTTAAAATTTAGTATTTAAAATTTAAAGTTTTAATAATTAAATTTTTAAAATTTTGTATTTAAATTTTTAAATTTTAAAATTTAAAGTTTTAATAATTAAATTTTTAAAATTTGTATTTAAATTATTAAATTTTAAAATTTAAAGTTTTAATAATTAAATTTTTAAAATTTAGTATTTAAATTTTTAAATTTTAAAATTTAAATTTTTAAATTTTAAAATTTAAATTTTTAAATTTTAAAATTTAAAATTTTAATAATTAAATTTTTAAAATTTAGTATTTAAATTTTTAAATTTTAAAATTTAAAGTTTTAATAATTAAATATTTAAAATTTGTATTTAAATTTATAAATTTTAAAATTTAAAGTTTTAATAATTAAATTTTTAAAATTTAGTATTTAAATTTTTAAATTTTAAAGTTTAAAGTTTTAATAATTATATTTTTAAAATTTAGTATTTAAATTTTAAAATTTAAATTTTTAAATTTTAATAATTAAATTTTTAAAATTTAGTATTTAAATTTTTAAATTTTAAAATTTAAAGTTTTAATAATTAAATTTTTAAAATTTGTATTTAAATTTTTAAATTTTAAAATTTAAAGTTTTAATAATTAAATTTTTAAAATTTAGTATTTAAATTTTTAAATTTAAAACTTTAATAATTAAATTTTTAAAATTTAGTTTTTAAATTTTTAAATTTTAAAATTTAAAGTTTTAATAATTAAATTTTAAGAATTTAGTATTTAAATTTTTAAATTTTAAAATTTAAAGTTTTAATATTTAAATTTTTAAAATTTAGTATTTAAATTTTTAAATTTTAAAATTTAAAGTTATAATAATTAAATATTTAAAATTTAGTATTTAAATTTTAAAATTTAAATTTTTAAATTTTAAAATTTAAAATTTTAATAATTAAATTTTTAAAATTTAGTATTTAAATTTTTAAATTTTAAAATTTTAAGTTTTAATAACGAAATTTTTAAAATTTAGTATTTAAATTTTTAAATTATAAATTTAAAATTCTAATAATTAAATTTTTAAAATTTAGTATTTAAATATTCAAATTTTAAAATTTAAGGATTTAATATTTAAAGTTTTAAAATTTAGTATTTAAATTTTTAAATTTAAATTTTATTAATTAAAGTTTTAAAATTTAGTATTTAAAATTTTAAACTTTAAAATTTAAAGTTTTAATAATTAAATTTTTAAAATTTATTATTTAAATTTTTAAATTTTAAAATTTAAAGTTATAATAATTAAATTTTTAAAATTTGTATTTAAATTTTTAAATTTTAAAATTTAAAGTTTTAATAATTCAATTTTTAAAATTTAGTATTTAAAATTTAAAGTTTTAATAATTAAATTTTTAAAATTTAGTATTTAAATTTTTAAATTTTAAAATTTAAAGTTTTAATAATTAAATTTTTAAAATTTGTATTTAAATTTTTAAATTTTAAAATTTAAAATTTTAATAAATAAATTTTTAAAATTTAGTATTTAAATTTTTAAATTTTAAAATTTAAATTTTTAAATTTTAAAATTTAAATTTTTAAATTTTAAAATTTAAAATTTCAATAATTAAATTTTTAAAATTTAGTATTTAAATTTTTAAATTTTAAAATTTAAAGTTTTAATAATTAAATTTTTAAAATTTAGTATTTAAATTTTTAAATTTTAAAGTTTAAAGTTTTAATAATTAAATTTTTAAAATTTAGTATTTAAATTTTAAAATTTAAATTTTTAAATTTTAAAATTTAAAATTTTAATAATTAAATTTTTAAAATTTAGTATTTAAATTTTTAAATTTAAAGTTCTAATAATTAAATATTTAAAATTTGTATTTAAATTTATAAATTTTAAAATTTAAAGTTTTAATAATTAAATTTTTAAAATTTAGTATTTAAATTTTTAAATTTTAAAGTTTAAAGTTTTAATAATTAAATTTTTAAAATTTAGTATTTAAATTTTAAAATTTAAATTTTTAAATTTTAATAATTAAATTTTTAAAATTTAGTATTTAAATTTTTAAATTTTAAAATTTAAAGTTTTAATAATTAAATTTTTAAAATTTGTATTTAAATTTTTAAATTTTAAAATTTATAGTTTTAATAATTAAATTTTTAAAATTTAGTATTTAAATTTTTAAATTTTAAAATTTAAACTTTTTAATAATTAAATTTTTAAAATTTGTATTTAAATTTTTAAATTTTAAAATTTAAAGTTTTAATAATTAAATTTTTAAAATTTAGTATTTAAATTTTTAAAATTTAGTATTTAAATTTTTAAATTTTAACGTTTGAAGTTTTAATAATTAATTTTTAAAATTTAGTATTTAAATTTTAAAATTTAAATTTTTAAATTTTAAAATTTAAAGTTTTAATAATTAAATTTTTAAAATTTAGTATTTAAATTTTTAAATTTTAAAGTTTGAAGTTTTAATAATTAATTTTTAAAATTTAGTATTTAAATTTTAAAATTTAAATTTTTAAATTTTAAAATTTAAAATTTTAATAATTAAATTTTTAAAATTTGTATTTAAATTTTTAAATTTTAAAATTTAAAGGTTTAATAATTAAATTTTTAAAATTTGTATTTAAATTTTTAAATTTTAAAATTTATAGTTTTAATAATTAAATTTTTAAAATTTAGTATTTAAATTTTTAAATTTTAAAATTTAAACTTTTTAATAATTAAATTTTTAAAATTTGTATTTAAATTTTTAAATTTTAAAATTTAAAGTTTTAATAATTAAATTTTTAAAATTTAGTATTTAAATATTTAAATTTTAACGTTTGAAGTTTTAATAATTAATTTTTAAAATTTAGTATTTAAATTTTAAAATTTAAATTTTTAAATTTTAAAATTTAAAGTTTTAATAATTAAATTTTTAAAATTTAGTATTTAAATTTTTAAATTTTAAAATTTAAAGGTTTAATAATTAAATTTTTAAAATTTGTATTTAAATTTTTAAATTTTAAAATTTAAAGTTTTAATAATTAAATTTTTAAAATTTAATATTTAAATTTTTAAACTTTAAAATTTAAAGTTTTAATAATTAAATTTTTAAAATTTAGTATTTAAATTTTTAAATTTAAAACTTTAATAATTAAATTTTTAAAATTTAGTATTTAAATTTTTAAATTTTAAAATTTAAAATTTTAATAATTAAATTCTAAGAATTTAGTATTTAAATTTTTAAATTTTAAAATTTAAAGTTTTAATATTTAAATTTTTAAAATTTAGTATTTAAATTTTTAAATTTTAAAATTTAAAGTTATAATAATTAAATATTTAAAATTTAGTATTTAAATTTTAAAATTTAAATTTTTAAATTTTAATAATTAAATTTTTAAAATTTAGTATTTAAATTTTTAAATTTTAAAATTTAAAGTTTTAATAATTAAATTTTTAAAATTTAGTATTTAAATTTTAAAATTTAAATTTTTAAATTTTAATAATTAAATTTTTAAAATTTAGTATTTAAATTTTTAAATTTTAAAATTTAAAGTTTTAATAATTAAATTTTTAAAATTTGTATTTAAATTTTTAAATTTTAAAATTTAAATTTTTAAATTTTAAAATTTAAATTTTTAAATTTTAAAATTTAAAATTTCAATAATTAAATTTTTAAACTTTAGTATTTAAATTTTTAAATTTTAAAATTTAAAGTTTTAATAATTAAATTTTTAAAATTTAGTATTTAAATTTTTAAATTTTAAAGTTTAAAGTTTTAATAATTAAATTTTTAAAATTTAGTATTTAAATTTTAAAATTTAAATTTTTAAATTTTAAAATTTAAAATTTTAATAATTAAATTTTTAAAATTTAGTATTTAAATTTTTAAATTTTAAAATTTAAAGTTTTAATAATTAAATATTTAAAATTTGTATTTAAATTTATAAATTTTAAAATTTAAAGTTTTAATAATTAAATTTTTAAAATTTAGTATTTAAATTTTTAAATTTTAAAGTTTAATGATTTAATAATTAAATTTTTAAAATTTAGTATTTAAATTTTAAAATTTAAATTTTTAAATTTTAATAATTAAATTTTTAAAATTTAGTATTTAAATTTTTAAATTTTAAAATTTAAAGTTTTAATAATTAAATTTTTAAAATTTGTATTTAAATTTTTAAATTTTAAAATTTAAAGTTTTAATAATTAAATTTTTAAAATTTAGTATTTAAATTTTTAAATTTTAAAATTTGAAGTTTTAATAATTAATTTTTAAAATTTAGTATTTAAATTTTAAAATTTAAATTTTTAAATTTTAAAATTTAAAATTTTAATAATTAAATTTTTAAAATTTAGTATTTAAATTTATAAATTTTAAAGTTTGAAGTTTTAATAATTAATTTTTAAAATTTAGTAATTAATTTTTAAAATTTAGTATTTAAATTTTAAAATTTAAATTTTTAAATTTTAAAATTTAAAATTTTAATAATTAAATTTTTAAAATTTGTATTTAAATTTTTAAATTTTAAAATTTAAAGGTTTAATAATTAAATTTTTAAAATTTGTATTTAAATTTTTAAATTTTAAAATTTAAAGTTTTAATAATTAAATTTTTAAAATTTAGTATTTAAATTTTTAAATTTTAAAATTTAAAGTTTTAATAATTAAATTTTTAAAATTTGTATTTAAATTTTTATATTTTAAAATTTAAAGTTTTAATAATTAAATTTTTAAAATTTAGTATTTAAATTTTTAAATTTTAACGTTTGAAGTTTTAATAATTAATTTTTAAAATTTAGTATTTAAATTTTAAAATTTAAATTTTTAAATTTTAAAATTTAAAATTTTAATAATTAAATTTTTAAAATTTAGTATTTAAATTTATAAATTTTAAAATTTAAAGTTTTAATAACTAAATTTTTTAAATTTGTATTTAAATTTATAAATTTTAAAATTTAAAATTTTAATAATTAAATTTTTAAAATTTAGTATTTAAATTTTTAAATTTTAAAGTTTAGAGTTTTAATAATTAAATTTTTAAAATTTAGTATTTAAATTTTAAAATTTAAATTTTTAAATTTTAAAATTTAAAATTTTAATAATTAAATTTTTAAAATTTAGTATTTAAATTTTTAAATTTTAAAATTTAAAGTTATAATAATTAAATATTTAAAATTTAGTATTTAAATTTTTAAATTTTAAAATTTAAAGTTTTAATAATTAAATTTTTAAAATTTAGTATTTAAATTTTAAAATTTAAATTTTTAAATTTTAAAATTTAAAATTTTAATAATTAAATTTTTAAAATTTAGTATTTAAATTTTTAAATTTTAAAATTTAAAGTTTTAATAATGAAATTTTTAAAATTTAGTATTTAAATTTTTAAATTATAAATTTAAAATTTTAATAATTAAATTTTTAAAATTTAGTATATAAATATTCAAATTTTAAAATTTAAGGATTTAATATTTAAAGTTTTAAAATTTAGTATTTAAATTTTTAAATTTTTAAATTTAAATTTTAATAATTAAAGTTTTAAAATTTAGTATTTAAAATTTTAAACTTTAAAATTTAAAGTTTTAATAATTAAATTTTTAAAATTTAGTATTTAAATTTTTAAATTTTAAAATTTAAAGTTATAATAATTAAATTTTTAAAATTTGTATTTAAATTTTTAAATTTTAAAATTTAAAGTTTTAATAATTAAATTTTTAAAATTTAGTATTTAAAATTTAAAGTTTTAATAATTAAATTTTTAAAATTTAGTATTTAAATTTTTAAATTTTAAAATTTAAATTTTTAAATTTTAAAATTTAAATTTTTAAATTTTATAATTTAAAATTTCAATAGTTAAATTTTTAAAATTTAGTATTTAAATTTTTAAATTTTAAAATTTAAAGTTTTAATAATTAAAATTTTAAAATTTAGTATTTAAATTTTTAAATTTTAAAGTTTAAAGTTTTAATAATTAAATTTTTAAAATTTAGTATTTAAATTTTAAAATTTAAATTTTTAAATTTTAAAATTTAAAATTTTAATAATTAAAATTTTTAAAATTTAGTATTTAAATTTTTAAATTTTAAAATTTAAAGTTTTAATAATTAAATATTTAAAATTTGTATTTAAATTTATAAATTTTAAAATTTAAAGTTTTAATAATTAAATTTTTAAAATTTAGTATTTAAATTTTTAAATTTTAAAGTTTAAAGTTTTAATAATTAAATTTTTAAAATTCAGTATTTAAATTTTAAAATTTAAATTTTTAAATTTTAATAATTAAATTTTTAAAATTTAGTATTTAAATTTTTAAATTTTAAAATTTAAAGTTTTAATAATTAAATTTTTAAAATTTGTATTTAAATTTTTAAATTTTAAAATTTAAAGTTTTAATAATTAAATTTTTAAAATTTAGTATTTAAATTTTTAAATTTTAAAATTTGAAGTTTTAATAATTAATTTTTAAAATTTAGTATTTAAATTTTAAAATTTAAATTTTTAAATTATAAAATTTAAAATTTTAATAATTAAATTTTTAAAATTTAGTATTTAAATTTTTAAATTTTAAAATTTAAAGTTTTAATAACTAAATTTTTAAAATTTGTATTTAAATTTATAAATTTTAAAATTTAAAATTTTAATAATTAAATTTTTAAAATTTAGTATTTAAATTTTTAAATTTTAAAGTTTAGAGTTTTAATAATTAAATTTTTAAAATTTAGTATTTAAATTTTAAAATTTAAATTTTTAAATTTTAAAATTTAAAATTTTAATAATTAAATTTTTAAAATTTAGTATTTAAATTTTTAAATTTTAAAATTTAAAGTTATAATAATTAAATTTTTAAAATTTAGTATTTAAATTTTTAAATTTTAAAATTTAAAGTTTTAATAATTAAATTTTTAAAATGTAGTATTTAAATTTTAAAATTTAAATTTTTAAATTTTAAAACTTAAAATTTTAATAATTAAATTTTTAAAATTTAGTATTTAAATTTTTAAATTTTAAAATATAAAGATTTAATAATGAAATTTTCAAAATTTAGTATTTAAATTTTTAAATTTTAAAATTTAAAGTTATAATAATTAAATATTTAAAATTTAGTATTTAAATTTTAAAATTTAAATTTTTAAATTTTAAAATTTAAAATTTTAATAATTAAATTTTTAAAATTTAGTATTTAAATTTTTAAATTTTAAAATTTAAAGTTATAATAATTAAATATTTAAAATTTAGTATTTAAATTTTAAAATTTAAATTTTTAAATTTTAAAATTTAAAATTTTAATAATTAAATTTTTAAAATTTAGTATTTAAATTTTTAAATTTTAAAATTTAAAGTTTTAATAATGAAATTTTTAAAATTTAGTATTTAAATTTTTAAATTATAAATTTAAAATTTTAATAATTAAATTTTTAAAATTTAGTATTTAAATATTCAAATTTTAAAATTTAAGGATTTAATATTTAAAGTTTTAAAATTTAGTATTTAAATTTTTAAATTTTTAAATTTAAATTTTAATAATTAAAGTTTTAAAATTTAGTATTTAAAATTTTAAACTTTAAAATTTAAAGTTTTAATAATTAAATTTTTAAAATTTAGTATTTAAATTTTTAAATTTTAAAATTTAATGTTATAATAATTAAATTTTTAAAATTTGTATTTAAATTTTTAAATTTTAAAATTTAAAGTTTTAATAATTAAATTTTAAAAATTTAGTATTTAAAATTTAAAGTTTTAATAATTAAATTTTTAAAATTTAGTATTTAAATTTTTAAATTTTAAAATTTAAAGTTTTAATAATTAAATTTTTAAAATATGTATTTAAATTTTTAAATTTTAAAATTTAAAGTTTTAATAATTAAATTTTTAAAATTTAGTATTTAAATTTTTAAATTTTAAAATTTAAAGTTTTAACAATTAAATTTTTAAAATTTAGTATTTAAATTTTTAAATTTTAAAATTTAAAGTTTTAATAATTAAATTTTTAAAATTTGTATTTAAATTTATAAATTTTAAAATTTAAAGTTTTAATAATTAAATTTTTAAAATTTAGTATTTAAATTTTTAAATTTTAAAGTTTAAACTTTTAATAATTAAATTTTTAAAATTTAGTATTTAAATTTTAAAATTTAAATTTTTAAATTTTAATAATTAAATTTTTAAAATTTAGTATTTAAATTTTTAAATTTTAAAATTTAAAGTTTTAATAATTAAATTTTTAAAATTTGTATTTAAATTTTTAAATTTTAAAATTTAAAGTTTTAATAATTAAATTTTTAAAATTTAGTATTTAAATTTTTAAATTTTAAAATTTGAAGTTTTAATAATTAATTTTTAAAATTTAGTATTTAAATTTTAAAATTTAAATTTTTAAATTTTAAAATTTAAAATTTTAATAATTAAATTTTTAAAATTTAGTATTTAAATTTTTAAATTTTAAAGTTTGAAGTTTTAATAATTAATTTTTAAAATCTAGTATTTAAATTTTAAAATTTAAATTTTTAAATTTTAAAATTTAAAATTTTAATAATTAAATTTTTAAAATTTATATTTAAATTTTTAAATTTTAAAATTTAAAGGATTAATAATTAAATTTTTAAAATTTGTATTTAAATTTTTAAATTTTAAAATTTAAAGTTTTAATAATTAAATTTTTAAAATTTAGTATTTAAATTTTTAAATTTTAAAATTTAAAGTTTTAATAATTAAATTTTTAAAATTTAGTATTTAAATTTTTAAATTTTAACGTTTGAAGTTTTAATAATTAATTTTTAAAATTTAGTATATAAATTTTAAAATTTAAATTTTTAAATTTTAAAATTTAAAATTTTAATAATTAAATTTTTAAAATTTAGTATTTAAATTTTTAAATTTTAAAATTTAAAGTTTTAATAACTAAATTTTTAAAATCTGTATTTAAATTTATAAATTTTAAAATTTAAAATTTTAATAATTAAATTTTTAAAATTTAGTATTTGAATTTTTAAATTTTAAAGTTTAGAGTTTTAATAATTATATTTTTAAAATTTAGTATTTAAATTTTAAAATTTAAATTTTTAAATTTTAAAATTTAAAATTTTAATAATTAAATTTTTAAAATTTAGTATTTAAATTTTTAAATTTTAAAATTTAAAGTTATAATAATTAAATTTTTAAAATTTAGTATTTAAATTTTTAAATTTTAAAATTTAAAGTTTTAATAATTAAATTTTTAAAATGTAGTATTTAAATTTTAAAATTTAAATTTTTAAATTTTAAAATTTAAAATTTTAATAATTAAATTTTTAAAATTTAGTATTTAAATTTTTAAATTTTAAAGTTTAGAGTTTTAATAATTAAATTTTTAAAATTTAGTATTTAAATTTTAAAATTTTAAAATTTAAAGATTTAATATTTAAAGTTTTAAAATTTAGTATTTAAATTTTTATATTTTAACATTTAAATTTTAATAATTAAAGTTTTAAAATTTAGTATTTAAAATTTTAAACTTTAAAATTTAAAGTTTTAATAATTAAATTTTTAAAATTTAGTATTTAAATTTTTAAATTTTAAGATTTAAAGTTTTAATAATTAAATTTTTAAAATTTGTATTTAAATTTTTAAATTTTAAAATTTAAAGTTTTAATAATTAAATTTTTAAAATTCAGTATTTAAATTTTAAAATTTAAATTTTTAAATTTTAATAATTAAATTTTTAAAATTTAGTATTTAAATTTTTAAATTTTAAAATTTAAAGTTTTAATAATTAAATTTTTAAAATTTAGTATTTAAATTTTTAAATTTTAAAGTTTAAAGTTTTAATAATTAAATTTTTAAAATTCAGTATTTAAATTTTAAAATTTAAATTTTTAAATTTTAATAATTAAATTTTTAAAATTTAGTATTTAAATTTTTAAATTTTAAAATTTAAAGTTTTAATAATTAAATTTTTAAAATTTGTATTTAAATTTTTAAATTTTAAAATTTAAAGTTTTAATAATTAAATTTTTAAAATTTAGTATTTAAATTTTTAAATTTTAAAATTTGAAGTTTTAATAATTAATTTTTAAAATTTAGTATTTAAATTTTAAAATTTAAATTTTTAAATTATAAAATTTAAAATTTTAATAATTAAATTTTTAAAATTTAGTATTTAAATTTTTAAATTTTAAAATTTAAAGTTTTAATAACTAAATTTTTAAAATTTGTATTTAAATTTATAAATTTTAAAATTTAAAATTTTAATAATTAAATTTTTAAAATTTAGTATTTAAATTTTTAAATTTTAAAGTTTAGAGTTTTAATAATTAAATTTTTAAAATTTAGTATTTAAATTTTAAAATTTAAATTTTTAAATTTTAAAATTTAAAATTTTAATAATTAAATTTTTAAAATTTAGTATTTAAATTTTTAAATTTTAAAATTTAAAGTTATAATAATTAAATTTTTAAAATTTAGTATTTAAATTTTTAAATTTTAAAATTTAAAGTTTTAATAATTAAATTTTTAAAATGTAGTATTTAAATTTTAAAATTTAAATTTTTAAATTTTAAAACTTAAAATTTTAATAATTAAATTTTTAAAATTTAGTATTTAAATTTTTAAATTTTAAAATATAAAGATTTAATAATGAAATTTTCAAAATTTAGTATTTAAATTTTTAAATTTTAAAATTTAAAGTTATAATAATTAAATATTTAAAATTTAGTATTTAAATTTTAAAATTTAAATTTTTAAATTTTAAAATTTAAAATTTTAATAATTAAATTTTTAAAATTTAGTATTTAAATTTTTAAATTTTAAAATTTAAAGTTATAATAATTAAATATTTAAAATTTAGTATTTAAATTTTAAAATTTAAATTTTTAAATTTTAAAATTTAAAATTTTAATAATTAAATTTTTAAAATTTAGTATTTAAATTTTTAAATTTTAAAATTTAAAGTTTTAATAATGAAATTTTTAAAATTTAGTATTTAAATTTTTAAATTATAAATTTAAAATTTTAATAATTAAATTTTTAAAATTTAGTATTTAAATATTCAAATTTTAAAATTTAAGGATTTAATATTTAAAGTTTTAAAATTTAGTATTTAAATTTTTAAATTTTTAAATTTAAATTTTAATAATTAAAGTTTTAAAATTTAGTATTTAAAATTTTAAACTTTAAAATTTAAAGTTTTAATAATTAAATTTTTAAAATTTAGTATTTAAATTTTTAAATTTTAAAATTTAATGTTATAATAATTAAATTTTTAAAATTTGTATTTAAATTTTTAAATTTTAAAATTTAAAGTTTTAATAATTAAATTTTAAAAATTTAGTATTTAAAATTTAAAGTTTTAATAATTAAATTTTTAAAATTTAGTATTTAAATTTTTAAATTTTAAAATTTAAAGTTTTAATAATTAAATTTTTAAAATATGTATTTAAATTTTTAAATTTTAAAATTTAAAGTTTTAATAATTAAATTTTTAAAATTTAGTATTTAAATTTTTAAATTTTAAAATTTAAAGTTTTAACAATTAAATTTTTAAAATTTAGTATTTAAATTTTTAAATTTTAAAATTTAAAGTTTTAATAATTAAATTTTTAAAATTTGTATTTAAATTTATAAATTTTAAAATTTAAAGTTTTAATAATTAAATTTTTAAAATTTAGTATTTAAATTTTTAAATTTTAAAGTTTAAACTTTTAATAATTAAATTTTTAAAATTTAGTATTTAAATTTTAAAATTTAAATTTTTAAATTTTAATAATTAAATTTTTAAAATTTAGTATTTAAATTTTTAAATTTTAAAATTTAAAGTTTTAATAATTAAATTTTTAAAATTTGTATTTAAATTTTTAAATTTTAAAATTTAAAGTTTTAATAATTAAATTTTTAAAATTTAGTATTTAAATTTTTAAATTTTAAAATTTGAAGTTTTAATAATTAATTTTTAAAATTTAGTATTTAAATTTTAAAATTTAAATTTTTAAATTTTAAAATTTAAAATTTTAATAATTAAATTTTTAAAATTTAGTATTTAAATTTTTAAATTTTAAAGTTTGAAGTTTTAATAATTAATTTTTAAAATCTAGTATTTAAATTTTAAAATTTAAATTTTTAAATTTTAAAATTTAAAATTTTAATAATTAAATTTTTAAAATTTATATTTAAATTTTTAAATTTTAAAATTTAAAGGATTAATAATTAAATTTTTAAAATTTGTATTTAAATTTTTAAATTTTAAAATTTAAAGTTTTAATAATTAAATTTTTAAAATTTAGTATTTAAATTTTTAAATTTTAAAATTTAAAGTTTTAATAATTAAATTTTTAAAATTTAGTATTTAAATTTTTAAATTTTAACGTTTGAAGTTTTAATAATTAATTTTTAAAATTTAGTATATAAATTTTAAAATTTAAATTTTTAAATTTTAAAATTTAAAATTTTAATAATTAAATTTTTAAAATTTAGTATTTAAATTTTTAAATTTTAAAATTTAAAGTTTTAATAACTAAATTTTTAAAATCTGTATTTAAATTTATAAATTTTAAAATTTAAAATTTTAATAATTAAATTTTTAAAATTTAGTATTTGAATTTTTAAATTTTAAAGTTTAGAGTTTTAATAATTATATTTTTAAAATTTAGTATTTAAATTTTAAAATTTAAATTTTTAAATTTTAAAATTTAAAATTTTAATAATTAAATTTTTAAAATTTAGTATTTAAATTTTTAAATTTTAAAATTTAAAGTTATAATAATTAAATTTTTAAAATTTAGTATTTAAATTTTTAAATTTTAAAATTTAAAGTTTTAATAATTAAATTTTTAAAATGTAGTATTTAAATTTTAAAATTTAAATTTTTAAATTTTAAAATTTAAAATTTTAATAATTAAATTTTTAAAATTTAGTATTTAAATTTTTAAATTTTAAAGTTTAGAGTTTTAATAATTAAATTTTTAAAATTTAGTATTTAAATTTTAAAATTTTAAAATTTAAAGATTTAATATTTAAAGTTTTAAAATTTAGTATTTAAATTTTTATATTTTAACATTTAAATTTTAATAATTAAAGTTTTAAAATTTAGTATTTAAAATTTTAAACTTTAAAATTTAAAGTTTTAATAATTAAATTTTTAAAATTTAGTATTTAAATTTTTAAATTTTAAGATTTAAAGTTTTAATAATTAAATTTTTAAAATTTGTATTTAAATTTTTAAATTTTAAAATTTAAAGTTTTAATAATTAAATTTTTAAAATTTAGTATTTAAATTTTTAAATTTTAAAATTTAAAGTTTTAATAATTAAATTTTTAAAATTTGTATTTAAATTTTTAAATTTTAAAATTTAAAGTTTTAATAATTAAATTTTTAAAATTTGGTATTTAAATTTTTAAATTTTAAAATTTAAAGTTTTAACAATTAAATTTTTAAAATTTAGTATTTAAATTTTTAAATTTTAAAATTTAAAGTTTTAATAATTAAATTTTTAAAATTTAGTATTTAAATTTTTAAAATTTAAAGTTATAATAATTAAATTTTTAAAATTTAGTATTTATGTTTTTAAATTTTAAAATTTAAAGTTTTAATAATTAAATTTTTAAAATTTAGTATTTAAATTTTTAAATTTTAAAGTTTGAAGTTTTAATAATTAAATTTTTAAAATTTAGTATTTAAATTATAAAATTTAAATTTTTAAATTTTAACATTTAAAATTTCAATAACAAAATTTTTAAAATTTAGTATTTAAATTTTTAAATTTTAAAATATAAAGTTTTAATAATTAAATTTTTAAAATTTAGTATTTAAATTTTTAAATTTTAAAATTTAAATTTTTAAATTTTAAAATTTAAATTTTTAAATTTTAAAATTTAAATTTTTAAATTTTAAAATTTAAAATTTCAATAATTAAATTTTTAAAATTTAGTATTTAAATTTTTAAATTTTAAAATTTAAAGTTTTAATAATTAAATTTTTAAAATTTAGTATTTAAATTTTAAAATTTAAATTTTTAAATTTTAATAATTAAATTTTTTATAATTTAGTATTTAAATTTTTAAATTTTAAAATTTAAAGTTTTAATAATTAAATTTTTAAAATTTGTATTTAAATTTTTAAATTTTAAAATTTAAAGTTTTAATAATTAAATTTTTAAAATTTAGTATTTAAATTTTTAAATTTTAAAATTTGAAGTTTTAATAATTAATTTTTAAAATTTAGTATTTAAAATTTAAAATTTAAATTTTTAAATTTTAAAATTTAAAATTTTAATAATTAAATTTTTAAAATTTAGTATTTAAATTTTTAAATTTTAAAGTTTGAAGTTTTAATAATTAATTTTTAAAATTTAGTATTTAAATTTTAAAATTTAAATTTTTAAATTTTAAAATTTAAAATTTTAATAATTAAATTTTTAAAATTTGTATTTAAATTTTTAAATTTTAAAATTTAAAGGTTTAATAATTAAATTTTTAAAATTTGTATTTAAATTTTTAAATTTTAAAATTTAAAGTTTTAATAATTAAATTTTTAAAATTTAGTATTTAAATTTTTAAATTTTAAAATTTAAAGTTTTAATAATTAAATTTTTAAAATTTGTATTTAAATTTTTAAATTTTAAAATTTAAAGTTTTAATAATTAAATTTTTAAAATTTAGTATTTAAATTTTTAAATTTTAACGTTTGAAGTTTTAATAATTAATTTTTAAAATTTAGTATTTAAATTTTAAAATTTAAATTTTTAAATTTTAAAATTTAAAATTTTAATAATTAAATTTTTAAAATTTAGTATTTAAATTTTTAAATTTTAAAATTTAAAGTTATAATAATTAAATTTTTAAAATTTAGTATTTAAATTTTTAAATTTTAAAATTTAAAGTTTTAATAATTAAATTTTTAAAATGTAGTATTTAAATTTTAAAATTTAAATTTTTAAATTTTAAAATTTAAAATTTTAATAATTAAATTTTTAAAATTTAGTATTTAAATTTTTAAATTTTAAAATATAAAGTTTTAGTAATGAAATTTTTAAAATTTAGTATTTAAATTTTTAAATTTTAAAGTTTAGAGTTTTAATAATTAAATTTTTAAAATTTAGTATTTAAATTTTAAAATTTTAAAATTTAAAGATTTAATATTTAAAGTTTTAAAATTTAGGGTTTAAATTTTTAAATTTTAACATTTAAATTTTAATAATTAAAGTTTTAAAATTTAGTATTTAAAATTTTAAACTTTAAAATTTAAAGTTTTAATAATTAAATTTTTAAAATTTAGTATTTAAATTTTTAAATTTTAAAATTTAAAGTTTTAATAATTAAATTTTTAAAATTTGTATTTAAATTTTTAAATTTTAAAATTTAAAGTTTTAATAATTAAATTTTTAAAATTTAGTATTTAAATTTTTAAATTTTAAAATTTAAAGTTTTAATAATTAAATTTTTAAAATTTAGTATTTAAATTTTTAAATTTTAAAATTTAAAGTTTTAATAATTAAATATTTAAAATTTGTATTTAAATTTTTAAATTTTAAAATTTAAAGTTTTAATAATTAAATTTTTAAAATTTAGTATTTAAATTTTTAAATTTTAAAATTTAAAGGTTTAATAATTAAATTTTTAAAATTTGTATTTAAATTTTTAAAATTTAAAGTTTTAATAATTAAATTTTTAAAATTTAGTATTTAAATTTTTAAACTTTAAAATTTAAAGTTTTAATAATTAAATTTTTAAAATTTAGTATTTAAATTTTTAAATTTTCAAATTTAAAGTTTTAATAATTAAATTTTTAAAATTTAGTATTTAAATTTTTAAATTTTAAAATTTAAAGTTTTAATAATGAAATTTTTAAAATTTAGTATTTAAATTTTTAAATTATAAATTTAAAATTTTAATAATTAAATTTTTAAAATTTAGTATTTAAATATTCAAATTTTAAAATTTAAGGATTTAATATTTAAAGTTTTAAAATTTAGTATTTAAATTTTTAAATTTTTAAATTTAAATTTTAATAATTAAAGTTTTAAAATTTAGTATTTAAAATTTTAAACTTTAAAATTTAAAGTTTTAATAATTAAATTTTTAAAATTTAGTATTTAAATTTTTAAATTTTAAAATTTAAAGTTATAATAATTAAATTTTTAAAATTTGTATTTAAATTTTTAAATTTTAAAATTTAAAGTTTTAATAATTAAATTTTTAAAATTTAGTATTTAAAATTTAAAGTTTTAATAATTAAATTTTTAAAATTTAGTATTTAAATTTTTAAATTTTAAAATTTAAAGTTTTAATAATTAAATTTTTAAAATTTGTATTTAAATTTTTAAATTTTAAAATTTAAAGTTTTAATAATTAAATTTTTAAAATTTAGTATTTAAATTTTTAAATTTTAAAATGTAAAGTTTTAACAAATAAATTTTTAAAATTTAGTGTTTAAATTTTTAAATTTTAAAATTTAAAGTTTTAATAATTAAATTTTTAAAATTTGTATTTAAATTTTTAAATTTTAAAATTTAAAGTTTTAATAATTAAATTTTTAAAATTTAGTATTTAAATACAAATTTTAAAAATTTAATTATTTTTAATAATTAAATTTTTAAAATTTAGTATTTAAATTTTTAAATTTTAAAATTTAAAGTTTTAATAATTAAATTTTTAAAATTTAGTATAAAAATTTTTAAATTTTAAAATTTAAAGTTTTAACAATTAAATTTTTAAAATTTAGTATTTAAATTTTTAAATTTTAAAATTTAAAGTTTTAACAATTAAATTTTTAAAATTTAGTATTTAAATTTTTAAATTTTAAAATTTAAAGTTTTAATAATTAAATTTTTAAAATTTAGTATTTAAATTTTTAAAATTTAAAGTTTTAATAATTAAATTTTTAAAATTTAGTATTTAAGTTTTTAAATTTTAAAATTTAAAGTTTTATTAATTAAATTTTTAAAATTTAGTATTTAAATTTTTAAATTTTAAAGTTTGAAGTTTTAATAATTAAATTTTTAAAATTTAGTATTTAAATTTTAAAATTTAAATTTTTAAATTTTAACATTTAAAATTTTAATAACTAAATTTTTAAAATTTAGTATTTAAATTTTTAAATTTTAAAATTTGAATTTTTAAATTTTAAAATTTAAAATTTCAATAATTAAATTTTTAAAATTTAGTATTTAAATTTTTAAATTTTAAAATTTAAAGTTTTAATAATTAAATTTTTAAAATTTAGTATTTAAATTTTTAAATTTTAAAGTTTGAAGTTTTAATAATTAATTTTTAAAATTTAGTATTTAAATTTTAAAATTTAAATTTTAAAATTTTAAAATTTATAATTTTAATAATTAAATTTTTAAAATTTGTATTTAAATTTTTAAATTTTAAAATTTAAAGTTTTAATAATTAAATTTTTAAAATTTAGTATTTAAATTTTTAAATTTTAAAATTTAAAGGTTTAATAATTAAATTTTTAAAATTTGTATTTAAATTTTAAAATTTTAAAATTTAAAGTTTTAATAATTAAATTTTTAGAATTTAGTATTTAAATTTTTAAATTTTAAAATTTAAAGTTTTAATATTTAAATTTTTAAAATTTGGTATTTAAATTTTTAAATTTTAAAATTTAAAGTTTTAATAATTAAATTTTTAAAATGTAGTATTTAAATTTTAAAATTTAAATTTTTAAATTTTAAAATTTAAAATTTTAATAATTAAATTTTTAAAATTTAGTATTTAAATTTTTAAATTTTAAAATTTAAAGTTATAATAATTAAATTTTTAAAATTTAGTATTTAAATTTTTAAATTTTAAAATTTAAAGTTTTAATAATTAAATTTTTAAAATGTAGTATTTAAATTTTAAAATTTAAATTTTTAAATTTTAAAATTTAAAATTTTAATAATTAAATTTTTAAAATTTAGTATTTAAATTTTTAAATTTTAAAATATAAAGTTTTAATAATGAAATTTTTAAAATTTAATATTTAAATTTTTAAATTTTAAAGTTTAGAGTTTTAATAATTAAATTTTTAAAATTTAGTATTTAAATTTTAAAATTTTAAAATTTAAAGATTTAATATTTAAAGTTTTAAAATTTAGTATTTAAATTTTTAAATTTTAACATTTAAATTTTAATAATTAAAGTTTTAAAATTTAGTATTTAAAATTTTAAACTTTAAAATTTAAAGTTTTAATAATTAAATTTTTAAAATTTAGTATTTAAATTTTTAAATTTTAAAATTTAAAGTTTTAATAATTAAATTTTTAAAATTTGGTATTTAAATTTTTAAATTTTAAAATTTAAAGTTTTAATAATTAAATTTTTAAAATTTAGTATTTAAATTTTTAAATTTTAAAATTTAAGGGTTTAATAATTAAATTTTTAAAATTTGTATTTAAATTTTTAAATTTTAAAATTTAAAGTTTTAATAATTAAATTTTTAAAATTTAGTATTTAAATTTTTAAAGTTTAAAATTTAAAGTTTTAATAATTAAATTTTTAAAATTTAGTATTTAAATTTTTAAATTTTCAAATTTAAAGGTTTAATAATAAAATTTTTAAAATTTAGTATTTAAATTTTTAAATTTAAAACTTTTATAATTAAATTTTTAAAATTTAGTATTTAAATTTTTAAATTTTAAAATTTAAAGTTTTAATAATTAAATTTTAAGAATTTAGTATTTAAATTTTTAAATTTTAAAATTTAAAGTTTTAATATTTAAATTTTTAAAATTTAGTATTTAAATTTTTAAATTTTAAAATTTAAAGTTATAATAATTAAATATTTAAAATTTAGTATTTAAATTTTAAAATTTAAATTTTTAAAATTTAAAATTTTAATAATTAAATTTTTAAAATTTAGTATTTAAATTTTTAAATTTTTAAATTTTAAAATTTAAAGTTTTAATAATGAAATTTTTAAAATTTAGTATTTAAATTTTTAAATTATAAATTTAAAATTTTAATAATTAAATTTTTAAAATTTAGTATTTAAATATTTAAATTTTAAAATTTAAAGATTTAATATTTAAAGTTTTAAAATTTGGTATTTAAATTTTTAAATTTTTAAATTTAAATTTTAATAATTAAAATTTTAAAATTTAGTATTTAAAATTTTAAACTTTAAAATTTAAAGTTTTAATAATTAAATTTTTAAAATTTAGTATTTAAATTTTTAAATTTTAAAATTTAAAGTTATAATAATTAAATTTTTAAAATTTGTATTTAAATTTTTAAATTTTAAAATTTAAAGTTTTAATAATTAAATTTTTAAAATTTAGTATTTAAAATTTAAAGTTTTAATAATTATATTTTTAAAATTTAGTATTTAAATTTTTAAATTTTAAAATTTAAAGTTTTAATAATTAAATTTTTAAAATTTGTATTTAAATTTCTAAATTTTAAAATTTAAAGTTTTAATAATTAAATTTTTAAAATTTAGTATTTAAATTTTTAAATTTTAAAATTTAAAGTTTTAATAATTAAATTTTTAAAATTTAGTATTTAAATTTTTAAATTTTAAAATTTAAAGTTTTAACAATTAAATTTTTAAAATTTAGTATTTAAATTTTTAAATTTTAAAATTTAAAGTTTTATTAATTAAATTTTTAAAATTTAGTATTTAAATTTTTAAATTTTAAAGTTTGAAGTTTTAATAATTAAATTTTTAAAATTTAGTATTTAAATTTTAAAATTTAAATTTTTAAATTTTAACATTTAAAATTTTAATAACTAAATTTTTAAAATTTAGTATTTAAATTTTTAAATTTTAAAATTTGAATTTTTAAATTTTAAAATTTAAAATTTCAATAATTAAATTTTTAAAATTTAGTATTTAAATTTTTAAATTTTAAAATTTAAAGTTTTAATAAATAAATTTTTAAAATTTAGTATTTATATTTTTAAATTTTAAAGTTTGAAGTTTTAATAATTAATTTTTAAAATTTAGTATTTAAATTTTAAAATTTAAATTTTTAAATTTTAAAATTTAAAATTTTAATAATTAAATTTTTAAAATTTGTATTTAAATTTTTAAATTTTAAAATTTAAAGTTTTAATAATTAGATTTTTAAAATTTAGTATTTAAATTTTTAAATTTTAAAATTTAAAGGTTTAATAATTAAATTTTTAAAATTTGTATTTAAATTTTAAAATTTTAAAATTTAAAGTTTTAATAATTAAATTTCTAGAATTTAGTATTTAAATTTTTAAATTTTAAAATTTAAAGTTTTAATATTTAAATTTTTAAAATTTAGTATTTAAATTTTTAAATTTTAAAATTTAAAGTTTTAATAATTAAATTTTTAAAATGTAGTATATAAATTTTTAAAATTTAGTATTTAAATTTTTAAATTTTAAAATTTAAAGTTATAATAATTAAATTTTTAAAATTTAGTATTTAAATTTTTAAATTTTAAAATTTAAAGTTTTAATAATTAAATTTTTAAAATTTAGTATTTAAATTTTTAAATTTTAAAGTTTAAAGTTTTAATAATTAAATTTTTAAAATTTAGTATTTAAATTTTAAAATTTAAATTTTTAAATTTTAATAATTAAATTTTTAAAATTTAGTATTTAAATTTTTAAATTTTAAAATTTAAAGTTTTAATAATTAAATTTTTAAAATTTGTATTTAAATTTTTAAATTTTAACATTTAAAGTTTTAATAATTAAATTTTTAAAATTTAATATTTAAATTTTTAAATTTTAAAATTTGAAGTTTTAATAATTAATTTTTAAAATTTAGTATTTAAATTTTAAAATTTAAATTTTTAAATTTTAAAATTTAAAATTTTAATAATTAAATTTTTAAAATTTAGTATTTAAATTTTTAAATTTTAAAGTTTGAAGTTTTAATAATTAATTTTTAAAATCTAGTATTTAAATTTTAAAATTTAAATTTTTAAATTTTAAAATTTAAAATTTTAATAATTAAATTTTTAAAATTTATATTTAAATTTTTAAATTTTAAAATTTAAAGGATTAATAATTAAATTTTTAAAATTTGTATTTAAATTTTTAAATTTTAAAATTTAAAGTTTTAATAATTAAATTTTTAAAATTTAGTATTTAAATTTTTAAATTTTAAAATTTAAAGTTTTAATAATTAAATTTTTAAAATTTGTATTTAAATTTTTAAATTTTAAAATTTAAAATTTTAATAATTAAATTTTTAAAATTTAGTATTTAAATTTTTAAATTTTAAAATTTAAAGTTTTAATAACTAAATTTTTAAAATCTGTATTTAAATTTATAAATTTTAAAATTTAAAATTTTAATAATTAAATTTTTAAAATTTAGTATTTGAATTTTTAAATTTTAAAGTTTAGAGTTTTAATAATTAAATTTTTAAAATTTAGTATTTAAATTTTAAAATTTAAATTTTTAAATTTTAAAATTTAAAATTTTAATAATTAAATTTTTAAAATTTAGTATTTAAATTTTTAAATTTTAAAATTTAAAGTTATAATAATTAAATTTTTAAAATTTAGTATTTAAATTTTTAAATTTTAAAATTTAAAGTTTTAATAATTAAATTTTTAAAATGTAGTATTTAAATTTTAAAATTTAAATTTTTAAATTTTAAAATTTAAAATTTTAATAATTAAATTTTTAAAATTTAGTATTTAAATTTTTAAATTTTAAAATATAAAGTTTTAATAATGAAATTTTTAAAATTTAGTATTTAAATTTTTAAATTTTAAAGTTTAGAGTTTTAATAATTAAATTTTTAAAATTTAGTATTTAAATTTTAAAATTTTAAAATTTAAAGATTTAATATTTAAAGTTTTAAAATTTAGTATTTAAATTTTTATATTTTAACATTTAAATTTTAATAATTAAAGTTTTAAAATTTAGTATTTAAAATTTTAAACTTTAAAATTTAAAGTTTTAATAATTAAATTTTTAAAATTTAGTATTTAAATTTTTAAATTTTAAAATTTAAAATTTTAATAATTAAATTTTTAAAATTTGTATTTAAATTTTTAAATTTTAAAATTTAAAGTTTTAATAATTAAATTTTTAAAATTTAGTATTTAAATTTTTAAATTTTAAAATTTAAAGTTTTAATAATTAAATTTTTAAAATTTGTATTTAAATTTTTAAATTTTAAAATTTAAAGTTTTAATAATTAAATTTTTAAAATTTGGTATTTAAATTTTTAAATTTTAAAATTTAAAGTTTTAACAATTAAATTTTTAAAATTTAGTATTTAAATTTTTAAATTTTAAAATTTAAAGTTTTAATAATTAAATTTTTAAAATTTAGTATTTAAATTTTTAAAATTTAAAGTTATAATAATTAAATTTTTAAAATTTAGTATTTATGTTTTTAAATTTTAAAATTTAAAGTTTTAATAATTAAATTTTTAAAATTTAGTATTTAAATTTTTAAATTTTAAAGTTTGAAGTTTTAATAATTAAATTTTTAAAATTTAGTATTTAAATTTTTAAATTTTAACGTTTGAAGTTTTAATAATTAATTTTTAAAATTTAGTATTTAAAATTTAAAATTTAAATTTTTAAATTTTAAAATTTAAAATTTTAATAATTAAATTTTTAAAATTTAGTATTTAAATTTTTAAATTTTAAAATTTAAAGTTATAATAATTAAATTTTTAAAATTTAGTATTTAAATTTTTAAATTTTAAAATTTAAAGTTTTAATAATTAAATTTTTAAAATGTAGTATTTAAATTTTAAAATTTAAATTTTTAAATTTTAAAATTTAAAATTTTAATAATTAAATTTTTAAAATTTAGTATTTAAATTTTTAAATTTTAAAATATAAAGTTTTAGTAATGAAATTTTTAAAATTTAGTATTTAAATTTTTAAATTTTAAAGTTTAGAGTTTTAATAATTAAATTTTTAAAATTTAGTATTTAAATTTTAAAATTTTAAAATTTAAAGATTTAAAATTTAAAGTTTTAAAATTTAGGATTTAAATTTTTAAATTTTAACATTTAAATTTTAATAATTAAAGTTTTAAAATTTAGTATTTAAAATTTTAAACTTTAAAATTTAAAGTTTTAATAATTAAATTTTTAAAATTTAGTATTTAAATTTTTAAATTTTAAAATTTAAAGTTTTAATAATTAAATTTTTAAAATTTGTATTTATATTTTTAAATTTTAAAATTTAAAGTTTTAATAATTAAATTTTTAAAATTTAGTATTTAAATTTTTAAATTTTAAAATTTAAAGTTTTAATAATTAAATTTTTAAAATTTAGTATTTAAATTTTTAAATTTTAAAATTTAAAGTTTTAATAATTAAATATTTAAAATTTGTATTTAAATTTTTAAATTTTAAAATTTAAAGTTTTAATAATTAAATTTTTAAAATTTATTATTTAAATTTTTAAATTTTAAAATTTAAAGGTTTAATAATTAAATTTTTAAAATTTGTATTTAAATTTTTAAAATTTAAAGTTTTAATAATTAAATTTTTAAAATTTAGTATTTAAATTTTTAAACTTTAAAATTTAAAGTTTTAATAATTAAATTTTTAAAATTTAGTATTTAAATTTTTAAATTTTCAAATTTAAAGTTTTAATAATTAAATTTTTAAAATTTAGTATTTAAATTTTTAAATTTTAAAATTTAAAGTTTTTATAATGAAATTTTTAAAATTTAGTATTTAAATTTTTAAATTATAAATTTAAAATTTTAATAATTAAATTTTTAAAATTTAGTATTTAAATATTCAAATTTTAAAATTTAAGGATTTAATATTTAAAGTTTTAAAATTTAGTATTTAAATTTTTAAATTTTTAAATTTAAATTTTAATAATTAAAGTTTTAAAATTTAGTATTTAAAATTTTAAACTTTAAAATTTAAAGTTTTAATAATTAAATTTTTAAAATTTAGTATTTAAATTTTTAAATTTTAAAATTTAAAGTTATAATAATTAAATTTTTAAAATTTAGTATTTAAAATTTAAAGTTTTAATAATTAAATTTTTAAAATTTAGTATTTAAATTTTTAAATTTTAAAATTTAAAGTTTTAATAATTAAATTTTTAAAATTTGTATTTAAATTTTTAAATTTTAAAATTTAAAGTTTTAATAATTAAATTTTTAAAATTTAGTATTTAAATTTTTAAATTTTAAAATTTAAAGTTTTAACAATTAAATTTTTAAAATTTAGTGTTTAAATTTTTAAATTTTAAAATTTAAAGTTTTAATAATTAAATTTTTAAAATTTGTATTTAAATTTTTAAATTTTAAAATTTAAAGTTTTAATAATTAAATTTTTAAAATTTAGTATTTAAATACAAATTTTAAAAATTTAATTATTTTTAATAATTAAATTTTTAAAATTTAGTATTTAAATTTTTAAATTTTAAAATTTAAAGTTTTAATAATTAAATTCTTAAAATTTAGTATATAAATTTTTAAATTTTAAAATTTAAAGTTTTAACAATTAAATTTTTAAAATTTAGTATTTAAATTTTTAAATTTTAAAATTTAAAGTTTTAATAATTAAATTTTTAAAATTTAGTATTTAAACTTTTAAATTTTAAAATTTAAAGTTTTAACAATTAAATTTTTAAAATTTAGTATTTAAATTTTTAAATTTTAAAATTTAAAGTTTTAATAATTAAATTTTTAAAATTTAGTATTTAAATTTTTAAAATTTAAAGTTTTAATAATTAAATTTTTAAAATTTAGTATTTAAGTTTTTAAATTTTAAAATTTAAAGTTTTATTAATTAAATTTTTAAAATTTAGTATTTAAATTTTTAAATTTTAAAGTTTGAAGTTTTAATAATTAAATTTTTAAAATTTAGTATTTAAATTTTAAAATTTAAATTTTTAAATTTTAACATTTAAAATTTTAATAACTAAATTTTTAAAATTTAGTATTTAAATTTTTAAATTTTAAAATTTGAATTTTTAAATTTTAAAATTTAAAATTTCAATAATTAAATTTTTAAAATTTAGTATTTAAATTTTTAAATTTTAAAATTTAAAGTTTTAATAATAAAATTTTTAAAATTTAGTATTTAAATTTTTAAATTTTAAAGTTTGAAGTTTTAATAATTAATTTTTAAAATTTAGTATTTAAATTTTAAAATTTAAATTTTAAAATTTTAAAATTTATAATTTTAATAATTAAATTTTTAAAATTTGTATTTAAATTTTTAAATTTTAAAATTTAAAGTTTTAATAATTAAATTTTTAAAATTAAGTATTTAAATTTTTAAATTTTAAAATTTAAAGGTTTAATAATTAAATTTTTAAAATTTGTATTTAAATTTTAAAATTTTAAAATTTAAAGTTTTAATAATTAAATTTTTAGAATTTAGTATTTAAATTTTTAAATTTTAAAATTTAAAGTTTTAATATTTAAATTTTTAAAATTTAGTATTTAAATTTTTAAATTTTAAAATTTAAAGTTTTAATAATTAAATTTTTAAAATGTAGTATTTAAATTTTAAAATTTAAATTTTTAAATTTTAAAATTTAAAATTTTAATAATTAAATTTTTAAAATTTAGTATTTAAATTTTTAAATTTTAAAATTTAAAGTTATAATAATTAAATTTTTAAAATTTAGTATTTAAATTTTTAAATTTTAAAATTTAAAGTTTTAATAATTAAATTTTTAAAATGTAGTATTTAAATTTTAAAATTTAAATTTTTAAATTTTAAAATTTAAAATTTTAATAATTAAATTTTTAAAATTTAGTATTTAAATTTTTAAATTTTAAAATATAAAGTTTTAATAATGAAATTTTTAAAATTTAATATTTAAATTTTTAAATTTTAAAGTTTAGAGTTTTAATAATTAAATTTTTAAAATTTAGTATTTAAATTTTAAAATTTTAAAATTTAAAGATTTAATATTTAAAGTTTTAAAATTTAGTATTTAAATTTTTAAATTTTAACATTTAAATTTTAATAATTAAAGTTTTAAAATTTAGTATTTAAAATTTTAAACTTTAAAATTTAAAGTTTTAATAATTAAATTTTTAAAATTTAGTATTTAAATTTTTAAATTTTAAAATTTAAAGGTTTAATAATTAAATTTTTAAAATTTGTATTTAAATTTTTAAATTTTAAAATTTAAAGTTTTAATAATTAAATTTTTAAAATTTAGTATTTAAATTTTTAAACTTTAAAATTTAAAGTTTTAATAATTAAATTTTTAAAATTTAGTATTTAAATTTTTAAATTTTCAAATTTAAAGGTTTAATAATAAAATTTTTAAAATTTAGTATTTAAATTTTTAAATTTAAAACTTTTATAATTAAATTTTTAAAATTTAGTATTTAAATTTTTAAATTTTAAAATTTAAAGTTTTAATAATTAAATTTTAAGAATTTAGTATTTAAATTTTTAAATTTTAAAATTTAAAGTTTTAATATTTAAATTTTTAAAATTTAGTATTTAAATTTTTAAATTTTAAAATTTAAAGTTATAATAATTAAATATTTAAAATTTAGTATTTAAATTTTAAAATTTAAATTTTTAAAATTTAAAATTTTAATAATTAAATTTTTAAAATTTAGTATTTAAATTTTTAAATTTTAAAATGTAAAGTTTTAATAATGAAATTTTTAAAATTTAGTATTTAAATTTTTAAATTATAAATTTAAAATTTTAATAATTAAATTTTTAAAATTTAGTATTTAAATATTTAAATTTTAAAATTTAAAGATTTAATATTTAAAGTTTTAAAATTTAGTATTTAAATTTTTAAATTTTTAAATTTAAATTTTAATAATTAAAGTTTTAAAATTTAGTATTTAAAATTTTAAACTTTAAAATTTAAAGTTTTAATAATTAAATTTTTAAAATTTAGTATTTAAATTTTTAAATTTTAAAATTTAAAGTTATAATAATTAAATTTTTAAAATTTGTATTTAAATTTTTAAATTTTAAAATTTAAAGTTTTAATAATTAAATTTTTAAAATTTAGTATTTAAAATTTAAAGTTTTAATAATTAAATTTTTAAAATTTAGTATTTAAATTTTTAAATTTTAAAATTTAAAGTTTTAATAATTAAATTTTTAAAATTTGTATTTAAATTTCTAAATTTTAAAATTTAAAGTTTTAATAATTAAATTTTTAAAATTTAGTATTTAAATTTTTAAATTTTAAAATTTAAAGTTTTAATAATTAAATTTTTAAAATTTAGTATTTAAATTTTTAAATTTTAAAATTTAAAGTTTTAACAATTAAATTTTTAAAATTTAGTATTTAAATTTTTAAATTTTAAAATTTAAAGTTTTATTAATTAAATTTTTAAAATTTAGTATTTAAATTTTTAAATTTTAAAGTTTGAAGTTTTAATAATTAAATTTTTAAAATTTAGTATTTAAATTTTAAAATTTAAATTTTTAAATTTTAACATTTAAAATTTTAATAACTAAATTTTTAAAATTTAGTATTTAAATTTTTAAATTTTAAAATTTAAAGTTTTAACAATTAAATTTTTAAAATTTAGTATTTAAATTTTTAAATTTTAAAATTTAAAGTTTTATTAATTAAATTTTTAAAATTTAGTATTTAAATTTTTAAATTTTAAAATTTAAAGTTTTAATAATTAAATTTTTAAAATTTGTATTTAAATTTCTAAATTTTAAAATTTAAAGTTTTAATAATTAAATTTTTAAAATTTAGTATTTAAATTTTTAAATTTTAAAATTTAAAGTTTTAATAATTAAATTTTTAAAATTTAGTATTTAAATTTTTAAATTTTAAAATTTAAAATTTCAATAATTAAATTTTTAAAATTTAGTATTTAAATTTTTAAATTTTAAAATTTAAAGTTATAATAATTAAATTTTTAAAATTTGTATTTAAATTTTTAAATTTTAAAATTTAAAGTTTTAATAATTAAATTTTTAAAATTTAGTATTTAAAATTTAAAGTTTTAATAATTAAATTTTTAAAATTTAGTATTTAAATTTTTAAATTTTAAAATTTAAAGTTTTAATAATTAAATTTTTAAAATTTGTATTTAAATTTCTAAATTTTAAAATTTAAAGTTTTAATAATTAAATTTTTAAAATTTAGTATTTAAATTTTTAAATTTTAAAATTTAAAGTTTTAATAATTAAATTTTTAAAATTTAGTATTTAAATTTTTAAATTTTAAAATTTAAAGTTTTAACAATTAAATTTTTAAAATTTAGTATTTAAATTTTTAAATTTTAAAATTTAAAGTTTTATTAATTAAATTTTTAAAATTTAGTATTTAAATTTTTAAATTTTAAAATTTAAAGTTTTAATAATTAAATATTTAAAATTTGTATTTAAATTTTTAAATTTTAAAATTTAAAGTTTTAATAATTAAATTTTTAAAATTTATTATTTAAATTTTTAAATTTTAAAATTTAAAGGTTTAATAAATAAATTTTTAAAATTTGTATTTAAATTTTTAAAATTTAAAGTTTTAATAATTAAATTTTTAAAATTTAGTATTTAAATTTTTAAACTTTAAAATTTAAAGTTTTAATAATTAAATTTTTAAAATTTAGTATTTAAATTTTTAAATTTTCAAATTTAAAGTTTTAATAATTAAATTTTTAAAATTTAGTATTTAAATTTTTAAATTTTAAAATTTAAAGTTTTTATAATGAAATTTTTAAAATTTAGTATTTAAATTTTTAAATTATAAATTTAAAATTTTAATAATTAAATTTTTAAAATTTAGTATTTAAATATTCAAATTTTAAAATTTAAGGATTTAATATTTAAAGTTTTAAAATTTAGTATTTAAATTTTTAAATTTTTAAATTTAAATTTTAATAATTAAAGTTTTAAAATTTAGTATTTAAAATTTTAAACTTTAAAATTTAAAGTTTTAATAATTAAATTTTTAAAATTTAGTATTTAAATTTTTAAATTTTAAAATTTAAAGTTATAATAATTAAATTTTTAAAATTTAGTATTTAAAATTTAAAGTTTTAATAATTAAAGTTTTAAAATTTAGTATTTAAATTTTTAAATTTTAAAATTTAAAGTTTTAATAATTAAATTTTTAAAATTTGTATTTAAATTTTTAAATTTTAAAATTTAAAGTTTTAATAATTAAATTTTTAAAATTTAGTATTTAAATTTTTAAATTTTAAAATTTAAAGTTTTAACAATTAAATTTTTAAAATTTAGTGTTTAAATTTTTAAATTTTAAAATTTAAAGTTTTAATAATTAAATTTTTAAAATTTGTATTTAAATTTTTAAATTTTAAAATTTAAAGTTTTAATAATTAAATTTTTAAAATTTAGTATTTAAATACAAATTTTAAAAATTTAATTATTTTTAATAATTAAATTTTTAAAATTTAGTATTTAAATTTTTAAATTTTAAAATTTAAAGTTTTAATAATTAAATTTTTAAAATTTAGTATATAAATTTTTAAATTTTAAAATTTAAAGTTTTAACAATTAAATTTTTAAAATTTAGTATTTAAATTTTTAAATTTTAAAATTTAAAGTTTTAATAATTAAATTTTTAAAATTTAGTATTTAAACTTTTAAATTTTAAAATTTAAAGTTTTAACAATTAAATTTTTAAAATTTAGTATTTAAATTTTTAAATTTTAAAATTTAAAGTTTTAATAATTAAATTTTTAAAATTTAGTATTTAAATTTTTAAAATTTAAAGTTTTAATAATTAAATTTTTAAAATTTAGTATTTAAGTTTTTAAATTTTAAAATTTAAAGTTTTATTAATTAAATTTTTAAAATTTAGTATTTAAATTTTTAAATTTTAAAGTTTGAAGTTTTAATAATTAAATTTTTAAAATTTAGTATTTAAATTTTAAAATTTAAATTTTTAAATTTTAACATTTAAAATTTTAATAACTAAATTTTTAAAATTTAGTATTTAAATTTTTAAATTTTAAAATTTGAATTTTTAAATTTTAAAATTTAAAATTTCAATAATTAAATTTTTAAAATTTAGTATTTAAATTTTTAAATTTTAAAATTTAAAGTTTTAATAATAAAATTTTTAAAATTTAGTATTTAAATTTTTAAATTTTAAAGTTTGAAGTTTTAATAATTAATTTTTAAAATTTAGTATTTAAATTTTAAAATTTAAATTTTAAAATTTTAAAATTTATAATTTTAATAATTAAATTTTTAAAATTTGTATTTAAATTTTTAAATTTTAAAATTTAAAGTTTTAATAATTAAATTTTTAAAATTTAGTATTTAAATTTTTAAATTTTAAAATTTAAAGGTTTAATAATTAAATTTTTAAAATTTGTATTTAAATTTTAAAATTTTAAAATTTAAAGTTTTAATAATTAAATTTTTAGAATTTAGTATTTAAATTTTTAAATTTTAAAATTTAAAGTTTTAATATTTAAATTTTTAAAATTTAGTATTTAAATTTTTAAATTTTAAAATTTAAAGTTTTAATAATTAAATTTTTAAAATGTAGTATTTAAATTTTAAAATTTAAATTTTTAAATTTTAAAATTTAAAATTTTAATAATTAAATTTTTAAAATTTAAAATTTTAATAATTAAATTTTTAAAATTTAGTATTTAAATTTTTAAATTTTAAAATTTAAAGTTATAATAATTAAATTTTTAAAATTTAGTATTTAAATTTTTAAATTTTAAAATTTAAAGTTTTAATAATTAAATTTTTAAAATGTAGTATTTAAATTTTAAAATTTAAATTTTTAAATTTTAAAATTTAAAATTTTAATAATTAAATTTTTAAAATTTAGTATTTAAATTTTTAAATTTTAAAATATAAAGTTTTAATAATGAAATTTTTAAAATTTAATATTTAAATTTTTAAATTTTAAAGTTTAGAGTTTTAATAATTAAATTTTTAAAATTTAGTATTTAAATTTTAAAATTTTAAAATTTAAAGATTTAATATTTAAAGTTTTAAAATTTAGTATTTAAATTTTTAAATTTTAACATTTAAATTTTAATAATTAAAGTTTTAAAATTTAGTATTTAAAATTTTAAACTTTAAAATTTAAAGTTTTAATAATTAAATTTTTAAAATTTAGTATTTAAATTTTTAAATTTTAAAATTTAAAGGTTTAATAATTAAATTTTTAAAATTTGTATTTAAATTTTTAAATTTTAAAATTTAAAGTTTTAATAATTAAATTTTTAAAATTTAGTATTTAAATTTTTAAACTTTAAAATTTAAAGTTTTAATAATTAAATTTTTAAAATTTAGTATTTAAATTTTTAAATTTTCAAATTTAAAGGTTTAATAATAAAATTTTTAAAATTTAGTATTTAAATTTTTAAATTTAAAACTTTTATAATTAAATTTTTAAAATTTAGTATTTAAATTTTTAAATTTTAAAATTTAAAGTTTTAATAATTAAATTTTAAGAATTTAGTATTTAAATTTTTAAATTTTAAAATTTAAAGTTTTAATATTTAAATTTTTAAAATTTAGTATTTAAATTTTTAAATTTTAAAATTTAAAGTTATAATAATTAAATATTTAAAATTTAGTATTTAAATTTTAAAATTTAAATTTTTAAAATTTAAAATTTTAATAATTAAATTTTTAAAATTTAGTATTTAAATTTTTAAATTTTAAAATGTAAAGTTTTAATAATGAAATTTTTAAAATTTAGTATTTAAATTTTTAAATTATAAATTTAAAATTTTAATAATTAAATTTTTAAAATTTAGTATTTAAATTTTTAAATTTTTAAATTTAAATTTTAATAATTAAAGTTTTAAAATTTAGTATTTAAAATTTTAAACTTTAAAATTTAAAGTTTTAATAATTAAATTTTTAAAATTTAGTATTTAAATTTTTAAATTTTAAAATTTAAAGTTATAATAATTAAATTTTTAAAATTTGTATTTAAATTTTTAAATTTTAAAATTTAAAGTTTTAATAATTAAATTTTTAAAATTTAGTATTTAAAATTTAAAGTTTTAATAATTAAATTTTTAAAATTTAGTATTTAAATTTTTAAATTTTAAAATTTAAAGTTTTAATAATTAAATTTTTAAAATTTGTATTTAAATTTCTAAATTTTAAAATTTAAAGTTTTAATAATTAAATTTTTAAAATTTAGTATTTAAATTTTTAAATTTTAAAATTTAAAGTTTTAATAATTAAATTTTTAAAATTTAGTATTTAAATTTTTAAATTTTAAAATTTAAAGTTTTAACAATTAAATTTTTAAAATTTAGTATTTAAATTTTTAAATTTTAAAATTTAAAGTTTTATTAATTAAATTTTTAAAATTTAGTATTTAAATTTTTAAATTTTAAAGTTTGGAGTTTTAATAATTAAATTTTTAAAATTTAGTATTTAAATTTTAAAATTTAAATTTTTAAATTTTAACATTTAAAATTTTAATAACTAAATTTTTAAAATTTAGTATTTAAATTTTTAAATTTTAAAATTTGAATTTTTAAATTTTAAAATTTAAAATTTCAATAATTAAATTTTTAAAATTTAGTATTTAAATTTTTAAATTTTAAAATTTAAAGTTTTAATAATTAAATTTTTAAAATTTAGTATTTATATTTTTAAATTTTAAAGTTTGAAGTTTTAATAATTAATTTTTAAAATTTGGTATTTAAATTTTAAAATTTAAATTTTTAAATTTTAAAATTTAAAGTTTTAATAATTAAATTTTTAAAATTTGTATTTAAATTTTTAAATTTTAAAATTTAAAGTTTTAATAATTAAATTTTTAAAATTTAGTATTTAAATTTTTAAATTTTAAAATTTAAAGGTTTAATAATTAAATTTTTAAAATTTGTATTTAAATTTTAAAATTTTAAAATTTAAAGTTTTAATAATTAAATTTTTAAAATGTAGTATTTAAATTTTTAAAATTTAGTATTTAAATTTTTAAATTTTAAAATTTAAAGTTATAATAATTAAATTTTTAAAATTTAGTATTTAAATTTTTAAATTTTAAAATTTAAAGTTTTAATAATTAAATTTTTAAAATGTAGTATTTAAATTTTAAAATTTAAATTTTTAAATTTTAAAATTTAAAATTTTAATAATTAAATTTTTAAAATTTAGTATTTAAATTTTTAAATTTTAAAATATAAAGTTTTAATAATGAAATTTTTAAAATTTAGTATTTAAATTTTTAAATTTTAAAGTTTAGAGTTTTAATAATTAAATTTTTAAAATTTAGTATTTAAATTTTTAAATTTTAAAATTTAAAGTTATAATAATTAAATTTTTAAAATTTGTATTTAAATTTTTAAATTTTAACATTTAAATTTTAATAATTAAAATTTTAAAATTTAGTATTTAAAATTTTAAACTTTAAAATTTAAAGTTTTAATAATTAAATTTTTAAAATTTAGTATTTAAATTTTTAAATTTTAAAATTTAAAGTTTTAATAATTAAATTTTTAAAATTTGTATTTAAAATTTTAATAATTAAATTTTTAAAATTTAGTATTTAAATTTTTAAATTTTAAAATTTAAATTTTTAAATTTTAAAATTTAAAATTTTAATAATTAAATTTTTAAAATTTGTATTTAAATTTTTAAATTTTAAAATTTAAAGTTTTAATAATTAAATTTTTAAAATTTAGTATTTAAATTTTTAAACTTTAAAATTTAAAGTTTTTATAATTAAATTTTTAAAATTTAGTATTTAAATTTTTAAATTTTCAAATTTAAAGTTTTAATAATTAAATTTTTAAAATTTAGTATTTAAATTTTTAAATTTAAAACTTTTATAACTAAATTTTTAAAATTTAGTATTTAAATTTTTAAATTTTAAAATTTAAAGTTTTAATAATTAAATTTTAAGAATTTAGTATTTAAATATTTAAATTTTAAAATTTAAAGTTTTAATATTTAAATTTTTAAAATTTAGTATTTAAATTTTTAAATTTTAAAATTTAAAGTTATAATAATTAAATATTTAAAATTTAGTATTTAAATTTTAAAATTTAAATTTTTAAAATTTAAAATTTTAATAATTAAATTTTTAAAATTTAGTATTTAAATTTTTAAATTTTAAAATTTAAAGTTTTAATAATGAAATTTTTAAAATTTAGTATTTAAATTTTTAAATTATAAATTTAAAATTTTAATAATTAAATTTTTAAAATTTAGTATTTAAATATTTAAATTTTAAAATTTAAAGATTTAATATTTGAAGTTTTAAAATTTAGTATTTAAATTTTTAAATTTTTAAATTTAAATTTTAATAATTAAAGATTTAAAATTTAGTATTTAAAATTTTAAACTTTAAAATTTAAAGTTTTAATAATTAAATTTTTAAAATTTAGTATTTAAATTTTTAAATTTTAAAATTTAAAGTTATAATAATTAAATTTTTAAAATTTGTATTTAAATTTTTAAATTTTAAAATTTAAAGTCTTAATAATTAAATTTTTAAAATTTAGTATTTAAAATTTAAAGTTTTAATAATTAAATTTTTAAAATTTAGTATTTAAATTTTTAAATTTTAAAATTTAAAGTTTTAATAATTAAATTTTTAAAATTTGTATTTAAATTTTTAAATTTTAAAATTTAAAATTTTAATAATTAAATTTTTGAAATTTAGTATTTAAATTTTTAAATTTTAAAATTTAAAGTTTTAACAATTAAATATTTAAAATTTAGTATTTAAATTTTTAAATTTTAAAATTTAAAGTTTTAATAATTAAATTTTTAAAATTTAGTATTTAAATTTTTAAAATTTAAAGTTATAATAATTAAATTTTTAAAATTTAGTATTTAAATATTTAAATTTTAAAATTTAAAGATTTAATATTTAAAGTTTTAAAATTTAGTATTTAAATTTTTAAATTTTAAAATTTAAATTTTAATAAATAAAGTTTTAAAATTTAGTATTTAAAATTTTAAACTTTAAAATTTAAAGTTTTAATAATTAAATTTTTAAAATTTAGTATTTAAATTTTTAAATTTTAAAATTTAAAGTTTTAATAATTAAATTTTTATAATTTGTATTTAAATTTTTAAATTTTAAAATTTAAAGTCTTAATAATTAAATTTTTAAAATTTAGTATTTAAAATTTAAAGTTTTAATAATTAAATTTTTAAAATTTAGTATTTAAATTTTTAAATTTTAAAATTTAAAGTTTTAATAATTAAATTTTTAAAATTTGTATTTAAATTTTTAAATTTTAAAATTTAAAATTTTAATAATTAAATTTTTGAAATTTAGTATTTAAATTTTTAAATTTTAAAATTTAAAGTTTTAACAATTAAATATTTAAAATTTAGTATTTAAATTTTTAAATTTTAAAATTTAAAGTTTTAATAATTAAATTTTTAAAATTTAGTATTTAAATTTTTAAAATTTAAAGTTATAATAATTAAATTTTTAAAATTTAGTATTTAAATATTTAAATTTTAAAATTTAAAGATTTAATATTTAAAGTTTTAAAATTTAGTATTTAAATTTTTAAATTTTAAAATTTAAAGTTTTAATAATTAAATTTTTAAAATTTAGTATTTAAATTTTTAAATTTTAAAATTTAAAGGTTTAATAATTAAATTTTTAAAATTTGTATTTAAATTTTTAAATTTTAAAATTTAAAGTTTTAATAATTAAATTTTTAAAATTTAGTATTTAAATTTTTAAACTTTAAAATTTAAAGTTTTAATAATTAAATTTTTAAAATTTAGTATTTAAATTTTTAAATTTTCAAATTTAAAGGTTTAATAATAAAATTTTTAAAATTTAGTATTTAAATTTTTAAATTTAAAACTTTTATAATTAAATTTTTAAAATTTAGTATTTAAATTTTTAAATTTTAAAATTTAAAGTTTTAATAATTAAATTTTAAGAATTTAGTATTTAAATTTTTAAATTTTAAAATTTAAAGTTTTAATATTTAAATTTTTAAAATTTAGTATTTAAATTTTTAAATTTTAAAATTTAAAGTTATAATAATTAAATATTTAAAATTTAGTATTTAAATTTTAAAATTTAAATTTTTAAAATTTAAAATTTTAATAATTAAATTTTTAAAATTTAGTATTTAAATTTTTAAATTTTAAAATGTAAAGTTTTAATAATGAAATTTTTAAAATTTAGTATTTAAATTTTTAAATTATAAATTTAAAATTTTAATAATTAAATTTTTAAAATTTAGTATTTAAATATTTAAATTTTAAAATTTAAAGATTTAATATTTAAAGTTTTAAAATTTAGTATTTAAATTTTTAAATTTTTAAATTTAAATTTTAATAATTAAAGTTTTAAAATTTAGTATTTAAAATTTTAAACTTTAAAATTTAAAGTTTTAATAATTAAATTTTTAAAATTTAGTATTTAAATTTTTAAATTTTAAAATTTAAAGTTATAATAATTAAATTTTTAAAATTTGTATTTAAATTTTTAAATTTTAAAATTTAAAGTTTTAATAATTAAATTTTTAAAATTTAGTATTTAAAATTTAAAGTTTTAATAATTAAATTTTTAAAATTTAGTATTTAAATTTTTAAATTTTAAAATTTAAAGTTTTAATAATTAAATTTTTAAAATTTGTATTTAAATTTCTAAATTTTAAAATTTAAAGTTTTAATAATTAAATTTTTAAAATTTAGTATTTAAATTTTTAAATTTTAAAATTTAAAGTTTTAATAATTAAATTTTTAAAATTTAGTATTTAAATTTTTAAATTTTAAAATTTAAAGTTTTAACAATTAAATTTTTAAAATTTAGTATTTAAATTTTTAAATTTTAAAATTTAAAGTTTTATTAATTAAATTTTTAAAATTTAGTATTTAAATTTTTAAATTTTAAAGTTTGAAGTTTTAATAATTAAATTTTTAAAATTTAGTATTTAAATTTTAAAATTTAAATTTTTAAATTTTAACATTTAAAATTTTAATAACTAAATTTTTAAAATTTAGTATTTAAATTTTTAAATTTTAAAATTTGAATTTTTAAATTTTAAAATTTAAAATTTCAATAATTAAATTTTTAAAATTTAGTATTTAAATTTTTAAATTTTAAAATTTAAAGTTTTAATAATTAAATTTTTAAAATTTAGTATTTATATTTTTAAATTTTAAAGTTTGAAGTTTTAATAATTAATTTTTAAAATTTGGTATTTAAATTTTAAAATTTAAATTTTTAAATTTTAAAATTTAAAGTTTTAATAATTAAATTTTTAAAATTTGTATTTAAATTTTTAAATTTTAAAATTTAAAGTTTTAATAATTAAATTTTTAAAATTTAGTATTTAAATTTTTAAATTTTAAAATTTAAAGGTTTAATAATTAAATTTTTAAAATTTGTATTTAAATTTTAAAATTTTAAAATTTAAAGTTTTAATAATTAAATTTCTAGAATTTAGTATTTAAATTTTTAAATTTTAAAATTTAAAGTTTTAATATTTAAATTTTTAAAATTTAGTATTTAAATTTTTAAATTTTAAAATTTAAAGTTTTAATAATTAAATTTTTAAAATGTAGTATTTAAATTTTTAAAATTTAGTATTTAAATTTTTAAATTTTAAAATTTAAAGTTATAATAATTAAATTTTTAAAATTTAGTATTTAAATTTTTAAATTTTAAAATTTAAAGTTTTAATAATTAAATTTTTAAAATGTAGTATTTAAATTTTAAAATTTAAATTTTTAAATTTTAAAATTTAAAATTTTAATAATTAAATTTTTAAAATTTAGTATTTAAATTTTTAAATTTTAAAATATAAAGTTTTAATAATGAAATTTTTAAAATTTAGTATTTAAATTTTTAAATTTTAAAGTTTAGAGTTTTAATAATTAAATTTTTAAAATTTAGTATTTAAATTTTTAAATTTTAAAATTTAAAGTTATAATAATTAAATTTTTAAAATTTGTATTTAAATTTTTAAATTTTAACATTTAAATTTTAATAATTAAAATTTTAAAATTTAGTATTTAAAATTTTAAACTTTAAAATTTAAAGTTTTAATAATTAAATTTTTAAAATTTAGTATTTAAATTTTTAAATTTTAAAATTTAAAGTTTTAATAATTAAATTTTTAAAATTTGTATTTAAAATTTTAATAATTAAATTTTTAAAATTTAGTATTTAAATTTTTAAATTTTAAAATTTAAATTTTTAAATTTTAAAATTTAAAATTTTAATAATTAAATTTTTAAAATTTGTATTTAAATTTTTAAATTTTAAAATTTAAAGTTTTAATAATTAAATTTTTAAAATTTAGTATTTAAATTTTTAAACTTTAAAATTTAAAGTTTTTATAATTAAATTTTTAAAATTTAGTATTTAAATTTTTAAATTTTCAAATTTAAAGTTTTAATAATTAAATTTTTAAAATTTAGTATTTAAATTTTTAAATTTAAAACTTTTATAACTAAATTTTTAAAATTTAGTATTTAAATTTTTAAATTTTAAAATTTAAAGTTTTAATAATTAAATTTTAAGAATTTAGTATTTAAATATTTAAATTTTAAAATTTAAAGTTTTAATATTTAAATTTTTAAAATTTAGTATTTAAATTTTTAAATTTTAAAATTTAAAGTTATAATAATTAAATATTTAAAATTTAGTATTTAAATTTTAAAATTTAAATTTTTAAAATTTAAAATTTTAATAATTAAATTTTTAAAATTTAGTATTTAAATTTTAAAATTTTAAAATTTAAAGTTTTAATAATGAAATTTTTAAAATTTAGTATTTAAATTTTTAAATTATAAATTTAAAATTTTAATAATTAAATTTTTAAAATTTAGTATTTAAATATTTAAATTTTAAAATTTAAAGATTTAATATTTGAAGTTTTAAAATTTAGTATTTAAATTTTTAAATTTTTAAATTTAAATTTTAATAATTAAAGATTTAAAATTTAGTATTTAAAATTTTAAACTTTAAAATTTAAAGTTTTAATAATTAAATTTTTAAAATTTAGTATTTAAATTTTTAAATTTTAAAATTTAAAGTTATAATAATTAAATTTTTAAAATTTGTATTTAAATTTTTAAATTTTAAAATTTAAAGTCTTAATAATTAAATTTTTAAAATTTAGTATTTAAAATTTAAAGTTTTAATAATTAAATTTTTAAAATTTAGTATTTAAATTTTTAAATTTTAAAATTTAAAGTTTTAATAATTAAATTTTTAAAATTTGTATTTAAATTTTTAAATTTTAAAATTTAAAATTTTAATAATTAAATTTTTGAAATTTAGTATTTAAATTTTTAAATTTTAAAATTTAAAGTTTTAACAATTAAATATTTAAAATTTAGTATTTAAATTTTTAAATTTTAAAATTTAAAGTTTTAATAATTAAATTTTTAAAATTTAGTATTTAAATTTTTAAAATTTAAAGTTATAATAATTAAATTTTTAAAATTTAGTATTTAAATATTTAAATTTTAAAATTTAAAGATTTAATATTTAAAGTTTTAAAATTTAGTATTTAAATTTTTAAATTTTAAAATTTAAATTTTAATAAATAAAGTTTTAAAATTTAGTATTTAAAATTTTAAACTTTAAAATTTAAAGTTTTAATAATTAAATTTTTAAAATTTAGTATTTAAATTTTTAAATTTTAAAATTTAAAGTTTTAATAATTAAATTTTTATAATTTGTATTTAAATTTATAAATTTTAAAATTTAAAGTTATAATAATTAAATTTTTAAAATTTAGTATTTAAATACAAATTTTAAAAATTTAATTATTTTTAATAATTAAATTTTTAAAATTTAGTATTTAAATTTTTAAATTTTAAAATTTAAAGTTTTAATAATTAAATTTTTAAAATTTAGTATTTAAATTTTTAAATTTTAAAATTTAAAGTTTTAACAATTAAATTTTTAAAATTTAGTATTTAAATTTTTAAATTTTAAAATTTAAAGTTTTAATAATTAAATTTTTAAAATTTAGTATTTAAATTTTTAAATTTTAAAATTTAAAGTTTTAACAATTAAATTTTTAAAATTTAGTATTTAAATTTTTAAATTTTAAAATTTAAAGTTTTAATAATTAAATTTTTAAAATTTAGTATTTAAATTTTTAATATTTAAAGTTTTAATAATTAAATTTTTAAAATTTAGTATTTAAGTTTTTAAATTATAAAATTTAAAGTTTTATTAATTAAATTTTTAAAATTTAGTATTTAAATTTTTAAATTTTAAAGTTTGAAGTTTTAATAATTAAATTTTTAAAATTTAGTATTTAAATTTTAAAATTTAAATTTTTAAATTTTAATATTTAAAATTTTAATAACTAAATTTTTAAAATTTAGTATTTAAAATTTTAAATTTTAAAATTTGAATTTTTAAATTTTAAAATTTCAATAATTAAATTTTTAAAATTTAGTATTTAAATTTTTAAATTTTAAAATTTAAAGTTTTAATAATTAAATTTTTAAAATTTAGTATTTAAATTTTTAAACTTTATAATTTAAAGTTTTAATAATATAATTTTTAAAATTTAGTATTTAAATTTTTAAATTTTCAAATTTAAAGTTTTAATAATTAAATTTTTAAAATTTAGTATTTAAATTTTTAAATTTAAAACTTTAATAATTAAATTTTTAAAATTTAGTATTTAAATTTTTAAATTTTAAAATTTAAAGTTTTAATAATTAAATTTTTAGAATTTAGTATTTAAATTTTTAAATTTTAAAATTTAAAGTTTTAATATTTAAATTTTTAAAATTTAGTATTTAAATTTTTAAATTTTAAAATTTAAAGATATAATAATTAAATATTTAAAATTTTAAAAATTTAATTATTAAAAATAATTAAATTTTTAAAATTTGTATTTAAATTTTTAAAATTTAAAGTTATAATAATTAAATTTTTAAAATTTAGTATTTAAATATTTAAATTTTAAAATTTAAAGATTTAATATTTAAAGTTTCAAAATTTAGTATTTAAATTTTTAAATTTTAAAATTTAAAATTTAATAAATAAAGTTTTAAAATTTAGTATTTAAAATTTTAAACTTTAAAATTTAAAGTTTTAATAATTAAATTTTTAAAATTTAGTATTTAAATTTTTAAATTTTAAAATTTAAAGTTTTAATAATTAAATTTTTAAAATTTGTATTTAAATTTTTAAATTTTAAAATTTAAAGTTATAATAATTAAATTTTTAAAATTTAGTATTTAAATACAAATTTTAAAAATTTAATTATTTTTAATAATTAAATTTTTAAAATTTAGTATTTAAATTTTTAAATTTTAAAATTTAAAGTTTTAATAATTAAATTTTTAAAATTTAGTATTTAAATTTTTAAATTTTAAAATTTAAAGTTTTAACAATTAAATTTTTAAAATTTAGTATTTAAATTTTTAAATTTTAAAATTTAAAGTTTTAATAATTAAATTTTTAAAATTTAGTATTTAAATTTTTAAATTTTAAAATTTAAAGTTTTAACAATTAAATTTTTAAAATTTAGTATTTAAATTTTTAAATTTTAAAATTTAAAGTTTTAATAATTAAATTTTTAAAATTTAGTATTTAAATTTTTAAAATTTAAAGTTTTAATAATTAAATTTTTAAAATTTAGTATTTAAGTTTTTAAATTTTAAAATTTAAAGTTTTATTAATTAAATTTTTAAAATTTAGTATTTAAATTTTTAAATTTTAAAGTTTGAAGTTTTAATAATTAAATTTTTAAAATATAGTATTTAAATTTTAAAATTTAAATTTTTAAATTTTAATATTTAAAATTTTAATAACTAAATTTTTAAAATTTAGTATTTAAATTTTTAAATTTTAAAATTTGAATTTTTAAATTTTAAAATTTAAAATTTCAATAATTAAATTTTTAAAATTTAGTATTTAAATTTTTAAATTTTAAAATTTAAAGTTTTAAAAATTAAATTTTTAAAATTTAGTATTTAAATTTTTAAATTTTAAAATTTAAAGGTTTAATAATTAAATTTTTAAAATTTGTATTTATATTTTAAAATTTTAAAATTTAAAGTTTTAATAATTAAATTTTTAAAATTTAGTATTTAAATTTTTAAACTTTATAATTTAAAGTTTTAATAATGAAATTTTTAAAATTTAGTATTTAAATTTTTAAATTTTCAAATTTAAAGTTTTAATAATTAAATTTTTAAAATTTAGTATTTAAATTTTTAAATTTAAAACTTTAATAATTAAATTTTTAAAATTTAGTATTTAAATTTTTAAATTTTAAAATTTAAAGTTTTAATAATTAAATATTTAGAATTTAGTATTTAAATTTTTAAATTTTAAAATTTAAAGTTTTAATATTTAAATTTTTAAAATTTAGTATTTAAATTTTTAAATTTTAAAATTTAAAGATATAATAATTAAATATTTAAAATTTAGTATTTAAATTTTAAAATTTAAATTTTTAAATTTTAAAATTTAAAATTTTAATAATTAAATTTTTAAAATTTAGTATTTAAATTTTTAAATTTTAAAATTTAAAGTTTTAATAATGAAATTTTTAAAATTTAGTATTTAAATTTTTAAATTTTAAAATTTAAAATTTTAATAATTAAATTTTTAAAATTTAGTATTTAAATATTTAAATTTTAAAATTTAAAGATTTAATATTTAAAGTTTTAAAATTTAGTATTTAAATTTTTAAATTTTTAAATTTAAATTTTAATAATTAAAGTTTTAAAATTTAGTATTTATAATTTTAAACTTTAAAATTTAAAGTTTTAATAATTAAATTTTTAAAATTTAGTATTTAAATTTTTAAATTTTAAAATTTAAAGTTATAATAATTAAATTTTTAAAATTTGTATTTAAATTTTTAAATTTTAAAATTTAAACTTTTAAATTTTAAAATTTAAAGTTTTAATAATTAAATTTTTAAAATTTAGTATTTAAATTTTTAAATTTTAAAATTTAAAGTTTTAATAATTAAATTTTTAGAATTTAGTATTTAAATTTTTAAATTTTAAAATTTAAAGTTTTAATATTTAAATTTTTAAAATTTAGTATTTAAATTTTTAAAATTTAAAGTTATAATAATTAAATTTTTAAAATTTAGTATTTAAATATTTAAATTTTAAAATTTAAAGATTTAATATTTAAAGTTTTAAAATTTAGTATTTAAATTTTTAAATTTTAAAATTTAAATTTTAATAAATAAAGTTTTAAAATTTAGTATTTAAAATTCTAAACTTTAAAATTTAAAGTTTTAATAATTAAATTTTTAAAATTTAGTATTTAAATTTTTAAATTTTAAAATTTAAAGTTTTAATAATTAAATTTTTAAAATTTAGTATTTAAAATTTTAAACTTTAAAATTTAAAGTTTTAATAATTAAATTTTTAAAATTTAGTATTTAAATTTTTAAATTTTAAAATTTAAAGTTTTAATAATTAAATTTTTAAAATTGGTATTTAAATTTTTAAATTTTAAAATTTAATTATTTTTAATAATTAAATTTTTAAAATTTAGTATTTAAATTTTTAAATTTTAAAATTTAAAGTTTTAATAATTAAATTTTTAAAATTTAGTATTTAAATTTTTAAATTTTAAAATTTAAAGTTTTAACAATTAAATTTTTAAAATTTAGTATTTAAATTTTTAAATTTTAAAATTTAAAGTTTTAATAATTAAATTTTTAAAATTTAGTATTTAAATTTTTAAATTTTAAAATTTAAAGTTTTAACAATTAAATTTTTAAAATTTAGTATTTAAATTTTTAAATTTTAAAATTTAAAGTTTTAATAATTAAATTTTTAAAATTTAGTATTTAAATTTTTAAAATTTAAAGTTTTAATAATTAAATTTTTAAAATTTAGTATTTAAGTTTTTAAATTTTAAAATTTAAAGTTTTATTAATTAAATTTTTAAAATTTAGTATTTAAATTTTTAAATTTTAAAGTTCGAAGTTTTAATAATTTAATTTTTAAAATTTAGTATTTAAATTTTAAAATTTAAATTTTTAAATTTTAATATTTAAAATTTTAATAACTAAATTTTTAAAATTTAGTATTTAAATTTTTAAATTTTAAAATTTGAATTTTTAAATTTTAAAATTTCAATAATTAAATTTTTAAAATTTAGTATTTAAATTTTTAAATTTTAAAATTTAAAGTTTTAATAATTAAATTTTTAAAATTTAGTATTTAAATTTTTAAAATTTAAAGTTTTAATAATTAAATTTTTAAAATTTAGTATTTAAGTTTTTAAATTTTAAAATTTAAAGTTTTATTAATTAAATTTTTAAAATTTAGTATTTAAATTTTTAAATTTTAAAGTTCGAAGTTTTAATAATTAAATTTTTAAAATTTAGTATTTAAATTTTAAAATTTAAATTTTTAAATTTTAATATTTAAAATTTTAATAACTAAATTTTTAAAATTTAGTATTTAAATTTTAAAATTTAAATTTTTAAATTTTAAAATTTAAAGTTTTAATAATTAAATTTTTAAAATTTAGTATTTAAATTTTTAAAATTTAAAGTTATAATAATTAAATTTTTAAAATTTAGTATTTAAATATTTAAATTTTAAAATTTAAAGATTTAATATTTAAAGTTTCAAAATTTAGTATTTAAATTTTTAAATTTTAAAATTTAAATTTTAATAAATAAAGTTTTAAAATTTAGTATTTAAAATTTTAAACTTTAAAATTTAAAGTTTTAATAATTAAATTTTTAAAATTTAGTATTTAAATTTTTAAATTTTAAAATTTAAAGTTTTAATAATTAAATTTTTAAAATTTGTATTTAAATTTTTAAATTTTAAAATTTAAAGTTATAATAAATAAATTTTTAAAATTTAGTATTTAAATACAAATTTTAAAAATTTAATTATTTTTAATAATTAAATTTTTAAAATTTGGTATTTAAATTTTTAAATTTTAAAATTTAAAGTTTTAATAATTAAATTTTTAAAATTTAGTATTTAAATTTTTAAATTTTAAAATTTAAAGTTTTAACAATTAAATTTTTAAAATTTAGTATTTAAATTTTTAAATTTTAAAATTTAAAGTTTTAATAATTAAATTTTTAAAATTTAGTATTTAAATTTTTAAATTTTAAAATTTAAAGTTTTAACAATTAAATTTTTAAAATTTAGTATTTAAATTTTTAAATTTTAAAATTTAAAGTTTTAATAATTAAATTTTTAAAATTTAGTATTTAAATTTTTAAAATTTAAAGTTTTAATAATTAAATTTTTAAAATTTAGTATTTAAGGTTTTAAATTTTAAAATTTAAAGTTTTATTAATTAAATTTTTAAAATTTAGTATTTAAATTTTTAAATTTTAAAGTTTGAAGTTTTAATAATTAAATTTTTAAAATATAGTATTTAAATTTTAAAATTTAAATTTTTAAATTTTAATATTTAAAATTTTAATAACTAAATTTTTAAAATTTAGTATTTAAATTTTTAAATTTTAAAATTTGAATTTTTAAATTTTAAAATTTAAAATTTCAATAATTAAATTTTTAAAATTTAGTATTTAAATTTTTAAATTTTAAAATTTAAAGTTTTAAAAATTAAATTTTTAAAATTAAGTATTTAAATTTTTAAATTTTAAAATTTAAAGGTTTAATAATTAAATTTTTAAAATTTGTATTTAAATTTTAAAATTTTAAAATTTAAAGTTTTAATAATTAAATTTTTAAAATTTAGTATTTAAATTTTTAAATTTAAAACTTTAATAATTAAATTTTTAAAATTTAGTATTTAAATTTTTAAATTTTAAAATTTAAAGTTTTAATAATTAAATATTTAGAATTTAGTATTTAAATTTTTAAATTTTAAAATTTAAAGTTTTAATATTTAAATTTTTAAAATTTAGTATTTAAATTTTTAAATTTTAAAATTTAAAGATATAATAATTAAATATTTAAAATTTAGTATTTAAATTTTAAAATTTAAATTTTTAAATTTTAAAATTTAAAATTTTAATAATTAAATTTTTAAAATTTAGTATTTAAATTTTTAAATTTTAAAATTTAAAGTTTTAATAATGAAATTTTTAAAATTTAGTATTTAAATTTTTAAATTTTAAAATTTAAAATTTTAATAATTAAATTTTTAAAATTTAGTATTTAAATTTTTAAATTTTAAAATTTAAAGTTATAATAATTAAATTTTTAAAATTTGTATTTAAATTTTTAAATTTTAAAATTTAAACTTTTAAATTTTAAAATTTAAAGTTTTAATAATTAAATTTTTAAAATTTAGTATTTAAATTTTTAAATTTTAAAATTTAAAGTTTTAATAATTAAATTTTTAGAATTTAGTATTTAAATTTTTAAATTTTAAAATTTAAAGTTTTAATATTTAAATTTTTAAAATTTAGTATTTAAATTTTTATATTTTAAAATTTAAAGTTTTAACAATTAAATTTTTAAAATTTAGTATTTAAGTTTTTAAATTTTAAAATTTAAAGATATAATAATTAAATATTTAAAATTTAGTATTTAAATTTTAAAATTTAAATTTTTAAATTTTAAAATTTAAAGTTTAAATAATTAAATTTTTAAAATTTAGTATTTAAATTTTTAAAATTTAAAGTTATAATAATTAAATTTTTAAAATTTAGTATTTAAATATTTAAATTTTAAAATTTAAATTTTAATAAATAAAGTTTTAAAATTTAGTATTTAAAATTTTAAACTTTAAAATTTAAAGTTTTAATAATTAAATTTTTAAAATTTAGTATTTAAAATTTAAAGTTTTAATAATTAAATTTTTAAAATTTAGTATTTAAATTTTTAAATTTTAAAATTTAAAGTTTTAATAATTAAATTTTTAAAATTTGTATTTAAATTTTTAAATTTTAAAATTTAAAATTTTAATAATTAAATTTTTAAAATTTAGTATTTAAATTTTTAAATTTTAAAATTTAAAGTTTTAATAATTAAATTTTTAAAATTTGTATTTAAATTTTTAAATTTTAAAATTTAAAATTTTAATAATTAAATTTTTGAAATTTAGTATTTAAATTTTTAAATTTTAAAATTTAAAGTTTTAACAATTAAATATTTAAAATTTAGTATTTAAATTTTTAAATTTTAAAATTTAAAGTTTTAATAATTAAATTTTTAAAATTTAGTATTTAAATTTTTAAAATTTAAAGTTATAATAATTAAATTTTTAAAATTTAGTATTTAAATATTTAAATTTTAAAATTTAAAGATTTAATATTTAAAGTTTTAAAATTTAGTATTTAAATTTTTAAATTTTAAAATTTAAATTTTAATAAATAAAGTTTTAAAATTTAGTATTTAAAATTTTAAACTTTAAAATTTAAAGTTTTAATAATTAAATTTTTAAAATTTAGTATTTAAATTTTTAAATTTTAAAATTTAAAGTTTTAATAATTAAATTTTTATAATTTGTATTTAAATTTTTAAATTTTAAAATTTAAAGTTATAATAATTAAATTTTTAAAATTTAGTATTTAAATACAAATTTTAAAAATTTAATTATTTTTAATAATTAAATTTTTAAAATTTAGTATTTAAATTTTTAAATTTTAAAATTTAAAGTTTTAATAATTAAATTTTTAAAATTTAGTATTTAAATTTTTAAATTTTAAAATTTAAAGTTTTAACAATTAAATTTTTAAAATTTAGTATTTAAATTTTTAAATTTTAAAATTTAAAGTTTTAATAATTAAATTTTTAAAATTTAGTATTTAAATTTTTAAATTTTAAAATTTAAAGTTTTAACAATTAAATTTTTAAAATTTAGTATTTAAATTTTTAAATTTTAAAATTTAAAGTTTTAATAATTAAATTTTTAAAATTTAGTATTTAAATTTTTAATATTTAAAGTTTTAATAATTAAATTTTTAAAATTTAGTATTTAAGTTTTTAAATTTTAAAATTTAAAGTTTTATTAATTAAATTTTTAAAATTTAGTATTTAAATTTTTAAATTTTAAAGTTTGAAGTTTTAATAATTAAATTTTTAAAATTTAGTATTTAAATTTTAAAATTTAAATTTTTAAATTTTAATATTTAAAATTTTAATAACTAAATTTTTAAAATTTAGTATTTAAAATTTTAAATTTTAAAATTTGAATTTTTAAATTTTAAAATTTCAATAATTAAATTTTTAAAATTTAGTATTTAAATTTTTAAATTTTAAAATTTAAAGTTTTAATAATTAAATTTTTAAAATTTAGTATTTAAATTTTTAAACTTTATAATTTAAAGTTTTAATAATATAATTTTTAAAATTTAGTATTTAAATTTTTAAATTTTCAAATTTAAAGTTTTAATAATTAAATTTTTAAAATTTAGTATTTAAATTTTTAAATTTAAAACTTTAATAATTAAATTTTTAAAATTTAGTATTTAAATTTTTAAATTTTAAAATTTAAAGTTTTAATAATTAAATTTTTAGAATTTAGTATTTAAATTTTTAAATTTTAAAATTTAAAGTTTTAATATTTAAATTTTTAAAATTTAGTATTTAAATTTTTAAATTTTAAAATTTAAAGATATAATAATTAAATATTTAAAATTTTAAAAATTTAATTATTAAAAATAATTAAATTTTTAAAATTTGTATTTAAATTTTTAAAATTTAAAGTTATAATAATTAAATTTTTAAAATTTAGTATTTAAATATTTAAATTTTAAAATTTAAAGATTTAATATTTAAAGTTTCAAAATTTAGTATTTAAATTTTTAAATTTTAAAATTTAAAATTTAATAAATAAAGTTTTAAAATTTAGTATTTAAAATTTTAAACTTTAAAATTTAAAGTTTTAATAATTAAATTTTTAAAATTTAGTATTTAAATTTTTAAATTTTAAAATTTAAAGTTTTAATAATTAAATTTTTAAAATTTGTATTTAAATTTTTAAATTTTAAAATTTAAAGTTATAATAATTAAATTTTTAAAATTTAGTATTTAAATACAAATTTTAAAAATTTAATTATTTTTAATAATTAAATTTTTAAAATTTAGTATTTAAATTTTTAAATTTTAAAATTTAAAGTTTTAATAATTAAATTTTTAAAATTTAGTATTTAAATTTTTAAATTTTAAAATTTAAAGTTTTAACAATTAAATTTTTAAAATTTAGTATTTAAATTTTTAAATTTTAAAATTTAAAGTTTTAATAATTAAATTTTTAAAATTTAGTATTTAAATTTTTAAATTTTAAAATTTAAAGTTTTAACAATTAAATTTTTAAAATTTAGTATTTAAATTTTTAAATTTTAAAATTTAAAGTTTTAATAATTAAATTTTTAAAATTTAGTATTTAAATTTTTAAAATTTAAAGTTTTAATAATTAAATTTTTAAAATTTAGTATTTAAGTTTTTAAATTTTAAAATTTAAAGTTTTATTAATTAAATTTTTAAAATTTAGTATTTAAATTTTTAAATTTTAAAGTTTGAAGTTTTAATAATTAAATTTTTAAAATATAGTATTTAAATTTTAAAATTTAAATTTTTAAATTTTAATATTTAAAATTTTAATAACTAAATTTTTAAAATTTAGTATTTAAATTTTTAAATTTTAAAATTTGAATTTTTAAATTTTAAAATTTAAAATTTCAATAATTAAATTTTTAAAATTTAGTATTTAAATTTTTAAATTTTAAAATTTAAAGTTTTAAAAATTAAATTTTTAAAATTTAGTATTTAAATTTTTAAATTTTAAAATTTAAAGGTTTAATAATTAAATTTTTAAAATTTGTATTTATATTTTAAAATTTAAAAATTTAAAGTTTTAATAATTAAATTTTTAAAATTTAGTATTTAAATTTTTAAACTTTATAATTTAAAGTTTTAATAATGAAATTTTTAAAATTTAGTATTTAAATTTTTAAATTTTCAAATTTAAAGTTTTAATAATTAAATTTTTAAAATTTAGTATTTAAATTTTTAAATTTAAAACTTTAATAATTAAATTTTTAAAATTTAGTATTTAAATTTTTAAATTTTAAAATTTAAAGTTTTAATAATTAAATATTTAGAATTTAGTATTTAAATTTTTAAATTTTAAAATTTAAAGTTTTAATATTTAAATTTTTAAAATTTAGTATTTAAATTTTTAAATTTTAAAATTTAAAGATATAATAATTAAATATTTAAAATTTAGTATTTAAATTTTAAAATTTAAATTTTTAAATTTTAAAATTTAAAATTTTAATAATTAAATTTTTAAAATTTAGTATTTAAATTTTTAAATTTTAAAATTTAAAGTTTTAATAATGAAATTTTTAAAATTTAGTATTTAAATTTTTAAATTTTAAAATTTAAAATTTTAATAATTAAATTTTTAAAATTTAGTATTTAAATATTTAAATTTTAAAATTTAAAGATTTAATATTTAAAGTTTTAAAATTTAGTATTTAAATTTTTAAATTTTTAAATTTAAATTTTAATAATTAAAGTTTTAAAATTTAGTATTTATAATTTTAAACTTTAAAATTTAAAGTTTTAATAATTAAATTTTTAAAATTTAGTATTTAAATTTTTAAATTTTAAAATTTAAAGTTATAATAATTAAATTTTTAAAATTTGTATTTAAATTTTTAAATTTTAAAATTTAAACTTTTAAATTTTAAAATTTAAAGTTTTAATAATTAAATTTTTAAAATTTAGTATTTAAATTTTTAAATTTTAAAATTTAAAGTTTTAATAATTAAATTTTTAGAATTTAGTATTTAAATTTTTAAATTTTAAAATTTAAAGTTTTAATATTTAAATTTTTAAAATTTAGTATTTAAATTTTTATATTTTAAAATTTAAAGTTTTAACAATTAAATTTTTAAAATTTAGTATTTAAGTTTTTAAATTTTAAAATTTAAAGATATAATAATTAAATATTTAAAATTTAGTATTTAAATTTTAAAATTTAAATTTTTAAATTTTAAAATTTAAAGTTTAAATAATTAAATTTTTAAAATTTAGTATTTAAATTTTTAAAATTTAAAGTTATAATAATTAAATTTTTAAAATTTAGTATTTAAATATTTAAATTTTAAAATTTAAAGATTTAATATTTAAAGTTTTAAAATTTAGTATTTAAATTTTTAAATTTTAAAATTTAAAGGTTTAATAATTAAATTTTTAAAATTTGTATTTATATTTTAAAATTTTAAAATTTAAAGTTTTAATAATTAAATTTTTAAAATTTAGTATTTAAATTTTTAAATTTTAAAATTTAAAGTTTTAACAATTAAATTTTTAAAATTTAGTATTTAAATTTTTAAATTTTAAAATTTAAAGTTTTAATAATTAAATTTTTAAAATTTAGTATTTAAATTTTTAATATTTAAAGTTTTAATAATTAAATTTTTAAAATTTAGTATTTAAGTTTTTAAATTTTAAAATTTAAAGTTTTATTAATTAAATTTTTAAAATTTAGTATTTAAATTTTTAAATTTTAAAGTTTGAAGTTTTAATAATTAAATTTTTAAAATTTAGTATTTAAATTTTAAAATTTAAATTTTTAAATTTTAATATTTAAAATTTTAATAACTAAATTTTTAAAATTTAGTATTTAAAATTTTAAATTTTAAAATTTGAATTTTTAAATTTTAAAATTTCAATAATTAAATTTTTAAAATTTAGTATTTAAATTTTTAAATTTTAAAATTTAAAGTTTTAATAATTAAATTTTTAAAATTTAGTATTTAAATTTTTAAACTTTATAATTTAAAGTTTTAATAATATAATTTTTAAAATTTAGTATTTAAATTTTTAAATTTTCAAATTTAAAGTTTTAATAATTAAATTTTTAAAATTTAGTATTTAAATTTTTAAATTTAAAACTTTAATAATTAAATTTTTAAAATTTAGTATTTAAATTTTTAAATTTTAAAATTTAAAGTTTTAATAATTAAATTTTTAGAATTTAGTATTTAAATTTTTAAATTTTAAAATTTAAAGTTTTAATATTTAAATTTTTAAAATTTAGTATTTAAATTTTTAAATTTTAAAATTTAAAGATATAATAATTAAATATTTAAAATTTTAAAAATTTAATTATTAAAAATAATTAAATTTTTAAAATTTGTATTTAAATTTTTAAAATTTAAAGTTATAATAATTAAATTTTTAAAATTTAGTATTTAAATATTTAAATTTTAAAATTTAAAGATTTAATATTTAAAGTTTCAAAATTTAGTATTTAAATTTTTAAATTTTAAAATTTAAAATTTAATAAATAAAGTTTTAAAATTTAGTATTTAAAATTTTAAACTTTAAAATTTAAAGTTTTAATAATTAAATTTTTAAAATTTAGTATTTAAATTTTTAAATTTTAAAATTTAAAGTTTTAATAATTAAATTTTTAAAATTTGTATTTAAATTTTTAAATTTTAAAATTTAAAGTTATAATAATTAAATTTTTAAAATTTAGTATTTAAATACAAATTTTAAAAATTTAATTATTTTTAATAATTAAATTTTTAAAATTTAGTATTTAAATTTTTAAATTTTAAAATTTAAAGTTTTAATAATTAAATTTTTAAAATTTAGTATTTAAATTTTTAAATTTTAAAATTTAAAGTTTTAACAATTAAATTTTTAAAATTTAGTATTTAAATTTTTAAATTTTAAAATTTAAAGTTTTAATAATTAAATTTTTAAAATTTAGTATTTAAATTTTTAAATTTTAAAATTTAAAGTTTTAACAATTAAATTTTTAAAATTTAGTATTTAAATTTTTAAATTTTAAAATTTAAAGTTTTAATAATTAAATTTTTAAAATTTAGTATTTAAATTTTTAAAATTTATAGTTTTAATAATTAAATTTTTAAAATTTAGTATTTAAGTTTTTAAATTTTAAAATTTAAAGTTTTATTAATTAAATTTTTAAAATTTAGTATTTAAATTTTTAAATTTTAAAGTTTGAAGTTTTAATAATTAAATTTTTAAAATATAGTATTTAAATTTTAAAATTTAAATTTTTAAATTTTAATATTTAAAATTTTAATAACTAAATTTTTAAAATTTAGTATTTAAATTTTTAAATTTTAAAATTTGAATTTTTAAATTTTAAAATTTAAAATTTCAATAATTAAATTTTTAAAATTTAGTATTTAAATTTTTAAATTTTAAAATTTAAAGTTTTAAAAATTAAATTTTTAAAATTTAGTATTTAAATTTTTAAATTTTAAAATTTAAAGGTTTAATAATTAAATTTTTAAAATTTGTATTTATATTTTAAAATTTTAAAATTTAAAGTTTTAATAATTAAATTTTTAAAATTTAGTATTTAAATTTTTAAACTTTATAATTTAAAGTTTTAATAATGAAATTTTTAAAATTTAGTATTTAAATTTTTAAATTTTCAAATTTAAAGTTTTAATAATTAAATTTTTAAAATTTAGTATTTAAATTTTTAAATTTAAAACTTTAATAAATAAATTTTTAAAATTTAGTATTTAAATTTTTAAATTTTAAAATTTAAAGTTTTAATAATTAAATATTTAGAATTTAGTATTTAAATTTTTAAATTTTAAAATTTAAAGTTTTAATATTTAAATTTTTAAAATTTAGTATTTAAATTTTTAAATTTTAAAATTTAAAGATATAATAATTAAATATTTAAAATTTAGTATTTAAATTTTAAAATTTAAATTTTTAAATTTTAAAATTTAAAATTTTAATAATTAAATTTTTAAAATTTAGTATTTAAATTTTTAAATTTTAAAATTTAAAGTTTTAATAATGAAATTTTTAAAATTTAGTATTTAAATTTTTAAATTTTAAAATTTAAAATTTTAATAATTAAATTTTTAAAATTTAGTATTTAAATATTTAAATTTTAAAATTTAAAGATTTAATATTTAAAGTTTTAAAATTTAGTATTTAAATTTTTAAATTTTTAAATTTAAATTTTAATAATTAAAGTTTTAAAATTTAGTATTTATAATTTTAAACTTTAAAATTTAAAGTTTTAATAATTAAATTTTTAAAATTTAGTATTTAAATTTTTAAATTTTAAAATTTAAAGTTATAATAATTAAATTTTTAAAATTTGTATTTAAATTTTTAAATTTTAAAATTTAAACTTTTAAATTTTAAAATTTAAAGTTTTAATAATTAAATTTTTAAAATTTAGTATTTAAATTTTTAAATTTTAAAATTTAAAGTTTTAATAATTAAATTTTTAGAATTTAGTATTTAAATTTTTAAATTTTAAAATTTAAAGTTTTAATATTTAAATTTTTAAAATTTAGTATTTAAATTTTTAAATTTTAAAATTTAAAGTTTTAACAATTAAATTTTTAAAATTTAGTATTTAAGTTTTTAAATTTTAAAATTTAAAGATATAATAATTAAATATTTAAAATTTAGTATTTAAATTTTAAAATTTAAATTTTTAAATTTTAAAATTTAAAGTTTAAATAATTAAATTTTTAAAATTTAGTATTTAAATTTTTAAAATTTAAAGTTATAATAATTAAATTTTTAAAATTTAGTATTTAAATATTTAAATTTTAAAATTTAAAGATTTAATATTTAAAGTTTTAAAATTTAGTATTTAAATTTTTAAATTTTAAAATTTAAATTTTAATAAATAAAGTTTTAAAATTTAGTATTTAAAATTTTAAACTTTAAAATTTAAAGTTTTAATAATTAAATTTTTAAAATTTAGTATTTAAATTTTTAAATTTTAAAATTTAAAGTTTTAATAATTAAATTTTTAAAATTTAGTATTTAAAATTTTAAACTTTAAAATTTAAAGTTTTAATAATTAAATTTTTAAAATTTAGTATTTAAATTTTTAAATTTTAAAATTTAAAGTTTTAATAATTAAATTTTTAAAATTGGTATTTAAATTTTTAAATTTTAAAATTTAATTATTTTTAATAATTAAATTTTTAAAATTTAGTATTTAAATTTTTAAATTTTAAAATTTAAAGTTTTAATAATTAAATTTTTAAAATTTAGTATTTAAATTTTTAAATTTTAAAATTTAAAGTTTTAACAATTAAATTTTTAAAATTTAGTATTTAAATTTTTAAATTTTAAAATTTAAAGTTTTAATAATTAAATTTTTAAAATTTAGTATTTAAATTTTTAAATTTTAAAATTTAAAGTTTTAACAATTAAATTTTTAAAATTTAGTATTTAAATTTTTAAATTTTAAAATTTAAAGTTTTAATAATTAAATTTTTAAAATTTAGTATTTAAATTTTTAAAATTTAAAGTTTTAATAATTAAATTTTTAAAATTTAGTATTTAAGTTTTTAAATTTTAAAATTTAAAGTTTTATTAATTAAATTTTTAAAATTTAGTATTTAAATTTTTAAATTTTAAAGTTCGAAGTTTTAATAATTTAATTTTTAAAATTTAGTATTTAAATTTTAAAATTTAAATTTTTAAATTTTAATATTTAAAATTTTAATAACTAAATTTTTAAAATTTAGTATTTAAATTTTTAAATTTTAAAATTTGAATTTTTAAATTTTAAAATTTCAATAATTAAATTTTTAAAATTTAGTATTTAAATTTTTAAATTTTAAAATTTAAAGTTTTAATAATTAAATTTTTAAAATTTAGTATTTAAATTTTTAAAATTTAAAGTTTTAATAATTAAATTTTTAAAATTTAGTATTTAAGTTTTTAAATTTTAAAATTTAAAGTTTTATTAATTAAATTTTTAAAATTTAGTATTTAAATTTTTAAATTTTAAAGTTCGAAGTTTTAATAATTAAATTTTTAAAATTTAGTATTTAAATTTTAAAATTTAAATTTTTAAATTTTAATATTTAAAATTTTAATAACTAAATTTTTAAAATTTAGTATTTAAATTTTAAAATTTAAATTTTTAAATTTTAAAATTTAAAGTTTTAATAATTAAATTTTTAAAATTTAGTATTTAAATTTTTAAAATTTAAAGTTATAATAATTAAATTTTTAAAATTTAGTATTTAAATATTTAAATTTTAAAATTTAAAGATTTAATATTTAAAGTTTCAAAATTTAGTATTTAAATTTTTAAATTTTAAAATTTAAATTTTAATAAATAAAGTTTTAAAATTTAGTATTTAAAATTTTAAACTTTAAAATTTAAAGTTTTAATAATTAAATTTTTAAAATTTAGTATTTAAATTTTTAAATTTTAAAATTTAAAGTTTTAATAATTAAATTTTTAAAATTTGTATTTAAATTTTTAAATTTTAAAATTTAAAGTTATAATAAATAAATTTTTAAAATTTAGTATTTAAATACAAATTTTAAAAATTTAATTATTTTTAATAATTAAATTTTTAAAATTTGGTATTTAAATTTTTAAATTTTAAAATTTAAAGTTTTAATAATTAAATTTTTAAAATTTAGTATTTAAATTTTTAAATTTTAAAATTTAAAGTTTTAACAATTAAATTTTTAAAATTTAGTATTTAAATTTTTAAATTTTAAAATTTAAAGTTTTAATAATTAAATTTTTAAAATTTAGTATTTAAATTTTTAAATTTTAAAATTTAAAGTTTTAACAATTAAATTTTTAAAATTTAGTATTTAAATTTTTAAATTTTAAAATTTAAAGTTTTAATAATTAAATTTTTAAAATTTAGTATTTAAATTTTTAAAATTTAAAGTTTTAATAATTAAATTTTTAAAATTTAGTATTTAAGGTTTTAAATTTTAAAATTTAAAGTTTTATTAATTAAATTTTTAAAATTTAGTATTTAAATTTTTAAATTTTAAAGTTTGAAGTTTTAATAATTAAATTTTTAAAATATAGTATTTAAATTTTAAAATTTAAATTTTTAAATTTTAATATTTAAAATTTTAATAACTAAATTTTTAAAATTTAGTATTTAAATTTTTAAATTTTAAAATTTGAATTTTTAAATTTTAAAATTTAAAATTTCAATAATTAAATTTTTAAAATTTAGTATTTAAATTTTTAAATTTTAAAATTTAAAGTTTTAAAAATTAAATTTTTAAAATTAAGTATTTAAATTTTTAAATTTTAAAATTTAAAGGTTTAATAATTAAATTTTTAAAATTTGTATTTAAATTTTAAAAGTTTAAAATTTAAAGTTTTAATAATTAAATTTTTAAAATTTAGTATTTAAATTTTTAAATTTAAAACTTTAATAATTAAATTTTTAAAATTTAGTATTTAAATTTTTAAATTTTAAAATTTAAAGTTTTAATAATTAAATATTTAGAATTTAGTATTTAAATTTTTAAATTTTAAAATTTAAAGTTTTAATATTTAAATTTTTAAAATTTAGTATTTAAATTTTTAAATTTTAAAATTTAAAGATATAATAATTAAATATTTAAAATTTAGTATTTAAATTTTAAAATTTAAATTTTTAAATTTTAAAATTTAAAATTTTAATAATTAAATTTTTAAAATTTAGTATTTAAATTTTTAAATTTTAAAATTTAAAGTTTTAATAATGAAATTTTTAAAATTTAGTATTTAAATTTTTAAATTTTAAAATTTAAAATTTTAATAATTAAATTTTTAAAATTTAGTATTTAAATTTTTAAATTTTAAAATTTAAAGTTATAATAATTAAATTTTTAAAATTTGTATTTAAATTTTTAAATTTTAAAATTTAAACTTTTAAATTTTAAAATTTAAAGTTTTAATAATTAAATTTTTAAAATTTAGTATTTAAATTTTTAAATTTTAAAATTTAAAGTTTTAATAATTAAATTTTTAGAATTTAGTATTTAAATTTTTAAATTTTAAAATTTAAAGTTTTAATATTTAAATTTTTAAAATTTAGTATTTAAATTTTTATATTTTAAAATTTAAAGTTTTAACAATTAAATTTTTAAAATTTAGTATTTAAGTTTTTAAATTTTAAAATTTAAAGATATAATAATTAAATATTTAAAATTTAGTATTTAAATTTTAAAATTTAAATTTTTAAATTTTAAAATTTAAAGTTTAAATAATTAAATTTTTAAAATTTAGTATTTAAATTTTTAAAATTTAAAGTTATAATAATTAAATTTTTAAAATTTAGTATTTAAATATTTAAATTTTAAAATTTAAAGATTTAATATTTAAAGTTTTAAAATTTAGTATTTAAATTTTTAAATTTTAAAATTTAAATTTTAATAAATAAAGTTTTAAAATTTAGTATTTAAAATTTTAAACTTTAAAATTTAAAGTTTTAATAATTAAATTTTTAAAATTTAGTATTTAAATTTTTAAATTTTAAAATTTAAAGTTTTAATAATTAAATTTTTAAAATTGGTATTTAAATTTTTAAATTTTAAAATTTAATTATTTTTAATAATTAAATTTTTAAAATTTAGTATTTAAATTTTTAAATTTTAAAATTTAAAGTTTTAATAATTAAATTTTTAAAATTTAGTATTTAAATTTTTATATTTTAAAATTTAAAGTTTTAACAATTAAATTTTTAAAATTTAGTATTTAAATTTTTAAATTTTAAAATTTAAAGTTTTAATAATTAAATTTTTAAAATTTAGTATTTAAATTTTTAAATTTTAAAATTTAAAGTTTTAACAATTAAATTTTTAAAATTTAGTATTTAAATTTTTAAATTTTAAAATTTAAAGTTTTAATAATTAAATTTTTAAAATTTAGTATTTAAATTTTTAAAATTTAAAGTTTTAATAATTAAATTTTTAAAATTTAGTATTTAAGTTTTTAAATTTTAAAATTTAAAGTTTTATTAATTAAATTTTTAAAATTTAGTATTTAAATTTTTAAATTTTAAAGTTCGAAGTTTTAATGATTAAATTTTTAAAATTTAGTATTTAAATTTTAAAATTTAAATTTTTAAATTTTAATATTTAAAATTTTAATAACTAAATTTTTAAAATTTAGTATTTAAATTTTTAAATTTTAAAATTTGAATTTTTAAATTTTAAAATTTCAATAATTAAATTTTTAAAATTTAGTATTTAAATTTTTAAATTTTAAAATTTAAAGTTTTAATAATTAAATTTTTAAAATTTAGTATTTAAATTTTTAAATTTTAAAATTTAAAGGTTTAATAATTAAATTTTTAAAATTTGTATTTAAATTTTAAAATTTTAAAATTTAAAGTTTTAATAATTAAATTTTTAAAATTTAGTATTTAAATTTTTAAACTCTATAATTTAAAGTTTTAATAATATAATTTTTAAAATTTAGTATTCAAATTTTTAAATTTTCAAATTTAAAGTTTTAATAATTAAATTTTTAAAATTTAGTATTTAAATTTTTAAATTTAAAACTTTAATAATTAAATTTTTAAAATTAAGTATTTAAATTTTTAAATTTTAAAATTTAAAGTTTTAATAATTAAATTTTTAGAATTTAGTATTTAAATTTTTAAATTTTAAAATTTAAAGTTTTAATATTTAAATTTTTAAAATTTAGTATTAAAATTTTTAAATTTTAAAATTTAAAGATATAATAATTAAATATTTAAAATTTAGTATTTAAATTTTAAAATTTAAATTTTTAAATTTTAAAATTTAAAGTTTTAATAATTAAATTTTTAAAATTTAGTATTTAAATTTTTAAAATTTAAAGTTATAATAATTAAATTTTTAAAATTTAGTATTTAAATATTTAAATTTTAAAATTTAAAGATTTAATATTTAAAGTTTTAAAATTTAGTATTTAAATTTTTAAATTTTAAAATTTAAAGTTTTAATAATTAAATTTTTAAAATTTAGTATTTAAATACAAATTTTAAAAATTTAATTATTTTTAATAATTAAATTTTTAAAATTTAGTATTTAAATTTTTAAATTTTAAAATTTAAAGTTTTAATAATTAAATTTTTAAAATTTGTATTTAAATTTTTAAATTTTAAAATTTAAAGTTATAATAATTAAATTTTTAAAATTTAGTATTTAAATACAAATTTTAAAAATTTAATTATTTTTAATAATTAAATTTTTAAAATTTAGTATTTAAATTTTTAAATTTTAAAATTTAAAGTTTTAATAATTAAATTTTTAAAATTTAGTATTTAAATTTTTAAATTTTAAAATTTAAAGTTTTAACAATTAAATTTTTAAAATTTAGTATTTAAATTTTTAAATTTTAAAATTTAAAGTTTTAATAATTAAATTTTTAAAATTTAGTATTTAAATTTTTAAATTTTTAAATTTAAAGTTTTAACAATTAAATTTTTAAAATTTAGTATTTAAATTTTTAAATTTTAAAATTTAAAGTTTTAATAATTAAATTTTTAAAATTTAGTATTTAAATTTTTAAAATTTAGTATTTAAATTTTTAAAATTTAAAGTTTTAATAATTAAATTTTTAAAATTTAGTATTTAAGTTTTTAAATTTTAAAATTTAAAGTTTTATTAATTAAATTTTTAAAATTTAGTATTTAAATTTTTAAATTTTAAAGTTTGAAGTTTTAATAATTAAATTTTTAAAATTTAGTATTTAAATTTTAAAATTTAAATTTTTAAATTTTAATATTTAAAATTTTAATAACTAAATTTTTAAAATTTAGTATTTAAATTTTTAAATTTTAAAATTTGAATTTTTAAATTTTAAAATTTAAAATTTCAATAATTAAATTTTTAAAATTTAGTATTTAAATTTTTAAATTTTAAAATTTAAAGTTTTAATAATTAAATTTTTAAAATTTAGTATTTAAATTTTTAAATTTTAAAATTTAAAGGTTTAATAATTAAATTTTTAAAATTTGTATTTAAATTTTAAAATTTTAAAATTTAAAGTTTTAATAATTAAATTTTTAAAATTTAGTATTTAAATATTTAAACTTTATAATTTAAAGTTTTAATAATTAAATTTTTAAAATTTAGTATTTAAATTTTTAAATTTTCAAATTTAAAGTTTTAATAATTAAATTTTTAAAATTTAGTTTTTAAATTTTTAAATTTAAAACTTTAATAATTAAATTTTTAAAATTTAGTATTTAAATTTTTAAATTTTAAAATTTAAAGTTTTAATATTTAAATTTTTAAAATTTAGTATTTAAATTTTTAAATTTTAAAATTTAAAGATATAATAATTAAATATTTAAAATTTAGTATTTAAATTTTAAAATTTAAATTTTTAAATTTTAAAATTTAAAATTTTAATAATTAAATTTTTAAAATTTAGTATTTAAATTTTTAAATTTTAAAATTTAAAGTTTTAATAATGAAATTTTTAAAATTTAGTATTTAAATTTTTAAATTTTAAAATTTAAAATTTTTAATAATTAAATTTTTAAAATTTAGTATTTAAATATTTAAATTTTAAAATTTAAAGATTTAATATTTAAAGTTTTAAAATTTAGTATTCAAATTTTTAAATTTTTAAATTTAAATTTTAATAATTAAAGTTTTAAAATTTAGTATTTAAAATTTTAAACTTTAAAATTTAAAGTTTTAATAATTAAATTTTTAAAATTTAGTATTTAAATTTTTAAATTTTAAAATTTAAAGTTATAATAATTAAATTTTTAAAATTTGTATTTAAATTTTTAAATTTTAAAATTTAAACTTTTAAATTTTAAAATTTAAAGTTTTAATAATTAAATTTTTAAAATTTAGTATTTAAATTTTTAAATTTTAAAATTTAAAGTTTTAATAATTAAATTTTTAAAATTTAGTATTTAAATTTTTAAATTTTAAAATTTAAAGTTTTAATAATTAAATTTTTAAAATTTAGTATTTAAATTTTTAAAATTTAAAGTTTAAAGTTTTAATAATTAAAATTTTAAAACTTGTTATTTAAATTTTTAAATTTTAAAATTTAAAGTTTTAATAATTAAATTTTTAAAATTTAGTATTTAAATTTTAAAATTTAAAATTTTAATAACTAAATTTTTAAAATTTAGTATTTAAGTTTTTAAATTTTAAAATTTAAAGTTTTAATAATTAAATTTTTAAAATTTAGTATTTAAATTTTTAAATTTTAAAATTTAAAGTTTTAATAATTAAATTTTTAAAATTTGGTATTTAAATTTTTAAATTTTAAAATTTAAAATTTTAATAATTAAATTCTTAAAATTTAGTATTTAAATTTTTAAATTTTAAAATTTAAAGATTTAATATTTAAAGTTTTAAAATTTAGTATTTAAATTTTAAAATTTAAATTTTTAAATTTTAAAATTAAAATTTTAATAACTAAATTTTTAAAATTTAGTATTTAAATTTTTAAATTTGAAAATTTAAAGTTTTAATAATTAAATTTTTAAAATTTAGTATTTAAATTTTTAAATTTTAAAATTTAAACATTTAAATTATAAAATTTAAAATTTCAATAATTAAATTTTTAAAATTTAGTATTTAAGTTTTTAAATTTTAAAATTTAAAGTTTTAATAATTAAATTTTTAAAATTTAGTATTTAAATTTTTAAATTTTAAAATTTAAAGTTTTAATAATTAAATTTTTAAAATTTAGTATTTAAATTTTTAAATTTTAAAATTTAAAGTTTTAATAATTAAATTTTTAAAATTTAGTATTTAAATTTTTAAAATTTAAAGTTTAAAGTTTTAATAATTAAATTTTTAAAACTTGTTATTTAAATTTTTAAATTTTAAAATTTAAAGTTTTAATAATTAAATTTTTAAAATTTAGTATTTAAATTTTAAAATTTAAAATTTTAATAACTAAATTTTTAAAATTTAGTATTCAAGTTTTTAAATTTTAAAATTTAAAGTTTTAATAATTAAATTTTTAAAATTTAGTATTTAAATTTTTAAATTTTAAAATTTAAAGTTTTAATAATTAAATTTTTAAAATTTGGTATTTAAATTTTTAAATTTTAAAATTTAAAATTTTAATAATTAAATTCTTAAAATTTAGTATTTAAATTTTTAAATTTTAAAATTTAAAGATTTAAATTATAAAATTTAAAATTTCAATAATTAAATTTTTAAAATTTAGTATTTAAGTTTTTAAATTTTAAAATTTAAAGTTTTAATAATTAATTTTTAAAATTTAGTATTTAAATTTTTAAATTTTAAAATTTAAAGTTTTAATAATTAAATTTTTAAAATTTAGTATTTAAATTTTTAAATTTTAAAATTTAAAGATTTAATATTTAAAGTTTTAAAATTTAGTATTTAAATTTTTAAATTTTAAAATCTAAATATTAATAATTAAATTTTTAAAATTTAGTATTTAAATTTTTAAACTTTAAAATTTAAAGTTATTATAATTAAATTTTTTAAATTTAGTATTTAAATTTTTAAATTTTAAAATTTAAAATTTTAATAATTAAATTTTTAAAATTTAGTATTTAAATTTTAAAATTTTAAAATTTAAAGTCTTAATAATTAAATTTTTAAAATTTAGTATTTAAATTTTTAATATTTAGTATTTAAATTTTTAAATTTTAAAATATAAAATTTTAATAATTAAATTTTTAAAATTTAGTATTTAAATTTTTAAATTTTAAAATTTAAATTTTTAAATTATAAAATTTAAAATTTTAATAATTAAATTTTTAAAATTTAGTATTTAAATTTTTAAATTTTAAAATTTAAAATTTTAATAATTAAATTTTTAAAATTTAGTATTTAAATTTTTAAATTTTAAAATTTAAATTTTTAAATATTATAATTTAAAATTTTATTAATTAAATTTTTAAAATTTAGTATTTAAATTTTTAAATTTTAAAATTTAAAATTTTAATAATTAAATTTTTAAAATTTAGTATTTAAATTTTAAAAATTTAAAGTTTTAATAATTAAATTTTTAAAATTTAGTATTTAAGTTTTTAAATTTTAAAATTTAAAATTTTAATAACTAAATTTTTAAAATTTAGTATTTAAATTTTTAAATTTTAAAATTTAAAGTTTTAATAATTAAATTTTTAAAATTTAGTATTTAAATTTTTAAATTTTAAAATTTAAACATTTAAATTATAAAATTTAAAATTTCAATAATTAAATTTTTAAAATTTAGTATTTAAGTTTTTAAATTTTAAAATTTAAAGTTTTAATAATTAAATTTTTAAAATTTAGTATTTAAATTTTTAAATTTTTGAAGTTTGATATTTTAATAATTAAATTTTTAAAATTTAGTATTTAAATTTTAAAATTCAAATTTTTAAATTTTAAAATTTAAAATTTTAATAACTAAATTTTTAAAATTTAGTATTTAAATTTTTAAATTTTAAAATTTAATGTTTTAATAATTAAATTTTTAAAATTAATTATTTAAATTTTTAAATTTTAAAATTTAAACTTTTAAATTTTAAAATTTAAAGTTTTAATAATTAAATTTTTAAAATTTAGTATTTAAATTTTTAAATTTTAAAATTTAAAGTTTTAATAATTAAATTTTTAAAATTTAGTATTTAAAATTTTTAAATTTTAAAATTTAAAGTTTTAATAATTAAATTTTTAAAATTTAGTATTTAAATTTTTAAAATTTAAAGTTTAAAGTTTTAATAATTAAATTTTTAAAATTTGTTATTTAAATTTTTAAATTTTAAAATTTAAAGATTTAATAATTAAATTTTTAAAATTTAGTATTTAAATTTTAAAAATTTAAAGTTTTAATAACTAAATTTTTAAAATTTAGTATTTAAGTTTTTAAATTTTAAAATTTAAAGTTTTAATAATTATATTTTTAAAATTTAGTATTTAAATTTTTAAATTTTAAAATTTAAAGTTTTAATAATTAAATTTTTAAAATTTAGTATTTAAATTTTTAAATTTTAAAATTTAAAGATTTAATTTTTAAAGTTTTAAAATTTAGTATTTAAATTTTTAAATTTTAAAATCTAAATATTAATAATTAAATTTTTAAAATTTAGTATTTAAATTTTTAAACTTTAAAATTTAAAGTTATAATAAATAAATTTTTTAAATTTAGTATTTAAATTTTTAAATTTTGAAATTTAAAATTTTAATAATTAAATTTTTAAAATTTAGTATTTAAATTTTTAAATTTTAAAATTTAAAGATTTAATATTTAAAGTTTTAAAATTTAGTATTTAAATTTTTGAATTTTAAAATCTAAATTTTAATAATAAAATTTTTAAAATTTAGTATAAAAATTTTAAACTTTAAAATTTAAAGTTTTAATAATTAAATTTTTAAAATTTAGTATTTAAATTTTTAAATTTTAAAATTTAAAGTTATAATAATTAAATTTTTAAAATTTGTATTTAAATTTTTAAAATTTAAAGTTATAATAATTAAATTTTTAAAATTTAGTATTTATGTTTTTAAATTTTAAAATTTAAAGTTTTAATAATTAAATTTTTAAAATTTAGTATTTAAATTTTTAAATTTTAAAATTTAAAGTTTTAATAATTAAATTTTTAAAATTTAGTATTTAAATTTTTAAATTTTAAAATTTAAAGTTTTAATAATTAAATTTTTAAAATTTAGTATTTAAATTTTTAAAATTTAAAGTTTAAAGTTTTAATAATTAAATTTTTAAAACTTGTTATTTAAATTTTTAAATTTTAAAATTTAAAGTTTTAATAATTAAATTTTTAAAATTTAGTATTTAAATTTTTAAATTTTAAAATTTAAAGTTTTAATAATTAAATTTTTAAAATTTGGTATTTAAATTTTTAAATTTTAAAATTTAAAATTTTAATAATTAAATTCTTAAAATTTAGTATTTAAATTTTTAAATTTTAAAATTTAAAGATTTAATATTTAAAGTTTTAAAATTTAGTATTTAAATTTTAAAATTTAAATTTTTAAATTTTAAAATTAAAATTTTAATAACTAAATTTTTAAAATTTAGTATTTAAATTTTTAAATTTGAAAATTTAAAGTTTTAATAATTAAATTTTTAAAATTTAGTATTTAAATTTTTAAATTTTAAAATTTAAACATTTAAATTATAAAATTTAAAATTTCAATAATTAAATTTTTAAAATTTAGTATTTAAGTTTTTAAATTATAAAATTTAAAGTTTTAATAATTAAATTTTTAAAATTTAGTATTTAATTTTTTAAAATTTAAAGTTTAAAGGTTTAATAATTAAATTTTTAAAACTTGTTATTTAAATTTTTAAATTTTAAAATTTAAAGTTTTAATAATTAAAATTTTATAATTTGTATTTAAATTTTTAAATTTTAAAATTTAAAGTTTTAATAATTAAATTTTTAAAATTTAGTATTTAAATTTTTAAATTTTAAAATTTAAAGTTTTAATAATTAAATTTTTAAAATTTAATATTTAAATTTTTAAACTTTAAAATTTAAAGTTATAATAATTAAATTTTTTAAATTTAGTATTTAAATTTTTAAATTTTAAAATTTAAAATTTTAATAATTAAATTTTTAAAATTTAGTATTTAAATTTTAAAATTTTAAAATTTAAAGTCTTAATAATTAAATTTTTAAAATTTAGTATTTAAATTTTTAATATTTAGTATTTAAATTTTTAAATTTTAAAATATAAAATTTTAATAATTAAATTTTTAAAATTTAGTATTTAAATTTTTAAATTTTAAAATTTAAATTTTTAAATTATAAAATTTAAAATTTTAATAATTAAATTTTTAAAATTTAGTATTTAAATTTTTAAATTTTAAAATTTAAAATTTTAATAATTAAATTTTTAAAATTTAGTATTTAAATTTTTAAATTTTAAAATTTAAATTTTTAAATATTATAATTTAAAATTTTATTAATTAAATTTTTAAAATTTAGTATTTAAATTTTTAAATTTTAAAATTTAAAATTTTAATAATTAAATTTTTAAAATTTAGTATTTAAATTTTAAAAATTTAAAGTTTTAATAATTAAATTTTTAAAACTTGTTATTTAAATTTTTAAATTTTAAAATTTAAAGTTTTAACAATTAAATTTTTAAAATTTGTTATTTAAATTTTTAAATTTTAAAATTTAAAGTTTTAATAATTAAATTTTTAAAATTTAGTATTTAAATTTTTAAATTTTAAAATTTAAAGATTTAATATTTAAAGTTTTAAAATTTAGTATTTAAATTTTTAAATTTTAAAATCTAAATATTAATAATTAAATTTTTAAAATTTAGTATTTAAATTTTTAAACTTTAAAATTTAAAGTTATAATAATTAAATTTTTTAAATTTAGTATTTAAATTTTTAAATTTTAAAATTTAAAATTTTAATAATTAAATTTTTAAAATTTAGTATTTAAATTTTTAAATTTTAAAATTTAAATTTTTAAATTATAAAATTTAAAATTTTAATAGTTAAATTTTTAAAATTTAGTATTTAAATTTTTAAATTTTAAAATTTAAAATTTTAATAATTAAATTTTTAAAATTTAGTATTTAAATTTTTAAATTTTAAAATTTAAATTTTTAAATATTATAATTTAAAATTTTATTAATTAAATTTTTAAAATTTAGTATTTAAATTTTTAAATTTTAAAATTTAAAATTTTAATAATTAAATTTTTAAAATTTAGTATTTAAATTTTAAAAATTTAAAGTTTTAATAATTAAATTTTTAAAATTTAGTATTTAAGTTTTTAAATTTTAAAATTTTAAATTTTAATAACTAAATTTTTAAAATTTAGTTTTAAATTTTTAAATTTTAAAATTTAAAGTTTTAATAATTAAATTTTTAAAATTTAGTATTTAAATTTTTAAATTTTAAAATTTAAACATTTAAATTATAAAATTTAAAATTTCAATAATTAAATTTTTAAAATTTAGTATTTAAGTTTTTAATTTTTAAAATTTAAAGTTTTAATAATTAAATTTTTAAAATTTAGTATTTAAATTTTTAAATTTTTGAAGTTTGAAATTTTAATAATTAAATTTTTAAAATTTAGTATTTATATTTTAAAATTCAAATTTTTAAATTTTAAAATTTAAAATTTTAATAACTAAATTTTTAAAATTTAGTATTTAAATTTTTAAATTTTAAAATTTAATGTTTTAATAATTAAATTTTTAAAATTAAGTATTTAAATTTTTAAATTTTAAAATTTAAACTTTTAAATTTTAAAATTTAAAGTTTTAATAATTAAATTTTTAAAATTTAGTATTTAAATTTTTAAATTTTAAAATTTAAAGTTTTAATAATTAAATTTTTAAAATTTAGTATTTAAAATTTTTAAATTTTAAAATTTAAAGTTTTAATAATTAAATTTTTAAAATTTAGTATTTAAATTTTTAAAATTTAAAGTTTAAAGTTTTAATAATTAAATTTTTAAAATTTGTTATTTAAATTTTTAAATTTTAAAATTTAAAGATTTAATAATTAAATTTTTAAAATTTAGTATTTAAATTTTAAAAATTTAAAGTTTTAATAACTAAATTTTTAAAATTTAGTATTTAAGTTTTTAAATTTTAAAATTTAAAGTTTTAATAATTATATTTTTAAAATTTAGTATTTAAATTTTTAAATTTTAAAATTTAAAGTTTTAATAATTAAATTTTTAAAATTTAGTATTTAAATTTTTAAATTTTAAAATTTAAAGATTTAATTTTTAAAGTTTTAAAATTTAGTATTTAAATTTTTAAATTTTAAAATCTAAATATTAATAATTAAATTTTTAAAATTTAGTATTTAAATTTTTAAACTTTAAAATTTAAAGTTATAATAAATAAATTTTTTAAATTTAGTATTTAAATTTTTAAATTTTAAAATTTAAAATTTTAATAATTGAATTTTTAAAATTTAGTATTTAAATTTTTAAATTTTAAAATTTAAAGATTTAATATTTAAAGTTTTAAAATTTAGTATTTAAATTTTTGAATTTTATAATCTAAATATTAATAATAAAATTTTTATAATTTAGTATAAAAATTTTAAAAATTTAAAGTTTTAATAACTAAATTTTTAAAATTTAGTATTTAAAATTTTAAACCTTAAAATTTAAAGTTTTAATAATTAAATTTTTAAAATTTAGTATTTAAATTTTTAAATTTTAAAATTTAAAGTTATAATAATTAAATTTTTAAAATTTGTATTTAAATTTTTAAATTTTAAAATTTAAACTTTTAAATTTTAAAATTTAAAGTTTTAATAATTAAATTTTTAAAATTTAGTATTTAAATTTTTAAATTTTAAAATTTAAAGTTTTAATAATTAAATTTTTAAAATTTAGTATTTAAATTTTTAAATTTTAAAATTTAAAGTTTTAATAATTAAATTTTTAAAATTTAGTATTCAAATTTTTAAAATTTAAAGTTTAAAGTTTTAATAATTAAATTTTTAAAACTTGTTATTTAAATTTTTAAATTTTAAAATTTAAAGTTTTAATAATTAAATTTTTAAAATTTAGTATTTAAATTTTAAAATTTAAAATTTTAATAACTAAATTTTTAAAATTTAGTATTTAAGTTTTTAAATTTAAAAATTTAAAGTTTTAATAATTAAATTTTTAAAATTTAGTATTTAAATTTTTAAATTTTAAAATTTAAAGTTTTAATAATTAAATTTTTAAAATTTGGTATTTAAATTTTTAAATTTTAAAATTTAAAATTTTAATAATTAAATTCTTAAAATTTAGTATTTAAATTTTTAAATTTTAAAATTTAAAGATTTAATATTTAAAGTTTTAAAATTTAGTATTTAAATTTTAAAATTTAAATTTTTAAATTTTAAAATTAAAATTTTAATAACTAAATTTTTAAAATTTAGTATTTAAATTTTTAAATTTGAAAATTTAAAGTTTTAATAATTAAATTTTTAAAATTTAGTATTTAAATTTTTAAAATTTAAAGTTTAAAGTTTTAATAATTAAATTTTTAAAATTTAGTATTTAAATTTTTAAATTTTAAAATTTAAACATTTAAATTATAAAATTTAAAATTTCAATAATTAAATTTTTAAAATTTAGTATTTAAGTTTTTAAATTTTAAAATTTAAAGTTTTAATAATTAAATTTTTAAAATTTAGTATTTAAATTTTTAAAATTTAAAGTTTAAAGTTTTAATAATTAAATTTTTAAAACTTGTTATTTAAATTTTTAAATTTTAAAATTTAAAGTTTTAACAATTAAATTTTTAAAATTTAGTATTTAAATTTTTAAATTTTAAAATTTAAAGTTTTAATAATTAAATTTTTATAATTTGTATTTAAATTTTTAAATTTTAAAATTTAAAGTTATAATAATTAAATTTTTAAAATTTAGTATTTAAATACAAATTTTAAAAGTTTAATTATTTTTAATAATTAAATTTTTAAAATTTAGTATTTAAATTTTTAAATTTTAAAATTTAAAGTTTTAATAATTAAATTTTTAAAATTTAGTATTTAAATTTATAAATTTTAAAATTTAAAGTTTTAACAATTAAATTTTTAAAATTTAGTATTTAAATTTTTAAATTTTAAAATTTAAAGTTTTAATAATTAAATTTTTAAAATTTAGTATTTAAATTTTTAAATTTTAAAATTTAAAGTTTTAACAATTAAATTTTTAAAATTTAGTATTTAAATTTTTAAATTTTAAAATTTAAAGTTTTAATAATTAAATTTTTAAAATTTAGTATTTAAATTTTAAAAATTTAAAGTTTTAATAATTAAATTTTTAAAATTTAGTATTTAAGTTTTTAAATTTTAAAATTTAAAGTTTTATTAATTAAATTTTTAAAATTTAGTATTTAAATTTTTAAATTTTAAAGTTTGAAGTTTTAATAATTAAATTTTTAAAATTTAGTATTTAAATTTTAAAATTTAAATTTTTAAATTTTAATATTTAAAATTTTAATAACTAAATTTTTAAAGTTTAGTATTTAAATTTTTAAATTTTAAAATTTGAATTTTTAAATTTTAAAATTTCAATAATTAAATTTTTAAAATTTAGTATTTAAATTTTTAAATTTTAAAATTTAAAGTTTTAATAATTAAATTTTTAAAATTTAGTATTTAAATTTTTAAATTTTAAAATTTAAAGGTTTAATAATTAAATTTTTAAAATTTGTATTTAAATTTTAAAATTTTAAAATTTAAAGTTTTAATAATTAAATTTTTAAAATTTAGTATTTAAATTTTTAAACTTTATAATTTAAAGTTTTAATAATATAATTTCTAAAATTTAGTATTTAAATTTTTAAATTTTAAAATTTAAAGTTTTAATAATTAAATTTTTAAAATTTAGTATTTAAATTTTTATATTTTAAAATTTAAAGTTTTAACAATTAAATTTTTAAAATTTAGTATTTAAATTTTTAAATTTTAAAATTTAAAGTTTTAATAATTAAATTTTTAAAATTTAGTATTTAAATTTTTAAATTTTAAAATTTAAAGTTTTAACAATTAAATTTTTAAAATTTAGTATGTAAATTTTTAAATTTTAAAATTTAAAGTTTTAATAATTAAATTTTTAAAATTTAGTATTTAAATTTTTAAAATTTAAAGTTTTAATAATTAAATTTTTAAAATTTAGTATTTAAGTTTTTAAATTTTAAAATTTAAAGTTTTATTAATTAAATTTTTAAAATTTAGTATTTAAATTTTTAAATTTTAAAGTTCGAAGTTTTAATAATTAAATTTTTAAAATTTAGTATTTAAATTTTAAAATTTAAATTTTTAAATTTTAATATTTAAAATTTTAATAACTAAATTTTTAAAATTTAGTATTTAAATTTTTAAATTTTAAAATTTGAATTTTTAAATTTTAAAATTTCAATAATTAAATTTTTAAAATTTAGTATTTAAATTTTTAAATTTTAAAATTTAAAGTTTTAATAATTAAATTTTTAAAATTTAGTATTTAAATTTTTAAATTTTAAAATTTAAAGGTTTAATAATTAAATTTTTAAAATTTGTATTTAAATTTTAAAATTTTAAAATTTAAAGTTTTAATAATTAAATTTTTAAAATTTAGTATTTAAATTTTTAAACTTTATAATTTATAGTTTTAATAATATAATTTTTAAAATTTAGTATTTAAATTTTTAAATTTTCAAATTTAAAGTTTTAATAATTAAATTTTTAAAATTTAGTATTTAAATTTTTAAATTTAAAACTTTAATAATTAAATTTTTAAAATTAAGTATTTAAATTTTTAAATTTTAAAATTTAAAGTTTTAATAATTAAATTTTTAGAATTTAGTATTTAAATTTTTAAATTTTAAAATTTAAAGTTTTAATATTTAAATTTTTAAAATTTAGTATTTAAATTTTTAAATTTTAAAATTTAAAGATATAATAATTAAATATTTAAAATTTAGTATTTAAATTTTAAAATTTAAATTTTTAAATTTTAAAATTTAAAGTTTTAATAATAAAATTTTTAAAATTTAGTATTTAAATTTTTAAAATTTAAAGTTATAATAATTAAATTTTTAAAATTTAGTATTTAAATATTTAAATTTTAAAATTTAAAGATTTAATATTTAAAGTTTTAAAATTTAGTATTTAAATTTTTAAATTTTAAAATATAAATTTTAATAAATAAAGTTTTAAAATTTAGTATTTAAAATTTTAAACTATAAAATTTAAAGTTTTAATAATTAAATTTTTAAAATTTAGTATTTAAATTTTTAAAATTTAAAGTTATAATAATTAAATTTTTAAAATTTAGTATTTAAATATTTAAATTTTAAAATTTAAAGATTTAATATTTAAAGTTTTAAAATTTAGTATTTAAATTTTTAAATTTTAAAATTTAAATTTTAATAAATAAAGTTTTAAAATATAGTATTTAAAATTTTAAACTATAAAATTTAAAGTTTTAATAATTAAATTTTTAAAATTTAGTATTTAAATTTTTAAATTTTAAAATTTAAAGTTTTAATAATTAAATTTTTAAAATTTGTATTTAAATTTTTAAATTTTAAAATTTAAAGTTTTAATAATTAAATTTTTAAAATTTGTATTTAAATTTTTAAATTTTAAAATTTAAAGTTATAATAATTAAATTTTTAAAATTTAGTATTTAAATATTTAAATTTTAAAATTTAAAGATTTAATATTTAAAGTTTTAAAATTTAGTATTTAAATTTTTAAATTTTAAAATTTAAATTTTAATAAATAAAGTTTTAAAATTTAGTATTTAAAATTTTAAACTTTAAAATTTAAAGTTTTAATAATTAAATTTTTAAAATTTAGTATTTAAATTTTTAAATTTTAAAATTTAAAGTTTTAATAATTAAATTTTTAAAATTGGTATTTAAATTTTTAAATTTTAAAATTTAATTATTTTTAATAATTAAATTTTTAAAATTTAGTATTTAAATTTTTAAATTTTAAAATTTAAAGTTTTAATAATTAAATTTTTAAAATTTAGTATTTAAATTTTTATATTTTAAAATTTAAAGTTTTAACAATTAAATTTTTAAAATTTAGTATTTAAATTTTTAAATTTTAAAATTTCAAGTTTTAATAATTAAATTTTTAAAATTTAGTATTTAAATTTTTAAATTTTAATATTTAAAGTTTTAACAATTAAATTTTTAAAATTTAGTATTAAAATTTTTAAATTTTAAAATTTAAAGTTTTAATAATTAAATTTTTAAAATTTAGTATTTAAATTTTTAAAATTTAAAGTTTTAATAATTAAATTTTTAAAATTTAGTATTTAAGTTTTTAAATTTTAAAATTTAAAGTTTTATTAATTAAATTTTTAAAATTTAGTATTTAAATTTTTAAATTTTAAAGTTCGAAGTTTTAATGATTAAATTTTTAAAATTTAGTTTTTAAATTTTAAAATTTAAATTTTTAAATTTTAATATTTAAAATTTTAATAACTAAATTTTTAAAATTTAGTATTTAAATTTTTAAATTTTAAAATTTGAATTTTTAAATTTTAAAATTTCAATAATTAAATTTTTAAAATTTAGTATTTAAATTTTTAAATTTTAAAATTTAAAGTTTTAATAATTAAATTTTCAAAATTTAGTATTTAAATTTTTAAATTTTAAAATTTAAAGGTTTAATAATTAAATTTTTAAAATTTGTATTTAAATTTTAAAATTTTAAAATTTAAAGTTTTAATAATTAAATTTTTAAAATTTAGTATTTAAATTTTTAAACTTTATAATTTAAAATTTTAATAATATAATTTTTAAAATTTAGTATTTAAATTTTTAAATTTTCAAATTTAAAGTTTTAATAATTAAATTTTTAAAATTTAGTATTTAAATTTTTAAATTTAAAACTTTAATAATTAAATTTTTAAAATTAAGTATTTAAATTTTTAAATTTTAAAATTTAAAGTTTTAATAATTAAATTTTTAGAATTTAGTATTTAAATTTTTAAATTTTAAAATTTAAAGTTTTAATATTTAAATTTTTAAAATTTAGTATTTAAATTTTTAAATTTTAAAATTTAAAGATATAATAATTAAATATTTAAAATTTAGTATTTAAATTTTAAAATTTAAATTTTTAAATTTTAAAATTTAAAGTTTTAATAATTAAATTTTTAAAATTTAGTATTTAAATTTTTAAAATTTAAAGTTATAATAATTAAATTTTTAAAATTTAGTATTTAAATATTTAAATTTTAAAATTTAAAGATTTAATATTTAAAGTTTTAAAATTTAGTATTTAAATTTTTAAATTTTAAAATTTAAATTTTAATAAATAAAGTTTTAAAATTTAGTATTTAAAATTTTAAACTATAAAATTTAAAGTTTTAATAATTAAATTTTTAAAATTTAGTATTTAAATTTTTAAATTTTAAAATTTAAAGTTTTAATAATTAAATTTTTAAAATTGGTATTTAAATTTTTAAATTTTAAAATTTAATTATTTTTAATAATTAAATTTTTAAAATTTAGTATTTAAATTTTTAAATTTTAAAATTTAAAGTTTTAATAATTAAATTTTTAAAATTTAGTATTTAAATTTTTATATTTTAAAATTTAAAGTTTTAACAATTAAATTTTTAAAATTTAGTATTTAAATTTTTAAATTTTAAAATTTCAAGTTTTAATAATTAAATTTTTAAAATTTAGTATTTAAATTTTTAAATTTTAATATTTAAAGTTTTAACAATTAAATTTTTAAAATTTAGTATTAAAATTTTTAAATTTTAAAATTTAAAGTTTTAATAATTAAATTTTTAAAATTTAGTATTTAAATTTTTAAAATTTAAAGTTTTAATAATTAAATTTTTAAAATTTAGTATTTAAGTTTTTAAATTTTAAAATTTAAAGTTTTATTAATTAAATTTTTAAAATTTAGTATTTAAATTTTTAAATTTTAAAGTTCGAAGTTTTAATGATTAAATTTTTAAAATTTAGTTTTTAAATTTTAAAATTTAAATTTTTAAATTTTAATATTTAAAATTTTAATAACTAAATTTTTAAAATTTAGTATTTAAATTTTTAAATTTTAAAATTTGAATTTTTAAATTTTAAAATTTCAATAATTAAATTTTTAAAATTTAGTATTTAAATTTTTAAATTTTAAAATTTAAAGTTTTAATAATTAAATTTTCAAAATTTAGTATTTAAATTTTTAAATTTTAAAATTTAAAGGTTTAATAATTAAATTTTTAAAATTTGTATTTAAATTTTAAAATTTTAAAATTTAAAGTTTTAATAATTAAATTTTTAAAATTTAGTATTTAAATTTTTAAACTTTATAATTTAAAATTTTAATAATATAATTTTTAAAATTTAGTATTTAAATTTTTAAATTTTCAAATTTAAAGTTTTAATAATTAAATTTTTAAAATTTAGTATTTAAATTTTTAAATTTAAAACTTTAATAATTAAATTTTTAAAATTAAGTATTTAAATTTTTAAATTTTAAAATTTAAAGTTTTAATAATTAAATTTTTAGAATTTAGTATTTAAATTTTTAAATTTTAAAATTTAAAGTTTTAATATTTAAATTTTTAAAATTTAGTATTTAAATTTTTAAATTTTAAAATTTAAAGATATAATAATTAAATATTTAAAATTTAGTATTTAAATTTTAAAATTTAAATTTTTAAATTTTAAAATTTAAAGTTTTAATAATTAAATTTTTAAAATTTAGTATTTAAATTTTTAAAATTTAAAGTTATAATAATTAAATTTTTAAAATTTAGTATTTAAATATTTAAATTTTAAAATTTAAAGATTTAATATTTAAAGTTTTAAAATTTAGTATTTAAATTTTTAAATTTTAAAATTTAAATTTTAATAAATAAAGTTTTAAAATTTAGTATTTAAAATTTTAAACTATAAAATTTAAAGTTTTAATAATTAAATTTTTAAAATTTAGTATTTAAATTTTTAAATTTTAAAATTTAAAGTTTTAATAATTAAATTTTTAAAATTTGTATTTAAATTTTTAAATTTTAAAATTTAAAGTTATAATAATTAAATTTTTAAAATTTAGTATTTAAATACAAATTTTAAAAATTTAATTATTTTTAATAATTAAATTTTTAAAATTTAGTATTTAAATTTTTAAATTTTAAAATTTAAAGTTTTAATAATTAAATTTTTAAAATTTAGTATTTAAATTTTTAAATTTTAAAATTTAAAGTTTTAACAATTAAATTTTTAAAATTTAGTATTTAAATTTTTAAATTTTAAAATTTAAAGTTTTAATAATTAAATTTTTAAAATTTAGTATTTAAACTTTTAAATTTTTAAATTTAAAGTTTTAACAATTAAATTTTTAAAATTTAGTATTTAAATTTTTAAATTTTAAAATTTAAAGTTTTAATAATTAAATTTTTAAAATTTAGTATTTAAATTTTTAAAATTTAAAGTTTTAATAATTAAATTTTTAAAATTTAGTATTTAAGTTTTTAAATTTTAAAATTTAAAGTTTTATTAATTAAATTTTTAAAATTTAGTATTTAAATTTTTAAATTTTAAAGTTTGAAGTTTTAATAATTAAATTTTTAAAATTTAGTATTTAAATTTTAAAATTTAAATTTTTAAATTTTAATATTTAAAATTTTAATAACTAAATTTTTAAAATTTAGTATTTAAATTTTTAAATTTTAAAATTTGAATTTTTAAATTTTAAAATTTAAAATTTCAATAATTAAATTTTTAAAATTTAGTATTTAAATTTTTAAATTTTAAAATTTAAAGTTTTAATAATTAAATTTTTAAAATTTAGTATTTAAATTTTTAAATTTTAAAATTTAAAGGTTTAATAATTAAATTTTTAAAATTTGTATTTAAATTTTAACATTTTAAAATTTAAAGTTTTAATAATTAAATTTTTAAAATTTAGTATTTAAATTTTTAAACTTTATAATTTAAAGTTTTAATAATTAAATTTTTAAAATTTAGTATTTAAATTTTTAAATTTTCAAATTTAAAGTTTTAATAATTAAATTTTTAAAATTTAGTTTTTAAATTTTTAAATTTAAAACTTTAATAATTAAATTTTTAAAATTTAGTATTTAAATTTTTAAATTTTAAAATTTAAAGTTTTAATATTTAAATTTTTAAAATTTAGTATTTAAATTTTTAAATTTTAAAATTTAAAGATATAATAATTAAATATTTAAAATTTAGTATTTAAATTTTAAAATTTAAATTTTTAAATTTTAAAATTTAAAATTTTAATAATTAAATTTTTAAAATTTAGTATTTAAATTTTTAAATTTTAAAATTTAAAGTTATAATAATTAAATTTTTAAAATTTGTATTTAAATTTTTAAATTTTAAAATTTAATGTTTTAATAATTAAATTTTTAAAATTAAGTATTTAAATTTTTAAATTTTAAAATTTAAACTTTTAAATTTTAAAATTTAAAGTTTTAATAATTAAATTTTTAAAATTTAGTATTTAAATTTTTAAATTTTAAAATTTAAAGATTTAATATTTAAAGTTTTAAAATTTAGTATTTAAATTTTTGAATTTTAAAATCTAAATTTTAATAATTAAAGTTTTAAAATTTAGTATTTAAAATTTTAAACTTTAAAATTTAAAGTTTTAATAATTAAATTTTTAAAATTTAGTATTTAAATTTTTAAATTTTAAAATTTAAAGTTATAATAATTAAATTTTTAAAATTTGTATTTAAATTTTTAAATTTTAAAATTTAAACTTTTAAATTTTAAAATTTAAAGTTTTAATAATTAAATTTTTAAAATTTAGTATTTAAATTTTTAAATTTTAAAATTTAAAGTTTTAATAATTAAATTTTTAAAATTTAGTATTTAAATTTTTAAATTTTAAAATTTAAAGTTTTAATAATTAAATTTTTAAAATTTAGTATTTAAATTTTTAAAATTTAAAGTTTAAAGTTTTAATAATTAAATTTTTAAAACTTGTTATTTAAATTTTTAAATTTTAAAATTTAAAGTTTTAATAATTAAATTTTTAAAATTTAGTATTTAAATTTTAAAATTTAAAATTTTAATAACTAAATTTTTAAAATTTAGTATTTAAGTTTTTAAATTTTAAAATTTAAAGTTTTAATAATTAAATTTTTAAAATTTAGTATTTAAATTTTTAAATTTTAAAATTTAAAGTTTTAATAATTAAATTTTTAAAATTTGGTATTTAAATTTTTAAATTTTAAAATTTAAAATTTTAATAATTAAATTCTTAAAATTTAGTATTTAAATTTTTAAATTTTAAAATTTAAAGATTTAATATTTAAAGTTTTAAAATTTAGTATTTAAATTTTAAAATTTAAATTTTTAAATTTTAAAATTAAAATTTTAATAACTAAATTTTTAAAATTTAGTATTTAAATTTTTAAATTTGAAAATTTAAAGTTTTAATAATTAAATTTTTAAAATTTAGTATTTAAATTTTTAAATTTTAAAATTTAAACATTTAAATTATAAAATTTAAAATTTCAATAATTAAATTTTTAAAATTTAGTATTTAAGTTTTTAAATTTTAAAATTTAAAGTTTTAATAATTAAATTTTTAAAATTTAGTATTTAATTTTTTTTACATTTTAAAATTTAAAGTTTTAATAATTAAATTTTTAAAATTTAGTATTTAAATTTTTAAATTTTAAAATTTAAAGATTTAATATTTAAAGTTTTAAAATTTAGTATTTAAATTTTTAAATTTTAAAATCTAAATATTAATAATTAAATTTTTAAAATTTAGTATTTAAATTTTTAAACTTTAAAATTTAAAGTTATTATAATTAAATTTTTTAAATTTAGTATTTAAATTTTTAAATTTTAAAATTTAAAATTTTAATAATTAAATTTTTAAAATTTAGTATTTAAATTTTAAAATTTTAAAATTTTAAGTCTTAATAATTAAATTTTTAAAATTTAGTATTTAAATTTTTAATATTTAGTATTTAAATTTTTAAATTTTAAAATATAAAATTTTAATAATTAAATTTTTAAAATTTAGTATTTAAATTTTTAAATTTTAAAATTTAAATTTTTAAATTATAAAATTTAAAATTTTAATAATTAAATTTTTAAAATTTAGTATTTAAATTTTTAAATTTTAAAATTTAAAATTTTAATAATTAAATTTTTAAAATTTAGTATTTAAATTTTTAAATTTTAAAATTTAAATTTTTAAATATTATAATTTAAAATTTTATTAATTAAATTTTTAAAATTTAGTATTTAAATTTTTAAATTTTAAAATTTAAAATTTTAATAATTAAATTTTTAAAATTTAGTATTTAAATTTTAAACATTTAAAGTTTTAATAATTAAATTTTTAAAATTTAGTATTTAAGTTTTTAAATTTTAAAATTTAAAATTTTAATAACTAAATTTTTAAAATTTATTATTTAAATTTTTAAATTTTAAAATTTAAAGTTTTAATAATTAAATGTTTAAAATTTAGTTTTTAAATTTTTAAATTTTAAAATTTAAACATTTAAATTATAAAATTTAAAATTTCAATAATTAAATTTTTAAAATTTAGTATTTAAGTTTTTAAATTTTAAAATTTAAAGTTTTAGTAATTTTTAAAATTTAGTATTTAAATTTTTAAATTTTTGAAGTTTGATATTTTAATAATTAAATTTTTAAAATTTAGTATTTAAATTTTAAAATTCAAATTTTTAAATTTTAAAATTTAAAATTTTAATAACTAAATTTTTAAAATTTAGTATTTAAATTTTTAAATTTTAAAATTTAATGTTTTAATAATTAAATTTTTAAAATTAAGTATTTAAATTTTTAAATTTTAAAATTTAAACTTTTAAATTTTAAAATTTAAAGTTTTAATAATTAAATTTTTAAAATTTAGTATTTAAATTTTTAAAATTTAAAGTTTAAAGTTTTAATAATTAAATTTTTAAAATTTGTTATTTAAATTTTTAAATTTTAAAATTTAAAGATTTAATAATTAAATTTTTAAAATTTAGTATTTAAATTTTAAAAATTTAAAGTTTTAATAACTAAATTTTTAAAATTTAGTATTTAAGTTTTTAAATTTTAAAATTTAAAGTTTTAATAATTATATTTTTAAAATTTAGTATTTAAATTTTTAAATTTTAAAATTTAAAGTTTTAATAATTAAATTTTTAAAATTTAGTATTTAAATTTTTAAATTTTAAAATTTAAAGATTTAATTTTTAAAGTTTTAAAATTTAGTATTTAAATTTTTAAATTTTAAAATCTAAATATTAATAATTAAATTTTTAAAATTTAGTATTTAAATTTTTAAACTTTAAAATTTAAAGTTATAATAAATAAATTTTTTAAATTTAGTATTTAAATTTTTAAATTTTAAAATTTAAAATTTTAATAATTAAATTTTTAAAATTTAGTATTTAAATTTTTAAATTTTAAAATTTAAAGATTTAATATTTAAAGTTTTAAAATTTAGTATTTAAATTTTTGAATTTTAAAATCTAAATTTTAATAATAAAATTTTTAAAATTTAGTATAAAAATTTTAAACTTTAAAATTTAAAGTTTTAATAATTAAATTTTTAAAATTTAGTATTTAAATTTTTAAATTTTAAAATTTAAACATTTAAATTATAAAATTTAAAATTTCAATAATTAAATTTTTAAAATTTAGTATTTAAGTTTTTAAATTTTAAAATTTAAAGTTTTAATAATTAAATTTTTAAAATTTAGTATTTAAGTTTTTAAATTTTAAAATTTAAAATTTTAATAACTAAATTTTTAAAATTTAGTATTTAAATTTTTAAATTTTAAAATTTAAAGTTTTAATAATTAAATTTTTAAAATTTAGTATTTAAATTTTTAAATTTTAAAATTTAAACATTTAAATTATAAAATTTAAAATTTCAATAATTAAATTTTTAAAATTTAGTATTTAAGTTTTTAAATTTTAAAATTTAAAGTTTTAATAATTAAATTTTTAAAATTTAGTATTTAAATTTTTAAATTTTTGAAGTTTGATATTTTAATAATTAAATTTTTAAAATTTAGTATTTAAATTTTAAAATTCAAATTTTTAAATTTTAAAATTTAAAATTTTAATAACTAAATTTTTAAAATTTAGTATTTAAATTTTTAAATTTTAAAATTTAATGTTTTAATAATTAAATTTTTAAAATTAAGTATTTAAATTTTTAAATTTTAAAATTTAAACTTTTAAATTTTAAAATTTAAAGTTTTAATAATTAAATTTTTAAAATTTAGTATTTAAATTTTTAAATTTTAAAATTTAAAGTTTTAATAATTAAATTTTTAAAATTTGATATTTAAAATTTTTAAATTTTAAAATTTAAAGTTTTAATAATTAAATTTTTAAAATTTAGTATTTAAATTTTTAAAATTTAAAGTTTAAAGTTTTAATAATTAAATTTTTAAAATTTGTTATTTAAATTTTTAAATTTTAAAATTTAAAGATTTAATAATTAAATTTTTAAAATTTAGTATTTAAATTTTAAAAATTTAAAGTTTTAATAACTAAATTTTTAAAATTTAGTATTTAAGTTTTTAAATTTTAAAATTTAAAGTTTTAATAATTATATTTTTAAAATTTAGTATTTAAATTTTTAAATTTTAAAATTTAAAGTTTTAATAATTAAATTTTTAAAATTTAGTATTTAAATTTTTAAATTTTAAAATTTAAAGATTTAATTTTTAAAGTTTTAAAATTTAGTATTTAAATTTTTAAATTTTAAAATCTAAATATTAATAATTAAATTTTTAAAATTTAGTATTTAAATTTTTAAACTTTAAAATTTAAAGTTATAATAAATAAATTTTTTAAATTTAGTATTTAAATTTTTAAATTTTAAAATTTAAAATTTTAATAATTAAATTTTTAAAATTTAGTATTTAAATTTTTAAATTTTAAAATTTAAAGATTTAATATTTAAAGTTTTAAAATTTAGTATTTAAATTTTTGAATTTTAAAATCTAAATTTTAATAATAAAATTTTTAAAATTTAGTATAAAAATTTTAAACTTTAAAATTTAAAGTTTTAATAATTAAATTTTTAAAATTTAGTATTTAAATTTTTAAATTTTAAAATTTAAAGTTATAATAATTAAATTTTTAAAATTTGTATTTAAATTTTTAAATCTTAAAATTTAAACTTTTAAATTTTAAAATTTAAAGTTTTAATAATTAAATTTTTAAAATTTAGTATTTAAATTTTTAAATTTTAAAATTTAAAGTTTTAATAATTAAATTTTTAAAATTTAGTATTTAAATTTTTAAAATTTAAAGTTTAAAGTTTTAATAATTAAATTTTTAAAACTTGTTATTTAAATTTTTAAATTTTAAAATTTAAAGTTTTAATAATTAAATTTTTAAAATTTAGTATTTAAATTTTAAAATTTAAAATTTTAATAACTAAATTTTTAAAATTTAGTATTTAAGTTTTTAAATTTTAAAATTTAAAGTTTTAATAATTAAATTTTTAAAATTTAGTATTTAAATTTTTAAATTTTAAAATTTAAAGTTTTAATAATTAAATTTTTAAAATTTGGTATTTAAATTTTTAAATTTTAAAATTTAAAATTTTAATAATTAAATTCTTAAAATTTAGTATTTAAATTTTTAAATTTTAAAATTTAAAGATTTAATATTTAAAGTTTTAAAATTTAGTATTTAAATTTTAAAATTTAAATTTTTAAATTTTAAAATTAAAATTTTAATAACTAAATTTTTAAAATTTAGTATTTAAATTTTTAAATTTGAAAATTTAAAGTTTTAATAATTAAATTTTTAAAATTTAGTATTTAAATTTTTAAATTTTAAAATTTAAACATTTAAATTATAAAATTTAAAATTTCAATAATTAAATTTTTAAAATTTAGTATTTAAGTTTTTAAATTTTAAAATTTAAAGTTTTAATAATTAAATTTTTAAAATTTAGTATTTAAATTTTTTTACATTTTAAAATTTAAAGTTTTAATAATTAAATTTTTAAAATTTAGTATTTAAATTTTTAAATTTTAAAATTTAAAGATTTAATATTTAAAGTTTTAAAATTTAATATTTAAATTTTTAAATTTTAAAATCTAAATATTAATAATTAAATTTTTAAAATTTAGTATTTAAATTTTTAAACTTTAAAATTTAAAGTTATTATAATTAAATTTTTTAAATTTAGTATTTAAATTTTTAAATTTTAAAATTTAAAATTTTAATAATTAAATTTTTAAAATTTAGTATTTAAATTTTAAAATTTTAAAATTTAAAGTCTTAATAATTAAATTTTTAAAATTTAGTATTTAAATTTTTAATATTTAGTATTTAAATTTTTAAATTTTAAAATATAAAATTTTAATAATTAAATTTTTAAAATTTAGTATTTAAATTTTTAAATTTTAAAATTTAAATTTTTAAATTATAAAATTTAAAATTTTAATAATTAAATTTTTAAAATTTAGTATTTAAATTTTTAAATTTTAAAATTTAAAATTTTAATAATTAAATTTTTAAAATTTAGTATTTAAATTTTTAAATTTTAAAATTTAAATTTTTAAATATTATAATTTAAAATTTTATTAATTATATTTTTAAAATTTAGTATTTAAATTTTTAAATTTTAAAATTTAAAATTTTAATAATTAAATTTTTAAAATTTAGTATTTAAATTTTAAACATTTAAAGTTTTAATAATTAAATTTTTAAAATTTAGTATTTAAGTTTTTAAATTTTAAAATTTAAAATTTTAATAACTAAATTTTTAAAATTTATTATTTAAATTTTTAAATTTTAAAATTTAAAGTTTTAATAATTAAATTTTTAAAATTTAGTATTTAAATTTTTAAATTTTAAAATTTAAACATTTAAATTATAAAATTTAAAATTTCAATAATTAAATTTTTAAAATTTAGTATTTAAGTTTTTAAATTTTAAAATTTAAAGTTTTAGTAATTAAATTTTTAAAATTTAGTATTTAAATTTTTAAATTTTTGAAGTTTGATATTTTAATAATTAAATTTTTAAAATTTAGTATTTAAATTTTAAAATTCAAATTTTTAAATTTTAAAATTTAAAATTTTAATAACTAAATTTTTAAAATTTAGTATTTAAATTTTTAAATTTTAAAATTTAATGTTTTAATAATTAAATTTTTAAAATTAAGTATTTAAATTTTTAAATTTTAAAATTTAAACTTTTAAATTTTAAAATTTAAAGTTTTAATAATTAAATTTTTAAAATTTAGTATTTAAATTTTTAAATTTTAAAATTTAAAGTTTTAATAATTAAATTTTTAAAATTTGTTATTTAAATTTTTAAATTTTAAAATTTAAAGATTTAATAATTAAATTTTTAAAATTTAGTATTTAAATTTTTAAATTTTAAAATTTAAACATTTAAATTATAAAATTTAAAATTTCAATAATTAAATTTTTAAAATTTAGTATTTAAGTTTTTAAATTTTAAAATTTAAAGTTTTAATAATTAAATTTTTAAAATTTAGTATTTAAGTTTTTAAATTTTAAAATTTAAAATTTTAATAACTAAATTTTTAAAATTTAGTATTTAAATTTTTAAATTTTTGAAGTTTGATATTTTAATAATTAAATTTTTAAAATTTAATATTTAAATTTTAAAATTCAAATTTTTAAATTTTAAAATTTAAAATTTTAATAACTAAATTTTTAAAATTTAGTATTTAAATTTTTAAATTTTAAAATTTAATGTTTTAATAATTAAATTTTTAAAATTAAGTATTTAAATTTTTAAATTTTAAAATTTAAACTTTTAAATTTTAAAATTTAAAGTTTTAATAATTAAATTTTTAAAATTTAGTATTTAAATTTTTAAATTTTAAAATTTAAAGTTTTAATAATTAAATTTTTAAAATTTGATATTTAAAATATTTAAATTTTAAAATTTAAAGTTTTAATAATTAAATTTTTAAAATTTAGTATTTAAATTTTTAAAATTTAAAGTTTAAAGTTTTAATAATTAAATTTTTAAAATTTGTTATTTAAATTTTTAAATTTTAAAATTTAAAGATTTAATAATTAAATTTTTAAAATTTAGTATTTAAATTTTAAAAATTTAAAGTTTTAATAACTAAATTTTTAAAATTTAGTATTTAAGTTTTTAAATTTTAAAATTTAAAGTTTTAATAATTATATTTTTAAAATTTAGTATTTAAATTTTTAAATTTTAAAATTTAAAGTTTTAATAATTAAATTTTTAAAATTTAGTATTTAAATTTTTAAATTTTAAAATTTAAAGATTTAATTTTTAAAGTTTTAAAATTTAGTATTTAAATTTTTAAATTTTAAAATCTAAATATTAATAATTAAATTTTTAAAATTTAGTATTTAAATTTTTAAACTTTAAAATTTAAAGTTATAATAAATAAATTTTTTAAATTTAGTATTTAAATTTTTAAATTTTAAAATTTAAAATTTTAATAATTAAATTTTTAAAATTTAGTATTTAAATTTTTAAATTTTAAAATTTAAAGATTTAATATTTAAAGTTTTAAAATTTAGTATTTAAATTTTTGAATTTTAAAATCTAAATTTTAATAATAAAATTTTTAAAATTTAGTATAAAAATTTTAAACTTTAAAATTTAAAGTTTTAATAATTAAATTTTTAAAATTTAGTATTTAAATTTTTAAATTTTAAAATTTAAAGTTATAATAATTAAATTTTTAAAATTTGTATTTAAATTTTTAAATCTTAAAATTTAAACTTTTAAATTTTAAAATTTAAAGTTTTAATAATTAAATTTTTAAAATTTAGTATTTAAATTTTTAAATTTTAAAATTTAAAGTTTTAATAATTAAATTTTTAAAATTTAGTATTTAAATTTTTAAAATTTAAAGTTTAAAGTTTTAATAATTAAATTTTTAAAACTTGTTATTTAAATTTTTAAATTTTAAAATTTAAAGTTTTAATAATTAAATTTTTAAAATTTAGTATTTAAATTTTAAAATTTAAAATTTTAATAACTAAATTTTTAAAATTTAGTATTTAAGTTTTTAAATTTTAAAATTTAAAGTTTTAATAATTAAATTTTTAAAATTTAGTATTTAAATTTTTAAATTTTAAAATTTAAAGTTTTAATAATTAAATTTTTAAAATTTGGTATTTAAATTTTTAAATTTTAAAATTTAAAATTTTAATAATTAAATTCTTAAAATTTAGTATTTAAATTTTTAAATTTTAAAATTTAAAGATTTAATATTTAAAGTTTTAAAATTTAGTATTTAAATTTTAAAATTTAAATTTTTAAATTTTAAAATTAAAATTTTAATAACTAAATTTTTAAAATTTAGTATTTAAATTTTTAAATTTGAAAATTTAAAGTTTTAATAATTAAATTTTTAAAATTTAGTATTTAAATTTTTAAATTTTAAAATTTAAACATTTAAATTATAAAATTTAAAATTTCAATAATTATATTTTTAAAATTTAGTATTTAAGTTTTTAAATTTTAAAATTTAAAGTTTTAATAATTAAATTTTTAAAATTTAGTATTTAAATTTTTTTACATTTTAAAACTTAAAGTTTTAATAATTAAATTTTTAAAATTTAGTATTTAAATTTTTAAATTTTAAAATTTAAAGATTTAATATTTAAAGTTTTAAAATTTAATATTTAAATTTTTAAATTTTAAAATCTAAATATTAATAATTAAATTTTTAAAATTTAGTATTTAAATTTTTAAACTTTAAAATTTAAAGTTATTATAATTAAATTTTTTAAATTTAGTATTTAAATTTTTAAATTTTAAAATTTAAAATTTTAATAATTAAATTTTTAAAATTTAGTATTTAAATTTTAAAATTTTAAAATTTAAAGTCTTAATAATTAAATTTTTAAAATTTAGTATTTAAATTTTTAATATTTAGTATTTAAATTTTTAAATTTTAAAATATAAAATTTTAATAATTAAATTTTTAAAATTTAGTATTTAAATTTTTAAATTTTAAAATTTAAATTTTTAAATTATAAAATTTAAAATTTTAATAATTAAATTTTTAAAATTTAGTATTTAAATTTTTAAATTTTAAAATTTAAAATTTTAATAATTAAATTTTTAAAATTTAGTATTTAAATTTTTAAATTTTAAAATTTAAATTTTTAAATATTATAATTTAAAATTTTATTAATTAAATTTTTAAAATTTAGTATTTAAATTTTTAAATTTTAAAATTTAAAATTTTAATAATTAAATTTTTAAAATTTAGTATTTAAATTTTAAACATTTAAAGTTTTAATAATTAAATTTTTAAAATTTAGTATTTAAGTTTTTAAATTTTAAAATTTAAAATTTTAATAACTAAATTTTTAAAATTTATTATTTAAATTTTTAAATTTTAAAATTTAAAGTTTTAATAATTAAATTTTTAAAATTTAGTATTTAAATTTTTAAATTTTAAAATTTAAACATTTAAATTATAAAATTTAAAATTTCAATAATTAAATTTTTAAAATTTAGTATTTAAGTTTTTAAATTTTAAAATTTAAAGTTTTAGTAATTAAATTTTTAAAATTTAGTATTTAAATTTTTAAATTTTTGAAGTTTGATATTTTAATAATTAAATTTTTAAAATTTAGTATTTAAATTTTAAAATTCAAATTTTTAAATTTTAAAATTTAAAATTTTAATAACTAAATTTTTAAAATTTAGTATTTAAATTTTTAAATTTTAAAATTTAATGTTTTAATAATTAAATTTTTAAAATTAAGTATTTAAATTTTTAAATTTTAAAATTTAAACTTTTAAATTTTAAAATTTAAAGTTTTAATAATTAAATTTTTAAAATTTAGTATTTAAATTTTTAAATTTTAAAATTTAAAGTTTTAATAATTAAATTTTTAAAATTTAGTATTTAAAATTTTTAAATTTTAAAATTTAAAGTTTTAATAATTAAATTTTTAAAATTTAGTATTTAAATTTTTAAAATTTAAAGTTTAAAGTTTTAATAATTAAATTTTTAAAATTTGTTATTTAAATTTTTAAATTTTAAAATTTAAAGATTTAATAATTAAATTTTTAAAATTTAGTATTTAAATTTTAAAAATTTAAAGTTTTAATAACTAAATTTTTAAAATTTAGTATTTAAGTTTTTAAATTTTAAAATTTAAAGTTTTAATAATTATATTTTTAAAATTTAGTATTTAAATTTTTAAATTTTAAAATTTAAAGTTTTAATAATTAAATTTTTAAAATTTAGTATTTAAATTTTTAAATTTTAAAATTTAAAGATTTAATTTTTAAAGTTTTAAAATTTAGTATTTAAATTTTTAAATTTTAAAATCTAAATATTAATAATTAAATTTTTAAAATTTAGTATTTAAATTTTTAAACTTTAAAATTTAAAGTTATAATAAATAAATTTTTTAAATTTAGTATTTAAATTTTTAAATTTTAAAATTTAAACATTTAAATTATAAAATTTAAAATTTCAATAATTAAATTTTTAAAATTTAGTATTTAAATTTTAAAATTTTAAAATTTAAAGATTTAATATTTAAAGTTTTAAAATTTAGTATTTAAATTTTTGAATTTTAAAATCTAAATTTTAATAATAAAATTTTTAAAATTTAGTATAAAAATTTTAAACTTTAAAATTTAAAGTTTTAATAATTAAATTTTTAAAATTTAGTATTTAAATTTTTAAATTTTAAAATTTAAACATTTAAATTATAAAATTTAAAATTTCAATAATTAAATTTTTAAAATTTAGTATTTAAGTTTTTAAATTTTAAAATTTAAAGTTTTAATAATTAAATTTTTAAAATTTAGTATTTAAGTTTTTAAATTTTAAAATTTAAAATTTTAATAACTAAATTTTTAAAATTTAGTATTTAAATTTTTAAATTTTAAAATTTAAAGTTTTAATAATTAAATTTTTAAAATTTAGTATTTAAATTTTTAAATTTTAAAATTTAAACATTTAAATTATAAAATTTAAAATTTCAATAATTAAATTTTTAAAATTTAGTATTTAAGTTTTTAAATTTTAAAATTTAAAGTTTTAATAATTAAATTTTTAAAATTTAGTATTTAAATTTTTAAATTTTTGAAGTTTGATATTTTAATAATTAAATTTTTAAAATTTAGTATTTAAATTTTAAAATTCAAATTTTTAAATTTTAAAATTTAAAATTTTAATAACTAAATTTTTAAAATTTAGTATTTAAATTTTTAAATTTTAAAATTTAATGTTTTAATAATTAAATTTTTAAAATTAAGTATTTAAATTTTTAAATTTTAAAATTTAAACTTTTAAATTTTAAAATTTAAAGTTTTAATAATTAAATTTTTAAAATTTAGTATTTAAATTTTTAAATTTTAAAATTTAAAGTTTTAATAATTAAATTTTTAAAATTTAGTATTTAAATTTTTAAAATTTAAAGTTTAAAGTTTTAATAATTAAATTTTTAAAATTTGTTATTTAAATTTTTAAATTTTAAAATTTAAAGATTTAATAATTAAATTTTTAAAATTTAGTATTTAAATTTTAAAAATTTAAAGTTTTAATAACTAAATTTTTAAAATTTAGTATTTAAGTTTTTAAATTTTAAAATTTAAAGTTTTAATAATTATATTTTTAAAATTTAGTATTTAAATTTTTAAATTTTAAAATTTAAAGATTTAATAATTAAATTTTTAAAATTTAGTATTTAAATTTTAAAATTTTAAAATTTAAAGATTTAATTTTTAAAGTTTTAAAATTTAGTATTTAAATTTTTAAATTTTAAAATCTAAATATTAATAATTAAATTTTTAAAATTTAGTATTTAAATTTTTAAACTTTAAAATTTAAAGTTATAATAAATAAATTTTTTAAATTTAGTATTTAAATTTTTAAATTTTAAAATTTAAAATTTTAATAATTAAATTTTTAAAATTTAGTATTTAAATTTTTAAATTTTATAATTTAAAGATTTAATATTTAAAGTTTTAAAATTTAGTATTTAAATTTTTGAATTTTAAAATCTAAATTTTAATAATAAAATTTTTAAAATTTAGTATAAAAATTTTAAACTTTAAAATTTAAAGTTTTAATAATTAAATTTTTAAAATTTAGTATTTAAATTTTTAAATTTTAAAATTTAAAGTTATAATAATTAAATTTTTAAAATTTGTATTTAAATTTTTAAATCTTAAAATTTAAACTTTTAAATTTTAAAATTTAAAGTTTTAATAATTAAATTTTTAAAATTTAGTATTTAAATTTTTAAATTTTAAAATTTAAAGTTTTAATAATTAAATTTTTAAAATTTAGTATTTAAATTTTTAAAATTTAAAGTTTAAAGTTTTAATAATTAAATTTTTAAAACTTGTTATTTAAATTTTTAAATTTTAAAATTTAAAGTTTTAATAATTAAATTTTTAAAATTTAGTATTTAAATTTTAAAATTTAAAATTTTAATAACTAAATTTTTAAAATTTAGTATTTAAGTTTTTAAATTTTAAAATTTAAAGTTTTAATAATTAAATTTTTAAAATTTAGTATTTAAATTTTTAAATTTTAAAATTTAAAGTTTTAATAATTAAATTTTTAAAATTTGGTATTTAAATTTTTAAATTTTAAAATTTAAAATTTTAATAATTAAATTCTTAAAATTTAGTATTTAAATTTTTAAATTTTAAAATTTAAAGATTTAATATTTAAAGTTTTAAAATTTAGTATTTAAATTTTAAAATTTAAATTTTTAAATTTTAAAATTAAAATTTTAATAACTAAATTTTTAAAATTTAGTATTTAAATTTTTAAATTTGAAAATTTAAAGTTTTAATAATTAAATTTTTAAAATTTAGTATTTAAATTTTTAAATTTTAAAATTTAAACATTTAAATTATAAAATTTAAAATTTCAATAATTAAATTTTTAAAATTTAGTATTTAAGTTTTAAAATTTTAAAATTTAAAGTTTTAATAATTAAATTTTTAAAATTTAGTATTTAAATTTTTAAAATTTAAAGTTTAAAGTTTTAATAATTAAATTTTTAAAACTTGTTATTTAAATTTTTAAATTTTAAAATTTAAAGTTTTAACAATTAAATTTTTAAAATTTAGTATTTAAATTTTTAAATTTTAAAATTTAAAGTTTTAATAATTAAATTTTTATAATTTGTATTTAAATTTTTAAATTTTAAAATTTAAAGTTTTAATAATTAAATTTTTAAAATTTAGTATTTAAATTTTTAAATTTTAAAATTTAAAGTTTTAATAATTAAATTTTTAAAATTTAGTATTTAAATTTTTAAATTTTAAAATTTAAAGATTTAATATTTAAAGTTTTAAAATTTAGTATTTAAATTTTTAAATTTTAAAATCTAAATATTAATAATTAAATTTTTAAAATTTAATATTTAAATTTTTAAACTTTAAAATTTAAAGTTATAATAATTAAATTTTTTAAATTTAGTATTTAAATTTTTAAATTTTAAAATTTAAAATTTTAATAATTAAATTTTTAAAATTTAGTATTTAAATTTTAAAATTTTAAAATTTAAAGTCTTAATAATTAAATTTTTAAAATTTAGTATTTAAATTTTTAATATTTAGTATTTAAATTTTTAAATTTTAAAATATAAAATTTTAATAATTAAATTTTTAAAATTTAGTATTTAAATTTTTAAATTTTAAAATTTAAATTTTTAAATTATAAAATTTAAAATTTTAATAATTAAATTTTTAAAATTTAGTATTTAAATTTTTAAATTTTAAAATTTAAAATTTTAATAATTAAATTTTTAAAATTTAGTATTTAAATTTTTAAATTTTAAAATTTAAATTTTTAAATATTATAATTTAAAATTTTATTAATTAAATTTTTAAAATTTAGTATTTAAATTTTTAAATTTTAAAATTTAAAATTTTTTATAATTAAATTTTTAAAATTTAGTATTTAAATTTTAAAAATTTAAAGTTTTAATAATTAAATTTTTAAAACTTGTTATTTAAATTTTTAAATTTTAAAATTTAAAGTTTTAACAATTAAATTTTTAAAATTTAGTATTTAAATTTTTAAATTTTAAAATTTAAAGTTTTAATAATTAAATTTTTATAATTTGTATTTAAATTTTTAAATTTTAAAATTTAAAGTTTTAATAATTAAATTTTTAAAATTTAGTATTTAAATTTTTAAATTTTAAAATTTAAAGTTTTAATAATTAAATTTTTAAAATTTAGTATTTAAATTTTTAAATTTTAAAATTTAAAGATTTAATATTTAAAGTTTTAAAATTTAGTATTTAAATTTTTAAATTTTAAAATCTAAATATTAATAATTAAATTTTTAAAATTTAGTATTTAAATTTTTAAACTTTAAAATTTAAAGTTATAATAATTAAATTTTTTAAATTTAGTATTTAAATTTTTAAATTTTAAAATTTAAAATTTTAATAATTAAATTTTTAAAATTTAGTATTTAAATTTTAAAATTTTAAAATTTAAAGTCTTAATAATTAAATTTTTAAAATTTAGTATTTAAATTTTTAATATTTAGTATTTAAATTTTTAAATTTTAAAATATAAAATTTTAATAATTAAATTTTTAAAATTTAGTTTTTAAATTTTTAAATTTTAAAATTTAAATTTTTAAATTATAAAATTTAAAATTTTAATAATTAAATTTTTAAAATTTAGTATTTAAATTTTTAAATTTTAAAATTTAAAATTTTAATAATTAAATTTTTAAAATTTAGTATTTAAATTTTTAAATTTTAAAATTTAAATTTTTAAATATTATAATTTAAAATTTTATTAATTAAATTTTTAAAATTTAGTATTTAAATTTTTAAATTTTAAAATTTAAAATTTTAATAATTAAATTTTTAAAATTTAGTATTTAAATTTTAAAAATATAAAGTTTTAATAATTAAATTTTTAAAATTTAGTATTTAAGTTTTTAAATTTTAAAATTTTAAATTTTAATAACTAAATTTTTAAAATTTAGTTTTAAATTTTTAAATTTTAAAATTTAAAGTTTTAATAATTAAATTTTTAAAATTTAGTATTTAAATTTTTAAATTTTAAAATTTAAACATTTAAATTATAAAATTTAAAATTTCAATAATTAAATTTTTAAAATTTAGTATTTAAGTTTTTAATTTTTAAAATTTAAAGTTTTAATAATTAAATTTTTAAAATTTAGTATTTAAATTTTTAAATTTTTGAAGTTTGAGATTTTAATAATTAAATTTTTAAAATTTAGTATTTAAATTTTAAAATTCAAATTTTTAAATTTTAAAATTTAAAATTTTAATAACTAAATTTTTAAAATTTAGTATTTAAATTTTTAAATTTTAAAATTTAATGTTTTAATAATTAAATTTTTAAAATTAAGTATTTAAATTTTTAAATTTTAAAATTTAAACTTTTAAATTTTAAAATTTAAAGTTTTAATAATTAAATTTTTAAAATTTAGTATTTAAATTTTTAAATTTTAAAATTTAAAGTTTTAATAATTAAATTTTTAAAATTTAGTATTTAAAATTTTTAAATTTTAAAATTTAAAGTTTTAATAATTAAATTTTTAAAATTTAGTATTTAAATTTTTAAAATTTAAAGTTTAAAGTTTTAATAATTAAATTTTTAAAATTTAGTATTTAAATTTTAAAAATTTAAAGTTTTAATAACTAAATTTTTAAAATTTAGTATTTAAGTTTTTAAATTTTAAAATTTAAAGTTTTAATAATTATATTTTTAAAATTTAGTATTTAAATTTTTAAATTTTAAAATTTAAAGTTTTAATAATTAAATTTTTAAAATTTAGTATTTAAATTTTTAAATTTTAAAATTTAAAGATTTAATTTTTAAAGTTTTAAAATTTAGTATTTAAATTTTTAAATTTTAAAATCTAAATATTAATAATTAAATTTTTAAAATTTAGTATTTAAATTTTTAAACTTTAAAATTTAAAGTTATAATAAATAAATTTTTTAAATTTAGTATTTAAATTTTTAAATTTTAAAATTTAAAATTTTAATAATTAAATTTTTAAAATTTAGTATTTAAATTTTTAAATTTTAAAATTTAAAGATTTAATATTTAAAGTTTTAAAATTTAGTATTTAAATTTTTGAATTTAGAATCTAAATATTAATAATAAAATTTTTAAAATTTAGTATAAAAATTTTAAAAATTTAAAGTTTTAATAACTAAATTTTTAAAATTTAGTATTTATAATTTTAAACTTTAAAATTTAAAGTTTTAATAATTAAATTTTTAAAATTTAGTATTTAAATTTTTAAATTTTAAAATTTAAAGTTATAATAATTAAATTTTTAAAATTTGTATTTAAATTTTTAAATTTTAAAATTTAAACTTTTAAATTTTAAAATTTAAAGTTTTAATAATTAAATTTTTAAAATTTAGTATTTAAATTCTTAAATTTTAAAATTTAAAGTTTTAATAATTAAATTTTTAAAATTTAGTATTTAAATTTTTAAATTTTAAAATTTAAAGTTTTAATAATTAAATTTTTAAAATTTAGTATTTAAATTTTTAAAATTTAAAGTTTAAAGTTTTAATAATTAAATTTTTAAAACTTGTTATTTAAATTTTTAAATTTTAAAATTTAAAGTTTTAATAATTAAATTTTTAAAATTTAGTATTTAAATTTTTAAACTTTAAAATTTAAAGTTATAATAATTAAATTTTTTAAATTTAGTATTTAAATTTTTAAATTTTAAAATTTAAAATTTTAATAATTAAATTTTTAAAATTTAGTATTTAAATTTTAAAATTTTAAAATTTAAAGTCTTAATAATTAAATTTTTAAAATTTAGTATTTAAATTTTTAATATTTAGTATTTAAATTTTTAAATTTTAAAATATAAAATTTTAATAATTAAATTTTTAAAATTTAGTTTTTAAATTTTTAAATTTTAAAATTTAAATTTTTAAATTATAAAATTTAAAATTTTAATAATTAAATTTTTAAAATTTAGTATTTAAATTTTTAAATTTTAAAATTTAAAATTTTAATAATTAAATTTTTAAAATTTAGTATTTAAATTTTTAAATTTTAAAATTTAAATTTTTAAATATTATAATTTAAAATTTTATTAATTAAATTTTTAAAATTTAGTATTTAAATTTTTAAATTTTAAAATTTAAAATTTTAATAATTAAATTTTTAAAATTTAGTATTTAAATTTTAAAAATATAAAGTTTTAATAATTAAATTTTTAAAATTTAGTATTTAAGTTTTTAAATTTTAAAATTTTAAATTTTAATAACTAAATTTTTAAAATTTAGTTTTAAATTTTTAAATTTTAAAATTTAAAGTTTTAATAATTAAATTTTTAAAATTTAGTATTTAAATTTTTAAATTTTAAAATTTAAACATTTAAATTATAAAATTTAAAATTTCAATAATTAAATTTTTAAAATTTAGTATTTAAGTTTTTAATTTTTAAAATTTAAAGTTTTAATAATTAAATTTTTAAAATTTAGTATTTAAATTTTTAAATTTTTGAAGTTTGAGATTTTAATAATTAAATTTTTAAAATTTAGTATTTAAATTTTAAAATTCAAATTTTTAAATTTTAAAATTTAAAATTTTAATAACTAAATTTTTAAAATTTAGTATTTAAATTTTTAAATTTTAAAATTTAATGTTTTAATAATTAAATTTTTAAAATTAAGTATTTAAATTTTTAAATTTTAAAATTTAAACTTTTAAATTTTAAAATTTAAAGTTTTAATAATTAAATTTTTAAAATTTAGTATTTAAATTTTTAAATTTTAAAATTTAAAGTTTTAATAATTAAATTTTTAAAATTTAGTATTTAAAATTTTTAAATTTTAAAATTTAAAGTTTTAATAATTAAATTTTTAAAATTTAGTATTTAAATTTTTAAAATTTAAAGTTTAAAGTTTTAATAATTAAATTTTTAAAATTTAGTATTTAAATTTTAAAAATTTAAAGTTTTAATAACTAAATTTTTAAAATTTAGTATTTAAGTTTTTAAATTTTAAAATTTAAAGTTTTAATAATTATATTTTTAAAATTTAGTATTTAAATTTTTAAATTTTAAAATTTAAAGTTTTAATAATTAAATTTTTAAAATTTAGTATTTAAATTTTTAAATTTTAAAATTTAAAGATTTAATTTTTAAAGTTTTAAAATTTAGTATTTAAATTTTTAAATTTTAAAATCTAAATATTAATAATTAAATTTTTAAAATTTAGTATTTAAATTTTTAAACTTTAAAATTTAAAGTTATAATAAATAAATTTTTTAAATTTAGTATTTAAATTTTTAAATTTTAAAATTTAAAATTTTAATAATTAAATTTTTAAAATTTAGTATTTAAATTTTTAAATTTTAAAATTTAAAGATTTAATATTTAAAGTTTTAAAATTTAGTATTTAAATTTTTGAATTTAGAATCTAAATATTAATAATAAAATTTTTAAAATTTAGTATAAAAATTTTAAAAATTTAAAGTTTTAATAACTAAATTTTTAAAATTTAGTATTTATAATTTTAAACTTTAAAATTTAAAGTTTTAATAATTAAATTTTTAAAATTTAGTATTTAAATTTTTAAATTTTAAAATTTAAAGTTATAATAATTAAATTTTTAAAATTTGTATTTAAATTTTTAAATTTTAAAATTTAAACTTTTAAATTTTAAAATTTAAAGTTTTAATAATTAAATTTTTAAAATTTAGTATTTAAATTCTTAAATTTTAAAATTTAAAGTTTTAATAATTAAATTTTTAAAATTTAGTATTTAAATTTTTAAATTTTAAAATTTAAAGTTTTAATAATTAAATTTTTAAAATTTAGTATTTAAATTTTTAAAATTTAAAGTTTAAAGTTTTAATAATTAAATTTTTAAAACTTGTTATTTAAATTTTTAAATTTTAAAATTTAAAGTTTTAATAATTAAATTTTTAAAATTTAGTATTTAAATTTTAAAATTTAAAATTTTAATAACTAAATTTTTAAAATTTAGTATTTAAGTTTTTAAATTTTAAAATTTAAAGTTTTAATAATTAAATTTTTAAAATTTAGTATTTAAATTTTTAAATTTTAAAATTTAAAGTTTTAATAATTAAATTTTTAAAATTTGGTATTTAAATTTTTAAATTTTAAAATTTAAAATTTTAATAATTAAATTCTTAAAATTTAGTATTTAAATTTTTAAATTTTAAAATTTAAAGATTTAATATTTAAAGTTTTAAAATTTAGTATTTAAATTTTAAAATTTAAATTTTTAAATTTTAAAATTAAAATTTTAATAACTAAATTTTTAAAATTTAGTATTTAAATTTTTAAATTTGAAAATTTAAAGTTTTAATAATTAAATTTTTAAAATTTAGTATTTAAATTTTTAATATTTAAAGTTTTAATAATTAAATTTTTAAAATTTAGTATTTAAGTTTTTAAATTTTAAAATTTAAAGTTTTATTAATTAAATTTTTAAAATTTAGTATTTAAATTTTTAAATTTTAAAATTTGAATTTTTAAATTTTAAAATTTCAATAATTAAATTTTTAAAATTTAGTATTTAAATTTTTAAATTTTAAAATATAAAGTTTTAATAATTAAATTTTTAAAATTTAGTATTTAAATTTTTAAATTTTAAAATTTAAAGCTTTAATAATTAAATTTTTAAAATTTGTATTTAAATTTTAAAATTTTAAAATTTAAAGTTTTAATAATTAAATTTTTAAAATTTAGTATTTAAATTTTTAAACTTTATAATTTAAAGTTTTAATAATATAATTTTTAAAATTTAGTATTTAAATTTTTAAATTTTCAAATTTAAAGTTTTAATAATTAAAATTTTAAAATTTAGTATTTAAATTTTTAAATTTAAAACTTTAATAATTAAATTTTTAAAATTTAGTATTTAAATTTTTAAATTTTAAAATTTAAAGTTTTAATAATTAAATTTTTAGAATTTAGTATTTAAATTTTTAAATTTTAAAATTTAAAGTTTTAATATTTAAATTTTTAAAATTTAGTATTTAAATTTTTAAATTTTAAAATTTAAAGATATAATAATTAAATATTTAAAATTTAGTATTTATATTTTAAAATTTAAATTTTTAAATTTTAAAATTTAAAGTTTAAATAATTAAATTTTTAAAATTTAGTATTTAAATTTTTAAAATTTAAAGTTATAATAATTAAATATTTAAAATTTAGTATTTAAATATTTAAATTTGAAAATTTAAAGATTTAATATTTAAAGTTTTAAAATTTAGTATTTAAATTTTTAAATTTTAAAATTTAAATTTTAATAAATAAAGTTTTAAAATTTAGTATTTAAAATTTTAAACTTTAAAATTTAAAGTTTTAATAATTAAATTTTTAAAATTTAGTATTTAAATTTTTAAATTTTAAAATTTAAAGTTTTAATAATTAAATTTTTAAAATTTGTATTTAAATTTTTAAATTTTAAAATTTAAAGTTATAATAATTAAATTTTTAAAATTTAGTATTTAAATACAAATTTTAAAAATTTAATTATTTTTAATAATTAAATTTTAAAAATTTAGTTATTAAAATTTTAAATATTAAAATTTAAAAATTTAAATTTTAAAATTTAAATACTAAATTTTAAAAATTTAATTATTAAAACTTCGAACTTTAAAATTTAAAAATTTAAATACTAAATTTTAAAAATTTAATTATTAAAACTTTAAATTTTAAAAATTTAAATACTAAATTTTAAAAATTTAATTATTAAAACTTTAAATTTTAAAATTTAAAAATTTAAATACTAAATTTTAAAAATTTAATTGTTAAAACTTTAAATTTTAAAATTTAAAATTTTAAAATTTAAAAATTTAAATACTAAAATTTTAAAATTTAAAGTTTTAATAATTAAATTTTTAAAATTTAGTATTTAAATTTTTAAATTTTAAAATTTAAAGTTTTAACAATTAAATTTTTAAAATTTAGTATTTAAATTTTTAAATTTTAAAATTTAAAGTTTTAATAATTAAATTTTTAAAATTTAGTATTTAAATTTTAAAATTTAAAGTTTTAGTAATTAAATTTTTAAAATTTAGTATTTAAATTTTTAAATTTTAAAATTTAAAGGTTTAATAATTAAATTCTTAAAATTTGTATTTAAATTTTAAAATTTTAAAATTTAAAGTTTTAATAATTAAATTTTTAAAATTTAGTATTTAAATTTTTAAACTTTATAATTTAAAGTTTTAATAATATAATTTTTAAAATTTAGTATTTAAATTTTTAAATTTTCAAATTTAAAGTTTTAATAATTAAAATTTTAAAATTTAGTATTTAAATTTTTAAATTTAAAACTTTAATAATTAAATTTTTAAAATTTAGTATTTAAATTTTTAAATTTTAAAATTTAAAGTTTTAATAATTAAATTTTTAGAATTTAGTATTTAAATTTTTAAATTTTAAAATTTAAAGTTTTAATATTTAAATTTTTAAAATTTAGTATTTAAATTTTTAAATTTTAAAATTTAAAGATATAATAATTAAATATTTAAAATTTAGTATTTATATTTTAAAATTTAAATTTTTAAATTTTAAAATTTAAAGTTTAAATAATTAAATTTTTAAAATTTAGTATTTAAATTTTTAAAATTTAAAGTTATAATAATTAAATATTTAAAATTTAGTATTTAAATATTTAAATTTTAAAATTTAAAGATTTAATATTTAAAGTTTTAAAATTTAGTATTTAAATTTTTAAATTTTAAAATTTAAATTTTAATAAATAAAGTTTTAAAATTTAGTATTTAAAATTTTAAACTTTAAAATTTAAAGTTTTAATAATTAAATTTTTAAAATTTAGTATTTAAATTTTTAAATTTTAAAATTTAAAGTTTTAATAATTAAATTTTTAAAATTTGTATTTAAATTTTTAAATTTTAAAATTTAAAGTTATAATAATTAAATTTTTAAAATTTAGTATTTAAATACAAATTTTAAAAATTTAATTATTTTTAATAATTAAATTTTAAAAATTTAGTTATTAAAATTTTAAATATTAAAATTTAAAAATTTAAATTTTAAAATTTAAATACTAAATTTTAAAAATTTAATTATTAAAACTTCGAACTTTAAAATTTAAAAATTTAAATACTAAATTTTAAAAATTTAATTATTAAAACTTTAAATTTTAAAAATTTAAATACTAAATTTTAAAAATTTAATTATTAAAACTTTAAATTTTAAAATTTAAAAATTTAAATACTAAATTTTAAAAATTTAATTGTTAAAACTTTAAATTTTAAAATTTAAAATTTTAAAATTTAAAAATTTAAATACTAAAATTTTAAAATTTAAAGTTTTAATAATTAAATTTTTAAAATTTAGTATTTAAATTTTTAAATTTTAAAATTTAAAGTTTTAACAATTAAATTTTTAAAATTTAGTATTTAAATTTTTAAAATTTAAAGTTTAAAGTTTTAATAATTAAATTTTTAAAACTTGTTATTTAAATTTTTAAATTTTAAAATTTAAAGTTTTAATAATTAAATTTTTAAAATTTAGTATTTAAATTTTAAAATTTAAAATTTTAATAACTAAATTTTTAAAATTTAGTATTTAAGTTTTTAAATTTTAAAATTTAAAGTTTTAATAATTAAATTTTTAAAATTTAGTATTTAAATTTTTAAATTTTAAAATTTAAAGTTTTAATAATTAAATTTTTAAAATTTGGTATTTAAATTTTTAAATTTTAAAATTTAAAATTTTAATAATTAAATTCTTAAAATTTAGTATTTAAATTTTTAAATTTTAAAATTTAAAGATTTAATATTTAAAGTTTTAAAATTTAGTATTTAAATTTTAAAATTTAAATTTTTAAATTTTAAAATTAAAATTTTAATAACTAAATTTTTAAAATTTAGTATTTAAATTTTTAAATTTGAAAATTTAAAGTTTTAATAATTAAATTTTTAAAATTTAGTATTTAAATTTTTAAATTTTAAAATTTAAACATTTAAATTATAAAATTTAAAATTTCAATAATTAAATTTTTAAAATTTAGTATTTAAGTTTTAAAATTTTAAAGTTTAAAGTTTTAATAATTAAATTTTTAAAATTTAGTATTTAAATTTTTAAAATTTAAAGTTTAAAGTTTTAATAATTAAATTTTTAAAACTTGTTATTTAAATTTTTAAATTTTAAAATTTAAAGTTTTAACAATTAAATTTTTAAAATTTAGTATTTAAATTTTTAAATTTTAAAATTTAAAGTTTTAATAATTAAATTTTTATAATTTGTATTTAAATTTTTAAATTTTAAAATTTAAAGTTTTAATAATTAAATTTTTAAAATTTAGTATTTAAATTTTTAAATTTTAAAATTTAAAGTTTTAATAATTAAATTTTTAAAATTTAGTATTTAAATTTTTAAATTTTAAAATTTAAAGATTTAATATTTAAAGTTTTAAAATTTAGTATTTAAATTTTTAAATTTTAAAATCTAAATATTAATAATTAAATTTTTAAAATTTAATATTTAAATTTTTAAACTTTAAAATTTAAAGTTATAATAATTAAATTTTTTAAATTTAGTATTTAAATTTTTAAATTTTAAAATTTAAAATTTTAATAATTAAATTTTTAAAATTTAGTATTTAAATTTTAAAATTTTAAAATTTAAAGTCTTAATAATTAAATTTTTAAAATTTAGTATTTAAATTTTTAATATTTAGTATTTAAATTTTTAAATTTTAAAATATAAAATTTTAATAATTAAATTTTTAAAATTTAGTATTTAAATTTTTAAATTTTAAAATTTAAATTTTTAAATTATAAAATTTAAAATTTTAATAATTAAATTTTTAAAATTTAGTATTTAAATTTTTAAATTTTAAAATTTAAAATTTTAATAATTAAATTTTTAAAATTTAGTATTTAAATTTTTAAATTTTAAAATTTAAATTTTTAAATATTATAATTTAAAATTTTATTAATTAAATTTTTAAAATTTAGTATTTAAATTTTTAAATTTTAAAATTTAAAATTTTAATAATTAAATTTTTAAAATTTAGTATTTAAATTTTAAAAATTTAAAGTTTTAATAATTAAATTTTTAAAACTTGTTATTTAAATTTTTAAATTTTAAAATTTAAAGTTTTAACAATTAAATTTTTAAAATTTAGTATTTAAATTTTTAAATTTTAAAATTTAAAGTTTTAATAATTAAATTTTTATAATTTGTATTTAAATTTTTAAATTTTAAAATTTAAAGTTTTAATAATTAAATTTTTAAAATTTAGTATTTAAATTTTTAAATTTTAAAATTTAAAGTTTTAATAATTAAATTTTTAAAATTTAGTATTTAAATTTTTAAATTTTAAAATTTAAAGATTTAATATTTAAAGTTTTAAAATTTAGTATTTAAATTTTTAAATTTTAAAATCTAAATATTAATAATTAAATTTTTAAAATTTAGTATTTAAATTTTTAAACTTTAAAATTTAAAGTTATAATAATTAAATTTTTTAAATTTAGTATTTAAATTTTTAAATTTTAAAATTTAAAATTTTAATAATTAAATTTTTAAAATTTAGTATTTAAATTTTAAAATTTTAAAATTTAAAGTCTTAATAATTAAATTTTTAAAATTTAGTATTTAAATTTTTAATATTTAGTATTTAAATTTTTAAATTTTAAAATATAAAATTTTAATAATTAAATTTTTAAAATTTAGTTTTTAAATTTTTAAATTTTAAAATTTAAATTTTTAAATTATAAAATTTAAAATTTTAATAATTAAATTTTTAAAATTTAGTTTTAAATTTTTAAATTTTAAAATTTAAAGTTTTAATAATTAAATTTTTAAAATTTAGTATTTAAATTTTTAAATTTTAAAATTTAAACATTTAAATTATAAAATTTAAAATTTCAATAATTAAATTTTTAAAATTTAGTATTTAAGTTTTTAATTTTTAAAATTTAAAGTTTTAATAATTAAATTTTTAAAATTTAGTATTTAAATTTTTAAATTTTTGAAGTTTGAAATTTTAATAATTAAATTTTTAAAATTTAGTATTTAAATTTTTAAATTTTAAAATTTAAACATTTAAATTATAAAATTTAAAATTTCAATAATTAAATTTTTAAAATTTAGTATTTAAGTTTTTAATTTTTAAAATTTAATGTTTTAATAATTAAATTTTTAAAATTAAGTATTTAAATTTTTAAATTTTAAAATTTAAACTTTTAAATTTTAAAATTTAAAGTTTTAATAATTAAATTTTTAAAATTTAGTATTTAAATTTTTAAATTTTAAAATTTAAAGTTTTAATAATTAAATTTTTAAAATTTAGTATTTAAAATTTTTAAATTTTAAAATTTAAAGTTTTAATAATTAAATTTTTAAAATTTAGTATTTAAATTTTTAAAATTTAAAGTTTAAAGTTTTAATAATTAAATTTTTAAAATTTGTTATTTAAATTTTTAAATTTTAAAATTTAAAGATTTAATAATTAAATTTTTAAAATTTAGTATTTAAATTTTAAAAATTTAAAGTTTTAATAACTAAATTTTTAAAATTTAGTATTTAAGTTTTTAAATTTTAAAATTTAAAGTTTTAATAATTATATTTTTAAAATTTAGTATTTAAATTTTTAAATTTTAAAATTTAAAGTTTTAATAATTAAATTTTTAAAATTTAGTATTTAAATTTTTAAATTTTAAAATTTAAAGATTTAATTTTTAAAGTTTTAAAATTTAGTATTTAAATTTTTAAATTTTAAAATCTAAATATTAATAATTAAATTTTTAAAATTTAGTATTTAAATTTTTAAACTTTAAAATTTAAAGTTATAATAAATAAATTTTTTAAATTTAGTATTTAAATTTTTAAATTTTAAAATTTAAAATTTTAAGAATTAAATTTTTAAAATTTAGTATTTAAATTTTTAAATTTTAAAATTTAAAGATTTAATATTTAAAGTTTTAAAATTTAGTATTTAAATTTTTGAATTTAGAATCTAAATATTAATAATAAAATTTTTAAAATTTAGTATAAAAATTTTAAAAATTTAAAGTTTTAATAACTAAATTTTTAAAATTTAGTATTTAAAATTTTAAACTTTAAAATTTAAAGTTTTAATAATTAAATTTTTAAAATTTAGTATTTAAATTTTTAAATTTTAAAATTTAAAGTTATAATAATTAAATTTTTAAAATTTGTATTTAAATTTTTAAATTTTAAAATTTAAACTTTTAAATTTTAAAATTTAAAGTTTTAATAATTAAATTTTTAAAATTTAGTATTTAAATTTTTAAATTTTAAAATTTAAAGTTTTAATAATTAAATTTTTAAAATTTAGTATTTAAATTTTTAAATTTTAAAATTTAAAGTTTTAATAATTAAATTTTTAAAATTTAGGATTTAAATTTTTAAAATTTAAAGTTTAAAGTTTTAATAATTAAATTTTTAAAACTTGTTATTTAAATTTTTAAATTTTAAAATTTAAAGTTTTAATAATTAAATTTTTAAAATTTAGTATTTAAATTTTAAAATTTAAAATTTTAATAACTAAATTTTTAAAATTTAGTATTTAAGTTTTTAAATTTTAAAATTTAAAGTTTTAATAATTAAATTTTTAAAATTTAGTATTTAAATTTTTAAATTTTAAAATTTAAAGTTTTAATAATTAAATTTTTAAAATTTGGTATTTAAATTTTTAAATTTTAAAATTTAAAATTTTAATAATTAAATTCTTAAAATTTAGTATTTAAATTTTTAAATTTTAAAATTTAAAGATTTAATATTTAAAGTTTTAAAATTTAGTATTTAAATTTTAAAATTTAAATTTTTAAATTTTAAAATTAAAATTTTAATAACTAAATTTTTAAAATTTAGTATTTAAATTTTTAAATTTGAAAATTTAAAGTTTTAATAATTAAATTTTTAAAATTTAATATTTAAATTTTTAATATTTAAAGTTTTAATAATTAAATTTTTAAAATTTAGTATTTAAGTTTTTAAATTTTAAAATTTAAAGTTTTATTAATTAAATTTTTAAAATTTAGTATTTAAATTTTTAAATTTTAAAATTTGAATTTTTAAATTTTAAAATTTCAATAATTAAATTTTTAAAATTTAGTATTTAAATTTTTAAATTTTAAAATATAAAGTTTTAATAATTAAATTTTTAAAATTTAGTATTTAAATTTTTAAATTTTAAAATTTAAAGCTTTAATAATTAAATTTTTAAAATTTGTATTTAAATTTTAAAATTTTAAAATTTAAAGTTTTAATAATTAAATTTTTAAAATTTAGTATTTAAATTTTTAAACTTTATAATTTAAAGTTTTAATAATATAATTTTTAAAATTTAGTATTTAAATTTTTAAATTTTCAAATTTAAAGTTTTAATAATTAAAATTTTAAAATTTAGTATTTAAATTTTTAAATTTAAAACTTTAATAATTAAATTTTTAAAATTTAGTATTTAAATTTTTAAATTTTAAAATTTAAAGTTTTAATAATTAAATTTTTAGAATTTAGTATTTAAATTTTTAAATTTTAAAATTTAAAGTTTTAATATTTAAATTTTTAAAATTTAGTATTTAAATTTTTAAATTTTAAAATTTAAAGATATAATAATTAAATATTTAAAATTTAGTATTTATATTTTAAAATTTAAATTTTTAAATTTTAAAATTTAAAGTTTAAATAATTAAATTTTTAAAATTTAGTATTTAAATTTTTAAAATTTAAAGTTATAATAATTAAATATTTAAAATTTAGTATTTAAATATTTAAATTTTAAAATTTAAAGATTTAATATTTAAAGTTTTAAAATTTAGTATTTAAATTTTTAAATTTTAAAATTTAAATTTTAATAAATAAAGTTTTAAAATTTAGTATTTAAAATTTTAAACTTTAAAATTTAAAGTTTTAATAATTAAATTTTTAAAATTTAGTATTTAAATTTTTAAATTTTAAAATTTAAAGTTTTAATAATTAAATTTTTAAAATTTGTATTTAAATTTTTAAATTTTAAAATTTAATTATTTTTAATAATTAAATTTTAAAAATTTAGTTATTAAAATTTTAAATATTAAAATTTAAAAATTTAAATTTTAAAATTTAAATACTAAATTTTAAAAATTTAATTATTAAAACTTCGAACTTTAAAATTTAAAAATTTAAATACTAAATTTTAAAAATTTAATTATTAAAACTTTAAATTTTAAAAATTTAAATACTAAATTTTAAAAATTTAATTATTAAAACTTTAAATTTTAAAATTTAAAAATTTAAATACTAAATTTTAAAAATTTAATTGTTAAAACTTTAAATTTTAAAATTTAAAATTTTAAAATTTAAAAATTTAAATACTAAAATTTTAAAATTTAAAGTTTTAATAATTAAATTTTTAAAATTTAGTATTCAAATTTTTAAATTTTAAAATTTAAAGTTTTAACAATTAAATTTTTAAAATTTAGTATTTAAATTTTTAAATTTTAAAATTTAAAGTTTTAATAATTAAATTTTTAAAATTTAGTATTTAAATTTTAAAATTTAAAGTTTTAATAATTAAATTTTTAAAATTTAGTATTTAAATTTTTAAATTTTAAAATTTAAAGGTTTAATAATTAAATTTTTAAAATTTGTATTTAAATTTTAAAATTTTAAAATTTAAAGTTTTAATAATTAAATTTTTAAAATTTAGTATTTAAATTTTTAAACTTTATAATTTAAAGTTTTAATAATATAATTTTTAAAATTTAGTATTTATATTTTTAAATTTTCAAATTTAAAGTTTTAATAATTAAATTTTTAAAATTTAGTATTTAAATTTTTAAATTTAAAACTTTAATAATTAAATTTTTAAAATTAAGTATTTAAATTTTTAAATTTTAAAATTTAAAGTTTTAATAATTAAATTTTTAGAATTTAGTATTTAAATTTTTAAATTTTAAAATTTAAAGTTTTAATATTTAAATTTTTAAAATTTAGTATTTAAATTTTTAAAATTTAAAATTTAAAGATATAATAATTAAATATTTAAAATTTAGTATTTAAATTTTAAAATTTAAATTTTTAAATTTTAAAATTTAAAGTTTTAATCATTAAATTTTTAAAATTTAGTATTTAAATTTTTAAAATTTAAAGTTGTAATAATTAAATTTTTAAAATTTAGTATTTAAATATTTAAATTTTAAAATTTAAAGATTTAATATTTAAAGTTTTAAAATTTAGTATTTAAATTTTTAAATTTTAAAATTTAAATTTTAAAAAATAAAGTTTTAAAATTTAGTATTTAAAATTTTAAACTTTAAAATTTAAAGTTTTAATAATTAAATTTTAAAAATTTAGTATTTAAATTTTTAAATTTTAAAATTTAAAGTTTTAATAATTAAATTTTTAAAATTTGTATTTAAATTTTTAAATTTTAAAATTTAAAGTTATAATAATTAAATTTTTAAAATTTAGTATTTAAATACAAATTTTAAAAATTTAATTATTTTTAATAATTAAATTTTTAAAATTTAGTATTTAAATTTTTAAATTTTAAAATTTAAAGTTTTAATAATTAAATTTTTAAAATTTAGTATTTAAATTTTTAAATTTTAAAATTTAAAGTTTTAACAATTAAATTTTTAAAATTTAGTATTTAAATTTTTAAATTTTAAAATTTAAAGTTTTAATAATTAAATTTTTAAAATTTAGTATTTAAATTTTTAAATTTTAAAATTTAAAGTTTTAACAATTAAATTTTTAAAATTTAGTATTTAAATTTTTAAATTTTAAAATTTAAAGTTTTAATAATTAAATTTTTAAAATTTAGTATTTAAATTTTTAAAATTTAAAGTTTTAATAATTAAATTTTTAAAATTTAGTATTTAAGTTTTTAAATTTTAAAATTTAAAGTTTTATTAATTAAATTTTTAAAATTTAGTATTTAAATTTTTAAATTTTAAAGTTTGAAGTTTTAATAATTAAATTTTTAAAATTTATTATTTAAATTTTAAAATTTAAATTTTTAAATTTTAATATTTAAAATTTTAATAACTAAATTTTTAAAATTTAGTATTTAAATTTTTAAATTTTAAAATTTGAATTTTTAAATTTTAAAATTTAAAATTTCAATAATTAAATTTTTAAAATTTAGTATTTAAATTTTTAAATTTTAAAATTTAAAGTTTTAATAATTAAATTTTTAAAATTTAGTATTTAAATTTTTAAATTTTAAAATTTAAAGGTTTAATAATTAAATTTTTAAAATTTGTATTTAAATTTTAAAATTTTAAAATTTAAAGTTTTAATAATTAAATTTTTAAAATTTAGTATTTAAATTTTTAAACTTTATAATTTAAAGTTTTAATAATTAAATTTTTAAAATTTAGTATTTAAATTTTTAAATTTAAAACTTTAATAATTAAATTTTTAAAATTTAGTATTTAAATTTTTAAATTTTAAAATTTAAAGTTTTAATAATTAAATTTTTAGAATTTAGTATTTAAATTTTTAAATTTAAAAATTTAAAGTTTTAATATTTAAATTTTTAAAATTTAGTATTTAAATTTTTAAATTTTAAAATTTAAAGATATAATAATTAAATATTTAAAATTTAGTATTTAAATTTTAAAATTTAAATTTTTAAATTTTAAAATTTAAAATTTTAATAATTAAATTTTTAAAATTTAGTATTTAAATTTTTAAATTTTAAAATTTAAAGTTTTAATAATGAAATTTTTAAAATTTAGTATTTAAATTTTTAAATTTTAAAATTTTAAATTTTAATAATTAAATTTTTAAAATTTAGTATTTAAATATTTAAATTTTAAAATTTAAAGATTTAATATTTAAAGTTTTAAAATTTAGTATTTAAATTTTTAAATTTTTAAATTTAAATTTTAATAATTAAAGTTTTAAAATTTAGTATTTAAAATTTTAAACTTTAAAATTTAAAGTTTTAATAATTAAATTTTTAAAATTTAGTATTTAAATTTTTAAATTTTAAAATTTAAAGTTATAATAATTAAATTTTTAAAATTTGTATTTAAATTTTTAAATTTTAAAATTTAAAGTTTTAATAATTAAATTTTTAAAATTTAGTATTTAAAATTTAAAGTTTTAATAATTAAATTTTTAAAATTTAGTATTTAAATTTTTAAATTTTAAAATTTAAAGTTTTAATAATTAAATTTTTAAAATTTGTATTTAAATTTATAAATTTTAAAATTTAATGTTTTAATAATTAAATTTTTAAAATTTAGTATTTAAATTTTTAAATTTTAAAATTTAAAGTTTTAATAATTAAATTTTTAAAATTTAGTATTTAAATTTTTAAATTTTAAAGTTTGAAGTTTTAATAATTAAATTTTTAAAATTTAGTATTTAAATTTTAAAATTTAAATTTTTAAATTTTAATATTTAAAATTTTAATAACTAAATTTTTAAAATTTAGTATTTAAATTTTTAAATTTTAAAATTTGAATTTTTAAATTTTAAAATTTAAAATTTCAATAATTAAATTTTTAAAATTTAGTATTTAAATTTTTAAATTTTAAAATTTAAAGTTTTAATAATTAAATTTTTAAAATTTAGTATTTAAATTTATAAATTTTAAAATTTAAAGGTTTAATAATTAAATTTTTAAAATTTGTATTTAAATTTTAAAATTTTAAAATTTAAAGTTTTAATAATTAAATTTTTAAAATTTAGTATTTAAATTTTTAAACTTTATAATTTAAAGTTTTAATAATTAAATTTTTAAAATTTAGTATTTAAATTTTTAAATTTAAAACTTTAATAATTAAATTTTTAAAATTTAGTATTTAAATTTTTAAATTTTAAAATTTAAAGTTTTAATAATTAAATTTTTAGAATTTAGTATTTAAATTTTTAAATTTAAAAATTTAAAGTTTTAATATTTAAATTTTTAAAATTTAGTATTTAAATTTTTAAATTTTAAAATTTAAAGATATAATAATTAAATATTTAAAATTTAGTATTTAAATTTTAAAATTTAAATTTTTAAATTTTAAAATTTAAAATTTTAATAATTAAATTTTTAAAATTTAGTATTTAAATTTTTAAATTTTAAAATTTAAAGTTTTAATAATGAAATTTTTAAAATTTAGTATTTAAATTTTTAAATTTTAAAATTTTAAATTTTAATAATTAAATTTTTAAAATTTAGTATTTAAATATTTAAATTTTAAAATTTAAAGATTTAATATTTAAAGTTTTAAAATTTAGTATTTAAATTTTTAAATTTTTAAATTTAAATTTTAATAATTAAAGTTTTAAAATTTAGTATTTAAAATTTTAAACTTTAAAATTTAAAGTTTTAATAATTAAATTTTTAAAATTTAGTATTTAAATTTTTAAATTTTAAAATTTAAAGTTATAATAATTAAATTTTTAAAATTTGTATTTAAATTTTTAAATTTTAAAATTTAAAGTTTTAATAATTAAATTTTTAAAATTTAGTATTTAAAATTTAAAGTTTTAATAATTAAATTTTTAAAATTTAGTATTTAAATTTTTAAATTTTAAAATTTAAAGTTTTAATAATTAAATTTTTAAAATTTGTATTTAAATTTATAAATTTTAAAATTTAATGTTTTAATAATTAAATTTTTAAAATTTAGTATTTAAATTTTTAAATTTTAAAATTTAAAGTTTTAACAATTAAATTTTTAAAATTTAGTATTTAAATTTTTAAATTTTAAAATTTAAAGTTTTAATAATTAAATTTTTAAAATTTAGTATTTAAATTCTTAAAATTTAAAGTTATAATAATTAAATTTTTAAAATTTAGTGTTTATGATTTTAAATTTTAAAATTTAAAGTTTTAATAATTAAATATTTAAAATTTAGTATTTAAATTTTTAAATTTTAAAGTTTGAAGTTTTAATAATTAAATTTTTAAAATTTAGTATTTAAATTATAAAATTTAAATTTTAAAATATAAAGTTTTAATAATTAAATTTTTAAAATTTAGTATTTAAATTTTTAAATTTTAAAATTTAAATTTTTAAATTTTTAAATTTAAAATTTCAATAATTAAATTTTTAAAATTTAGTATTTAAGTTTTTAAATTTTAAAATTTAAAGTTTTAATAATTAAATTTTTAAAATTTAGTATTTAAATTTTTAAATTTTAAAGTTTGAAGTTTTAATAATTAATTTTTAAAATTTAGTATTTAAATTTTAAAATTTAAATTTTTAAATTTTAAAATTTAAAGTTTTAATAATTAAATTTTTAAAATTTAGTATTTAAATTCTTAAAATTTAAAGTTATAATAATTAAATTTTTAAAATTTAGTGTTTATGATTTTAAATTTTAAAATTTAAAGTTTTAATAATTAAATATTTAAAATTTAGTATTTAAATTTTTAAATTTTAAAGTTTGAAGTTTTAATAATTAAATTTTTAAAATTTAGTATTTAAATTATAAAATTTAAATTTTAAAATATAAAGTTTTAATAATTAAATTTTTAAAATTTAGTATTTAAATTTTTAAATTTTAAAATTTAAATTTTTAAATTTTTAAATTTAAAATTTCAATAATTAAATTTTTAAAATTTAGTATTTAAGTTTTTAAATTTTAAAATTTAAAGTTTTAATAATTAAATTTTTAAAATTTAGTATTTAAATTTTTAAATTTTAAAGTTTGAAGTTTTAATAATTAATTTTTAAAATTTAGTATTTAAATTTTAAAATTTAAATTTTTAAATTTTAAAATTTAAAATTTTAATAATTAAATTTTTAAAATTTAGTATTCAAATTTTTAAATTTTAAAATTTAAAGTTTTAATAATTAAATTTTTAGAATTTAGTATTTAAATTTTTAAATTTTAAAATTTAAAGTTTTAATATTTAAATTTTTAAAATTTAGTATTTAAATTTTTAAATTTTAAAATTTAAAGATATAATAATTAAATATTTAAAATTTAGTATTTAAATTTTAAAATTTAAATTTTTAAATTTTAAAATTTAAAATTTTAATAATTAAATTTTTAAAATTTAGTATTTAAATTTTTAAATTTTAAAATTTAAAGTTTTAATAATGAAATTTTTAAAATTTAGTATTTAAATTTTTAAATTTTAAAATTTTAAATTTTAATAATTAAATTTTTAAAATTTAGTATTTAAATATTTAAATTTTAAAATTTAAAGATTTAATATTTAAAGTTTTAAAATTTAGTATTTAAATTTTTAAATTTTTAAATTTAAATTTTAATAATTAAAGTTTTAAAATTTAGTATTTAAAATTTAAAGTTTTAATAATTAAATTTTTAAAATTTAGTATTTAAATTCTTAAAATTTAAAGTTATAATAATTAAATTTTTAAAATTTAGTGTTTATGATTTTAAATTTTAAAATTTAAAGTTTTAATAATTAAATTTTTAAAATTTAGTATTTAAAATTTAAAGTTTTAATAATTAAATTTTTAAAATTTGTATTTAAATTTTTAAATTTTAAAATTTAAAGTTTTAATAATTAAATTTTTAAAATTTAGTATTTAAAATTTAAAGTTTTAATAATTAAATTTTTAAAATTTAGTATTTAAATTTTTAAATTTTAAAGTTTGAAGTTTTAATAATTAAATTTTTAAAATTTAGTATTTAAATTTTAAAATTTAAATTTTTAAATTTTAATATTTAAAATTTTAATAACTAAATTTTTAAAATTTAGTATTTAAATTTTTAAATTTTAAAATTTGAATTTTTAAATTTTAAAATTTAAAATTTCAATAATTAAATTTTTAAAATTTAGTATTTAAATTTTTAAATTTTAAAATTTAAAGTTCTAATAATTAAATTTTTAAAATTTAGTATTTAAATTTTTAAATTTTAAAATTTAAAGGTTTAATAATTAAATTTTTAAAATTTGTATTTAAATTTTAAAATTTTAAAATTTAAAGTTTTAATAATTAAATTTTTAAAATTTAGTATTTAAATTTTTAAACTTTATAATTTAAAGTTTTAATAATTAAATTTTTAAAATTTAGTATTTAAATTTTTAAATTTAAAACTTTAATAATTAAATTTTTAAAATTTAGTATTTAAATTTTTAAATTTTAAAATTTAAAGTTTTAATAATTAAATTTTTAGAATTTAGTATTTAAATTTTTAAATTTAAAAATTTAAAGTTTTAATATTTAAATTTTTAAAATTTAGTATTTAAATTTTTAAATTTTAAAATTTAAAATTTTAATAATTAAATTTTTAAAATTTAGTATTTAAATTTTTAAATTTTAAAATTTAAAGTTTTAATAATGAAATTTTTAAAATTTAGTATTTAAATTTTTAAATTTTAAAATTTTAAATTTTAATAATTAAATTTTTAAAATTTAGTATTTAAATATTTAAATTTTAAAATTTAAAGATTTAATATTTAAAGTTTTAAAATTTAGTATTTAAATTTTTAAATTTTTAAATTTAAATTTTAATAATTAAAGTTTTAAAATTTAGTATTTAAAATTTTAAACTTTAAAATTTAAAGTTTTAATAATTAAATTTTTAAAATTTAGTATTTAAATTTTTAAATTTTAAAATTTAAAGTTATAATAATTAAATTTTTAAAATTTGTATTTAAATTTTTAAATTTTAAAATTTAAAGTTTTAATAATTAAATTTTTAAAATTTAGTATTTAAAATTTAAAGTTTTAATAATTAAATTTTTAAAATTTAGTATTTAAATTTTTAAATTTTAAAATTTAAAGTTTTAATAATTAAATTTTTAAAATTTGTATTTAAATTTATAAATTTTAAAATTTAATGTTTTAATAATTAAATTTTTAAAATTTAGTATTTAAATTTTTAAATTTTAAAATTTAAAGTTTTAACAATTAAATTTTTAAAATTTAGTATTTAAATTTTTAAATTTTAAAATTTAAAGTTTTAATAATTAAATTTTTAAAATTTAGTATTTAAATTCTTAAAATTTAAAGTTATAATAATTAAATTTTTAAAATTTAGTGTTTATGATTTTAAATTTTAAAATTTAAAGTTTTAATAATTAAATATTTAAAATTTAGTATTTAAATTTTTAAATTTTAAAGTTTGAAGTTTTAATAATTAAATTTTTAAAATTTAGTATTTAAATTATAAAATTTAAATTTTAAAATATAAAGTTTTAATAATTAAATTTTTAAAATTTAGTATTTAAATTTTTAAATTTTAAAATTTAAATTTTTAAATTTTTAAATTTAAAATTTCAATAATTAAATTTTTAAAATTTAGTATTTAAGTTTTTAAATTTTAAAATTTAAAGTTTTAATAATTAAATTTTTAAAATTTAGTATTTAAATTTTTAATTTTTAAAGTTTGAAGTTTTAATAATTAATTTTTAAAATTTAGTATTTAAATTTTAAAATTTAAATTTTTAAATTTTAAAATTTAAAATTTTAATAATTAAATTTTTAAAATTTAGTATTCAAATTTTTAAATTTTAAAATTTAAAGTTTTAATAATTAAATTTTTAGAATTTAGTATTTAAATTTTTAAATTTTAAAATTTAAAGTTTTAATATTTAAATTTTTAAAATTTAGTATTTAAATTTTTAAATTTTAAAATTTAAAGATATAATAATTAAATATTTAAAATTTAGTATTTAAATTTTAAAATTTAAATTTTTAAATTTTAAAATTTAAAATTTTAATAATTAAATTTTTAAAATTTAGTATTTAAATTTTTAAATTTTAAAATTTAAAGTTTTAATAATGAAATTTTTAAAATTTAGTATTTAAATTTTTAAATTTTAAAATTTTAAATTTTAATAATTAAATTTTTAAAATTTAGTATTTAAATATTTAAATTTTAAAATTTAAAGATTTAATATTTAAAGTTTTAAAATTTAGTATTTAAATTTTTAAATTTTTAAATTTAAATTTTAATAATTAAAGTTTTAAAATTTAGTATTTAAAATTTTAAACTTTAAAATTTAAAGTTTTAATAATTAAGTTTTTAAAATTTAGTATTTAAATTTTTAAATTTTAAAATTTAAAGTTATAATAATTAAATTTTTAAAATTTGTATTTAAATTTTTAAATTTTAAAATTTAAAGTTTTAATAATTAAATTTTTAAAATTTAGTATTTAAAATTTAAAGTTTTAATAATTAAATTTTTAAAATTTAGTATTTAAATTTTTAAATTTTAAAATTTAAAGTTTTAATAATTAAATTTTTAAAATTTGTATTTAAATTTATAAATTTTAAAATTTAATGTTTTAATAATTAAATTTTTAAAATTTAGTATTTAAATTTTTAAATTTTAAAATTTAAAGTTTTAACAATTAAATTTTTAAAATTTAGTATATAAATTTTTAAATTTTAAAATTTAAAGTTTTAATAATTAAATTTTTAAAATTTAGTATTTAAATTCTTAAAATTTAAAGTTATAATAATTAAATTTTTAAAATTTAGTGTTTATGATTTTAAATTTTAAAATTTAAAGTTTTAATAATTAAATATTTAAAATTTAGTATTTAAATTTTTAAATTTTAAAGTTTGAAGTTTTAATAATTAAATTTTTAAAGTTTAGTATTTAAATTATAAAATTTAAATTTTAAAATATAAAGTTTTAATAATTAAATTTTTAAAATTTAGTATTTAAATTTTTAAATTTTAAAATTTAAATTTTTAAATTTTAAAATTTAAAATTTCAATAATTAAATTTTTAAAATTTAGTATTTAAGTTTTTAAATTTTAAAACTTAAAGTTTTAATAATTAAATTTTTAAAATTTAGTATTTAAATTTTTAAATTTTAAAGTTTGAAGTTTTAATAATTAATTTTTAAAATTTAGTATTTAAATTTTAAAATTTAAATTTTTAAATTTTAAATTTAAAATTTTAATAATTAAATTTTTAAAATTTAGTATTCAAATTTTTAAATTTTAAAATTTAAAGTTTTAATAATTAAATTTTTAAAATTTGTATTTAAATTTTTAAATTTTAAAATTTAAAGTTTTAATAATTAAATTTTTAAAATTTAGTATTTAAATTTTTAAATTTTAAAATTTAAAGTTTTAACAATTAAAATTTTAAAATTTAGTATTTAAATTTTTAAATTTTAAAATTTAAAGTTTTAATAATTAAATTTTTAAAATTTAGTATTTAAATTTTTAAAATTTAAAGTTATAATAATTAAATTTTTAAAATTTAGTATTTATGTTTTTAAATTTTAAAATTTAAAGTTTTAATAATTAAATTTTTAAAATTTAGTATTTAAATTTTTAAATTTTAAAATTTAAATTTTTAAATTTTAAAATTTAAAATTTCAATAATTAAATTTTTAAAATTTAGTATTTAAATTTTTAAATTTTAAAATTTAAAATTTTAATAATTAAATTTTTAAAATTTAGTATTTAAATTTTTAAATTTTAAAATTTAAAGTTTTAATAATTAAATTTTTAAAATTTAGTATTTAAATTTTTAAATTTTAAAGTTTAAAGTTTTAATAATTAAATTTTTAAAATTTAGTATTTAAATTTTAAAATTTAAATTTTTAAATTTTAATAATTAAATTTTTAAAATTTAGTATTTAAATTTTTAAATTTTAAAATTTAAAGTTTTAATAATTAAATTTTTAGAATTTAGTATTTAAATTTTTAAATTTTAAAATTTAAAGTTTTAATAATTAAATTTTTAAAATTTAGTATTTAAATTTTTAAATTTTAAAATTTAAAGTTTTAATAATTAAATTTTTAAAATTTGTATTTAAATTTTTAAATTTTAAAATTTAAAGTTTTAATAATTAAATTTTTAAAATTTAGTATTTAAATTTTTAAATTTTAAAATTTGAAGTTTTAATAATTAATTTTTAAAATTTAGTATTTAAATTTTAAAATTTAAATTTTTAAATTTTAAAATTTAAAATTTTAATAATTGAATTTTTAAAATTTAGTATTTAAATTTTTAAATTTTAAAGTTTGAAGTTTTAATAATTAATTTTTAAAATTTAGTATTTAAATTTTTAAAATTTAAAGTTTTAATAATTAAATTTTTAAAATTTAGTATTTAAGATTTTAAATTTTAAAATTTAAAGTTTTATTAATTAAATTTTTAAAATTTAGTATTTAAATTTTTAAATTTTAAAGTTTGAAGTTTTAATAATTAAATTTTTAAAATTTAGTATTTAAATTTTAAAATTTAAATTTTTAAATTTTAATATTTAAAATTTTAATAACTAAATTTTTAAAATTTAGTATTTAAATTTTTAAATTTTAAAATTTGAATTTTTAAATTTTAAAATTTAAAATTTCAATAATTAAATTTTTAAAATTTAGTATTTAAATTTTTAAATTTTAAAATTTAAAGTTTTAAAGATATATATTAATTAAATATTTAAAATTTAGTATTTAAATTTTAAAATTTAAATTTTTAAATTTTAAAATTTAAAATTTTAATAATTAAATTTTTAAAATTTAGTATTTAAATTTTTAAATTTTAAAATTTAAAGTTTTAATAATGAAATTTTTAAAATTTAGTATTTAAATTTTTAAATTTTAAAATTTTAAATTTTAATAATTAAATTTTTAAAATTTAGTATTTAAATATTTAAATTTTAAAATTTAAAGATTTAATATTTAAAGTTTTAAAATTTAGTATTTAAATTTTTAAATTTTTAAATTTAAATTTTAATAATTAAAGTTTTAAAATTTAGTATTTAAAATTTTAAACTTTAAAATTTAAAGTTTTAATAATTAAATTTTTAAAATTTAGTATTTAAATTTTTAAATTTTAAAATTTAAAGTTATAATAATTAAATTTTTAAAATTTGTATTTAAATTTTTAAATTTTAAAATTTAAAGTTTTAATAATTAAATTTTTAAAATTTAGTATTTAAAATTTAAAGTTTTAATAATTAAATTTTTAAAATTTAGTATTTAAATTTTTAAATTTTAAAATTTAAAGTTTTAATAATTAAATTTTTAAAATTTGTATTTAAATTTATAAATTTTAAAATTTAATGTTTTAATAATTAAATTTTTAAAATTTAGTATTTAAATTTTTAAATTTTAAAATTTAAAGTTTTAACAATTAAATTTTTAAAATTTAGTATTTAAATTTTTAAATTTTAAAATTTAAAGTTTTAATAATTAAATTTTTAAAATTTAGTATTTAAATTCTTAAAATTTAAAGTTATAATAATTAAATTTTTAAAATTTAGTGTTTATGATTTTAAATTTTAAAATTTAAAGTTTTAATAATTAAATATTTAAAATTTAGTATTTAAATTTTTAAATTTTAAAGTTTGAAGTTTTAATAATTAAATTTTTAAAATTTAGTATTTAAATTATAAAATTTAAATTTTAAAATATATAGTTTTAATAATTAAATTTTTAAAATTTAGTATTTAAATTTATAAATTTTAAAATTTAAATTTTTAAATTTTAAAATTTAAAATTTCAATAATTAAATTTTTAAAATTTAGTATTTAAGTTTTTAAATTTTAAAATTTAAAGTTTTAATAATTAAATTTTTAAAATTTGTATTTAAATTTTTAAATTTTAAAGTTTGAAGTTTTAATAATTAATTTTTAAAATTTAGTATTTAAATTTTAAAATTTAAATTTTTAAATTTTAAAATTTAAAATTTTAATAATTAAATTTTTAAAATTTAGTATTCAAATTTTTAAATCTTAAAATTTAAAGTTTTAATAATTAAATTTTTAAAATTTGTATTTAAATTTTTAAATTTTAAAATTTAAAGTTTTAATAATTAAATTTTTAAAATTTAGTATTTAAATTTTTAAATTTTAAAATTTAAAGTTTTAATAATTAAATTTTTAGAATTTAGTATTTAAATTTTTAAATTTTAAAATTTAAAATTTAATAATTAAAGTTTTAAAATTTAGTATTTAAAATTTTAAAATTTTAAAATTTAAAGATTTAATATTTAAAGTTTTAAAATTTAGTATTTAAATTTTTAAATTTTAACATTTAAAATTTAATAATTAAAGTTTTAAAATTTAGTATTTAAAATTTTAAACTTTAAAATTTAAAGTTTTAATAATTAAATTTTTAAAATTTAGTATTTAAATTTTTAAATTTAAAACTTTAATAATTAAATTTTTAAAATTTAGTATTTAAATTTTTAAATTTTAAAATTTAAAGTTTTAATAATTAAATTTTTAGAATTTAGTATTTAAATTTTTAAATTTTAAAATTTAAAGTTTTAATATTTAAATTTTTAAAATTTAGTATTTAAATTTTTAAATTTTAAAATTTAAAGATATAATAATTAAATATTTAAAATTTAGTATTTAAATTTTAAAATTTAAATTTTTAAATTTTAAAATTTAAAATTTTAATAATTAAATTTTTAAAATTTAGTATTTAAATTTTTAAATTTTAAAATTTAAAGTTTTAATAATGAAATTTTTAAAATTTAGTATTTAAATTTTTAAATTTTAAAATTTTAAATTTTAATAATTAAATTTTTAAAATTTAGTATTTAAATATTTAAATTTTAAAATTTAAAGATTTAATATTTAAAGTTTTAAAATTTAGTATTTAAATTTTTAAATTTTTAAATTTAAATTTTAATAATTAAAGTTTTAAAATTTAGTATTTAAAATTTTAAACTTTAAAATTTAAAGTTTTAATAATTAAATTTTTAAAATTTAGTATTTAAATTTTTAAATTTTAAAATTTAAAGTTATAATAATTAAATTTTTAAAATTTGTATTTAAATTTTTAAATTTTAAAATTTAAAGTTTTAATAATTAAATTTTTAAAATTTAGTATTTAAAATTTAAAGTTTTAATAATTAAATTTTTAAAATTTAGTATTTAAATTTTTAAATTTTGAAATTTAAAGTTTTAATAATTAAATTTTTAAAATTTGTATTTAAATTTATAAATTTTAAAATTTAATGTTTTAATAATTAAATTTTTAAAATTTAGTATTTAAATTTTTAAATTTTAAAATTTAAAGTTTTAACAATTAAATTTTTAAAATTTAGTATTTAAATTTTTAAATTTTAAAATTTAAAGTTTTAATAATTAAATTTTTAAAATTTAGTATTTAAATTCTTAAAATTTAAAGTTATAATAATTAAATTTTTAAAATTTAGTGTTTATGATTTTAAATTTTAAAATTTAAAGTTTTAATAATTAAATATTTAAAATTTAGTATTTAAATTTTTAAATTTTAAAGTTTGAAGTTTTAATAATTAAATTTTTAAAATTTAGTATTTAAATTATAAAATTTAAATTTTAAAATATATAGTTTTAATAATTAAATTTTTAAAATTTAGTATTTAAATTTTTAAATTTTAAAATTTAAATTTTTAAATTTTAAAATTTAAAATTTCAATAATTAAATTTTTAAAATTTAGTATTTAAGTTTTTAAATTTTAAAATTTAAAGTTTTAATAATTAAATTTTTAAAATTTAGTATTTAAATTTTTAAATTTTAAAGTTTGAAGTTTTAATAATTAATTTTTAAAATTTAGTATTTAAATTTTAAAATTTAAATTTTTAAATTTTAAAATTTAAAATTTTAATAATTAAATTTTTAAAATTTAGTATTCAAATTTTTAAATTTTAAAATTTAAAGTTTTAATAATTAAATTTTTAAAATTTGTATTTAAATTTTTAAATTTTAAAATTTAAAGTTTTAATAATTAAATTTTTAAAATTTAGTATTTAAATTTTTAAATTTTAAAATTTAAAGTTTTAACAATTAAAATTTTAAAATTTAGTATTTAAATTTTTAAATTTTAAAATTTAAAGTTTTAATAATTAAATTTTTAAAATTTAGTATTTAAATTTTTAAAATTTAAAGTTATAATAATTAAATTTTTAAAATTTAGTATTTATGTTTTTAAATTTTAAAATTTAAAGTTTTAATAATTAAATTTTTAAAATTTAGTATTTAAATTTTTAAATTTTAAAATTTAAATTTTTAAATTTTAAAATTTAAAATTTCAATAATTAAATTTTTAAAATTTAGTATTTAAATTTTTAAATTTTAAAATTTAAAATTTTAATAATTAAATTTTTAAAATTTAGTATTTAAATTTTTAAATTTTAAAATTTAAAGTTTTAATAATTAAATATTTAAAATTTGTATTTAAATTTATAAATTTTAAAATTTAAAGTTTTAATAATTAAATTTTTAAAATTTAGTATTTAAATTTTTAAATTTTAAAGTTTAAAGTTTTAATAATTAAATTTTTAAAATTTAGTATTTAAATTTTAAAATTTAAATTTTTAAATTTTAATAATTAAATTTTTAAAATTTAGTATTTAAATTTTTAAATTTTAAAATTTAAAGTTTTAATAATTAAATTTTTAAAATTTGTATTTAAATTTTTAAATTTTAAAATTTAAAGTTTTAATAATTAAATTTTTAAAATTTAGTATTTAAATTTTTAAATTTTAAAATTTGAAGTTTTAATAATTAATTTTTAAAATTTAGTATTTAAATTTTAAAATTTAAATTTTTAAATTTTAAAATTTAAAATTTTAATAATTGAATTTTTAAAATTTAGTATTTAAATTTTTAAATTTTAAAGTTTGAAGTTTTAATAATTAATTTTTAAAATTTAGTATTTAAATTTTAAAATTTAAATTTTTAAATTTTAAAATTTAAAATTTTAATAATTAAATTTTTAAAATTAGTATTTAAATTTTTAAATTTTAAAATTTAAAGGTTTAATAATTAAATTTTTTAAGTTTGTATTTAAATTTTTAAATTTTAAAATTTAAAGTTTTAATAATTAAATTTTTAAAATTTAGTATTTAAATTTTTAAATTTTAAAATTTAAAGTTTTAATAATTAAACTTTTAAAATTTGTATTTAAATTTTTAAATTTTAAAATTTAAAGTTTTAAAAATTAAATTTTTAAAATTCAGTATTTAAATTTTTAAATTTTAAAGTTTGAAGTTTTAATAATTAATTTTTAAAATTTAGTATTTAAATTTTAAAATTTAAATTTTTAAATTTTAAAATTTAAAATTTTAATAATTAAATTTTTAAAATTTAGTATTTAAATTTTTAAATTTTAAAATATAAAGTTTTAATAATGAAATTTTTAAAATTTAGTATTTAAATTTTTAAATTTTAAAGTTTAGAGTTTTAATAATTAAATTTTTAAAATTTAGTATTTAAATTTTAAAATTTTAAAATTTAAAGATTTAATATTTAAAGTTTTAAAATTTAGTATTTAAATTTTTAAATTTTAACATTTAAAATTTAATAATTAAAGTTTTAAAATTTATTATTTAAAATTTTAAACTTTAAAATTTAAAGTTTTAATAATTAAATTTTTAAAATTTAGTATTTAAATTTTTAAATTTTAAAATTTAAAGTTTTAATAATTAAATTTTTAAAATTTGTATTTAAATTTTTAAATTTTAAAATTTAAAGTTTTAATAATTAAATTTTTAAAATTTAATATTTAAATTTTAAAATTTAAATTTTTAAATTTTAAAATTTAAAATTTTAATAATTAAATTTTTAAAATTTAGTATTTAAATTTTTAAATTTAAATTTTTAAATTTTAATAATTAAATTTTTAAAATTTAGTATTTAAATTTTTAAATTTTAAAATTTAAAGTTTTAACAATTAAATTTTTAAAATTTAGTATTTAAATTTTTAAATTTTAAAATTTAAAGTTTTAATAATTAAATTTTTAAAATTTAGTATTTAAATTTTTAAAATTTAAAGTTTTAATAATTAAATTTTTAAAATTTAGTATTTAAGTTTTTAAATTTTAAAATTTAAAGTTTTATTAATTAAATTTTTAAAATTTAGTATTTAAATTTTTAAATTTTAAAGTTTGAAGTTTTAATAATTAAATTTTTAAAATTTAGTATTTAAATTTTAAAATTTAAATTTTTAAATTTTAATATTTAAAATTTTAATAACTAAATTTTTAAAATTTAGTATTTAAATTTTTAAATTTTAAAATTTGAATTTTTAAATTTTAAAATTTAAAATTTCAATAATTAAATTTTTAAAATTTAGTATTTAAATTTTTAAATTTTAAAATTTAAAGTTTTAATAATTAAATTTTTAAAATTTAGTATTTAAATTTTTAAATTTTAAAATTTAAATGTTTAATAATTAAATTTTTAAAATTTGTATTTAAATTTTAAAATTTTAAAATTTAAAGTTTTAATAATTAAATTTTTAAAATTTAGTATTTAAATTTTTAAACTTTATAATTTAAAGTTTTAATAATTAAATTTTTAAAATTTAGTATTTAAATTTTTAAATTTAAAACTTTAATAATTAAATTTTTAAAATTTAGTATTTAAATTTTTAAATTTTAAAATTTAAAGTTTTAATAATTAAATTTTTAGAATTTAGTATTTAAATTTTTAAATTTTAAAATTTAAAGTTTTAATATTTAAATTTTTAAAATTTAGTATTTAAATTTTTAAATTTTAAAATTTAAAGATATAATAATTAAATATTTAAAATTTAGTATTTAAATTTTAAAATTTAAATTTTTAAATTTTAAAATTTAAATTTTTAAATTTTAAAATTTAAAATTTTAATAATTAAATTTTTAAAATTTAGTATTTAAATTTTTAAATTTTAAAATTTAAAGTTTTAATAATGAAATTTTTAAAATTTAGTATTTAAATTTTTAAATTTTAAAATTTTAAATTTTAATAATTAACTTTTTAAAATTTAGTATTTAAATATTTAAATTTTAAAATTTAAAGATTTAATATTTAAAGTTTTAAAATTTAGTATTTAAATTTTTAAATTTTTAAATTTAAATTTTAATAATTAAAGTTTTAAAATTTAGTATTTAAAATTTTAAACTTTAAAATTTAAAGTTTTAATAATTAAATTTTTAAAATTTAGTATTTAAATTTTTAAATTTTAAAATTTAAAGTTATAATAATTAAATTTTTAAAATTTGTATTTAAATTTTTAAATTTTAAAATTTAAAGTTTTAATAATTAAATTTTTAAAATTTAGTATTTAAAATTTAAAGTTTTAATAATTAAATTTTTAAAATTTAGTATTTAAATATTTAAATTTTAAAATTTAAAGATTTAATATTTAAAGTTTTAAAATTTAGTATTTAAATTTTTAAATTTTTAAATTTAAATTTTAATAATTAAAGTTTTAAAATTTAGTATTTAAAATTTTAAACTTTAAAATTTAAAGTTTTAATAATTAAATTTTTAAAATTTAGTATTTAAATTTTTAAATTTTAAAATTTAAAGTTATAATAATTAAATTTTTAAAATTTGTATTTAAATTTTTAAATTTTAAAATTTAAAGTTTTAATAATTAAATTTTTAAAATTTAGTATTTAAAATTTAAAGTTTTAATAATTAAATTTTTAAAATTTAGTATTTAAATTTTTAAATTTTAAAATTTAAAGTTTTAATAATTAAATTTTTAAAATTTGTATTTAAATTTATAAATTTTAAAATTTAATGTTTTAATAATTAAATTTTTAAAATTTAGTATTTAAATTTTTAAATTTTAAAATTTAAAGTTTTAACAATTAAATTTTTAAAATTTAGTATTTAAATTTTTAAATTTTAAAATTTAAAGTTTTAATAATTAAATTTTTAAAATTTAGTATTTAAATTATAAAATTTAAATTTTAAAATATAAAGTTTTAATAATTAAATTTTTAAAATTTAGTATTTAAATTTTTAAATTTTAAAATTTAAATTTTTAAATTTTAAAATTTAAAATTTCAATAATTAAATTTTTAAAATTTAGTATTTAAGTTTTTAAATTTTAAAATTTAAAGTTTTAATAATTAAATTTTTAAAATTTAGTATTTAAATTTTTAAATTTTAAAGTTTGAAGTTTTAATAATTAATTTTTAAAATTTAGTATTTAAATTTTAAAATTTAAATTTTTAAATTTTAAAATTTAAAATTTTAATAATTAAATTTTTAAAATTTAGTATTCAAATTTTTAAATTTTAAAATTTAAAGTTTTAATAATTAAATTTTTAAAATTTAGTATTTAAATTTTTAAAATTTAAAGTTATAATAATTAAATTTTTAAAATTTAGTATTTATGTTTTTAAATTTTAAAATTTAAAGTTTTAATAATTAAATTTTTAAAATTTAGTATTTAAATTTTTAAATTTTAAAGTTTAAAGTTTTAATAATTAAATTTTTAAAATTTAGTATTTAAATTTTAAAATTTAAATTTTTAAATTTTAATAATTAAATTTTTAAAATTTAGTATTTAAATTTTTAAATTTTAAAATTTAAAGTTTTAATAATTAAATTTTTAAAATTTGTATTTAAATTTTTAAATTTTAAAATTTAAAGTTTTAATAATTAAATTTTTAAAATTTAGTATTTAAATTTTTAAATTTTAAAATTTAAATTTTTAAATTTTAAAATTTAAAATTTCAATAATTAAATTTTTAAAATTTAGTATTTAAATTTTTAAATTTTAAAATTTAAAATTTTAATAATTAAATTTTTAAAATTTAGTATTTAAATTTTTAAATTTTAAAATTTAAAGTTTTAATAATTAAATATTTAAAATTTGTATTTAAATTTATAAATTTTAAAATTTAAAGTTTTAATAATTAAATTTTTAAAATTTAGTATTTAAATTTTTAAATTTTAAAGTTTAAAGTTTTAATAATTAAATTTTTAAAATTTAGTATTTAAATTTTAAAATTTAAATTTTTAAATTTTAATAATTAAATTTTTAAAATTTAGTATTTAAATTTTTAAATTTTAAAATTTAAAGTTTTAATAATTAAATTTTTAAAATTTGTATTTAAATTTTTAAATTTTAAAATTTAAAGTTTTAATAATTAAATTTTTAAAATTTAGTATTTAAATTTTTAAATTTTAAAATTTGAAGTTTTAATAATTAATTTTTAAAATTTAGTATTTAAATTTTAAAATTTAAATTTTTAAATTTTAAAATTTAAAATTTTAATAATTGAATTTTTAAAATTTAGTATTTAAATTTTTAAATTTTAAAGTTTGAAGTTTTAATAATTAATTTTTAAAATTTAGTATTTAAATTTTAAAATTTAAATTTTTAAATTTTAAAATTTAAAATTTTAATAATTAAATTTTTAAAATTAGTATTTAAATTTTTAAATTTTAAAATTTAAATGTTTAATAATTAAATTTTTTAAATTTGTATTTAAATTTTTAAATTTTAAAATTTAAAGTTTTAATAATTAAATTTTTAAAATTTAGTATTTAAATTTTTAAATTTTAAAATTTAAAGTTTTAATAATTAAACTTTTAAAATTTGTATTTAAATTTTTAAATTTTAAAATTTAAAGTTTTAAAAATTAAATTTTTAAAATTCAGTATTTAAATTTTTAAATTTTAAAGTTTGAAGTTTTAATAATTAATTTTTAAAATTTAGTATTTAAATTTTAAAATTTAAATTTTTAAATTTTAAAATTTAAAATTTTAATAATTAAATTTTTAAAATTTAGTATTTAAATTTTTAAATTTTAAAATATAAAGTTTTAATAATGAAATTTTTAAAATTTAGTATTTAAATTTTTAAATTTTAAAGTTTAGAGTTTTAATAATTAAATTTTTAAAATTTAGTATTTAAATTTTAAAATTTTAAAATTTAAAGATTTAATATTTAAAGTTTTAAAATTTAGTATTTAAATTTTTAAATTTTAACATTTAAAGTTTAATAATTAAAGTTTTAAAATTTAGTATTTAAAATTTTAAACTTTAAAATTTAAAGTTTTAATAATTAAATTTTTAAAATTTAGTATTTAAATTTTTAAATTTTAAAATTTAAAGTTTTAATAATTAAATTTTTAAAATTTGTATTTAAATTTTTAAATTTTAAAATTTAAAGTTTTAATAATTAAATTTTTAAAATTTAATATTTAAATTTTAAAATTTAAATTTTTAAATTTTAAAATTTAAAATTTTAATAATTAAATTTTTAAAATTTAGTATTTAAATTTTTAAATTTTAAAATTTGAAGTTTTAATAATTAATTTTTAAAATTTAGTATTTAAATTTTAAAATTTAAATTTTTAAATTTTAAAATTTAAAATTTTAATAATTGAATTTTTAAAATTTAGTATTTAAATTTTTAAATTTTAAAGTTTGAAGTTTTAATAATTAATTTTTAAAATTTAGTATTTAAATTTTAAAATTTAAATTTTTAAATTTTAAAATTTAAAATTTTAATAATTAAATTTTTAAAATTAGTATTTAAATTTTTAAATTTTAAAATTTAAAGTTTTAATAATTAAATTTTTAAAATTTAGTATTTAAATTTTAAAATTTAAATTTTTAAATTTTAATAATTAAATTTTTAAAATTTAGTATTTAAATTTTTAAATTTTAAAATTTAAAGTTTTAATAATTAAATTTTTAAAATTTGTATTTAAATTTTTAAATTTTAAAATTTAAAGTTTTAATAATTAAATTTTTAAAATTTAGTATTTAAATTTTTAAATTTTAAAGTTTGAAGTTTTAATAATTAAATTTTTGAAATTTAGTATTTAAATTATAAAATTTAAATTTTTAAATTTTAACATTTAAAATTTCAATAACTAAATTTTTAAAATTTAGTATTTAAATTTTTAAATTTTAAAATATAAAGTTTTAATAATTAAATTATTAAAATTTAGTATTTAAATTTTTAAATTTTAAAATTTAAATTTTTAAATTTTAAAATTTAAAATTTCAATAATTAATTTAATTTTAAATTTAAAATTTTAAATTTAAAATTTAATTATTAAAACTTTAAATTTTAAAATTTAAAAATTTAAATACTAAATTTTAAAAATTTAATTGTTAAAACTTTAAATTTTAAAATTTAAAAATTTAAATACTAAATTTTAAAAATTTAATTATTAAAACTTTAAATTTTAAAATTTAAAAATTTAAATACTAAATTTTAAAAATTTAATTGTTAAAACTTTAAATTTTAAAATTTAAAAATTTAAATACTAAATTTTAAAAATTTAATTATTAAAATTTTAAATTTTAAATACTAAATTTTAAAAATTTAATTATTAAAACTTTAAATTTTAAAATTTAAAAATTTAAATACTATATTTTAAAAATTTAATTGTTAAAACTTTAAATTTTAAAATTTAAAAATTTAAATACTAAATTTTAAAAATTTAATTATTAAAACTTTAAATTTAAAAATTTAAAAAAATACTAAATTTTAAAAATTTAATTATTAAAACTTTAAATTTTAAAATTTAAAAATTTAAATACTAAATTTTAAAAATTTAATTGTTAAAACTTTAAATTTTAAAATTTAAAAATTTAAATACTAAATTTTAAAAATTTAATTATTAAAATTTTAAATTTTAAATACTAAATTTTAAAAATTTAATTATTAAAACTTTAAATTTTAAAATTTAAAAATTTAAATACTATATTTTAAAAATTTAATTGTTAAAACTTTAAATTTTAAAATTTAAAAATTTAAATACAAATTTTAAAAATTTAATTACTAAAACTTTAAATTTTAAAATTTAAAAATTTAAATACTAAATTTTAAAAATTTAATTATTAAAACTTTAAATTTTAAAATTTAAAAATTTAAATACTAAATTTTAAAAATTTAATTGTTAAAACTTTAAATTTTAAAATTTAAAAATTTAAATACTAAATTTTAAAAATTTAATTATTAAAATTTTAAATTTTAAATACTAAATTTTAAAAATTTAATTATTAAAACTTTAAATTTTAAAATTTAAAAATTTAAATACTATATTTTAAAAATTTAATTGTTAAAACTTTAAATTTTAAAATTTAAAAATTTAAATACTAAATTTTAAAAATTTAATTATTAAAACTTTAAATTTTAAAATTTAAAAATTTAAATACAAATTTTAAAAATTTAATTATTAAAACTTTAAATTTTAAAATTTAAAAATTTAAATACTAAATTTTAAAAATTTAATTATTAAAACTTTAAATTTTAAATACTAAATTTTAAAAATTTAATTATTCAAACTTTAAATTTTAAAATTTAAAAATTTAAATACAAATTTTAAAAATTTAATTATTATAACTTTAAATTTTAAAATTTAAAAATTTAAATACTAAATTTTAAAAATTTAATTATTAAAACTTTAAATTTTAAAGTTTAAAATTTTAAATACTAAATTTTAAAACTTTAATTATTAAAATTTAAATTTAAAAATTTAAAAATTTAAATGCTAAATTTTAAAACTTTAAATATAAAATCCTTAAATTTTAAAATTTAAATATTTAAATACTAAATTTTAAAAATTTAATTATTAAAATATTAAATTTATAATTTAAAAATTTAAATACTAAATTTTAAAAATTTCATTATTAAAACTTTAAATTTTAAAATTTAAAAATTTAAATACTAAATTTTAAAAATTTAATTATTATAACTTTAAATTTTAAAATTTAAAAATTTAAATTTTAAAATTTAAATACTAAATTTTAAATATTTAATTATTATAACTTTAAATATTAAAATTTAAAAATTTAAATACTAAATTTTAAAAATTTAAATATTAAAACTTTAAATTTTAAAATTTAAAAATTTAAATCCTAAATTCTTAAAATTTAATTATTAAAACTTTAAATTTTAAAATTTAAAAATTTAAATACCAAATTTTTTAAAATTTAATTATTAAAGTTTTAAATTTAAAAATTTAAATACTAAATTTTAAAAATTTAATTATTAAAACTTTAAATTTTAAAATTTAAAAATTTAAATACAAATTTTAAAAATTTAATTATTAAACCTTTAAATTTTAAAATTTAAAAATTTAAATACTAAATTTAAAAAATTTAATTATTAAAACTTTAAATTTTAAAATTTAAAAATTTAAATACAAATTTTAAAAATTTAATTATTAAAATTTTAAATTTTAAAATTTAAAAATTTAAATACTAAATTTTAAAAATATAATTATTAAAACTTTAAATTTTAAAATTTAAAAATTTAAATACTAAATTTTAAAAATTTAATTTTAAAACTTTAAATTTTAAAATTTAAAAATTTAAATACAAATTTTAAAAATTTAATTATTAAAACTTTAAATTTTAAAATTTAAAAATTTAAATACTAAATTTTAAAAATTTAATTAATAAAACTTTAAATTTTAAAGTTTAAAATTTTAAATACTAAATTTTAAAACTTTAATTATTAAATTTTAAATGTTAAAATTTAAAAATTTAAATACTAAATTTTAAAACTTTAAATATTAAATCTTTAAATTTTAAAATTTTAAAATTTAAATACTAAATTTTAAAAATTTAATTATTAAAACTCTAAACTTTAAAGTTTAAAAATTTAAATACTAAATTTTAAAAATTTCATTATTAAAACTTTATATTTTAAAATTTAAAAATTTAAATACTAAATTTTAAAAATTTAATTATTAAAATTTTAAATTTTAAAATTTAAAAATTTAAATTTTAAAATTTAAATACTACATTTTAAAAATTTAATTATTAAAACTTTAAATTTTAAAATTTAAAAATTTAAATACTAAATTTTAAAAATTTAATTATTATAACTTTAAATTTTAAATTTTAAAAATTTAAATACTAAATTTTAAAAATTTAATTATTAAAATTTTAAGTTTTAAAATTTAAAAATTTAAATTTTAAAATTTAAATACTAAATTTTAAAAATTTAATTATTAAAACTCTAAACTTTAAAATTTAAAAATATAAATACTAAATTTTAAAAATTTAATTATTAAAATTTTAAATTTTAAAATTTATAAATTTAAATACAAATTTTAAAAATTTAATTATTAAAACTTTAAATTTTAAAATTTAAAAATTTAAATACTAAATTTTAAAAATTTAATTATTAAAATTTAAAAATTTAAATTTTAAAATTTAAATACTAAATTTTAAAAATTTAATTATTATAACTTTAAATTTTAAATTTTAAAAATTTAAATACTAAATTTTAAAAATTTAATTATTATAACTTTAAATTTTAAATTTTAAAAATTTAAATACTAAATTTTAAAAATTTAATTATTAAAATTTTAAATTTTAAAATTTAAAAATTTAAATTTTAAAATATAAATACTAAATTTTAAAAATTAATTATTAAAACTTCAAATTTTAAAATTTAAAAATTTAAATACTAAATTTTAAAAATTTAATTATTAAAACTTTAAATTTAAAAATTTAAATACAAATTTTAAAAATTTAATTATTAAAACTTTAAATTTTAAAATTTAAAAATTTAAATACTAAATTTTAAAAATTTAATTATTAAAATTTAAAAATTTAATTATTAAAATTTAAAAATTTAAATTTTAAAATTTAAATACAAAATTTTAAAAATTTAATTATTAAAACTTTAAACTTTAAAATTTAAAAATTTAAATACTAAATTTTAAAAATTTAATTATTAAAACTTTAAATTTTAAAATTTATAAATTTAAATACAAATTTTAAATATTTAATTATTAAAACTTTAAATTTTAAAATTTAAAAATTTAAATACTAAATTTTAAAAATTTAATTATTAAAATTTTAAATTTTAAAATTTAAAAATTTAAATTTTAAAATTTAAATACTAAATTTTAAAAATTTAATTATTAAAACTTTAAACTTTAAAATTTAAAAATTTAAATACTAAATTTTAAAAATTTAATTATTAAAACTTTAAATTTTAAAATTTAAAAATTTAAATACTAAATTTTAAAAATTTAATTATTGAAATTTCAAATTTTAAAATTTAAAAATTTAAATTTTAAAATTTAAAAATTTAAATACTAAATTTTAAAAATTTAATTATTAAAACTTTATATTTTAAAATTTAAAAATTTAAATACTAAATTTTAAAAATTTAGTTATTGAAATTTTAAATGTTAAAATTTAAAAATTTAAATTTTATAATTTAAATACTAAATTTCAAAAATTTAATTATTAAAACTTCAAACTTTAAAATTTAAAAATTTAAATACTAAATTTTAAAAATTTAATTATTAAAACTTTAAATTTTAAAATTTAAAAATTTAAATACAAATTTTAAAAATTTAATTATTAAAACTTTAAATTTTAAAATTTAAAAATTTAAATACTAAATTTTAAAAATTTAATTATTAAAATTTAAAAATTTAAATTTTAAAATTTAAATACTAAATTTTAAAAATTTAATTATTAAAATTTTAAATTTTAAAATTTATAAATTTAAATACAAATTTTAAAAATTTAATTATTAAAACTTTAAATTTTAAAATTTAAAAATTTAAATACTAAATTTTAAAAATTTAATTATTAAAATTTAAAAATTTAAATTTTAAAATTTAAATACTAAATTTTAAAAATTTAATTATTATAACTTTAAATTTTAAATTTTAAAAATTTAAATACTAAATTTTAAAAATTTAATTATTAAAATTTTAAATTTTAAAATTTAAAAATTTAAATTTTAAAATTTAAATACTAAATTTTAAAAATTAATTATTAAAACTTCAAATTTTAAAATTTAAAAATTTAAATACTAAATTTTAAAAATTTAATTATTAAAACTTTAAATTTAAAAATTTAAATACAAATTTTAAAAATTTAATTATTAAGACTTTAAATTTTAAAATTTAAAAATTTAAATACTAAATTTTAAAAATTTAATTATTAAAATTTAAAAATTTAAATTTTAAAATTTAAATACAAAATTTTAAAAATTTAATTATTAAAACTTTAAACTTTAAAATTTAAAAATTTAAATACTAAATTTTAAAAATTTAATTATTAAAACTTTAAATTTTAAAATTTAAAAATTTAAATACTAAATTTTAAAAATTTAATTATTAAAATTTAAAAATTTAAATTTTAAAATTTAAATACTAAATTTTAAAAATTTAATTATTAAAACTTTAAACTTTAAAATTTAAATATTTAAATACTAAATTTTAAAAATTTAATTATTAAAACTTTAAATTTTAAAATTTAAAAATTTAAATACAAATTTTAAAAATTTAATTATTAAAAATTTAAATTTTAAAATTTAAAAATTTAAATACTAAATTTTAAAAATTTAATTATTAAAATTTTAAATTTTAAAATTTAAAAATTTAAATTTTAAAATTTAAATACTAAATTTTAAAAATTTAATTATTAAAACTTTAAACTTTAAAATTTAAAAATTTAAATACTAAATTTTAAAAATTTAATTATTAAAACTTTAAATTTTAAAATTTAAAAATTTAAATACTAAATTTTAAAAATTTAATTATTGAAATTTTAAATTTTAAAATTTAAAAATTTAAATTTTAAAATTTAAAAATTTAAATACTAAATTTTAAAAATTTAATTATTAAAACTTTATATTTTAAAATTTAAAAATTTAAATACTAAATTTTAAAAATTTAGTTATTGAAATTTTAAATGTTAAAATTTAAAAATTTAAATTTTATAATTTAAATACTAAATTTCAAAAATTTAATTATTAAAACTTCAAACTTTAAAATTTAAAAATTTAAATACTAAATTTTAAAAATTTAATTATTAAAACTTCAAATTTTAAAATTTAAAAATTTAAATACAAATTTTAAAAATTTAATTATTAAAACTTTAAATTTTAAAATTTAAAAATTTAAATACTAAATTTTAAAAATTTAATTATTAAAATTTAAAAATTTAAATTTTAAAATTTAAATACTAAATTTTAAAAATTTAATTATTAAAACTTTAAACTTTAAAATTTAAATATTTAAATACTAAATTTTAAAAATTTAATTATTAAAACTTTAAATTTTAAAATTTATAAATTTAAATACAAATTTTAAATATTTAATTATTAAAACTTTAAATTTTAAAATTTAAAAATTTAAATACTAAATTATAAAAATTTAATTATTAAAATTTTAAATTTTAAAATTTAAAAATTTAAATTTTAAAATTTAAATATTAAATTTTAAAAATTTAATTATTAAAACTTTAAATTTTAAAATTTAAAAATTTAAATACAAATTTTAAAAATTTAATTATTAAAACTTTAAATTTTAAAATTTAAAATTTTAAATACTAAATTTTAAAAATTTAATTATTAAAACTTTAAATTTTAAAGTTTAAAATTTTAAATACTAAATTTTAAAACTTTAATTATTAAATTTTAAATGTTAAAATTTAAAAATTTAAATACTAAATTTTAAAACTTTAAATATTAAATCTTTAAATTTTAAAATTTTAAAATTTAAATACTAAATTTTAAAAATTTAATTATTAAAACTCTAAACTTTAAAATTTAAAAATTTAAATACTAAATTTTAAAAATTTAATTATTAAAATTTTAAACTTTAAAATTAAAAAATTTAAATTTTAAAATTTAAATACTACATTTTAAAAATTTAATTATTAAAACTTTAAATTTTAAAATTTAAAAATTTAAATACTAAATATTAAAACTTTAAATATTAAATCTTTAAATTTTAAAATTTAAATATTTAAATACTAAATTTTAAATTTTAAAATTTAAAAATTTAAATACTAAATTTTAAAAATTTCATTATTAAAACTTTAAATTTTAAAATTTAAAAATTTAAATACTAAATTTTAAAAATTTAATTATTAAAATTATAAATTTTAAAATTTAAAAATTAAATTATTAAAATTTTAAATTTTAAAATTTAAAAATTTAATAATTAAACTTTTAAAATTTGTATTTAAATTTTTAAATTTTAAAATTTAAAGTTTTAAAAATTAAATTTTTAAAATTTAGTATTTAAATTTTTAAATTTTAAAGTTTAGAGTTTTAATAATTAAATTTTTAAAATGTAGTATTTAAATTTTAAAATTTAAATTTTTAAATTTTAAAATTTAAAATTTTAATAATTAAATTTTTAAAATTTAGTATTTAAATTTTTAAATTTTAAAATATAAAGTTTTAATAATGAAATTTTTAAAATTTAGTATTTAAATTTTTAAATTTTAAAGTTTAGAGTTTTAATAATTAAATTTTTAAAATTTAGTATTTAAATTTTAAAATTTTAAAATTTAAAGATTTAATATTTAAAGTTTTAAAATTTAGTATTTAAATTTTTAAATTTTAACATTTAAAATTTAATAATTAAAGTTTTAAAATTTAGTATTTAAAATTTTAAACTTTAAAATTTAAAGTTTTATTAATTAAATTTTTAAAATTTAGTATTTAAATTTTTAAATTTTAAAATTTAAAGTTTTAATAATTAAATTTTTAAAATTTGTATTTAAATTTTTAAATTTTAAAATTTAAAGTTTTAATAATTAAATTTTTAAAATTTAGTATTTAAATTTTTAAATTTTAAAATTTAAAGTTTTAATAATTAAATTTTTAAAATTTAGTATTTAAATTTTTAAATTTTAAAATTTAAAATTTTAATAATTAAATTTTTAAAATTTGTATTTAAATTTTTAAATTTTAAAATTTAAAGTTTTAATAATTAAATTTTTAAAATTTAGTATTTAAATTTTTAAATTTTAAAATTTAAAGGTTTAATAATTAAATTTTTAAAATTTGTATTTAAATTTTTAAATTTTAAAATTTAAAGTTTTAATAATTAAATTTTTAAAATTTAGTATTTAAATTTTTAAATTTAAAACTTTAATAATTAAATTTTTAAAATTTAGTATTTAAATTTTTAAATTTTAAAATTTACAGTTTTAATAATTAAATTTTAAGAATTTAGGATTTAAATTTTTAAATTTTAAAATTTAAAGTTTTAATATTTAAATTTTTAAAATTTAGTATTTAAATTTTTAAATTTTAATATTTAAAGTTATAATAATTAAATATTTAAAATTTAGTATTTAAATTTTAAAATTTAAATTTTTAAATTTTAAAATTTAAAGTTATAATAATTAAATTTTTAAAATTTAGTATTTAAATTTTTAAATTTTAAAATTTAAAGTTTTAATAATGAAATTTTTAAAATTTAGTATTTAAATTTTTAAATTATAAATTTAAAATTTTAATAATTAAATTTTTAAAATTTAGTATTTAAATATTTAAATTTTAAAATTTAAGGATTTAATATTTAAAGTTTTAAAATTTAGTATTTAAATTTTTAAATTTTTAAATTTAAATTTTAATAATTAAAGTTTTAAAATTTAGTATTTAAAATTTTAAACTTTAAAATTTAAAGTTTTAATAATTAAATTTTTAAAATTTAGTATTTAAATTTTTAAATTTTAAAATTTAAAGTTATAATAATTAAATTTTTAAAATTTGTATTTAAATTTTTAAATTTTAAAATTTAAAGTTTGAATAATCAAATTTTTAAAATTTAGTATTTAAAATTTAAAGTTTTAATAATTAAATTTTTAAAATGTAGTATTTAAATTTTAAAATTTAAATTTTTAAATTTTAAAATTTAAAATTTTAATAATTAAATTTTTAAAATTTAGTATTTAAATTTTAAAATTTAAAATTTGAATAATTAAATTTTTAAAATTTAGTATTTAAAATTTAAAGTTTTAATAATTAAATTTTTAAAATTTAGTATTTAAATTTTTAAAATTTAAAATTTAAAGTTATAATAATTAAATTTTTAAAATTTAGTATTTAAATTTTAAAATTTAACTTTTTAAATTTTAATAATTAAATTTTTAAAACTTAGTATTTAAATTTTTAAATTTTAAAATTTAAAGTTTTAATAATTAAATTTTTAAAATTTGTATTTAAATTTATAAATTTTAAAATTTAAAATTTTAATAATTAAATTTTTAAAATTTAGTATTTATATTTTTAAATTTTAAAGTTTAGAGTTTTAATAATTAAATTTTTAAAATTTAGTATTTAAATTTTAAAATTTAAATTTTTAAATTTTAAAACTTAAAATTTTAATAATTAAATTTTTAAAATTTAGTATTTAAATTTTTAAAATTTAAAATTTAAAGTTATAATAATTAAATTTTTAAAATTTAGTATTTAAATTTTTAAATTTTAAAATTTAAAGTTTTAATATTTAAATTTTTAAAATGTAGTATTTAAATTTTAAAATTTAAATTTTTAAATTTTAAAATTTAAAATTTTAATAATTAAATTTTTAAAATTTAGTATTTAAATTTTTAAATTTTAAAATATAAAGTTTTAATAATGAAATTTTTAAAATTTAGTATTTAAATTTTTAAATTTTAAAGTTTAGAGTTTTAATAATTAAATTTTTAAAATTTAGTATTTAAATTTTAAAATTTTAAAATTTAAAGATTTAATATTTAAAGTTTTAAAATTTAGTATTTAAATTTTTAAATTTTAACATTTAAAATTTAATAATTAAAGTTTTAAAATTTAGTATTTAAAATTTTAAACTTTAAAATTTAAAGTTTTATTAATTAAATTTTTAAAATTTAGTATTTAAATTTTTAAATTTTAAAATTTAAAGTTTTAATAATTAAATTTTTAAAATTTGTATTTAAATTTTTAAATTTTAAAATTTAAAGTTTTAATAATTAAATTTTTAAAATTTAGTATTTAAATTTTTAAATTTTAAAATTTAAAGTTTTAATAATTAAATTTTTAAAATTTAGTATTTAAATTTTTAAATTTTAAAATTTAAAATTTTAATAATTAAATTTTTAAAATTTGTATTTAAATTTTTAAATTTTAAAATTTAAAGTTTTAATAATTAAATTTTTAAAATTTAGTATTTAAATTTTTAAATTTTAAAATTTAAAGGTTTAATAATTAAATTTTTAAAATTTGTATTTAAATTTTTCAATTTTAAAATTTAAAGTTTTAATAATTAAATTTTTAAAATTTAGTATTTAAATTTTTAAATTTAAAACTTTAATAATTAAATTTTTAAAATTTAGTATTTAAATTTTTAAATTTTAAAATTTAAAGTTTTAATAATTAAATTTTAAGAATTTAGGATTTAAATTTTTAAATTTTAAAATTTAAAGTTTTAATATTTAAATTTTTAAAATTTAGTATTTAAATTTTTAAATTTTAATATTTAAAGTTATAATAATTAAATATTTAAAATTTAGTATTTAAATTTTAAAATTTAAATTTTTAAATTTTAAAATTTAAAGTTATAATAATTAAATTTTTAAAATTTAGTATTTAAATTTTTAAATTTTAAAATTTAAAGTTTTAATAATGAAATTTTTAAAATTTAGTATTTAAATTTTTAAATTATAAATTTAAAATTTTAATAATTAAATTTTTAAAATTTAGTATTTAAATATTTAAATTTTAAAATTTAAGGATTTAATATTTAAAGTTTTAAAATTTAGTATTTAAATTTTTAAATTTTTAAATTTAAATTTTAATAATTAAAGTTTTAAAATTTAGTATTTAAAATTTTAAACTTTAAAATTTAAAGTTTTAATAATTAAATTTTTAAAATTTAGTATTTAAAATTTTAAATTTTAAAATTTAAAGTTATAATAATTAAATTTTTAAAATTTGTATTTAAATTTTTAAATTTTAAAATTTAAAGTTTGAATAATTAAATTTTTAAAATTTAGTATTTAAAATTTAAATTTTTAATAATTAAATTTTTAAAATTTAGTATTTAAATTTTTAAATTTTAAAATTTAAAGTTTTAATAATTAAATTTTTAAAATTTGTATTTAAATTTTTAAATTTTAAAATTTAAAGTTTTAATAATTAAATTTTTAAAATTTAGTATTTAAATTTTTAAACTTTAAAATTTAAAGTTTTAATAATTAAATTTTTAAAATTTAGTATTTAAATTTTTAAATTTTAAAATTTAAAGTTATAATAATTAAATTTTTAAAATTTGTATTTAAATTTTTAAATTTTAAAATTTAAAGTTTGAATAATTAAATTTTTAAAATTTAGTATTTAAAATTTAAATTTTTAATAATTAAATTTTTAAAATTTAGTATTTAAATTTTTAAATTTAAAATTTAAAATTTCAATAATTAAATTTTTAAAATTTAGTATTTAAATTTTTAAATTTTAAAATTTAAAGTTTTAATAATTAAATTTTTAAAATTTAGTATTTAAATTTTTAAATTTTAAAGTTTTAAGTTTTAATAATTAATTTTTAAAATTTAGTATTTAAATTTTAAAATTTAAATTTTTAAATTTTAAAATTTAAAATTTTAATAATTAAATTTTTAAAATTTGTATTTAAATTTTTAAATTTTAAAATTTAAAGTTTTAATAATTAAATTTTTAAAATTTAGTATTTAAATTTTTAAATTTTAAAATTTAAAGGTTTAATAATAAAATTTTTAAAATTTGTATTTAAATTTTAAAATTTTAAAATTTAAAGTTTTAATAATTAAATTTTTAAAATTTAGTATTTAAATTTTTAAACTTTAAAATTTAAAGTTTTAATAATTAAATTTTTAAAATTTAGTATTTAAATTTTTAAATTTTCAAATTTAAAGATTTAATAATTAAATTTTTAAAATTTAGTATTTAAATTTTTAAATTTAAAACTTTAATAATTAAATTTTTAAAATTTAGTATTTAAATTTTTAAATTTTAAAATTTAAAGTTCTAATAATTAAATTTTTAGAATTTAGTATTTAAATTTTTAAATTTTAAAATTTAAAGTTTTAATATTTAAATTTTTAAAATTTAGTATTTAAATTTTTAAATTTTAAAATTTAAAGTTTTAATAATTAAATTTTTAAAATGTAGTATTTAAATTTTAAAATTTAAATTTTTAAATTGTAAAATTTAAAATTTTAATAATTAAATTTTTAAAATTTAGTATTTAAATTTTTAAATTTTAAAATTTAAAGTTATAATAATTAAATTTTTAAAATTTAGTATTTAAATTTTTAAATTTTAAAATTTAAAGGTTTAATAATAAAATTTTTAAAATTTGTATTTAAATTTTAAAATTTTAAAATTTAAAGTTTTAATAATTAAATTTTTAAAATTTAGTATTTAAATTTTTAAACTTTAAAATTTAAAGTTTTAACAATTAAATTTTTAAAATTTAGTATTTAAATTTTTAAATTTTAAAATTTAAAGTTTTAATAATTAAATTTTTAAAATTTAGTATTTAAATTTTTAAAATTTAAAGTTTTAATAATTAAATTTTTAAAATTTAGTATTTAAGTTTTTAAATTTTAAAATTTAAAGTTTTATTAATTAAATTTTTAAAATTTAGTATTTAAATTTTTAAATTTTAAAGTTTGAAGTTTTAATAATTAAATTTTTAAAATTTAGTATTTAAATTTTAAAATTTAAATTTTTAAATTTTAATATTTAAAATTTTAATAACTTAATTTTTAAAGTTTAGTATTTAAATTTTTAAATTTTAAAATTTGAATTTTTAAATTTTAAAATTTCAATAATTAAATTTTTAAAATTTAGTATTTAAATTTTTAAATTTTAAAATTTAAAGTTTTAATAATTAAATTTTTAAAATTTAGTATTTAAATTTTTAAATTTTAAAATTTAAAGGTTTAATAATTAAATTTTTAAAATTTGTATTTAAATTTTAAAATTTTAAAATTTAAAGTTTTAATAATTAAATTTTTAAAATTTAGTATTTAAATTTTTAAACTTTATAATTTAAAGTTTTAATAATATAATTTTTAAAATTTAGTATTTAAATTTTTAAATTTTCAAATTTAAAGTTTTAATAATTAAATTTTTAAAATTTAGTATTTAAATTTTTAAATTTAAAACTTTAATAATTAAATTTTTAAAATTTAGTATTTAAATTTTTAAATTTTAAAATTTAAAGTTTTAATAATTAAATTTTTAGAATTTAGTATTTAAATTTTTAAATTTTAAAATTTAAAGTTTTAATATTTAAATTTTTAAAATTTAGTATTTAAATTTTTAAATTTTAAAATTTAAAGATATAATAATTAAATATTTAAAATTTAGTATTTAAATTTTAAAATTTAAATTTTTAAATTTTAAAATTTAAAGTTTAAATAATTAAATTTTTAAAATTTAGTATTTAAATTTTTAAAATTTAAAGTTATAATAATTAAATTTTTAAAATTTAGTATTTAAATATTTAAATTTTAAAATTTAAAGATTTAATATTTAAAGTTTTAAAATTTAGTATTTAAATTTTTAAATTTTAAAATTTAAATATTAATAAATAAAGTTTTAAAATTTAGTATTTAAAATTTTAAACTTTAAAATTTAAAGTTTTAATAATTAAATTTTTAAAATTTGGTATTTAAATTTTTAAATTTTAAAATTTAAAGTTTTAATAATTAAATTTTTAAAATTTAGTATTTAAATTTTTAAATTTTAAAATTTAAAGTTTTAATAATTAAATTTTTAGAATTTAGTATTTAAATTTTTAAATTTTAAAATTTAAAGTTTTAATATTTAAATTTTTAAAATTTAGTATTTAAATTTTTAAAATTTAAAGTTATAATAATTAAATTTTTAAAATTTAGTATTTAAATACAAATTTTAAAAATTTAATTATTTTTAATAATTAAATTTTTAAAATTTAGTATTTAAATTTTTAAATTTTAAAGTTCGAAGTTTTAATAATTAAATTTTTAAAATTTAGTATTTAAATTTTAAAATTTAAATTTTTAAATTTTAATATTTAAAATTTTAATAACTAAATTTTTAAAATTTAGTATTTAAATTTTTAAATTTTAAAATTTGAATTTTTAAATTTTAAAATTTAAAATTTCAATAATTAAATTTTTAAAATTTAGTATTTAAATTTTTAAATTTTAAAATTTAAAGTTTTAATAATTAAATTTTTAAAATTTAGTATTTAAATTTTTAAATTTTAAAATTTAAAGGTTTAATAATTAAATTTTTAAAATTTGTATTTAAATTTTAAAATTTTAAAATTTAAAGTTTTAATAATTAAATTTTTAAAATTTAGTATTTAAATTTTTAAACTTTATAATTTAAAGTTTTAATAATTAAATTTTTAAAATTTAGTATTTAAATTTTTAAATTTTCAAATTTAAAGTTTTAATAATTAAATTTTTAAAATTTAGTATTTAAATTTTTAAATTTAAAACTTTAATAATTAAATTTTTAAAATTTAGTATTTAAATTTTTAAATTTTAAAATTTAAAGTTTTAATAATTAAATTTTTAGAATTTAGTATTTAAATTTTTAAATTTTAAAATTTAAAGTTTTAATATTTAAATTTTTAAAATTTAGTATTTAAATTTTTAAATTTTAAAATTTAAAGATATAATAATTAAATATTTAAAATTTAGTATTTAAATTTTAAAATTTAAATTTTTAAATTTTAAAATTTAAAATTTTAATAATTAAATTTTTAAAATTTAGTATTTAAATTTTTAAATTTTAAAATTTAAAGTTTTAATAATGAAATTTTTAAAATTTAGTATTTAAATTTTTAAATTTTAAAATTTTAAATTTTAATAATTAAATTTTTAAAATTTAGTATTTAAATATTTAAATTTTAAAATTTAAAGATTTAATACTTAAAGTTTTAAAATTTAGTATTTAAATTTTTAAATTTTTAAATTTAAATTTTAATAATTAAAGTTTTAAAATTTAGTATTTAAAATTTTAAACTTTAAAATTTAAAGTTTTAATAATTAAATTTTTAAAATTTAGTATTTAAATTTTTAAATTTTAAAATTTAAAGTTATAATAATTAAATTTTTAAAATTTGTATTTAAATTTTTAAATTTTAAAATTTAAAGTTTTAATAATTAAATTTTTAAAATTTAGTATTTAAAATTTAAAGTTTTAATAATTAAATTTTTAAAATTTAGTATTTAAATTTTTAAATTTTAAAATTTAAAGTTTTAATAATTAAATTTTTAAAATTTGTATTTAAATTTATAAATTTTAAAATTTAATGTTTTAATAATTAAATTTTTAAAATTTAGTATTTAAATTTTTAAATTTTAAAATTTAAAGTTTTAACAATTAAATTTTTAAAATTTAGTATTTAAATTTTTAAATTTTAAAATTTAAAGTTTTAATAATTAAATTTTTAAAATTTAGTATTTAAATTCTTAAAATTTAAAGTTATAATAATTAAATTTTTAAAATTTAGTATTTATGATTTTAAACTTTAAAATTTAAAGTTTTAATAATTAAATATTTAAAATTTAGTATTTAAATTTTTAAATTTTAAAGTTTGAAGTTTTAATAATTAAATTTTTAAAATTTAGTATTTAAATTATAAAATTTAAATTTTTAAATTTTAACATTTAAAATTTTAATAACTAAAATTTTTAAATTTAGTATTTAAATTTTTAAATTTTAAAATATAAAGTTTTAATAATTAAATTTTTAAAATTTAGTATTTAAATTTTTAAATTTTAAAATTTAAATTTTTAAATTTTAAAATTTAAAATTTCAATAATTAAATTTTTAAAATTTAGTATTTAAGTTTTTAAATTTTAAAATTTAAAGTTTTAATAATTAAATTTTTAAAATTTGTATTTAAATTTTTAAATTTTAAAATTTAAAGTTTTAATAATTAAATTTTTAAAATTTAGTATTTAAATTTTTAAATTTTAAAATTTAAAGTTTTAACAATTAAATTTTTAAAATTTAGTATTTAAATTTTTAAATTTAAAAATTTAAAGTTTTAATAATTAAATTTTTAAAATTTAGTATTTAAATTTTTAAAATTTAAAGTTATAATAATTAAATTTTTAAAATTTAGTATTTATGTTTTTAAATTTTAAAATTTAAAGTTTTAATAATTAAATTTTTAAAATTTAGTATTTAAATTTTTAAATTTTAAAATTTAAAATTTTATTAATTTAATTTTTAAAATTTAGTATTTAAATTTTTAAATTTTAAAATTTAAAGTTTTAATAATTAAATATTTAAAATTTGTATTTAAATTTATAAATTTTAAAATTTAAAGTTTTAATAATTAAATTTTTAAAATTTAGTATTTAAATTTTTAAATTTTAAAGTTTAAAGTTTTAATAATTAAATTTTTAAAATTTAGTATTTAAATTTTAAAATTTAAATTTTTAAATTTTAATAATTAAATTTTTAAAATTTAGTATTTAAATTTTTAAATTTTAAAATTTAAAGTTTTAATAATTAAATTTTTAAAATTTGTATTTAAATTTTTAAATTTTAAAATTTAAAGTTTTAATAATTAAATTTTTAAAATTTAGTATTTAAATTTTTAAATTTTAAAATTTGAAGTTTTAATAATTAATTTTTAAAATTTAGTATTTAAATTTTAAAATTTAAATTTTTAAATTTTAAAATTTAAAATTTTAATAATTGAATTTTTAAAATTTAGTATTTAAATTTTTAAATTTTAAAGTTTGAAGTTTTAATAATTAATTTTTAAAATTTAGTATTTAAATTTTAAAATTTAAATTTTTAAATTTTAAAATTTAAAATTTTAATAATTAAATTTTTAAAATTTGTATTTAAATTTTTAAATTTTAAAATTTAAAGGTTTAATAATTAAATTTTTTAAATTTGTATTTAAATTTTTAAATTTTAAAATTTAAAGTTTTAATAATTAAATTTTTAAAATTTAGTATTTAAATTTTTAAATTTTAAAATTTAAAGTTTTAATAATTAAACTTTTAAAATTTGTATTTAAATTTTTAAATTTTAAAATTTAAAATTTTAAAAATTAAATTTTTAAAATTTAGTATTTAAATTTTTAAATTTTAAAGTTTGAAGTTTTAATAATTAATTTTTAAAATTTAGTATTTAAATTTTAAAATTTAAATTTTTAAATTTTAAAATTTAAAATTTTAATAATTAAATTTTTAAAATTTAGTATTTAAATTTTTAAATTTTAAAATATAAAGTTTTAATAATGAAATTTTTAAAATTTAGTATTTAAATTTTTAAATTTTAAAGTTTAGAGTTTTAATAATTAAATTTTTAAAATTTAGTATTTAAATTTTAAAATTTTAAAATTTAAAGATTTAATATTTAAAGTTTTAAAATTTAGTATTTAAATTTTTAAATTTTAACATTTAAAATTTAATAATTAAAGTTTTAAAATTTAGTATTTAAAATTTTAAACTTTAAAATTTAAAGTTTTAATAATTAAATTTTTAAAATTTAGTATTTAAATTTTTAAATTTTAAAATTTAAAGTTTTAATAATTAAATTTTTAAAATTTGTATTTAAATTTTTAAATTTTAAAATTTAAAGTTTTAATAATTAAATTTTTAAAATTTAGTATTTAAATTTTAAAATTTAAATTTTTAAATTTTAATAATTAAATTTTTAAAATTTAGTATTTAAATTTTTAAATTTTAAAATTTAAAGTTTTAATAATTAAATTTTTAAAATTTGTATTTAAATTTTTAAATTTTAAAATTTAAAGTTTTAATAATTAAATTTTTAAAATTTAGTATTTAAATTTTTAAATTTTAAAATATAAAGTTTTAATAATGAAATTTTTAAAATTTAGTATTTAAATTTTTAAATTTTAAAGTTTAGAGTTTTAATAATTAAATTTTTAAAATTTAGTATTTAAATTTTAAAATTTTAAAATTTAAAGATTTAATATTTAAAGTTTTAAAATTTAGTATTTAAATATTTAAATTTTAAAGTTTAAAGTTTTAATAATTAAATTTTTAAAATTTAGTATTTAAATTTTAAAATTTAAATTTTTAAATTTTAATAATTAAATTTTTAAAATTTAGTATTTAAATTTTTAAATTTTAAAATTTAAAGTTTTAATAATTAAATTTTTAAAATTTGTATTTAAATTTTTAAATTTTAAAATTTAAAGTTTTAATAATTAAATTTTTAAAATTTAGTATTTAAATTTTTAAATTTTAAAGTTTGAAGTTTTAATAATTAAATTTTTGAAATTTAGTATTTAAATTATAAAATTTAAATTTTTAAATTTTAACATTTAAAATTTCAATAACTAAATTTTTAAAATTTAGTATTTAAATTTTTAAATTTTAAAATATAAAGTTTTAATAATTAAATTTTTAAAATTTAGTATTTAAATTTTTAAATTTTAAAATTTAAATTTTTAAATTTTAAAATTTAAAATTTCAATAATTAAATTTTTAAAATTTAGTATTTAAATTTTTAAATTTTAAAATTTAAAGTTTTAATAATTAAATTTTTAAAATTTAGTATTTAAATTTTTAAATTTTAAAATTTAAAGTTTTAATAATTAAATTTTTAAAATTTAGTATTTAAATTTTTAAATTTTAAAATTTAAAGTTATAATAATTAAATTTTTAAAATTTGTATTTAAATTTTTAAATTTTAAAATTTAAAGTTTTAATAATTAAATTTTTAAAATTTAGTATTTAAAATTTAAAGTTTTAATAATTAAATTTTTAAAATTTAGTATTTAAATTTTTAAATTTTAAAATTTAAAGTTTTAATAATTAAATTTTTAAAATTTGTATTTAAATTTATAAATTTTAAAATTTAATGTTTTAATAATTAAATTTTTAAAATTTAGTATTTAAATTTTTAAATTTTAAAATTTAAAGTTTTAACAATTAAATTTTTAAAATTTAGTATTTAAATTTTTAAATTTTAAAATTTAAAGTTTTAATAATTAAATTTTTAAAATTTAGTATTTAAATTCTTAAAATTTAAAGTTATAATAATTAAATTTTTAAAATTTAGTATTTATGATTTTAAACTTTAAAATTTAAAGTTTTAATAATTAAATATTTAAAATTTAGTATTTAAATTTTTAAATTTTAAAGTTTGAAGTTTTAATAATTAAATTTTTAAAATTTAGTATTTAAATTATAAAATTTAAATTTTTAAATTTTAACATTTAAAATTTTAATAATTAAATTTTTAAAATTTAGTATTTAAATTTTTAAATTTTAAAATATAAAGTTTTAATAATTAAATTTTTAAAATTTTGTATTTAAATTTTTAAATTTTAAAATTTAAATTTTTAAATTTTAAAATTTAAAATTTCAATAATTAAATTTTTAAAATTTAGTATTTAAGTTTTTAAATTTTAAAATTTAAAGTTTTAATAATTAAATTTTTAAAATTTAGTATTTAAATTTTTAAATTTTAAAGTTTGAAGTTTTAATAATTAATTTTTAAAATTTAGTATTTAAATTTTAAAATTTAAATTTTTAAATTTTAAAATTTAAAATTTTAATAATTAAATTTTTAAAATTTAGTATTTTAATTTTTAAATTTTAAAATTTAAAGTTTTAATAATTAAATTTTTAAAATTTGTATTTAAATTTTTAAATTTTAAAATTTAAAGTTTTAATAATTAAATTTTTAAAATTTAGTATTTAAATTTTTAAATTTTAAAATTTAAAGTTTTAACAATTAAATTTTTAAAATTTAGTATTTAAATTTTTAAATTTAAAAATTTAAAGTTTTAATAATTAAATTTTTAAAATTTAGTATTTAAATTTTTAAAATTTAAAGTTATAATAATTAAATTTTTAAAATTTAGTATTTATGTTTTTAAATTTTAAAATTTAAAGTTTTAATAATTAAATTTTTAAAATTTAGTATTTAAATTTTTAAATTTTAAAATTTAAATTTTTAAATTTTAAAATTTAAAATTTCAATAATTAAATTTTTAAAATTTAGTATTTAAATTTTTAAATTTTAAAATTTAAAATTTTAATAATTTAATTTTTAAAATTTAGTATTTAAATTTTTAAATTTTAAAATTTAAAGTTTTAATAATTAAATATTTAAAATTTGTATTTAAATTTATAAATTTTAAAATTTAAAGTTTTAATAATTAAATTTTTAAAATTTAGTATTTAAATTTTTAAATTTTAAAGTTTAAAGTTTTAATAATTAAATTTTTAAAATCTATTATTTAAATTTTAAAATTTAAATTTTTAAATTTTAATAATTAAATTTTTAAAATTTAGTATTTAAATTTTTAAATTTTAAAATTTAAAATTTTAATAATTAAATTTTTAAAATTTGTATTTAAATTTTTAAATTTTAAAATTTAAAGTTTTAATAATTAAATTTTTAAAATTTAGTATTTAAATTTTTAAATTTTAAAATTTGAAGTTTTAATAATTAATTTTTAAAATTTAGTATTTAAATTTTAAAATTTAAATTTTTAAATTTTAAAATTTAAAATTTTAATAATTGAATTTTTAAAATTTAGTATTTAAATTTTTAAATTTTAAAGTTTGAAGTTTTAATAATTAATTTTTAAAATTTAGTATTTAAATTTTAAAATTTAAATTTTTAAATTTTAAAATTTAAAATTTTAATAATTAAATTTTTAAAATTTATATTTAAATTTTTAAATTTTAAAATTTAAAGGTTTAATAATTAAATTTTTTAAATTTGTATTTAAATTTTTAAATTTTAAAATTTAAAGTTTTAATAATTAAATTTTTAAAATTTAGTATTTAAATTTTTAAATTTTAAAATTTAAAGTTTTAATAATTAAACTTTTAAAATTTGTATTTAAATTTTTAAATTTTAAAATTTAAAGTTTTAAAAATTAAATTTTTAAAATTTAGTATTTAAATTTTTAAATTTTAAAGTTTGAAGTTTTAATAATTAATTTTTAAAATTTAGTATTTAAATTTTAAAATTTAAATTTTTAAATTTTAAAATTTAAAATTTTAATAATTAAATTTTTAAAATTTAGTATTTAAATTTTTAAATTTTAAAATATAAAGTTTTAATAATGAAATTTTTAAAATTTAGTATTTAAATTTTTAAATTTTAAAGTTTAGAGTTTTAATAATTAAATTTTTAAAATTTAGTATTTAAATTTTAAAATTTTAAAATTTAAAGATTTAATATTTAAAGTTTTAAAATTTAGTATTTAAATTTTTAAATTTTAACATTTAAAATTTAATAATTAAAGTTTTAAAATTTAGTATTTAAAATTTTAAACTTTAAAATTTAAAGTTTTAATAATTAAATTTTTAAAATTTAGTATTTAAATTTTTAAATTTTAAAATTTAAAGTTTTAATAATTAAATTTTTAAAATTTGTATTTAAATTTTTAAATTTTAAAATTTAAAGTTTTAATAATTAAATTTTTAAAATTTAGTATTTAAATTTTAAAATTTAAATTTTTAAATTTTAATAATTAAATTTTTAAAATTTAGTATTTAAATTTTTAAATTTTAAAATTTAAATTTTTAAATTTTAAAATTTAAAATTTCAATAATTAAATTTTTAAAATTTAGTATTTAAATTTTTAAATTTTAAAATTTAAAGTTTTAATAATTAAATTTTTAAAATTTAGTATTTAAATTTTTAAATTTTAAAATTTAAAGTTTTAATAATTAAATTTTTAAAATTTAGTATTTAAATTTTTAAATTTTAAAATTTAAAGTTATAATAATTAAATTTTTAAAATTTGTATTTAAATTTTTAAATTTTAAAATTTAAAGTTTTAATAATTAAATTTTTAAAATTTAGTATTTAAAATTTAAAGTTTTAATAATTAAATTTTTAAAATTTAGTATTTAAATTTTTAAATTTTAAAATTTAAAGTTTTAATAATTAAATTTTTAAAATTTGTATTTAAATTTATAAATTTTAAAATTTAATGTTTTAATAATTAAATTTTTAAAATTTAGTATTTAAATTTTTAAATTTTAAAATTTAAAGTTTTAACAATTAAATTTTTAAAATTTAGTATTTAAATTTTTAAATTTTAAAATTTAAAGTTTTAATAATTAAATTTTTAAAATTTAGTATTTAAATTCTTAAAATTTAAAGTTATAATAATTAAATTTTTAAAATTTAGTATTTATGATTTTAAACTTTAAAATTTAAAGTTTTAATAATTAAATATTTAAAATTTAGTATTTAAATTTTTAAATTTTAAAGTTTGAAGTTTTAATAATTAAATTTTTAAAATTTAGTATTTAAATTATAAAATTTAAATTTTTAAATTTTAACATTTAAAATTTTAATAATTAAATTTTTAAAATTTAGTATTTAAATTTTTAAATTTTAAAATATAAAGTTTTAATAATTAAATTTTTAAAATTTTGTATTTAAATTTTTAAATTTTAAAATTTAAATTTTTAAATTTTAAAATTTAAAATTTCAATAATTAAATTTTTAAAATTTAGTATTTAAGTTTTTAAATTTTAAAATTTAAAGTTTTAATAATTAAATTTTTAAAATTTAGTATTTAAATTTTTAAATTTTAAAGTTTGAAGTTTTAATAATTAATTTTTAAAATTTAGTATTTAAATTTTAAAATTTAAATTTTTAAATTTTAAAATTTAAAATTTTAATAATTAAATTTTTAAAATTTAGTATTTTAATTTTTAAATTTTAAAATTTAAAGTTTTAATAATTAAATTTTTAAAATTTGTATTTAAATTTTTAAATTTTAAAATTTAAAGTTTTAATAATTAAATTTTTAAAATTTAGTATTTAAATTTTTAAATTTTAAAATTTAAAGTTTTAACAATTAAATTTTTAAAATTTAGTATTTAAATTTTTAAATTTAAAAATTTAAAGTTTTAATAATTAAATTTTTAAAATTTAGTATTTAAATTTTTAAAATTTAAAGTTATAATAATTAAATTTTTAAAATTTAGTATTTATGTTTTTAAATTTTAAAATTTAAAGTTTTAATAATTAAATTTTTAAAATTTAGTATTTAAATTTTTAAATTTTAAAATTTAAATTTTTAAATTTTAAAATTTAAAATTTCAATAATTAAATTTTTAAAATTTAGTATTTAAATTTTTAAATTTTAAAATTTAAAATTTTAATAATTTAATTTTTAAAATTTAGTATTTAAATTTTTAAATTTTAAAATTTAAAGTTTTAATAATTAAATATTTAAAATTTGTATTTAAATTTATAAATTTTAAAATTTAAAGTTTTAATAATTAAATTTTTAAAATTTAGTATTTAAATTTTTAAATTTTAAAGTTTAAAGTTTTAATAATTAAATTTTTAAAATCTATTATTTAAATTTTAAAATTTAAATTTTTAAATTTTAATAATTAAATTTTTAAAATTTAGTATTTAAATTTTTAAATTTTAAAATTTAAAATTTTAATAATTAAATTTTTAAAATTTGTATTTAAATTTTTAAATTTTAAAATTTAAAGTTTTAATAATTAAATTTTTAAAATTTAGTATTTAAATTTTTAAATTTTAAAATTTGAAATTTTAATAATTAATTTTTAAAATTTAGTATTTAAATTTTAAAATTTAAATTTTTAAATTTTAAAATTTAAAATTTTAATAATTGAATTTTTAAAATTTAGTATTTAAATTTTTAAATTTTAAAGTTTGAAGTTTTAATAATTAATTTTTAAAATTTAGTATTTAAATTTTAAAATTTAAATTTTTAAATTTTAAAATTTAAAATTTTAATAATTAAATTTTTAAAATTTATATTTAAATTTTTAAATTTTAAAATTTAAAGGTTTAATAATTAAATTTTTTAAATTTGTATTTAAATTTTTAAATTTTAAAATTTAAAGTTTTAATAATTAAATTTTTAAAATTTAGTATTTAAATTTTTAAATTTTAAAATTTAAAGTTTTAATAATTAAACTTTTAAAATTTGTATTTAAATTTTTAAATTTTAAAATTTAAAGTTTTAAAAATTAAATTTTTAAAATTTAGTATTTAAATTTTTAAATTTTAAAGTTTGAAGTTTTAATAATTAATTTTTAAAATTTAGTATTTAAATTTTAAAATTTAAATTTTTAAATTTTAAAATTTAAAATTTTAATAATTAAATTTTTAAAATTTAGTATTTAAATTTTTAAATTTTAAAATATAAAGTTTTAATAATGAAATTTTTAAAATTTAGTATTTAAATTTTTAAATTTTAAAGTTTAGAGTTTTAATAATTAAATTTTTAAAATTTAGTATTTAAATTTTAAAATTTTAAAATTTAAAGATTTAATATTTAAAGTTTTAAAATTTAGTATTTAAATTTTTAAATTTTAACATTTAAAATTTAATAATTAAAGTTTTAAAATTTAGTATTTAAAATTTTAAACTTTAAAATTTAAAGTTTTAATAATTAAATTTTTAAAATTTAGTATTTAAATTTTTAAATTTTAAAATTTAAAGTTTTAATAATTAAATTTTTAAAATTTGTATTTAAATTTTTAAATTTTAAAATTTAAAGTTTTAATAATTAAATTTTTAAAATTTAGTATTTAAATTTTAAAATTTAAATTTTTAAATTTTAATAATTAAATTTTTAAAATTTAGTATTTAAATTTTTAAATTTTAAAATTTAAAGTTTTAATAATTAAATATTTAAAATTTGTATTTAAATTTATAAATTTTAAAATTTAAAGTTTTAATAATTAAATTTTTAAAATTTAGTATTTAAATTTTTAAATTTTAAAGTTTAAAGTTTTAATAATTAAATTTTTAAAATCTATTATTTAAATTTTAAAATTTAAATTTTTAAATTTTAATAATTAAATTTTTAAAATTTAGTATTTAAATTTTTAAATTTTAAAATTTAAAATTTTAATAATTAAATTTTTAAAATTTGTATTTAAATTTTTAAATTTTAAAATTTAAAGTTTTAATAATTAAATTTTTAAAATTTAGTATTTAAATTTTTAAATTTTAAAATTTGAAGTTTTAATAATTAATTTTTAAAATTTAGTATTTAAATTTTAAAATTTAAATTTTTAAATTTTAAAATTTAAAATTTTAATAATTGAATTTTTAAAATTTAGTATTTAAATTTTTAAATTTTAAAGTTTGAAGTTTTAATAATTAATTTTTAAAATTTAGTATTTAAATTTTAAAATTTAAATTTTTAAATTTTAAAATTTAAAATTTTAATAATTAAATTTTTAAAATTTATATTTAAATTTTTAAATTTTAAAATTTAAAGGTTTAATAATTAAATTTTTTAAATTTGTATTTAAATTTTTAAATTTTAAAATTTAAAGTTTTAATAATTAAATTTTTAAAATTTAGTATTTAAATTTTTAAATTTTAAAATTTAAAGTTTTAATAATTAAACTTTTAAAATTTGTATTTAAATTTTTAAATTTTAAAATTTAAAGTTTTAAAAATTAAATTTTTAAAATTTAGTATTTAAATTTTTAAATTTTAAAGTTTGAAGTTTTAATAATTAATTTTTAAAATTTAGTATTTAAATTTTAAAATTTAAATTTTTAAATTTTAAAATTTAAAATTTTAATAATTAAATTTTTAAAATTTAGTATTTAAATTTTTAAATTTTAAAATATAAAGTTTTAATAATGAAATTTTTAAAATTTAGTATTTAAATTTTTAAATTTTAAAGTTTAGAGTTTTAATAATTAAATTTTTAAAATTTAGTATTTAAATTTTAAAATTTTAAAATTTAAAGATTTAATATTTAAAGTTTTAAAATTTAGTATTTAAATTTTTAAATTTTAACATTTAAAATTTAATAATTAAAGTTTTAAAATTTAGTATTTAAAATTTTAAACTTTAAAATTTAAAGTTTTAATAATTAAATTTTTAAAATTTAGTATTTAAATTTTTAAATTTTAAAATTTAAAGTTTTAATAATTAAATTTTTAAAATTTGTATTTAAATTTTTAAATTTTAAAATTTAAAGTTTTAATAATTAAATTTTTAAAATTTAGTATTTAAATTTTAAAATTTAAATTTTTAAATTTTAATAATTAAATTTTTAAAATTTAGTATTTAAATTTTTAAATTTTAAAATTTAAAGTTTTAATAATTAAATTTTTAAAATTTGTATTTAAATTTTTAAATTTTAAAATTTAAAGTTTTAATAATTAAATTTTTAAAATTTAGTATTTAAATTTTTAAATTTTAAAATATAAAGTTTTAATAATAAAATTTTTAAAATTTAGTATTTAAATTTTTAAATTTTAAAGTTTAGAGTTTTAATAATTAAATTTTTAAAATTTAGTATTTAAATTTTAAAATTTTAAAATTTAAAGATTTAATATTTAAAGTTTTAAAATTTAGTATTTAAATATTTAAATTTTAAAGTTTAAAGTTTTAAAAATTAAATTTTTAAAATTTAGTATTTAAATTTTAAAATTTAAATTTTTAAATTTTAATAATTAAATTTTTAAAATTTAGTATTTAAATTTTTAAATTTTAAAATTTAAAGTTTTAATAATTAAATTTTTAAAATTTGTATTTAAATTTTTAAATTTTAAAATTTAAAGTTTTAATAATTAAATTTTTAAAATTTAGTATTTAAATTTTTAAATTTTAAAGTTTGAAGTTTTAATAATTAAATTTTTGAAATTTAGTATTTAAATTATAAAATTTAAATTTTTAAATTTTAACATTTAAAATTTCAATAACTAAATTTTTAAAATTTAGTATTTAAATTTTTAAATTTTAAAATATAAAGTTTTAATAATTAAATTTTTAAAATTTAGTATTTAAATTTTTAAATTTTAAAATTTAAATTTTTAAATTTTAAAATTTAAAATTTCAATAATTAAATTTTTAAAATTTAGTATTTAAATTTTTAAATTTTAAAATTTAAAGTTTTAATAATTAAATTTTTAAAATTTAGTATTTAAATTTTAAAATTTAAATTTTTAAATTTTAAAATTTAAAATTTTAATAATTAAATTTTTAAAATTTAGTATTTAAATTTTTAAATTTTAAAATTTAAAGTTTTAATAATTAAATATTTAAAATTTGTATTTAAATTTATAAATTTTAAAATTTAAAGTTTTAATAATTAAATTTTTAAAATTTAGTATTTAAATTTTTAAATTTTAAAGTTTAAAGTTTTAATAATTAAATTTTTAAAATTTTGTATTTAAATTTTAAAATTTAAATTTTTAAATTTTAATAATTAAATTTTTAAAATTTAGTATTTAAATTTTTAAATTTTCAAATTTAAAGTTTTAATAATTAAATTTTTAAAATTTGTATTTAAATTTTTAAATTTAAAGTTTTAATAATTAAATTTTTAAAATTTAGTATTTAAATTTTTAAATTTTAAAATTTGAAGTTTTAATAATTAATTTTTAAAATTTAGTATTTAAATTTTAAAATTTAAATTTTTAAATTTTAAAATTTAAAATTTTAATAATTAAATTTTTAAAATTTAGTATTTAAATTTTTAAAATTTAAAATTTAAAGTTATAATAATTAAATTTTTAAAATTTAGTATTTAAATTTTTAAAATTTAAAATTTAAAGTTATAATAATTAAATTTTTAAAATTTAGTATTTAAATTTTAAAATTTAAATTTTTAAATTTTAATAATTAAATTTTTAAAATTTAGTATTTAAATTTTTAAATTTTAAAATTTAAAGTTTTAATAATTAAATTTTTAAAATTTGTATTTAAATTTATAAATTTTAAAATTTAAAATTTTAATAATTAAATTTTTAAAATTTAGTATTTATATTTTTAAATTTTAAAGTTTAGAGTTTTAATAATTAAATTTTTAAAATTTAGTATTTAAATTTTAAAATTTAAATTTTTAAATTTTAAAACTTAAAATTTTAAAATTTAAATTTTTAAATTTTAAAACTTAAAATTTTAATAATTAAATTTTTAAAATTTAGTATTTAAATTTTTAAAATTTAAAATTTAAAGTTATAATAATTAAATTTTTAAAATTTAGTATTTAAATTTTTAAATTTTAAAATTTAAAGTTATAATAATTAAATTTTTAAAATTTGTATTTAAATTTTTAAATTTTAAAATTTAAAGTTTGAATAATTAAATTTTTAAAATTTAGTATTTAAAATTTAAAGTTTTAATAATTAAATTTTTAAAATTTAGTATTTAAATTTTTAAATTTTAAAATTTAAAGTTTTAATAATTAAATTTTTAAAATTTGTATTTAAATTTTTAAATTTTAAAATTTAAAGTTTTAATAATTAAATTTTTAAAATTTAGTATTTAAATTTTTAAATTTTAAAATTTAAAGTTTTAACAATTAAATTTCTAAAATATAGTATTTAAATTTTTAAATTTTAAAATTTAAAGTTTTAATCATTAAATTTTTAAAATTTAGTATTTAAAATTTAAAATTTTAATAATTAAATTTTTAAAATTTAGGATTTAAATTTTTAAATTTTAAAATTTAAAGATTTAATAATTAAATTTTTAAAATTTAGTATTAAAATTTTTAAATTTAAAACTTTAATAATTAAATTTTTAAAATTTAGTATTTAAATTTTTAAATTTTAAAATTTAAAGTTTTAATAATTAAATTTTTAAAATTTAGTATTTAAATTGTTAAATTTTCAAATTTAAAGATTTAATAATTAAATTTTTAAAATTTAGTATTAAAATTTTTAAATTTAAAACTTTAATAATTAAATTTTTAAAATTTAGCATTTAAATTTTTAAAATTTAAAGTTATAATAATTAAATTTTTTAAATTTGGTATTTAAATTTTTAAATTTTAAAATTTAAAGTTTTAATAATTAAATTTTTAAAATTTAGTATTTAAATTTTTAAATTTTAAAATTTAAAGTTTTAATAATTAAATTTTTAAAATTTAGTATTTAAATTTTTAAAATTTAAAGTTTTAATAATTAAATTTTTAAAATTTAGTATTTAAGTTTTTAAATTTTAAAATTTAAAGTTTTATTAATTAAATTTTTAAAATTTAGTTTTTAAATTTTTAAATTTTAAAATTTAAAGTTTTAATAATTAAATTTTTAAAATTTAGTATTTAAATTTTTAAATTTTAAAGTTTGAAGTTTTAATAATTAATTTTTAAAATTTAGTATTTAAATTTTAAAATTTAAATTTTTAAATTTTAAAATTTAAAATTTTAATAATTAAATTTTTAAAATTTAGTATTTAAATTTTAAAATTTAAATTTTTAAATTTTAACATTTAAAATTTTAATAACTAAATTTTTAAAATTTAGTATTTAAATTTTTAAATTTTAAAATTTGAATTTTTAAATTTTAAAATTTAAAATTTCAATAATTAAATTTTTAAAATTTAGTATTTAAATTTTTAAATTTTAAAATTTAAAGTTTTAATAATTAAATTTTTAAAATTTAGTATTTAAATTTTTAAATTTTAAAGTTTGAAGTTTTAATAATTAATTTTTAAAATTTAGTATTTAAATTTTAAAATTTAAATTTTTAAATTTTAAAATTTAAAATTTTAATAATTAAATTTTTAAAATTTGTATTTAAATTTTTAAATTTTAAAATTTAAAGTTTTAATAATTAAATTTTTAAAATTTAGTATTTAAATTTTTAAATTTTAAAATTTAAAGGTTTAATAATATAATTTTTAAAATTTGTATTTAAATTTTAAAATTTTAAAATTTAAAGTTTTAATAATTAAATTTTTAAAATTTAGTATTTAAATTTTTAAACTTTAAAATTTAAAGTTTTAATAATTAAATTTTTAAAATTTAGTATTTAAATTTTTAAATTTAAAACTTTAATAATTAAATTTTTAAAATTTAGTATTTAAATTTTTAAATTTTAAAATTTAAAGTTTTAATAATTAAATTTTTAAAATTTAGTATTTAAATTTTTAAATTTTCAAATTTAAAGATTTAATAATTAAATTTTTAAAATTTAGTATTAAAATTTTTAAATTTAAAACTTTAATAATTAAATTTTTAAAATTTAGTATTTAAATTTTTAAATTTAAAACTTTAATAATTAAATTTTTAAAATTTAGTATTTAAATTTTTAAATTTTAAAATTTAAAGTTTTAATAATTAAATTTTTAAAATTTAGTATTTAAATTTTTAAATTTTAAAATTTAAAGTTTTAATAATGAAATTTTTAAAATTTAGTATTTAAATTTTTAAATTATAAATTTAAAATTTTAATAATTAAATTTTTAAAATTTAGTATTTAAATATTTAAATTTTAAAATTTAAGGATTTAATATTTAAAGTTTTAAAATTTAGTATTTAAATTTTTAAATTTTTAAATTTAAATTTTAATAATTAAAGTTTTAAAATTTAGTATTTAAAATTTTAAACTTTAAAATTTAAAGTTTTAATAATTAAATTTTTAAAATTTAGTATTTAAATTTTTAAATTTTAAAATTTAAAGTTATAATAATTAAATTTTTAAAATTTGTATTTAAATTTTTAAATTTTAAAATTTAAAGTTTGAATAATTAAATTTTTAAAATTTAGTATTTAAAATTTAAAGTTTTAATAATTAAATTTTTAAAATTTAGTATTTAAATATTTAAATTTTAAAATTTAAAGTTTTAATAATTAAATTTTTAAAATTTGTATTTAAATTTTTAAATTTTAAAATTTAAAGTTTTAATAATTAAATTTTTAAAATTTAGTATTTAAATTTTTAAATTTTAAAATTTAAAGTTTTAACAATTAAATTTCTAAAATATAGTATTTAAATTTTTAAATTTTAAAATTTAAAGTTTTAATAATTAAATTTTTAAAATTTAGTATTTAAAATTTAAAATTTTAATAATTAAATTTTTAAAATTTAGTATTTAAATTTTTAAATTTTAAAATTTAAAGATTTAATAATTAAATTTTTAAAATTTAGTATTAAAATTTTTAAATTTAAAACTTTAATAATTAAATTTTTAAAATTTAGTATTTAAATTTTTAAATTTTCAAATTTAAAGATTTAATAATTAAATTTTTAAAATTTAGTATTAAAATTTTTAAATTTAAAACTTTAATAATTAAATTTTTAAAATTTAGTATTTAAATTTTTAAAATTTAAAGTTATAATAATTAAATTTTTTAAATTTGGTATTTAAATTTTTAAATTTTAAAATTTAAAGTTTTAATAATTAAATTTTTAAAATTTAGTATTTAAATTTTTAAATTTTAAAATTTAAAGTTTTAACAATTAAATTTTTAAAATTTAGTATTTAAATTTTTAAATTTTAAAATTTAAAGTTTTAATAATTAAATTTTTAAAATTTAGTATTTAAATTTTTAAAATTTAAAGTTTTAATAATTAAATTTTTAAAATTTAGTATTTAAGTTTTTAAATTTTAAAATTTAAAGTTTTATTAATTAAATTTTTAAAATTTAGTATTTAAATTTTTAAATTTTAAAGTTTGAAGTTTTAATAATTAAATTTTTAAAATTTAGTATTTAAATTTTAAAATTTAAATTTTTAAATTTTAACATTTAAAATTTTAATAACTAAATTTTTAAAATTTAGTATTTAAATTTTTAAATTTTAAAATTTGAATTTTTAAATTTTAAAATTTAAAATTTCAATAATTAAATTTTTAAAATTTAGTATTTAAATTTTTAAATTTTAAAATTTAAAGTTTTAATAATTAAATTTTTAAAATTTAGTATTTAAATTTTTAAATTTTAAAGTTTGAAGTTTTAATAATTAATTTTTAAAATTTAGTATTTAAATTTTAAAATTTAAAATTTTAATAATTAAATTTTTAAAATTTGTATTTAAATTTTTAAATTTTAAAATTTAAAGTTTTAATAATTAAATTTTTAAAATTTAGTATTTAAATTTTTAAATTTTAAAATTTAAAGGTTTAATAATAAAATTTTTAAAATTTGTATTTAAATTTTAAAATTTTAAAATTTAAAGTTTTAATAATTAAATTTTTAAAATTTAGTATTTAAAATTTAAAATTTTAATAATTAAATTTTTAAAATTTAGTATTTAAATTTTTAAATTTTAAAATTTAAAGATTTAATAATTAAATTTTTAAAATTTAGTATTAAAATTTTTAAATTTAAAACTTTAATAATTAAATTTTTAAAATTTAGTATTTAAATTTTTAAATTTTAAAATTTAAAGTTTTAATAATTAAATTTTTAAAATTTAGTATTTAAATTTTTAAATTTTCAAATTTAAAGATTTAATAATTAAATTTTTAAAATTTAGTATTAAAATTTTTAAATTTAAAACTTTAATAATTAAATTTTTAAAATTTAGTATTTAAATTTTTAAAATTTAAAGTTATAATAATTAAATTTTTTAAATTTGGTATTTAAATTTTTAAATTTTAAAATTTAAAGTTTTAATAATTAAATTTTTAAAATTTAGTATTTAAATTTTTAAATTTTAAAATTTAAAGTTTTAACAATTAAATTTTTAAAATTTAGTATTTAAATTTTTAAATTTTAAAATTTAAAGTTTTAATAATTAAATTTTTAAAATTTAGTATTTAAATTTTTAAAATTTAAAGTTTTAATAATTAAATTTTTAAAATTTAGTATTTAAAGGTTTAATAATAAAATTTTTAAAATTTGTATTTAAATTTTAAAATTTTAAAATTTAAAGTTTTAATAATTAAATTTTTAAAATTTAGTATTTAAAATTTAAAATTTTAATAATTAAATTTTTAAAATTTAGTATTTAAATTTTTAAATTTTAAAATTTAAAGATTTAATAATTAAATTTTTAAAATTTAGTATTAAAATTTTTAAATTTAAAACTTTAATAATTAAATTTTTAAAATTTAGTATTTAAATTTTTAAATTTTAAAATTTAAAGTTTTAATAATTAAATTTTTAAAATTTAGTATTTAAATTTTTAAATTTTCAAATTTAAAGATTTAATAATTAAATTTTTAAAATTTAGTATTAAAATTTTTAAATTTAAAACTTTAATAATTAAATTTTTAAAATTTAGTATTTAAATTTTTAAAATTTAAAGTTATAATAATTAAATTTTTTAAATTTGGTATTTAAATTTTTAAATTTTAAAATTTAAAGTTTTAATAATTAAATTTTTAAAATTTAGTATTTAAATTTTTAAATTTTAAAATTTAAAGTTTTAACAATTAAATTTTTAAAATTTAGTATTTAAATTTTTAAATTTTAAAATTTAAAGTTTTAATAATTAAATTTTTAAAATTTAGTATTTAAATTTTTAAAATTTAAAGTTTTAATAATTAAATTTTTAAAATTTAGTATTTAAGTTTTTAAATTTTAAAATTTAAAGGTTTAATAATAAAATTTTTAAAATTTGTATTTAAATTTTAAAATTTTAAAATTTAAAGTTTTAATAATTAAATTTTTAAAATTTAGTATTTAAAATTTAAAATTTTAATAATTAAATTTTTAAAATTTAGTATTTAAATTTTTAAATTTTAAAATTTAAAGATTTAATAATTAAATTTTTAAAATTTAGTATTAAAATTTTTAAATTTAAAACTTTAATAATTAAATTTTTAAAATTTAGTATTTAAATTTTTAAATTTTAAAATTTAAAGTTTTAATAATTAAATTTTTAAAATTTAGTATTTAAATTTTTAAATTTTCAAATTTAAAGATTTAATAATTAAATTTTTAAAATTTAGTATTAAAATTTTTAAATTTAAAACTTTAATAATTAAATTTTTAAAATTTAGTATTTAAATTTTTAAAATTTAAAGTTATAATAATTAAATTTTTTAAATTTGGTATTTAAATTTTTAAATTTTAAAATTTAAAGTTTTAATAATTAAATTTTTAAAATTTAGTATTTAAATTTTTAAATTTTAAAATTTAAAGTTTTAACAATTAAATTTTTAAAATTTAGTATTTAAATTTTTAAATTTTAAAATTTAAAGTTTTAATAATTAAATTTTTAAAATTTAGTATTTAAATTTTTAAAATTTAAAGTTTTAATAATTAAATTTTTAAAATTTAGTATTTAAGTTTTTAAATTTTAAAATTTAAAGTTTTATTAATTAAATTTTTAAAATTTAGTATTTAAATTTTTAAATTTTAAAGTTTGAAGTTTTAATAATTAAATTTTTAAAATTTAGTATTTAAATTTTAAAATTTAAATTTTTAAATTTTAACATTTAAAATTTTAATAACTAAATTTTTAAAATTTAGTATTTAAATTTTTAAATTTTAAAATTTGAATTTTTAAATTTTAAAATTTAAAATTTCAATAATTAAATTTTTAAAATTTAGTATTTAAATTTTTAAATTTTAATATTTAAAGTTTTAATAATTAAATTTTTAAAATTTAGTATTTAAATTTTTAAATTTTAAAGTTTGAAGTTTTAATAATTAATTTTTAAAATTTAGTATTTAAATTTTAAAATTTAAATTTTTAAATTTTAAAATTTAAAATTTTAATAATTAAATTTTTAAAATTTGTATTTAAATTTTTAAATTTTAAAATTTAAAGTTTTAATAATTAAATTTTTAAAATTTAGTATTTAAATTTTTAAATTTTAAAATTTAAAGGTTTAATAATAAAATTTTTAAAATTTGTATTTAAATTTTAAAATTTTAAAATTTAAAGTTTTAATAATTAAATTTTTAAAATTTAGTATTTAAATTTTTAAACTTTAAAATTTAAAGTTTTAATAATTAAATTTTTAAAATTTAGTATTTAAATTTTTAAATTTTCAAATTTAAAGATTTAATAATTTAATTTTTAAAATTTAGTATTAAAATTTTTAAATTTAAAACTTTAATAATTAAATTTTTAAAATTTAGTATTTAAATTTTTAAATTTTAAAATTTAAAGTTTTAATAATTAAATTTTTAGAATTTAGTATTTAAATTTTTAAATTTTAAAATTTAAAGTTTTAATATTTAAATTTTTAAAATTTAGTATTTAAATTTTTAAATTTTAAAATTTAAAGTTTTAATAATTAAATTTTTAAAATGTAGTATTTAAATTTTAAAATTTAAATTTTTAAATTTTAAAATTTAAAATTTTAATAATTAAATTTTTAAAATTTAGTATTTAAATTTTTAAATTTTAAAATTTAAAGTTATAATAATTAAATTTTTAAAATTTAGTATTTAAATTTTTAAATTTTAAAATTTAAAGTTTTAATAATTAAATTTTTAAAATGTAGTATTTTAATTTTAAAATTTAAATTTTTAAATTTTAAAATTTAAAATTTTAATAATTAAATTTTTAAAATTTAGTATTTAAATTTTTAAATTTTAAAATATAAAGTTTTAATAATGAAATTTTTAAAATTTAGTATTTAAATTTTTAAATTTTAAAGTTTAGAGTTTTAATAATTAAATTTTTAAAATTTAGTATTTAAATTTTAAAATTTTAAAATTTAAAGATTTAATATTTAAAGTTTTAAAATTTAGTATTTAAATTTTTAAATTTTAACATTTAAATTTTAATAATTAAAGTTTTAAAATTTAGCATTTAAAATTTTAAACTTTAAAATTTAAAGTTTTAATAATTAAATTTTTAAAATTTAGTATTTAAATTTTTAAATTTTAAAATTTAAAGTTTTAATAATTAAATTTTTAAAATTTAGTATTTAAATTTTTAAATTTTAAAATTTAAAGTTTTAATAATTAAATTTTTAAAATTTGTATTTAAATTTTTAAATTTTAAAATTTAAAGTTTTAATAATTAAATTTTTAAAATTTAGTATTTAAATTTTTAAATTTTAAAATTTAAAGGTTTAATAATTAAATTTTTAAAATTTGTATTTAAATTTTTAAATTTTAAAATTTAAAGTTTTAATAATTAAATTTTTAAAATTTAGTATTTAAATTTTTAAACTTTAAAATTTAAAGTTTTAATAATTAAATTTTTAAAATTTAGTATTTAAATTTTTAAATTTTCAAATTTAAAGTTTTAATAATTAAATTTTTAAAATTTAGTATTTAAATTTTTAAATTAAAAACTTTAATAATTAAATTTTTAAAATTTAGTATTTAAATTTTTAAATTTTATAATTTAAAGTTTTAATAATTAAATTTTAAGAATTTAGTATTTAAATTTTTAAATTTTAAAATTTAAAGTTTTAATATTTAAATTTTTAAAATTTAGTATTTAAATTTTTAAATTTTAAAATTTAAATTTTTAAATTTTAAAATTTAAAATTTCAATAATTAAATTTTTAAAATTTAGTATTTAAGTTTTTAAATTTTAAAATTTAAAGTTTTAATAATTAAATTTTTAAAATTTAGTATTTAAATTTTTAAATTTTAAAGTTTGAAGTTTTAATAATTAATTTTTAAAATTTAGTATTTAAATTTTAAAATTTAAATTTTTAAATTTTAATAATTAAATTTTTAAAATTTAGTATTTAAATTTTAAAATTTAAAGTTTTAATAATTAAATTTTTAAAATTTGTATTTAAATTTTTAAATTTTAAAATTTAAAGTTTTAATAATTAAATTTTTAAAAGTTGGTATTTAAATTTTTAAATTTTAAAGTTTGAAGTTTTAATAATTAAATTTTTGAAATTTAGTATTTAAATTATAAAATTTAAATTTTTAAATTTTAACATTTAAAATTTCAATAACTAAATTTTTAAAATTTAGTATTTAAATTTTTAAATTTTAATATATAAAGTTTTAATAATTAAATTTTTAAAATTTAGTATTTAAATTTTTAAATTTTAAAATTTAAATTTTTAAATTTTAAAATTTAAAATTTCAATAATTAAATTTTTAAAATTTAGTATTTATGTTTTTAAATTTTAAAGTTTAAAGTTTTAATAATTAAATTTTTAAAATTTAGTATTTAAATTTTTAAATATTAAAATTTAAATTTTTAAATTTTAAAATTTAAAATTTCAATAATTAAATTTTTAAAATTTAGTATTTAAATTTTTAAATTTTAAAGTTTGAAGTTTTAATAATTAATTTTTAAAATTTAGTATTTAAATTTTTAAATTTTAAAATTTAAAGTTTTAACAATTAAATTTTTAAAATTTAGTATTTAAATTTTTAAATTTTAATATTTAAAGTTTTAATAATTAAATTTTTAAAATTTAGTATTTAATTTCTTAAAATTTAAAGTTATAATAATTAAATTTTTAAAATTTAGTATTTATGTTTTTAAATTTTAAAATTTAAAGTTTTAATAATTAAATTTTTAAAATTTAGTATTTAAATTTTTAAATATTAAAATTTAAATTTTTAAATTTTAAAATTTAAAATTTCAATAATTAAATTTTTAAAATTTAGTATTTAAATTTTTAAATTTTAAAATTTAAAATTTTAATAATTAAATTTTTAAAATTTAGTATTTAAATTTTTAAATTTTAAAATTTAAAGTTTTAATAATTAAATATTTAAAATTTGTATTTAAATTTATAAATTTTAAAATTTAAAGTTTTAATAATTAAATTTTTAAAATTTGGTATTTAAATTTTTAAATTTTAAAGTTTAAAGTTTTAATAATTAAATTTTTAAAATTTAGTATTTAAATTTTAAAATTTAAATTTTTAAATTTTAATAATTAAATTTTTAAAATTTAGTATTTAAATTTTTAAATTTTAAAATTTAAAGTTTTAATAATTAAATTTTTAAAATTTGTATTTAAATTTTTAAATTTTAAAATTTAAAGTTTTAATAATTAAATTTTTAAAATTTAGTATTTAAATTTTTTAAAATTTAAAATTTGAAGTTTTAATAATTAATTTTTAAAATTTAGTATTTAAATTTTAAAATTTAAATTTTAAAATTTTAAAATTTAAAATTTTAATAATTGAATTTTTAAAATATAGTATTTAAATTTTTAAATTATAAAGTTTGAAGTTTTAATAATTAATTTTTAAAATTTAGTATTTAAATTTTAAAATTTAAATTTTTAAATTTTAAAATTTAAAATTTTAATAATTAAATTTTTAAAATTTGTATTTAAATTTTTAAATTTTAAAATTTAAAGGTTTAATAATTAAATTTTTTAAATTTGTATTTAAATTTTTAAATTTTAAAATTTAAAGTTTTAATAATTAAATTTTTAAAATTTAGTATTTAAATTTTTAAATTTTCAAATTTAAAGTTTTAATAATTAAATTTTTAAAATTTGTATTTAAATTTTTAAATTTTAAAATTTAAAGTTTTAATAATTAAATTTTTAAAATTTAGTATTTAAATTTTTAAAATTTAAAGTTTGAAGTTTTAATAATTAATTTTTAAAATTTAGTATTTAAATTTTAAAATTTAAATTTTTAAATTTTAAAATTTAAAATTTTAATAATTAAATTTTTAAAATTTAGTATTTAAATTTTTAAATTTTAAAATATAAAGTTTTAATAATGAAATTTTTAAAATTTAGTATTTAAATTTTTAAATTTTAAAGTTTAGAGTTTTAATAATTAAATTTTTAAAATTTAGTATTTAAATTTTAAAATTTTAAAATTTAAAGATTTAATATTTAAAGTTTTAAAATTTAGTATTTAAATTTTTAAATTTTAACATTTAAAATTTAATAATTAAAGTTTTAAAATTTAGTATTTAAAATTTTAAACTTTAAAATTTAAAGTTTTAATAATTAAATTTTTAAAATTTAGTATTTAAATTTTTAAATTTTAAAATTTAAAGTTTTAATAATTAAATTTTTAAAATTTGTATTTAAATTTTTAAATTTTAAAATTTAAAATTTTAATAATTAAATTTTTAAAATTTAGTATTTAAATTTTAAAATTTAAATTTTTAAATTTTAAAATTTAAAATTTTAATAATTAAATTTTTAAAATTTAGTATTTAAATTTTTAAATTTTAAAATTTAAAGTTTTAATAATTAAATATTTAAAATTTGTATTTAAATTTATAAATTTTAAAATTTAAAGTTTTAATAATTAAATTTTTAAAATTTAGTATTTAAATATTTAAATTTTAAAGTTTAAAGTTTTAATAATTAAATTTTTAAAATTTAGTATTTAAATTTTAAAATTTAAATTTTTAAATTTTAATAATTAAATTTTTAAAATTTAGTATTTAAATTTTAAAATTTAAAGTTTTAATAATTAAATTTTTAAAATTTGTATTTAAATTTTTAAATTTAAAGTTTTAATAATTAAATTTTTAAAATTTAGTATTTAAATTTTTAAATTTTAAAATTTGAAGTTTTAATAATTAATTTTTAAAATTTAGTATTTAAATTTTAAAATTTAAATTTTTAAATTTTAAAATTTAAAATTTTAATAATTAAATTTTTAAAATTTAGTATTTAAATTTTTAAAATTTAAAATTTAAAGTTATAATAATTAAATTTTTAAAATTTAGTATTTAAATTTTTAAAATTTAAAATTTAAAGTTATAATAATTAAATTTTTAAAATTTAGTATTTAAATTTTAAAATTTAAATTTTTAAATTTTAATAATTAAATTTTTAAAATTTAGTATTTAAATTTTTAAATTTTAAAATTTAAAGTTTTAATAATTAAATTTTTAAAATTTAGTATTTAAATTTTTAAATTTTAAAGTTTAAAGTTTTAATAATTAAATTTTTAAAATTTAGTATTTAAATTTTAAAATTTAAATTTTTAAATTTTAATAATTAAATTTTTAAAATTTAGTATTTAAATTTTTAAATTTTAAAATTTAAAGTTTTAATAATTAAATTTTTAAAATTTAGTATTTAAATTTTAAAATTTTAAAATTTAAAGATTTAATATTTAAAGTTTTAAAATTTAGTATTTAAATTTTTAAATTTTAACATTTAAAATTTAATAATTAAAGTTTTAAAATTTAGTTTTTAAAATTTTAAACTTTAAAATTTAAAGTTTTATTAATTAAATTTTTAAAATTTAGTATTTAAATTTTTAAATTTTAAAATTTAAAGTTTTAATAATTAAATTTTTAAAATTTGTATTTAAATTTTTAAATTTTAAAATTTAAAGTTTTAATAATTAAATTTTTAAAATTTAGTATTTAAATTTTTAAATTTTAAAATTTAAAGTTTTAATAATTAAATTTTTAAAATTTAGTATTTAAATTTTTAAATTTTAAAATTTAAAATTTTAATAATTAAATTTTGAAAATTTGTATTTAAATTTTAAAATTTTAAAATTTAAAGTTTTAATAATTAAATTTTTAAAATTTGTATTTAAATTTTTAAATTTTAAAATTTAAAGTTTTAATAATTAAATTTTTAAAATTTAGTATTTAAATTTTTAAATTTTAAAATTTAAAGGTTTAATAATTAAATTTTTAAAATTTGTATTTAAATTTTTAAATTTTAAAATTTAAAGTTTTAATAATTAAATTTTTAAAATTTAGTATTTAAATTTTTAAATTTAAAACTTTAATAATTAAATTTTTAAAATTTAGTATTTATATTTTTAAATTTTAAAATTTAAAGTTTTAATAATTAAATTTTAAGAATTTAGTATTTAAATTTTTAAATTTTAAAATTTAAAGTTTTAATATTCAAATTTTTAAAATTTAGTATTTAAATTTTTAAATTTTAAAATTTAAAGTTATAATAATTAAATATTTAAAATTTAGTATTTAAATTTTAAAATTTAAATTTTTAAATTTTAAAATTTAAAGTTATAATAATTAAATTTTTAAAATTTAGTATTTAAATTTTTAAATTTTAAAATTTAAAGTTTTAATAATGAAATTTTTAAAATTTAGTATTTAAATTTTTAAATTATAAATTTAAAATTTTAATAATTAAATTTTTAAAATTTAGTATTTAAATATTTAAATTTTAAAATTTAAGGATTTAATATTTAAAGTTTTAAAATTTAGTATTTAAATTTTTAAATTTTTAAATTTAAATTTTAATAATTAAAGTTTTAAAATTTAGTATTTAAAATTTTAAACTTTAAAATTTAAAGTTTTAATAATTAAATTTTTAAAATTTAGTATTTAAATTTTTAAATTTTAAAATTTAAAGTTATAATAATTAAATTTTTAAAATTTGTATTTAAATTTTTAAATTTTAAAATTTAAAGTTTGAATAATTAAATTTTTAAAATTTAGTATTTAAAATTTAAAGTTTTAATAATTAAATTTTTAAAATTTAGTATTTAAATTTTTAAATTTTAAAATTTAAAGTTTTAATAATTAAATTTTTAAAATTTGTATTTAAATTTTTAAATTTTAAAATTTAAAGTTTTAATAATTAAATTTTTAAAATTTAGTATTTAAATTTTTAAATTTTAAAATTTAAAGTTTTAACAATTAAATTTTTAAAATATGGTATTTAAATTTTTAAATTTTAAAATTTAAAGTTTTAATAATTAAATTTTTAAAATTTAGTATTTAAAATTTAAAATTTTAATAATTAAATTTTTAAAATTTAGTATTTAAATTTTTAAATTTTAAAATTTAAAGTTTTAACAAATTTAGTATTTAAATTTTTAAATTTAAAGTTTTAATAATTAAATTTTTAAAATTTAGTATTTAAATTTTTAATTTTTAAAATTTAAAGTTTTAATAATTAAATTTTTAAAATTTGTATTTAAATTTTTAAATTTTAAAATTTAAAGTTTTAATAATTAAATTTTTAAAATTTAGTATTTAAATTTTTAAATTTTAAAATTTAAAGTTTTAACAATTAAATTTTTAAAATATAGTATTTAAATTTTTAAATTTTAAAATTTAAAGTTTTAATAATTAAATTTTTAAAATTTAGTATTTAAAATTTAAAATTTTAATAATTAAATTTTTAAAATTTAGTATTTAAATTTTTAAATTTTAAAATTTAAAGTTTTAACAATTAAATTTTTAAAATTTAGTATTTAAATTTTTAAATTTTAAAATTTAAAGTTTTAATAATTAAATTTTTAAAATTTAGTATTTAAATTTTTAAAATTTAAAGTTTTAATAATTAAATTTTTAAAATTTAGTATTTAAATTTTTAAAATTTAAAGTTTTAATAATTAAATTTTTAAAATTTAGTATTTAAGTTTTTAAATTTTAAAATTTAAAGTTTTATTAATTAAATTTTTAAAATTTAGTAATTAAATTTTTAAATTTTAAAGTTTGAAGTTTTAATAATTAAATTTTTAAAATTTAGTATTTAAATTTTAAAATTTAAATTTTTAAATTTTAACATTTAAAATTTTAATAACTAAATTTTTAAAATTTGGTATTTAAATTTTTAAATTTTAAAATTTGAATTTTTAAATTTTAAAATTTAAAATTTCAATAATTAAATTTTTAAAATTTAGTATTTAAATTTTTAAATTTTAAAATTTAAAGTTTTAATAATTAAATTTTTAAAATTTAGTATTTAAATTTTTAAATTTTAAAGTTTGAAGTTTTAATAATTAATTTTTAAAATTTAGTATTTAAATTTTAAAATTTAAATTTTTAAATTTTAAAATTTAAAATTTTAATAATTAAATTTTTAAAATTTGTATTTAAATTTTTAAATTTTAAAATTTAAAGTTTTAATAATTAAATTTTTAAAATTTTGTATTTAAATTTTTAAATTTTAAAATTTAAAGGTTTAATAATTAAATTTTTAAAATTTGTATTTAAATTTTAAAATTTTAAAATTTAAAGTTTTAATAATTAAATTTTTAAAATTTAGTATTTAAATTTTTAAACTTTAAAATTTAAATTTTTAATAATTAAATTTTTAAAATTTAGTATTTAAATTTTAAAATTTAAATTTTTAAATTTTAAAATTTAAAGTTATAAAAATTAAATTTTTAAAATTTAGTATTTAAATTTTTAAATTTTAAAATTTAAAGTTTTAATAATGAAATTTTTAAAATTTAGTATTTAAATTTTTAAATTATAAATTTAAAATTTTAATAATTAAATTTTTAAAATTTAGTATTTAAATATTTAAATTTTAAAATTTAAGGATTTAATATTTAAAGTTTTAAAATTTAGTATTTAAATTTTTAAATTTTTAAATTTAAATTTTAATAATTAAAGTTTTAAAATTTAGTATTTAAAATTTTAAACTTTAAAATTTAAAGTTTTAATAATTAAATTTTTAAAATTTAGTATTTAAATTTTTAAATTTTAAAATTTAAAGTTATAATAATTAAATTTTTAAAATTTGTATTTAAATTTTTAAATTTTAAAATTTAAAGTTTGAATAATTAAATTTTAAAAATTTAGTATTTAAAATTTAAAGTTTTAATAATTAAATTTTTAAAATTTAGTATTTAAATTTTTAAATTTTAAAATTTAAAGTTTTAATAATTAAATTTTTAAAATTTGTATTTAAATTTTTAAATTTTAAAATTTAAAGTTTTAATAATTAAATTTTTAAAATTTAGTATTTAAATTTTTAAATTTTAAAATTTAAAGTTTTAACAATTAAATTTTTAAAATATAGTATTTAAATTTTTAAATTTTAAAATTTAAAGTTTTAATAATTAAATTTTTAAAATTTAGTATTTAAAATTTAAAATTTTAATAATTAAATTTTTAAAATTTAGTATTTAAATTTTTAAATTTTAAAATTTAAAGTTTTAACAAATTTAGTATTTAAATTTTTAAATTTAAAGTTTTAATAATTAAATTTTTAAAATTTAGTATTTAAATTTTTAATTTTTAAAATTTAAAGTTTTAATAATTAAATTTTTAAAATTTGTATTTAAATTTTTAAATTTTAAAATTTAAAGTTTTAATAATTAAATTTTTAAAATTTAGTATTTAAATTTTTAAATTTTAAAATTTAAAGTTTTAACAATTAAATTTTTAAAATATAGTATTTAAATTTTTAAATTTTAAAATTTAAAGTTTTAATAATTAAATTTTTAAAATTTAGTATTTAAAATTTAAAATTTTAATAATTAAATTTTTAAAATTTAGTATTTAAATTTTTAAATTTTAAAATTTAAAGTTTTAACAATTAAATTTTTAAAATTTAGTATTTAAATTTTTAAATTTTAAAATTTAAAGTTTTAATAATTAAATTTTTAAAATTTAGTATTTAAATTTTTAAAATTTAAAGTTTTAATAATTAAATTTTTAAAATTTAGTATTTAAATTTTTAAAATTTAAAGTTTTAATAATTAAATTTTTAAAATTTAGTATTTAAGTTTTTAAATTTTAAAATTTAAAGTTTTATTAATTAAATTTTTAAAATTTAGTAATTAAATTTTTAAATTTTAAAGTTTGAAGTTTTAATAATTAAATTTTTAAAATTTAGTATTTAAATTTTAAAATTTAAATTTTTAAATTTTAACATTTAAAATTTTAATAACTAAATTTTTAAAATTTGGTATTTAAATTTTTAAATTTTAAAATTTGAATTTTTAAATTTTAAAATTTAAAATTTCAATAATTAAATTTTTAAAATTTAGTATTTAAATTTTTAAATTTTAAAATTTAAAGTTTTAATAATTAAATTTTTAAAATTTAGTATTTAAATTTTTAAATTTTAAAGTTTGAAGTTTTAATAATTAATTTTTAAAATTTAGTATTTAAATTTTAAAATTTAAATTTTTAAATTTTAAAATTTAAAATTTTAATAATTAAATTTTTAAAATTTGTATTTAAATTTTTAAATTTTAAAATTTAAAGTTTTAATAATTAAATTTTTAAAATTTTGTATTTAAATTTTTAAATTTTAAAATTTAAAGGTTTAATAATTAAATTTTTAAAATTTGTATTTAAATTTTAAAATTTTAAAATTTAAAGTTTTAATAATTAAATTTTTAAAATTTAGTATTTAAATTTTTAAACTTTAAAATTTAAATTTTTAATAATTAAATTTTTAAAATTTAGTATTTAAATTTTTAAATTTTCAAATTTAAAGTTTTAATAATTAAATTTTTAAAATTTAGTATTTAAATTTTTAAATTTTAAAATTTAAAGTTTTAATAATTAAATTTTTAAAATTTAGTATTTAAATTTTTAAAATTTAGTATTTAAATTTTTAAATTTTAAAATTTAAAGTTTTAATAATTAAATTTTTAAAATGTAGTATTTAAATTTTAAAATTTAAATTTTTAAATTTTAAAATTTAAAATTTTAATAATTAAATTTTTAAAATTTAGTATTTAAATTTTTAAATTTTAAAATTTAAAGTTATAATAATTAAATTTTTAAAATTTAGTATTTAAATTTTTAAATTTTAAAATTTAAATTTTAATAATTAAATTTTTAAAATGTAGTATTTTAATTTTAAAATTTAAATTTTTAAATTTTAAAATTTAAAATTTTAATAATTAAATTTTTAAAATTTAGTATTTAAATTTTTAAATTTTAAAATATAAAGTTTTAATAATGAAATTTTTAAAATTTAGTATTTAAATTTTTAAATTTTAAAGTTTAGAGTTTTAATAATTAAATTTTTAAAATTTAGTATTTAAATTTTAAAATTTTAAAATTTAAAGATTTAATATTTAAAGTTTTAAAATTTAGTATTTAAATTTTTAAATTTTAACATTTAAATTTTAATAATTAAAGTTTTAAAATTTAGCATTTAAAATTTTAAACTTTAAAATTTAAAGTTTTAATAATTAAATTTTTAAAATTTAGTATTTAAATTTTTAAATTTTAAAATTTAAAGTTTTAATAATTAAATTTTTAAAATTTAGTATTTAAATTTTTAAATTTTAAAATTTAAAGTTTTAATAATTAAATTTTTAAAATTTAGTATTTAAATTTTTAAACTTTAAAATTTAAAGTTTTAATAATTAAATTTTTAAAATTTAGTATTTAAATTTTTAAATTTTCAAATTTAAAGTTTTAATAATTAAATTTTTAAAATTTAGTATTTAAATTTTTAAATTAAAAACTTTAATAATTAAATTTTTAAAATTTAGTATTTAAATTTTTAAATTTTAAAATTTAAAGTTTTAATAATTAAATTTTAAGAATTTAGTATTTAAATTTTTAAATTTTAAAATTTAAAGTTTTAATATTTAAATTTTTAAAATTTAGTATTTAAATTTTTAAATTTTAAAATTTAAATTTTTAAATTTTAAAATTTAAAATTTCAATAATTAAATTTTTAAAATTTAGTATTTAAGTTTTTAAATTTTAAAATTTAAAGTTTTAATAATTAAATTTTTAAAATTTAGTATTTAAATTTTTAAATTTTAAAGTTTGAAGTTTTAATAATTAATTTTTAAAATTTAGTATTTAAATTTTAAAATTTAAATTTTTAAATTTTAAAATTTAAAATTTTAATAATTAAATTTTTAAAATTTAGTATTTAAATATTTAAATTTTAAAGTTTAAAGTTTTAATAATTAAATTTTTAAAATTTAGTATTTAAATTTTAAAATTTAAATTTTTAAATTTTAATAATTAAATTTTTAAAATTTAGTATTTAAATTTTAAAATTTAAAGTTTTAATAATTAAATTTTTAAAATTTGTATTTAAATTTTTAAATTTTAAAATTTAAAGTTTTAATAATTAAATTTTTAAAAGTTGGTATTTAAATTTTTAAATTTTAAAATTTGAAGTTTTAATAATTTAATTTTTGAAATTTAGTATTTAAATTATAAAATTTAAATTTTTAAATTTTAACATTTAAAATTTCAATAACTAAATTTTTAAAATTTAGTATTTAAATTTTTAAATTTTAATATATAAAGTTTTAATAATTAAATTTTTAAAATTTAGTATTTAAATTTTTAAATTTTAAAATTTAAATTTTTAAATTTTAAAATTTAAAATTTCAATAATTAAATTTTTAAAATTTAGTATTTAAATTTTTAAATTTTAAAATTTAAAGTTTTAATAATGAAATTTTTAAAATTTAGTATTTAAATTTTTAAATTATAAATTTAAAATTTTAATAATTAAATTTTTAAAATTTAGTATTTAAATATTTAAATTTTAAAATTTAAGGATTTAATATTTAAAGTTTTAAAATTTAGTATTTAAATTTTTAAATTTTTAAATTTAAATTTTAATAATTAAAGTTTTAAAATTTAGTATTTAAAATTTTAAACTTTAAAATTTAAAGTTTTAATAATTAAATTTTTAAAATTTAGTATTTAAATTTTTAAATTTTAAAATTTAAAGTTATAATAATTAAATTTTTAAAATTTGTATTTAAATTTTTAAATTTTAAAATTTAAAGTTTGAATAATTAAATTTTTAAAATTTAGTATTTAAAATTTAAAGTTTTAATAATTAAATTTTTAAAATTTAGTATTTAAATTTTTAAATTTTAAAATTTAAAGTTTTAATAATTAAATTTTTAAAATTTGTATTTAAATTTTTAAATTTTAAAATTTAAAGTTTTAATAATTAAATTTTTAAAATTTAGTATTTAAATTTTTAAATTTTAAAATTTAAAGTTTTAACAATTAAATTTTTAAAATATAGTATTTAAATTTTTAAATTTTAAAATTTAAAGTTTTAATAATTAAATTTTTAAAATTTAGTATTTAAAATTTAAAATTTTAATAATTAAATTTTTAAAATTTAGTATTTAAATTTTTAAATTTTAAAATTTAAAGTTTTAACAATTAAATTTTTAAAATTTAGTATTTAAATTTTTAAATTTTAAAATTTAAAGTTTTAATAATTAAATTTTTAAAATTTAGTATTTAAATTTTTAATTTTTAAAATTTAAAGTTTTAATAATTAAATTTTTAAAATTTGTATTTAAATTTTTAAATTTTAAAATTTAAAGTTTTAATAATTAAATTTTTAAAATTTAGTATTTAAATTTTTAAATTTTAAAATTTAAAGTTTTAACAATTAAATTTTTAAAATATAGTATTTAAATTTTTAAATTTTAAAATTTAAAGTTTTAATAATTAAATTTTTAAAATTTAGTATTTAAAATTTAAAATTTAGTATTTAAATTTTTAAATTTTAAAATTTAAAGTTTTAACAATTAAATTTTTAAAATTTAGTATTTAAATTTTTAAATTTTAAAATTTAAAGTTTTAATAATTAAATTTTTAAAATTTAGTATTTAAATTTTTAAAATTTAAAGTTTTAATAATTAAATTTTTAAAATTTAGTATTTAAATTTTTAAAATTTAAAGTTTTAATAATTAAATTTTTAAAATTTAGTATTTAAGTTTTTAAATTTTAAAATTTAAAGTTTTATTAATTAAATTTTTAAAATTTAGTAATTAAATTTTTAAATTTTAAAGTTTGAAGTTTTAATAATTAAATTTTTAAAATTTAGTATTTAAATTTTAAAATTTAAATTTTTAAATTTTAACATTTAAAATTTTAATAACTAAATTTTTAAAATTTAGTATTTAAATTTTTAAATTTTAAAATTTGAATTTTTAAATTTTAAAATTTAAAATTTCAATAATTAAATTTTTAAAATTTAGTATTTAAATTTTTAAATTTTAAAATTTAAAGTTTTAATAATTAAATTTTTAAAATTTAGTATTTAAATTTTTAAATTTTAAAGTTTGAAGTTTTAATAATTAATTTTTAAAATTTAGTATTTAAATTTTAAAATTTAAATTTTTAAATTTTAAAATTTAAAATTTTAATAATTAAATTTTTATAATTTGTATTTAAATTTTTAAATTTTAAAATTTAAAGTTTTAATAATTAAATTTTTAAAATTTTGTATTTAAATTTTTAAATTTTAAAATTTAAAGGTTTAATAATTAAATTTTTAAAATTTGTATTTAAATTTTAAAATTTTAAAATTTAAAGTTTTAATAATTAAATTTTTAAAATTTAGTATTTAAATTTTTAAACTTTAAAATTTAAAGTTTTAATAATTAAATTTTTAAAATTTAGTATTTAAATTTTTAAATTTTCAAATTTAAAGTTTTAATAATTAAATTTTTAAAATTTAGTATTTAAATTTTTAAATTTTAAAATTTAAAGTTTTAATAATTAAATTTTTAAAATTTAGTATTTAAATTTTTAAAATTTAAAGTTTTAATAATTAAATTTTTAGAATTTAGTATTTAAATTTTTAAATTTTAAAATTTAAAGTTTTAATATTTAAATTTTTAAAATTTAGTATTTAAATTTTTAAATTTTAAAATTTAAAGTTTTAATAATTAAATTTTTAAAATGTAGTATTTAAATTTTAAAATTTAAATTTTTAAATTTTAAAATTTAAAATTTTAATAATTAAATTTTTAAAATTTAGTATTTAAATTTTTAAATTTTAAAATTTAAAGTTATAATAATTAAATTTTTAAAATTTAGTATTTAAATTTTTAAATTTTAAAATTTAAATTTTAATAATTAAATTTTTAAAATGTAGTATTTTAATTTTAAAATTTAAATTTTTAAATTTTAAAATTTAAAATTTTAATAATTAAATTTTTAAAATTTAGTATTTAAATTTTTAAATTTTAAAATATAAAGTTTTAATAATGAAATTTTTAAAATTTAGTATTTAAATTTTTAAATTTTAAAGTTTAGAGTTTTAATAATTAAATTTTTAAAATTTAGTATTTAAATTTTAAAATTTTAAAATTTAAAGATTTAATATTTAAAGTTTTAAAATTTAGTATTTAAATTTTTAAATTTTAACATTTAAATTTTAATAATTAAAGTTTTAAAATTTAGCATTTAAAATTTTAAACTTTAAAATTTAAAGTTTTAATAATTAAATTTTTAAAATTTAGTATTTAAATTTTTAAATTTTAAAATTTAAAGTTTTAATAATTAAATTTTTAAAATTTAGTATTTAAATTTTTAAATTTTAAAATTTAAAGTTTTAATAATTAAATTTTTAAAATTTAGTATTTAAATTTTTAAACTTTAAAATTTAAAGTTTTAATAATTAAATTTTTAAAATTTAGTATTTAAATTTTTAAATTTTCAAATTTAAAGTTTTAATAATTAAATTTTTAAAATTTAGTATTTAAATTTTTAAATTAAAAACTTTAATAATTAAATTTTTAAAATTTAGTATTTAAATTTTTAAATTTTAAAATTTAAAGTTTTAATAATTAAATTTTAAGAATTTAGTATTTAAATTTTTAAATTTTAAAATTTAAAGTTTTAATATTTAAATTTTTAAAATTTAGTATTTAAATTTTTAAATTTTAAAATTTAAATTTTTAAATTTTAAAATTTAAAATTTCAATAATTAAATTTTTAAAATTTAGTATTTAAGTTTTTAAATTTTAAAATTTAAAGTTTTAATAATTAAATTTTTAAAATTTAGTATTTAAATTTTTAAATTTTAAAGTTTGAAGTTTTAATAATTAATTTTTAAAATTTAGTATTTAAATTTTAAAATTTAAATTTTTAAATTTTAAAATTTAAAATTTTAATAATTAAATTTTTAAAATTTAGTATTTAAATATTTAAATTTTAAAGTTTAAAGTTTTAATAATTAAATTTTTAAAATTTAGTATTTAAATTTTAAAATTTAAATTTTTAAATTTTAATAATTAAATTTTTAAAATTTAGTATTTAAATTTTAAAATTTAAAGTTTTAATAATTAAATTTTTAAAATTTGTATTTAAATTTTTAAATTTTAAAATTTAAAGTTTTAATAATTAAATTTTTAAAAGTTGGTATTTAAATATTTAAATTTTAAAGTTTGAAGTTTTAATAATTAAATTTTTGAAATTTAGTATTTAAATTATAAAATTTAAATTTTTAAATTTTAACATTTAAAATTTCAATAACTAAATTTTTAAAATTTAGTATTTAAATTTTTAAATTTTAATATATAAAGTTTTAATAATTAAATTTTTAAAATTTAGTATTTAAATTTTTAAATTTTAAAATTTAAATTTTTAAATTTTAAAATTTAAAATTTCAATAATTAAATTTTTAAAATTTAGTATTTATGTTTTTAAATTTTAAAGTTTAAAGTTTTAATAATTAAATTTTTAAAATTTAGTATTTAAATTTTTAAATATTAAAATTTAAATTTTTAAATTTTAAAATTTAAAATTTCAATAATTAAATTTTTAAAATTTAGTATTTAAATTTTTAAATTTTAAAGTTTGAAGTTTTAATAATTAATTTTTAAAATTTAGTATTTAAATTTTTAAATTTTAAAATTTAAAGTTTTAACATTTAAATTTTTAAAATTTAGTATTTAAATTTTTAAATTTTAAAATTTAAAGTTTTAATAATTAAATTTTTAAAATTTAGTATTTAAATTCTTAAAATTTAAAGTTATAATAATTAAATTTTTAAAATTTAGTATTTATGTTTTTAAATTTTAAAATTTAAAGTTTTAATAATTAAATTTTTAAAATTTAGTATTTAAATTTTTAAATATTAAAATTTAAATTTTTAAATTTTAAAATTTAAAATTTCAATAATTAAATTTTTAAAATTTAGTATTTAAATTTTTAAATTTTAAAATTTAAAATTTTAATAATTAAATTTTTAAAATTTAGTATTTAAATTTTTAAATTTTAAAATTTAAAGTTTTAATAATTAAATATTTAAAATTTGTATTTAAATTTATAAATTTTAAAATTTAAAGTTTTAATAATTAAGTTTTTAAAATTTAGTATTTAAATTTTTAAATTTTAAAGTTTAAAGTTTTAATAATTAAATTTTTAAAATTTAGTATTTAAATTTTAAAATTTAAATTTTTAAATTTTAATAATTAAATTTTTAAAATTTAGTATTTAAATTTTTAAATTTTAAAATTTAAAGTTTTAATAATTAAATTTTTAAAATTTGTATTTAAATTTTTAAATTTTAAAATTTAAAGTTTTAATAATTAAATTTTTAAAATTTAGTATTTAAATTTTTTAAAATTTAAAATTTGAAGTTTTAATAATTAATTTTTAAAATTTAGTATTTAAATTTTAAAATTTAAATTTTTAAATTTTAAAATTTAAAATTTTAATAATTGAATTTTTAAAATATAGTATTTAAATTTTTAAATTATAAAGTTTGAAGTTTTAATAATTAATTTTTAAAATTTAGTATTTAAATTTTAAAATTTAAATTTTTAAATTTTAAAATTTAAAATTTTAATAATTAAATTTTTAAAATTTGTATTTAAATTTTTAAATTTTAAAATTTAAAGGTTTAATAATTAAATTTTTTAAATTTGTGTTTAAATTTTTAAATTTTAAAATTTAAAGTTTTAATAATTAAATTTTTAAAATTTAGTATTTAAATTTTTAAATTTTCAAATTTAAAGTTTTAATAATTAAATTTTTAAAATTTGTATTTAAATTTTTAAATTTTAAAATTTAAAGTTTTAATAATTAAATTTTTAAAATTTAGTATTTAAATTTTTAAATTTTAAAGTTTGAAGTTTTAATAATTAATTTTTAAAATTTAGTATTTAAATTTTAAAATTTAAATTTTTAAATTTTAAAATTTAAAATTTTAATAATTAAATTTTTAAAATTTAGTATTTAAATTTTTAAATTTTAAAATATAAAGTTTTAATAATGAAATTTTTAAAATTTAGTATTTAAATTTTTAAATTTTAAAATTTGAATTTTTAAATTTTAAAATTTAAAATTTCAATAATTAAATTTTTAAAATTTAGTATTTAAATTTTTAAATTTTAATATTTAAAGTTTTAATAATTAAATTTTTAAAATTTAGTATTTAAATTTTTAAATTTTAAAGTTTGAAGTTTTAATAATTAATTTTTAAAATTTAGTATTTAAATTTTAAAATTTAAATTTTTAAATTTTAAAATTTAAAATTTTAATAATTAAATTTTTAAAATTTGTATTTAAATTTTTAAATTTTAAAATTTAAAGTTTTAATAATTAAATTTTTAAAATTTAGTATTTAAATTTTTAAATTTTAAAATATAAAGTTTTAATAATTAAATTTTTAAAATTTAGTATTTAAATTTTTAAATTTTAAGATTTAAATTTTTAAATTTAAAATTTAGTATTTAAATTTTTAGATTTTAAAATTTAAAGTTATAATAATTAAATTTTTAAAATTTAGTATTTATGTTTTTAAATTTTAAAATTTAAAGTTTTAATAATAAAATTTTTAAAATTTAGTATTTAAATTTTTAAATTTTAAAGTTTGAAGTTTTAATAATTAAATTTTTAAAATTTAGTATTTAAATTATAAAATTTAAATTTTTAAATTTTAACATTTAAAATTTTAATAACTAAATTTTTAAAATTTAGTATTTAAATTTTTAAATTTTAAAATATAAAGTTTTAATAATTAAATTTTTAAAATTTAGTATTTAAATTTTTAAATTTTAAAATTTAAATTTTTAAATTTTAAAATTTAAAATTTCAATAATTAAATTTTTAAAATTTAGTATTTAAGTTTTTAAATTTTAAAATTTAAAGTTTTAATAATTAAATTTTTAAAATTTAGTATTTAAATTTTTAAATTTTAAAGTTTGAAGATTTAATAATTAATTTTTAAAATTTAGTATTTAAATTTTAAAATTTAAATTTTTAAATTTTAAAATTTAAAACTTTAATAATTATATTTTTAAAATTTAGTATTTAAATTTTTAAATTTTAAAATTTAAAGTTTTAATAATTAAATATTTAAAATTTGTATTTAAATTTATAAATTTTAAAATTTAAAGTTTTAATAATTAAATTTTTAAAATTTAGTATTTAAATTTTTAAATTTTAAAGTTTAAAGTTTTAATAATTAAATTTTTAAAATTTAGTATTTAAAATTTAAAGTTTTAATAATTAAATTTTTAAAATTTAGTATTTAAATTTTTAAATTTTAAAATTTAAAGTTTTAATAATTAAATTTTTAAAATTTGTATTTAAATTTTTAAATTTTAAAATTTAAATACAAATTTAAATACTAAAAATTAAATTAAAAAATTAAAAAATTAATTAAATTTTTAAATTTATTTATTTTAATAATTAAATTTTTAAAATTTAGTATCTAAATTTTTAAATTTTAAAATTTAAAGTTTTAATAATTAAATTTTTAAAATTTAGTATTTAAATTTTTAAATTTTAAAATTTAAAGTTTTAACAATTAAATTTTTAAAATTTAGTATTTAAATTTTTAAATTTTAAAATTTAAAGTTTTAACAATTAAATTTTTAAAATTTAGTATTTAAATTTTTAAATTTTAAAATTTAAAGTTTTAATAATTAAATTTTTAAAATTTGTATTTAAATTTTTAAATTTTAAAATTTAAAGTTTTAATAATTAAATTTTTAAAATTTAGTATTTAAATTTTTAAACTTTAAAATTTATAGTTTTAATAATTAAATTTTTAAAATTTAGTATTTAAATTTTTAAATTTTCAAATTTAAAGATTTAATAATTTAATTTTTAAAATTTAGTATTAAAATTTTTAAATTTAAAACTTTAATAATTAAATTTTTAAAATTTAGTATTTAAATTTTTAAATTTTAAAATTTAAAGTTTTAATAATTAAATTTTTAGAATTTAGTATTTAAATTTTTAAATTTTAAAATTTAAAGTTTTAATATTTAAATTTTTAAAATTTAGTATTTAAATTTTTAAATTTTAAAATTTAAAGTTTTAATAATTAAATTTTTAAAATGTAGTATTTAAATTTTAAAATTTAAATTTTTAAATTTTAAAATTTAAAATTTTAATAATTAAATTTTTAAAATTTAGTATTTAAATTTTTAAATTTTAAAATTTAAAGTTATAATAATTAAATTTTTAAAATTTAGTATTTAAATTTTTAAATTTTAAAATTTAAAGTTTTAATAATTAAATTTTTAAAATGTAGTATTTTAATTTTAAAATTTAAATTTTTAAATTTAAAATTTTAATAATTAAATTTTTAAAATTTAGTATTTAAATTTTTAAATTTTAAAATATAAAGTTTTAATAATGAAATTTTTAAAATTTAGTATTTAAATTTTTAAATTTTAAAGTTTAGAGTTTTAATAATTAAATTTTTAAAATTTAGTATTTAAATTTTAAAATTTTAAAATTTAAAGATTTAATATTTAAAGTTTTAAAATTTAGTATTTAAATTTTTAAATTTTAACATTTAAATTTTAATAATTAAAGTTTTAAAATTTAGCATTTAAAATTTTAAACTTTAAAATTTAAAGTTTTAATAATTAAATTTTTAAAATTTAGTATTTAAATTTTTAAATTTTAAAATTTAAAGTTTTAATAATTAAATTTTTAAAATTTAGTATTTAAATTTTTAAATTTTAAAATTTAAAGTTTTAATAATTAAATTTTTAAAATTTGTATTTAAATTTTTAAATTTTAAAATTTAAAGTTTTAATAATTAAATTTTTAAAATTTAGTATTTAAATTTTTAAATTTTAAAATTTAAAGGTTTAATAATTAAATTTTTAAAATTTGTATTTAAATTTTTAAATTTTAAAATTTAAAGTTTTAATAATTAAATTTTTAAAATTTAGTATTTAAATTTTTAAACTTTAAAATTTAAAGTTTTAATAATTAAATTTTTAAAATTTAGTATTTAAATTTTTAAATTTTCAAATTTAAAGTTTTAATAATTAAATTTTTAAAATTTAGTATTTAAATTTTTAAATTAAAAACTTTAATAATTAAATTTTTAAAATTTAGTATTTAAATTTTTAAATTTTAAAATTTAAAGTTTTAATAATTAAATTTTAAGAATTTAGTATTTAAATTTTTAAATTTTAAAATTTAAAGTTTTAATATTTAAATTTTTAAAATTTAGTATTTAAATTTTTAAATTTTAAAATTTAAATTTTTAAATTTTAAAATTTAAAATTTCAATAATTAAATTTTTAAAATTTAGTATTTAAGTTTTTAAATTTTAAAATTTAAAGTTTTAATAATTAAATTTTTAAAATTTAGTATTTAAATTTTTAAATTTTAAAGTTTGAAGTTTTAATAATTAATTTTTAAAATTTAGTATTTAAATTTTAAAATTTAAAGTTTTAATAATTAAATTTTTGAAATTTAGTATTTAAATTATAAAATTTAAATTTTTAAATTTTAACATTTAAAATTTCAATAACTAAATTTTTAAAATTTAGTATTTAAATTTTTAAATTTTAATATATAAAGTTTTAATAATTAAATTTTTAAAATTTAGTATTTAAATTTTTAAATTTTAAAATTTAAATTTTTAAATTTTAAAATTTAAAATTTCAATAATTAAATTTTTAAAATTTAGTATTTATGTTTTTAAATTTTAAAGTTTAAAGTTTTAATAATTAAATTTTTAAAATTTAGTATTTAAATTTTTAAATATTAAAATTTAAATTTTTAAATTTTAAAATTTAAAATTTCAATAATTAAATTTTTAAAATTTAGTATTTAAATTTTTAAATTTTAAAGTTTGAAGTTTTAATAATTAATTTATAAAATTTAGTATTTAAATTTTTAAATTTTAAAATTTAAAGTTTTAACAATTAAATTTTTAAAATTTAGTATTTAAATTTTTAAATTTTAAAATTTAAAGTTTTAATAATTAAATTTTTAAAATTTAGTATTTAAATTCTTAAAATTTAAAGTTATAATAATTAAATTTTTAAAATTTAGTATTTATGTTTTTAAATTTTAAAATTTAAAGTTTTAATAATTAAATTTTTAAAATTTAGTATTTAAATTTTTAAATATTAAAATTTAAATTTTTAAATTTTAAAATTTAAAATTTCAATAATTAAATTTTTAAAATTTAGTATTTAAATTTTTAAATTTTAAAATTTAAAATTTTAATAATTAAATTTTTAAAATTTAGTATTTAAATTTTTAAATTTTAAAATTTAAAGTTTTAATAATTAAATATTTAAAATTTGTATTTAAATTTATAAATTTTAAAATTTAAAGTTTTAATAATTAAATTTTTAAAATTTAGTATTTAAATTATTAAATTTTAAAGTTTAAAGTTTTAATAATTAAATTTTTAAAATTTAGTATTTAAATTTTAAAATTTAAATTTTTAAATTTTAATAATTAAATTTTTAAAATTTAGTATTTAAATTTTTAAATTTTAAAATTTAAAGTTTTAATAATTAAATTTTTAAATTTTGTATTTAAATTTTTAAATTTTAAAATTTAAAGTTTTAATAATTAAATTTTTAAAATTTAGTATTTAAATTTTTTAAAATTTAAAATTTGAAGTTTTAATAATTAATTTTTAAAATTTAGTATTTAAATTTTAAAATTTAAATTTTTAAATTTTAAAATTTAAAATTTTAATAATTGAATTTTTAAAATATAGTATTTAAATTTTTAAATTATAAAGTTTGAAGTTTTAATAATTAATTTTTAAAATTTAGTATTTAAATTTTAAAATTTAAATTTTTAAATTTTAAAATTTAAAATTTTAATAATTAAATTTTTAAAATTTGTATTTAAATTTTTAAATTTTAAAATTTAAAGGTTTAATAATTAAATTTTTTAAATTTGTATTTAAATTTTTAAATTTTAGAATTTAAAGTTTTAATAATTAAATTTTTAAAATTTAGTATTTAAATTTTTAAATTTTCAAATTTAAAGTTTTAATAATTAAATTTTTAAAATTTGTATTTAAATTTTTAAATTTTAAAATTTAAAGTTTTAATAATTAAATTTTTAAAATTTAGTATTTAAATTTTTAAATTTTGAAGTTTGAAGTTTTAATAATTAATTTTTAAAATTTAGTATTTAAATTTTAAAATTTAAATTTTTAAATTTTAAAATTTAAAATTTTAATAATTAAATTTTTAAAATTTAGTATTTAAATTTTTAAATTTTAAAATATAAAGTTTTAATAATGAAATTTTTAAAATTTAGTATTTAAATTTTTAAATTTTAAAGTTTAGAGTTTTAATAATTAAATTTTTAAAATTTAGTATTTAAATTTTAAAATTTTAAAATTTAATGATTTAATATTTAAAGTTTTAAAATTTAGTATTTAAATTTTTAAATTTTAACATTTAAAATTTAATAATTAAAGTTTTAAAATTTAGTATTTAAAATTTTAAACTTTAAAATTTAAAGTTTTAATAATTAAATTTTTAATATTTAGTATTTAAATTTTTAAATTTTAAAATTTAAAGTTTTAATAATTAAATTTTTAAAATTTGTATTTAAATTTTTAAATTTTAAAATTTAAAGTTTTAATAATTAAATTTTTAAAATTTAGTATTTAAATTTTAAAATTTAAATTTTTAAATTTTAAAATTTAAAATTTTAATAATTAAATTTTTAAAATTTAGTATTTAAATTTTTAAATTTTAAAATTTAAAGTTTTAATAATTAAATATTTAAAATTTGTATTTAAATTTATAAATTTTAAAATTTAAAGTTTTAATAATTAAATTTTTAAAATTTAGTATTTAAATATTTAAATTTTAAAGTTTAAAGTTTTAATAATTAAATTTTTAAAATTTAGTATTTAAATTTTAAAATTTAAATTTTTAAATTTTAATAATTAAATTTTTAAAATTTAGTATTTAAATTTTAAAATTTAAAGTTTTAATAATTAAATTTTTAAAATTTGTATTTAAATTTTTAAATTTAAAGTTTTAATAATTAAATTTTTAAAATTTAGTATTTAAATTTTTAAATTTTAAAATTTGAAGTTTTAATAATTAATTTTTAAAATTTAGTATTTAAATTTTAAAATTTAAATTTTTAAATTTTAAAATTTAAAATTTTAATAATTAAATTTTTAAAATTTAGTATTTAAATTTTTAAAATTTAAAATTTAAAGTTATAATAATTAAATTTTTAAAATTTAGTATTTAAATTTTTAAAATTTAAAATTTAAAGTTATAATAATTAAATTTTTAAAATTTAGTATTTAAATTTTAAAATTTAAATTTTTAAATTTTAATAATTAAATTTTTAAAATTTAGTATTTAAATTTTTAAATTTAAAACTTTAATAATTAAATTTTTAAAATTTAGTATTTATATTTTTAAATTTTAAAATTTAAAGTTTTAATAATTAAATTTTAAGAATTTAGTATTTAAATTTTTAAATTTTAAAATTTAAAGTTTTAATATTCAAATTTTTAAAATTTAGTATTTAAATTTTTAAATTTTAAAATTTAAAGTTATAATAATTAAATATTTAAAATTTAGTATTTAAATTTTAAAATTTAAATTTTTAAATTTTAAAATTTAAAGTTATAATAATTAAATTTTTAAAATTTAGTATTTAAATTTTTAAATTTTAAAATTTAAAGTTTTAATAATGAAATTTTTAAAATTTAGTATTTAAATTTTTAAATTATAAATTTAAAATTTTAATAATTAAATTTTTAAAATTTAGTATTTAAATATTTAAATTTTAAAATTTAAGGATTTAATATTTAAAGTTTTAAAATTTAGTATTTAAATTTTTAAATTTTTAAATTTAAATTTTAATAATTAAAGTTTTAAAATTTAGTATTTAAAATTTTAAACTTTAAAATTTAAAGTTTTAATAATTAAATTTTTAAAATTTAGTATTTAAATTTTTAAATTTTAAAATTTAAAGTTATAATAATTAAATTTTTAAAATTTGTATTTAAATTTTTAAATTTTAAAATTTAAAGTTTGAATAATTAAATTTTTAAAATTTAGTATTTAAAATTTAAAGTTTTAATAATTAAATTTTTAAAATTTAGTATTTAAATTTTTAAATTTTAAAATTTAAAGTTTTAATAATTAAATTTTTAAAATTTGTATTTAAATTTTTAAATTTTAAAATTTAAAGTTTTAATAATTAAATTTTTAAAATTTAGTATTTAAATTTTTAAATTTTAAAATTTAAAGTTTTAACAATTAAATTTTTAAAATATAGTATTTAAATTTTTAAATTTTAAAATTTAAAGTTTTAATAATTAAATTTTTAAAATTTAGTATTTAAAATTTAAAATTTTAATAATTAAATTTTTAAAATTTAGTATTTAAATTTTTAAATTTTAAAATTTAAAGTTTTAACAATTAAATTTTTAAAATTTAGTATTTAAATTTTTAAATTTTAAAATTTAAAGTTTTAATAATTAAATTTTTAAAATTTAGTATTTAAATTTTTAATATTTAAAATTTAAAGTTTTAATAATTAAATTTTTAAAATTTGTATTTAAATTTTTAAATTTTAAAATTTAAAGTTTTAATAATTAAATTTTTAAAATTTAGTATTTAAATTTTTAAATTTTAAAATTTAAAGTTTTAACAATTAAATTTTTAAAATATAGTATTTAAATTTTTAAATTTTAAAATTTAAAGTTTTAATAATTAAATTTTTAAAATTTAGTATTTAAAATTTAAAATTTTAATAATTAAATTTTTAAAATTTAGTATTTAAATTTTTAAATTTTAAAATTTAAAGTTTTAACAATTAAATTTTTAAAATTTAGTATTTAAATTTTTAAATTTTAAAATTTAAAGTTTTAATAATTAAATTTTTAAAATTTAGTATTTAAATTTTTAAAATTTAAAGTTTTAATAATTAAATTTTTAAAATTTAGTATTTAAATTTTTAAAATTTAAAGTTTTAATAATTAAATTTTTAAAATTTAGTATTTAAGTTTTTAAATTTTAAAATTTAAAGTTTTATTAATTAAATTTTTAAAATTTAGTAATTAAATTTTTAAATTTTAAAGTTTGAAGTTTTAATAATTAAATTTTTAAAATTTAGTATTTAAATTTTAAAATTTAAATTTTTAAATTTTAACATTTAAAATTTTAATAACTAAATTTTTAAAATTTAGTATTTAAATTTTTAAATTTTAAAATTTGAATTTTTAAATTTTAAAATTTAAAATTTCAATAATTAAATTTTTAAAATTTAGTATTTAAATTTTTAAATTTTAAAATTTAAAGTTTTAATAATTAAATTTTTAAAATTTAGTATTTAAATTTTTAAATTTTAAAGTTTGAAGTTTTAATAATTAATTTTTAAAATTTAGTATTTAAATTTTAAAATTTAAATTTTTAAATTTTAAAATTTAAAATTTTAATAATTAAATTTTTAAAATTTGTATTTAAATTTTTAAATTTTAAAATTTAAAGTTTTAATAATTAAATTTTTAAAATTTTGTATTTAAATTTTTAAATTTTAAAATTTAAAGGTTTAATAATTAAATTTTTAAAATTTGTATTTAAATTTTAAAATTTTAAAATTTAAAGTTTTAATAATTAAATTTTTAAAATTTAGTATTTAAATTTTTAAACTTTAAAATTTAAAGTTTTAATAATTAAATTTTTAAAATTTAGTATTTAAATTTTTAAATTTTCAAATTTAAAGTTTTAATAATTAAATTTTTAAAATTTAGTATTTAAATTTTTAAATTTAAAACTTTAATAATTAAATTTTTAAAATTTAGTATTTAAATTTTTAAATTTTAAAATTTAAAGTTTTAATAATTAAATTTTTAGAATTTAGTATTTAAATTTTTAAATTTTAAAATTTAAAGTTTTAATATTTAAATTTTTAAAATTTAGTATTTAAATTTTTAAATTTTAAAATTTAAAGTTTTAATAATTAAATTTTTAAAATGTAGTATTTAAATTTTAAAATTTAAATTTTTAAATTTTAAAATTTAAAATTTTAATAATTAAATTTTTAAAATTTAGTATTTAAATTTTTAAATTTTAAAATTTAAAGTTATAATAATTAAATTTTTAAAATTTAGTATTTAAATTTTTAAATTTTAAAATTTAAAGTTTTAATAATTAAATTTTTAAAATGTAGTGTTTAAATTTTAAAATTTAAATTTTTAAATTTTAAAATTTAAAATTTTAATAATTAAGTTTTTAAAATTTAGTATTTAAATTTTTAAATTTTAAAATATAAAGTTTTAATAATGAAATTTTTAAAATTTAGTATTTAAATTTTTAAATTTTAAAGTTTAGAGTTTTAATAATTAAATTTTTAAAATTTAGTATTTAAATTTTAAAATTTTAAAATTTAAAGATTTAATATTTAAAGTTTTAAAATTTAGTATTTAAATTTTTAAATTTTAACATTTAAATTTTAATAATTAAAGTTTTAAAATTTAGTATTTAAAATTTTAAACTTTAAAATTTAAAGTTTTAATAATTAAATTTTTAAAATTTAGTATTTAAATTTTTAAATTTTAAAATTTAAAATTTTAATAATTAAATTTTTAAAATTTAGTATTTAAATTTTTAAATTTTAAAATTTAAAGTTTTAATAATTAAATTTTTAAAATTTGTATTTGAATTTTTAAATTTTAAAATTTAAAGTTTTAATAATTAAATTTTTAAAATTTAGTATTTAAATTTTTAAATTTTAAAATTTAAAGGTTTAATAATTAAATTTTTAAAATTTGTATTTAAATTTTAAAATTTAAAGTTTTAATAATTAAATTTTTAAAATTTAGTATTTAAATTTTTAAACTTTAAAATTTAAAGTTTTAATAATTAAATTTTTTAAATTTAGTATTTAAATTTTTAAATTTTCAAATTTAAAGTTTTAATAATTAAATTTTTAAAATTTAGTATTTAAATTTTTAAATTAAAAACTTTAATAATTAAATTTTTAAAATTTAGTATTTAAATTTTTAAATTTTAAAATTTAAAGTTTTAATAATTAAATTTTAAGAATTTAGTATTTAAATTTTTAAATTTTAAAATTTAAAGTTTTAATATTTAAATTTTTAAAATTTAGTATTTAAATTTTTAAATTTTAAAATTTAAAGTTATAATAATTAAATATTTAAAATTTAGTATTTAAATTTTAAAATTTAAATTTTTAAATTTTAAAATTTAAAATTTTAATAATTAAATTTTTAAAATTTAGTATTTAAATTTTTAAATTTTAAAATTTAAAGTTATAATAATTAAATTTTTAAAATTTGTATTTAAATTTTTAAATTTTAAAATTTAAAGTTTTAATAATTAAATTTTTAAAATTTGGTATTTAAAATTTAAAGTTTTAATAATTAAATTTTTAAAATTTAGTATTTAAATTTTTAAATTTTAAAATTTAAAGGTTTAATAATTAAATTTTTAAAATTTGTATTTAAATTTTAAAATTTAAAGTTTTAATAATTAAATTTTTAAAATTTAGTATTTAAATTTTTAAACTTTAAAATTTAAAGTTTTAATAATTAAATTTTTTAAATTTAGTATTTAAATTTTTAAATTTTCAAATTTAAAGTTTTAATAATTAAATTTTTAAAATTTAGTATTTAAATTTTTAAATTAAAAACTTTAATAATTAAATTTTTAAAATTTAGTATTTAAATTTTTAAATTTTAAAATTTAAAGTTTTAATAATTAAATTTTAAGAATTTAGTATTTAAATTTTTAAATTTTAAAATTTAAAGTTTTAATATTTAAATTTTTAAAATTTAGTATTTAAATTTTTAAATTTTAAAATTTAAAGTTATAATAATTAAATATTTAAAATTTAGTATTTAAATTTTAAAATTTAAATTTTTAAATTTTAAAATTTAAAATTTTAATAATTAAATTTTTAAAATTTAGTATTTAAATTTTTAAATTTTAAAATTTAAAGTTATAATAATTAAATTTTTAAAATTTGTATTTAAATTTTTAAATTTTAAAATTTAAAGTTTTAATAATTAAATTTTTAAAATTTGGTATTTAAAATTTAAAGTTTTAATAATTAAATTTTTAAAATTTAGTATTTAAATTTTTAAATTTTAAAATTTAAAATTTTAATAATTAAATTTTTAAAATTTGTATTTAAATTTTTAAATTTTAAAATTTAAAGTTTTAATAATTAAATTTTTAAAATTTAGTATTTAAATTTTTAAATTTTAAAATTTAAAGTTTTAATATTTAAATTTTTAAAATTTAGTATTTAAATTTTTAAATTTTAAAATTTAAAGTTTTAATAATTAAATTTTTAGAATTTAGTATTTAAATTTTTAAATTTTAAAATTTAAAGTTTTAATATTTAAATTTTTAAAATTTAGTATTTAAATTTTTAAATTTTAAAATTTAAAGTTTTAATAATTAAATTTTTAAAATGTAGTATTTAAATTTTAAAATTTAAATTTTTAAATTTTAAAATTTAAAATTTTAATAATTAAATTTTTAGAATTTAGTATTTAAATTTTTAAATTTTAAAATTTAAAGTTTTAATATTTAAATTTTTAAAATTTAGTATTTAAATTTTTAAATTTTAAAATTTAAAGTTTTAATAATTAAATTTTTAAAATGTAGTATTTAAATTTTAAAATTTAAATTTTTAAATTTTAAAATTTAAAATTTTAATAATTAAATTTTTAGAATTTAGTATTTAAATTTTTAAATTATAAAATTTAAAGTTTTAACAATTAAATTTTTAAAATTTAGTATTTAAATTTTTAAATTTTAAAATTTAAAGTTTTAACAATTAAATTTTTAAAATTTAGTATTTAAATTTTTAAATTTTAAAATTTAAAATTTTAATAATTAAATTTTTAAAATTTAGTATTTAAATACAAATTTTAAAAATTTAATTATTTTTAATAATTAAATTTTTAAAATTTAGTATTTAAATTTTTAAATTTTAAAATTTAAAGTTTTAACAATTAAATTTTTAAAATTTAGTATTTAAATTTTTAAATTTTAAAATTTAAAATTTTAATAATTAAATTTTTAAAATTTAGTATTTAAATACAAATTTTAAAAATTTAATTATTTTTAATAATTAAATTTTTAAAATTTAGTATTTAAATTTTTAAATTTTAAAATTTAAAGTTTTAATAATTAAATTTTTAAAATTTAGTATTTAAATTTTTAAATTTTAAAATTTAAAGTTTTAACAATTAAATTTTTAAAATTTAGTATTTAAATTTTTAAATTTATAATTTAAAGTTTTAATAATTAAATTTTTAAAATTTAGTATTTAAATTTTTAAATTTTAAAATTTAAAGTTTTAACAATTAAATTTTTAAAATTTAGTATTTAAATTATTAAATTTTAAAATTTAAAGTTTTAATAATTAAATTTTTAAAATTTAGTATTTAAATTTTTAAAATTTAAAGTTTTAATAATTAAATTTTTAAAATTTAGTATTTAAGTTTTTAAATTTTAAAATTTAAAGTTTTATTAATTAAATTTTTAAAATTTAGTATTTAAATTTTTAAATTTTAAAGTTTGAAGTTTTAATAATTCAATTTTTAAAATTTAGTATTTAAATTTTTAAATTTTAAAATTTAAAGTTTTAACAATTAAATTTTTAAAATTTAGTATTTAAATTTTTAAATTTATAATTTAAAGTTTTAATAATTAAATTTTTAAAATTTAGTATTTAAATTTTTAAATTTTAAAATTTAAAGTTTTAACAATTAAATTTTTAAAATTTAGTATTTAAATTATTAAATTTTAAAATTTAAAGTTTTAATAATTAAATTTTTAAAATTTAGTATTTAAATTTTTAAAATTTAAAGTTTTAATAATTAAATTTTTAAAATTTAGTATTTAAGTTTTTAAATTTTAAAATTTAAAGTTTTATTAATTAAATTTTTAAAATTTAGTATTTAAATTTTTAAATTTTAAAGTTTGAAGTTTTAATAATTAAATTTTTAAAATTTAGTATTTAAATTTTAAAATTTAAATTTTTAAATTTTAACATTTAAAATTTTAATAACTAAATTTTTAAAATTTAGTATTTAAATTTTTAAATTTATAATTTAAAGTTTTAATAATTAAATTTTTAAAATTTAGTATTTAAATTTTTAAAATTTAAAATTTAAAGTTATAATAATTAAATTTTTAAAATTTAGTATTTAAATTTTTAAAATTTAAAATTTAAAGTTATAATAATTAAATTTTTAAAATTTAGTATTTAAATTTTAAAATTTAAATTTTTAAATTTTAATAATTAAATTTTTAAAATTTAGTATTTAAATTTTTAAATTTTAAAATTTAAAGTTTTAATAATTAAATTTTTAAAATGTAGTATTTAAATTTTAAAATTTAAATTTTTAAATTTTAAAATTTAAAATTTTAATAATTAAATTTTTAAAATTTAGTATTTTAATTTTTAAATTTTAAAATATAAAGTTTTAATAATGAAATTTTTAAAATTTAGTATTTAAATTTTTAAATTTTAAAGTTTAGAGTTTTGATAATGAAATTTTTAAAATTTAGTATTTAAATTTTAAAATTTTAAAATTTAAAGATTTAATATTTAAAGTTTTAAAATTTAGTATTTAAATTTTTAAATTTTAACATTTAAAATTTAATAATTAAAGTTTTAAAATTTAGTTTTTAAAATTTTAAACTTTAAAATTTAAAGTTTTATTAATTAAATTTTTAAAATTTAGTATTTAAATTTTTAAATTTTAAAATTTAAAGTTTTAATAATTAAATTTTTAAAATTTGTATTTAAATTTTTAAATTTTAAAATTTAAAGTTTTAATAATTAAATTTTTAAAATTTAGTATTTAAATTTTTAAATTTTAAAATTTAAAGTTTTAATAATTAAATTTTTAAAATTTAGTATTTAAATTTTTAAATTTTAAAATTTAAAATTTTAATAATTAAATTTTTAAAATTTGTATTTAAATTTTTAAATTTTAAAATTTAAAGTTTTAATAATTAAATTTTTAAAATTTAGTATTTAAATTTTTAAATTTTAAAATTTAAAGATTTAATAATTAAATTTTTAAAATTTGTATTTAAATTTTTAAATTTTAAAATTTAAAGTTTTAATAATTAAATTTTTAAAATTTAGTATTTAAATTTTTAAATTTAAAACTTTAATAATTAAATTTTTAAAATTTAGTATTTAAATTTTTAAATTTTAAAATTTAAAGTTTTAATAATTAAATTTTAAGAATTTAGTATTTAAATTTTTAAATTTTAAAATTTAAAGTTTTAATATTTAAATTTTTAAAATTTAGTATTTAAATTTTTAAATTTTAAAATTTATAGTTATAATAATTAAATATTTAAAATTTAGTATTTAAATTTTAAAATTTAAATTTTTAAATTTTAAAATTTAAAGTTATAATAATTAAATTTTTAAAATTTAGTATTTAAATTTTTAAATTTTAAAATTTAAAGTTTTAATAATGAAATTTTTAAAATTTAGTATTTAAATTTTTAAATTATAAATTTAAAATTTTAATAATTAAATTTTTAAAATTTAGTATTTAAATATTTAAATTTTAAAATTTAAGGATTTAATATTTAAAGTTTTAAAATTTAGTATTTAAATTTTTAAATTTTTAAATTTAAATTTTAATAATTAAAGTTTTAAAATTTAGTATTTAAAATTTTAAACTTTAAAATTTAAAGTTTTAATAATTAAATTTTTAAAATTTAGTATTTAAATTTTTAAATTTTAAAATTTAAAGTTATAATAATTAAATTTTTAAAATTTAGTATTTAAAATTTAAAGTTTTAATAATTAAATTTTTAAAATTTAGTATTTAAATTTTTAAATTTTAAAATTTAAAGTTTTAATAATTAAATTTTTAAAATTTGTATTTAAATTTTTAAATTTTAAAATTTAAAGTTTTAATAATTAAATTTTTAAAATTTAGTATTTAAATTTTTAAATTTTAAAATTTAAAGTTTTAACAATTAAATTTTTAAAATATAGTATTTAAATTTTTAAATTTTAAAATTTAAAGTTTTAATAATTAAATTTTTAAAATTTAGTATTTAAAATTTAAAATTTTAATAATTAAATTTTTAAAATTTAGTATTTAAATTTTTAAATTTTAAAATTTAAAGTTTTAACAATTAAATTTTTAAAATTTAGTATTTAAATTTTTAAATTTTAAAATTTAAAGTTTTAATAATTAAATTTTTAAAATTTAGTATTTAAATTTTTAATTTTTAAAATTTAAAGTTTTAATAATTAAATTTTTAAAATTTGTATTTAAATTTTTAAATTTTAAAATTTAAAGTTTTAATAATTAAATTTTTAAAATTTAGTATTTAAATTTTTAAATTTTAAAATTTAAAGTTTTAACAATTAAATTTTTAAAATATAGTATTTAAATATTTAAATTTTAAAATTTAAAGTTTTAATAATTAAATTTTTAAAATTTAGTATTTAAAATTTAAAATTTTAATAATTAAATTTTTAAAATTTAGTATTTAAATTTTTAAATTTTAAAATTTAAAGTTTTAACAATTAAATTTTTAAAATTTAGTATTTTAATTTTTAAATTTTAAAATTTAAAGTTTTAATAATTAAATTTTTAAAATTTAGTATTTAAATTTTTAATTTTTAAAATTTAAAGTTTTAATAATTAAATTTTTAAAATTTAGTATTTAAATTTTAAAATTTAAATTTTTAAATTTTAACATTTAAAATTTTAATAACTAAATTTTTAAAATTTAGTATTTAAATTTTTAAATTTTAAAATTTGAATTTTTAAATTTTAAAATTTAAAATTTCAATAATTAAATTTTTAAAATTTAGTATTTAAATTTTTAAATTTTAAAATTTAAAGTTTTAATAATTAAATTTTTAAAATTTAGTATTTAAATTTTTAAATTTTAAAGTTTGAAGTTTTAATAATTAATTTTTAAAATTTAGTATTTAAATTTTAAAATTTAAATTTTTAAATTTTAAAATTTAAAATTTTAATAATTAAATTTTTAAAATTTGTATTTAAATTTTTAAATTTTAAAATTTAAAGTTTTAATAATTAAATTTTTAAAATTTTGTATTTAAATTTTTAAATTTTAAAATTTAAAGGTTTAATAATTAAATTTTTAAAATTTGTATTTAAATTTTAAAATTTTAAAATTTAAAGTTTTAATAATTAAATTTTTAAAATTTAGTATTTAAATTTTTAAACTTTAAAATTTAAAGTTTTAATAATTAAATTTTTAAAATTTGGTATTTAAATTTTTAAATTTTCAAATTTAAAGTTTTAATAACTAAATTTTTAAAATTTAGTATTTAAATTTTTAAATTTAAAACTTTAATAATTAAATTTTTAAAATTTAGTATTTAAATTTTTAAATTTTAAAATTTAAAGTTTTAATAATTAAATTTTTAGAATTTAGTATTTAAATTTTTAAATTTTAAAATTTAAAGTTTTAATATTTAAATTTTTAAAATTTAGTATTTAAATTTTTAAATTTTAAAATTTAAAGTTTTAATAATTAAATTTTTAAAATGTAGTATTTAAATTTTAAAATTTAAATTTTTAAATTTTAAAATTTAAAATTTTAATAATTAAATTTTTAAAATTTAGTATTTAAATTTTTAAATTTTAAAATTTAAAGTTATAATAATTAAATTTTTAAAATTTAGTATTTAAATTTTTAAATTTTAAAATTTAAAGTTTTAACAATTAAATTTTTAAAATTTAGTATTTAAATTTTTAAATTTTAAAATTTAAAGTTTTAATAATTAAATTTTTAAAATTTGTATTTAAATTTTTAAATTTTAAAATTTAAAGTTTTAATAATTAAATTTTTAAAATTTAGTATTTAAATTTTTAAATTTTAAAATTTAAAGTTTTAACAATTAAATTTTTAAAATATAGTATTTAAATTTTTAAATTTTAAAATTTAAAGTTTTAATAATTAAATTTTTAAAATTTAGTATTTAAAATTTAAAATTTTAATAATTAAATTTTTAAAATTTAGTATTTAAATTTTTAAATTTTAAAATTTAAAGTTTTAACAATTAAATTTTTAAAATTTAGTATTTAAATTTTTAAATTTTAAAATTTAAAGTTTTAATAATTAAATTTTTAAAATTTAGTATTTAAATTTTTAATTTTTAAAATTTAAAGTTTTAATAATTAAATTTTTAAAATTTAGTATTTAAATTTTAAAATTTAAATTTTTAAATTTTAACATTTAAAATTTTAATAACTAAATTTTTAAAATTTAGTATTTATATTTTTAAATTTTAAAATTTGAATTTTTAAATTTTAAAATTTAAAATTTCAATAATTAAATTTTTAAAATTTAGTATTTAAATTTTTAAATTTTAAAATTTAAAGTTTTAATAATTAAATTTTTAAAATTTAGTATTTAAATTTTTAAATTTTAAAGTTTGAAGTTTTAATAATTAATTTTTAAAATTTAGTATTTAAATTTTAAAATTTAAATTTTTAAATTTTAAAATTTAAAATTTTAATAATTAAATTTTTAAAATTTGTATTTAAATTTTTAAATTTTAAAATTTAAAGTTTTAATAATTAAATTTTTAAAATTTTGTATTTAAATTTTTAAATTTTAAAATTTAAAGTTTTAACAATTAAATTTTTAAAATTTAGTATTTAAATTTTAAAATTTAAATTTTTAAATTTTAAAATTTAAAATTTTAATAATTAAATTTTTAAAATTTGTATTTAAATTTTTAAATTTTAAAATTTAAAGTTTTAATAATTAAATTTTTAAAATTTAGTATTTAAATTTTTAAATTTTAAAATTTAAAGTTTTAACAATTAAATTTTTAAAATTTAGTATTTAAATTTTTAAATTTTAAAATTTAAAGTTTTAACAATTAAATTTTTAAAATTTAGTATTTAAATTTTTAAATTTTAAAATTTAAAGTTTTAATAATTAAATTTTTAAAATTTAGTATATAAATTCAAATTTTAAAAATTTAATTATTTTTAATAATTAAATTTTTAAAATTTAGTATTTAAATTTTTAAATTTTAAAATTTAAAGTTTTAATAATTAAATTTTTAAAATTTAGTATTTAAATTTTTAAATTTTAAAATTTAAAGTTTTAACAATTAAATATTTAAAATTTAGTATTTAAATTTTTAAATTTATAATTTAAAGTTTTAATAATTAAACTTTTAAAATTTAGTATTTAAATTTTTAAATTTTAAAATTTAAAGTTTTAACAATTAAATTTTTAAAATTTAGTATTTAAATTATTAAATTTTAAAATTTAAAGTTTTAATAATTATATTTTTAAAATTTAGTATTTAAATTTTTAAAATTTAAAGTTTTAATAATTAAATTTTTAAAATTTAGTATTTAAGTTTTTAAATTTTAAAATTTAAAGTTTTATTAATTAAATTTTTAAAATTTAGTATTTAAATTTTTAAATTTTAAAGTTTGAAGTTTTAATAATTAAATTTTTAAAATTTAGTATTTAAATTTTAAAATTTAAATTTTTAAATTTTAACATTTAAAATTTTAATAACTAAATTTTTAAAATTTAGTATTTAAATTTTTAAATTTATAATTTAAAGTTTTAATAATTAAATTTTTAAAATTTAGTATTTAAATTTTTAAATTTTAAAATTTAAAGTTTTAATAATTAAATTTTTAGAATTTAGTATTTAAATTTTTAAATTTTAAAATTTAAAATTTTAATATTTAAATTTTTAAAATTTAGTATTTAAATTTTTAAATTTTAAAATTTAAAGTTTTAATAATTAAATTTTTAAAATGTAGTATTTAAATTTTAAAATTTAAATTTTTAAATTTTAAAATTTAAAATTTTAATAATTAAATTTTTAAAATTTAGTATTTAAATTTTTAAATTTTAAAATATAAAGTTTTAATAATGAAATTTTTAAAATTTAGTATTTAAATTTTTAAATTTTAAAGTTTAGAGTTTTAATAATTAAATTTTTAAAATTTAGTATTTAAATTTTAAAATTTTAAAATTTAAAGATTTAATATTTAAAGTTTTAAAATTTAGTATTTAAATTTTTAAATTTTAACATTTAAATTTTAATAATTAGTTTTAAAATTTAGTATTTAAAATTTTAAACTTTAAAATTTAAAGTTTTAATAATTAAATTTTTAAAATTTAGTATTTAAATTTTTAAATTTTAAAATTTAAAGTTTTAATAATTAAATTTTTAAAATTTAGTATTTAAATTTTTAAATTTTAAAATTTAAAGTTTTAATAATTAAATTTTTAAAATTTGTATTTAAATTTTTAAATTTTAAAATTTAGAGTTTTAATAATCAAATTTTTAAAATTTAGTATTTAAATTTTTATATTTTAAAATTTAAAGGTTTAATAATTAAATTTTTAAAATTTAGTATTTAAATTTTTAAATTTTAAAATTTAAAGTTTTAATAATTAAATTTTTAAAATTTGTATTTAAATTTTTAAATTTTCAAATTTAAAGTTTTAATAATTAAATTTTTAAAATTTGGTATTTAAATTTTTAAATTTAAAACTTTAATAATTAAATTTTTAAAATTTAGTATTTAAATTTTTAAATTTTAAAATTTAAAGTTTTAATAATTAAATTTTAAGAATTTAGTATTTAAATTTTTAAATTTTAAAATTTAAAGTTTTAATATTTAAATTTTTAAAATTTAGTATTTAAATTTTTAAATTTTAAAATTTAAAGTTATAATAATTAAATTTTTAAAATTTGCATTTAAATTTTTAAATTTAAAGTTTTAATAATTAAATTTTTAAAATTTAGTATTTTTAATTTAAAGTTTTAATAATTAAATTTTTAAAATTTGTATTTAAATTTTTAAATTTTAAAATTTAAAGTTTTAATAATTAAATTTTTAAAATTTAGTATTTAAATTTTTGAATTTTAAAATTTAAAGTTTTAACAATTAAATTTTTAAAATTTAGTATTTAAATTTTTAAATTTTAAAATTTAAAGTATTAATAATTAAATTTTTAAAATTTAGTATTTAAATTTTTAAAATTTAAAGTTATAATAATTAAATTTTTAAAATTTAGTATTTAAATATTTAAATTTTAAAATTTAAAGATTTAATATTTAAAGTTTTAAAATTTAGTTTTTAAATTTTTAAATTTTAAAATTTAAATTTTAATAAATAAAGTTTTAAAATTTAGTATTTAAAATTTTAAACTTTAAAATTTAAAGTTTTAATAATTAAATTTTTAAAATTTAGTATTTAAATTTTTAAATTTTAAAATTTAAAGTTTTAATAATTAAATTTTAAGAATTTAGTATTTAAATTTTTAAATTTTAAAATTTAAAGTTTTAATATTTAAATTTTTAAAATTTAGTATTTAAATTTTTAAATTTTAAAATTTAAAGTTATAATAATTAAATTTTTAAAATTTGCATTTAAATTTTTAAATTTAAAGTTTTAATAATTAAATTTTTAAAATTTAGTATTTTTAATTTAAAGTTTTAATAATTAAATTTTTAAAATTTGTATTTAAATTTTTAAATTTTAAAATTTAATGTTTTAATAATTAAATTTTTAAAATTTAGTATTTAAATTTTTGAATTTTAAAATTTAAAGTTTTAACAATTAAATTTTTAAAATTTAGTATTTAAATTTTTAAATTTTAAAATTTAAAGTTTTAATAATGAAATTTTTAAAATTTATTATTTAAATTTTTAAATTATAAATTTAAAATTTTAATAATTAAATTTTTAAAATTTAGTATTTAAATATTTAAATTTTAAAATTTAAAGATTTAATATTTAAAGTTTTAAAATTTAGTATTTAAATTTTTAAATTTTTAAATTTAAATTTTAATAATTAAAGTTTTAAAATTAAGTATTTAAAATTTTAAACTTTAAAATTTAAAGTTTTAATAATTAAATTTTTAAAATTTAGTATTTAAATTTTTAAATTTTAAAATTTAAAGTTATAATAATTAAATTTTTAAAATTTGCATTTAAATTTTTAAATTTAAAGTTTTAATAATTAAATTTTTAAAATTTAGTATTTTTAATTTAAAGTTTTAATAATTAAATTTTTAAAATTTGTATTTAAATTTTTAAATTTTAAAATTTAAAGTTTTAATAATTAAATTTTTAAAATTTAGTATTTAAATTTTTGAATTTTAAAATTTAAAGTTTTAACAATTAAATTTTTAAAATTTAGTATTTAAATTTTTAAATTTTAAAATTTAAAGTATTAATAATTAAATTTTTAAAATTTAGTATTTAAATTTTTAAAATTTAAAGTTATAATAATTAAATTTTTAAAATTTAGTATTTAAATATTTAAATTTTAAAATTTAAAGATTTAATATTTAAAGTTTTAAAATTTAGTTTTTAAATTTTTAAATTTTAAAATTTAAATTTTAATAAATAAAGTTTTAAAATTTAGTATTTAAAATTTTAAACTTTAAAATTTAAAGTTTTAATAATTAAATTTTTAAAATTTAGTATTTAAATTTTTAAATTTTAAAATTTAAAGTTTTAATAATTAAATTTTTAAAATTTGTATTTAAATTTTTAAATTTTAAAATTTAAAGTTTTAATAATTAAATTTTTAAAATTTAGTATTTAAATACAAATTTTAAAAATTTAATTATTTTTAATAATTAAATTTTTAAAATTTAATTATTTTTAATAATTAAATTTTTAAAATTTAGTATTTAAATTTTTAAATTTTAAAATTTAAAGTTTTAATAATTAAATTTTTAAAATTTAGTATTAAAATTTTTAAATTTTAAAATTTAAAGTTTTAACAATTAAATTTTTAAAATTTAGTATTTAAATTTTTAAATTTTAAAATTTAAAGTTTTAATAATTAAATTTTTAAAATTTAGTATTTAAATTTTTAAATTTTAAAATTTAAAGTTTTAACAATTAAATTTTTAAAATTTAGTATTTAAATTTTTTAATTTTAAAATTTAAAGTTTTAATAATTAAATTTTTAAAATTTAGTATTTAAATTTTTAAATTTTAAAGTTTGAAGTTTTAATAATTAAATTTTTAAAATTTAGTATTTAAATTTTAAAATTTAAATTTTTAAATTTTAACATTTAAAATTTTAATAACTAAATTTTTAAAATTTAGTATTTAAATTTTTAAATTTTAAAATTTGAATTTTTAAATTTTAAAATTTAAAATTTCAATAATTAAATTTTTAAAATTTAGTATTTAAATTTTTAAATTTTAAAATTTAAAGTTTTAATAATTAAATTTTTAAAATTTAGTGTTTAAATTTTTAAATTTTTAAATTTAAATTTTAATAATTAAATTTTAAAAATTTAGTGTTTAAATTTTTAAATTTAAAACTTTAATAATTAAATTTTTAAAATTTAGTATTTAAATTTTTAAATTTTAAAATTTAAAGTTTTAATAATTAAATTTTTAGAATTTGGTATTTAAATTTTTAAATTTTAAAATTTAAAGTTTTAATATTTAAAGTTTTAAAATTTAGTATTTAAATTTTTAAATATTAAAATTTAAAGTTATAATAATTAAATATTTAAAATTTAGTATTTAAATTTTAAAATTTAAATTTTTAAATTTTAAAATTTAAAATTTTAATAATTAAATTTTTAAAATTTAATATTTAAATTTTTAAATTTTAAAATTTAAAGTTTTAATAATGAAATTTTTAAAATTTAGTATTTAAATTTTTAAATTTTAAAATTTAAAATTTTAATAATTAAATTTTTAAAATTTAGTATTTAAATATTTAAATTTTAAAATTTAAAGATTTAATATTTAAAGTTTTAAAATTTAGTATTTAAATTTTTAAATTTTTAAATTTAAATTTTAATAATTAAAGTTTTAAAATTTAGTATTTAAAATTTTAAACTTTAAAATTTAAAGTTTTAATAATTAAATTTTTAAAATTTAGTATTTAAATTTTTAAATTTTTAAATTTAAAGTTATAATAATTAAATTTTTAAAATTTGTATTTAAATTTTTAAATTTTAAAATTTAAAGTTTTAATAATTAAATTTTTAAAATTTAATATTTAAAATTTAAAGTTTTAATAATTAAATTTTTAAAATTTAGTATTTAAATTTTTAAATTTTCAAATTTAAAGTTTTAATAATTAAATTTTTAAAATTTAGTGTTTAAATTTTTAAATATAAAACTTTAATAATTAAATTTTTAAAATTTATTATTTAAATTTTTAAATTTTAAAATTTAAAGTTTTAATAATTAAATTTTTAGAATTTGGTATTTAAATTTTTAAATTTTAAAATTTAAAGTTTTAATATTTAAAGTTTTAAAATTTAGTATTTAAATTTTTAAATATTAAAATTTAAAGTTATAATAATTAAATATTTAAAATTTAGTATTTAAATTTTAAAATTTAAATTTTTAAATTTTAAAATTTAAAATTTTAATAATTAAATTTTTAAAATTTAATATTTAAATTTTTAAATTTTAAAATTTAAAGTTTTAATAATGAAATTTTTAAAATTTAGTATTTAAATTTTTAAATTTTAAAATTTAAAATTTTAATAATTAAATTTTTAAAATTTGTATTTAAATTTTTAAATTTTAAAATTTAAAGTTTTAATAATTAAATTTTTAAAATTTGTATTTAAATTTTTAAATTTTAAAATTTAAAGTTTTAATAATTAAATTTTTAAAATTTAGTATTTAAATTTTTAAATTTTAAAATTTAAAGTTTTAACAAATAAATTTTTAAAATTTAGTATTTAAATTTTTAAATTTTAAAATTTAAAGTTTTAATAATTAAATTTTTAAAATTTAGTATTTAAATTCTTAAAATTTAAAGTTATAATAATTAAATTTTTAAAATTTAGTATTTATGTTTTTAAATTTTAAAATTTAAAGTTTTAATAATTAAATTTTTAAAATTTAGTATTTAAATTTTTAAATTTTAAAGTTTGAAGTTTTAATAATTAAATTTTTAAAATTTAGTATTTAAATTATAAAATTTAAATTTTTAAATTTTAACATTTAAAATTTTAATAACTAAATTTTTAAAATTTAGTATTTAAATGTTTAAATTTTAAAATATAAAGTTTTAATAATTAAATTTTTAAAATTTAGTATTTAAATTTTAAAATTTTAAAATTTAAATTTTTAAATTTTAAAATTTAAAATTTCAATAATTAAATTTTTAAAAGTTAGTATTTAAGTTTTTAAATTTTAAAATTTAAAGTTTTAATAATTAAATTTTTAAAATTTAGTATTTAAATTTTTAAATTTTAAAGTTTGAAGTTTTAATAATTAATTATTAAAATTTAGTATTTAAATTTTAAAATTTAAATTTTTAAATTTTAAAATTTAAAATTCTAATAATTAAATTTTTAAAATCTAGTATTTAAGTTTTTAAATTTTAAAATTTAAAGTTTTAATAATTAAATTTTTAAAATTTAGTATTTAAATTTTTAAATTTTAAAGTTTAAAGTTTTAATAATTAAATTTTTAAAATTTAGTATTTAAATTTTAAAATTTAAATTTTTAAATTTTAATAATTAAATTTTTAAAATTTAGTATTTAAATTTTTAAATTTTAAAATTTAAAGGTTTAATAATTAAATTTTTAAAATTTAGTATTTAAATTTTTAAATTTTAAAATTTAAAGTTTTAATAATTAAATTTTTAAAATTTGTATTTAAATTTTTAAATTTTCAAATTTAAAGTTTTAATAATTAAATTTTTAAAATTTAGTATTTAAATTTTTAAATTTAAAACTTTAATAATTATATTTTTAAAATTTAGTATTTAAATTTTTAAATTTTAAAATTTAAAGTTTTAATAATTAAATTTTAAGAATTTAGTATTTAAATTTTTAAATTTTAAAATTTAAAGTTTTAATATTTAAATTTTTAAAATTTAGTATTTAAATTTTTAAATTTTAAAATTTAAAGTTTTAATAATTAAATTTTTAAAATTTAGTATTTAAATTTTTAAATTTTAAAATTTAAAGTTTTAACAAATAAATTTTTAAAATTTAGTATTTAAATTTTTAAATTTTAAAATTTAAAGTTTTAATAATTTAATTTTTAAAATTTAGTATTTAAATTCTTAAAATTTAAAGTTATAATAATTAAATTTTTAAAATTTAGTATTTATGTTTTTAAATTTTAAAATTTAAAGTTTTAATAATTAAATTTTTAAAATTTAGTATTTAAATTTTTAAATTTTAAAGTTTGAAGTTTTAATAATTAAATTTTTAAAATTTAGTATTTAAATTATAAAATTTAAATTTTTAAATTTTAACATTTAAAATTTTAATAACTAAATTTTTAAAATTTAGTATTTAAATGTTTAAATTTTAAAATATAAAGTTTTAATAATTAAATTTTTAAAATTTAGTATTTAAATTTTAAAATTTTAAAATTTAAATTTTTAAATTTTAAAATTTAAAATTTCAATAATTAAATTTTTAAAATTTAGTATTTAAGTTTTTAAATTTTAAAATTTAAAGTTTTAATAATTAAATTTTTAAAATTTAGTATTTAAATTTTTAAATTTTAAAGTTTGAAGTTTTAATAATTAATTTTTAAAATTTAGTATTTAAATTTTAAAATTTAAATTTTTAAATTTTAAAATTTAAAATTCTAATAATTAAATTTTTAAAATTTAGTATTTAAGTTTTTAAATTTTAAAATTTAAAGTTTTAATAATTAAATTTTTAAAATTTAGTATTTAAATTTTAAAATTTAAATTTTTAAATTTTAAAATTTAAAATTCTAATAATTAAATTTTTAAAATTTAGTATTTAAGTTTTTAAATTTTAAAATTTAAAGTTTTAATAATTAAATTTTTAAAATTTAGTATTTAAATTTTTAAATTTTAAAGTTTAAAGTTTTAATAATTAAATTTTTAAAATTTAGTATTTAAATTTTAAAATTTAAATTTTTAAATTTTAATAATTAAATTTTTAAAATTTAGTATTTAAATTTTTAAATTTTAAAATTTAAAGTTTTAATAATTAAATTTTTAAAATTTGTATTTAAATTTATAAATTTTAAAATTTAGAGTTTTAATAATTAAATTTTTAAAATTTAGTATTTAAATTTTTATATTTTAAAATTTAAAATTTCAATAATTAAATTTTTAAAATTTAGTATTTAAATTTTTAAATTTAAAACTTTAATAATTAAATTTTTAAAATTTAGTAATTAAATTTTTAAATTTTAAAATTTAAAGTTTTAATAATTAAATTTTAAGAATTTAGTATTTAAATTTTTAAATTTTAATATTTAGGGTTTTAATAATTAAATTTTTAAAATTTAGTATTTAAATTTTTATATTTTAAAATTTAAAGGTTTAATAATTAAATTTTTAAAATTTAGTATTTAAATTTTTAAATTTTAAAATTTAAAGTTTTAATAATTAAATTTTTAAAATTTGTATTTAAATTTTTAAATTTTCAAATTTAAAGTTTTAATAATTAAATTTTTAAAATTTAGTATTTAAATTTTTAAATTTAAAACTTTAATAATTAAATTTTTAAAATTTAGTATTTAAATTTTTAAATTTTAAAATTTAAAGTTTTAATAATTAAATTTTAAGAATTTAGTATTTAAATTTTTAAATTTTAAAATTTAAAGTTTTAATATTTAAATTTTTAAAATTTAGTATTTAAATTTTTAAATTTTAAAATTTAAAGTTATAATAATTAAATATTTAAAATTTAGTATTTAAATTTTAAAATTTAAATTTTTAAAATTTAAAATTTTAATAATTAAATTTTTAAAATTTAGTATTTAAATTTTTAAATTTTAAAATTTAAAGTTTTAATAATGAAATTTTTAAAATTTATTATTTAAATTTTTAAATTATAAATTTAAAATTTTAATAATTAAATTTTTAAAATTTAGTATTTAAATATTTAAATTTTAAAATTTAAAGATTTAATATTTAAAGTTTTAAAATTTAGTATTTAAATTTTTAAATTTTTAAATTTAAATTTTAATAATTAAAGTTTTAAAATTTAGTATTTAAAATTTTAAACTTTAAAATTTAAAGTTTTAATAATTAAATTTTTAAAATTTAGTATTTAAATTTTTAAATTTTAAAATTTAAAGTTATAATAATTAAATTTTTAAAATTTGCATTTAAATTTTTAAATTTAAAGTTTTAATAATTAAATTTTTAAAATTTAGTATTTTTAATTTAAAGTTTTAATAATTAAATTTTTAAAATTTGTATTTAAATTTTTAAATTTTAAAATTTAAAGTTTTAATAATTAAATTTTTAAAATTTAGTATTTAAATTTTTGAATTTTAAAATTTAAAGTTTTAACAATTAAATTTTTAAAATTTAGTATTTAAATTTTTAAATTTTAAAATTTAAAGTTTTAATAATTAAATTTTTAAAATTTAGTATTTAAATTTTTAAAATTTAAAGTTATAATAATTAAATTTTTAAAATTTAGTATTTAAATATTTAAATTTTAAAATTTAAAGATTTAATATTTAAAGTTTTAAAATTTAGTTTTTAAATTTTTAAATTTTAAAATTTAAATTTTAATAAATAAAGTTTTAAAATTTAGTATTTAAAATTTTAAATTTTAATAATTAAATTTTTAAAATTTGTATTTAAATTTTTAAATTTTAAAATTTAAAGTTTTAATAATTAAATTTTTAAAATTTAGTATTTAAATACAAAAAATTTAATTATTTTTAATAATTAAATTTTTAAAATTTAATTATTTTTAATAATTAAATTTTTAAAATTTAGTATTAAAATTTTTAAATTTTAAAATTTAAAGTTTTAATAATTAAATTTTTAAAATTTAGTATTAAAATTTTTAAATTTTAAAATTTAAAGTTTTAACAATTAAATTTTTAAAATTTAGTATTTAAATTTTTAAATTTTAAAATTTAAAGTTTTAATAATTAAATTTTTAAAATTTAGTATTTAAATTTTTAAATTTTAAAATTTAAAGTTTTAACAATTAAATTTTTAAAATTTAGTATTTAAATTTTTTAATTTTAAAATTTAAAGTTTTAATAATTAAATTTTTAAAATTTAGTATTTAAATTTATAAATTTTAAAGTTTGAAGTTTTAATAATTAAATTTTTAAAATTTAGTATTTAAATTTTAAAATTTAAATTTTTAAATTTTAACATTTAAAATTTTAATAACTAAATTTTTAAAATTTAGTATTTAAATTTTTAAATTTTAAAATTTGAATTTTTAAATTTTAAAATTTAAAATTTCAATAATTAAATTTTTAAAATTTAGTATTTAAATTTTTAAATTTTAAAATTTAAAGTTTTAATAATTAAATTTTTAAAATTTAGTGTTTAAATTTTTAAATTTTTAAATTTAAATTTTAATAATTAAATTTTTAAAATTTAGTATTTAAATTTTTAAATTTTAAAATTTAAAGTTTTAATAATTAAATTTTAAGAATTTAGTATTTAAATTTTTAAATTTTAAAATTTAAAGTTTTAATATTTAAATTTTTAAAATTTAGTATTTAAATTTTTAAATTTTAAAATTTAAAGTTATAATAATTAAATTTTTAAAATTTGCATTTAAATTTTTAAATTTAAAGTTTTAATAATTAAATTTTTAAAATTTAGTATTTTTAATTTAAAGTTTTAATAATTAAATTTTTAAAATTTGTATTTAAATTTTTAAATTTTAAAATTTAATGTTTTAATAATTAAATTTTTAAAATTTAGTATTTAAATTTTTGAATTTTAAAATTTAAAGTTTTAACAATTAAATTTTTAAAATTTAGTATTTAAATTTTTAAATTTTAAAATTTAAAGTTTTAATAATGAAATTTTTAAAATTTATTATTTAAATTTTTAAATTATAAATTTAAAATTTTAATAATTAAATTTTTAAAATTTAGTATTTAAATATTTAAATTTTAAAATTTAAAGATTTAATATTTAAAGTTTTAAAATTTAGTATTTAAATTTTTAAATTTTTAAATTTAAATTTTAATAATTAAAGTTTTAAAATTAAGTATTTAAAATTTTAAACTTTAAAATTTAAAGTTTTAATAATTAAATTTTTAAAATTTAGTATTTAAATTTTTAAATTTTAAAATTTAAAGTTATAATAATTAAATTTTTAAAATTTGCATTTAAATTTTTAAATTTAAAGTTTTAATAATTAAATTTTTAAAATTTAGTATTTTTAATTTAAAGTTTTAATAATTAAATTTTTAAAATTTGTATTTAAATTTTTAAATTTTAAAATTTAAAGTTTTAATAATTAAATTTTTAAAATTTAGTATTTAAATTTTTGAATTTTAAAATTTAAAGTTTTAACAATTAAATTTTTAAAATTTAGTATTTAAATTTTTAAATTTTAAAATTTAAAGTATTAATAATTAAATTTTTAAAATTTAGTATTTAAATTTTTAAAATTTAAAGTTATAATAATTAAATTTTTAAAATTTAGTATTTAAATATTTAAATTTTAAAATTTAAAGATTTAATATTTAAAGTTTTAAAATTTAGTTTTTAAATTTTTAAATTTTAAAATTTAAATTTTAATAAATAAAGTTTTAAAATTTAGTATTTAAAATTTTAAACTTTAAAATTTAAAGTTTTAATAATTAAATTTTTAAAATTTAGTATTTAAATTTTTAAATTTTAAAATTTAAAGTTTTAATAATTAAATTTTTAAAATTTGTATTTAAATTTTTAAATTTTAAAATTTAAAGTTTTAATAATTAAATTTTTAAAATTTAGTATTTAAATTTTTAAATTTTAAAATTTAAAGTTTTAACAATTAAATTTTTAAAATTTAGTATTTAAATTTTTTAATTTTAAAATTTAAAGTTTTAATAATTAAATTTTTAAAATTTAGTATTTAAATTTTTAAATTTTAAAGTTTGAAGTTTTAATAATTAAATTTTTAAAATTTAGTATTTAAATTTTAAAATTTAAATTTTTAAATTTTAACATTTAAAATTTTAATAACTAAATTTTTAAAATTTAGTATTTAAATTTTTAAATTTTAAAATTTGAATTTTTAAATTTTAAAATTTAAAATTTCAATAATTAAATTTTTAAAATTTAGTATTTAAATTTTTAAATTTTAAAATTTAAAGTTTTAATAATTAAATTTTTAAAATTTAGTGTTTAAATTTTTAAATTTTTAAATTTAAATTTTAATAATTAAATTTTAAAAATTTAGTGTTTAAATTTTTAAATTTAAAACTTTAATAATTAAATTTTTAAAATTTAGTATTTAAATTTTTAAATTTTAAAATTTAAAGTTTTAATAATTAAATTTTTAGAATTTGGTATTTAAATTTTTAAATTTTAAAATTTAAAGTTTTAATATTTAAAGTTTTAAAATTTAGTATTTAAATTTTTAAATATTAAAATTTAAAGTTATAATAATTAAATATTTAAAATTTAGTATTTAAATTTTAAAATTTAAATTTTTAAATTTTAAAATTTAAAATTTTAATAATTAAATTTTTAAAATTTAATATTTAAATTTTTAAATTTTAAAATTTAAAGTTTTAATAATGAAATTTTTAAAATTTAGTATTTAAATTTTTAAATTTTAAAATTTAAAATTTTAATAATTAAATTTTTAAAATTTAGTATTTAAATATTTAAATTTTAAAATTTAAAGATTTAATATTTAAAGTTTTAAAATTTAGTATTTAAATTTTTAAATTTTTAAATTTAAATTTTAATAATTAAAGTTTTAAAATTTAGTATTTAAAATTTTAAACTTTAAAATTTAAAGTTTTAATAATTAAATTTTTAAAATTTAGTTTTTAAATTTTTAAATTTTTAAATTTAAAGTTATAATAATTAAATTTTTAAAATTTGTATTTAAATTTTTAAATTTTAAAATTTAAAGTTTTAATAATTAAATTTTTAAAATTTAATATTTAAAATTTAAAGTTTTAATAATTAAATTTTTAAAATTTAGTATTTAAATTTTTAAATTTTCAAATTTAAAGTTTTAATAATTAAATTTTTAAAATTTAGTGTTTAAATTTTTAAATATAAAACTTTAATAATTAAATTTTTAAAATTTATTATTTAAATTTTTAAATTTTAAAATTTAAAGTTTTAATAATTAAATTTTTAGAATTTGGTATTTAAATTTTTAAATTTTAAAATTTAAAGTTTTAATATTTAAAGTTTTAAAATTTAGTATTTAAATTTTTAAATATTAAAATTTAAAGTTATAATAATTAAATATTTAAAATTTAGTATTTAAATTTTAAAATTTAAATTTTTAAATTTTAAAATTTAAAATTTTAATAATTAAATTTTTAAAATTTAATATTTAAATTTTTAAATTTTAAAATTTAAAGTTTTAATAATGAAATTTTTAAAATTTAGTATTTAAATTTTTAAATTTTAAAATTTAAAATTTTAATAATTAAATTTTTAAAATTTGTATTTAAATTTTTAAATTTTAAAATTTAAAGTTTTAATAATTAAATTTTTAAAATTTGTATTTAAATTTTTAAATTTTAAAATTTAAAGTTTTAATAATTAAATTTTTAAAATTTAGTATTTAAATTTTTAAATTTTAAAATTTAAAGTTTTAACAAATAAATTTTTAAAATTTAGTATTTAAATTTTTAAATTTTAAAATTTAAAGTTTTAATAATTAAATTTTTAAAATTTAGTATTTAAATTCTTAAAATTTAAAGTTATAATAATTAAATTTTTAAAATTTAGTATTTATGTTTTTAAATTTTAAAATTTAAAGTTTTAATAATTAAATTTTTAAAATTTAGTATTTAAATTTTTAAATTTTAAAGTTTGAAGTTTTAATAATTAAATTTTTAAAATTTAGTATTTAAATTATAAAATTTAAATTTTTAAATTTTAACATTTAAAATTTTAATAACTAAATTTTTAAAATTTAGTATTTAAATGTTTAAATTTTAAAATATAAAGTTTTAATAATTAAATTTTTAAAATTTAGTATTTAAATTTTAAAATTTTAAAATTTAAATTTTTAAATTTTAAAATTTAAAATTTCAATAATTAAATTTTTAAAAGTTAGTATTTAAGTTTTTAAATTTTAAAATTTAAAGTTTTAATAATTAAATTTTTAAAATTTAGTATTTAAATTTTTAAATTTTAAAATTTAAATTTTTAAATTTTAAAATTTAAAATTTCAATAATTAAATTTTTAAAATCTAGTATTTAAGTTTTTAAATTTTAAAATTTAAAGTTTTAATAATTAAATTTTTAAAATTTAGTATTTAAATTTTTAAATTTTAAAGTTTAAAGTTTTAATAATTAAATTTTTAAAATTTAGTATTTAAATTTTAAAATTTAAATTTTTAAATTTTAATAATTAAATTTTTAAAATTTAGTATTTAAATTTTTAAATTTTAAAATTTAAAGGTTTAATAATTAAATTTTTAAAATTTAGTATTTAAATTTTTAAATTTTCAAATTTAAAGTTTTAATAATTAAATTTTTAAAATTTAGTATTTAAATTTTTAAATTTAAAACTTTAATAATTATATTTTTAAAATTTAGTATTTAAATTTTTAAATTTTAAAATTTAAAGTTTTAATAATTAAATTTTAAGAATTTAGTATTTAAATTTTTAAATTTTAAAATTTAAAGTTTTAATATTTAAATTTTTAAAATTTAGTATTTAAATTTTTAAATTTTAAAATTTAAAGTTTTAATAATTAAATTTTTAAAATTTAGTATTTAAATTTTTAAATTTTAAAATTTAAAGTTTTAACAAATAAATTTTTAAAATTTAGTATTTAAATTTTTAAATTTTAAAATTTAAAGTTTTAATAATTTAATTTTTAAAATTTAGTATTTAAATTCTTAAAATTTAAAGTTATAATAATTAAATTTTTAAAATTTAGTATTTATGTTTTTAAATTTTAAAATTTAAAGTTTTAATAATTAAATTTTTAAAATTTAGTATTTAAATTTTTAAATTTTAAAGTTTGAAGTTTTAATAATTAAATTTTTAAAATTTAGTATTTAAATTATAAAATTTAAATTTTTAAATTTTAACATTTAAAATTTTAATAACTAAATTTTTAAAATTTAGTATTTAAATGTTTAAATTTTAAAATATAAAGTTTTAATAATTAAATTTTTAAAATTTAGTATTTAAATTTTAAAATTTTAAAATTTAAATTTTTAAATTTTAAAATTTAAAATTTCAATAATTAAATTTTTAAAATTTAGTATTTAAGTTTTTAAATTTTAAAATTTAAAGTTTTAATAATTAAATTTTTAAAATTTAGTATTTAAATTTTTAAATTTTAAAGTTTGAAGTTTTAATAATTAATTTTTAAAATTTAGTATTTAAATTTTAAAATTTAAATTTTTAAATTTTAAAATTTAAAATTCTAATAATTAAATTTTTAAAATTTAGTATTTAAGTTTTTAAATTTTAAAATTTAAAGTTTTAATAATTAAATTTTTAAAATTTAGTATTTAAATTTTAAAATTTAAATTTTTAAATTTTAAAATTTAAAATTCTAATAATTAAATTTTTAAAATTTAGTATTTAAGTTTTTAAATTTTAAAATTTAAAGTTTTAATAATTAAATTTTTAAAATTTAGTATTTAAATTTTTAAATTTTAAAGTTTAAAGTTTTAATAATTAAATTTTTAAAATTTAGTATTTAAATTTTAAAATTTAAATTTTTAAATTTTAATAATTAAATTTTTAAAATTTAGTATTTAAATTTTTAAATTTTAAAATTTAAAGTTTTAATAATTAAATTTTTAAAATTTGTATTTAAATTTATAAATTTTAAAATTTAGAGTTTTAATAATTAAATTTTTAAAATTTAGTATTTAAATTTTTATATTTTAAAATTTAAAATTTCAATAATTAAATTTTTAAAATTTAGTATTTAAATTTTTAAATTTAAAACTTTAATAATTAAATTTTTAAAATTTAGTAATTAAATTTTTAAATTTTAAAATTTAAAGTTTTAATAATTAAATTTTAAGAATTTAGTATTTAAATTTTTAAATTTTAATATTTAGGGTTTTAATAATTAAATTTTTAAAATTTAGTATTTAAATTTTTATATTTTAAAATTTAAAGGTTTAATAATTAAATTTTTAAAATTTAGTATTTAAATTTTTAAATTTTAAAATTTAAAGTTTTAATAATTAAATTTTTAAAATTTGTATTTAAATTTTTAAATTTTCAAATTTAAAGTTTTAATAATTAAATTTTTAAAATTTAGTATTTAAATTTTTAAATTTAAAACTTTAATAATTAAATTTTTAAAATTTAGTATTTAAATTTTTAAATTTTAAAATTTAAAGTTTTAATAATTAAATTTTAAGAATTTAGTATTTAAATTTTTAAATTTTAAAATTTAAAGTTTTAATATTTAAATTTTTAAAATTTAGTATTTAAATTTTTAAATTTTAAAATTTAAAGTTATAATAATTAAATATTTAAAATTTAGTATTTAAATTTTAAAATTTAAATTTTTAAAATTTAAAATTTTAATAATTAAATTTTTAAAATTTAGTATTTAAATTTTTAAATTTTAAAATTTAAAGTTTTAATAATGAAATTTTTAAAATTTATTATTTAAATTTTTAAATTATAAATTTAAAATTTTAATAATTAAATTTTTAAAATTTAGTATTTAAATATTTAAATTTTAAAATTTAAAGATTTAATATTTAAAGTTTTAAAATTTAGTATTTAAATTTTTAAATTTTTAAATTTAAATTTTAATAATTAAAGTTTTAAAATTTAGTATTTAAAATTTTAAACTTTAAAATTTAAAGTTTTAATAATTAAATTTTTAAAATTTAGTATTTAAATTTTTAAATTTTAAAATTTAAAGTTATAATAATTAAATTTTTAAAATTTGCATTTAAATTTTTAAATTTAAAGTTTTAATAATTAAATTTTTAAAATTTAGTATTTTTAATTTAAAGTTTTAATAATTAAATTTTTAAAATTTGTATTTAAATTTTTAAATTTTAAAATTTAAAGTTTTAATAATTAAATTTTTAAAATTTAGTATTTAAATTTTTGAATTTTAAAATTTAAAGTTTTAACAATTAAATTTTTAAAATTTAGTATTTAAATTTTTAAATTTTAAAATTTAAAGTTTTAATAATTAAATTTTTAAAATTTAGTATTTAAATTTTTAAAATTTAAAGTTATAATAATTAAATTTTTAAAATTTAGTATTTAAATATTTAAATTTTAAAATTTAAAGATTTAATATTTAAAGTTTTAAAATTTAGTTTTTAAATTTTTAAATTTTAAAATTTAAATTTTAATAAATAAAGTTTTAAAATTTAGTATTTAAAATTTTAAATTTTAATAATTAAATTTTTAAAATTTGTATTTAAATTTTTAAATTTTAAAATTTAAAGTTTTAATAATTAAATTTTTAAAATTTAGTATTTAAATACAAAAAATTTAATTATTTTTAATAATTAAATTTTTAAAATTTAATTATTTTTAATAATTAAATTTTTAAAATTTAGTATTTAAATTTTTAAATTTTAAAATTTAAAGTTTTAATAATTAAATTTTTAAAATTTAGTATTAAAATTTTTAAATTTTAAAATTTAAAGTTTTAACAATTAAATTTTTAAAATTTAGTATTTAAATTTTTAAATTTTAAAATTTAAAGTTTTAATAATTAAATTTTTAAAATTTAGTATTTAAATTTTTAAATTTTAAAATTTAAAGTTTTAACAATTAAATTTTTAAAATTTAGTATTTAAATTTTTTAATTTTAAAATTTAAAGTTTTAATAATTAAATTTTTAAAATTTAGTATTTAAATTTATAAATTTTAAAGTTTGAAGTTTTAATAATTAAATTTTTAAAATTTAGTATTTAAATTTTAAAATTTAAATTTTTAAATTTTAACATTTAAAATTTTAATAACTAAATTTTTAAAATTTAGTATTTAAATTTTTAAATTTTAAAATTTGAATTTTTAAATTTTAAAATTTAAAATTTCAATAATTAAATTTATAAAATTTAGTATTTAAATTTTTAAATTTTAAAATTTAAAGTTTTAATAATTAAATTTTTAAAATTTAGTATATAAATTTTTAAATTTTCAAATTTAAAGTTTTAATAATTAAATTTTTAAAATTTAGTGTTTAAATTTTTAAATTTAAAACTTTAATAATTAAATTTTTAAAATTTAGTATTTAAATTTTTAAATTTTAAAATTTAAAGTTTTAATAATTAAATTTTTAGAATTTAGTATTTAAATTTTTAAATTTTAAAATTTAAAGTTTTAATATTTAAAGTTTTAAAATTTAGTATTTAAATTTTTAAATATTAAAATTTAAAGTTATAATAATTAAATATTTAAAATTTAGTATTTAAATTTTAAAATTTAAATTTTTAAATTTTAAAATTTAAAATTTTTGATAATTAAATTTTTAAAATTTAGTATTTAAATTTTTAAATTTTAAAATTTAAAGTTTTAATAATGAAATTTTTAAAATTTAGTATTTAAATTTTTAAATTTTAAAATTTAAAATTTTAATAATTAAATTTTTAAAATTTAGTATTTAAATATTTAAATTTTAAAATTTAAAGATTTAATATTTAAAGTTTTAAAATTTAGTATTTAAATTTTTAAATTTTTAAATTTAAATTTTAATAATTAAAGTTTTAAAATTTAGTATTTAAAATTTTAAACTTTAAAATTTAAAGTTTTAATAATTAAATTTGTAAAATTTAGTATTTAAATTTTTAAATTTTTAAATTTAAAGTTATAATAATTAAATTTTTAAAATTTGTATTTAAATTTTTAAATTTTAAAATTTAAAGTTTTAATAATTAAATTTTTAAAACTTAATATTTAAAATTTAAAGTTTTAATAATTAAATTTTTAAAATTTATTATTTAAATTTTTAAATTTTAAAATTTAAAGTTTTAATAATTAAATTTTTAAAATTTGTATTTAAATTTTTAAATTTTAAAATTTAAAGTTTTAATAATTAAATTTTTAAAATTTAGTATTTAAATTTTTAAATTTTAAAATTTAAAGTTTTAACAAATAAATTTTTAAAATTTAGTATTTAAATTTTTAAATTTTAAAATTTAAAGTTTTAATAATTAAATTTTTAAAATTTAGTATTTAATTCTTAAAATTTAAAGTTATAATAATTAAATTTTTAAAATTTAGTATTTATGTTTTTAAATTTTAAAATTTAAAGTTTTAATAATTAAATTTTTAAAATTTAGTATTTAAATTTTTAAATTTTAAAGTTTGAAGTTTTAATAATTAAATTTTTAAAATTTAGTATTTAAATTATAAAATTTAAATTTTTAAATTTTAACATTTAAAATTTTAATAACTAAATTTTTAAAATTTATTATTTAAATGTTTAAATTTTAAAATATAAAGTTTTAATAATTAAATTTTTAAAATTTAGTATTTAAATTTTAAAATTTTAAAATTTAAATTTTTAAATTTTAAAATTTAAAATTTCAATAATTAAATTTTTAAAATTTAGTATTTAAATTTTTAAATTTTAAAGTTTGAAGTTTTAATAATTAATTTTTAAAATTTAGTATTTAAATTTTAAAATTTAAATTTTTAAATTTTAAAATTTAAAATTCTAATAATTAAATTTTTAAAATTTAGTATTTAAATTTTTAAATTTTAAAATTTAAAGTTTTAATAATTAAATATTTAAAATTTAGTATTTAAATTTTAAAATTTAAATTTTTAAATTTTAAAATTTAAAATTTTTGATAATTAAATTTTTAAAATTTAGTATTTAAATTTTTAAATTTTAAAATTTAAAGTTTTAATAATGAAATTTTTAAAATTTAGTATTTAAATTTTTAAATTTTAAAATTTAAAATTTTAATAATTAAATTTTTAAAATTTAGTATTTAAATATTTAAATTTTAAAATTTAAAGATTTAATATTTAAAGTTTTAAAATTTAGTATTTAAATTTTTAAATTTTTAAATTTAAATTTTAATAATTAAAGTTTTAAAATTTAGTATTTAAAATTTTAAACTTTAAAATTTAAAGTTTTAATAATTAAATTTGTAAAATTTAGTATTTAAATTTTTAAATTTTTAAATTTAAAGTTATAATAATTAAATTTTTAAAATTTGTATTTAAATTTTTAAATTTTAAAATTTAAAGTTTTAATAATTAAATTTTTAAAACTTAATATTTAAAATTTAAAGTTTTAATAATTAAATTTTTAAAATTTATTATTTAAATTTTTAAATTTTAAAATTTAAAGTTTTAATAATTAAATTTTTAAAATTTGTATTTAAATTTTTAAATTTTAAAATTTAAAGTTTTAATAATTAAATTTTTAAAATTTAGTATTTAAATTTTTAAATTTTAAAATTTAAAGTTTTAACAAATAAATTTTTAAAATTTAGTATTTAAATTTTTAAATTTTAAAATTTAAAGTTTTAATAATTAAATTTTTAAAATTTAGTATTTAATTCTTAAAATTTAAAGTTATAATAATTAAATTTTTAAAATTTAGTATTTATGTTTTTAAATTTTAAAATTTAAAGTTTTAATAATTAAATTTTTAAAATTTAGTATTTAAATTTTTAAATTTTAAAGTTTGAAGTTTTAATAATTAAATTTTTAAAATTTAGTATTTAAATTATAAAATTTAAATTTTTAAATTTTAACATTTAAAATTTTAATAACTAAATTTTTAAAATTTAGTATTTAAATGTTTAAATTTTAAAATATAAAGTTTTAATAATTAAATTTTTAAAATTTAGTATTTAAATTTTAAAATTTTAAAATTTAAATTTTTAAATTTTAAAATTTAAAATTTCAATAATTAAATTTTTAAAATTTAGTATTTAAATTTTTAAATTTTAAAGTTTGAAGTTTTAATAATTAATTTTTAAAATTTAGTATTTAAATTTTAAAATTTAAATTTTTAAATTTTAAAATTTAAAATTCTAATAATTAAATTTTTAAAATTTAGTATTTAAATTTTTAAATTTTAAAATTTAAAGTTTTAATAATTAAATATTTAAAATTTGTATTTAAATTTATAAATTTTAAAATTATAATTTTAATAATTAAATTTTTAAAATTTAGTATTTAAATTTTTAAATTTTAAAATTTAAAGTTTTAATAATTAAATTTTTAAAATTTGTATTTAAATTTTTAAATTTTAAAATTTAAAGTTTTAATAATTAAATTTTTAAAATTTAGTATTTAAATTTTTAAATTTTAAAATTTAAAGTTTTAACAAATAAATTTTTAAAATTTAGTATTTAAATTTTTAAATTTTAAAATTTAAAGTTTTAATAATTAAATTTTTAAAATTTAGTATTTAAATTCTTAAAATTTAAAGTTATAATAATTAAATTTTTAAAATTTAGTATTTATGTTTTTAAATTTTAAAATTTAAAGTTTTAATAATTAAATTTTTAAAATTTAGTATTTAAATTTTTAAATTTTAAAGTTTGAAGTTTTAATAATTAAATTTTTAAAATTTAGTATTTAAATTATAAAATTTAAATTTTTAAATTTTAACATTTAAAATTTTAATAACTAAATTTTTAAAATTTAGTATTTAAATGTTTAAATTTTAAAATATAAAGTTTTAATAATTAAATTTTTAAAATTTAGTATTTAAATTTTAAAATTTTAAAATTTAAATTTTTAAATTTTAAAATTTAAAATTTCAATAATTAAATTTTTAAAATTTAGTATTTAAATTTTTAAATTTTAAAGTTTGAAGTTTTAATAATTAATTTTTAAAATTTAGTATTTAAATTTTAAAATTTAAATTTTTAAATTTTAAAATTTAAAATTCTAATAATTAAATTTTTAAAATTTAGTATTTAAATTTTTAAATTTTAAAATTTAAAGTTTTAATAATTAAATATTTAAAATTTGTATTTAAATTTATAAATTTTAAAATTATAATTTTAATAATTAAATTTTTAAAATTTAGTATTTAAATTTTTAAATTTTAAAATTATAATTTTAATAATTAAATTTTTAAAATTTAGTATTTAAATTTTTAAATTTTAAAGTTTAAAGTTTTAATAATTAAATTTTTAAAATTTAGTATTTAAATTTTAAAATTTAAATTTTTAAATTTTAATAATTAAATTTTTAAAATTTAGTATTTAAATTTTTAAATTTTAAAATTTAAAGTTTTAATAATTAAATTTTTAAAATTTGTATTTAAATTTATAAATTTTAAAATTATAATTTTAATAATTAAATTTTTAAAATTTAGTATTTAAATTTTTAAATTTTAAAGTTTGAAGTTTTAATAATTAATTTTTAAAATTTAGTATTTAAATTTTAAAATTTAAATTTTTAAATTTTAAAATTTAAAATTCTAATAATTAAATTTTTAAAATTTAGTATTTAAATTTTTAAATTTTAAAATTTAAAGTTTTAATAATTAAATATTTAAAATTTGTATTTAAATTTATAAATTTTAAAATTATAATTTTAATAATTAAATTTTTAAAATTTAGTATTTAAATTTTTAAATTTTAAAGTTTAAAGTTTTAATAATTAAATTTTTAAAATTTAGTATTTAAATTTTAAAATTTAAATTTTTAAATTTTAATAATTAAATTTTTAAAATTTAGTATTTAAATTTTTAAATTTTAAAATTTAAAGTTTTAATAATTAAATTTTTAAAATTTGTATTTAAATTTATAAATTTTAAAATTTAAAGTTTTAATAATTAAATTTTTAAATTTAGTATTTAAATTTTTAAATTTTAAAGTTTAGAGTTTTAATAATTAAATTTTTAAAATTTAGTATTTATATTTTAAAATTTAAATTTTTAAATTTTAAAATTTAAAATTTCAATAATTAAATTTTTAAAATTTAGTATTTAAATTTTTAAATTTTAAAATTTAAAGTTATAATAATTAAATTTTTAAAATTTAGTATATAAATTTTTAAATTTTAAAATTTAAAGTTTTAATAATTAAATTTTTAAAATGTAGTATTTAAATATTAAAATTTAAATTTTTAAATTTTAAAATTTAAAATTTTAATAATTAAATTTTTAAAATTTGTATTTAAATTTTTAAATTTTAAAGTTTAAAGTTTTAATAATTAAATTTTTAAAATTTAGTATTTAAATTTTTAAACTTTAAAATTTAAACTCTTAATAATTAAATTTTTAAAATTTAGTATTTAAATTTTTAAATTTTCACATTTAAAATTTTAATAATTAAATTTTTAAAATTTAGTATTTAAATATTTAAATTTTAAAATTTAAAGATTTAATATTTAAAGTTTTAAAATTTAGTATTTAAATTTTTAAATTTTTAAATTTAAATTTTAATAATTAAAGTTTTAAAATTTAGTATTTAAAATTTTAAACTTTAAAATTTAAAGTTTTAATAATTAAATTTTTAAAATTTAGTATTTAAATTTTTAAATTTTAAAATTTAAAGTTATAATAATTGAATTTTTAAAATTTGTATTTAAATTTTTAAATTTTAAAATTTAAAGTTTTAATAATTAAATTTTTAAAATTTAGTATTTTTAATTTAAAGTTTTAATAATTAAATTTTTAAAATTTAGTATTTAAATTTTTAAATTTTAAAATTTAAAGTTTTAATAATTAAATTTTTAAAATTTGTATTTAAATTTTTAAATTTTAAAATTTAAAGTTTTAATAATTAAATTTTTAAAATTTAGTATTTAAATTTTTAAATTTTAAAATTTAAAGTTTTAGCAATTAAATTTTTAAAATTTAGTATTTAAATTTTTAAATTTTAAAATTTAAAGTTTTAATAATTAAATTTTTAAAATTTAGTATTTAAATTTTTAAATTTTAAAATTTAAATTTTAATAAATAAAGTTTTAAAATTTAGTATTTAAAATTTTATACTTTAAAATTTAAAGTTGTAATAATTAAATTTTTAACATTTAGTATTTAAATTTTTAAATTTTTAAATTTAAAGTTTTAATAATTAAATTTTTAAAATTTGTATTTAAATTTTTAAATTTTAAAATTTAAAGTTTTAATAATTAAATTTTTAAAATTTAGTATTAAAATTTTTAAATTTTAAAATTTAAAGTTTTAACAATTAAATTTTTAAAATTTAGTATTTAAATTTTTAAATTTTAAAATTTAAAAGTTTTAATAATTAAATTTTTAAAATTTAGTATTTAAATTTTTAAAATTTAAAGTTTTAATAATTAAATTTTTAAAATTTAGTATTTAAGTTTTTAAATTTTAAAATTTAAAGTTTTATTAATTAAATTTTTAAAATTTAGTATTTTAATTTTTAAATTTTAAAGTTTGAAGTTTTAATAATTAAATTTTTAAAATTTAGTATTTAAATTTTAAAATTTAAATTTTTAAATTTTAACATTTAAAATTTTAATAACTAAATTTTTAAAATTTAGTATTTAAATTTTTAAATTTTAAAATTTGAATTTTTAAATTTTAAAATTTAAAATTTCAATAATTAAATTTTTAAAATTTAGTATTTAAATTTTTAAATTTTAAAATTTAAAGTTTTAATAATGAAATTTTTAAAATTTAGTATTTAAATTTTTAAATTTTAAAATTTAAAGGTTTAATAATTAAATTTTTAAAATTTGTATTTAAATTTTAAAATTTTAAAATTTAAAATTTTAATAATTAAATTTTTAAAATTTAGTATTTAAATTTTTAAACTTTAAAATTTAAAGTTTTAATAATTAAATTTTTAAAATTTAGTATTTAAATTTTTAAATTTAAAACTTTAATAATTAAATTTTTAAAAGTTAGTATTTAAATTTTTAAATTTTAAAATTTAAAGTTTTAATAATTAAATTTTTAGAATTTAGTATTTAAATTTTTAAATTTTAAAATTTAAAGTTTTAATATTTAAATTTTTAAAATTTAGTATTTAAATTTTTAAATATTAAAATTTATAGTTATAATAATTAAATATTTAAAATTTAGTATTTAAATTTTAAAATTTAAATTTTTAAATTTTAAAATTTAAAATTTTAATAATTAAATTTTTAAAATTTAGTATTTAAATTTTTAAATTTTAATATTTAAAGTTTTAATAATGAAATTTTTAAAATTTAGTATTTAAATTTTTAAATTTTAAAATTTAAAATTTTAATAATTAAATTTTTAAAATTTAGTATTTAAATCTTTAAATTTTAAAATTTAAAGATTTAATATTTAAAGTTTTAAAATTTAGTATTTCAATTTTTAAATTTTTAAATTTAAATTTTAATAATTAAAGTTTTAAAATTTAGTATTTAAAATTTTAAACTTTAAAATTTAAAGTTTTAATAATTAAATTTTTAAAATTTAGTATTTAAATTTTTAAATTTTAAAATTTAAAGTTATAATAATTGAATTTTTAAAATTTGTATTTAAATTTTTAAATTTTAAAATTTAAAGTTTTAATAATTAAATTTTTAAAATTTAGTATTTTTAATTTAAAGTTTTAATAATTAAATTTTTAAAATTTAGTATTTAAATTTTTAAATTTTAAAATTTAAAGTTTTAATAATTAAATTTTTAAAATTTGTATTTAAATTTTTAAATTTTAAAATTTAAAGTTTTAATAATTAAATTTTTAAAATTTAGTATTTAAATTTTTAAATTTTAAAATTTAAAGTTTTAACAATTAAATTTTTAAAATTTAGTATTTAAATTTTTAAATTTTAAAATTTAAAGTTTTAATAATTAAATTTTTAAAATTTAGTATTTAAATTTTTAAATTTTAAAATTTAAATTTTAATAAATAAAGTTTTAAAATTTAGTATTTAAAATTTTATACTTTAAAATTTAAAGTTGTAATAATTAAATTTTTAACATTTAGTATTTAAATTTTTAAATTTTAAAATTTAAAGTTTTAATAATTAAATTTTTAAAATTTGTATTTAAATTTTTAAATTTTAAAATTTAAAGTTTTAATAATTAAATTTTTAAAATTTAGTATTAAAATTTTTAAATTTTAAAATTTAAAGTTTTAACAATAAAATTTTTAAAATTTAGTATTTAAATTTTTAAATTTTAAAATTTAAAAGTTTTAATAATTAAATTTTTAAAATTTAGTATTTAAATTTTTAAAATTTAAAGTTTTAATAATTAAATTTTTAAAATTTAGTATTTAAGTTTTTAAATTTTAAAATTTAAAGTTTTATTAATTAAATTTTTAAAATTTAGTATTCAAATTTTTAAATTTTAAAGTTTGAAGTTTTAATAATTAAATTTTTAAAATTTAGTATTTAAATTTTAAAATTTAAATTTTTAAATTTTAACATTTAAAATTTTAATAACTAAATTTTTAAAATTTAGTATTTAAATTTTTAAATTTTAAAATTTGAATTTTTAAATTTTAAAATTTAAAATTTCAATAATTAAATTTTTAAAATTTAGTATTTAAATTTTTAAATTTTAAAATTTAAAGTTTTAATAATGAAATTTTTAAAATTTAGTATTTAAATTTTTAAATTTCAAAATTTAAAGGTTTAATAATTAAATTTTTAAAATTTGTATTTAAATTTTAAAATTTTAAAATTTAAAATTTTAATAATTAAATTTTTAAAATTTAGTATTTAAATTTTTATACTTTAAAATTTAAAGTTTTAATAATTAAATTTTTAAAATTTAGTATTTAAATTTTTAAATTTAAAACTTTAATAATTAAATTTTTAAAAGTTAGTATTTAAATTTTTAAATTTTAAAATTTAAAGTTTTAATAATTAAATTTTTAGAATTTAGTATTTAAATTTTTAAATTTTAAAATTTAAAGTTTTAATATTTAAATTTTTAAAATTTAGTATTTAAATTTTTAAATATTAAAATTTATAGTTATAATAATTAAATATTTAAAATTTAGTATTTAAATTTTAAAATTTAAATTTTTAAATTTTAAAATTTAAAATTTTAATAATTAAATTTTTAAAATTTAGTATTTAAATTTTTAAATTTTAAAATTTAAAGTTTTAATAATGAAATTTTTAAAATTTAGTATTTAAATTTTTAAATTTTAAAATTTAAAATTTTAATAATTAAATTTTTAAAATTTAGTATTTAAATATTTAAATTTTAAAATTTAAAGATTTAATATTTAAAGTTTTAAAATTTAGTATTTCAATTTTTAAATTTTTAAATTTAAATTTTAATAATTAAAGTTTTAAAATTTAGTATTTAAAATTTTAAACTTTAAAATATAAAGTTTTAATAATTAAATTTTTAAAATTTAGTATTTAAATTTTTAAATTTTAAAATTTAAAGTTATAATAATTGAATTTTTCAAATTTGTATTTAAATTTTTAAATTTTAAAATTTAAAGTTTTAATAATTAAATTTTTAAAATTTAGTATTTTTAATTTAAAGTTTTAATAATTAAATTTTTATAATTTAGTATTTAAATTTTTAAATTTTAAAATTTAAAGTTTTAATAATTAAATTTTTAAAATTTGTATTTAAATTTTTAAATTTTAAAATTTAAAGTTTTAATAATTAAATTTTTAAAATTTAGTATTTAAATTTTTAAATTTTAAAATTTAAAGTTTTAACAATTAAATTTTTAAAATTTAGTATTTAAATTTTTAAATTTTAAAATTTAAAGTTTTAATAATTAAATTTTTAAAATTTAGTATTTAAATTTTTAAATTTTAAAATTTAAATTTTAATAAATAAAGTTTTAAAATTTAGTATTTAAAATTTTATACTTTAAAATTTAAAGTTGTAATAATTAAATTTTTAACATTTAGTATTTAAATTTTTAAATTTTAAAATTTAAAGTTTTAATAATTAAATTTTTAAAATTTGTATTTAAATTTTTAAATTTTAAAATTTAAAGTTTTAATAATTAAATTTTTAAAATTTAGTATTAAAATTTTTAAATTTTAAAATTTAAAGTTTTAACAATTAAATTTTTAAAATTTAGTATTTAAATTTTTAAATTTTAAAATTTAAAGTTTTAATAATTAAATTTTTAAAATTTAGTATTTAAATTTTTAAATTTTAAAATTTAAAGTTTTAACAATTAAATTTTTAAAATTTAGTATTTAAATTTTTAAATTTTAAAATTTAAAAGTTTTAATAATTAAATTTTTAAAATTTAGTATTTAAATTTTTAAAATTTAAAGTTTTAATAATTAAATTTTTAAAATTTAGTATTTAAGTTTTTAAATTTTAAAATTTAAAGTTTTATTAATTAAATTTTTAAAATTTAGTATTTAAATTTTTAAATTTTAAAGTTTGAAGTTTTAATAATTAAATTTTTAAAATTTAGTATTTAAATTTTAAAATTTAAATTTTTAAATTTTAACATTTAAAATTTTAATAACTAAATTTTTAAAATTTAGTATTTAAATTTTTAAATTTTAAAATTTAAATTTTTAAATTTTAAAATTTAAAATTTCAATAATTAAATTTTTAAAATTTAGTATTTAAATTTTTAAATTTTAAAATTTAAAGTTTTAATAATGAAATTTTTAAAATTTAGTATTTAAATTTTTAAATTTTAAAATTTAAAGGTTTAATAATTAAATTTTTAAAATTTGTATTTAAATTTTAAAATTTTAAAATTTAAAATTTTAATAATTAAATTTTTAAAATTTAGTATTTAAATTTTTAAACTTTAAAATTTAAAGTTTTAATAATTAAATTTTTAAAATTTAGTATTTAAATTTTTAAATTTAAAACTTTAATAATTAAATTTTTAAAAGTTAGTATTTAAATTTTTAAATTTTAAAATTTAAAGTTTTAATAATTAAATTTTTAGAATTTAGTATTTAAATTTTTAAATTTTAAAATTTAAAGTTTTAATATTTAAATTTTTAAAATTTAGTATTTAAATTTTTAAATATTAAAATTTATAGTTATAATAATTAAATATTTAAAATTTAGTATTTAAATTTTAAAATTTAAATTTTTAAATTTTAAAATTTAAAATTTTAATAATTAAATTTTTAAAATTTAGTATTTATATTTTTAAATTTTAAAATTTAAAGTTTTAATAATGAAATTTTTAAAATTTAGTATTTAAATTTTTAAATTTTAAAATTTAAAATTTTAATAATTAAATTTTTAAAATTTAGTATTTAAATATTTAAATTTTAAAATTTAAAGATTTAATATTTAAAGTTTTAAAATTTAGTATTTCAATTTTTAAATTTTTAAATTTAAATTTTAATAATTAAAGTTTTAAAATTTAGTATTTAAAATTTTAAACTTTAAAATTTAAAGTTTTAATAATTAAATTTTTAAAATTTAGTATTTAAATTTTTAAATTTTTAAATTTAAAGTTATAATAATTAAATTTTTAAAATTTGTATTTAAATTTTTAAATTTTAAAATTTAAAGTTTTAATAATTAAATTTTTAAAATTTAGTATTTAAAATTTAAAGTTTTAATAATTAAATTTTTAAAATTTATTATTTAAATTTTTAAAATTTAAAATTTAAAGTTTTAATAATTAAATTTTTAAAATTTGTATTTAAATTTTTAAATTTTAAAATTTAAAGTTTTAATAATTAAATTTTTAAAATTTAGTATTTAAATTCTTAAAATTTAAAGTTATAATAATTAAATTTTTAAAATTTAGCATTTATGTTTTTAAATTTTAAAATTTAAAGTTTTAGTAATTAAATTTTTAAAATTTAGTATTTAAATTTTTAAATTTTAAAGTTTGAAGTTTTAATAATTAAATTTTTAAAATTTAGTATTTAAATTATAAAATTTAAATTTTTAAATTTTAACATTTAAAATTTTAATAAATAAATTCTTAAAATTTAGTATTTAAATGTTTAAATTTTAAAATATAAAGTTTTAATAATTAAATTTTTAAAATTTAGTATTTAAATTTTTAAATTTTAAAATTTAAATTTTTAAATTTTAAAATTTAAAATTTCAATAATTAAATTTTTAAAATTTAGTATTTAAGTTTTTAAATTTTAAAATTTAAAGTTTTAATAATTAAATTTTTAAAATTTAGTATTTAAATTTTTAAATTTTAAAGTTTGAAGTTTTAATAATTAATTTTTAAAATTTAGTATTTAAATTTTAAAATTTAAATTTTTAAATTTTAAAATTTAAAGTTTTAATAATTAAATTTTTAAAATTTAGTATTTAAATTTTTAAATTATAAAATTTAAAGTTTTAATAATTAAATTTTTAAATTTAGTATTTAAATTTTTAAATTTTAAAGTTTAGAGTTTTAATAATTAAATTTTTAAAATTTAGTATTTAAATATTAAAATTTAAATTTTTAAATTCTAAAATTTAAAATTTCAATAATTAAATTTTTAAAATTTAGTATTTAAATTTTTAAATTTTAAAATTTAAAGTTATAATAATTAAATTTTTAAAATTTAGTATTTAAATTTTTAAATTTTAAAATTTAAAGTTTTAATAATTAAATTTTTAAAATGTAGTATTTAAATATTAAAATTTAAATTTTTAAATTTTAAAATTTAAAATTTTAATAATTAAATTTTTAAAATTTGTATTTAAATTTTTAAATTTTAAAATTTAAAGTTTTAATAATTAAATTTTTAAAATTTAGTATTTAAATTTTTAAATTTTAAAATTTAAAGTGTTAATAATTAAATTTTTAAAATTTAGTATTTAAATTTTTAAATTTTAAAATTTAAAGTTTTAATAATTAAATTTTTAAAATTTTTATTTAAATTTTTAAATTTTAAAATTTAAAATTTTAATAATTAAATTTTTAAAATTTAGTATTTAAATTTTTAAATTTTAAAATTTAAAGGTTTAATAATTAAATTTTTAAAATTTGTATTTAAATTTTTAAATTTTAAAATTTAAAGTTTTAATAATTAAATTTTTAAAATTTAGTATTTAAATTTTTAAACTTTAAAATTTAAACTTTTAATAATTAAATTTTTAAAATTTAGTATTTAAATTTTTAAATTTTCAAATTTAAAGTTTTAATAATTAAATTTTTAAAATTTGGTATTTAAATTTTTAAATTTAAAACTTTAATAATTAAATTTTTAAAATTTAGTATTTAAATTTTTAAATTTTAAAATTTAAAGTTTTAGTAATTAAATTTTAAGAATTTAGTATTTAAATTTTTAAATTTTAAAATTTAAAGTTTTAATATTTAAATTTTTAAAATTTAGTATTTAAATTTTTAAATTTTAAAATTTAAAGTTATAATAATTAAATATTTAAAATTTAGTATTTAAATTTTAAAATTTAAAGTTTTAATAATGAAATTTTTAAAATTTAGTATTTAAATTTTTAAATTATAAATTTAAAATTTTAATGATTAAATTTTTAAAATTTAGTATTTAAATATTTAAATTTTAAAATTTAAAGATTTAATATTTAAAGTTTTAAAATTTAGTATTTAAATTTTTAAATTTTTAAATTTAATATTTAATAATTAAAGTTTTAAAATTTAGTATTTAAAATTTTAAACTTTAAAATTTAAAGTTTTAATAATTAAATTTTTAAAATTTAGTATTTAAATTTTTAAATTTTAAAATTTAAAGTTATAATAATTAAATTTTTAAAATTTGTATTTAAATTTTTAAATTTTAAAATTTAAAGTTTTAATAATTAAATTTTTAAAATTTAGTATTTAAAATTTAAAGTTTTAATAATTAAATTTTTAAAATTTAGTATTTAAATTTTTAAATTTTAAAATTTAAAGTTTTAATAATTAAATTTTTAAAATTTGTATTTAAATTTTTAAATTTTAAAATTTAAATACAAATTTAAATACTAAAAATTAAATTAAAAAATTAAAAAATTAATTAAATATTTAAATTTATTTATTTTAATAATTAAATTTTTAAAATTTAGTATCTAAATTTTTAAATTTTAAAATTTAAAGTTTTAATAATTAAATTTTTAAAATTTAGTATTTAAATTTTTAAAATTTAATGTTATGATAATTAAATTTTTAAAATTTAGTATTTAAATATTTAAAATTTAAAATTTAAAGATTTAATATTTAAAGTTTTAAAATTTAGTATTTAAATTTTTAAATTTTAAAATTTAAATTTTAATAAATAAAGTTTTAAAATTTAGTATTTAAAATTTTAAACTTTAAAATTTAAAGTTTTAATAATTAAATTTTTAAAATTTAGTATTTAGATTTTTAAATTTTAAAATTTAAAGTTATAATAATTAAATTTTTAAAATTTGTATTTAAATTTTTAAATTTTAAAATTTAAAGTTTTAATAATTAAATGTTTAAAATTTAGTATTTAAATTTTTAAATTTTAAAATTTAAATTTTTAAAATTTAGTATTTAAATTTTTAAATTTTAAAATTTAAAGTTTTAATAATTAAATTTTTAAAATTTGTATTTAAATTTTTAAATTTTAAAATTTAAATACAAATTTAAATACTAAAAATTAAATTAAAAAATTAAAAAATTAATTAAATTTTTAAATTTATTTATTTTAATAATTAAATTTTTAAAATTTAGTATGTAAATTTTTAAATTTTAAAATTAAAATTTTAATAATTAAATTTTTAAAATTTAGTATTAAAATTTTTAAAATTTAATGTTATAATAATTAAATTTTTAAAATTTAGTATTTAAATATTTAAAATTTAAAATTTAAAGATTTAATATTTAAAGTTTTAAAATTTAGTATTTAAATTTTTAAATTTTAAAATTTAAATTTTAATAAATAAAGTTTTAAAATTTAGTATTTAAAATTTTAAACTTTAAAGTTTAAAGTTTTAATAATTAAATTTTTAAAATTTAGTATTTAGATTTTTAAATTTTAAAATTTAAAGTTATAATAATTAAATTTTTAAAATTTGTATTTGAATTTTTAAATTTTAAAATTTAAAGTTTTAATAATTAAATTTTTAAAATTTAGTATTTAAATTTTTAAATTTTAAAATTTAAATTTTTAAAATTTAGTGTTTAAATTTTTAAATTTTAAAATTTAAAGTTTTAATAATTAAATTTTTAAAATTTGTATTTAAATTTTTAAATTTTAAAATTTAAATACAAATTTAAATACTAAAAATTAAATTAAAAAATTAAAAAATTAATTAAATTTTTAAATTTATTTATTTTAATAATTAAATTTTTAAAATTTAGTATCTAAATTTTTAAATTTTAAAATTTAAAGTTTTAATAATTAAATTTTTAAAATTTAGTATTTAAATTTTTAAAATTTAATGTTATAATAATTAAATTTTTAAAATTTAGTATTTAAATATTTAAAATTTAAAATTTAAAGATTTAATATTTAAAGTTTTAAAATTTAGTATTTAAATTTTTAAATTTTAAAATTTAAATTTTAATAAATAAAGTTTTAAAATTTAGTATTTAAAATTTTAAACTTTAAAATTTAAAGCTTTAATAATTAAATTTTTAAAATTTAGTATTTAGATTTTTAAATTTTAAAATTTAAAGTTTTAATAATTAAATTTTTAAAATTTAGTATTTAGATTTTTAAATTTTAAAATTTAAAGTTTTAATAATTAAATTTTTAAAATTTAGTATTTAAATTTTTAAATTTTAAAATTTAAAGTTTTAACAATTAATTTTTAAAATTTAGTATTTAAATTTTTAAATTTTAAAATTTAAAGTTTTAACAATTAAATTTTTAAAATTTAGTATTTAAATTTTTAAATTTTAAAATTTAAAGTTTTAATAATTAAATTTTTAAAATTTAGTATTTAAATTTTTAAAATTTAAAGTTATAATAATTAAATTTTTAAAATTTAGTATTTAAATATTTAAAATTTAAAATTTAAAGATTTAATATTTAAAGTTTTAAAATTTAGTATTTAAATTTTTAAATTTTAAAATTTAAATTTTAATAAATAAAGTTTTAAAATTTAGTATTTAAAATTTTAAACTTTAATATTTAAAGTTTTAATAATTAAATTTTTAAAATTTAGTATTTAGATTTTTAAATTTTAAAATTTAAAGTTTTAATAATTAAATTTTTAAAATTTGTATTTAAATTTTTAAATTTTAAAATTTAAATTTTAATAATTAAATTTTTAAAATTTAGTATTTAAATTTTTAAATTTTAAAATTTAAAGTTTTAATAATTAAATTTTTAAAATTTAGTATTTAAATTTTTAAATTTTAAAATTTAAAGTTTTAACAATTAAATTTTTAAAATTTAGTATTTAAATTTTTAAATTTTAAAATTTAAAGTTTTAATAATTAAATTTTTAAAATTTAGTATTTAAATTTTTAAAATTTAAAGTTTTAATAATTAAATTTTTAAAATTTAGTATTTAAGTTTTTAAATTTTAAAATTTAAAGTTTTATTAATTAAATTTTTAAAATTTGGTATTTAAATTTTTAATTTTAAAGTTTGAAGTTTTAATAATTAAATTTTTAAAATTTAGTATTTAAATTTTAAAATTTAAATTTTTAAATTTTAACATTTAAAATTTTAATAACTAAATTTTTAAAATTTAGTATTTAAATTTTTAAATTTTAAAATTTGAATTTTTAAATTTTAAAATTTAAAATTTCAATAATTAAATTTTTAAAATTTAGTATTTAAGTTTTTAAATTTTAAAATTTAAAGTTTTAATAATTAAATTTTTAAAATTTATTATTTAAATTTTTAAATTTTAAAGTTTGAAGTTTTAATAATTAATTTTTAAAATTTAGTATTTAAATTTTAAAATTTAAATTTTTAAATTTTAAAATTTAAAATTTTAATAATTAAATTTTTAAAATTTAGTATTTAAATTTTTAAATTTTAAAGTTTAGAGTTTTAATAATTAAATTTTTAAAATTTAGTATTTAGATATTAAAATTTAAATTTTTAAATTTTAAAATTTAAAGTTTTAATAATTAAATTTTTAAAATGTAGTATTTAAATTTTAAAATTTAAATTTTTAAATTTTAAAATTTAAAATTTTAATAATTAAATTTTTAAAATTTAGTATTTAAATTTTTAAATTTTAAAATATAAAGTTTTAATAATGAAATTTTTAAAATTTAGTATTTATGTTTTTAAATTTTAAAATTTAAAGTTTTAATAATTAAATTTTTAAAATTTAGTATTTAAATTTTTAAATTTTAAAGTTTGAAGTTTTAATAATTAAATTTTTAAAATTTAGTATTTAAATTATAAAATTTAAATTTTTAAATTTTAACATTTAAAATTTTAATAACTAAATTTTTAAAATTTAGTATTTAAATTTTTAAATTTTAAAATATAAAGTTTTAATAATTAAATTTTTAAAATTTAGTATTTAAATTTTTAAATTTTAAGATTTAAATTTTTAAATTTAAAATTTAGTATTTAAATTTTTAAATTTTAAAATTTAAAGTTATAATAATTAAATTTTTAAAATTTAGTATTTATGTTTTTAAATTTTAAAATTTAAAGTTTTAATAATAAAATTTTTAAAATTTAGTATTTAAATTTTTAAATTTTAAAGTTTGAAGTTTTAATAATTAAATTTTTAAAATTTAATATTTAAATTATAAAATTTAAATTTTTAAATTTTAACATTTAAAATTTTAATAACTAAATTTTTAAAATTTAGTATTTAAATTTTTAAATTTTAAAATATAAAGTTTTAATAATTAAATTTTTAAAATTTAGTATTTAAATTTTTAAATTTTAAAATTTAAATTTTTAAATTTTAAAATTTAAAATTTCAATAATTAAATTTTTAAAATTTAGTATTTAAGTTTTTAAATTTTAAAATTTAAAGTTTTAATAATAAAATTTTTAAAATTTAGTATTTAAATTTTTAAATTTTAAAGTTTGAAGATTTAATAATTAATTTTTAAAATTTAGTATTTAAATTTTAAAATTTAAATTTTTAAATTTTAAAATTTAAAACTTTAATAATTAAATTTTTAAAATTTAGTATTTAAATTTTTAAATTTTAAAATTTAAAGTTTTAATAATTAAATATTTAAAATTTGTATTTAAATTTATAAATTTTAAAATTTAAAGTTTTAATAATTAAATTTTTAAAATTTAGTATTTAAATTTTTAAATTTTAAAGTTTAAAGTTTTAATAATTAAATTTTTAAAATTTAGTATTTAAAATTTAAAGTTTTAATAATTAAATTTTTAAAATTTAGTATTTAAATTTTTAAATTTTAAAATTTAAAGTTTTAATAATTAAATTTTTAAAATTTGTATTTAAATTTTTAAATTTTAAAATTTAAATACAAATTTAAATACTAAAAATTAAATTAAAAAATTAAAAAATTAATTAAATTTTTAAATTTATTTATTTTAATAATTAAATTTTTAAAATTTAGTATCTAAATTTTTAAATTTTAAAATTTAAAGTTTTAATAATTAAATTTTTAAAATTTAGTATTTAAATTTTTAAATTTTAAAATTTAAAGTTTTAACAATTAAATTTTTAAAATTTAGTATTTAAATTTTTAAATTTTAAAATTTAAAGTTTTAACAATTAAATTTTTAAAATTTAGTATTTAAATTTTTAAATTTTAAAATTTAAAGTTTTAATAATTAAATTTTTAAAATTTGTATTTAAATTTTTAAATTTTAAAATTTAAAGTTTTAATAATTAAATTTTTAAAATTTAGTATTTAAATTTTTAAATTTTAAAATTTAAAGTTTTAACAATTAAATTTTTAAAATTTAGTATTTAAATTTTTAAATTTTAAAATTTAAAGTTTTAATAATTAAATTTTTAAAATTTAGTATTTAAATTTTTAAAATTTAAAGTTTTAATAATTAAATTTTCAAAATTTAGTATTTAAGTTTTTAAATTTTAAAATTTAAAGTTTTATTAATTAAATTTTTAAAATTTAGTATTTAAATTTTTAATTTTAAAGTTTGAAGTTTTAATAATTAAATTTTTAAAATTTAGTATTTAAATTTTAAAATTTAAATTTTTAAATTTTAACATTTAAAATTTTAATAACTAAATTTTTAAAATTTATTATTTAAATTTTTAAATTTTAAAATTTGAATTTTTAAATTTTAAAATTTAAAATTTCAATAATTAAATTTTTAAAATTTAGTATTTAAGTTTTTAAATTTTAAAATTTAAAGTTTTAATAATTAAATTTTTAAAATTTATTTTTAAATTTTTAAATTTTAAAGTTTGAAGTTTTAATAATTAATTTTTAAAATTTAGTATTTAAATTTTAAAATTTAAATTTTTAAATTTTAAAATTTAAAATTTTAATAATTAAATTTTTAAAATTTAGTATTTAAATTTTTAAATTTTAAAGTTTAGAGTTTTAATAATTAAATTTTTAAAATTTAGTATTTAAATTTTTAAAATGTAGTATTTAAATTTTAAAATTTAAATTTTTAAATTTTAAAATTTAAAATTTTAATAATTAAATTTTTAAAATTTAGTATTTAAATTTTTAAATTTTAAAATATAAAGTTTTAATAATGAAATTTTTAAAATTTAGTATTTAAATTTTTAAATTTTAAAATATAAAGTTTTAATAATTAAATTTTTAAAATTTAGTATTTAAATTTTTAAATTTTAAGATTTAAATTTTTAAATTTAAAATTTAGTATTTAAATTTTTAAATTTTAAAATTTAAAGTTATAATAATTAAATTTTTAAAATTTAGTATTTATGTTTTTAAATTTTAAAATTTAAAGTTTTAATAATAAAATTTTTAAAATTTAGTATTTAAATTTTTAAATTTTAAAGTTTGAAGTTTTAATAATTAAATTTTTAAAATTTAGTATTTAAATTATAAAATTTAAATTTTTAAGTTTTAACATTTAAAATTTTAATAACTAAATTTTTAAAATTTAGTATTTAAATTTTTAAATTTTAAAATATAAAGTTTTAATAATTAAATTTTTAAAATTTAGTATTTAAATTTATAAATTTTAAAATTTAAATTTTTAAATTTTAAAATTTAAAATTTCAATAATTAAATTTTTAAAATTTAGTATTTAAGTTTTTAAATTTTAAAATTTAAAGTTTTAATAATTAAATTTTTAAAATTTAGTATTTAAATTTTTAAATTTTAAAGTTTGAAGATTTAATAATTAATTTTTAAAATTTAGTATTTAAATTTTAAAATTTAAATTTTTAAATTTTAAAATTTAAAATTTTAATAATTAAATTTTTAAAATTTAGTATTTAAATTTTTAAATTTTAAAATTTAAAGTTTTAATAATTAAATATTTAAAATTTGTATTTAAATTTATAAATTTTAAAATTTAAAGTTTTAATAATTAAATTTTTAAAATTTAGTATTTAAATTTTTAAATTTTAAAGTTTAAAGTTTTAATAATTAAATTTTTAAAATTTAGTATTTAAATTTTAAAATTTAAATTTTTAAATTTTAATAATTAAATTTTTAAAATTTAGTATTTAAATTTTTAAATTTTAAAATTTAAAGTTTTAATAATTAAATTTTTAAAATTTGTATTTAAATTTATAAATTTTAAAATTTAAAGTTTTAATAATTAAATTTTTAAATTTAGTATTTAAATTTTTAAATTTTAAAGTTTAGAGTTTTAATAATTAAATTTTTAAAATTTAGTATTTAAATTTTAAAATTTAAATTTTTAAATTTTAAAATTTAAAGTTATAATAATTAAATTTTTAAAATTTAGTATTTAAACTTTTAAATTTTAAAATTTAAAGTTTTAATAATTAAATTTTTTAAATGTAGTATTTAAATATTAAAATTTAAATTTTTAAATTTAAAATTTTAATAATTAAATTTTTAAAATTTAGTATTTAAATTTTTAAATTTTAAAATATAAAGTTTTAATAATGAAATTTTTAAAATTTAGTATTTAAATTTTTAAATTTTAAAATTTAAAATTTTAATAATTAAATTTTTAAAATTTAGTATTTAAATATTTAAATTTTAAAATTTAATGATTTAATATTTAAAGTTTTAAAATTTAGTATTTAAATTTTTAAATTTTAAAATTTAAAGTTATAATAATTAAATTTTTAAAATTTAGTATTTAAATTTTTAAATTTTAAAATTTAAAGTTTTAATAATTAAATTTTTAAAATGTAGTATTTAAATTTTAAAATTTAAATTTTTAAATTTTAAAATTTAAAATTTTAATAATTAAATTTTTAAAATTTAGTATTTAAATTTTTAAATTTTAAAATATAAAGTTTTAATAATGAAATTTTTAAAATTTAGTATTTAAATTTTTAAATTTTAAAATTTAAAATTTTAATAATTAAATTTTTAAAATTTCGTATTTAAATATTTAAATTTTAAAATTTAAAGATTTAATATTTAAAGTTTTAAAATTTAGTATTTAAATTTTTAAATTTTAACATTTAAATTTTAATAATTAAAGTTTTAAAATTTATTATTTAAAATTTTAAACTTTAAAATTTAAAGTTTTAATAATTAAATTTTTAAAATTTGTATTTAAATTTATAAATTTTAAAATTTAAAATTTTAATAATTAAATTTTTAAAATTTAGTATTTAAATTTTTAAATTTTAAAGTTTAGAGTTTTAATAATTAAATTTTTAAAATTTAGTATTTAAATTTTAAAATTTAAATTTTTAAATTTTAAAATTTAAAATTTTAATAATTAAATTTTTAAAATTTAGTATTTAAATTTTTAAATTTTAAAATTTAAAGTTATAATAATTAAATTTTTAAAATTTAGTATTTAAATTTTTAAATTTTAAAATTTAAAGTTTTAATAATTAAATTTTTAAAATGTAGTATTTAAATTTTAAAATTTAAATTTTTAAATTTTAAAATTTAAAATTTTAATAATTAAATTTTTAAAATTTAGTATTTAAATTTTTAAATTTTAAAATATAAAGTTTTAATAATGAAATTTTTAAAATTTAGTATTTAAATTTTTAAATTTTAAAATTTAAAATTTGAATAATTAAATTTTTAAAATTTCGTATTTAAATATTTAAATTTTAAAATTTAAAGATTTAATATTTAAAGTTTTAAAATTTAGTATTTAAATTTTTAAATTTTAACATTTAAATTTTAATAATTAAAGTTTTAAAATTTAGTATTTAAAATTTTAAACTTTAAAATTTAAAGTTTTAATAATTAAATTTTTAAAATTTAGTATTTAAATTTTTAAATTTTAAAGTTTGAAGTTTTAATAATTAAATTTTTAAAATTTAGTATTTAAATTTTAAAATTTAAATTTTTAAATTTTAACATTTAAAATTTTAATAACCAAATTTTTAAAATTTAGTATTTAAATTTTTAAATTTTAAAATTTGAATTTTTAAATTTTAAAATTTAAAATTTCAATAATTAAATTTTTAAAATTTAGTATTTAAATTTTTAAATTTTAAAATTTAAAGTTTTAATAATTAAATTTTTAAAATTTAGTATTTAAATTTTTAAATTTTAAAATTTAAAGGTTTAATAATTAAATTTTTAAAATTTGTATTTAAATTTTAAAATTTTAAAATTTAAAGTTTTAATAATTAAATTTTTAAATTTAGTATTTAAATTTTTAAACTTTAAAATTTAAAGTTTTAATAATTAAATTTTTAAAATTTAGTATTTAAATTTTTAAATTTTCAAATTTAAAGTTTTAATAATTAAATTTTTAAAATTTAGTATTTAAATTTTTAAATTTAAAACTTTAATAATTAAATTTTTAAAATTTAGTATTTAAATTTTTAAATTTTAAAATTTAAAGTTTTAATAATTAAATTTTTAGAATTTAGTATTTAAATTTTAAATTTTAAAATTTAAAGTTTTAATATTTAAATTTTTAAAATTTAGTATTTAAATTTTTAAATTTTAAAATTTAAAGTTTTAATAATTAAATATTTAAAATTTAGTATTTAAATTTTAAAATTTAAATTTTTAAATTTTAAAATTTAAAATTTTAATAATTAAATTTTTAAAATTTAGTATTTAAATTTTTAAATTTTAAAATTTAAAGTTTTAATAATGAAATTTTTAAAATTTAGTATTTAAATTTTTAAATTTTAAAATTTAAAATTTTAATAATTAAATTTTTAAAATTTAGTATTTAAATATTTAAATTTTAAAATTTAAAGATTTAATATTTAAAGTTTTAAAATTTAGTATTTAAATTTTTAAATTTTTAAATTTAAATTTTAATAATTAAAGTTTTAAAATTTAGTATTTAAAATTTTAAACTTTAAAATTTAAAGTTTTAATAATTAAATTTTAAAAATTTAGTATTTAAATTTTTAAATTTTAAAATTTAAAGTTTTAATAATTAAATTTTTAAAATTTAGTATTTAAAATTTAAAGTTTTAATTATTAAATTATTAAAATTTAGTATTTAAATTTTTAAATTTTAATATTTAAAGTTTTAATAATTAAATATTTGAAATTTGTATTTAAATTTTTAAACTTTAAAATTTAAAGTTTTAATAATTAAATTTTTAAAATTTGTATTTAAATTTATAAATTTTAAAATTTAAAGTTTTAATAATTAAATTTTTAAAATTTAGTATTTAAATTTTTAAATTTTAAAGTTTAGAGTTTTAATAATTAAATTTTTAAAATTTAGTATTTAAATTTTAAAATTTAAATTTTTAAATTTTAAAATTTAAAATTTTAATAATTAAATTTTTAAAATGTAGTATTTAAATTTTAAAATTTAAATTTTTAAATTTTAAAATTTAAAATTTTAATAATTAAATTTTTAAAATTTAGTATTTAAAAATTTGAATTTTAAAATTTAAAGATTTAATATTTAAAGTTTTAAAATTTAGTATTTAAAATTTAAATTTTTAAATTTAAATTTTAATAATTAAAGTTTTAAAATTTAGAATTTAAAATTTTAAACTTTAAAATTTAAAGTTTTAATAATTAAATTTTTAAAATTTAGTATTTAAATTTTTAAATTTTAAAATTTAAAGTTTTAAAATTAAATTTTTAAAATTTAGTATTTAAAATTTAAAGTTTTAATTATTAAATTTTTAAAATTTAGTATTTAAATTTTTAAATTTTAAAATTTAAAGTTTTAATAATTAAATTTTTAAAATTTAGTATTTAAATTTTTAAATTTTAAAATTTAAAGTTTTAAAATTAAATTTTTAAAATTTAGTATTTAAAATTTAAAGTTTTAATTATTAAATTTTTAAAATTTAGTATTTAAATTTTTAAATTTTAATATTTAAAGTTTTAATAATTAAATATTTGAAATTTGTATTTAAATTTTTAAACTTTAAAATTTAAAGTTTTAATAATTAAATTTTTAAAATTTGTATTTAAATTTATAAATTTTAAAATTTAAAGTTTTAATAATTAAATTTTTAAAATTTAGTATTTAAATTTTTAAATTTTAAAGTTTAGAGTTTTAATAATTAAATTTTTAAAATTTAGTATTTAAATTTTAAAATTTAAATTTTTAAATTTTAAAATTTAAAATTTTAATAATTAAATTTTTAAAATGTAGTATTTAAATTTTAAAATTTAAATTTTTAAATTTTAAAATTTAAAATTTTAATAATTAAATTTTTAAAATTTAGTATTTAAATTTTTAAATTTTAAAATTTAAAGTTTTAATAATTAAATTTTTAAAATTTAGTATTTAAATTTATAAATTTTAAAATTTAAAGGTTTAATAATTAAATTTTTAAAATTTGTATTTAAATTTTTAAATTTTAAAATTTAAAGTTTTAATAATTAAATTTTTAAAATTTAGTATTTAAATTTTTAATCTTCAAATTTAAACTTTTAATAATTAAATTTTTAAAATTTAGTATTTAAATTTTTAAATTTTCAAATTTAAAGATTTAATAATTAAATTTTTAAAATTTAGTATTTAAATTTTTAAATTATAAATTTAAAATTTTAATAATTAAATTTTTAAAATTTAGTATTTAAAAATTTGAATTTTAAAATTTAAAGATTTAATATTTAAAGTTTTAAAATTTAGTATTTAAAATTTAAATTTTTAAATTTAAATTTTAATAATTAAAGTTTTAAAATTTAGAATTTAAAATTTTAAACTTTAAAATTTAAAGTTTTAATAATTAAATTTTTAAAATTTAGTATTTAAATTTTTAAATTTTAAAATTTAAAGTTATAATAATTAAATTTTTAAAATTTGTATTTAAATTTTTAAATTTCAAAATTTAAAGTTTTAATAATTAAATTTTTAAAATTTAGTATTTAAAATTTAAAGTTTTAATAATTAAATTTTTAAAATTTAGTATTTAAATTTTTAAAATTTAAAGTTATAATAATTAAATTTTTATAATTTAGTATTTAAATATTTAAATTTTAAAATTTAAAGATTTAATATTTAAAGTTTTAAAATTTAGTATTTAAATTTTTAAATTTTAAAATTTAAATTTTAATAAATAAAATTTTAAAATTTAGTATTTAAAATTTTAAACTTTAAAATTTAAAGTTTTAATAATTAAATTTTTAAAATTTAGTATTTAAATTTTTAAATTTTAAAATTTAAAGTTTTAATAATTAAATTTTTAAAATTTGTATTTAAATTTTTAAATTTTAAAATTTAAAGTTTTAATAATTAAATTTTTAAAATTTAGTATTTAAATTTTTAAATTTTAAAATTTAAAGTTTTAATAATTAAATTTTTAAAATTTAGTATTTAAATTTTTAAATTTTAAAATTTAAAATTTTAATAATTAAATTTTTAAAATTTAGTATTTAAATTTTTAAATTTTAAAATTTAAAGTTTTAATAATTAAATTTTTAAAATTTTTATTTAAATTTTTAAATTTTAAAATTTAAAGTTTTAATAATTAAATTTTTAAAATTTAGTATTTAAATTTATAAATTTTAAAATTTAAAGGTTTAATAATTAAATTTTTAAAATTTGTATTTAAATTTTTAAATTTTAAAATTTAAAGTTTTAATAATTAAATTTTTAAAATTTAGTATTTAAATTTTTAAACTTTAAAATTTAAACTTTTAATAATTAAATTTTTAAAATTTAGTATTTAAATTTTTAAATTTTCAAATTTAAAGATTTAATAATTAAATTTTTAAAATGTAGTATTTAAATTTTAAAATTTAAATTTTTAAATTTTAAAATTTAAAATTTTAATAATTAAATTTTTAAAATTTATTATTTAAATTTTTAAATTTAAAACTTTAATAATTAAATTTTTAAAATTTAGTATTTAAATTTTTAAATTTTAAAATTTAAAGTTTTAATAATTAAATTTTTAAATTTAGTATTTAAATTTTTAAACTTTAAAATTTAAAGTTTTAATAATTAAATTTTTAAAATTTAGTATTTAAATTTTTAAATTTTCAAATTTAAAGTTTTAATAATTAAATTTTTAAAATTTAGTATTTAAATTTTTAAATTTAAAACTTTAATAATTAAATTTTTAAAATTTAGTATTTAAATTTTTAAATTTTAAAATTTAAAGTTTTAATAATTAAATTTTTAGAATTTAGTATTTAAATTTTTAAATTTTAAAATTTAAAGTTTTAATATTTAAATTTTTAAAATTTAGTATTTAAATTTTTAAATTTTAAAATTTAAAGTTTTAATAATTAAATATTTAAAATTTAGTATTTAAATTTTAAAATTTAAATTTTTAAATTTTAAAATTTAAAATTTTAATAATTAAATTTTTAAAATTTAGTATTTAAATTTTTAAATTTTAAAATTTAAAGTTTTAATAATGAAATTTTTAAAATTTAGTATTTAAATTTTTAAATTTTAAAATTTAAAATTTTAATAATTAAATTTTTAAAATTTAGTATTTAAATATTTAAATTTTAAAATTTAAAGATTTAATATTTAAAGTTTTAAAATTTAGTATTTAAATTTTTAAATTTTTAAATTTAAATTTTAATAATTAAAGTTTTAAAATTTAGTATTTAAAATTTAAAGTTTTAATTATTAAATTTTTAAAATTTAGTATTTAAATTTTTAAATTTTAATATTTAAAGTTTTAGTAATTAAATATTTGAAATTTGTATTTAAATTTTTAAATTTTAAAATTTAAAGTTTTAATAATTAAATTTTTAAAATTTGTATTTAAATTTATAAATTTTAAAATTTAAAGTTTTAATAATTAAATTTTTAAAATTTAGTATTTAAATTTTTAAATTTTAAAGTTTAGAGTTTTAATAATTAAATTTTTAAAATTTAGTATTTAAATTTTAAAATTTAAATTTTTAAATTTTAAAATTTAAAATTTTAATAATTAAATTTTTAAAATGTAGTATTTAAATTTTAAAATTTAAATTTTTAAATTTTAAAATTTAAAATTTTAATAATTAAATTTTTAAAATTTAGTATTTAAATTTTTAAATTTTAAAATTTAAAGTTTTAATAATTAAATTTTTAAAATTTAGTATTTAAATTTATAAATTTTAAAATTTAAAGGTTTAATAATTAAATTTTTAAAATTTGTATTTAAATTTTTAAATTTTAAAATTTAAAGTTTTAATAATTAAATTTTTAAAATTTAGTATTTAAATTTTTAAACTTCAAATTTAAACTTTTAATAATTAAATTTTTAAAATTTAGTATTTAAATTTTTAAATTTTCAAATTTAAAGATTTAATAATTAAATTTTTAAAATTTAGTATTTAAATTTTTAAATTATAAATTTAAAATTTTAATAATTAAATTTTTAAAATTTAGTATTTAAAAATTTGAATTTTAAAATTTAAAGATTTAATATTTAAAGTTTTAAAATTTAGTATTTAAAATTTAAATTTTTAAATTTAAATTTTAATAATTAAAGTTTTAAAATTTAGAATTTAAAATTTTAAACTTTAAAATTTAAAGTTTTAATAATTAAATTTTTAAAATTTAGTATTTAAATTTTTAAATTTTAAAATTTAAAGTTATAATAATTAAATTTTTAAAATTTGTATTTAAATTTTTAAATTTCAAAATTTAAAGTTTTAATAATTAAATTTTTAAAATTTAGTATTTAAAATTTAAAGTTTTAATAATTAAATTTTTAAAATTTAGTATTTAAATTTTTAAAATTTAAAGTTATAATAATTAAATTTTTATAATTTAGTATTTAAATATTTAAATTTTAAAATTTAAAGATTTAATATTTAAAGTTTTAAAATTTAGTATTTAAATTTTTAAATTTTAAAATTTAAATTTTAATAAATAAAGTTTTAAAATTTAGTATTTAAAATTTTAAACTTTAAAATTTAAAGTTTTAATAATTAAATTTTTAAAATTTAGTATTTAAATTTTTAAATTTTAAAATTTAAACTTTTAATAATTAAATTTTTAAAATTTGTATTTAAATTTTTAAATTTTAAAATTTAAAGTTTTAATAATTAAATTTTTAAAATTTAGTATTTAAATTTTTAAATTTTAAAATTTAAAGTTTTAATAATTAAATTTTTAAAATTTAGTATTTAAATTTTTAAATTTTAAAATTTAAAGTTTTAATAATTAAATTTTTAAAATTTAGTATTTAAATTTTTAAATTTTAAAATTTAAAGTTTTAATAATTAAATTTTTAAAATTTTTATTTAAATTTTTAAATTTTAAAATTTAAAGTTTTAATAATTAAATTTTTAAAATTTAGTATTTAAATTTATAAATTTTAAAATTTAAAGGTTTAATAATTAAATTTTTAAAATTTGTATTTAAATTTTTAAATTTTAAAATTTAAAGTTTTAATAATTAAATTTTTAAAATTTAGTATTTAAATTTTTAAACTTTAAAATTTAAACTTTTAATAATTAAATTTTTAAAATTTAGTATTTAAATTTTTAAATTTTCAAATTTAAAGATTTAATAATTAAATTTTTAAAATGTAGTATTTAAATTTTAAAATTTAAATTTTTAAATTTTAAAATTTAAAATTTTAATAATTAAATTTTTAAAATTTATTATTTAAATTTTTAAATTTTAAAATTTTAAGTTTTAATAATTAAATTTTTAAAATTTGTATTTAAATTTATAAATTTTAAAATTTAAAATTTTAATAATTAAATTTTTAAAATTTAGTATTTAAATTTTTAAATTTTAAAGTTTAGAGTTTTAATAATTAAATTTTTAAAATTTAGTATTTAAATTTTAAAATTTAAATTATTAAATTTTAAAATTTAAAATTTTAATAATTAAATTTTTAAAATTTAGTATTTAAAGTTTTAAATTTTAAAATTTAAAGTTATAATAATTAAATTTTTAAAATTTAGTATTTAAATTTTTAAATTTTAAAATTTAAAGTTTTAATAATTAAATTTTTAGAATTTAGTATTTAAATTTTTAAATTTTAAACTTTAAAGTTTTAATATTTAAATTTTTAAAATTTAGTATTTAAATTTTTAAATTTTAAAATTTAAAGTTTTAATAATTAAATTTTTAAAATTTAGTATTTAAATTTTTAAATTTTAAAATTTAAAGTTTTAATAATTAAATTTTTAAATTTAGTATTTAAATTTTTAAACTTTAAAATTTAAAGTTTTAATAATTAAATTTTTAAAATTTAGTATTTAAATTTTTAAATTTTCAAATTTAAAGTTTTAATAATTAAATTTTTAAAATTTAGTATTTAAATTTTTAAATTTAAAACTTTAATAATTAAATTTTTAAAATTTAGTATTTAAATTTTTAAATTTTAAAATTTAAAGTTTTAATAATTAAATTTTTAGAATTTAGTATTTAAATTTTTAAATTTTAAAATTTAAAGTTTTAATATTTAAATTTTTAAAATTTAGTATTTAAATTTTTAAATTTTAAAATTTAAAGTTTTAATAATTAAATATTTAAAATTTAGTATTTAAATTTTAAAATTTAAATTTTTAAATTTTAAAATTTAAAATTTTAATAATTAAATTTTTAAAATTTAGTATTTAAATTTTTAAATTTTAAAATTTAAAGTTTTAATAATGAAATTTTTAAAATTTAGTATTTAAATTTTTAAATTTTAAAATTTAAAATTTTAATAATTAAATTTTCAAAATTTAGTATTTAAATATTTAAATTTTAAAATTTAAAGATTTAATATTTAAAGTTTTAAAATTTAGTATTTAAATTTTTAAATTTTTAAATTTAAATTTTAATAATTAAAGTTTTAAAATTTAGTATTTAAAATTTTAAACTTTAAAATTTAAAGTTTTAATAATTAAATTTTAAAAATTTAGTATTTAAATTTTTAAATTTTAAAATTTAAAGTTTTAATAATTAAATTTTTAAAATTTAGTATTTAAAATTTAAAGTTTTAATTATTAAATTTTTAAAATTTAGTATTTAAATTTTTAAATTTTAATATTTAAAGTTTTAATAATTAAATATTTGAAATTTGTATTTAAATTTTTAAATTTTAAAATTTAAAGTTTTAATAATTAAATTTTTAAAATTTGTATTTAAATTTATAAATTTTAAAATTTAAAGTTTTAATAATTAAATTTTTAAAATTTAGTATTTAAATTTTTAAATTTTAAAGTTTAGAGTTTTAATAATTAAATTTTTAAAATTTAGTATTTAAATTTTAAAATTTAAATTTTTAAATTTTAAAATTTAAAATTTTAATAATTAAATTTTTAAAATGTAGTATTTAAATTTTAAAATTTAAATTTTTAAATTTTAAAATTTAAAATTTTAATAATTAAATTTTTAAAATTTAGTATTTAAATTTTTAAATTTTAAAATTTAAAGTTTTAATAATTAAATTTTTAAAATTTAGTATTTAAATTTATAAATTTTAAAATTTAAAGGTTTAATAATTAAATTTTTAAAATTTGTATTTAAATTTTTAAATTTTAAAATTTAAAGTTTTAATAATTAAATTTTTAAAATTTAGTATTTAAATTTTTAAACTTCAAATTTAAACTTTTAATAATTAAATTTTTAAAATTTAGTATTTAAATTTTTAAATTTTCAAATTTAAAGATTTAATAATTAAATTTTTAAAATTTAGTATTTAAATTTTTAAATTATAAATTTAAAATTTTAATAATTAAATTTTTAAAATTTAGTATTTAAAAATTTGAATTTTAAAATTTAAAGATTTAATATTTAAAGTTTTAAAATTTAGTATTTAAAATTTAAATTTTTAAATTTAAATTTTAATAATTAAAGTTTTAAAATTTAGAATTTAAAATTTTAAACTTTAAAATTTAAAGTTTTAATAATTAAATTTTTAAAATTTAGTATTTAAATTTTTAAATTTTAAAATTTAAAGTTATAATAATTAAATTTTTAAAATTTGTATTTAAATTTTTAAATTTCAAAATTTAAAGTTTTAATAATTAAATTTTTAAAATTTAGTATTTAAAATTTAAAGTTTTAATAATTAAATTTTTAAAATTTAGTATTTAAATTTTTAAAATTTAAAGTTATAATAATTAAATTTTTATAATTTAGTATTTAAATATTTAAATTTTAAAATTTAAAGATTTAATATTTAAAGTTTTAAAATTTAGTATTTAAATTTTTAAATTTTAAAATTTAAATTTTAATAAATAAAGTTTTAAAATTTAGTATTTAAAATTTTAAACTTTAAAATTTAAAGTTTTAATAATTAAATTTTTAAAATTTAGTATTTAAATTTTTAAATTTTAAAATTTAAAGTTTTAATAATTAAATTTTTAAAATTTGTATTTAAATTTTTAAATTTTAAAATTTAAAGTTTTAATAATTAAATTTTTAAAATTTAGTATTTAAATTTTTAAATTTTAAAATTTAAAGTTTTAATAATTAAATTTTTAAAATTTAGTATTTAAATTTTTAAATTTTAAAATTTAAAGTTTTAATAATTAAATTTTTAAAATTTAGTATTTAAATTTTTAAATTTTAAAATTTAAAGTTTTAATAATTAAATTTTTAAAATTTTTATTTAAATTTTTAAATTTTAAAATTTAAAGTTTTAATAATTAAATTTTTAAAATTTAGTATTTAAATTTATAAATTTTAAAATTTAAAGGTTTAATAATTAAATTTTTAAAATTTGTATTTAAATTTTTAAATTTTAAAATTTAAAGTTTTAATAATTAAATTTTTAAAATTTAGTATTTAAATTTTTAAATTTTAAAATTTAAAGTTTTAATAATTAAATTTTTAAAATTTAGTATTTAAATTTTTAAACTTCAAATTTAAACTTTTAATAATTAAATTTTTAAAATTTAGTATTTAAATTTTTAAATTTTCAAATTTAAAGATTTAATAATTAAATTTTTAAAATTTAGTATTTAAAAATTTGAATTTTAAAATTTAAAGATTTAATATTTAAAGTTTTAAAATTTAGTATTTAAAATTTAAATTTTTAAATTTAAATTTTAATAATTAAAGTTTTAAAATTTAGAATTTAAAATTTTAAACTTTAAAATTTAAAGTTTTAATAATTAAATTTTTAAAATTTAGTATTTAAATTTTTAAATTTTAAAATTTAAAGTTATAATAATTAAATTTTTAAAATTTGTATTTAAATTTTTAAATTTCAAAATTTAAAGTTTTAATAATTAAATTTTTAAAATTTAGTATTTAAAATTTAAAGTTTTAATAATTAAATTTTTAAAATTTAGTATTTAAATATTTAAAATTTAAAGTTATAATAATTAAATTTTTATAATTTAGTATTTAAATATTTAAATTTTAAAATTTAAAGATTTAATATTTAAAGTTTTAAAATTTAGTATTTAAATTTTTAAATTTTAAAATTTAAATTTTAATAAATAAAGTTTTAAAATTTAGTATTTAAAATTTTAAACTTTAAAATTTAAAGTTTTAATAATTAAATTTTTAAAATTTAGTATTTAAATTTTTAAATTTTAAAATTTAAAGTTTTAATAATTAAATTTTTAAAATTTGTATTTAAATTTTTAAATTTTAAAATTTAAAGTTTTAATAATTAAATTTTTAAAATTTAGTATTTAAATTTTTAAATTTTAAAATTTAAAGTTTTAATAATTAAATTTTTAAAATTTAGTATTTAAATTTTTAAATTTTAAAATTTAAATTTTAATAAATAAAGTTTTAAAATTTAGTATTTAAAATTTTAAACTTTAAAATTTAAAGTTTTAATAATTAAATTTTTAAAATTTAGTATTTAAATTTTTAAATTTTAAAATTTAAAGTTTTAATAATTAAATTTTTAAAATTTGTATTTAAATTTTTAAATTTTAAAATTTAAAGTTTTAATAATTAAATTTTTAAAATTTAGTATTTAAATATTTAAATTTTAAAATTTAAAGTTTTAATAATTAAATTTTTAAAATTTAGTATTTAAATTTTTAAATTTTAAAATTTAAAGTTTTAATAATTAAATTTTTAAAATTTAGTATTTAAATTTTTAAATTTTAAAATTTAAAGTTTTAATAATTAAATTTTTAAAATTTTTATTTAAATTTTTAAATTTTAAAATTTAAAGTTTTAATAATTAAATTTTTAAAATTTAGTATTTAAATTTATAAATTTTAAAATTTAAAGGTTTAATAATTAAATTTTTAAAATTTGTATTTAAATTTTTAAATTTTAAAATTTAAAGTTTTAATAATTAAATTTTTAAAATTTAGTATTTAAATTTTTAAATTTTAAAATTTAAAGTTTTAATAATTAAATTTTTAAAATTTAGTATTTAAATTTTTAAACTTCAAATTTAAACTTTTAATAATTAAATTTTTAAAATTTAGTATTTAAATTTTTAAATTTTAAAATTTAAAGTTATAATAATTAAATTTTTAAAATTTGTATTTAAATTTTTAAATTTCAAAATTTAAAGTTTTAATAATTAAATTTTTAAAATTTAGTATTTAAAATTTAAAGTTTTAATAATTAAATTTTTAAAATTTAGTATTTAAATTTTTAAAATTTAAAGTTATAATAATTAAATTTTTATAATTTAGTATTTAAATATTTAAATTTTAAAATTTAAAGATTTAATATTTAAAGTTTTAAAATTTAGTATTTAAATTTTTAAATTTTAAAATTTAAATTTTAATAAATAAAGTTTTAAAATTTAGTATTTAAAATTTTAAACTTTAAAATTTAAAGTTTTAATAATTAAATTTTTAAAATTTAGTATTTAAATTTTTAAATTTTAAAATTTAAAGTTTTAATAATTAAATTTTTAAAATTTGTATTTAAATTTTTAAATTTTAAAATTTAAAGTTTTAATAATTAAATTTTTAAAATTTAGTATTTAAATTTTTAAATTTTAAAATTTAAAGTTTTAATAATTAAATTTTTAAAATTTAGTATTTAAATTTTTAAATTTTAAAATTTAAAGTTTTAATAATTAAATTTTTAAAATTTAGTATTTAAATTTTTAAATTTTAAAATTTAAAGTTTTAATAATTAAATTTTTAAAATTTTTATTTAAATTTTTAAATTTTAAAATTTAAAGTTTTAATAATTAAATTTTTAAAATTTAGTATTTAAATTTATAAATTTTAAAATTTAAAGGTTTAATAATTAAATTTTTAAAATTTGTATTTAAATTTTTAAATTTTAAAATTTAAAGTTTTAATAATTAAATTTTTAAAATTTAGTATTTAAAAATTTGAATTTTAAAATTTAAAGATTTAATATTTAAAGTTTTAAAATTTAGTATTTAAAATTTAAATTTTTAAATTTAAATTTTAATAATTAAAGTTTTAAAATTTAGAATTTAAAATTTTAAACTTTAATATTTAAAGTTTTAATAATTAAATTTTTAAAATTTAGTATTTAAATTTTTAAATTTTAAAATTTAAAGTTATAATAATTAAATTTTTAAAATTTGTATTTAAATTTTTAAATTTCAAAATTTAAAGTTTTAATAATTAAATTTTTAAAATTTAGTATTTAAAATTTAAAGTTTTAATAATTAAATTTTTAAAATTTAGTATTTAAATTTTTAAAATTTAAAGTTATAATAATTAAATTTTTATAATTTAGTATTTAAATATTTAAATTTTAAAATTTAAAGTTATAATAATTAAATTTTTAAAATTTGTATTTAAATTTTTAAATTTCAAAATTTAAAGTTTTAATAATTAAATTTTTAAAATTTAGTATTTAAAATTTAAAGTTTTAATAATCAAATTTTTAAAATTTAGTATTTAAATTTTTAAAATTTAAAGTTATAATAATTAAATTTTTATAATTTAGTATTTAAATATTTAAATTTTAAAATTTAAAGATTTAATATTTAAAGTTTTAAAATTTAGTATTTAAATTTTTAAATTTTAAAATTTAAAGTTTTAATAATTAAATTTTTAAAATTTAGTATTTAAATTTTTAAATTTTAAAATTTAAATTTTAATAAATAAAGTTTTAAAATTTAGTATTTAAAATTTTAAACTTTAAAATTTAAAGTTTTAATAATTAAATTTTTAAAATTTAGTATTTAAATTTTTAAATTTTAAAATTTAAAGTTTTAATAATTAAATTTTTAAAATTTAGTATTTAAATTTTTAAATTTTAAAATTTAAAGTTTTAATAATTAAATTTTTAAAATTTAGTATTTAAATTTTTAAATTTTAAAATTTAAAGTTTTAATAATTAAATTTTTAAAATTTAGTATTTAAATTTTTAAATTTTAAAATTTAAAGTTTTAATAATTAAATTTTTAAAATTTTTATTTAAATTTTTAAATTTCAAAATTTAAAGTTTTAATAATTAAATTTTTAAAATTTAGTATTTAAAATTTAAAGTTTTAATAATTAAATTTTTAAAATTTAGTATTTAAATTTTTAAAATTTAAAGTTATAATAATTAAATTTTTATAATTTAGTATTTAAATATTTAAATTTTAAAATTTAAAGATTTAATATTTAAAGTTTTAAAATTTAGTATTTAAATTTTTAAATTTTAAAATTTAAATTTTAATAAATAAAGTTTTAAAATTTAGTATTTAAAATTTTAAACTTTAAAATTTAAAGTTTTAATAATTAAATTTTTAAAATTTAGTATTTAAATTTTTAAATCTTAAAATTTAAAGTTTTAATAATTAAATTTTTAAAATTTGTATTTAAATTTTTAAATTTTAAAATTTAAAGTTTTAATAATTAAATTTTTAAAATTTAGTATTTAAATTTTTAAATTTTAAAATTTAAAGTTTTAATAATTAAATTTTTAAAATTTAGTATTTAAATTTTTAAATTTTAAAATTTAAAGTTTTAATAATTAAATTTTTAAAATTTAGTATTTAAATTTTTAAATTTTAAAATTTAAAGTTTTAATAATTAAATTTTTAAAATTTTTATTTAAATTTTTAAATTTTAAAATTTAAAGTTTTAATAATTAAATTTTTAAAATTTAGTATTTAAATTTATAAATTTTAAAATTTAAAGGTTTAATAATTAAATTTTTAAAATTTGTATTTAAATTTTTAAATTTTAAAATTTAAAGTTTTAATAATTAAATTTTTAAAATTTAGTATTTAAAAATTTGAATTTTAAAATTTAAAGATTTAATATTTAAAGTTTTAAAATTTAGTATTTAAAATTTAAATTTTTAAATTTAAATTTTAATAATTAAAGTTTTAAAATTTAGAATTTAAAATTTTAAACTTTAATATTTAAAGTTTTAATAATTAAATTTTTAAAATTTAGTATTTAAATTTTTAAATTTTAAAATTTAAAGTTATAATAATTAAATTTTTAAAATTTGTATTTAAATTTTTAAATTTCAAAATTTAAAGTTTTAATAATTAAATTTTTAAAATTTAGTATTTAAAATTTAAAGTTTTAATAATTAAATTTTTAAAATTTAGTATTTAAATTTTTAAAATTTAAAGTTATAATAATTAAATTTTTATAATTTAGTATTTAAATATTTAAATTTTAAAATTTAAAGTTATAATAATTAAATTTTTAAAATTTGTATTTAAATTTTTAAATTTCAAAATTTAAAGTTTTAATAATTAAATTTTTAAAATTTAGTATTTAAAATTTAAAGTTTTAATAATTAAATTTTTAAAATTTAGTATTTAAATTTTTAAAATTTAAAGTTATAATAATTAAATTTTTATAATTTAGTATTTAAATATTTAAATTTTAAAATTTAAAGATTTAATATTTAAAGTTTTAAAATTTAGTATTTAAATTTTTAAATTTTAAAATTTAAAGTTTTAATAATTAAATTTTTAAAATTTAGTATTTAAATTTTTAAATTTTAAAATTTAAATTTTAATAAATAAAGTTTTAAAATTTAGTATTTAAAATTTTAAACTTTAAAATTTAAAGTTTTAATAATTAAATTTTTAAAATTTAGTATTTAAATTTTTAAATTTTAAAATTTAAAGTTTTAATAATTAAATTTTTAAAATTTGTATTTAAATTTTTAAATTTTAAAATTTAAAGTTTTAATAATTAAATTTTTAAAATTTAGTATTTAAATTTTTAAATTTTAAAATTTAAAGTTTTAATAATTAAATTTTTAAAATTTAGTATTTAAATTTTTAAATTTTAAAATTTAAAGTTTTAATAATTAAATTTTTAAAATTTAGTATTTAAATTTTTAAATTTTAAAATTTAAAGTTTTAATAATTAAATTTTTAAAATTTTTATTTAAATTTTTAAATTTTAAAATTTAAAGTTTTAATAATTAAATTTTTAAAATTTAGTATTTAAATTTATAAATTTTAAAATTTAAAGGTTTAATAATTAAATTTTTAAAATTTGTATTTAAATTTTTAAATTTTAAAATTTAAAGTTTTAATAATTAAATTTTTAAAATTTAGTATTTAAATTTTTAAATTTTAAAATTTAAAGTTTTAATAATTAAATTTTTAAAATTTAGTATTTAAATTTTTAAACTTCAAATTTAAACTTTTAATAATTAAATTTTTAAAATTTAGTATTTAAATTTTTAAATTTTCAAATTTAAAGATTTAATAATTAAATTTTTAAAATTTAGTATTTAAAAATTTGAATTTTAAAATTTAAAGATTTAATATTTAAAGTTTTAAAATTTAGTATTTAAAATTTAAATTTTTAAATTTAAATTTTAATAATTAAAGTTTTAAAATTTAGAATTTAAAATTTTAAACTTTAAAATTTAAAGTTTTAATAATTAAATTTTTAAAATTTAGTATTTAAATTTTTAAATTTTAAAATTTAAAGTTATAATAATTAAATTTTTAAAATTTGTATTTAAATTTTTAAATTTCAAAATTTAAAGTTTTAATAATTAAATTTTTAAAATTTAGTATTTAAAATTTAAAGTTTTAATAATTAAATTTTTAAAATTTAGTATTTAAATTTTTAAAATTTAAAGTTATAATAATTAAATTTTTATAATTTAGTATTTAAATATTTAAATTTTAAAATTTAAAGATTTAATATTTAAAGTTTTAAAATTTAGTATTTAAATTTTTAAATTTTAAAATTTAAATTTTAATAAATAAAGTTTTAAAATTTAGTATTTAAAATTTTAAACTTTAAAATTTAAAGTTTTAATAATTAAATTTTTAAAATTTAGTATTTAAATTTTTAAATTTTAAAATTTAAAGTTTTAATAATTAAATTTTTAAAATTTGTATTTAAATTTTTAAATTTTAAAATTTAAAGTTTTAATAAATAAATTTTTAAAATTTAGTATTTAAATTTTTAAATTTTAAAATTTAAAGTTTTAATAATTAAATTTTTAAAATTTAGTATTTAAATTTTTAAATTTTAAAATTTAAAGTTTTAATAATTAAATTTTTAAAATTTAGTATTTAAATTTTTAAATTTTAAAATTTAAAGTTTTAATAATTAAATTTTTAAAATTTTTATTTAAATTTTTAAATTTTAAAATTTAAAGTTTTAATAATTAAATTTTTAAAATTTAGTATTTAAATTTATAAATTTTAAAATTTAAAGGTTTAATAATTAAATTTTTAAAATTTGTATTTAAATTTTTAAATTTTAAAATTTAAAGTTTTAATAATTAAATTTTTAAAATTTAGTATTTAAATTTTTAAACTTTAAAATTTAAACTTTTAATAATTAAATTTTTAAAATTTAGTATTTAAATTTTTAAATTTTCAAATTTAAAGATTTAATAATTAAATTTTTAAAATGTAGTATTTAAATTTTAAAATTTAAATTTTTAAATTTTAAAATTTAAAATTTTAATAATTAAATTTTTAAAATTTATTATTTAAATTTTTAAATTTTAAAATTTTAAGTTTTAATAATTAAATTTTTAAAATTTGTATTTAAATTTATAAATTTTAAAATTTAAAATTTTAATAAATAAATTTTTAAAATTTAGTATTTAAATTTTTAAATTTTAAAGTTTAGAGTTTTAATAATTAAATTTTTAAAATTTAGTATTTAAATTTTAAAATTTAAATTATTAAATTTTAAAATTTAAAATTTTAATAATTAAATATTTAAAATTTAGTATTTAAAGTTTTAAATTTTAAAATTTAAAGTTATAATAATTAAATTTTTAAAATTTAGTATTTAAATTTTTAAATTTTAAAATTTAAAGTTTTAATAATTAAATTTTTAAAATGTAGTATTTAAATTTTAAAATTTAAATTTTTAAATTTTAAAATTTAAAATTTTAATAATTAAATTTTTAAAATTTGGTATTTAAATTTTTAAATTTTAAAATATAAAGTTTTAATAATGAAATTTTTAAAATTTAGTATTTAAATTTTTAAATTTTAAAATTTAAAATTTTAATAATTAAATTTTTAAAATTTCGTATTTAAATATTTAAATTTTAAAATTTAAAGATTTAATATTTAAAGTTTTAAAATTTAGTATTTAAATTTTTAAATTTTAACATTTAAATTTTAATAATTAAAGTTTTAAAATTTAGTATTTAAAATTTTAAATTTTAAAATTTAAAGTTTTAACAATTAAATTTTTTAAATTTAGTATTCAAATTTTTAAATTTTAAAATTTAAAGTTTTAATAATTAAATTTTTAAAATTTAGTATTTAAATTTTTAAATTTTAAAATTTAAAGTTTTAATAATTAAATTTTTAAAATTTTTATTTAAATTTTTAAATTTTAAAATTTAAAGTTTTAATAATTAAATTTTTAAAATTTAGTATTTAAATTTATAAATTTTAAAATTTAAAGGTTTAATAATTAAATTTTTAAAACGTAGTATTTAAATTTTAAAATTTAAATTTTTAAATTTTAAAATTTAAAATTTTAATAATTAAATATTTAAAATTTAGTATTTAAATTTTTAAATTTTAAAATTTAAAATTTCAATAATTAAATTTTTAAAATTTAGTATTTAAGTTTTTAAATTTTAAAATTTAAAGTTTTAATAATTAAATTTTTAAAACGTAGTATTTAAATTTTAAAATTTAAATTTTTAAATTTTAAAATTTAAAATTTTAATAATTAAATTTTTAAAATTTAGTATTTAAATTTTAAAATTTAAATTTTTAAATTTTAAAATTTAAAATTTTAATAATTAAATTTTTAAAATTTAGTATTTAAATTTTTAAATTTTAAAATTTAAAGTTTTAATAATTAAATTTTTAAAATGTAGTATTTAAATTTTAAAATTTAAATTTTTAAATTTTAAAATTTAACGTTTTAATAATTAAATTCTTAAAATTTGTATTTAAATTTATAAATTTTAAAATTTAAAGTTTTAATAATTAAATTTTTAAAATTTAGTATTTAAATTTTTAAATTTTAAAGTTTAAAGTTTTAATAATTAAATTTTTAAAATTTAGAATTTAAATTTTAAAATTTAAATTTTTAAATTTTAAAATTTAAATTTTTAAATTTTAAAATTTAAAATTTTAATAATTAAATTTTTAAAATTTAGTATGTAAATTTTTAAATTTTAAAATTTAAATTTTTAAATTTTAAAATTTAAAATTTTAATAATTAAATTTTTAAAATTTAGTATTTAAATTTTTATATTTTAAAATTTAAAGTTTTAATAATTAAATTTTTAAGACGTAGTATTTAAATTTTAAAATTTAAATTTTTAAATTTTAAAATTTAAAATTTTAATAATTAAATTTTTAAAATTTAGTATTTAAATTTTTAAATTTTAAAATTTAAAGTTATAATAATTAAATTTTTAAAATTTTGTATTTAAATTTTTAAATTTTAAAGTTTAAAGTTCTAATAATTAAATTTTTAAAATTTAGTATTTAAATTTTAAAATTTAAATTTTTATATTTTAAAATTTAAAGTTATAATAATTAAATTTTTAAAATTTAGTATTTAAATTTTTAAATTTTAAAATTTAAAGTTTTAATAATTAAATTTTTAAAATTTAGTATTTAAATTTTTAAATTTTAAAATTTAAAGTTTTAATAATTAAATTTTTAAAATTTTTATTTAAATTTTTAAATTTTAAAATTTAAAGTTTTAATAATTAAATTTTTAAAATTTAGTATTTAAATTTATAAATTTTAAAATTTAAAGGTTTAATAATTAAATTTTTAAAATTTGTATTTAAATTTTTAAATTTTAAAATTTAAAGTTTTAATAATTAAATTTTTAAAATTTAGTATTTAAATTTTTAAACTTTAAAATTTAAACTTTTAATAATTAAATTTTTAAAATTTAGTATTTAAATTTTTAAATTTTCAAATTTAAAGATTTAATAATTAAATTTTTAAAATGTAGTATTTAAATTTTAAAATTTAAATTTTTAAATTTTAAAATTTAAAATTTTAATAATTAAATTTTTAAAATTTATTATTTAAATTTTTAAATTTTAAAATTTTAAGTTTTAATAATTAAATTTTTAAAATTTGTATTTAAATTTATAAATTTTAAAATTTAAAATTTTAATAAATAAATTTTTAAAATTTAGTATTTAAATTTTTAAATTTTAAAGTTTAGAGTTTTAATAATTAAATTTTTAAAATTTAGTATTTAAATTTTAAAATTTAAATTATTAAATTTTAAAATTTAAAATTTTAATAATTAAATATTTAAAATTTAGTATTTAAAGTTTTAAATTTTAAAATTTAAAGTTATAATAATTAAATTTTTAAAATTTAGTATTTAAATTTTTAAATTTTAAAATTTAAAGTTTTAATAATTAAATTTTTAAAATGTAGTATTTAAATTTTAAAATTTAAATTTTTAAATTTTAAAATTTAAAATTTTAATAATTAAATTTTTAAAATTTGGTATTTAAATTTTTAAATTTTAAAATATAAAGTTTTAATAATGAAATTTTTAAAATTTAGTATTTAAATTTTTAAATTTTAAAATTTAAAATTTTAATAATTAAATTTTTAAAATTTCGTATTTAAATATTTAAATTTTAAAATTTAAAGATTTAATATTTAAAGTTTTAAAATTTAGTATTTAAATTTTTAAATTTTAACATTTAAATTTTAATAATTAAAGTTTTAAAATTTAGTATTTAAAATTTTAAATTTTAAAATTTAAAGTTTTAACAATTAAATTTTTTAAATTTAGTATTCAAATTTTTAAATTTTAAAATTTAAAGTTTTAATAATTAAATTTTTAAAATTTAGTATTTAAATTTTTAAATTTTAAAATTTAAAGTTTTAATAATTAAATTTTTAAAATTTTTATTTAAATTTTTAAATTTTAAAATTTAAAGTTTTAATAATTAAATTTTTAAAATTTAGTATTTAAATTTATAAATTTTAAAATTTAAAGGTTTAATAATTAAATTTTTAAAATTTGTATTTAAATTTTTAAATTTTAAAATTTAAAGTTTTAATAATTAAATTTTTAAAATTTAGTATTTAAATTTTTAAACTTTAAAATTTAAACTTTTAATAATTAAATTTTTAAAATTTAGTATTTAAATTTTTAAATTTTCAAATTTAAAGATTTAATAATTAAATTTTTAAAATTTAGTATTTAAATTTTTAAATTATAAATTTAAAATTTTAATAATTAAATTTTTAAAATTTAGTATTTAAATATTTGAATTTTAAAATTTAAAGATTTAATATTTAAAGTTTTAAAATTTAGTATTTAAAATTTAAATTTTTAAATTTAAATTTTAATAATTAAAGTTTTAAAATTTAGTATTTAAAATTTTAAACTTTAAAATTTAAAGTTTTAATAATTAAATTTTTAAAATTTAGTATTTAAATTTTTAAATTTTAAAATTTAAAGTTATAATAATTAAATTTTTAAAATTTGTATTTAAATTTTTAAATTTCAAAATTTAAAGTTTTAATAATTAAATTTTTAAAATTTAGTATTTAAAATTTAAAGTTTTAATAATTAAATTTTTAAAATTTAGTATTTAAATTTTTAAAATTTAAAGTTATAATAATTAAATTTTTAAAATTTAGTATTTAAATATTTAAATTTTAAAATTTAAAGATTTAATATTTAAAGTTTTAAAATTTAGTATTTAAATTTTTAAATTTTAAAATTTAAATTTTAATAAATAAAGTTTTAAAATTTAGTATTTAAAATTTTAAACTTTAAAATTTAAAGTTTTAATAATTAAATTTTTAAAATTTAGTATTTAAATTTTTAAATTTTAAAATTTAAAGTTTTAATAATTAAATTTTTAAAATTTGTATTTAAATTTTTAAATTTTAAAATTTAAAGTTTTAATAATTAAATTTTTAAAATTTAGTATTTAAATTTTTAAATTTTAAAATTTAAAGTTTTAATAATTAAATTTTTAAAATTTAGTATTTAAATTTTTAAATTTTAAAATTTAAAGTTTTAACAATTAAATTTTTAAAATTTAGTATTTAAATTTTTAAATTTTAAAATTTAAAGTTTTAATAATTAAATTTTTAAAATTTAGTATTTAAATTTTTAAATTTTAAAATTTAAAGTTTTAACAATTAAATTTTTAAAATTTAGTATTTAAATTTTTAAATTTTAAAATTTAAAGTTTTAATAATTAAATTTTTAAAATTTAGTATTTAAATTTTTACAATTTAAAGTTTTAATAATTAAATTTTTAAAATTTAGTATTTAAGTTTTTAAATTTTAAAATTTAAAGTTTTAATAATTAAATTTTTAAAATTTATTATTTAAATTTTAAAATTTAAATTTTTAAATTTTAAAATTTAAAATTTTAATAATTAAATTTTTAAAATTTATTATTTAAATTTTTAAATTTTAAAATTTTAAATTTTAATAATTAAATTTTTAAAATTTGTATTTAAATTTATAAATTTTAAAATTTAAAATTTTAATAATTAAATTTTTAAAATTTAGTATTTAAATTTTTAAATTTTAAAGTTTAGAGTTTTAATAATTAAATTTTTAAAATTTAGTATTTAAATTTTAAAATTTAAATTATTAAATTTTAAAATTTAAAATTTTAATAATTAAATTTTTAAAATTTAGTATTTAAATTTTTAAATTTTAAAATTTAAAGTTATAATAATTAAATTTTTAAAATTTAGTATTTAAATTTTTAAATTTTAAAATTTTAAGTTTTAATAATTAAATTTTTAAAATGTAGTATTTAAATTTTAAAATTTAAATTTTTAAATTTTAAAATTTAAAATTTTAATAATTAAATTTTTAAAATTTAGTATTTAAATTTTTAAATTTTAAAATATAAAGTTTTAATAATGAAATTTTTAAAATTTAGTATTTAAATTTTTAAATTTTAAAATTTAAAATTTTAATAATTAAATTTTTAAAATTTCGTATTTAAATATTTAAATTTTAAAATTTAAAGATTTAATATTTAAAGTTTTAAAATTTTGTATTTAAATTTTTAAATTTTAACATTTAAATTTTAATGATTAAAGTTTTAAAATTTAGTATTTAAAATTTTAAATTTTAAAATTTAAAGTTTTAACAATTAAATTTTTTAAATTTAGTATTTAAATTTTTAAATTTAAAGTTTTAATAATTAAATTTTTAAAATTTAGTATTTAAATTTTTAAATTTTAAAATTTGAAGTTTTAATAATTAAATTTTTAAAATTTTTATTTAAATTTTTAAATTTAAAAATTTAAAATTTTAAAAATTAAATTTTTAAAATTTAGTATTTAAATTTTTAAATTTTAAAATTTAAAGGTTTAATAATTAAATTTTTAAAATTTGTATTTAAAATTTTAAATTTTAAAATTTAAAGTTTTAATAATTAAATTTTTAAATTTTAGTATTTAAATTTTTAATCTTTAAAATTTAAAGTTTTAATAATTAAATTTTTAAAATTTAGTATTTAAATTTTTAAATTTTCAAATTTAAAGTTTTAATAATTAAATTTTTAAAATTTAGTATATAAATTTTTAAATTTAAAACTTTAATAATTAAATTTTCAAAATTTAGTATTTAAATTTTTAAATTTTAAAATTTAAAGTTTTAATAATTAAATTTTTAGAATTTAGTATTTAAATTTTTAAATTTTAAAATTTAAAGTTTTAATATTTAAATTTTTAAAATTTAGTATTTAAATTTTTAAATTTTAAAATTTAAAGTTTTAATAATTAAATTTTTAAAATTTGTATTTAAATTTATAAATTTTAAAATTTAAAATTTTAATAATTAAATTTTTAAAATTTAGTATTTAAATTTTTAAATTTTAAAGTTTAGAGTTTTAATAATTAAATTTTTAAAATTTAGTATTTAAATTTTAAAATTTAAATTTTTAAATTTTAAAATTTAAAATTTTAATAATTAAATTTTTAAAATTTAGTATTTAAATTTTTAAATTTTAAAATTTAAAGTTATAATAATTAAATTTTTAAAATTTAGTATTTAAATTTTTAAATTTTAAAATTTAAAGTTTTAATAATTAAATTTTTAAAATGTAGTATTTAAATTTTAAAATTTAAAATTTTAATAATTAAATTTTTCAAATTTAGTATTTAAATTTTTAAATTTTAAAATATAAACTTTTAATAATGAAATTTTTAAAATTTAGTATTTAAATTTTTAAATTTTAAAATTTAAAATTTTAATAATTAAATTTTTAAAATTTAGTATTTAAATATTTAAATTTTAATATTTAAAGATTTAATATTTAAAGTTTTAAAATTTAGTATTTAAATTTTTAAATTTTAACATTTAAATTTTAATAATTAAAGTTTTAAAATTTAGTATTTAAAATTTTAAACTTTAAAATTTAAAGTTTTAATAATTAAATTTTTAAAATTTAGTATTTAAATTTTAAAATTTAAATTATTAAATTTTAAAATTTAAAATTTTAATAATTAAATTTTTAAAATTTAGTATTTAAATTTTTAAATTTTAAAATTTAAAGTTATAATAATTAAATTTTTAAAATTTAGTATTTAAATTTTTAAATTTTAAAATTTTAAGTTTTAATAATTAAATTTTTAAAATGTAGTATTTAAATTTTAAAATTTAAATTTTTAAATTTTAAAATTTAAAATTTTAATAATTAAATTTTTAAAATTTAGTATTTAAATTTTTAAATTTTAAAATATAAAGTTTTAATAATGAAATTTTTAAAATTTAGTATTTAAATTTTTAAATTTTAAAATTTAAAATTTTAATAATTAAATTTTTAAAATTTCGTATTTAAATATTTAAATTTTAAAATTTAAAGATTTAATATTTAAAGTTTTAAAATTTTGTATTTAAATTTTTAAATTTTAACATTTAAATTTTAATGATTAAAGTTTTAAAATTTAGTATTTAAAATTTTAAATTTTAAAATTTAAAGTTTTAACAATTAAATTTTTTAAATTTAGTATTTAAATTTTTAAATTTAAAGTTTTAATAATTAAATTTTTAAAATTTAGTATTTAAATTTTTAAATTTTAAAATTTGAAGTTTTAATAATTAAATTTTTAAAATTTTTATTTAAATTTTTAAATTTAAAAATTTAAAATTTTAAAAATTAAATTTTTAAAATTTAGTATTTAAATTTTTAAATTTTAAAATTTAAAGGTTTAATAATTAAATTTTTAAAATTTGTATTTAAAATTTTAAATTTTAAAATTTAAAGTTTTAATAATTAAATTTTTAAATTTTAGTATTTAAATTTTTAATCTTTAAAATTTAAAGTTTTAATAATTAAATTTTTAAAATTTAGTATTTAAATTTTTAAATTTTCAAATTTAAAGTTTTAATAATTAAATTTTTAAAATTTAGTATATAAATTTTTAAATTTAAAACTTTAATAATTAAATTTTCAAAATTTAGTATTTAAATTTTTAAATTTTAAAATTTAAAGTTTTAATAATTAAATTTTTAGAATTTAGTATTTAAATTTTTAAATTTTAAAATTTAAAGTTATAATAATTAAATTTTTAAAATTTAGTATTTAAATTTTTAAATTTTAAAATTTAAAGTTTTAATAATTAAATTTTTAAAATGTAGTATTTAAATTTTAAAATTTAAAATTTTAATAATTAAATTTTTCAAATTTAGTATTTAAATTTTTAAATTTTAAAATATAAACTTTTAATAATGAAATTTTTAAAATTTAGTATTTAAATTTTTAAATTTTAAAATTTAAAATTTTAATAATTAAATTTTTAAAATTTAGTATTTAAATATTTAAATTTTAATATTTAAAGATTTAATATTTAAAGTTTTAAAATTTAGTATTTAAATTTTTAAATTTTAACATTTAAATTTTAATAATTAAAGTTTTAAAATTTAGTATTTAAAATTTTAAACTTTAAAATTTAAAGTTTTAATAATTAAATTTTTAAAATTTAGTATTTAAATTTTAAAATTTAAATTATTAAATTTTAAAATTTAAAATTTTAATAATTAAATTTTTAAAATTTAGTATTTAAATTTTTAAATTTTAAAATTTAAAGTTATAATAATTAAATTTTTAAAATTTAGTATTTAAATTTTTAAATTTTAAAATTTTAAGTTTTAATAATTAAATTTTTAAAATGTAGTATTTAAATTTTAAAATTTAAATTTTTAAATTTTAAAATTTAAAATTTTAATAATTAAATTTTTAAAATTTAGTATTTAAATTTTTAAATTTTAAAATATAAAGTTTTAATAATGAAATTTTTAAAATTTAGTATTTAAATTTTTAAATTTTAAAATTTAAAATTTTAATAATTAAATTTTTAAAATTTCGTATTTAAATATTTAAATTTTAAAATTTAAAGATTTAATATTTAAAGTTTTAAAATTTTGTATTTAAATTTTTAAATTTTAACATTTAAATTTTAATGATTAAAGTTTTAAAATTTAGTATTTAAAATTTTAAATTTTAAAATTTAAAGTTTTAACAATTAAATTTTTTAAATTTAGTATTTAAATTTTTAAATTTAAAGTTTTAATAATTAAATTTTTAAAATTTAGTATTTAAATTTTTAAATTTTAAAATTTGAAGTTTTAATAATTAAATTTTTAAAATTTTTATTTAAATTTTTAAATTTAAAAATTTAAAATTTTAAAAATTAAATTTTTAAAATTTAGTATTTAAATTTTTAAATTTTAAAATTTAAAGGTTTAATAATTAAATTTTTAAAATTTGTATTTAAAATTTTAAATTTTAAAATTTAAAGTTTTAATAATTAAATTTTTAAATTTTAGTATTTAAATTTTTAATCTTTAAAATTTAAAGTTTTAATAATTAAATTTTTAAAATTTAGTATTTAAATTTTTAAATTTTCAAATTTAAAGTTTTAATAATTAAATTTTTAAAATTTAGTATATAAATTTTTAAATTTAAAACTTTAATAATTAAATTTTCAAAATTTAGTATTTAAATTTTTAAATTTTAAAATTTAAAGTTTTAATAATTAAATTTTTAGAATTTAGTATTTAAATTTTTAAATTTTAAAATTTAAAGTTTTAATATTTAAATTTTTAAAATTTAGTATTTAAATTTTTAAATTTTAAAATTTAAAGTTTTAATAATTAAATTTTTAAAATTTGTATTTAAATTTATAAATTTTAAAATTTAAAATTTTAATAATTAAATTTTTAAAATTTAGTATTTAAATTTTTAAATTTTAAAGTTTAGAGTTTTAATAATTAAATTTTTAAAATTTAGTATTTAAATTTTAAAATTTAAATTTTTAAATTTTAAAATTTAAAATTTTAATAATTAAATTTTTAAAATTTAGTATTTAAATTTTTAAATTTTAAAATTTAAAGTTATAATAATTAAATTTTTAAAATTTAGTATTTAAATTTTTAAATTTTAAAATTTAAAGTTTTAATAATTAAATTTTTAAAATGTAGTATTTAAATTTTAAAATTTAAAATTTTAATAATTAAATTTTTAAAATTTAGTATTTAAATTTTTAAATTTTAAAATATAAAGTTTTAATAATGAAATTTTTAAAATTTAGTATTTAAATTTTTAAATTTTAAAATTTAAAATTTTAATAATTAAATTTTTAAAATTTAGTATTTAAATATTTAAATTTTAATATTTAAAGATTTAATATTTAAAGTTTTAAAATTTAGTATTTAAATTTTTAAATTTTAACATTTAAATTTTAATAATTAAAGTTTTAAAATTTAGTATTTAAAATTTTAAACTTTAAAATTTAAAGTTTTAATAATTAAATTTTTAAAATTTAGTATTTAAATTTTTAAATTTTAAAATTTAAAGTTTTAATAATTAAATTTTTAAAATTTGTATTTAAATTTTTAAATTTTAAAATTTAAAGTTTTAATAATTAAATTTTTAAAATTTAGTATTTAAATTTTTAAATTTTAAAATTTAAAGTTTTAATAATTAAATTTTTAAAATTTAGTATTTAAATTTTTAAATTTTAAAATTTAAAGTTTTAATAATTAAATTTTTAAAACTTGTATTTAAATTTTTAAATTTTAAAATTTAAAGTTTTAATAATTAAATTTTTAAAATTTAGTATTTAAATTTTTAAATTTTACAATTTAAAGGTTTAATAATTAAATTTTTAAAATTTGTATTTAAATTTTTAAATTTTAAAATTTAAAGTTTTAATAATTAAATTTTTAAAATTTAGTATTTAAATTTTTAAACTTTAAAATTTAAAGTTTTAATAATTAAATTTTTAAAATTTAGTATTTAAATTTTTAAATTTTCAAATTTAAAGTTTTAATAATTAAATTTTTAAAATTTAGTATTTAAATTTTTAAATTTAAAACTTTAATAATTAAATTTTTAAAATTTATTATTTAAATTTTTAAATTTTAAAATTTAAAGTTTTAATAATTAAATTTTTAGAATTTAGTATTTAAATTTTTAAATTTTAAAATTTAAAGTTTTAATATTTAAATTTTTAAAATTTAGTATTTAAATTTTTAAATTTTATAATTTAAAGTTATAATAATTAAATATTTAAAATTTAGTATTTAAATTTTAAAATTTAAATTTTTAAATTTTAAAATTTAATATTTTAATAATTAAATTTTTAAAATTTAGTATTTAAATATTTAAATTTTAAAATTTAAAGATTTAATATTTAAAGTTTTAAAATTTAGTATTTAAATTTTTAAATTTAAATTTTAATAATTAAAGTTTTAAAATTTAGTATTTAAATTTTTAAATATTAAAATTTAAAGTTTTAACAATTAAATTTTTAAAATTTAGTATTTAAATTTTTAAATTTTAAAATTTAAATACAAATTTAAATACTAAAAATTAAATTAAAAAATTAAAAAATTAATTAAATTTTTAAATTTATTTATTTTAATAATTAAATTTTTAAAATTTAGTATCTAAATTTTTAAATTTTAAAATTTAAAGTTTTAATAATTAAATTTTTAAAATTTAGTATTTAAATTTTTAAATTTTAAAATTTAAAGTTTTAACAATTAAATATTTAAAATTTAGTATTTAAATTTTTAAATTTTAAAATTTAAAGTTTTAATAATTAAATTTTTAAAATTTAGTATTTAAATTTTTAAAATTTAAAGTTATAATAATTAAATTTTTAAAATTTAGTATTTAAATATTTATATTTTAAAATTTAAAGATTTAATATTTAAAGTTTTAAAATTTAGTATTTAAATTTTTAAATTTTAAAATTTAAATTTTAATAAATAAAGTTTTAAAATTTAGTATTTAAAATTTTAAACTTTAAAATTTAAAGTTTTAATAATTAAATTTTTAAAATTTAGTATTTAAATTTTTAAATTTTAAAATTTAAAGTTTTAATAATTAAATTTTTAAAATTTAGTATTTAAATTTTTAAATTTTAAAATTTAAAGTTTTAATAATTAAATTTTTAAAATTTAGTATTTAAATTTTTAAATTTTAAAGTTTAGAGTTTTAATAATTAAATTTTTAAAATATAGTATTTAAATTTTAAAATTTAAATTATTAAATTTTAAAATTTAAAATTTTAATAATTAAATTTTTAAAATTTAGTATTTAAATTTTTAAATTTTAAAATTTAAAGTTATAATAATTAAATTTTTAAAATTTAGTATTTAAATTTTTAAATTTTAAAATTTAAAGTTTTAATAATTAAATTTTTAAAATGTAGTATTTAAATTTTAAAATTTAAATTTTTAAATTTTAAAATTTAAAATTTTAATAATTAAATTTTTAAAATTTAGTATTTAAATTTTTAAATTTTAAAATATAAAGTTTTAATAATGAAATTTTTAAAATTTAGTATTTAAATTTTTAAATTTTAAAATTTAAAGTTTTAATAATTAAATTTTTAAAATGTAGTATTTAAATTTTAAAATTTAAATTATTAAATTTTAAAATTTAAAATTTTAATAATTAAATTTTTAAAATTTAGTATTTAAATTTTTAAATTTTAAAATTTAAAGTTATAATAATTAAATTTTTAAAATTTAGTATTTAAATTTTTAAATTTTAAAATTTAAAGATTTAATATTTAAAGTTTTAAAATTTAGTATTTAAATTTTTAAATTTTAACATTTAAATTTTAATAATTAAAGTTTTAAAATTTAGTATTTAAAATTTTAAATTTTAAAATTTAAAGTTTTAACAATTAAATTTTTTAAATTTAGTATTTAAATTTTTAAATTTTAAAATTTAAAGTTTTAATAAATAAATTTTTAAAATTTAGTATTTAAATTTTTAAATTTTAAAATTTAAAGTTTTAATAATTAAATTTTTAAAATTTTTATTTAAATTTTTAAATTTTAAAATTTAAAATTTTAAAAATTAAATTTTTAAAATTTAGTATTTAAATTTTTAAATTTTAAAATTTAAAGGTTTAATAATTAAATTTTTAAAATTTGTATTTAAATTTTTAAATTTTAAAATTTAAAGTTTTAATAATTAAATTTTTAAATTTTAGTATTTAAATTTTTAATCTTAAAAATTTAAAGTTTTAATAATTAAATTTTTAAAATTTAGTATTTAAATTTTTAAATTTTCAAATTTAAAGTTTTAATAATTAAATTTTTAAAATTTAGTATTTAAATTTTTAAATTTAAAACTTTAATAATTAAATTTTTAAAATTTAGTATTTAAATTTTTAAATTTTAAAATTTAAAGTTTTAATAATTAAATTTTTAGAATTTAGTATTTAAATTTTTAAATTTTAAAATTTAAAGTTTTAATATTTAAATTTTTAAAATTTAGTATTTAAATTTTTAAATTTTAAAATTTAAAGTTTTAATAATTAAATTTTTAAAATTTGTATTTAAATTTATAAATTTTAAAATTTAAAATTTTAATAATTAAATTTTTAAAATTTAGTATTTAAATTTTTAAATTTTAAAGTTTAGAGTTTTAAAAATTAAATTTTTAAAATTTAGTATTTAAATTTTAAAATTTAAATTTTTAAATTTTAAAATTTAAAATTTTAATAATTAAATTTTTAAAATTTAGTATTTAAATTTTTAAATTTTAAAATTTAAAGTTATAATAATTAAATTTTTAAAATTTAGTATTTAAATTTTTAAATTTTAAAATTTAAAGTTTTAATAATTAAATTTTTAAAATTTAGTATTTAAATTTTAAAATTTAAAATTTTAATAATTAAATTTTTAAAATTTAGTATTTAAATTTTTAAATTTTAAAATATAAAGTTTTAATAATGAAATTTTTAAAATTTAGTATTTAAATTTTTAAATTTTAAAATTTAAAATTTTAGTAATTAAATTTTAAAAATTTAGTATTTAAATATTTAAATTTTAATATTTAAAGATTTAATATTTAAAGTTTTAAAATTTAGTATTTAAATTTTTAAATTTTAACATTTAAATTTTAATAATTAAAGTTTTAAAATTTAGTATTTAAAATTTTAAACTTTAAAATTTAAAGTTTTAATAATTAAATTTTTAAAATTTAGTATTTATATTTTTAAATTTTAAAATTTAAAGTTTTAATAATTAAATTTTTAAAATTTGTATTTAAATTTTTAAATTTTAAAATTTAAAGTTTTAATAATTAAATTTTTAAAATTTAGTATTTAAGTTTTTAAATTTTAAAATTTAAAGTTTTAATAATTAAATTTTTAAAATTTAGTATTTAAATTTTTAAATTTTAAAATTTAAAGTTTTAATAATTAAATTTTTAAAACTTGTATTTAAATTTTTAAATTTTAAAATTTAAAGTTTTAATAATTAAATTTTTAAAATTTAGTATTTAAATTTTTAAATTTTAAAATTTAAAGGTTTAATAATTAAATTTTTAAAATTTGTATTTAAATTTTTAAATTTTAAAATTTAAAGTTTTAATAATTAAATTTTTAAAATTTAGTATTTAAATTTTTAAACTTTAAAATTTAAAGTTTTAATAATTAAATTATTAAAATTTAGTATTTAAATTTTTAAATTTTCAAATTTAAAGTTTTAATAATTAAATTTTTAAAATTTAGTATTTAAATTTTTAAATTTAAAACTTTAATAATTAAATTTTTAAAATTTAGTATTTAAATTTTTAAATTTTAAAATTTAAAGTTTTAATAATTAAATTTTTAGAATTTAGTATTTAAATTTTTAAATTTTAAAATTTAAAATTTTAATATTTAAATTTTTAAAATTTAGTATTTAAATTTTTAAATTTTATAATTTAAAGTTATAATAATTAAATATTTAAAATTTAGTATTTAAATTTTAAAATTTAAATTTTTAAATTTTAAAATTTAATATTTTAATAATTAAATTTTTAAAATTTAGTATTTAAATATTTAAATTTTAAAATTTAAAGATTTATTATTTAAAGTTTTAAAATTTAGTATTTAAATTTTTAAATTTAAATTTTAATAATTAAAGTTTTAAAATTTAGTATTTAAATTTTTAAATTTTAAAATTTAAAGTTTTAACAATTAAATTTTTAAAATTTAGTATTTAAATTTTTAAATTTTAAAATTTAAAGTTTTAATAATTAAATTTTTAAAATTTAGTATTTAAAGTTTTAAAATTTAAAGTTATAATAATTAAATTTTTAAAATTTAGTATTTAAATATTTATATTTTAAAATTTAAAGATTTAATATTTAAAGTTTTAAAATTTAGTATTTAAATTTTTAAATTTTAAAATTTAAAGTTTTAACAATTAAATTTTTAAAATTTAGTATTTAAATTTTTAAATTTTAAAATTTAAAGTTTTAATAATTAAATTTTTAAAATTTAGTATTTAAGTTTTTAAATTTTAAAATTTAAAGTTTTATTAATTTAATTTTTAAAATTTAGTATTTAAATTTTTAAATTTTAAAGTTTGAAGTTTTAATAATTAAATTTTTAAAATTTAGTATTTAAATTTTAAAATTTAAATTTTTAAATTTTAACATTTAAAATTTTAATAACTAAATTTTTAAAATTTAGTATTTAAATTTTTAAATTTTAAAATTTGAATTTTTAAATTTTAAAATTTAAAATTTCAATAATTAAATTTTTAAAATTTAGTATTTAAGTTTTTAAATTTTAAAATTTAAAGTTTTAATAATTAAATTTTTAAAATTTATTATTTAAATTTTTAAATTTTAAAGTTTGAAGTTTTAATAATTAATTTTTAAAATTTAGTATTTAAATTTTAAAATTTAAATTTTTAAATTTTAAATTTTAAAATTTTAATAATTAAATTTTTAAAATTTATTATTTAAATTTTTAAATTTTAAAATTTAAAGTTTTAATAATTAAATTTTTAAAATTTGTATTTAAATTTATAAATTTTAAAATTTAAAATTTTAGTAATTAAATTTTTAAAATTTAGTATTTAAATTTTTAAATTTTAAAGTTTAGAGTTTTAATAATTAAATTTTTAAAATTTGGTATTTAAATTTTAAAATTTAAATTTTTAAATTTTAAAATTTAAAATTTTAATAATTAAATTTTTAAAATTTAGTATTTAAATTTTTAAATTTTAAAATTTAAAGTTATAATAATTAAATTTTTAAAATTTAGTATTTAAATTTTTAAATTTTAAAATTTAAAGTTTTAATAATTAAATTTTTAAAATGTAGTATTTAAATTTTAAAATTTAAAATTTTAATAATTAAATTTTTAAAATTTAGTATTTAAATTTTTAAATTTTAAAATATAAAGTTTTAATAATGAAATTTTTAAAATTTAGTATTTAAATTTTTAAATTTTAAAATTTAAAATTTTAATAATTAAATTTTTAAAATTTAGTATTTAAATATTTAAATTTTAATATTTAAAGATTTAATATTTAAAGTTTTAAAATTTAGTATTTAAATTTTTAAATTTTAACATTTAAATTTTAATAATTAAATTTTTAGAATTTAGTATTTAAATTTTTAAATTTTAAAATTTAAAATTTTAATAATTAAATTTTTAAAATTTAGTATTTAAATTTTTAAATTTTAAAATTTAAAGTTTTAATAATTAAATTTTTAAAATTTAGTATTTAAATTTTTAAATTTTAAAATTTAAAGTTTTAATAATTAAATTTTTAAAATTTAGTATTTAAATTTTTAAATTTTAAAGTTTAGAGTTTTAATAATTAAATTTTTAAAATATAGTATTTAAATTTTAAAATTTAAATTATTAAATTTTAAAATTTAAAATTTTAATAATTAAATTTTTAAAATTTAGTATTTAAATTTTTAAATTTTAAAATTTAAAGTTATAATAATTAAATTTTTAAAATTTAGTATTTAAATTTTTAAATTTTAAAATTTAAAGTTTTAATAATTAAATTTTTAAAATGTAGTATTTAAATTTTAAAATTTAAATTTTTAAATTTTAAAATTTAAAATTTTAATAATTAAATTTTTAAAATTTAGTATTTAAATTTTTAAATTTTAAAATATAAAGTTTTAATAATGAAATTTTTAAAATTTAGTATTTAAATTTTTAAATTTTAAAATTTAAAATTTTAATAATTAAATTTTTAAAATTTCGTATTTAAAATATTTAAATTTTAAAATTTAAAGATTTAATATTTAAAGTTTTAAAATTTAGTATTTAAATTTTTAAATTTTAACATTTAAATTTTAATAATTAAAGTTTTAAAATTTAGTATTTAAAATTTTAAATTTTAAAATTTAAAGTTTTAACAATTAAATTTTTTAAATTTAGTATTTAAATTTTTAAATTTTAAAATTTAAAGTTTTAATAAATAAATTTTTAAAATTTAGTATTTAAATTTTTAAATTTTAAAATTTAAAGTTTTAATAATTAAATTTTTAAAATTTTTATTTAAATTTTTAAATTTTAAAATTTAAAATTTTAAAAATTAAATTTTTAAAATTTAGTATTTAAATTTTTAAATTTTAAAATTTAAAGGTTTAATAATTAAATTTTTAAAATTTGTATTTAAATTTTTAAATTTTAAAATTTAAAGTTTTAATAATTAAATTTTTAAATTTTAGTATTTAAATTTTTAATCTTAAAAATTTAAAGTTTTAATAATTAAATTTTTAAAATTTAGTATTTAAATTTTTAAATTTTCAAATTTAAAGTTTTAATAATTAAATTTTTAAAATTTAGTATTTAAATTTTTAAATTTAAAACTTTAATAATTAAATTTTTAAAATTTAGTATTTAAATTTTTAAATTTTAAAATTTAAAGTTTTAATAATTAAATTTTTAGAATTTAGTATTTAAATTTTTAAATTTTAAAATTTAAAGTTTTAATATTTAAATTTTTAAAATTTAGTATTTAAATTTTTAAATTTTAAAATTTAAAGTTTTAATAATTAAATTTTTAAAATTTGTATTTAAATTTATAAATTTTAAAATTTAAAATTTTAATAATTAAATTTTTAAAATTTAGTATTTAAATTTTTAAATTTTAAAGTTTAGAGTTTTAAAAATTAAATTTTTAAAATTTAGTATTTAAATTTTAAAATTTAAATTTTTAAATTTTAAAATTTAAAATTTTAATAATTAAATTTTTAAAATTTAGTATTTAAATTTTTAAATTTTAAAATTTAAAGTTATAATAATTAAATTTTTAAAATTTAGTATTTAAATTTTTAAATTTTAAAATTTAAAGTTTTAATAATTAAATTTTTAAAATTTAGTATTTAAATTTTAAAATTTAAAATTTTAATAATTAAATTTTTAAAATTTAGTATTTAAATTTTTAAATTTTAAAATATAAAGTTTTAATAATGAAATTTTTAAAATTTAGTATTTAAATTTTTAAATTTTAAAATTTAAAATTTTAGTAATTAAATTTTAAAAATTTAGTATTTAAATATTTAAATTTTAATATTTAAAGATTTAATATTTAAAGTTTTAAAATTTAGTATTTAAATTTTTAAATTTTAACATTTAAATTTTAATAATTAAAGTTTTAAAATTTAGTATTTAAAATTTTAAACTTTAAAATTTAAAGTTTTAATAATTAAATTTTTAAAATTTAGTATTTATATTTTTAAATTTTAAAATTTAAAGTTTTAATAATTAAATTTTTAAAATTTGTATTTAAATTTTTAAATTTTAAAATTTAAAGTTTTAATAATTAAATTTTTAAAATTTAGTATTTAAGTTTTTAAATTTTAAAATTTAAAGTTTTAATAATTAAATTTTTAAAATTTAGTATTTAAATTTTTAAATTTTAAAATTTAAAGTTTTAATAATTAAATTTTTAAAACTTGTATTTAAATTTTTAAATTTTAAAATTTAAAGTTTTAATAATTAAATTTTTAAAATTTAGTATTTAAATTTTTAAATTTTAAAATTTAAAGGTTTAATAATTAAATTTTTAAAATTTGTATTTAAATTTTTAAATTTTAAAATTTAAAGTTTTAATAATTAAATTTTTAAAATTTAGTATTTAAATTTTTAAACTTTAAAATTTAAAGTTTTAATAATTAAATTATTAAAATTTAGTATTTAAATTTTTAAATTTTCAAATTTAAAGTTTTAATAATTAAATTTTTAAAATTTAGTATTTAAATTTTTAAATTTAAAACTTTAATAATTAAATTTTTAAAATTTAGTATTTAAATTTTTAAATTTTAAAATTTAAAGTTTTAATAATTAAATTTTTAGAATTTAGTATTTAAATTTTTAAATTTTAAAATTTAAAATTTTAATATTTAAATTTTTAAAATTTAGTATTTAAATTTTTAAATTTTATAATTTAAAGTTATAATAATTAAATATTTAAAATTTAGTATTTAAATTTTAAAATTTAAATTTTTAAATTTTAAAATTTAATATTTTAATAATTAAATTTTTAAAATTTAGTATTTAAATATTTAAATTTTAAAATTTAAAGATTTAATATTTAAAGTTTTAAAATTTAGTATTTAAATTTTTAAATTTAAATTTTAATAATTAAAGTTTTAAAATTTAGTATTTAAATTTTTAAATTTTAAAATTTAAAGTTTTAACAATTAAATTTTTAAAATTTAGTATTTAAATTTTTAAATTTTAAAATTTAAAGTTTTAATAATTAAATTTTTAAAATTTAGTATTTAAATTTTTAAAATTTAAAGTTATAATAATTAAATTTTTAAAATTTAGTATTTAAATATTTATATTTTAAAATTTAAAGATTTAATATTTAAAGTTTTAAAATTTAGTATTTAAATTTTTAAATTTTAAAATTTAAAGTTTTAACAATTAAATTTTTAAAATTTAGTATTTAAATTTTTAAATTTTAAAATTTAAAGTTTTAATAATTAAATTTTTAAAATTTAGTATTTAAGTTTTTAAATTTTAAAATTTAAAGTTTTATTAATTTAATTTTTAAAATTTAGTATTTAAATTTTTAAATTTTAAAGTTTGAAGTTTTAATAATTAAATTTTTAAAATTTAGTATTTAAATTTTAAAATTTAAATTTTTAAATTTTAACATTTAAAATTTTAATAACTAAATTTTTAAAATTTAGTATTTAAATTTTTAAATTTTAAAATTTGAATTTTTAAATTTTAAAATTTAAAATTTCAATAATTAAATTTTTAAAATTTAGTATTTAAGTTTTTAAATATTAAAATTTAAAGTTTTAATAATTAAATTTTTAAAATTTATTATTTAAATTTTTAAATTTTAAAGTTTGAAGTTTTAATAATTAATTTTTAAAATTTAGTATTTAAATTTTAAAATTTAAATTTTTAAATTTTAAATTTTAAAATTTAAAGTTTTAATAATTAAATTTTTAAAATTTAGTATTTAAATTTTTAAATTTTAAAATTTAAAGGTTTAATAATTAAATTTTTAAAATTTGTATTTAAATTTTTAAATTTTAAAATTTAAAGTTTTAATAATTAAATTTTTAAAGTTTAGTATTTAAAATTTTTAAATTTTAAAATTTAAAGTTTTAATAATTAAATTTTTAAAATTTAATATTTAAAATTTAAAGTTTTAATAATTAAATTTTTAAAATTTAGTATTTAAATTTTTAAAATTTAAAGTTATAATAATTAAATTTTTAAAATTTAGTATTTAAATTTTTAAATTTTAAAATTTAAAGTTTTAACAATTAAATTTTTAAAATTTTGTATTTAAATTTTTAAATTTTAAAATTTAAAGTTTTAATAATTAAATTTTTAAAATTTAGTATTTAAAATTTAAAGTTTTAATAATTAAATTTTTAAAATTTAGTATTTAAATTTTTAAAATTTAAAGTTATAATAATTAAATTTTTAAAATTTGTATTTAAATTTTTAAATTTTAAAATTTAAAGTTTTAATAATTAAATTTTTAAAATTTAGTATTTAAAATTTAAAGTTTTAATAATTAAATTTTTAAAATTTAGTATTTAAATTTTTAAATTTTAAAATTTAATGTTTTAATAATTAAATTTTTAAAATTTGTATTTAAATTTTTAAATTTTAAAATTTAAAGTTTTAATAATTAAATTTTTAAAATTTAGTATTTAAATTTTTAAATTTTAAAATTTAAAGTTTTAACAATTAAATTTTTAAAATTTAGTATTTAAATTTTTAAATTTTAAAATTTAAAGTTTTAATAATTAAATTTTTAAAATTTAGTATTTAAATTTTTAAAATTTAAAGTTATAATAATTAAATTTTTAAAATTAAGTATTTATGTTTTTAAATTTTAAAATTTAAAGTTTTAATAATTAAATTTTTAAAATTTAGTATTTAAATTTTTAAATTATAAAGTTTGAAGTTTTAATAATTAAATTTTTAAAATCTAGTATTTAAATTATAAAATTTAAATTTTTAAATTTTAACATTTAAAATTTTAATAACTAAATTTTTAAAATTTAGTATTTAAATTTTTAAATTTTAAAATATAAAGTTTTAATAATTAAATTTTTAAAATTTAGTATTTAAATTTTTAAATTTTAAAATTTAAATTTTTAAATTTTAAAATTTAAATTTTTAAATTTTAAAATTTAAAATTTCAATAATTAAATTTTTAAAATTTAGTATTTAAGTTTTTAAATTTTAAAATTTAAAGTTTTAATAATTAAATTTTTAAAATTTAGTATTTAAGTTTTTAAATTTTAAAATTTAAAGTTTTAATAATTAAATTTTTAAAATTTAGTATTTAAATTTTTTAATTTTAAACTTTGAAGTTTTAATAATTAATTTATAAAATTTAGTATTTAAATTTTAAAATTTAAATTTTTAAATTTTAAAATTTAAATTTTTAAATTTTAAAATTTAAAATTTTAATAATTAAATTTTTAAAATTTAGTATCTAAATTTTTAAAATTTAAAATTTAAAGTTTTAATAATTAAATATTTAAAATTTGTATTTAAATTTATAAATTTTAAAATTTAAAGTTTTAATAATTAAATTTTTAAAATTTAGTATTTAAACTTTTAAATTTTAAAGTTTAAAGTTTTAATAATTAAATTTATAAATTTAGTATTTAAATTTTTAAATTTTAAAATTTAAAGTTTTAATAATTAAATATTTAAAATTTGTATTTAAATTTATAAATTTCAAAATTTAAAGTTTTAATAATTAAATTTTTAAAATTTAGTATTTAAATTTTTAAATTTTAAAATATAAAGTTTTAATAATTAAATTTTTAAAATTTAGTATTTAAATTTTTAAATTTTCAAATTTAAAGTTTTAATAATTAAATTTTTAAAATTTGTATTTAAATTTATAAATTTTAAAATTTAAAATTTTAATAATTAAATTTTTAAAATTTAGTATTTAAATTTTTAAATTTAAATTTTTAAATTTTAAAATTTAAAATTTTAATAATTAAATTTTTAAAATTTAGTATTTAAATTTTTAAATTTTAAAATTTAAAGTTATAATAATTAAATTTTTAAAATTTAGAATTTAAATTTTTAAATTTTAAAATTTAAAGTTTTAATAATTAAATTTTTAAAATTTGTATTTAAATTTATAAATTTTAAAATTTAAAATTTTAATAATTAAATTTTTAAAATTTAGTATTTAAATTTTAAAATTTAAATTTTTAAATTTTAAAATTTAAAATTTTAATAATTAAATTTTTAAAATTTAGTATTTAAATTTTTAAATTTTAAAATTTAAAGTTTTAATAATTAAATTTTTAAAATGTAGTATTTAAATTTTAAAATTTAAAATTTTAATAATTAAATTTTTAAAATTTAGTATTTAAATTTTTAAATTTTAAAATATAAAGTTTTAATAATGAAATTTTTAAAATTTAGTATTTAAATTTTTAAATTTTAAAATTTAAAATTTTAATAATTAAATTTTTAAAATTTAGTATTTAAATATTTAAATTTTAATATTTAAAGATTTAATATTTAAAGTTTTAAAATTTAGTATTTAAATTTTTAAATTTTAACATTTAAATTTTAATAATTAAAGTTTTAAAATTTAGTATTTAAAATTTTAAACTTTAAAATTTAAAGTTTTAATAATTAAATTTTTAAAATTTAGTATTTAAATTTTTAAATTTTAAAATTTAAAGTTTTAATAATTAAATTTTTAAAATTTGCATTTAAATTTTTAAATTTTAAAATTTAAAGTTTTAATAATTAAATTTTTAAAATTTAGTATTTTAATTTTTAAATTTTAAAATTTAAAGTTTTAATAATTAAATTTTTAAAATTTAGTATTTAAATTTTTAAATTTTAAAATTTAAAGTTTTAATAATTAAATTTTTAAAACTTGTATTTAAATTTTTAAATTTTAAAATTTAAAGTTTTAATAATTAAATTTTTAAAATTTAGTATTTAAATTTTTAAATTTTAAAATTTAAAGGTTTAATAATTAAATTTTTAAAATTTGTATTTAAATTTTTAAACTTTAAAATTTAAAGTTTTATTAATTAAATTTTTAAAATTTAGTATTTAAATTTTTAAATTTTCAAATTTAAAGTTTTAATAATTAAATTTTTAAAATTTAGTATTTAAATTTTTAAATTTAAAACTTTAATAATTAAATTTTTAAAATTTATTATTTTAATTTTTAAATTTTAAAATTTAAAGTTTTAATAATTAAATTTTTAGAATTTAGTATTTAAATTTTTAAATTTTAAAATTTAAAGTTTTAATATTTAAATTTTTAAAATTTAGTATTTAAATTTTTAAATTTTATAATTTAAAGTTATAATAATTAAATATTTAAAATTTAGTATTTAAATTTTAAAATTTAAATTTTTAAATTTTAAAATTTAATATTTTAATAATTAAATTTTTAAAATTTAGTATTTAAATATTTAAATTTTAAAATTTAAAGATTTAATATTTAAAGTTTTAAAATTTAGTATTTAAATCTTTAAATTTAAATTTTAATAATTAAAGTTTTAAAATTTAGTATTTAAATTTTTAAATTTTAAAATTTAAAGTTTTAACAATTAAATTTTTAAAATTTAGTATTTAAATTTTTAAATTTTAAAATTTAAATACAAATTTAAATACTAAAAATTAAATTAAAAAATTAAAAAATTAATTAAATTTTTAAATTTATTTATTTTAATAATTAAATTTTTAAAATTTAGTATCTAAATTTTTAAATTTTAAAATTTAAAGTTTTAATAATTAAATTTTTAAAATTTAGTATTTAAATTTTTAAATTTTAAAATTTAAAGTTTTAACAATTAAATTTTTAAAATTTAGTATTTAAATTTTTAAATTTTAAAATTTAAAGTTTTAACAATTAAATTTTTAAAATTTAGTATTTAAATTTTTAAATTTTAAAATTTAAAGTTTTAATAATTAAATTTTTAAAATTTAGTATTTAAATTTTTAAATTTTAAAATTTAAATTTTAATAAATAAAGTTTTAAAATTTAGTATTTAAAATTTTAAACTTTAAAATTTAAAGTTTTAATAATTAAATTTTTAAAATTTAGTATTAAAATTTTTAAATTTTAAAATTTAAAGTTTTAATAATTAAATTTTTAAAATTTAGTATTTAAATTTTTAAATTTTAAAATTTAAAGTTTTAATAATTAAATTTTTAAAATTTAGTATTTAAATTTTTAAATTTTAAAGTTTAGAGTTTTAATAATTAAATTTTTAAAATATAGTATTTAAATTTTAAAATTTAAATTATTAAATTTTAAAATTTAAAATTTTAATAATTAAATTTTTAAAATTTAGTATTTAAATTTTTAAATTTTAAAATTTAAAGTTATAATAATTAAATTTTTAAAATTTAGTATTTAAATTTTTTAATTTTAAAATTTAAAATTTTAATAATTAAATTTTTAAATTGTAGTATTTAAATTTTAAAATTTAAATTTTTAAATTTTAAAATTTAAAATTTTAATAATTAAATTTTTAAAATTTAGTATTTAAATTTTTAAATTTTAAAATATAAAGTTTTAATAATGAAATTTTTAAAATTTAGTATTTAAATTTTTAAATTTTAAAATTTAAAATTTTAATAATTAAATTTTTAAAATTTCGTATTTAAATATTTAAATTTTAAAATTTAAAGATTTAATATTTAAAGTTTTAAAATTTAGTATTTAAATTTTTAAATTTTAACATTTAAAATTTAATAATTAAAGTTTTAAAATTTAGTATTTAAAATTTTAAATATTAAAATTTAAAGTTTTAACAATTAAATTTTTTAAATTTAGTATTTAAATTTTTAAAATTTAAAATTTAAAGTTTTAATAAATAAATTTTTAAAATTTAGTATTTAAATTTTTAAATTTTAAAATATAAAGTTTTAATAATTAAATTTTTAAAATTTTTATTTAAATTTTTAAATTTTAAAATATAAAATTTTAAAAATTAAATTTTTAAAATTTAGTATTTAAATTTTCAAATTTTAAAATATAAAGGTTTAATAATTAAATTTTTAAAATTTGTATTTAAATTTTTAAATTTTAAAATTTAAAGTTTTAATAATTAAATTTTTAAATTTTAGTATTTAAATTTTTAATCTTTAAAATTTAAAGTTTTAATAATTAAATTTTAAAAATTTAATATTTAAATTTTTAAATTTTCAAATTTAAAGTTTTAATAATTAAATTTTTAAAATTTAGTATTTAAATTTTTAAATTTAAAACTTTAATAATTAAATTTTTAAAATTTAGTATTTAAATTTTTAAATTTTAAAATTTAAAGTTTTAATAATTAAATTTTTAAAATGTAGTATTTAAATTTTAAAATTTAAAATTTTAATAATTAAATTTTTAAAATTTAGTATTTAAATTTTTAAATTTTAAAATATAAAGTTTTAATAATGAAATTTTTAAAATTTAGTATTTAAATTTTTAAATTTTAAAATTTAAAATTTTAATAATTAAATTTTTAAAATTTAGTATTTAAATATTTAAATTTTAATATTTAAAGATTTAATATTTAAAGTTTTAAAATTTAGTATTTAAATTTTTAAATTTTAACATTTAAATTTTAATAATTAAAGTTTTAAAATTTAGTATTTAAAATTTTAAACTTTAAGATTTAAAGTTTTAATAATTAAATTTTTAAAATTTAGTATTTAAATTTTTAAATTTTAAAATTTAAAGTTTTAATAATTAAATTTTTAAAATTTGTATTTAAATTTTTAAATTTTAAAATTTAAAGTTTTAATAATTAAATTTTTAAAATTTAGTATTTAAGTTTTTAAATTTTAAAATTTAAAGTTTTAATAATTAAATTTTTAAAATTTAGTATTTAAATTTTTAAATTTTAAAATTTAAAATTTTAATAATTAAATTTTTAAAACTTGTATTTAAATTTTTAAATTTTAAAATTTAAAGTTTTAATAATTAAATTTTTAAAATTTAGTATTTAAATTTTTAAATTTTAAAATTTAAAGGTTTAATAATTAAATTTTTAAAATTTGTATTTAAATTTTTAAATTTTAAAATTTAAAGTTTTAATAATTAAATTTTTAAAATTTAGTATTTAAATTTTTAAACTTTAAAATTTAAAGTTTTAATAATTAAATTTTTAAAATTTAGTATTTAAATTTTTAAATTTTCAAATTTAAAGTTTTAATAATTAAATTTTTAAAATTTAGTATTTAAATTTTTAAAATTAAAACTTTAATAATTAAATTTTTAAAATTTAGTATTTAAATTTTTAAATTTTAAAATTTAAAGTTTTAATAATTAAATTTTTAGAATTTAGTATTTAAATTTTTAAATTTTAAAATTTAAAGTTTTAATATTTAAATTTTTAAAATTTAGTATTTAAATTTTTAAATTTTATAATTTAAAGTTATAATAATTAAATATTTAAAATTTAGTATTTAAGTTTTTAAATTTTAAAATTTAAAGTTTTATTAATTTAATTTTTAAAATTTAGTATTTAAATTTTTAAATTTTAAAGTTTGAAGTTTTAATAATTAAATTTTTAAAATTTAGTATTTAAATTTTAAAATTTAAATTTTTAAATTTTAACATTTAAAATTTTAATAACTAAATTTTTAAAATTTAGTATTTAAATTTTTAAATTTTAAAATTTGAATTTTTAAATTTTAAAATTTAAAATTTCAATAATTAAATTTTTAAAATTTAGTATTTAAGTTTTTAAATTTTAAAATTTAAAGTTTTAATAATTAAATTTTTAAAATTTATTATTTAAATTTTTAAATTTTAAAGTTTGAAGTTTTAATAATTAATTTTTAAAATTTAGTATTTAAATTTTAAAATTTAAATTTTTAAATTTTAAAATTTAAAGTTTTAATAATTAAATTTTTAAAATTTGTATTTAAATTTATAAATTTTAAAATTTAAAATTTTAGTAATTAAATTTTTAAAATTTAGTATTTAAATTTTTAAATTTTAAAGTTTAGAGTTTTAATAATTAAATTTTTAAAATTTAGTATTTAAATTTTAAAATTTAAATTTTTAAATTTTAAAATTTAAAATTTTAATAATTAAATTTTTAAAATTTAGTATTTAAATTTTTAAATTTTAAAATTTAAAATTATAATAATTAAATTTTTAAAATTTAGTATTTAAATTTTTAAATTTTAAACTTTAAAGTTTTAATAATTAAATTTTTAGAATTTAGTATTTAAATTTTAAAATTTAAATTTTTAAATTTTCAAATTTAAAGTTTTAATAATTAAATTTTTAAAATTTAGTATTTAAATTTTTAAATTTAAAACTTTAATAATTAAATTTTTAGAATTTAGTATTTAAATTTTTAAATTTTAAAATTTAAAGTTTTAATATTTAAATTTTTAAAATTTAGTATTTAAATTTTTAAATTTTATAATTTAAAGTTATAATAATTAAATATTTAAAATTTAGTATTTAAATTTTAAAATTTAAATTTTTAAATTTTAAAATTTAATATTTTAATAATTAAATTTTTAAAATTTAGTATTTAAATATTTAAATTTTAAAATTTAAAGATTTAATATTTAAAGTTTTAAAATTTAGTATTTAAATCTTTAAATTTAAATTTTAATAATTAAAGTTTTAAAATTTAGTATTTAAATTTTTAAATTTTAAAATTTAAAGTTTTAACAATTAAATTTTTAAAATTTAGTATTTAAATTTTTAAATTTTAAAATTTAAATACAAATTTAAATACTAAAAATTAAATTAAAAAATTAAAAAATTAATTAAATTTTTAAATTTATTTATTTTAATAATTAAATTTTTAAAATTTAGTATCTAAATTTTTAAATTTTAAAATTTAAAGTTTTAATAATTAAATTTTTAAAATTTAGTATTTAAATTTTTAAATTTTAAAATTTAAAGTTTTAACAATTAAATTTTTAAAATTTAGTATTTAAATTTTTAAATTTTAAAATTTAAAGTTTTAACAATTAAATTTTTAAAATTTAGTATTTAAATTTTTAAATTTTAAAATTTAAAGTTTTAATAATTAAATTTTTAAAATTTAGTATTTAAATTTTTAAAATTTAAAGTTATAATAATTAAATTTTTAAAATTTAGTATTTAAATATTTATATTTTAAAATTTAAAGATTTAATATTTAAAGTTTTAAAATTTAGTATTTAAATTTTTAAATTTTAAAATTTAAATTTTAATAAATAAAGTTTTAAAATTTAGTATTTAAAATTTTAAACTTTAAAATTTAAAGTTTTAATAATTAAATTTTTAAAATTTAGTATTAAAATTTTTAAATTTTAAAATTTAAAGTTTTAATAATTAAATTTTTAAAATTTAGTATTTAAATTTTTAAATTTTAAAATTTAAAGTTTTAATAATTAAATTTTTAAAATTTAGTATTTAAATTTTTAAATTTTAAAGTTTAGAGTTTTAATAATTAAATTTTTAAAATATAGTATTTAAATTTTAAAATTTAAATTATTAAATTTTAAAATTTAAAATTTTAATAATTAAATTTTTAAAATTTAGTATTTAAATTTTTAAATTTTAAAATTTAAAGTTATAATAATTAAATTTTTAAAATTTAGTATTTAAATTTTTTAATTTTAAAATTTAAAGTTTTAATAATTAAATTTTTAAAATGTAGTATTTAAATTTTAAAATTTAAATTTTTAAATTTTAAAATTTAAAATTTTAATAATTAAATTTTTAAAATTTAGTATTTAAATTTTTAAATTTTAAAATATAAAGTTTTAATAATGAAATTTTTAAAATTTAGTATTTAAATTTTTAATTTTAAAATTTAAAATTTTAATAATTAAATTTTTAAAATTTCGTATTTAAATATTTAAATTTTAAAATTTAAAGATTTAATATTTAAAGTTTTAAAATTTAGTATTTAAATTTTTAAATTTTAACATTTAAATTTTAATAATTAAAGTTTTAAAATTTAGTATTTAAAATTTTAAATATTAAAATTTAAAGTTTTAACAATTAAATTTTTTAAATTTAGTATTTAAATTTTTAAATTTTAAAATTTAAAGTTTTAATAAATAAATTTTTAAAATTTAGTATTTAAATTTTTAAATTTTAAAATATAAAGTTTTAATAATTAAATTTTTAAAATTTTTATTTAAATTTTTAAATTTTAAAATTTAAAATTTTAAAAATTAAATTTTTAAAATTTAGTATTTAAATTTTCAAATTTTAAAATTTAAAGGTTTAATAATTAAATTTTTAAAATTTGTATTTAAATTTTTAAATTTTAAAATTTAAAGTTTTAATAATTAAATTTTTAAATTTTAGTATTTAAATTTTTAATCTTTAAAATTTAAAGTTTTAATAATTAAATTTTTAAAATTTAGTATTTAAATTTTTAAATTTTCAAATTTAAAGTTTTAATAATTAAATTTTTAAAATTTAGTATTTAAATTTTTAAATTTAAAACTTTAATAATTAAATTTTTAAAATTTAGTATTTAAATTTTTAAATTTTAAAATTTAAAGTTTTAATAATTAAATTTTTAAAATGTAGTATTTAAATTTTAAAATTTAAAATTTTAATAATTAAATTTTTAAAATTTAGTATTTAAATTTTTAAATTTTGAAATATAAAGTTTTAATAATGAAATTTTTAAAATTTAGTATTTAAATTTTTAAATTTTAAAATTTAAAATTTTAATAATTAAATTTTTAAAATTTAGTATTTAAATATTTAAATTTTAATATTTAAAGATTTAATATTTAAAGTTTTAAAATTTAGTATTTAAATTTTTAAATTTTAACATTTAAATTTTAATAATTAAAGTTTTAAAATTTAGTATTTAAAATTTTAAATATTAAAATTTAAAGTTTTAACAATTAAATTTTTTAAATTTAGTATTTAAATTTTTAAATTTTAAAATTTAAAGTTTTAATAAATAAATTTTTAAAATTTAGTATTTAAATTTTTAAATTTTAAAATATAAAGTTTTAATAATTAAATTTTTAAAATTTTTATTTAAATTTTTAAATTTTAAAATTTAAAATTTTAAAAATTAAATTTTTAAAATTTAGTATTTAAATTTTCAAATTTTAAAATTTAAAGGTTTAATAATTAAATTTTTAAAATTTGTATTTAAAATTTTAAATTTTAAAATTTAAAGTTTTAATAATTAAATTTTTAAATTTTAGTATTTAAATTTTTAATCTTTAAAATTTAAAGTTTTAATAATTAAATTTTTAAAATTTAGTATTTAAATTTTTAAATTTTCAAATTTAAAGTTTTAATAATTAAATTTTTAAAATTTAGTATTTAAATTTTTAAATTTAAAACTTTAATAATTAAATTTTTAAAATTTAGTATTTAAATTTTTAAATTTTAAAATTTAAAGTTTTAATAATTAAATTTTTAAAATGTAGTATTTAAATTTTAAAATTTAAAATTTTAATAATTAAATTTTTAAAATTTAGTATTTAAATTTTTAAATTTTGAAATATAAAGTTTTAATAATGAAATTTTTAAAATTTAGTATTTAAATTTTTAAATTTTAAAATTTAAAATTTTAATAATTAAATTTTTAAAATTTAGTATTTAAATATTTAAATTTTAATATTTAAAGATTTAATATTTAAAGTTTTAAAATTTAGTATTTAAATTTTTAAATTTTAACATTTAAATTTTTTAAGTTTTAAAATTTAGTATTTAAAATTTTAAACTTTAAAATTTAAAGTTTTAATAATTAAATTTTTAAAATTTAGTATTTAAATTTTTAAATTTTAAAATTTAAAGTTTTAATAATTAAATTTTTAAAATTTGTAATTAAATTTTTAAATTTTAAAATTTAAAGTTTTAATAATTAAATTTTTAAAATTTAGTATTTAAGTTTTTAAATTTTAAAATTTAAAGTTTTAATAATTAAATTTTTAAAATTTAGTATTTAAATTTTTAAATTTTAAAATTTAAAGTTTTAATAATTAAATTTTTAAAATGTAGTATTTAAATTTTAAAATTTAAATTTTTAAATTTTAAAATTTAAAATTTTAATAATTAAATTTTTAAAATTTAGTATTTAAATTTTTAAATTTTAAAATATAAAGTTTTAATAATGAAATTTTTAAAATTTAGTATTTAAATTTTTAAATTTTAAAATTTAAAATTTTAATAAATAAATTTTTAAAATTTCGTATTTAAATATTTAAATTTTAAAATTTAAAGATTTAATATTTAATGTTTTAAAATTTAGTATTTAAATTTTTAAATATTAACAATTAAATTTTAATAATTAAAGTTTTAAAATTTAGTATTTAAAATTTTAAATTTTAAAATTTAAAGTTTTAACAATTAAATTTTTTAAATTTAGTATTTAAATTTTTAAATTTTAAAATTTAAAGTTTTAATAATTAAATTTTTAAAATTTAGTATCTAAATTTTTAAATTTTAAAATTTAAAGTTTTAATTATTAAATTTTTAAAATTTTTATTTAAATTTTTAAATTTTAAAATTTAAAATTTTAATAATTAAATTTTTAAAATTTAGTATTTAAATTTTTAAATTTTAAAATTTAAAGGTTTAATAATTAAATTTTTAAAATTTGTATTTAAATTTTAAAATTTTAAAATTTAAAGTTTTAATAATTAAATTTTTAAATTTTAGTATTTAAATTTTTAAAATTTAAAGTTTTATTAATTAAATTTTTAAAATTTAGTATTTAAATTTTTAAATTTTAAAATTTAAAGTTTTAATAATTAAATTTTTAAAATTTGTATTTAAATTTATAAATTTTAAAATTTAAAATTTTAATAATTAAATTTTTAAAATTTAGTATTTAAATTTTTAAATTTTAAAGTTTAGAGTTTTAATAATTAAATTTTTAAAATTTAGTATTTAAATTTTAAAATTTAAATTTTTAAATTTTAAAATTTAAAATTTTAATAATTAAATTTTTAAAATTTGGTATTTAAATTTTTAAATTTTAAAATTTAAAATTATAATACTTAAATTTTTAAAATTTAGTATTTAAATTTTTAAATTTTAAAAGTTAAAGTTTTAATAATTAAATTTTTAAAATGTAGTATTTAAATTTTAAAATATAAATTTTTAAATTTTAAAATTTAAAATTTTAATAATTAAATTTTTAAAATTTAGTATTTAAATTTTTAAATTTTAAAATATAAAGTTTTAATAATGAAATTTTTAAAATTTAGTATTTAAATTTTTAAATTTTAAAATTTAAAATTTTAATAATTAAATTTTTAAAATTTCGTATTTAAATATTTAAATTTTAAAATTTAAAGATTTAATATTTAAAGTTTTAAAATTTAGTATTTAAATTTTTAAATTTTAACATTTAAATTTTAATAATTAAAATTTTAAAATTTAGTATTTAAAATTTTAAACTTTAAAATTTAAAGTTTTAATAATTAAATTTTTAAAATTTGTATTTAAATTTATAAATTTTAAAATTTAAAATTTTAATAATTAAATTTTTAAAATTTAGTATTTAAATTTTTAAATTTTAAAGTTTAGAGTTTTAATAATTAAATTTTTAAAATTTAGTATTTAAATTTTAAAATTTAAATTTTTAAATTTTAAAATTTAAAATTTTAATAATTAAATTTTTAAAATTTAGTATTTAAAATTTTAAATTTTAAAATTTAAAGTTATAATAATTAAATTTTTAAAATTTAGTATTTAAATTTTTAAATTTTAAAATTTAAAGTTTTAATAATTAAATTTTTAAAATGTAGTATTTAAATTTTAAAATTTAAATTTTTAAATTTTAAAATTTAAAGTTTTAATAATTAAATTTTTAAAATGTAGTATTTAAATTTTAAAATTTAAATTTTTAAATTTTAAAATTTAAAATTTTAATAATTAAATTTTTAAAATTTAGTATTTAAATTTTTAAATTTTAAAATTTAAAGTTTTAATAATTAAATTTTTAAAATTTGTATTTAAATTTATAAATTTTAAAATTTAAAATTTTAATAATTAAATTTTTAAAATTTAGTATTTAAATTTTTAAATTTTAAAGTTTAGAGTTTTAATAATTAAATTTTTAAAATTTAGTATTTAAATTTTAAAATTTAAATTTTTAAATTTTAAAATTTAAAATTTTAATAATTAAATTTTTAAAATTTAGTATTTAAATTTTTAAATTTTAAAATTTAAAATTATAATAATTAAATTTTTAAAATTTAGTTTTAAATTTTTAAATTTTAAAATTTAAAGTTTTAATAATTAAATTTTTAAAATGTAGTATTTAAATTTTAAAATTTAAATTTTTAAATTTTAAAATTTAAAATTTTAATAATTAAATTTTTAAAATTTAATATTTAAATTTTTAAATTTTAAAATATAAAGTTTTAATAATGAAATTTTTAAAATTTAGTATTTAAATTTTTAAATTTTAAAATTTAAAATTTTAATAATTAAATTTTTAAAATTTCGTATTTAAATATTTAAATTTTAAAATTTAAAGATTTAATATTTAAAGTTTTAAAATTTAGTATTTAAATTTTTAAATTTTAACATTTAAATTTTAATAATTAAAGTTTTAAAATTTAGCATTTAAAATTTTAAACTTTAAAATTTAAAGTTTTAATAATTAAATTTTTAAAATTTGTATTTAAATTTATAAATTTTAAAATTTAAAATTTTAATAATTAAATTTTTAAAATTTAGTATTTAAATTTTTAAATTTTAAAGTTTAGAGTTTTAATAATTAAATTTTTAAAATTTAGTATTTAAATTTTAAAATTTAAATTTTTAAATTTTAAAATTTAAAATTTTAATAATTAAATTTTTAAAATTTAGTATTTAAATTTTTAAATTTTAAAATTTAAAGTTATAATAATTAAATTTTTAAAATTTAGTATTTAAATTTTTAAATTTTAAAATTTAAAGTTTTAATAATTAAATTTTTAAAATGTAGTATTTAAATTTTAAAATTTAAATTTTTAAATTTTAAAATTTAAAATTTTAATAATTAAATTTTTAAAATTTAGTATTTAAATTTTTAAATTTTAAAATATAAAGTTTTAATAATGAAATTTTTAAAATTAAGTATTTAAATTTTTAAATTTTAAAATTTAAAATTTTAATATTTAAATTTTTAAAATTTCGTATTTAAATATTTAAATTTTAAAATTTAAAGATTTAATATTTAAAGTTTTAAAATTTAGTATTTAAATTTTTAAATTTTAACATTTAAATTTTAATAATTAATGTTTTAAAATTTAGTATTTAAAATTTTAAATTTTAAAATTTAAAGTTTTAACAATTAAATTTTTTAAATTTAGTATTTAAATTTTTAAATTTTAAAATTTAAAGTTTTAATAATTAAATTTTTAAAATTTAGTATTTAAATTTTTAAATTTTAAAATTTAAAGTTTTAATAATTAAATTTTTAAAATTTTTATTTAAATTTTTAAATTTTAAAATTTAAAATTTTAATAATTAAATTTTTAAAATTTAGTATTTAAATTTTTAAATTTTAAAATTTAAAGGTTTAATAATTAAATTTTTAAAATTTGTATTTAAATTTTTAAATTTTAAAATTTAAAGTTTTAATAATCAAATTTTTAAATTTTATTATTTAAATTTTTAAACTTTAAAATTTAAAGTTTTAATAATTAAATTTTTAAAATTTAGTATTTAAATTTTTAAATTTTCAAATTTAAAGTTTTAATAATTAAATATTTAAAATTTAGTATTTAAATTTTTAAATTTAAAACTTTAATAAATAAATTTTTAAAATTTAGTATTTAAATTTTTAAATTTTAAAATTTAAAGTTTTAATAATTAAATTTTTAGAATTTAGTATTTAAATTTTTAAATTTTAAAATTTAAAGTTTTAATATTTAAATTTTTAAAATTTAGTATTTAAATTTTTAAATTTTAAAATTTAAAGTTTTAATAATTAAATTTTTAAAATTTGTATTTAAATTTATAAATTTTAAAATTTAAAATTTTAATAATTAAATTTTTAAAATTTAGTATTTAAATTTTTAAATTTTAAAGTTTAGAGTTTTAATAATTAAATTTTTAAAATTTAGTATTTAAATTTTAAAATTTAAATTTTTAAATTTTAAAATTTAAAATTTTAATAATTAAATTTTTAAAATTTAGTATTTAAATTTTTAAATTTTAAAATTTAAAGTTATAATAATTAAATTTTTAAAATTTAGTATTTAAATTTTTAAATTTTAAAATTTAAAGTTTTAATAATTAAATTTTTAAAATGTAGTATTTAAATTTTAAAATTTAAAATTTTAATAATTAAATTTTTAAAATTTAGTATTTAAATTTTTAAATTTTAAAATATAAAGTTTTAATAATGAAATTTTTAAAATTTAGTATTTAAATTTTTAAATTTTAAAATTTAAAATTTTAATAATTAAATTTTTAAAATTTAGTATTTAAATATTTAAATTTTAATATTTAAAGATTTAATATTTAAAGTTTTAAAATTTAGTATTTAAATTTTTAAATTTTAACATTTAAATTTTAATAATTAAAGTTTTAAAATTTAGTATTTAAAATTTTAAACTTTAAAATTTAAAGTTTTAATAATTAAATTTTTAAAATTTAGTATTTAAATTTTTAAATTTTAAAATTTAAAGTTTTAATAATTAAATTTTTAAAATTTGTATTTAAATTTTTAAATTTTAAAATTTAAAGTTTTAATAATTAAATTTTTAAAATTTATTATTTAAATTTTTAAATTTTAAAATTTAAAGTTTTAATAATTAAATTTTTAAAATTTAGTATTTAAATTTTTAAATTTTAAAATTTAAAGTTTTAATAATTAAATTTTTAAAACTTGTATTTAAATTTTTAAATTTTAAAATTTAAAGTTTTAATAATTAAATTTTTAAAATTTAGTATTTAAATTTTTAAATTTTAAAATTTAAAGGTTTAATAATTAAATTTTTAAAATTTGTATTTAAATTTTTAAATTTTAAAATTTAAAGTTTTAATAATTAAATTTTTAAAGTTTAGTATTTAAATTTTTAAACTTTAAAATTTAAAGTTTTAATAATTAAATTTTTAAAATTTAGTATTTAAATTTTAAAATTTAAATTTTTAAATTTTAAAATTTAAAATTTTAATAATTAAATTTTTAAAATGTAGTATTTAAATTTTAAAATTTAAATTTTTAAATTTTAAAATTTAAAATTTTAATAATTAAATTTTTAAAATTTAATATTTAAATTTTTAAATTTTAAAATATAAAGTTTTAATAATGAAATTTTTAAAATTTAGTATTTAAATTTTTAAATTTTAAAATTTAAAATTTTAATAATTAAATTTTTAAAATTTCGTATTTAAATATTTAAATTTTAAAATTTAAAGATTTAATATTTAAAGTTTTAAAATTTAGTATTTAAATTTTTAAATTTTAACATTTAAATTTTAATAATTAAAGTTTTAAAATTTAGCATTTAAAATTTTAAACTTTAAAATTTAAAGTTTTAATAATTAAATTTTTAAAATTTGTATTTAAATTTATAAATTTTAAAATTTAAAATTTTAATAATTAAATTTTTAAAATTTAGTATTTAAATTTTTAAATTTTAAAGTTTAGAGTTTTAATAATTAAATTTTTAAAATTTAGTATTTAAATTTTAAAATTTAAATTTTTAAATTTTAAAATTTAAAATTTTAATAATTAAATTTTTAAAATTTAGTATTTAAATTTTTAAATTTTAAAATTTAAAGTTATAATAATTAAATTTTTAAAATTTAGTATTTAAATTTTTAAATTTTAAAATTTAAAGTTTTAATAATTAAATTTTTAAAATGTAGTATTTAAATTTTAAAATTTAAATTTTTAAATTTTAAAATTTAAAATTTTAATAATTAAATTTTTAAAATTTAGTATTTAAATTTTTAAATTTTAAAATATAAAGTTTTAATAATGAAATTTTTAAAATTAAGTATTTAAATTTTTAAATTTTAAAATTTAAAATTTTAATATTTAAATTTTTAAAATTTCGTATTTAAATATTTAAATTTTAAAATTTAAAGATTTAATATTTAAAGTTTTAAAATTTAGTATTTAAATTTTTAAATTTTAACATTTAAATTTTAATAATTAATGTTTTAAAATTTAGTATTTAAAATTTTAAATTTTAAAATTTAAAGTTTTAACAATTAAATTTTTTAAATTTAGTATTTAAATTTTTAAATTTTAAAATTTAAAGTTTTAATAATTAAATTTTTAAAATTTAGTATTTAAATTTTTAAATTTTAAAATTTAAAGTTTTAATAATTAAATTTTTAAAATTTTTATTTAAATTTTTAAATTTTAAAATTTAAAATTTTAATAATTAAATTTTTAAAATTTAGTATTTAAATTTTTAAATTTTAAAATTTAAAGGTTTAATAATTAAATTTTTAAAATTTGTATTTAAATTTTTAAATTTTAAAATTTAAAGTTTTAATAATCAAATTTTTAAATTTTATTATTTAAATTTTTAAACTTTAAAATTTAAAGTTTTAATAAATAAATTTTTAAAATTTAGTATTTAAATTTTTAAATTTTCAAATTTAAAGTTTTAATAATTAAATATTTAAAATTTAGTATTTAAATTTTTAAATTTAAAACTTTAATAAATAAATTTTTAAAATTTAGTATTTAAATTTTTAAATTTTAAAATTTAAAGTTTTAATAATTAAATTTTTAGAATTTAGTATTTAAATTTTTAAATTTTAAAATTTAAAGTTTTAATATTTAAATTTTTAAAATTTAGTATTTAAATTTTTAAATTTTAAAATTTAAAGTTTTAATAATTAAATTTTTAAAATTTGTATTTAAATTTATAAATTTTAAAATTTAAAATTTTAATAATTAAATTTTTAAAATTTAGTATTTAAATTTTTAAATTTTAAAGTTTAGAGTTTTAATAATTAAATTTTTAAAATTTAGTATTTAAATTTTAAAATTTAAATTTTTAAATTTTAAAATTTAAAATTTTAATAATTAAATTTTTAAAATTTAGTATTTAAATTTTTAAATTTTAAAATTTAAAGTTATAATAATTAAATTTTTAAAATTTAGTATTTAAATTTTTAAATTTTAAAATTTAAAGTTTTAATAATTAAATTTTTAAAATGTAGTATTTAAATTTTAAAATTTAAAATTTTAATAATTAAATTTTTAAAATTTAGTATTTAAATTTTTAAATTTTAAAATATAAAGTTTTAATAATGAAATTTTTAAAATTTAGTATTTAAATTTTTAAATTTTAAAATTTAAAATTTTAATAATTAAATTTTTAAAATTTAGTATTTAAATATTTGAATTTTAATATTTAAAGATTTAATATTTAAAGTTTTAAAATTTAGTATTTAAATTTTTAAATTTTAACATTTAAATTTTAATAATTAAAGTTTTAAAATTTAGTATTTAAAATTTTAAACTTTAAAATTTAAAGTTTTAATAATTAAATTTTTAAAATTTAGTATTTAAATTTTTAAATTTTAAAATTTAAAGTTTTAATAATTAAATTTTTAAAATTTGTATTTAAATTTTTAAATTTTAAAATTTAAAGTTTTAATAATTAAATTTTTAAAATTTAGTATTTAAATTTTTAAATTTTAAAATTTAAAGTTTTAATAATTAAATTTTTAAAATTTAGTATTTAAATTTTTAAATTTTAAAATTTAAAGTTTTAATAATTAAATTTTTAAAACTTGTATTTAAATTTTTAAATTTTAAAATTTAAAGTTTTAATAATTAAATTTTTAAAATTTAGTATTTAAATTTTTAAATTTTAAAATTTAAAGGTTTAATAATTAAATTTTTAAAATTTGTATTTAAATTTTTAAATTTTAAAATTTAAAGTTTTAATAATTAAATTTTTAAAATTTAGTATTTAAATTTTTAAAATTTAAAGTTATAATAATTAAATTTTTAAAATTTAGTATTTAAATTTTTAAATTTTAAAATTTAAAGTTTTAACAATTAAATTTTTAAAATTTAGTATTTAAATTTTTAAATTTTAAAATTTAAAGTTTTAATAATTAAATTTTTAAAATTTAGTATTTAAAATTTAAAGTTTTAATAATTAAATTTTTAAAATTTAGTATTTAAATTTTTAAAATTTAAAGTTATAATAATTAAATTTTTAAAATTTGTATTTAAATTTTTAAATTTTAAAATTTAAAGTTTTAATAATTAAATTTTTAAAATTTAGTATTTAAAATTTAAAGTTTTAATAATTAAATTTTTAAAATTTAGTATTTAAATTTTTAAATTTTAAAATTTAATGTTTTAATAATTAAATTTTTAAAATTTGTATTTAAATTTTTAAATTTTAAAATTTAAAGTTTTAATAATTAAATTTTTAAAATTTAGTATTTAAATTTTTAAATTTTAAAATTTAAAGTTTTAACAATTAAATTTTTAAAATTTAGTATTTAAATTTTTAAATTTTAAAATTTAAAGTTTTAATAATTAAATTTTTAAAATTTAGTATTTAAATTTTTAAAATTTAAAGTTATAATAATTAAATTTTTAAAATTAAGTATTTATGTTTTTAAATTTTAAAATTTAAAGTTTTGAATAATTAAATTTTTAAAATTTAGTATTTAAATTTTTAAATTTTAAAATTTAAATTTTAATAATTAAAATTTTAAAATTTAGTATTTAAAATTTTAAACTTTAAAATTTAAAGATTTAATGATTAAATTTTTAAAATTTGTATTTAAATTTTTAAATTTTAAAATTTAAAGTTTTAATAATTAAATTTTTAAATTTAGTATTTAAAATTTTAAATTTTAAAATTTATAGTTTTAATAATTAAATTTTTTAAATTTAGTATTTAAATTTTTAAACTTTAAAATTTAAAGTTTTTATAATTAAATTTTTAAAATTTGTATTTAAATTTTTAAATTTAGTATTTAAATTTTTAAATTTTAAAATTCAAAGCTTTAATAATTAAATTTTTAAAATTTAGTATTTAAATTTTTAAATTTTAAAATTTAAAGTTTTAATAATTAAATTTTTAAAATTTAGTATTTAAATTTTTAAAATTTAAAGCTTTAATAATTAAATTTTTAAAATTTAGTATTTAAATTTTTAAATTTTAAAATTTAAATTTTTTTATTTTAAAATTTAAATTTTTAAATTTAAATTTCTAAATTTAAATTTTTAAATTTTAAAATTTAAAATTTTAATAATTAAATTTTTAAAATTTAGCATTTAAGTTTTTAAATTTTAAAATATAAAGTTTTAATAATTAAATTTTTAAAATTTAGTATTTAAATTTTTAAATTTTAAAGTTTAAAGTTTTAATAATTAAATTTTTAAAATTTAGTATTTAAATTTTTAAAATTTAGTATTTAAATTTTTAAATTTTAAAATTTAAAGTTTTAATAATTAAATTTTTAAAATTTAGTACTTAAAATTTTAAATTTTAAAATTTAAAGTTTTAATAATTAAATTTTTAAAATTTTGTATTTAAATTTTTAAATTTTAAAATTTAAAGTTTTAATAATGAAATTTTTAAAATTTAGTATTTAAATTTTTAAATTTTAAAATTTATAATTTTAATAATTAAATTTTTAAAATTTAGTATTTAAATTTTTAAATTTTAAAATTTAAAGTTTTAATAATTAAAGTTTTAAAATTTAGTATTTAAATTTTTAAATTTTAAAATTTAAAGTTATAATAATTAAATATTTAAAATTTAGTATTTAAATTTTAAAATTTAAATTTTTAAAATTTAAAATTTAAAATTTTAATAATTAAATTTTTAAAATTTAATATTTAAATTTTTAAATTTTAAAATTTAAAGTTTTAAATTTTAAAATTTAAAGTTTTAATAATGAAATTTTTAAAATTTATTATTTATATTTTTAAATTTTAAAATTTAAAATTTTAATAATTAAATTTTTAAAATTTAGTATTTAAAATTTTAAACTTTAAAATTTAAAGTTTTAATAATTAAATTTTTAAAATTTAGTATTTAAATTTTTAAATTTTAAAATTTAAAGTTTTAATAATTAAATTTTTAAAATTTGTATTTAAATTTTTAAATTTTAAAATTTAAAGTTTTAATAATTAAATTTTTAAAATTTGTATTTAAATTTTTAAATTTTAAAATTTAAAGTTTTAATAATTAAATTTTTATAATTTAGTATTTAAATTTTTAAAATTTAAAGTTTAAATAATTAAATTTTTAAAATTTAGTATTTAAATTTTTAAATTTTAAAATTTATAGTTTTAATAATTAAATTTTTTAAATTTAGTATTTAAATTTTTAAACTTTAAAATTTAAAGTTTTTATAATTAAATTTTTAAAATTTAGTATTTAAATTTATAAATTTTAAAATTTAAAGTTTTAATAATTAAATTTTTAAAATGTAGTATTTAAATTTTAAAATTTAAATTTTTAAATTTTAAAATTTAAAATTTTAATAATTAAATTTTTAAAATTTAGTATTTAAATTTTTAAATTTTAAAATTTAAATTTTAATAATTAAAGTTTTAAAATTTAGTATTTAAAATTTTAAACTTTAAAATTTAAAGATTTAATAATTAAATTTTTAAAATTTGTATTTAAATTTTTTAATTTTAAAATTTAAAGTTTTAATAAATAAATTTTTAAAATTTAGTATTTAAATTTTTAAATTTTAAAATTTATAGTTTTAATAATTAAATTTTTTAAATTTAGTATTTAATTTTTAAACTTTAAAATTTAAAGTTTTTGTAATTAAATTTTTAAAATTTGTATTTAAATTTTTAAATTTTAAAATTTAAAGTTTTAATAATTAAATTTTTAAATTTAGTATTTAAATTTTTAAATTTTAAAATTCAAAGCTTTAATAATTAAATTTTTAAAATTTAGTATTTAAATTTTTAAATTTTAAAATTTAAAGTTTTAATAATTAAATTTTTAAAATTTAGTATTTAAATTTTTAAAATTTAAAGTTTTAATAATTAAATTTTTAAAATTTAGTATTTAAATTTTTAAATTTTAAAATTTAAATTTTTTTATTTTAAAATTTAAATTTTTAAATTTAAATTTCTAAATTTAAATTTTTAAATTTTAAAATTTAAAATTTTAATAATTAAATTTTTAAAATTTAGCATTTAAGTTTTTAAATTTTAAAATATAAAGTTTTAATAATTAAATTTTTAAAATTTAGTATTTAAATTTTTAAATTTTAAAGTTTAAAGTTTTAATAATTAAATTTTTAAAATTTAGTATTTAAATTTTTAAAATTTAGTATTTAAATTTTTAAATTTTAAAATTTAAAGTTTTAATAATTAAATTTTTAAAATTTAGTATTTAAATTTTTAAATTTTAAAATTTAAATTTTTAAATTTTAAAATTTAAAATTTCAATAATTAAATTTTTAAAATTTATTATTTAAGTTTTTAACTTTTAAAATTTAAAGTTTTCATAATTAAATTTTTAAAATTTAGTATTTAAATTTTTAAATGTTAAAGTTTGAAGTTTTAATAATTAATTTTTAAAATTTAGTATTTAAATTTTAAAATTTAAATTTTTAAATTTTAAAATTTAAAATTTTAATAATTAAATTTTTAAAATTTAGTATTTAAATTTATAAATTTTAAAATTTAAAGTTTTAATAATTAAATTTTTAAAATTTGTATTTAAATTTATAAATTTTAAAATTTAAAATTTTAATAATTAAATTTTTAAAATTTAGTATTTAAATTTTTAAATTTTACACTTTAAAGTTTTAATAAATAAATTTTTAAAATTTAGTATTTAAATTTTAAAATTTAAATTTTTAAATTTTAAAATTTAAAATTTTAATAATTAAATTTTTAAAATTTAGTATATAAATTTTTATGTTTTAAAATTTAAAGTTATAATAATTAAATTTTTAAAATTTAGTATTTAAATTTTTAAATTTTAAAATTTAAAGTTTTAATAATTAAATTTTTAAAATGTAGTATTTAAATTTTAAAATTTAAATTTTTAAATTTTAAAATTTAAAATTTTAATAATTAAATTTTTAAAATTTAGTATTTAAATTTTTAAATTTTAAAATTTAAAGTTTTAATAATGAAATTTTTAAAATTTAGTATTTAAATTTTTAAATTTTAAAATTTAAAATTTTAATAATTAAATTTTTAAAATTTAGTATTTAAATATTTAAATTTTAAAATTTAAAGATTTAATATTTAAAGTTTTAAAATTTAGTATTTAAATTTTTAAATTTTAAACTTTAAAGTTTTAATAATTAAATTTTTAAAATTTAGTATTTAAATTTTAAAATTTAAATTTTTAAATTTTAAAATTTAAAATTTTAACAATGAAATTTTTAAAATATTGTATTTAAATTTTTAAATATTAAAATTTAAAATTTTAATAATTAAATTTTTAAAATTTAGTATTTAAATTTATAAATTTTAAAATTTATAGTTTTAATAATTAAATTTTTAAAATTTGTATTTTAATTTATAAATTTTAAAATTTAAAGTTTTAATAATTAAATTTTTAAAATGTAGTATTTAAATTTTAAAATTTAAATTTTTAAATATTAAAATTTAAAATTTCAATAATTAAATTTTTAAAATTTATTATTTAAGTTTTTAACTTTTAAAATTTAAAGTTTTCATAATTAAATTTTTAAAATTTAGTATTTAAATTTTTAAATGTTAAAGTTTGAAGTTTTAATAATTAATTTTTAAAATTTAGTATTTAAATTTTAAAATTTAAATTTTTAAATTTTAAAATTTAAAATTTTAATAATTAAATTTTTAAAATTTAGTATTTAAATTTATAAATTTTAAAATTTAAAGTTTTAATAATTAAATTTTTAAAATTTGTATTTAAATTTATAAATTTTAAAATTTAAAATTTTAATAATTAAATTTTTAAAATTTAGTATTTAAATTTTTAAATTTTACACTTTAAAGTTTTAATAAATAAATTTTTAAAATTTAGTATTTAAATTTTAAAATTTAAATTTTTAAATTTTAAAATTTAAAATTTTAATAATTAAATTTTTAAAATTTAGTATATAAATTTTTATATTTTAAAATTTAAAGTTATAATAATTAAATTTTTAAAATTTAGTATTTAAATTTTTAAATTTTAAAATTTAAAGTTTTAATAATTAAATTTTTAAAATGTAGTATTTAAATTTTAAAATTTAAATTTTTAAATTTTAAAATTTAAAATTTTAATAATTAAATTTTTAAAATTTAGTGTTTAAATTTTTAAATTTTAAAATTTAAAGTTTTAATAATGAAATTTTTAAAATTTAGTATTTAAATTTTTAAATTTTAAAATTTAAAATTTTAATAATTAAATTTTTAAAATTTAGTATTTAAATATTTAAATTTTAAAATTTAAAGATTTAATATTTAAAGTTTTAAAATTTAGTATTTAAATTTTTAAATTTTAAACTTTAAAGTTATAATAATTAAATTTTTAAAATTTAGTATTTAAATTTTAAAATTTAAATTTTTAAATTTTAAAATTTAAAATTTTAACAATGAAATTTTTAAAATATAATATTTAAATTTTTAAATATTAAAATTTAAAATTTTAATAATTAAATTTTTAAAATTTAGTATTTAAATTTATAAATTTTAAAATTTATAGTTTTAATAATTAAATTTTTAAAATTTGTATTTTAATTTATAAATTTTAAAATTTAAAGTTTTAATAATTAAATTTTTAAAATGTAGTATTTAAATTTTAAAATTTAAATTTTTAAATTTTAAAATTTAAAATTTTAATAATTAAATTTTTAAAATTTAGTATTTAAATTTATAAATTTTAAAATTTAAAGTTTTAATAATTAAATTTTTAAAATTTAGTATTTAAGGTTTTAAATTTTAAAATTTAAAGTTTTAATAATTAAATTTTTAAAATGTAGTATTTAAATTTTAAAATTTAAATTTTTAAATTTTAAAATTTAAAATTTTAATAATTAAATTTTTAAAATTTAGTATTTAAATTTTTAAATTTTAAAATTTAAAGTTTTAATAATGAAATTTTTAAAATTTAGTATTTAAATTTTTAAATTTTAAAATTTAAAATTTTAATAATTAAATTTTTAAAATTTAGTATTTAAATTTTAAAATTTAAAGATTTAAAATTTAAAGTTTTAAAATTTAGTATTTAAATTTTTAAATTTTAAAATTTAAATTTTAATAATTAAAGTTTTAAAATTTAGTATTTAAAATTTTAAACTTTAAAATTTAAAGTTTTAATAATAAAATTTTTAAAATTTATTATTTAAATTTTTAAATTTTAAAATTTAAAGGTTTAATAATTAAATTTTTAAAATTTGTATTTAAATTTTTATATTTTAAAATTTAAAGTTTTAATAATTAAATTTTTAAAATTTAGTATTTAAATTTTTAAATTTTAAAATTTAAAGTTTTAATAATTAAATTTTTAAAATTTAGTATTTATATTTTTAAACTTAAAAATTTAAAGTTTTTATAATTAAATTTTTAAAATTTGTATTTAAATTTTAAAATTTTAAAATTTAAAGTTTTAATAATTAAATTTTTAAATTTAGTATTTAAATTTTTAAATTTTAAAATTCAAAGCTTTAATAATTAAATTTTTAAAATTTAGTATTTAAATTTTTAAATTTTAAAATTTAAAGTTTTAATAATTAAATTTTTAAAATTTAGTATTTAAATTTTTAAAATTTAAAGTTTTAATAATTAAAATTTTAATATTTAGTATTTAAGTTTTTAAATTTTAAAATTTAAAGTTTTAATAATCAAATTTTTAAAATTTAGTATTTAAATTTTTAAATTTTAAAGTTTGAAGTTTTAATAATTAAATTTTTAAAATTTAGTATTTAAATTTTAAAATTTAAATTTTTAAATTTTAAAATTTAAAATTTTAATAATTAAATTTTTAAAATTTAATATTTAAATTTTTAAATTTTAAAATTTAAAGTTTTAATAATTAAATTTTTAAAATTTAGTATTTAAATTTTTAAATTTTAAAATTTAAAATTTTAATAAATAAATTTTTAAAATTTAGTATTTAAATATTTAAATTTTAAAATTTAAAGTTTTAATAATTAAATTTTTAAAATTTAGTATTTAAATTTTTAAATTTTAAAGTTTAAAGTTTTAATAATTAAATTTTTAAAATTTAGTATTTAAATTTTTAAAATTTGGTATTTAAATTTTTAAATTTTAAAATTTAAATTTTTAAAATTTAAAATTTCAATAATTAAATTTTTAAAATTTTTTATTTAAGTTTTTAACTTTTAAAATTTAAAGTTTTAATAAATAAATTTTTAAAATTTAGTATTTAAATTTTTAAATTTTAATGTTTGAAGTTTTAATAATTAATTTTTAAAATTTAGTATTTAAATTTTAAAATTTAAAATTTTAATAATTAAATTTTTAAATTTAGTATTTAAATTTATAAATTTTAAAATTTAAAGTTTTAATAACTAAATTTTTAAAATTTGTATTTAAATTTATAAATTTTAAAATTTAAAATTTTATTAATTAAATTTTTAAAATTTAGTATTTAAATTTTTAAATTTTACACTTTAAAGTTTTAATAATTAAATTTTTAAAATTTATTATTTTAATTTTAAAATTTAAATTTTTAAATTTTAAAATTTAAAATTTTAATAATTAAATTTTTAAAATTTAGTATTTAAATTTTTATATTTTAAAATTTAAAGTTATAATAATTAAATTTTTAAAATTTAGTATTTAAATTTTTAAATTTTAAAATTTAAAGTTTTAATAATTAAATTTTTAAAATGCAGTATTTAAATTTTAAAATTTAAATTTTTAAATTTTAAAATTTAAAATTTTAATAATTAAATTTTTAAAATTTAGTATTTAAATTTTTAAATTTTAAAATTTAAAGTTTTAATAATGAAATTTTTTAAAATTTAGTATTTAAATTTTTAAATTTTAAAATTTAAAATTTTAATAATTAAATTTTTAAAATTTTGTATTTAAATATTTAAATTTTAAAATTTAAAGATTTAATATTTAAAGTTTTAAAATTTAGTATTTAAATTTTTAAATTTTAAACTTTAAAGTTTTAATAATTAAATTTTTAAAATTTAGTATTTAAATTTTAAAATTTAAATTTTTAAATTTTAAAATTTAAAATTTTAATAATGAAATTTTTAAAATATAGTATTTAAATTTTTAAATATTAAAATTTAAAATTTTAATAATTAAATTTTTAAAATTTGTATTTAAATTTATAAATTTTAAAATTTAAAATTTTAATAATTAAATTTTTAAAATGTAGTATTTAAATTTTAAAATTTAAATTTTTAAATTTTAAAATTTAAAATTTTAATAATTAAATTTTTAAAATTTATTATTTAAATTTATAAATTTCAAAATTTAAAGCTTTAATAATTAAATTTTTAAAATTTAGTATTTAAGTTTTTAAATTTTAAAATTTAAATTTTTAAATTTTAAAATTTAAAATTTTAATAATTAAATTTTTAAAATTTAGTATTTAAATTTTTAAATTTTAAAATTTAAAGTTTTAATAATGAAATTTTTTAAAATTTAGTATTTAAATTTTTAAATTTTAAAATTTAAAATTTTAATAATTAAATTTTTAAAATTTAAAGTTTTAATAATTAAATTTTAATATTTAGTATTTAAATTTTTAAATTTTAAAGTTTAAAGTTTTAATAATTAAATTTTTAAAATTTAGTATTTAAATTTTTAAAATTTAGTATTTAAATTTTTAAATTTTAAAATTTAAAGATTTAATAATTAAATTTTTAAAATTTAGTATTTAAATTTTTAAATTTTAAAATTTAAATTTTTAAAATTAAAAATTTCAATAATTAAATTTTTAAAATTTTTTATTTAAGTTTTTAACTTTTAAAATTTATAGTTTTAATAATTAAATTTTTAAAATTTAGTATTTAAATTTTTAAATTTTAAAGTTTGAAGTTTTAATAATTAATTTTTAAAATTTAGTATTTAAATTTTAAAATTTAAAATTTTAATAATTAAATTTTTAAAATTTAGTATTTAAATTTATAAATTTTAAAATTTAAAGTTTTAATAACTAAATTTTTAAAATTTGTATTTAAATTTATAAATTTTAAAATTTAAAATTTTAATAATTAAATTTTTAAAATTTAGTATTTAAATTTTTAAATTTTACACTTTAAAATTTTAATAATTAAATTTTTAAAATTTAGTATTTAAATTTTAAAATTTTAAAATTTAAAGTTATAATAATTAAATTTTTAAAATTTAGTATTTAAATTTTTAAATTTTAAAATTTAAAGTTTTAATAATTAAATTTTTAAAATGTAGTATTTAAATTTTTAAATTTTAAAATTTAAAGTTATAATAATTAAATTTTTAAAATTTAGTATTTAAATTTTTAAATTTTAAAATTTAAAGTTTTAATAATTAAATTTTTAAAATGTAGTATTTAAATTTTAAAATTTAAATTTTTAAATTTTAAAATTTAAAATTTTAATAATTAAATTTTTAAAATTTAGTATTTAAATTTTTAAATTTTAAAATTTAAAATTTTAATAATTAAATTTTTAAAATTTAGTATTTAAATTTACAAATTTTAAAATTTAAAAATTTAATAATGAAATTTTTAAAATTTAGTATTTAAATTTTTAAATTTTAAAATTTAAAATTTTAATAATTAAATTTTTAAAATTTAGTATTTAAATATTTAAATTTTAATATTTAAAGATTTAATATTTAAAGTTTTAAAATTTAGTATTTAAATTTTTAAATTTTAAAATTTAAATTTTAATAATTAAAGTTTTAAAATTTAGTATTTAAAATTTTAAACTTTAAAATTTAAAGTTTTAATAATAAAATTTTTAAAATTTAGTATTTAAATTTTTAAATTTTAAAATTTAAAGTTTTAATAATTAAATTTTTAAAATTTGTATTTAAATCTTTAAATTTTAAAATTTAAAGTTTTAATAATTAAATTTTTAAAATTTAGTATTTAAATTTTTAAAATTTAAAGTTTTAATAATTAAATTTTTAAAATTTAGTATTTAAATTTTTAAATTTTAAAGTTTGAAGTTTTAATAATTAAATTTTTAAAATTTAGTATTTAAATTTTTAAATTTTTAAATTTAAAGTTTTAATAATTAAATTTTTAAAATTTAGTATTTAAATTTTTAAATTTTAAAATTTAAAGTTTTAATAATTAAATTTTTAAAATTTAGTATTTAAATTTTTAAATTTTAAAATTTAAAGTTTTAATAATTAAATTTTTAAAATTTGTATTTAAATCTTTAAATTTTAAAATTTAAAGTTTTAATAATTAAATTTTTAAAATTTGTATTTAAATTTTTAAATTTTAAAATTTAAAATTTTAATAACTAAATTTTTAAAATTTAGTATTTAAATTTTTAAATTTTAAAATTTAAATTTCTAAATTTTAAAATTTAAAATTTCAATAATTAAATTTTTAAAATTTCGTATTTAAGTTTTTAAATTTTAAAATTTAAAGTTTTAATAATCAAATTTTTAAAATTTAGTATTTAAATTTTTAAATTTTAAAGTTTGAAGTTTTAATAATTAAATTTTTAAAATTTAGTATTTAAATTTTTAAATTTAAAATTTTAATAAATAAATTTTTAAAATTTAGTATTTAAATATTTAAATTTTAAAATTTAAAGTTTTAATAATTAAATTTTTAAAATTTAGTATTTAAATTTTTAAATTTTAAAGTTTAAAGTTTTAATAATTAAATTTTTAAAATTTAGTATTTAAATTTTTAAATTTTAAAATTTAAAGTTTTAATAATTAAATTTTTAAAATTTAGTATTTAAATTTTTAAATTTTAAAATTTAAATTTTTAAATTTTAAAATTTAAAATTTCAATAATTAAATTTTTAAAATTTATTATTTAAGTTTTTAACTTTTAAAATTTAAAGTTTTAATAATTAAATTTTTAAAATTTAATATTTAAATTTTTAAATTTTAAAATTTAAATTTTTAAATTTTAAAACTTAAAATTTCAATAATTAAATTTTTAAAATTTATTATTTAAGTTTTTAACTTTTAAAATTTAAAGTTTTAATAATTAAATTTTTAAAATTTGTATTTAAATTTATAAATTTTAAAATTTAAAATTTTAATAATTAAATTTTTAAAATTTAGTATTTAAATTTATAAATTTTAAAATTTAAAGTTTTAATAATTAAATTTTTAAAATTTGTATTTAAATTTATAAATTTTAAAATTTAAAATTTTAATAACTAAATTTTTAAAATTTAGTATTTAAATTTTTAAATTTTACACTTTAAAGTTTTAATAATTAAATTTTTAAAATTTAGTATTTAAATTTTTATAATTTAAAATTTAAAGTTATATTAATTAAATTTTTAAAATTTAGTATTTAAATTTTTAAATTTTAAAATTTAAAGTTTTACTAATTAAATTTTTAAAATGTAGTATTTAAATTTTAAAATTTAAATTTTTAAATTTTAAAATTTAAAATTTTAATAATTAAATTTTTAAAATTTAGTATTTACATTTATAAATTTTAAAATTTAAAGTTTTAATAATTAAATTTTTAAAATTTGTATTTAAATTTATAAATTTTAAAATTTAAAGTTTTAATAATTAAATTTTTAAAATGTAGTATATAAATTTTAAAATTTAAATTTTTAAATTTTAAAATTTAAAATTTTAATAATTAAATTTTTAAAATTTAGTATTTAAATATTTAAATTTTAAAATTTAAAGATTTAATATTTAAAGTTTTAAAATTTAGTATTTAAATTTTTAAATTTTAAACTTTAAAGTTTTAATAATTAAATTTTTAAAATTTAGTATTTAAATTTTAAAATTTAAATTTTTAAATTTTAAAATTTAAAATTTTAATAATGAAATTTTTAAAATATAGTATTTAAAATTTTAAATATTAAAATTTAAAATTTTAATAATTAAATTTTTAAAATTTGTATTTAAATTTATAAATTTTAAAATTTAAAGTTTTAATAATTAAATTTTTAAAATGTAGTATTTAAATTTTAAAATTTAAATTTTTAAATTTTAAAATTTAAAATTTTAATAATTAAATTTTTAAAATTTAGTATTTAAATATATAAATTTCAAAATTTAAAGTTTTAATAATTAAATTTTTAAAATTTAGTATTTAAGTTTTTAAATTTTAAAATTTAAAGTTTTAATAATCAAATTTTTAAAATGTAGTATTTAAATTTTAAAATTTAAATTTTTAAATTTTAAAATTTAAAATTTTAATAATTAAATTTTTAAAATTTAGTATTTAAATTTACAAATTTTAAAATTTAAAGTTTTAATAATGAAATTTTTAAAATTTAGTATTTAAATTTTTAAATTTTAAAATTTAAAATTTTAATAATTAAATTTTTAAAATTTAGTATTTAAATATTTAAATTTTAATATTTAAAGATTTAATATTTAAAGTTTTAAAATTTAGTATTTAAATATTTAAATTTTAAAATTTAAATTTTAATAATTAAAGTTTTAAAATTTAGTATTTAAAATTTTAAACTTTAAAATTTAAAGATTTAATAATAAAATTTTTAAAATTTAGTATTTAAATTTTTAAATTTTAAAATTTAAAGTTTTAATAATTAAATTTTTAAATTTTGTATTTAAATCTTTAAATTTTAAAATTTAAAGTTTTAATTTTTTTAATTAAAATTTTAAACTTTAATATTTAAAATTTTTATAATTAAATTTTTAAAATTTAGTATTTAAACTTTTAAATTTTAAAATTTAAAGTTTTAATAATTAAATTTTTAAAATTTGTATTTAAATTTTTAAATTTTAAAATTTAAAGTTTTAATAATTAAATTTTTAAAATTTAGTATTTAAATTTTTAAATTTTTAAATTTAAAGTTTTAATAATTAAATTTTTAAAATTTAGTATTTAAATTTTTAAATTTTAAAATTTAAAGTTTTAATAATTAAATTTTTAAAATTTAGTATTTAAATTTTAAAATTTAAATTTTTAAATTTTAAAATTTAAAGTTTTAATAATTAAATTTTTAAAATTTTGTATTTAAATTTTTAAATTTAAAATTTTAATAAATAAATTTTTAAAATTTAGTATTTAAATATTTAAATTTTAAAATTTAAAGTTTTAATAATTAAATTTTTAAAATTTAGTATTAAAATTTTTAAATTTTAAAGTTTAAAGTTTTAATAATTAAATTTTTAAAATTTAGTATTTAAATTTTTAAAATTTAGTATTTAAATTTTTAAAATTTAGTATTTAAATTTTTAAATTTTAAAATTTAAAGTTTTAATAATTAAATTTTTAAAATTTAGTATTTAAATTTTTAAATTTTAAAATTTAAATTTTTAAATTTTAAAATTTAAAATTTCAATAATTAAATTTTTAAAATTTATTATTTAAGTTTTTAACTTTTAAAATTTAAAGTTTTAATAATTAAATTTTTAAAATTTAGTATTTAAATTTTTAAATTTTAAAATTTAAATTTTTAAATTTTAAAATTTAGAATTTCAATAATTAAATTTTTAAAATTTATTATTTAAGTTTTTAACTTTTAAAATTTAAAGTTTTAATAATTAAATTTTTAAAATTTAGTATTTAAATTTTTAAATTTTAAAGTTTGAAGTTTTAATAATTAATTTTAAATACTAAAATTTTAAAATTTAAATTTTTAAATTTTAAAATTTAAAATTTTAATAATTAAATTTTTAAAATTTAGTATTTAAATTTACAAATTTTAAAATTTAAAGTTTTAATAATGAAATTTTTAAAATTTAGTATTTAAATTTTTAAATTTTAAAATTTAAAATTTTAATAATTAAATTTTTAAAATTTAGTATTTAAATATTTAAATTTTAATATTTAAAGATTTAATATTTAAAGTTTTAAAATTTAGTATTTAAATTTTAAATTTTAAAATTTAAATTTTAATAATTAAAGTTTTAAAATTTAGTATTTAAAATTTTAAACTTTAAAATTTAAAGTTTTAATAATAAAATTTTTAAAATTTAGTATTTAAATTTTTAAATTTTAAAATTTAAAGTTTTAATAATTAAATTTTTAAAATTTGTATTTAAATCTTTATATTTTAAAATTTAAAGTTTAATTTTTTTAATAATTAAATTTTTAAAATTTAGTATTTAAATTTTTAAATTTTAAAGTTTAAAGTTTTAATAATTAAATTTTTAAAATTTAGTATTTAAATTTTTAAAATTTAGTATTTAAATTTTTAAATTTTAAAATTTAAAGTTTTAATAATTAAATTTTTAAAATTTAGTATTTAAATTTTTAAATTTTAAAATTTAAATTTTTAAATTTTAAAATTTAAAATTTCAATAATTAAATTTTTAAAATTTATTATTTAAGTTTTTAACTTTTAAAATTTAAAGTTTTAATAATTAAATTTTTATAATTTAGTATTTAAATTTTTAAATTTTAAAATTTAAATTTTTAAATTTTAAAATTTAAAATTTCAATAATTAAATTTTTAAAATTTATTATTTAAGTTTTTAACTTTTAAAATTTAAAGTTTTAATAATTAAATTTTTAAAATTTAGTATATAAATTTACAAATTTTAAAATTTAAAGTTTTAATAATGAAATTTTTAAAATTTAGTATTTAAATTTTTAAATTTTAAAATTTAAAATTTTAATAATTAAATTTTTAAAATTTAGTATTTAAATATTTAAATTTTAATATTTAAAGATTTAATATTTAAAGTTTTAAAATTTAGTATTTAAATTTTTAAATTTTAAAATTTAAATTTTAATAATTAAAGTTTTAAAATTTAGTATTTAAAATTTTAAACTTTAAAATTTAAAGTTTTAATAATAAAATTTTTAAAATTTAGTATTTAAATTTTTAAATTTTAAAATTTAAAGTTTTAATAATTAAATTTTTAAAATTTGTATTTAAATCTTTAAATTTTAAAATTTAAAGTTTTAGTTTTTTAATTAAAATTTTAAACTTTAATATTTAAAGTTTTAATAATTAAATTTTTAAAATATAGTATTTAAACTTTTAAATTTTAAAATTTAAAGTTTTAATAATTAAATTTTTAAAATTTGTATTTAAATTTTTAAATTTTAAAATTTAAAAGTTTAAATACTATATTTTAAAAATTTAATTATTAAAACTTTAAATATTAAAGTTTAAAATTTTAATTAAAAAACTAAAACTTTAAATTTTAAAATTTAAAGATTTAAATACAAATTTTAAAAATTTAATTATTAAAACTTTAAATTTTAAAATTTAAAAATTTAAATACTAAATTTTAAAAATTTTATTATTAAAACTTTAAATTTTAAAGTTTAAAATTTTAAATACTAAATTTTAAAACTTTAATTATTAAAATTTAAATTTTAAAATTTAAAAATTTAAATACTAAATTTTAAAACTTTAAATATTAAATCTTTAAATATTAAAATTTAAATATTTAAATACTAAATTTTAAAAATTTAATTATTAAAATTTTAAATTTTAAAATTTAAAAATTTAAATACTAAATTTTAAAAATTTCATTATTAAAACTTTAAATTTTAAAATTTGTAAATTTATATACTAAATTTTAAAAATTTAATTATTAAAACTTTAAATTTTAAAAGTTAAAAACTTAAATAATAAATTTTAAAAATTTAATTATTGAAATTTTAAATTTTAAAATTTAAAAATTTAAATTTTAAAATTTAAAAATTTAAATACTAAATTATAAAAATTTAATTATTAAAACTTTAAATTTTAAAAGTTAAAAACTTAAATAATAAATTTTAAAAATTTAATTATTGAAATTTTAAATTTTAAAATTTAAAAATTTAAATTTTAAAATTTAAAAATTTAAATACTAAATTTTAAAAATTTAATTATTAAAACTTTAAATTTTAAAATTTAAAAATTTAAATACTAAATTTTAAAAATTTAAATACTAAATTTTAAAAATTTAATTATTAAAACTTTAAACTTTAAAATTTAAAAATTTAAATACTAAATTTTAAAAATTTAATTATTAAAAAACTAAAACTTTAAATTTTAAAATATAAAGATTTAAATACAAATTTTAAAAATTTAATTATTAAAACTTTAAATTTTAAAATTTAAAAATTTAAATACTAAATTTTAAAAATTTTATTATTAAAACTTTAAATTTTAAAGTTTAAAATTTTAAATACTAAATTTTAAAACTTTAATTATTAAAATTTAAATTTTAAAATTTAAAATTTAAATATTAAATTTTAAAACTTTAAATATTAAATCTTTAAATATTAAAATTTAAATATTTAAATACTAAATTTTAAAAATTTAATTATTAAAATTTTAAATTTTAAAATTTAAAAATTTAAATACTAAATTTTAAAAATTTCATTATTAAAACTTTAAATTTTAAAATTTGTAAATTTAAATACTAAATTTTAAAAATTAATTATTAAAACTTCAAACTTTAAAATTTAAAAATTTAAATACTAAATTTTAAAAATTTAATTATTAAAACTTTAAATTTTAAAAGTTAAAAACTTAAATAATAAATTTTAAAAATTTAATTATTGAAATTTTAAATTTTAAAATTTAAAAATTTAAATTTTAAAATTTAAAAATTTAAATACTAAATTTTAAAAATTTAATTATTAAAACTTTAAATTTTAAAATTTAAATATTTAAATACTAAATTTTAAAAATTTATTTATTAAAATTTTAAATTTAAAAATTTAAATACAAAATTTTAAAAATTTAATTATTAAAACTTTAAATTTTAAAATTTAAAAATTTAAATTTTAAAATTTAAATACTAAATTTTAAAAATTTAATTATTAAAACTTTAAATTTTAAAATTTAAAAATTTAAATACTAAATTTTAAAAATTTAATTATTAAAACTTTAAATTTAAAAATTTAAAAATTTAAATACTAAATTTTAAAAATTTAATTATTAAAACTTTAAATTTTAAAATTTAAAAATTTAAATACAAATTTTAAAAATTTAATTATTAAAACTTTAAATTTTAAAATTTAAAAGTTTAAATACTAAATTTTAAAAATTTAATTATAAAAATTTTAAATATTAAAGTTTAAAATTTTAATTAAAAAAATTAAAACTTTAAATTTTAAAATTTAAAGATTTAAATACAAATTTTAAAAATTTAATTATTAAAACTTTAAATTTTAAAATTTAAAAATTTAAATACTAAATTTTAAAAATTTTATTATTAAATCTTTAAATTTTAAAGTTTAAAATTTTAAATACTAAATTTTAAAACTTTAATTATTAAAATTTAAATTTTAAAATTTAAATATTTAAATACTAAATTTTAAAACTTTAAATATTAAATCTTTAAATATTAAAATTTAAATATTTAAATACTAAATTTTAAAAATTTAATTATTAAAATTTTAAATTTTAAAATTTAAAAATTTAAATACTAAATTTTAAAAATTTCATTATTAAAACTTTAAATTTTAAAATTTGTAAATTTAAATACTAAATTTTAAAAATTTAATTATTAAAATTTTAAATTTTAAAATTTAAAAATTTAAATTTTAAAATTTAAATACTACATTTTAAAAATTTGATTATTAAAACTTTAAATTTTAAAATTTAAAAACTTAAATACTAAATTTTAAAAATTTAATTATTAAAACTTTAAATTTTGAAATTTATATATTTAAATACTAAATTTTAAAAATTTAATTATTAAAATTTTAAATTTTAAAATTTAAAAATTTAAATTTTAAAATTTAAATACTACATTTTAAAAATTTAATTATTAAAACTTTAAATTTTAAAATTTATAAATTTAAATACAAATTTTAAAAATTTAATTATTAAAATTTTAAATTTTAATATTTAAAATTTTAAATACTATATTTTAAAAATTTCATTATTAAAATTTTAAATTTTAAAATTTAAAAATTTAAATTTTAAAATTTAAATACTAAATTTTAAAAATTTAATTATTAAAACTTTAAAGTTTAAAATTTAAAAATTTAAATACTAAATTTTAAAACTTTAAATATTAAATCTTTAAATTTTAAAATTTAAATATTTAAATACTAAATTTTAAAAATTTAATTATTAAAATTTTAAATTTTAAAATTTAAAAATTTAAATTTTAAAATTTAAATACTACATTTTAAAAATTTAATTATTAAAACTTTAAATTTTAAAATTTATAAATTTAAATACAAATTTTAAAAATTTAATTATTAAAACTTTAAATTTTAAAATTTATAAATGTAAATACTAAATTTTAAAAATTTAATTATTAAAATTTTAAATTTTAAAATTTAAAAATTTAAATTTTAAAATTTAAATACTACATTTTAAAAATTTAATTAGTAAAACTTTAAATTTTAAAATTTAAAAATTTAAATACTAAATTTTAAAAATTTAATTAATATAACTTTAAATTTTAAATTATAAAAATTTAAATACTAAATTTTAAAAATTTAATTATTAAAACTTTAAAGTGTAAAATTTAAAAATTTAAATACTAAATTTTAAAAATTTAGTTATTAAAATTTTAAATTTTAAAATTTATAAATTTAAATACAAATTTTAAAAATTTAATTATTAAAACTTTAAATTTTAAAATTTATAAATTTAAATACTAAATTTTAAAAATTTAATTATTAAAATTTTAAATTTTAAAATTTATAAATTTAAATACAAATTTTAAAAATTTAATTATTAAAACTTTAAATTTTAAAAGTTAAAAACTTAAATAATAAATTTTAAAAATTTAATTATTGAAATTTTAAGTTTTAAAATTTAAAAATTTAAATTTTAAAATTTAAAAATTTAAATATTAAATTTTAAAAATTTAATTATTAAAACTTTAAATTTTAAAAGTTAAAAACTTAAATAATAAATTTTAAAAATTTAATTATTGAAATTTTAAATTTTAAAATTTAAAAATTTAAATTTTAAAATTTAAAAATTTAAATACTAAATTTTAAAAATTTAATTATTAAAACTTTAAATTTTAAAATTTAAAAATTTAAATACTAAATTTTAAAAATATAATTATTAAAACTTTAAACTTTAAAATTTAAAAATTTAAATACTAAATTTTAAAAATTTAATTATTAAAACTTTAAATTTTAAAATTTAAATATTTAAATACTAAATTTTAAAAATTTATTTATTAAAATTTTAAATTTAAAAATTTAAATACTAAATTTTAAAAATTTAATTATTAAAACTTCAAACTTTAAAATTTAAAGTTTTAATAATTAAATTTTTAAAATTTGTATTTAAATCTTTAAATTTTAAAATTTAAAGTTTTAGTTTTTTAATTAAAATTTTAAACTTTAATATTTAAAGTTTTAATAATTAAATTTTTAAAATATAGTATTTAAACTTTTAAATTTTAAAATTTAAAGTTTTAATAATTAAATTTTTAAAATTTGTATTTAAATTTTTAAATTTTAAAATTTAAAGTTTTAATAATTAAATTTTTAAAATTTAGTATTTAAATTTTTAAATTTTTAAATTTAAAGTTTTAATAATTAAATTTTTAAAATTTAGTATTTAAATTTTTAAATTTTAAAATTTAAAGTTTTAATAATTAAATTTTTAAAATTTAGTATTTAAATTTTTAAAATTTAAAGTTCTAATAATTAAATTTTTAAAATTTAGTATTTAAATTTTTAAATTTTAAAGTTTGAAGTTTTAAAAATTAAATTTTTAAAATTTTGTATTTAAATTTTAAAATTTAAATTTTTAAATTTTAAAATTTAAAATTTTAATAACTAAATTTTTAAAATTTATTATTTAAATTTTTAAATTTTAAAATTTAAATTTCTAAATTTTAAAATTTAAAATTTCAATAATTAAATTTTTAAAATTTAGTATTTAAGTTTTTAAATTTTAAAATTTAAAGTTTTAATAAACAAATTTTTAAAATTTATTATTTAAATTTTTAAATTTTAAAGTTTAATGTTTTAATAATTAAATTTTTAAAATTTAGTATTTAAATTTTTAAAATTTAGTATTTAAATTTTTAAATTTTAAAATTTAAAGTTTTAATAATTAAATTTTTAAAATTTAGTATTTAAATTTTAAAATTTAAATATTTAAATTTTAAAATTTAAAATTTTAATAATTAAATTTTTAAAATTTAATATTTAAATTTTTAAATTTTAAAATTTAAAGTTTTAATAATTAAATTTTTAAAATTTGGTATTTAAATTTTTAAATTTAAAATTTTAATAAATAAATTTTTAAAATTTAGTATTTAAATATTTAAATTTTAAAATTTAAAGTTTTAATAATTAAATTTTTAAAATTTAGTATTTAAATTTTTAAATTTTAAAGTTTAAAGTTTTAATAATTAAATTTTTAAAATTTAGTATTTAAATTTTTAAAATTTAGTATTTAAATTTTTAAATTTTAAAATTTAAAGTTTTAATAATTAAATTTTTAAAATTTAGTATTTAAATTTTTAAATTTTAAAATTTAAATTTTTAAATTTTAAAATTTAAAATTTCAATAATTAAATTTTTAAAATTTATTATTTAAGTTTTTAACTTTTAAAATTTAAAGTTTTAATAATTAAATTTTTAAAATTTAGTATTTAAATTTTTAAATTTTAAAATTTAAATTTTTAAATTTTAAAATTTAAAATTTCAATAATTAAATTTTTAAAATTTATTATTTAAGTTTTTAACTTTTAAAATTTAAAGTTTTAATAATTAAATTTTTAAAATTTAGTATTTAAATTTTTAAATTTTATACTTTAAAGTTTTAATAATTAAATTTTTAAAATTTAGTATTTAAATTTTTATATTTTAAAATTTAAAGTTATAATAATTAAATTTTTAAAATTTAGTATTTAAATTTTTAAATTTTAAAATTTAAAGTTTTAATAATTAAATTTTTAAAATGTAGTATTTAAATTTTAAAATTTAAATTTTTAAATTTTAAAATTTAAAATTTTAATAATTAAATTTTTAAAATTTAGTATTTAAATTTATAAATTTCAAAATTTAAAGTTTTAATAATTAAATTTTTAAAATTTAGTATTTAAGTTTTTAAATTTTAAAATTTAAAGTTTTAATAATTAAATTTTTAAAATGTATTTAAATTTTAAAATTTAAATTTTTAAATTTTAAAATTTAAAATTTTAATAATTAAATTTTTAACATTTATTATTTAAATTTATAAATTTTAAAATTTAAAGTTTTAATAATGAAATTTTTAAAATTTAGTATTTAAATTTTTAAATTTTAAAATTTAAAATTTTAATAATTAAATTTTTAAAATTTAGTATTTAAATTTTTAAATTTTAAAATTTAAATTTTAATAATTAAAGATTTAAAATTTAATATTTAAAATTTTAAACTTTAAAATTTAAAGTTTTAATAATAAAATTTTTAAAATTTAGTATTTAAATTTTTAAATTTTAAAATTTAAAGTTTTAATAATTAAATTTTTAAAATTTGTATTTAAATTTTTAAATTTTAAAGTTTAAAGTTTTAGTTTTTTAATTAAAATTTTAAACTTTAATATTTAAAGTTTTAATAATTAAATTTTTAAAATTTAGTATTTAAACTTTTAAATTTTAAAATTTAAAGTTTTAATAATTAAATTTTTAAAATTTGTATTTAAATTTTTAAACTTTAAAATTTAAAGTTTTAATAATTAAATTTTTAAAATTTAGTATTTAAATTTTTAAATTTTAAAATTTAAAGTTTTAATAATTAAATTTTTAAAATTTAGTATTTAAATTTTTAAATTTTAAAATTTAAAATTTTAATAATTAAATTTTTAAAATTTAGTATTTAAATTTTTAAAATTTAAAGTTTTAATAATTAAATTTTTATAATTTAGTATTTAAATTTTTAAATTTTAAAGTTTGAAGTTTTAATAATTAAATTTTTAAAATTTAGTATTTAAATTTTAAAATTTAAATTTTTAAATTTTAAAATTTAAAATTTTAATAACTAAATTTTTAAAATTTAGTATTTAAATTTTTAAATTTTAAAATTTAAATTTTTAAATTTTAAAATTTAAGATTTCAATAATTAAATTTTTAAAATTTAGTATTTAAGTTTTTAAATTTTAAAATTTAAAGTTTTAGTAATCAAATTTTTAAAATTTAGTATTTAAATTTTTAAATTTTAAAGTTTGAAGTTTTAATAATTAAATTTTTAAAATTTAGTATTTAAATTTTAAAATTTAAATATTTAAATTTTAAAATTTAAAATTTTAATAATTAAATTTTTAAAATTTAATATTTAAATTTATAAATTTTAAAATTTAAAGTTTTAATAATTAAATTTTTAAAATTTAGTATTTAAATTTTTAAATTTAAAATTTTAATAAATAAATTTTTAAAATTTAGTATTTAAATATTTAAATTTTAAAATTTAAAGTTTTAATAATTAAATTTTTAAAATTTAGTATTTAAATTTTTAAATTTTAAAGTTTAAAGTTTTAATAATTAAATTTTTAAAATTTAGTATTTAAATTTTTAAAATTTAGTATTTAAATTTTTAAATTTTAAAATTTAAAGTTTTAATAATTAAATTTTTAAAATTTAGTATTTAAATTTTTAAATTTTAAAGTTTGAAGTTTTAATAATTAATTTTTAAAATTTAGTATTTAAATTTTAAAATTTAAATTTTTAAATTTTAAAATTTAAATTTTTAAATTTTAAAATTTAAAATTTTAATAATTAAATTTTTAAAATTTAGTATTTAAATTTATAAATTTTAAAATTTAAAGTTTTAATAATTAAATTTTTAAAATTTGTATTTAAATTTATAAATTTTAAAATTTAAAATATTAATAATTAAATTTTTAAAATTTAGTATTTAAATTTTTAAATTTTACACTTTAAAGTTTTAATAATTAAATTTTTAAAATTTAGTATTTAAATTTTTATATTTTAAAATTTAAAGTTATAATAATTAAATTTTTAAAATTTAGTATTTAAATTTTTAAATTTTAAAATTTAAAGTTTTAATAATTAAATTTTTAAAATGTAGTATTTAAATTTTAAAATTTAAATTTTTAAAATTTAAAATTTTAATAATTAAATTTTTAAAATTTAGTATTTAAATTTATAAATTTTAAAATTTAAAGTTTTAATAATTAAATTTTTAAAATTTGTATTTAAAATTATAAATTTTAAAATTTAAAGTTTTAATAATTAAATTTTTAAAATGTAGTATTTAAATTTTAAAATTTAAATTTTTAAATTTTAAAATTTAAAATTTTAATAATTAAATTTTTAAAATTTAGTATTTAAGTTTTTAAATTTTAAAATTTAAAGTTTTAATAATTAAATTTTTAAAATGTATTTAAATTTTAAAATTTAAATTTTTAAATTTTAAAATTTAAAATTTTAATAATTAAATTTTTAAAATTTAGTATTTAAATTTATAAATTTTAAAATTTAAAGTTTTAATAATGAAATTTTTAAAATTTAGTATTTAAATTTTTAAATTTTAAAATTTAAAATTTTAATAATTAAATTTTTAAAATTTAGTATTTAAATATTTAAATTATAAAATTTAAAGATTTAATATTTAAAGTTTTAAAATTTAGTATTTAAATTTTTAAATTTTAAAATTTAAATTTTAATAATTAAAGTTTTAAAATTTAGTATTTAAAATTTAAAACTTTAAAATTTAAAGTTTTAATAATAAAATTTTTAAAATTTAGTATTTAAATTTTTAAATTTTAAAATTTAAAGTTTTAATAATTAAATTTTTAAAATTTGTATTTAAATTTTTAAAGTTTAAAATTTAAAGTTTTAGTTTTTTAATTAAAATTTTAAACTTTAATATTTAAAGTTTTAATAATTAAATTTTTAAAATTTAGTATTTAAACTTTTAAATTTTAAAATTTAAAGTTTTAATAATTAAATTTTTAAAATTTGTATTTAAATTTTTAAACTTTAAAATTTAAAGTTTTAATAATTAAATTTTTAAAATTTAGTATTTAAATTTTTAAATTTTAAAATTTAAAGTTTTAATAATTAAATTTTTAAAATTTAGTATTTAAATTTTTATATTTTAAAATTTAAAGTTATAATAATTAAATTTTTAAAATTTAGTATTTAAATTTTTAAATTTTAAAATTTAAAGTTTTAATAATTAAATTTTTAAAATGTAGTATTTAAATTTTAAAATTTAAATTTTTAAATTTTAAAATTTAAAATTTTAATAATTAAATTTTTAAAATTTAGTATTTAAATTTATAAATTTTAAAATTTAAAGGTTTAATAATTAAATTTTTAAAATTTGTATTTAAATTTATAAATTTTAAAATTTAAAGTTTTAATAATTAAATTTTTAAAATGTAGTATTTAAATTTTAAAATTTAAATTTTTAAATTTTAAAATTTAAAATTTTAATAATTAAATTTTTAAAATTTAATATTTAAGTTTTTAAATTTTAAAATTTAAAGTTTTAATAATTAAATTTTTAAAATTTAGTATTTAAATTTATAAATTTCAAAATTTAAAGTTTTAATAATTAAATTTTTAAAATTTAGTATTTAAGTTTTTAAATTTTAAAATTTAAAGTTATAATAATTAAATTTTTAAAATGTATTTAAATTTTAAAATTTAAATTTTTAAATTTTAAAATTTAAAATTTTAATAATTAAATTTTTAACATTTATTATTTAAATTTATAAATTTTAAAATTTAAAGTTTTAATAATGAAATTTTTAAAATTTAGTATTAAAATTTTTAAATTTTAAAATTTAAAATTTTAATAATTAAATTTTTAAAATTTGTATTTAAATTTTTAAATTTTAAAGTTTAAAGTTTTAGTTTTTTAATTAAAATTTTAAACTTTAATATTTAAAGTTTTAATAATTAAATTTTTAAAATTTAGTATTTAAACTTTTAAATTTTAAAATTTAAAGTTTTAATAATTAAATTTTTAAAATTTGTATTTAAATTTTTAAACTTTAAAATTTAAAGTTTTAATAATTAAATTTTTAAAATTTAGTATTTAAATTTTTAAATTTTAAAATTTAAAGTTTTAATAATTAAATTTTTAAAATTTAGTATTTAAATTTTTAAATTTTAAAATTTAAAGTTTTAATAATTAAATTTTTAAAATTTAGTATTTAAATTTTTAAAATTTAAAGTTTTAATAATTAAATTTTTATAATTTAGTATTTAAATTTTTAAATTTTAAAGTTTGAAGTTTTAATAATTAAATTTTTAAAATTTAGTATTTAAATTTTAAAATTTAAATTTTTAAATTTTAAAATTTAAAATTTTAATAACTAAATTTTTAAATTTAGTATTTAAATTTTTAAATTTTAAAATTTAAATTTTAAAATTTTAAAATTTAAAATTTCAATAATTAAATTTTTAAAATTTAATATTTAAATTTTTAAATTTTAAAATTTAAAGTTTTAATAATTAAATTTTTAAAATTTAGTATTTAAATTTTTAAATTTAAAATTTTAATAAATAAATTTTTAAAATTTATTATTTAAATATTTAAATTTTAAAATTTAAAGTTTTAATAATTAAATTTTTAAAATTTAGTATTTAAATTTTTAAATTTTAAAGTTTAAAGTTTTAATAATTAAATTTTTAAAATTTAGTATTTAAATTTTAAAATTTAAATATTTAAATTTTAAAATTTAAAATTTTAATAATTAAATTTTTAAAATTTAATATTTAAATTTTTAAATTTTAAAATTTAAAGTTTTAATAATTAAATTTTTAAAATTTAGTATTTAAATTTTTAAATTTAAAATTTTAATAAATAAATTTTTAAAATTTATTATTTAAATATTTAAATTTTAAAATTTAAAGTTTTAATAATTAAATTTTTAAAATTTAGTATTTAAATTTTTAAATTTTAAAGTTTAAAGTTTTAATAATTAAATTTTTAAAATTTAGTATTTAAATTTTTAAAATTTAGTATTTAAATTTTTAAATTTTAAAATTTAAAGTTTTAATAATTAAATTTTTAAAATTTAGTATTTAAATTTTTAAATTTTAAAATTTAAATTTTTAAATTTTAAAATTTAAAATTTCAATAATTATATTTTTAAAATTTATTATTTAAGTTTTTAACTTTTAAAATTTAAAGTTTTAATAATTAAATTTTTAAAATTTAGTATTTAAATTTTTAAATTTTAAAGTTTGAAGTTTTAATAATTAATTTTTAAAATTTAGTATTTAAATTTTAAAATTTAAATTTTTAAATTTTAAAATTTAAATTTTTAAATTTTAAAATTTAAAATTTTAATAATTAAATTTTTAAAATTTAGTATTTAAATTTATAAATTTTAAAATTTAAAGTTTTAATAATTAAATTTTTAAAATTTGTATTTAAATTTATAAATTTTAAAATTTAAAATTTTAATAATTAAATTTTTAAAATTTAGTATTTAAATTTTTAAATTTTACACTTTAAAGTTTTAATAATTAAATTTTTAAAATTTAGTATTTAAATTTTTATATTTTAAAATTTAAAGTTATAATAATTAAATTTTTAAAATTTAGTATTTAAATTTTTAAATTTTAAAATTTAAAGTTTTAATAATTAAATTTTTAAAATGTAGTATTTAAATTTTAAAATTTAAATTTTTAAATTTTAAAATTTAAAATTTTAATAATTAAATTTTTAAAATTTAGTATTTAAATTTATAAATTTTAAAATTTAAAGTTTTAATAATTAAATTTTTAAAATTTGTATTTAAAATTATAAATTTTAAAATTTAAAGTTTTAATAATTAAATTTTTAAAATGTAGTATTTAAATTTTAAAATTTAAATTTTTAAATTTTAAAATTTAAAATTTTAATAATTAAATTTTTAAAATTTAGTATTTAAGTTTTTAAATTTTAAAATTTAAAGTTTTAATAATTAAATTTTTAAAATGTATTTAAATTTTAAAATTTAAATTTTTAAATTTTAAAATTTAAAATTTTAATAATTAAATTTTTAAAATTTAGTATTTAAATTTATAAATTTTAAAATTTAAAGTTTTAATAATGAAATTTTTAAAATTTAGTATTTAAATTTTTAAATTTTAAAATTTAAAATTTTAATAATTAAATTTTTAAAATTTAGTATTTAAATATTTAAATTATAAAATTTAAAGATTTAATATTTAAAGTTTTAAAATTTGGTATTTAAATTTTTAAATTTTAAAATTTAAATTTTAATAATTAAAGTTTTAAAATTTAGTATTTAAAATTTAAAACTTTAAAATTTAAAGTTTTAATAATAAAATTTTTAAAATTTAGTATTTAAATTTTTAAATTTTAAAATTTAAAGTTTTAATAATTAAATTTTTAAAATTTGTATTTAAATTTTTAAATTTTAAAATTTAAAGTTTTAGTTTTTTAATTAAAATTTTAAACTTTAATATTTAAAGTTTTAATAATTAAATTTTTAAAATTTAGTATTTAAACTTTTAAATTTTAAAATTTAAAGTTTTAATAATTAAATTTTTAAAATTTGTATTTAAATTTTTAAACTTTAAAATTTAAAGTTTTAATAATTAAATTTTTAAAATTTAGTATTTAAATTTTTAAATTTTAAAATTTAAAGTTTTAATAATTAAATTTTTAAAATTTAGTATTTAAATTTTTATATTTTAAAATTTAAAGTTATAATAATTAAATTTTTAAAATTTAGTATTTAAATTTTTAAATTTTAAAATTTAAAGTTTTAATAATTAAATTTTTAAAATGAAGTATTTAAATTTTAAAATTTAAATTTTTAAATTTTAAAATTTAAAATTTTAATAATTAAATTTTTAAAATTTAGTATTTAAATTTATAAATTTTAAAATTTAAAGTTTTAATAATTAAATTTTTAAAATTTGTATTTAAATTTATAAATTTTAAAATTTAAAGTTTTAATAATTAAATTTTTAAAATGTAGTATTTAAATTTTAAAATTTAAATTTTTAAATTTTAAAATTTAAAATTTTAATAATTAAATTTTTAAAATTTAGTATTTAAGTTTTTAAATTTTAAAATTTAAAGTTTTAATAATTAAATTTTTAAAATGTATTTAAATTTTAAAATTTAAATTTTTAAATTTTAAAATTTAAAATTTTAATAATTAAATTTTTAAAATTTAGTATTTAAATTTATAAATTTTAAAATTTAAAGTTTTAATAATGAAATTTTTAAAATTTAGTATTTAAATTTTTAAATTTTAAAATTTAAAATTTTAATAATTAAATTTTTAAAATTTAGTATTTAAAAATTTAAATTATAAAATTTAAAGATTTAATATTTAAAGTTTTAAAATTTAGTATTTAAATTTTTAAATTTTAAAATTTAAATTTTAATAATTAAAGTTTTTAAATTTTAGTATTTAAAATTTAAAACTTTAAAATTTAAAGTTTTAATAATAAAATTTTTAAAATTTAGTATTTAAATTTTTAAATTTTAAAATTTAAAGTTTTAAAAATTAAATTTTTAAAATTTGTATTTAAATTTTTAAATTTTAAAATTTAAAATTTTAGTTTTTTAATTAAAATTTTAAACTTTAATATTTAAAGTTTTAATAATTAAATTTTTAAAATTTAGTATTTAAATTTTTAAAATTTAAAGTTTTAATAATTAAATTTTTAAAATTTAGTATTTAAATTTTTTTATTTTAAAATTTAAATTTTTAAATTTAAATTTTTAAATTTTAAAATTTAAAATTTTAATAATTAAATTTTTAAAATTTAGTATTTAAGTTTTTAAATTTTAAAATTTAAAGTTTTAATAATTAAATTTTTAAAATTTAATATTTAAATTTTTAAATTTTAAAGTTTAAAGTTTTAATAAATAAATTTTTAAAATTTAGTATTTAAATTTTTAAAATTTAGTATTTAAATTTTTAAATATTAAAATTTAAAGATTTAATAATTAAATTTTTAAAATGTAGTATTTAAATTTTAAAATTTAAAATTTTAATAATTAAATTTTTAAAATTTAGTATTTAAATTTATAAATTTTAAAATTTAAAGTTTTAATAATTAAATTTTTAAAATTTGTATTTAAATTTATAAATTTTAAAATTTAAAGTTTTAATAATTAAATTTTTAAAATGTAGAATTTAAATTTTAAAATTTAAATTTTTAAATTTTAAAATTTAAAATTTTAATAATTAAATGTTTAAAATTTAGTATTTAAATTTATAAATTTCAAAATTTAAAGTTTTAATAATTAAATTTTTAAAATTTAGTATTTAAGTTTTTAAATTTTAAAATTTAAAGTTTTAATAATTAAATTTTTAAAATGTATTTAAATTTTAAAATTTAAATTTTTAAATTTTAAAATTTAAAATTTTAATAATTAAATTTTTAAAATTTAGTATTTAAATTTATAAATTTTAAAATTTAAAGTTTTAATAATGAAATTTTTAAAATTTAGTATTTAAATTTTTAAATTTTAAAATTTAAAATTTTAATAATTAAATTTTTAAAATTTAGTATTTAAATATTTAAATTATAAAATTTAAACATTTATTATTTAAAGTTTTAAAATTTAGTATTTAAAATTTAAAACTTTAAAATTTAATGTTTTAATAATAAAATTTTTAAAATTTAGTATTTAAATTTTTAAATTTTAAAATTTAAAGTTTTAATAATTAAATTTTTAAATTTTGTATTTAAATTTTTAAATTTTAAAATTTAAAGTTTTAGTTTTTTAATTAAAATTTTAAACTTTAATATTTAAAGTTTTAATAATTAAATTTTTAAAATTTAGTATTTAAACTTTTAAATTTTAAAATTTAAAGTTTTAATAATTAAATTTTTAAAATTTGTATTTAAATTTTTAAACTTTAAAATTTAAAGTTTTAATAATTAAATTTTTAAAATTTAGTATTTAAATTTTTAAATTTTAAAATTTAAAGTTTTAATAATTAAATTTTTAAAATTTAGTATTTAAATTTTTAAATTTTAAAATTTAAAGTTTTAATAATTAAATTTTTAAAATTTAGTATTTAAATTTTTAAAATTTAAAGTTTTAATAATTAAATTTTTAAAATTTAGTATTTAAATTTTTTTATTTTAAAATTTAAATTTTTAAATTTAAATTTTTAAATTTTAAAATTTAAAATTTTAATAATTAAATTTTTAAAATTTAGTATTTAAGTTTTTAAATTTTAAAATTTAAAGTTTTAATAATTAAATTTTTAAAATTTAATATTTAAATTTTTAAATTTTAAAATTTAAAGTTTTAATAATTAAATTTTTAAAATTTAGTATTTAAATGTTTAAATTTTAAAATTTAAATTTTTAAATTTTAAAATTTAAAATTTCAATAATTAATATTTAAATTTTTAAATTTTAAAATTTAAAGTTTTAATAATTAAATTTTTAAAATTTAGTATTTAAATTTTTAAATTTTAAAGTTTGAAGTTTTAATAATTAATTTTTAAAATTTAGTATTTAAATTTTAAAATTTAAATTTTTAAATTTTAAAATTTAAAATTTTAATAATTAAATTTTTAAAATTTAGTATTTAAATTTATAAATTTTAAAATTTAAATTTTTAAATTTTAAAATTTAAAATTTCAATAATTAAATTTTTAAAATTTATTATTTAAGTTTTTAAATTTTAAAATTTAAAGTTTTAATAATTAAATTTTTAAAATTTGTATTTAAATTTATAAATTTTAAAATTTAAAATTTTAATAATTAAATTTTTAAAATTTAGTATTTAAATTTTAAAATTTAAATTTTTAAATTTTAAAATTTAAAATTTTAATAATTAAATTTTTAAAATTTATTATTTAAATTTTTATATTTTAAAATTTAAAGTTTTAATAATTAAATTTTTAAAATGTAGTATTTAAATTTTAAAATTTAAATTTTTAAATTTTAAAATTTAAAATTTTAATAATTAAATTTTTTAAATTTAGTATTTAAATTTTTAAATTTTAAAATTTAAAGTTTTAATAATGAAATTTTTAAATTAAGTATTTAAATTTTTAAATTTTAAAATTTAAAATTTTAATAATTAAATTTTTAAAATTTAGTATTTAAATTTTTAAATTTTAAAATTTAAAGTTTTAATAATTAAATTTTTAAAATTTAGTATTTAAATTTTTAAAATTTAAAGTTTTAATAATTAAAATTTTAAAATTTAGTATTTAAGTTTTTAAATTTTAAAATTTAAAGTTTTAATAATTAAATTTTTAAAATTTAGTATTTAAATTTTTAAAATTTAAAGTTTTAATAATTAAAATTTTAAAATTTAGTATTTAAGTTTTTAAATTTTAAAATTTAAAGTTTTAATAATCAAATTTTTAAAATTTAGTATTTAAATTTTTAAATTTTAAAGTTTGAAGTTTTAATAATTAAATTTTTAAAATTTAGTATTTAAATTTTAAAATTTAAATTTTTAAATTTTAAAATTTAAAATTTTAATAATTAAATTTTTAAAATTTAATATTTAAATTTTTAAATTTTAAAATTTAAAGTTTTAATAATTAAATTTTTAAAATTTAGTATTTAAATTTTTAAATTTTAAAATTTAAAATTTTAATAATTAAATTTTTAAAATTTAGTATTTAAATATTTAAATTTTAAAATTTAAAGATTTAATATTTAAAGTTTTAAAATTTAGTATTTAAATTTTTAAATTTTAAAATTTAAATTTTAATAATTAAAGTTTTAAAATTTAGTATTTAAAATTTTAAACTTTAAAATTTAAAGTTTTAATAATTAAATTTTTAAAATTTAGTACTTAAATTTTTAAATTTTAAAATTTAAAGTTTTAATAATTAAATTTTTAAAATTTAGTATTTAAATTTTTAAATTTTAAAATTTAAAGTTTTAATAATTAAATTTTTAAAATTTAGTATTTAAATTTTTAAAATTTAAAGTTTTAATAATTAAATTTTTAAAATTTAGTATTTAAATTTTAAAATTTAAATTTTTTTATTTTAAAATTTAAATTTTTAAATTTAAATTTCTAAATTTAAATTTTTAAATTTTAAAATTTAAAATTTTAATAATTAAATTTTTAAAATTTAGTATATAAGTTTTTAAATTTTAAAATTTAAAGTTTTAAAAATTAAACTTTTAAAATTTAGTATTTAAATTTTTAAATTTTAAAGTTTAAACTTTTAATAATTAAATTTATAAAATTTAGTATTTAAATTTTTAAAATTTAGTATTTAAATTTTTAAATTTTAAAATTTAAAGTTTTAATAATTAAATTTTTAAAATTTAGTATTTAAATTTTTAAAATTTAAAGTTTTAATAATTAAATTTTTAAAATTTAGTATTTAAAATTTTTTATTTTAAAATTTAAATTTTTAAATTTAAATTTTTAAATTTTAAAATTTAAAATTTTAATAATTAAATTTTTAAAATTTAGTATTTAAGTTTTTAAATTTTAAAATTTAAAGTTTTAATAATTAAATTTTTAAAATTTAATATTTAAATTTTTAAATTTTAAAATTTAAAGTTTTAATAATTAAATTTTTAAAATTTAGTATTTAAATTTTTAAATTTTAAAATTTAAATTTTTAAATATTAAAATTTAAAATTTCAATAATTAAATTTTTAAAATTTATTATTTAAGTTTTTAAATTTTAAAATTTAAAGTTTTAATAATTAAATTTTTAAAATTTAGTATTTGAATTTTTAAATTTTAAAGTTTGAAGTTTTAATAATTAATTTTTAAAATTTAGTATTTAAATTTTAAAATTTAAATTTTTAAATTTTAAAATTTAAAATTTTAATAATTAAATTTTTAAAATTTAGTATTTAAATTTATAAATTTTAAAATTTAAATTTTTAAATGTTAAAATTTAAAATTTCAATAATTAAATTTTTAAAATTTATTATTTAAGTTTTTAAATTTTAAAATTTAAAGTTTTAATAATTAAATTTTTAAAATTTGTATTTAAATTTATAAATTTTAAAATTTAAAATTTTAATAATTAAATTTTTAAAATTTAGTATTTAAATTTTAAAATTTAAATTTTTAAATTTTAAAATTTAAAATTTTAATAATTAAATTTTTAAAATTTATTATTTAAATTTTTATATTTTAAAATTTAAAGTTTTAATAATTAAATTTTTAAAATTTAGTATTTAAATTTTTAAATTTTAAAATTTAAAGTTTTAATAATGAAATTTTTAAAATTTAGTATTTAAATTTTTAAATTTTAAAATTTAAAATTTTAATAATTAAATTTTTAAAATTTAGTATTTAAATTTTTAAATTTTAAAATTTAAAGTTTTAATAATTAAATTTTTAAAATTTAGTATTTAAATTTTTAAAATTTAAAGTTTTAATAATTAAAATTTTAAAATTTAGTATTTAAGTTTTTAAATTTTAAAATTTAAAGTTTTAATAATTAAATTTTTAAAATTTAGTATTTAAATTTTTAAAATTTAAAGTTTTAATAATTAAATTTTTAAAATTTAGTATTTAAATTTTAAAATTTAAATTTTTTTATTTTAAAATTTAAATTTTTAAATTTAAATTTCCAAATTTAAATTTTTAAATTTTAAAATTTAAAATTTTAATAATTAAATTTTTAAAATTTAGTATTTAAGTTTTTAAATTTTAAAATTTAAAGTTTTAAAAATTAAACTTTTAAAATTTAGTATTTAAATTTTTAAATTTTAAAGTTTAATGTTTTAATAATTAAATTTATAAAATTTAGTATTTAAATTTTTAAAATTTAGTATTTAAATTTTTAAATTTTAAAATTTAAAGTTTTAATAATTAAATTTTTAAAATTTAGTATTTAAATTTTTAAATTTTAAAGTTTGAAGTTTTAATAATAAATTTTTAAAATTTAGTATTTAAATCTTAAAATTTAAATTTTTAAATTTTAAAATTTAAAATTTTAATAATTAAATTTTTAAAATTTAGTATTTAAATTTATAAATTTTAAAATTTAAAGTTTTAATAAATAAATTTTTAAAATTTGTATTTAAATTTATAAATTTTAAAATTTAAAATTTTAATAATTAAATTTTTAAAATTTAGTATTTAAATTTTTAAATTTTACACTTTAAAGATTTAATAATTAAATTTTTAAAATTTAGTATTTAAATTTTAAAATTTAAATTTTTAAATTTTAAAATTTATAATTTTAATAATTAAATTTTTAAAATTTAGTATTTAAATTTTTATATTTTAAAATTTAAAGTTATAATAATTAAATTTTTAAAATTTAGTACTTAAATTTTTAAATTTAAAGTTTTAATAATTAAATTTTTAAAATTTGTATTTAAATTTATAAATTTTAAAATTTAAAAGTTTAATAATTAAATTTTTAAAATTTAGTATTTAAATTTTTAAATTTTACACTTTAAAGATTTAATAATTAAATTTTTAAAATTTAGTATTTAAATTTTAAAATTTAAATTTTTAAATTTTAAAATTTAAAATTTTAATAATTAAACTTTTAAAATTTAGTATTTAAATTTTTATATTTTAAAATTTAAAGTTATAATAATTAAATTTTTAAAATTTAGTATTTAAATTTTTAAATTTTAAAATTTAAAGTTTTAATAATTAAATTTTTAAAATGTAGTATTTAAATTTTAAAATTTAAATTTTTAAATTTTAAAATTTAAAATTTTAATAATTAAATTTTTAAAATTTAGTATTTAAATTTTTAAATTTTAAAATTTAAAGTTTTGATAATGAAATTTTTAAAATTTAGTATTTAAATTTTTAAATTTTAAAATTTAAAATTTTAATAATTAAATTTTTAAAATTTGGTATTTAAATATTTAAATTTTAAAATTTAAAGATTTAATATTTAAAGTTTTAAAATTTAGTATTTAAATTTTTAAATTTTAAACTTTAAAGTTTTAATAATTAAATTTTTAAAATTTAGTATTTAAATTTTAAAATTTAAATTTTTAAATTTTAAAATTTAAAATTTTAATAATGAAATTTTTAAAATATATTATTTAAAATTATAAATATTAAAATTTAAAATTTTAATAATTAAATTTTTAAAATTTAGTATTTAAATTTTAAAATTTAAATTTTTAAATTTTAAAATTTAAAGTTTTAATAATTAAATTTTTAAAATTTAGTATTTAAATTTTAAAATTTAAATTTTTAAATTTTAAAATTTAAAGTTTTAATAATTAAATTTTTAAAATTCGTATTTAAATTTTTAAATTTTAAAATTTAAAGTTTTAATAATTAAATTTTTAAAATTTAGTATTTAAATTTTTAAATTTTAAAATTTAAAGTTTTAATAATTAAATTTCTAAATTTAGTATTTAAATTTTTAAACTTTAAAATTTAAAGTTTTTATAATTAAATTTTTAAAATTTGTATTTAAATTTTTAAATTTTAAAATTTAAAGTTTTAATAATTAAATTTTTAAAATTTAGTATTTAAATTTTTAAATTTTAAAATTCAAAGCGTTAATAATTAAATTTTTAAAATTTAGTATTTAAATTTTTAAATTTTAAAATTTAAAGTTTTAATAATTAAATTTTTAAAATTTAGTATTTAAATTTTAAAATTTAAATTTTTAAATTTTAAAATTTAAAATTTTAATAATTAAATTTTTAAAATTTAGTATTTAAACTTTTAAATTTTAAAATTTAAAGTTTTAATAATTAAATTTTTAAAATTTGTATTTAAATTTTTAAATTTTAAAATTTAAAGTTTTAATAATTAAATTTTTAAAATTTAGTATTTAAATTTTTAAATTTTAAAATTTAAAGTTTTAATAAATAAATTTTTAAAATTTAGTATTTAAATTTTTAAATTTTAAAATTTAAAGTTTTAATAATTAAATTTTTAAAATTTAGTATTTAAATTTTTAAATTTTAAAATTTAAATTTTTTTATTTTAAAATTTAAATTTTTAAATTTAAATTTCTAAATTTAAATTTTTAAATTTTAAAATTTAAAATTTTAATAATTAAATTTTTAAAATTTAATATTTAAGTTTTTAAATTTTAAAATTTAAAGTTTTAATAATTAAATTTTTAAAATTTAGTATTTAAATTTTTAAATTTTAAAGTTTAAAGTTTTAATAATTAAATTTTTAAAATTTAGTATTTAAATTTTTAAATTTTAAAATTTAAAGTTTTAATAATTAAATTATTAAAATTTAGTATTTAAATTTTTAAATTTTAAAATTTAAAGTTTTAATAATTAAATTTTTAAAATTTAGTATTTAAATTTTTAAACTTTAAAATTTAAAGTTTTTATAATTAAATTTTTAAAATTTGTATTTAAATTTTTAAATTTTAAAATTTAAAGTTTTAATAATTAAATTTTTAAAATTAAGTATTTAAATTTTTAAATTTTAAAATTCAAAGCTTTAATAATTAAATTTTTAAAATTTAGTATTTAAATTTTTAAATTTTAAAATTTAAAGTTTTAATAATTAAATTTTTAAAATTTAGTATTTAAATTTTAAAATTTAAATTTTTAAATTTTAAAATTTAAAATTTTAATAATTAAATTTTTAAAATTTAGTATTTAAACTTTTAAATTTTAAAATTTAAAGTTTTAATAATTAAATTTTTAAAATTTGTATTTAAATTTTTAAATTTTAAAATTTAAAGTTTTAATAATTAAATTTTTAAACTTTAAAATTTAAAGTTTTAATAATTAAATTTTTAAAATTTAGTATTTAAATTTTTAAAATTTAAAGTTTTAATAATTAAATTTTTAAAATTTAGTATTTAAATTTTTAAATTTTAAAATTTAAATTTTTTTATTTTAAAATTTAAATTTTTAAATTTAAATTTCTAAATTTAAATTTTTATATTTTAAAATTTAAAATTTTAATAATTAAATTTTTAAAATTTAGTATTTAAGTTTTTAAATTTTAAAATTTAAAGTTTTAATAATTAAATTTTTAAAATTTAGTATTTAAATTTTTAAATTTTAAAGTTTAAAGTTTTAATAATTAAATTTTTAAAATTTAGTATTTAAATTTTTAAAATTTAGTATTTAAATTTTTAAATTTTAAAATTTAAAGTTTTAATAATTAAATTTTTAAAATTTAGTATTTAAATTTTAAAATTTAAATTTTTAAATTTTAAAGTTTAAAGTTTTAATAATTAAATTTTTAAAATTTAGTATTTAAATTTTTAAATTTTAAAATTTAAAGTTTTAATAATTAAATTTTTAAAATTTAGTATTTAAATTTTTAAACTTTAAAATTTAAAGTTTTTATAATTAAATTTTTAAAATTTGTATTTAAATTTTTAAATTTTAAAATTTAAAGTTTTAATAATTAAATTTTTAAAATTAAGTATTTAAATTTTTAAATTTTAAAATTCAAAGCTTTAATAATTAAATTTTTAAAATTTAGTATTTAAATTTTTAAATTTTAAAATTTAAAGTTTTAATAATTAAATTTTTAAAATTTAGTATTTAAATTTTAAAATTTAAATTTTTAAATTTTAAAATTTAAAATTTTAATAATTAAATTTTTAAAATTTAGTATTTAAACTTTTAAATTTTAAAATTTAAAGTTTTAATAATTAAATTTTTAAAATTTGTATTTAAATTTTTAAATTTTAAAATTTAAAGTTTTAATAATTAAATTTTTAAAATTTAGTATTTAAATTTTTAAATTTCAAAATTAAAAGTTTTAATAAATAAATTTTTAAAATTTAGTATTTAAATTTTTAAACTTTAAAATTTAAAGTTTTAATAATTAAATTTTTAAAATTTAGTATTTAAATTTTTAAAATTTAAAGTTTTAATAATTAAATTTTTAAAATTTAGTATTTAAATTTTTAAATTTTAAAATTTAAATTTTTTTATTTTAAAATTTAAATTTTTAAATTTAAATTTCTAAATTTAAATTTTTATATTTTAAAATTTAAAATTTTAATAATTAAATTTTTAAAATTTAGTATTTAAGTTTTTAAATTTTAAAATTTAAAGTTTTAATAATTAAATTTTTAAAATTTAGTATTTAAATTTTTAAATTTTAAAGTTTAAAGTTTTAATAATTAAATTTTTAAAATTTAGTATTTAAATTTTTAAAATTTAGTATTTAAATTTTTAAATTTTAAAATTTAAAGTTTTAATAATTAAATTTTTAAAATTCGTTTTTAAATTTTTAAATTTTAAAATTTAATGTTTTAATAATTAAATTTTTAAAATTTAGTATTTAAATTTTTAAATTTTAAAATTTAAAGTTTTAATAAATAAATTTTTTAAATTTAGAATTTAAATTTTTAAATTTTAAAATTTAAAGTTTTAATAATTAAATTATTAAAATTTAGTATTTAAATTTTAAAATTTAAATTTTTAAATTTTAAAATTTAAAATTTTAATAATTAAATTTTTAAAATTTATTATTTAAGTTTTTAAATTTTAAAATTTAAAGTTTTAATAATTAAATTTTTAAAATTTAGTATTTAAATTTTTAAATTTTAAAATTCAAAGCTTTAATAATTAAATTTTTAAAATTTAATATTTAAATTTTTAAATTTTAAAATTTAAAGTTTTAATAATTATATTTTTAAAATTTAGTATTTAAATTTTAAAATTTAAATTTTTAAATTTTAAAATTTAAAATTTTAATAATTAAATTTTTAAAATTTAGTATTTAAACTTCTAAATTTTAAAATTTAAAGTTTTAATAATTAAATTTTTAAAATTTGTATTTAAATTTTTAAATTTTAAAATTTAAAGTTTTAATAATTAAATTTTTAAAATTTAGTATTTAAATTTTTAAATTTTAAAATTTAAAGTTTTAATAATTAAATTTTTAAAATTTAGTATTTAAATTTTTAAAATTTAAAGTTTTAATAATTAAATTTTTAAAATTTAGTATTTAAATTTTTAAATTTTAAAATTTAAATTTTTTTATTTTAAAATTTAAATTTTTAAATTTAAATTTCTAAATTTAAATTTTTAAATTTTAAAATTTAAAATTTTAATAATTAAATTTTTAAAATTTAGTATTTAAGTTTTTAAATTTTAAAATTTAAAGTTTTAATAATTAAATTTTTAAAATTTAGTATTTAAATTTTTAAATTTTAAAGTTTAAAATTTTAATAATTAAATTTTTAAAATTTAGTATTTAAATTTTTAAAATTTAGTATTTAAATTTTTAAATTTTAAAATTTAAAGTTTTAATAATTAAATTTTTAAAATTCGTGTTTAAATTTTTAAATTTTAAAATTTAATGTTTTAATAATTAAATTTTTAAAATTTAGTATTTAAATTTTTAAATTTTAAAATTTAAATTTTAATAATTAAATTTTTAAAATTTAGTATTTAAATTTTTAAATTTAAAAATTTAAAGTTTTAATAATTAAATTTTTAAAATTTAGTATTTAAATTTTTAAATTTTAAAATTTAAAGAATTAATAATTAAATCTTTAAAATGTAGTATTTAAATTTTAAGATTTAAATTTTTAAATTTTAAAATTTAAAGTTTTAATAATTAAATTTTTAAAATTTAGTATTTAAATTTTTAAATTTTAAAATTCAAAGCTTTAATAATTAAATTTTTAAAATTTAGTATTTAAATTTTTAAAATTTAAAATTTAAAGTTTTAATAATTAAATTTTTAAAATTTAGTATTTAAATTTTAAAATTTAAATTTTTAAATTTTAAAATTTAAAATTTTAATAATTAAATTTTTAAAATTTAGTATTTAAGTTTTTAAATTTTAAAATTTAAAGTTTTAATAATTAAATTTTTAAAATTTAATATTTAAATTTTTAAATTTTAAAATTCAAAGCTTTAATAATTAAATTTTTAAAATTTAGTATTTAAATTTTTAAATTATAAAATTTAAAGTTTTAATAATTAAATTTTTAAAATTTAGTATTTAAATTTTAAAATTTAAATTTTTAAATTTTAAAATTTAAAATTTTAATAATTAAATTTTTAAAATTTAGTATTTAAACTTTTAAATTTTAAAATTTAAAGTTTTAATAATTAAATTTTTAAAATTTGTATTTAAATTTTTAAATTTTAAAATTTAAAGTTTTAATAATTAAATTTTTAAGATTTAGTATTTAAATTTTTAAATTTTAAAATTTAAAGTTTTAATAAATAAATTTTTTAAATTTAGTATTTAAATTTTTAAATTTTAAAATTTAAAGTTTTAATAATTAAATTTTTAAAATTTAGTATTTAAATTTTTAAAATTTAAAGTTTTATTAATTAAGTTTTTAAAATTTGGTATTTAAATTTTTAAATTTTAAAATTTAAAGTTTTAATAATTAAATTTTTAAAATGTAGTATTTATATTTTAAAATTTAAATTTTTAAATTTTAAAATTTAAAATTTTAATAATTAAATTTTTAAAATTTAGTATTTAAATTTTTAAATTTAAAAATTTAAAGTTTTAATAATGAAATTTTTAAAATTTAGTATTTAAATTTTTAAAATTTAAAATTTAAAATTTTAATAATTAAATTTTTAAAATTTAGTATTTAAATATTTAAATTTTAAAATTTAAAGATTTAATATTTAAAGTTTTAAAATTTAGTATTTAAATTTTTAAATTTTAAACTTTAAAGTTTTAATAATTAAATTTTTAAAATTTAGTATTTAAATTTTAAAATTTAAATTTTTAAATTTTAAAATTTAAAATTTTAATAATTAAATTTTTAAAATTTAGTATTTAAGTTTTTAAATTTTAAAATTTAAAGTTTTAATAATTAAATTTTTAAAATTTAATATTTAAATTTTTAAATTTTAAAATTCAAAGCTTTAATAATTAAATTTTTAAAATTTAGTATTTAAATTTTTAAATTATAAAATTTAAAGTTTTAATAATTAAATTTTTAAAATTTAGTATATAAATTTTAAAATTTAAATTTTTAAATTTTAAAATTTAAAATTTTAATAATTAAATTTTTAAAATTTAGTATTTAAACTTTTAAATTTTAAAATTTAAAGTTTTAATAATTAAATTTTTAAAATTTGTATTTAAATTTTTAAATTTTAAAATTTAAAGTTTTAATAATTAAATTTTTAAAATTTAGTATTTAAATTTTTAAATTTTAAAATTTAAAGTTTTAATAAATAAATTTTTAAAATTTAGTATTTAAATTTTTAAATTTTAAAATTTAAAGTTTTAATAATTAAATTTTTAAAATTTAGTATTTAAATTTTTAAAATTTAAAGTTTTAATAATTAAATTTTTAAAATTTAGTATTTAAATTTTTAAATTTTAAAATTTAAATTTTTTTATTTTAAAATTTAAATTTTTAAATTTAAATTTCTAAATTTAAATTTTTAAATTTTAAAATTTAAAATTTTAATAATTAAATTTTTAAAATTTAGTATTTAAGTTTTTAAATTTTAAAATTTAATGTTTTAATAATTAAATTTTTAAAATTTAGTATTTAAATTTTTAAATTTTAAAGTTTAAAATTTTAATAATTAAATTTTTAAAATTTAGTATTTAAATTTTTAAAATTTAGTATTTAAATTTTTAAATTTTAAAATTTAAAGTTTTAATAATTAAATTTTTAAAATTCGTTTTTAAATTTTTAAATTTTAAAATTTAATGTTTTAATAATTAAATTTTTAAAATTTTGTATTTTAATTTTTAAATTTTAAAATTTAAATTTTAATAATTAAATTTTTAAAATTTAGTATTTATATTTTTAAATTTAAAAATTTAAAGTTTTAATAATTAAATTTTTAAAATTTAGTATTTAAATTTTTAAATTTTAAAATTTAAAGAATTAATAATTAAATCTTTAAAATGTAGTATTTAAATTTTAAGATTTAAATTTTTAAATTTTAAAATTTAAAGTTTTAATAATTAAATTTTTAAAATTTAGTATTTAAATTTTTAAATTTTAAAATTCAAAGCTTTAATAATTAAATTTTTAAAATTTAGTATTTAAATTTTTAAATTTAAAAATTTAAAGTTTTAATAATTAAATTTTTAAAATTTAGTATTTAAATTTTAAAATTTAAATTTTTAAATTTTAAAATTTAAAATTTTAATAATTATAAAATTTAAAGTTTTAATAATTAAATTTTTAAAATTTAGTATTTAAATTTTAAAATTTAAATTTTTAAATTTTAAAATTTAAAATTTTAATAATTAAATTTTTAAAATTTAGTATTTAAACTTTTAAATTTTAAAATTTAAAGTTTTAATAATTAAATTTTTAAAATTTGTATTTAAATTTTTAAATTTTAAAATTTAAAGTTTTAATAATTAAATTTTTAAAATTTAGTATTTAAATTTTAAAATTTAAATTTTTAAATTTTAAAATTTAAAATTTTAATAATTAAATTTTTAAAATTTATTATTTAAGTTTTTAAATTTTAAAATTTAAAGTTTTAATAATTAAATTTTTAAAATTTAGTATTTAAATTTTTAAATTTTAAAATTCAAAGCTTTAATAATTAAATTTTTAAAATTTAGTATTTAAATTTTTAAATTTTAAAATTTAAAGTTTTAATAATTAAATTTTTAAAATTTAGTATTTAAATTTTAAAATTTAAATTTTTAAATTTTAAAATTTAAAATTTTAATAATTAAATTTTTAAAATTTAGTATTTAAACTTTTAAATTTTAAAATTTAAAGTTTTGATAATTAAATTTTTAAAATTTGTATTTAAATTTTTAAATTTTAAAATTTAAAGTTTTAATAATTAAATTTTTAAAATTTAGTATTTAAATTTTTAAATTTTAAAATTTAAAGTTTTAATAATTAAATTTTTAAAATTTAGTATTTAAATTTTTAAAATTTAAAGTTTTAATAATTAAATTTTTAAAATTTAGTATTTAAATTTTTAAATTTTAAAATTTAAATTTTTTTATTTTAAAATTTAAATTTTTAAATTTAAATTTCTAAATTTAAATTTTTAAATTTTAAAATTTAAAATTTTAATAATTAAATTTTTAAAATTTAGTATTTAAGTTTTTATATTTTAAAATTTAAAGTTTTAATAATTAAATTTTTAAAATTTAGTATTTAAATTTTTAAATTTTAAAGTTTAAAATTTTAATAATTAAATTTTTAAAATTTAGTATTTAAATTTTTAAAATTTAGTATTTAAATTTTTAAATTTTAAAATTTAAAGTTTTAATAATTAAATTTTTAAAATTCGTGTTTAAATTTTTAAATTTTAAAATTTAATGTTTTAATAATTAAATTTTTAAAATTTAGTATTTAAATTTTTAAATTTTAAAATTTAAATTTTAATAATTAAATTTTTAAAATTTAGTATTTAAATTTTTAAATTTAAAAATTTAAAGTTTTAATAATTAAATTTTTAAAATTTAGTATTTAAATTTTTAAATTTTAAAATTTAAAGAATTAATAATTAAATCTTTAAAATGTAGTATTTAAATTTTAAGATTTAAATTTTTAAATTTTAAAATTTAAAGTTTTAATAATTAAATTTTTAAAATTTAGTATTTAAATTTTTAAATTTTAAAATTCAAAGCTTTAATAATTAAATTTTTAAAATTTAGTATTTAAATTTTTAAATTTTAAAATTTAAAGTTTTAATAATTAAATTTTTAAAATTTAGTATTTAAATTTTAAAATTTAAATTTTTAAATTTTAAAATTTAAAATTTTAATAATTAAATTTTTAAAATTTAGTATTTAAGTTTTTAAATTTTAAAATTTAAAGTTTTAATAATTAAATTTTTAAAATTTAATATTTAAATTTTTAAATTTTAAAATTCAAAGCTTTAATAATTAAATTTTTAAAATTTAGTATTTAAATTTTTAAATTATAAAATTTAAAGTTTTAATAATTAAATTTTTAAAATTTAGTATTTAAATTTTAAAATTTAAATTTTTAAATTTTAAAATTTAAAATTTTAATAATTAAATTTTTAAAATTTAGTATATAAACTTTTAAATTTTAAAATTTAAAGTTTTAATAATTAAATTTTTAAAATTTGTATTTAAATTTTTAAATTTTAAAATTTAAAGTTTTAATAATTAAATTTTTAAAATTTAGTATTTAAATTTTTAAATTTTAAAATTTAAAGTTTTAATAAATAAATTTTTTAAATTTAGTATTTAAATTTTTAAATTTTAAAATTTAAAGTTTTAATAATTAAATTTTTAAAATTTAGTATTTAAATTTTTAAAATTTAAAGTTTTATTAATTAAATTTTTAAAATTTAGTATTTAAATTTTTAAATTTTAAAATTTAAAGTTTTAATAATTAAATTTTTAAAATGTAGTATTTATATTTTAAAATTTAAATTTTTAAATTTTAAAATTTAAAATTTTAATAATTATAAAATTTAAAGTTTTAATAATTAAATTTTTAAAATTTAGTATTTAAATTTTAAAATTTAAATTTTTAAATTTTAAAATTTAAAATTTTAATAATTAAATTTTTAAAATTTAGTATTTAAACTTTTAAATTTTAAAATTTAAAGTTTTAATAATTAAATTTTTAAAATTTGTATTTAAATTTTTAAATTTTAAAATTTAAAGTTTTAATAATTAAATTTTTAAAATTTAGTATTTAAATTTTAAAATTTAAATTTTTAAATTTTAAAATTTAAAATTTTAATAATTAAATTTTTAAAATTTATTATTTAAGTTTTTAAATTTTAAAATTTAAAGTTTTAATAATTAAATTTTTAAAATTTAGTATTTAAATTTTTAAATTTTAAAATTCAAAGCTTTAATAATTAAATTTTTAAAATTTAGTATTTAAATTTTTAAATTTTAAAATTTAAAGTTTTAATAATTAAATTTTTAAAATTTAGTATTTAAATTTTAAAATTTAAATTTTTAAATTTTAAAATTTAAAATTTTAATAATTAAATTTTTAAAATTTAGTATTTAAACTTTTAAATTTTAAAATTTAAAGTTTTAATAATTAAATTTTTAAAATTTGTATTTAAATTTTTAAATTTTAAAATTTAAAGTTTTAATAATTAAATTTTTAAAATTTAGTATTTAAATTTTTAAATTTTAAAATTTAAAGTTTTAATAATTAAATTTTTAAAATTTAGTATTTAAATTTTTAAAATTTAAAGTTTTAATAATTAAATTTTTAAAATTTAGTATTTAAATTTTTAAATTTTAAAATTTAAATTTTTTTATTTTAAAATTTAAATTTTTAAATTTAAATTTCTAAATTTAAATTTTTAAATTTTAAAATTTAAAATTTTAATAATTAAATTTTTAAAATTTAGTATTTAAGTTTTTATATTTTAAAATTTAAAGTTTTAATAATTAAATTTTTAAAATTTAGTATTTAAATTTTTAAATTTTAAAGTTTAAAATTTTAATAATTAAATTTTTAAAATTTAGTATTTAAATTTTTAAAATTTAGTATTTAAATTTTTAAATTTTAAAATTTAAAGTTTTAATAATTAAATTTTTAAAATTCGTGTTTAAATTTTTAAATTTTAAAATTTAATGTTTTAATAATTAAATTTTTAAAATTTAGTATTTAAATTTTTAAATTTTAAAATTTAAATTTTAATAATTAAATTTTTAAAATTTAGTATTTAAATTTTTAAATTTAAAAATTTAAAGTTTTAATAATTAAATTTTTAAAATTTAGTATTTAAATTTTTAAATTTTAAAATTTAAAGAATTAATAATTAAATGTTTAAAATGTAGTATTTAAATTTTAACATTTAAATTTTTAAATTTTAAAATTTAAAGTTTTAATAATTAAATTTTTAAAATTTAGTATTTAAATTTTTAAATTTTAAAATTCAAAGCTTTAATAATTAAATTTTTAAAATTTAGTATTTAAATTTTTAAATTTTAAAATTTAAAGTTTTAATAATTAAATTTTTAAAATTTAGTATTTAAATTTTAAAATTTAAATTTTTAAATTTTAAAATTTAAAATTTTAATAATTAAATTTTTAAAATTTAGTATTTAAGTTTTTAAATTTTAAAATTTAAAGTTTTAATAATTAAATTTTTAAAATTTAATATTTAAATTTTTAAATTTTAAAATTCAAAGCTTTAATAATTAAATTTTTAAAATTTAGTATTTAAATTTTTAAATTATAAAATTTAAAGTTTTAATAATTAAATTTTTAAAATTTAGTATTTAAATTTTAAAATTTAAATTTTTAAATTTTAAAATTTAAAATTTTAATAATTAAATTTTTAAAATTTAGTATTTAAACTTTTAAATTTTAAAATTTAAAGTTTTAATAATTAAATTTTTAAAATTTGTATTTAAATTTTTAAATTTTAAAATTTAAAGTTTTAATAATTAAATTTTTAAAATTTAGTATTTAAATTTTTAAATTTTAAAATTTAAAGTTTTAATAAATAAATTTTTTAAATTTAGTATTTAAATTTTTAAATTTTAAAATTTAAAGTTTTAATAATTAAATTTTTAAAATTTAGTATTTAGATTTTTAAAATTTAAAGTTTTATTAATTAAATTTTTAAAATTTAGTATTTAAATTTTTAAATTTTAAAATTTAAAGTTTTAATAATTAAATTTTTAAAATGTAGTATTTATATTTTAAAATTTAAATTTTTAAATTTTAAAATTTAAAATTTTAATAATTAAATTTTTAAAATTTAGTATTTAAATTTTTAAATTTAAAAATTTAAAGTTTTAATAATGAAATTTTTAAAATTTAGTATTTAAATTTTTAAAATTTAAAATTTAAAATTTTAATAATTAAATTTTTAAAATTTAGTATTTAAATATTTAAATTTTAAAATTTAAAGATTTAATATTTAAAGTTTTAAAATTTAGTATTTAAATTTTTAAATTTTAAACTTTAAAGTTTTAATAATTAAATTTTTAAAATTTAGTATTTAAATTTTAAAATTTAAATTTTTAAATTTTAAAATTTAAAATTTTAATAATTAAATTTTTAAAATTTAGTATTTAAGTTTTTAAATTTTAAAATTTAAAGTTTTAATAATTAAATTTTTAAAATTTAATATTTAAATTTTTAAATTTTAAAATTCAAAGCTTTAATAATTAAATTTTTAAAATTTAGTATTTAAATTTTTAAATTATAAAATTTAAAGTTTTAATAATTAAATTTTTAAAATTTAGTATTTAAATTTTTAAATTTTAAAATTTAAATTTTTTTATTTTAAAATTTAAATTTTTAAATTTAAATTTCTAAATTTAAATTTTTAAATTTTAAAATTTAAAATTTTAATAATTAAATTTTTAAAATTTAGTATTTAAGTTTTTAAATTTTAAAATTTAAAGTTTTAATAATTAAATTTTTAAAATTTAATATTTAAATTTTTAAATTTTAAAATTCAAAGCTTTAATAATTAAATTTTTAAAATTTAGTATTTAAATTTTTAAATTATAAAATTTAAAGTTTTAATAATTAAATTTTTAAAATTTAGTATTTAAATTTTAAAATTTAAATTTTTAAATTTTAAAATTTAAAATTTTAATAATTAAATTTTTAAAATTTAGTATTTAAACTTTTAAATTTTAAAATTTAAAGTTTTAATAATTAAATTTTTAAAATTTGTATTTAAATTTTTAAATTTTAAAATTTAAAGTTTTAATAATTAAATTTTTAAAATTTAGTATTTAAATTTTTAAATTTTAAAATTTAAAGTTTTAATAAATAAATTTTTAAAATTTAGTATTTAAATTTTTAAATTTTAAAATTTAAAGTTTTAATAATTAAATTTTTAAAATTTAGTATTTAAATTTTTAAAATTTAAAGTTTTAATAATTAAATTTTTAAAATTTAGTATTTAAATTTTTAAATTTTAAAATTTAAATTTTTTTATTTTAAAATTTAAATTTTTAAATTTAAATTTCTAAATTTAAATTTTTAAATTTTAAAATTTAAAATTTTAATAATTAAATTTTTAAAATTTAGTATTTAAGTTTTTAAATTTTAAAATTTAATGTTTTAATAATTAAATTTTTAAAATTTAGTATTTAAATTTTTAAATTTTAAAGTTTAAAATTTTAATAATTAAATTTTTAAAATTTAGTATTTAAATTTTTAAAATTTAGTATTTAAATTTTTAAATTTTAAAATTTAAAGTTTTAATAATTAAATTTTTAAAATTCGTTTTTAAATTTTTAAATTTTAAAATTTAATGTTTTAATAATTAAATTTTTAAAATTTTGTATTTAAATTTTTAAATTTTAAAATTTAAATTTTAATAATTAAATTTTTAAAATTTAGTATTTAAATTTTTAAATTTAAAAATTTAAAGTTTTAATAATTAAATTTTTAAAATTTAGTATTTAAATTTTTAAATTTTAAAATTTAAAGAATTAATAATTAAATCTTTAAAATGTAGTATTTAAATTTTAAGATTTAAATTTTTAAATTTTAAAATTTAAAGTTTTAATAATTAAATTTTTAAAATTTAGTATTTAAATTTTTAAATTTTAAAATTCAAAGCTTTAATAATTAAATTTTTAAAATTTAGTATTTAAATTTTTAAATTTTAAAATTTAAAGTTTTAATAATTAAATTTTTAAAATTTAGTATTTAAATTTTAAAATTTAAATTTTTAAATTTTAAAATTTAAAATTTTAATAATTATAAAATTTAAAGTTTTAATAATTAAATTTTTAAAATTTAGTATTTAAATTTTAAAATTTAAATTTTTAAATTTTAAAATTTAAAATTTTAATAATTAAATTTTTAAAATTTAGTATTTAAACTTTTAAATTTTAAAATTTAAAGTTTTAATAATTAAATTTTTAAAATTTGTATTTAAATTTTTAAATTTTAAAATTTAAAGTTTTAATAATTAAATTTTTAAAATTTAGTATTTAAATTTTTAAATTTTAAAATTTAAAGTTTTAATAAATAAATTTTTAAAATTTAGTATTTAAATTTTTAAATTTTAAAATTTAAAGTTTTAATAATTAAATTTTTAAAATTTAGTATTTAAATTTTTAAAATTTAAAGTTTTAATAATTAAATTTTTAAAATTTAGTATTTAAATTTTTAAATTTTAAAATTTAAATTTTTTTATTTTAAAATTTAAATTTTTAAATTTAAATTTCTAAATTTAAATTTTTAAATTTTAAAATTTAAAATTTTAATAATTAAATTTTTAAAATTTAGTATTTAAGTTTTTAAATTTTAAAATTTAATGTTTTAATAATTAAATTTTTAAAATTTAGTATTTAAATTTTTAAATTTTAAAGTTTAAAATTTTAATAATTAAATTTTTAAAATTTAGTATTTAAATTTTTAAAATTTAGTATTTAAATTTTTAAATTTTAAAATTTAAAGTTTTAATAATTAAATTTTTAAAATTCGTTTTTAAATTTTTAAATTTTAAAATTTAATGTTTTAATAATTAAATTTTTAAAATTTTGTATTTAAATTTTTAAATTTTAAAATTTAAATTTTAATAATTAAATTTTTAAAATTTAGTATTTAAATTTTTAAATTTAAAAATTTAAAGTTTTAATAATTAAATTTTTAAAATTTAGTATTTAAATTTTTAAATTTTAAAATTTAAAGAATTAATAATTAAATCTTTAAAATGTAGTATTTAAATTTTAAGATTTAAATTTTTAAATTTTAAAATTTAAAGTTTTAATAATTAAATTTTTAAAATTTAGTATTTAAATTTTTAAATTTTAAAATTCAAAGCTTTAATAATTAAATTTTTAAAATTTAGTATTTAAATTTTTAAATTTTAAAATTTAAAGTTTTAATAATTAAATTTTTAAAATTTAGTATTTAAATTTTAAAATTTAAATTTTTAAATTTTAAAATTTAAAATTTTAATAATTAAATTTTTAAAATTTAGTATTTAAGTTATTAAATTTTAAAATTTAAAGTTTTAATAATTAAATTTTTAAAATTTAATATTTAAATTTTTAAATTTTAAAATTCAAAGCTTTAATAATTAAATTTTTAAAATTTAGTATTTAAATTTTTAAATTATAAAATTTAAAGTTTTAATAATTAAATTTTTAAAATTTAGTATTTAAATTTTAAAATTTAAATTTTTAAATTTTAAAATTTAAAATTTTAATAATTAAATTTTTAAAATTTAGTATTTAAACTTTTAAATTTTAAAATTTAAAGTTTTAATAATTAAATTTTTAAAATTTGTATTTAAATTTTTAAATTTTAAAATTTAAAGTTTTAATAATTAAATTTTTAAAATTTAGTATTTAAATTTTTAAATTTTAAAATTTAAAGTTTTAATAAATAAATTTTTTAAATTTAGTATTTAAATTTTTAAATTTTAAAATTTAAAGTTTTAATAATTAAATTTTTAAAATTTAGTATTTAAATTTTTAAAATTTAAAGTTTTATTAATTAAATTTTTAAAATTTAGTATTTAAATTTTTAAATTTTAAAATTTAAAGTTTTAATAATTAAATTTTTAAAATGTAGTATTTATATTTTAAAATTTAAATTTTTAAATTTTAAAATTTAAAATTTTAATAATTAAATTTTTAAAATTTAGTATTTAAATTTTTAAATTTAAAAATTTAAAGTTTTAATAATGAAATTTTTAAAATTTAGTATTTAAATTTTTAAATTTTAAAATTTAAAATTTTAATAATTAAATTTTTAAAATTTAGTATTTAAATATTTAAATTTTAAAATTTAAAGATTTAATATTTAAAGTTTTAAAATTTAGTATTTAAATTTTTAAATTTTAAACTTTAAAGTTTTAATAATTAAATTTTTAAAATTTAGTATTTAAATTTTAAAATTTAAATTTTTAAATTTTAAAATTTAAAATTTTAATAATTAAATTTTTAAAATTTAGTATTTAAGTTTTTAAATTTTAAAATTTAAAGTTTTAATAATTAAATTTTTAAAATTTAATATTTAAATTTTTAAATTTTAAAATTCAAAGCTTTAATAATTAAATTTTTAAAATTTAGTATTTAAATTTTAAAATTTAAATTTTTAAATTTTAAAATTTAAAATTTTAATAATTAAATTTTAAAATTTAAAGTTTTTATAATTAAATTTTTAAAATTTGTATTTAAATTTTTAAATTTTAAAATTTAAAGTTTTAATAATTAAATTTTTAAAATTTAGTATTTAAATTTTTAAATTTTAAGATTCAAAGCTTTAATAATTAAATTTTTAAAATTTAGTATTTAAATTTTTAAATTTTAAAATTTAAAGTTTTAATAATTAAATTTTTAAAATTTAGTATTTAAATTTTAAAATTTAAATTTTTAAATTTTAAAATTTAAAATTTTAATAATTAAATTTTTAAAATTTAGTATTTAAACTTTTAAATTTTAAAATTTAAAGTTTTAATAATTAAATTTTTAAAATTTGTATTTAAATTTTTAAATTTTAAAATTTAAAGTTTTAATAATTAAATTTTTAAAATTTAGTATTTAAATTTTTAAATTTTAAAATTTAAAGTTTTAATAAATAAATTTTTAAAATTTAGTATTTAAATTTTTAAATTTTAAAATTTAAAGTTTTAATAATTAAATTTTTAAAATTTAGTATTTAAATTTTTAAAATTTAAAGTTTTAATAATGAAATTTTTAAAATTTAGTATTTAAATTTTTATATTTTAAAATTTAAATTTTTTTATTTTAAAATTTAAATTTTTAAATTTAAGTTTCTAAATTTAAATTTTTAAATTTTAGAATTTAAAATTTTAATAATTAAATTTTTAAAATTTAGTATTTAAGTTTTTAAATTTTAAAATTTAAAGTTTTAATAATTAAATTTTTAAAATTTAGTATTTAAATTTTTAAATTTTAAAGTTTAAAGTTTTAATAATTAAATTTTTAAAATTTAGTATTTAAATTTTTAAAATTTAGTATTTAAATTTTTAAATTTTAAAATTTAAAGTTTTAATAATTAAATTTTTAAAATTCGTTTTTAAATTTTTAAATTTTAAAATTTAATGTTTTAATAATTAAATTTTTAAAATTTAGTATTTAAATTTTTAAATTTTAAAATTTAAATTTTAATAATTAAATTTTTAAAATTTAGTATTTAAATTTTTAAATTTAAAAATTTAAAGTTTTAATAATTAAATTTTTAAAATTTAGTATTTAAATTTTTAAATTTTAAAATTTAAAGAATTAATAATTAAATCTTTAAAATGTAGTATTTAAATTTTAAGATTTAAATTTTTAAATTTTAAAATTTAAAGTTTTAATAATTAACTTTTTAAAATTTAGTATTTAAATTTTTAAATTTAAATTTTTAAATTTAAATTTTTAAATTTAAATTTCTAAATTTAAATTTTTAAATTTTAAAATTTTAATAATTAAATTTTTAAAATTTAGTATTTAAATTTTTAAATTTTCAAATTTAAAGTTTTAATAATTAAATTTTTAAAATTTAGTATTTAAATTTTAAATTTTAAAATTTAAAATTTTAATAATTAAATATTTAAAACTTAGTATTTAAATTTTTAAATTTTAAAATTTAAAGTTTTAATAATTAAATTTTTAAAATTTAGTATTTAAATTTTTAAATTTTAAAATTTAAATTTTTAAATTTTAAAATTTAAATTTTTAAGTTTAAATTTTTAAATTTTAAAATTTAAATTTTTAAATTTTAAAATTTAAAGTTTTAATAATTAAATTTTTAAAATTTAGTATTTAAATTTTAAAATTTAAAGTTTTAATAATGAAATTTTTAAAATTTAGTATTTAAATTTTTAAATTTTAAAATTTAAAATTTTAATAATTAAATTTTTAAAATTTAGTATTTAAATATTTAAATTTTAAAATTTAAAGATTTAATATTTAAAGTTTTAAAATTTAGTATTTAAATTTTTAAATTTTAAACTTTAAAGTTTTAATAATTAAATTTTTAAAATTTAGTATTTAAATTTTAAAATTTAAATTTTTAAATTTTAAAATTTAAAATTTTAATAATGAAATTTTTAAAATATATTATTTAAAATTTTAAATATTAAAATTTAAAATTTTAATAATTAAATTTTTAAAATTTAGTATTTAAAAATATAAATTTTAAAATTTAAAGTTTTAATAATTAAATTTTTAAAATTTTTATTTAAATTTATAAATTTTAAAATTTAAAGTTTTAATAATTAAATTTTTAAAATTTAGTATTTAAATTTTTAAATTTTAAATTTTAAAGTTTTAATAATTAAATTTTTAAAATTTAGTATTTAAATTTTTAAACTTTAAAATTTAAAGTTTTTATAATTAAATTTTTAAAATTTGTATTTAAATTTTTAAATTTTAAAATTTAAAGTTTTAATAATTAAATTTTTAAAATTTAGTATTTAAATTTTTAAATTTTAAGATTCAAAGCTTTAATAATTAAATTTTTAAAATTTAGTATTTAAATTTTTAAATTTTAAAATTTAAAGTTTTAATAATTAAATTTTTAAAATTTAGTATTTAAATTTTAAAATTTAAATTTTTAAATTTTAAAATTTAAAATTTTAATAATTAAATTTTTAAAATTTAGTATTTAAACTTTTAAATTTTAAAATTTAAAGTTTTAATAATTAAATTTTTAAAATTTGTATTTAAATTTTTAAATTTTAAAATTTAAAGTTTTAATAATTAAATTTTTAAAATTTAGTATTTAAATTTTTAAATTTTAAAATTTAAAGTTTTAATAAATAAATTTTTAAAATTTAGTATTTAAATTTTTAAATTTTAAAATTTAAAGTTTTAATAATTAAATTTTTAAAATTTAGTATTTAAATTTTTAAAATTTAAAGTTTTAATAATGAAATTTTTAAAATTTAGTATTTTAATTTTTATATTTTAAAATTTAAATTTTTTTATTTTAAAATTTAAATTTTTTTATTTTAAAATTTAAATTTTTAAATTTAAATTTCTAAATTTAAATTTTTAAATTTTAGAATTTAAAATTTTAATAATTAAATTTTTAAAATTTAGTATTTAAGTTTTTAAATTTTAAAATTTGAAGTTTTAATAATTAAATTTTTAAAATTTAGTATTTAAATTTTTAAATTTTAAAGTTTAAAGTTTTAATAATTAAATTTTTAAAATTTAGTATTTAAATTTTTAAAATTTAGTATTTAAATTTTTAAATTTTAAAATTTAAAGTTTTAATAATTAAATTTTTAAAATTCGTTTTTAAATTTTTAAATTTTAAAATTTAATGTTTTAATAATTAAATTTTTAAAATTTAGTATTTAAATTTTTAAATTTTAAAATTTAAATTTTAATAATTAAATTTTTAAAATTTAGTATTTAAATTTTTAAATTTAAAAATTTAAAGTTTTAATAATTAAATTTTTAAAATTTAGTATTTAAATTTTTAAATTTTAAAATTTAAAGAATTAGTAATTAAATCTTTAAAATGTAGTATTTAAATTTTAAGATTTAAATTTTTAAATTTTAAAATTTAAAGTTTTAATAATTAAATTTTTAAAATTTAGTATTTAAATTTTTAAATTTAAATTTTTAAATTTAAATTTTTAAATTTAAATTTTTAAATTTAAATTTTTAAATTTAAATTTCTAAATTTAAATTTTTAAATTTTAAAATTTTAATAATTAAATTTTTAAAATTTAGTATTTAAATTTTAAATTTTAAAATTTAAAATTTTAATAATTAAATATTTAAAACTTAGTATTTAAATTTTTAAATTTTAAAATTTAAAGTTTTAATAATTAAGTTTTTAAAATTTAGTATTTAAATTTTTAAATTTTAAAATTTAAAGTTTCAATATTTAAATTTTTAAAATTTAGTATTTAAATTTTTAAATTTTAAAATTTAAATTTTTAAATTTTAAAATTTAAATTTTTAAGTTTAAATTTTTAAATTTTAAAATTTAAATTTTTAAATTTTAAAATTTAAAGTTTTAATAATTAAATTTTTAAAATTTAGTATTTAAATTTTTAAATTTTAAAATTTAAATTTTTAAATTTTAAAATTTAAAATTTTAATAATTAAATTTTTAAAATTTAGTATTTAAATTTTTAAATTATAAAATTTAAAATTATAATAATTAAATTTTTAAAATTTTGTATTTAAATTTTTAAATATTAAAGTATAAAGTTCTAATAATTAAATTTTTAAAATTTAGTATTGAAATTTTAAAATTTAAATTTTTAAATTTTAAAATTTAAAATTTTAATAATTAAATTATTAAAATTTAGTATTTAAATCTTTAAATTTTAAAATTTAAAGTTATAATAATTAAAATTTTAAAATTTAGTATTTAAATTTCAAAATTTAAATTTTTAAATTTTAAAATTTAAAATTTTAATAATTAAATTTTTAAATTTTAAAATTTATAATTTTAATAATTAAATTTATAAAATTTAGTATTTAAATTTTTAAATTTTAAAATTTAAAATTTTAATAATTAAATTTTTAAAATTTAGTATTTAAATATTTAAATTTTAAAATTTAAAGATTTAATATTTAAAGTTTTAATATTTAGTATTTAAATTTTTAAATTTTAAAATTTAAAGTTTTAATAATTAAATTTTTAAAATGTAGTATTTAAATTTTAAAATTTAAATTTTTAAATTTTAAAGTTTAAAATTTTAATAATTAAATTTTTAAAATTTAGTATTTAAATTTTTAAATTTTAAAATTTAAAGTTTTAATAATGAAATTTTTAAAATTTATTATTTAAATTTTTAAATTTTAAAATTTAAAATTTTAATAATTAAATTTTTAAAATTTAGTATTTAAATATTTAAATTTTAAAATTTAAAGATTTAATATTTAAAGTTTTAAAATTTAGTATTTAAATTTTTAAATTTTAAAATTTAAATTTTAATAATTAAAGTTTTAAAATTTAGTATTTAAAATTTTAAACTTTAAAATTTAAAGTTTTAAGAATTAAATTTTTAAAATTTAGTATTTAAATTACTAAATTTTAAAATTTAAAGTTTTAATAATTAAATTTTTAAAATTTGTATTTAAATTTTTAAATTTTAAAATTTAAAATTTTAATAATTAAATTATTAAAATTTAGTATATAAATTTTTAAATTTTAAAATTTAAAGTTATAATAATTAAAATTTTAAAATTTAGTATTTAAATTTTAAAATTTAAATTTTTAAATTTTAAAATTTAAAATTTTAATAAATAAATTTTTAAAATTTAGTATTTAAATTTTTAAATTTTAAAATTTAAAGTTTTAATAATGAAATTTTTAAAATTTAGTATTTAAATTTTTAAATTTTAAAATTTAAAATTTTAATAATTAAATTTTTAAAATTTAGTATTTAAATATTTAAATTTTAAAATTTAAAGATTTAATATTTAAAGTTTTAAAATTTAGTATTTAAATTTTTAAATTTTAAAATTTAAAGTTTTAATAATTAAATTTTTAAAATGTAGTATTTAAATTTTAAAATTTAAATTTTTAAATTTTAAAGTTTAAAATTATAATAATTAAATTTTTAAAATTTAGTATTTAAATTTTTAAATTTTAAAATTTAAAGTTTTAATAATGAAATTTTTAAAATTTAGTATTTAGATTTTTAAATTTTAAAATTTAAAATTTTAATAATTAAATTTTTAAAATTTAGTATTTAAATATTTAAATTTTAAAATTTAAAGATTTAATATTTAAAGTTTTAAAATTTAGTATTTAAATTTTTAAATTTTAAAATTTAAATTTTAATAATTAAAGTTTTAAAATTTAGTATTTAAAATTTTAAACTAAAATTTAAAGTTTTAATAATTAAATTTTTAAAATTTGGTATTTAAATTTTTAAATTTTAAAATTTAAAGTTTTAATAATTAAATTTTTAAAATTTGTATTTAGATTTTTAAATTTTAAAATTTAAAATTTTAATAATTAAATTTTTAAAATTTAGTATTTAAATATTTAAATTTTAAAATTTAAAGATTTAATATTTAAAGTTTTAAAATTTAGTATTTAAATTTTTAAATTTTAAAATTTAAATTTTAATAATTAAAGTTTTAAAATTTAGTATTTAAAATTTTAAACTAAAATTTAAAGTTTTAATAATTAAATTTTTAAAATTTTTGTATTTAAATTTTTAAATTTTAAAATTTAAAGTTTTAATAATTAAATTTTTAAAATTTAGTATTTAAATTTTTAAATTTTAAAATTTAAAATTTCAATAATTAAATTTTTAAAATTTAGTATTTAAGTTTTTAAATTTTAAAATTTAAAGTTTTAATAATCAAATTTTTAAAATTTAGTATTTAAATTTTTAAATTTTAAAGTTTGAAGTTTTAATAATTAAATTTTTAAAATTTGGTATTTAAATTTTAAAATTTAAATTTTTAAATTTTAAAATTTAAAATTTTAATAATTAAATTTTTAAAATTTAATATTTAAATTTTTAAATTTTAAAATTTAAAGTTTTAATAATTAAATTTTTAAAATTTAGTATTTAAATTTTAAATTTTAAAATTTAAATTTTAATAATTAAAGTTTTAAAATTTAGTATTTAAAATTTTAAACTTATTAAAGTTTTAATAATTAAATTTTTAAAATTTAGTATTTAAACTTTTAAATCTTAAAATTTAAAGTTTTAATAATTAAATTTTTAAAATTTAGTATTTAAATTTTTAAATTTTAAAATTTAAAGTTTTAATAATTAAATTTTTAAACTTTAGTATTTAAATTTTTAAATTTTAAAATTTAAAGTTTTAATAATTAAATTTTTAAAATTTAGTATTTAAATTTTTAAAATTTAAAGTTTTAATAATTAAATTTTTAAAATTTAGTATTTAAATTTTTAAATTTTAAAATTTAAATTTTTTTATTTTAAAATTTAAATTTTTAAATTTAAATTTCTAAATTTAAATTTTTAAATTTTAAAATTTAAAATTTTAATAATTAAATTTTTAAAATTTAGTATTTAAATTTTTAAATTTTAAAATTTAAAGTTTTAATAATTAAATTTTTAAAATTTAGTATTTAAATTTTTAAATTTTAAAATTTAAATTTTTAAATTTTAAAATTTAAAATTTCAATAATTAAATTGTTAAAATTTAGTATTTAAGTTTTTAAATTTTAAAATTTAAAGTTTTAATAATCAAATTTTTAAAATTTAGTATTTAAATTTTTAAATTTTAAAGTTTGAAGTTTTAATAATTAAATTTTTAAAATTTAGTATTTAAATTTTAAAATTTAAATTTTTAAATTTTAAAATTTAAAATTTTAATAATTAAATTTTTAAAATTTAATATTTAAATTTGTAAATTTTAAAATTTAAAGTTTTAATAATTAAATTTTTAAAATTTATTATTTAAATTTTTAAATTTTAAAATTTAAAATTTTAATAATTAAATTTTTAAAATTTAGTATTTAAATATTTAAATTTTAAAATTTAAAGATTTAATATTTAAAGTTTTAAAATTTAGTATTTAAATTTTTAAATTTTAAAATTTAAAGTTTTAATAATTAAATTTTTAAAATTTAGTATTTAAATTTTTAAAATTTAAAGTTTTAATAATTAAATTTTTAAAATTTAGTATTTAAATTTTTAAATTTTAAAGTTTAAAGTTTTAATAATTAAATTTTTAAAATTTAGTATTTAAATTTTTAAAACTTAGTATTTAAATTTTTAAATTTTAAAATTTAATGTTTTAATAATTAAATTTTTAAAATTCGTTTTTAAATTTTTAAATTTTAAAATTTAATGTTTTAATAATTAAATTTTTAAAATTTAGTATTTAAATTTTTAAATTTTAAAATTTAAATTTTAATAATTAAATTTTTAAAATTTAGTATTTAAACTTTTAAATTTTAAAATTTAAAGTTTTAATAATTAAATTTTTAAAATTTGTATTTAAATTTTTAAATTTTAAAATTTAAAGTTTTAATAATTAAATTTTTAAAATTTAGTATTTAAATTTTTAAATTTTAAAATTTAAAGTTTTAATAATTAAATTTTTAAAATTTAGTATTTAAATTTTTAAAATTTAAAGTTTTAATAATTAAATTTTTAAAATTTAGTATTTAAATTTTTAAATTTTAAAGTTTAAAGTTTTAATAATTAAATTTTTAAAATTTAGTATTTAAATTTTTAAAATTTAGTATTTAAATTTTTAAATTTTAAAATTTAATGTTTTAATAATTAAATTTTTAAAATTCGTTTTTAAATTTTTAAATTTTAAAATTTAATGTTTTAATAATTAAATTTTTAAAATTTAGTATTTAAATTTTTAAATTTTAAAATTTAAATTTTAATAATTAAATTTTTAAAATTTAGTATTTAAACTTTTAAATTTTAAAATTTAAAGTTTTAATAATTAAATTTTTAAAATTTGTATTTAAATTTTTAAATTTTAAAATTTAAAGTTTTAATAATTAAATTTTTAAAATTTAGTATTTAAATTTTTAAATTTTAAAATTTAAAGTTTTAATAATTAAATTTTTAAAATTTAGTATTTAAATTTTTAAATTTTAAAATTTAAATTTTTTTATTTTAAAATTTAAATTTTTAAATTTAAATTTCTAAATTTAAATTTTTAAATTTTAAAATTTAAAATTTTAATAATTAAATTTTTAAAATTTGGTATTTAAGTTTTTAAATTTTAAAATTTAAAGTTTTATTAATTAAATTTTTAAAATTTAGTATTTAAATTTTTAAATTTTAAAGTTTAAAGTTTTAACAATTAAATTTTTAAAATTTAGTATTTAAATTTTTAAATTTTAAAATTTAAAGTTTTAATAATTAAATTTTTAAAATTCGTTTTTAAATTTTTAAATTTTAAAATTTAATGTTTTAATAAATAAATTTTTAAAATTTGGTATTTAAATTTTTAAATTTTAAAATTTAAATTTTTAAATTTAAATTTCTAAATTTAAATTTTTAAATTTTAAAATTTAAAATTTTAATAATTAAATTTTTAAAATTTAGTATTTAAATTTTTAAACTTTCAAATTTAAAGTTTTAATAATTAAATTTTTAAAATTTAGTATTTAAATTTTAAATTTTAAAATTTAAAACTTTAATAATTAAATATTTAAAACTTAGTATTTAAATTTTTAAATTTTAAAATTTAAAGCTTTAATAATTAAATTTTTAAAATTTAGTATTTAAATTTTTAAATTTTAAAATTTAAAGTTTCAATATTTAAATTTTTAAAATTTAGTATTTAAATTTTTAAATTTTAAAATTTAAATTTTTAAATTTTAAAATTTAAATTTTTAAGTTTAAATTTTTAAATTTTAAAATTTAAAATTTTAATAATTAAATTTTTAAAATTTAGTGTTTAAGTTTTTAAATTTTAAAATTTAAAGTTTTAATAATTAAATTTTTAAAATTTAGTATTTAAATTTTTAAATTTTAAAATTTAAAGTTTTAATAATGAAATTTTTAAAATTTAGTATTTAAATTTTTAAATTTTAAAATTTAAAATTTTAATAATTAAATTTTTAAAATTTAGTATTTAAATATTTAAATTTTAAAATTTAAAGATTTAATATTTAAAGTTTTAATATTTAGTATTTAAATTTTTAAATTTTAAAATTTAAAGTTTTAATAATTAAATTTTTAAAATGTATTATTTAAATTTTAAAATTTAAATTTTTAAATTTTAAAGTTTAAAATTTTAATAATTAAATTTTTAAAATTTAGTATTTAAATTTTTAAATTTTAAAATTTAAAGTTTTAATAATTAAATTTTTAAAATGTAGTATTTAAATTTTAAAATTTAAATTTTTAAATTTTAAAGTTTAAAATTATAATAATTAAATTTTTAAAATTTAGTATTTAAATTTTTAAATTTTAAAATTTAAAGTTTTAATAATGAAATTTTTAAAATTTAGTATTTAGATTTTTAAATTTTAAAATTTAAAATTTTAATAATTAAATTTTTAAAATTTAGTATTTAAATATTTAAATTTTAAAATTTAAAGATTTAATATTTAAAGTTTTAAAATTTAGTATTTAAATTTTTAAATTTAAAAATTTAAATTTTAATAATTAAAGTTTTAAAATTTAGTATTTAAAATTTTAAACTAAAATTTAAAGTTTTAATAATTAAATTTTTAAAATTTAGTATTTAAATTTTTAAATTTTAAAATTTAAAGTTTTAATAATTAAATTTTTAAAATTTGTATTTAAATTTTTAAATTTTAAAGTTTAAGGTTCTAATAATTAAATTTTTAAAATTTAGTATTTAAATTTTTAAATTTTAAAATTTAAAGTTTTAATAATTAAATTTTTAAAATTTAGTATTTAAATTTTTAAATTTTAAAATTTAAATTTTTAAATTTTAAAATTTAAATTTTTAAATTTAAATTTCTAAATTTAAAATTTTAAATTTTAAAATTTAAAATTTCAATAATTAAATTTTTAAAATTTAGTATTTAAGTTTTTAAATTTTAAAATTTAAAGTTTTAATAATCAAATTTTTAAAATTTAGTATTTAAATTTTTAAATTTTAAAGTTTGAAGTTTTAATAATTAATTTTTAAAATTTGGTATTTAAATTTTAAAATTTAAATTTTTAAATTTTAAAATTTAAAATTTTAATAATTAAATTTTTAAATTTTAATATTTAAATTTTTAAATTTTATAATTTAAAGTTTTAATAATTAAATTTTTAAAATTTAGTATTTAAATTTTAAATTTTAAAATTTAAATTTTAATAATTAAAGTTTTAAAATTTAGTATTTAAAATTTTAAACTTTATTATTTAAAGTTTTAATAATTAAATTTTTAAAATTTAGTATTTAAACTTTTAAATCTTAAAATTTAAAGTTTTAATAATTAAATTTTTAAAATTTAGTATTTAAATTTTTAAATTTTAAAATTTAAAGTTTTAATAATAAAATTTTTAAAATTTAGTATTTAAATTTTTAAATTTTAAAATTTAAAGTTTTAATAATTAAATTTTTAAAATTTAGTATTTAAATTTTTAAAATTTAAAGTTTTAATAATTAAATTTTTAAAATTTAGTATTTAAATTTTTAAATTTTAAAATTTAAATTTTTTTATTTTAAAATTTAAATTTTTAAATTTAAATTTCTAAATTTAAATTTTTAAATTTTAAAATTTAAAATTTTAATAATTAAATATTTAAAATTTAGTATTTAAGTTTTTAAATTTTAAAATTTAAAGTTTTAATAATTAAATTTTTAAAATTTAGTATTTAAATTTTTAAATTTTAAAGTTTGAAGTTCTAATAATTAAATTTTTAAAATTTAGTATTTAAATTTTAAAATTTAAATTTTTAAATTTTAAAATTTAAAATTTTAATAACTAAATTTTTAAAATTTAGTATTTAAATTTTTAAATTTTAAAATTTAAAGTTTTAATAATTAAATTTTTAAAATTTAGTATTTAAATTTTTAAATTTTAAAATTTAAATTTTTAAATTTTAAAATTTAAAATTTCAATAATTAAATTGTTAAAATTTAGTATTTAAGTTTTTAAATTTTAAAATTTAAAGTTTTAATAATCAAATTTTTAAAATTTAGTATTTAAATTTTTAAATTTTAAAGTTTGAAGTTTTAATAATTAAATTTTTAAAATTTAGTATTTAAATTTTAAAATTTAAATTTTTAAATTTTAAAATTTAAAATTTTAATAATTAAATTTTTAAAATTTAATATTTAAATTTGTAAATTTTAAAATTTAAAGTTTTAATAATTAAATTTTTAAAATTTATTATTTAAATTTTTAAATTTTAAAATTTAAAATTTTAATAATTAAATTTTTAAAATTTAGTATTTAAATATTTAAATTTTAAAATTTAAAGATTTAATATTTAAAGTTTTAAAATTTAGTATTTAAATTTTTAAAATTTAAAGTTTTAATAATTAAATTTTTAAAATTTAGTATTTAAATTTTTAAATTTTAAAGTTTAAAGTTTTAATAATTAAATTTTTAAAATTTAGTATTTAAATTTTTAAAATTTAGTATTTAAATTTTTAAATTTTAAAATTTAAAGTTTTAATAATTAAATTTTTAAAATTCGTTTTTAAATTTTTAAATTTTAAAATTTAATGTTTTAATAATTAAATTTTTAAAATTTAGTATTTAAATTTTTAAATTTAAAATTTAAATTTTAATAATTAAATTTTTAAAATTTAGTATTTAAACTTTTAAAATTTAAAATTTAAAGTTTTAATAATTAAATTTTTAAAATTTGTATTTAAATTTTTAAATTTTAAAATTTAAAGTTTTAATAATTAAATTTTTAAAATTTAGTATTTAAATTTTTAAATTTTAAAATTTAAAGTTTTAATAAATAAATTTTTAAAATTTAGTATTTAAATTTTTAAATTTTAAAATTTAAAGTTTTAATAAATAAATTTTTAAAATTTATTATTTAAATTTTTAAAATTTAAAGTTTTAATAACTAAATTTTTAAAATTTAGTATTTAAATTTTTAAATTTTAAAATTTAAATTTTTTTATTTTAAAATTTAAATTTTTAAATTTAAATTTCTAAATTTAAATTTTTAAATTTTAAAATTTAAAATTTTAATAATTAAATTTTTAAAATTTAGTATTTAAATTTTTAAATTTTAAAGTTTAAAGTTTTAATAATTAAATTTTTAAAATTAAGTATTTAAATTTTTAAATTTTAAAATTTAAAGTTTTAATAATTAAATTTTTAAAATTCGTTTTTAAATTTTTAAATTTTAAAATTTAATGTTTTAATAAATAAATTTTTAAAATTTAGTATTTAAATTTTTAAATTTTAAAATTTAAATTTTTAAATTTAAATTTCTAAATTTAAATTTTTAAATTTTAAAATTTAAAATTTTAATAATTAAATTTTTAAAATTTAGTGTTTAAGTTTTTAAATTTTAAAATTTAAAGTTTTAATAATTAAATTTTTAAAATGTAGTATTTAAATTTTTAAATTTTAAAATTTAAAATTTTAATAATTAAATTTTTAAAATTTAATATTTAAATTTTTAAATTATAAAATTTAAAATTATAATAATTAAATTTTTAAAATTTTGTATTTAAATTTTTAAATTTTAAAGTTTAAAGTTCTAATAATTAAATTTTTAAAATTTAGTATTGAAATTTTAAAATTTAAATTTTTAAATTTTAAAATTTAAAATTTTAATAATTAAATTATTAAAATTTAGTATTTAAATTTTTAAATTTTAAAATTTAAAGTTATAATAATTAAAATTTTAAAATTTAGTATTTAAATTTCAAAATTTAAATTTTTAAATTTTAAAATTTAAAATTTTAATAATTAAATTTTTAAATTTTAAAATTTATAATTTTAATAATTAAATTTTTAAAATTTAGTATTTAAATTTTTAAATTTTAAAATTTAAAGTTTTAATAATTAAATTTTTAAAATGTGGTATTTAAATTTTAAAATTTAAATTTTTAAATTTTAAAGTTTAAAATTTTAATAATTAAATTTTTAAAATTTAGTATTTAAATTTTTAAATTTTAAAATTTAAAGTTTTAATAATGAAATTTTTAAAATTTAGTATTTAAATTTTTAAATTTTAAAATTTAAAATTTTAATAATTAAATTTTTAAAATTTAGTATTTAAATATTTAAATTTTAAAATTTAAAGATTTAATATTTAAAGTTTTAAAATTTAGTATTTAAATTTTTAAATTTTAAAATTTAAATTTTAATAATTAAAGTTTTAAAATTTAGTATTTAAAATTTTAAACTTTAAAATTTAAAGTTTTAATAATTAAATTTTTAAAATTTAGTATTTAAATTTTTAAATTTTAAAATTTAAAGTTTTAATAATTAAATTTTTAAAATTTGTATTTAAATTTTTAAATTTTAAAATTTAAAGTTTTAATAATTAAATTTTTAAAATTTAGTATTTAAATTTTTAAATTTTAAAATTTAAAGTTTTAATAATTAAATTTTTAAAATTTAGTATTTAAATTTTTAAACTTTAAAATTTAAAGTTTTTATAATTAAATTTTTAAAATTTGTATTTAAATTTATAAATTTTAAAATTTAAAATTTTAATAATTAAATTTTTAAAATTTAGTATTTAAATTTTTAAATTTTAAAATTTAAAGTTTTAATAATGAAATTTTTAAAATTTAGTATTTAAATTTTTAAATTTTAAAATTTAAAATTTTAATAATTAAATTTTTAAAATTTAGTATTTAAATATTTAAATTTTAAAATTTAAAGATTTAATATTTAAAGTTTTAAAATTTAGTATTTAAATTTTTAAATTTTAAAATTTAAAGTTTTAATAGTTAAATTTTTAAAATGTAGTATTTAAATTTTAAAATTTAAATTTTTAAATTTTAAAGTTTAAAATTTTAATAATTAAATTTTTAAAATTTAGTATTTAAATTTTTAAATTTTAAAATTTAAATTTTTAAATTTTAAAATTTAAATTTTTAAATTTAAATTTCTAAATTTAAATTTTTAAATTTTAAAATTTAAAGTTTTAATAATTAAATTTTTAAAATTTAGTATTTAAATTTTTAAATTTTAAAATTTAAATTTTAATAATTAAAGTTTTAAAATTTAGTATTTAAAATTTTAAACTTTAAAATTTAAAGTTTTAATAATTAAATTTTTAAAATTTAGTATTTAAATTTTTAAATTATAAAATTTAAAATTTTAATAATTAAATTTTTAAAATTTGTATTTAAATTTTTAAATTTTAAAATTTAAAGTTTTAATAATTAAATTTTTAAAATTTAGTATTTAAATTATTAAATTTTAAAATTTAAAGTTTTAATAATTAAATTTTTAAAATTTAGTATTTAAATTTTTAAACTTTAAAATTTAAAGTTTTTATAATTAAATTTTTAAAATTTGTATTTAAATTTATAAATTTTAAAATTTAAAATTTTAATAATTAAATTTTTAAAATTTAGTATTTAAATTTTTAAATTTTAAAATTCAAAGCTTTAATAATTAAATTTTTAAAATTTAGTATTTAAATTTTTAAATTTTAAAATTTAAAGTTTTAATAATTAAATTTTTAAAACTTAGTATTTAAATTTTTAAAATTTAAAGTTTTAATAATTAAAATTTTAAAATTTAGTATTTAAGTTTTTAAATTTTAAAATTTAAAGTTTTAATAATTAAATTTTTAAAATTTAGTATTTATATTTTTAAATTTTAAAGTTTGAAGTTTTAATAATTAAATTTTTAAAATTTAGTATTTAAATTTTAAAATTTATATTTTAAAATTTAAATTTGTAAATTTTAAAATTTAAAATTTTAATAATTAAATTTTTAAAATTTAGTATTTAAATATTTAAATTTTAAAATTTAAAGATTTAATATTTAAAGTTTTAAAATTTAGTATTTAAATTTTTAAATTTTAAAATTTAAATTTTAATAATTAAAGTTTTAAAATTTAGTATTTAAAATTTTAAACTTTAATATTTGAAGTTTTAATAATTAAATTTTTAAAATTTAGTATTTAAACTTTTAAATTTTAAAATTTAAAGTTTTAATAATTAAATTTTTAAAATTTGTATTTAAATTTTTAAATTTTAAAATTTAAAGTTTTAATAATTAAATTTTTAAAATTTAGTGTTTAAATTTTTAAATTTTAAAATTTAAAGTTTTAATAATTAAATTTTTAAAATTTAGTATTTAAATTTTTAAATTTAAAGTTTTAATAATTAAATTTTTAAAATTTAGTATTTAAATTTTTAAATTTTAAAATTTAAATTTTTTTATTTTAAAATTTAAATTTTTAAATTTAAATTTCTAAATTTAAATTTTTAAATTTTAAAATTTAAAGTTTTAATAATTAAATTTTTAAAATTTAATATTTAAGACTTTAAATTTTAAAATTTAAAGTTTTAAAAATTAAATTTTTAAAATTTAGTATTTAAATTTTTAAATTTTAAAGTTTAAAGTTTTAATAATTAAATTTTTAAAATTTAGTATTTAAATTTTTAAAATTTAGTATTTAATTTTTAAATTTTAAAATTTAAAGTTTTAATAATTAAATTTTTAAAATTCGTTTTTAAATTTTTAAATTTTAAAATTTAATGTTTTAATAATTAAATTTTTAAAATTTAGTATTTAAATTATTAAATTTTAAAATTTAAAGTTTTAATAATTAAATTTTTAAAATTTAGTATTTAAATTTTTAAATTTTAAAATTTAAAGTTTTAATAATTAAATTTTTAAAATTTACTATTTAAATTTTTAAATTTTAAAATTTAAATTTTTAAATTTTAAAATTTAAATTTTTAAATTTTAAAATTTAAATTTTTAAATTTAAATTTCTAAATTTAAATTTTTAAATTTTAAAATTTAAAGTTTTAATAATTAAATTTTTAAAATTTAGTATTTAAATTTTTAAATTTTAAAATTTAAAGTTTTAATATTTAAATTTTTAAAATTTAGTATTTAAATTTTTAAATTTTAAAATTTAAATTTTTAAATTTTAAAATTTAAATTTATAAGTTTATATTTTTAAATTTTAAAATTTAAAATTTTAATAATTAAATTTTTAAAATTTAGTGTTTAAGTTTTTAAATTTTAAAATTTAAAGTATTAATAATTAAATTTTTAAAATTTAGTATTTAAATTGTTAAATTTTAAAATTTAAAATTTTAATAATTAAATTTTAAAATTTAAAAATTTAAATTTCAAAATTTAAAAATTTAAATTTTAAAATTTAAAAATTTAAATAGTAAATTTTAAAAATTTAATTATTAAAACTTTAAATTTAAAAATTTAAATACTAAATTTTAAAAATTTAATTATTAAAACTTTAAATTTTAAAATTTAAAAATTTAAACACTAAATTTTAAAAATTTAATTATTAAAACTTTAAATTTTAAAATTTAAAAATTTAAATACAAATGTTAAAAATTTAATTATTAAAACTTTAAATTTTAAAATTTAAAAGTTTAAATACTAAATTTTAAAAATTTAATTATTAAAACTTCAAATATTAAAGTTTAAAATTTTAAATACTAAATTTTAAAACTTTAATTATTAAAATTTAAATTTTAAAGTTTAAAAATTTAAATACTAAATTTTAAAACTTTAAATATTAAATCTTTAAATTTTAAAATTTAAATATTTAGATACTAAATTTTAAAAATTTAATTATTAAAATTTTAAATTTTAAAATTTAAAAATTTAAATTTTAAAATTTAAATTTTAAAATTTAAATACTAAATTTTAAAAATTTAATTATTAAAACTTTAAATTTTAAAATTTAAAAATTTAAATACTAAATTTTAAAAATTTAATTATTAAAACTTTAAATTTTAAAATTTAAAAATTTAAATACTAAATTTTAAAAATTTAATTATTAAAGCTTTGAATTTTAAAATTTAAAAATTTAAATACTAAATTTTAAAAATTTAATTATTAAAATTTTAAATTTTAAAATTTATAAATTTAAATACAAATTTTAAAAATTTAATTATAAAAACTTTAAATTTTAAAGTTTAAAAACTTAAATACTAAATTTTAAAAATTTAATTATTAAAACTTTAAATTTTAAAATTTAAAAATTTAAATACTAAATTTTAAAAATTTAATTATTAAAACTTTAAATTTTAAAATTTAAAAATTTAAATACAAATTTTAAAAATTTAATTATTAAAACTTTAAATTTTAAAATTTAAAAATTTAAATACTAAATTTTAAAAATTTAATTATTAAAACTTTAAATTTTAAAGTTTAAAATTTTAAATACTAAATTTTAAAACTTTAATTATTAAAATTTAAATTTTAAAATTTAAAAATTTAAATACTAAATTTTAAAAATTTAATTATTAAAACTTTAAATTTTAAAATTTAAAAATTTAAATTTAGAAATTTAGATTTAAAAATATAAATTTTAAAATTTAAAAATTTAAATTTTAAAATTCAAAAATTTAAATACTAAATTTTAAAAATTTAATTATTAAAATTTTAAACTTTAAAATTTAAAAATTTAAATTTTAAAATTTAAATACTACATTTTAAAAATTTAATTATTAAAACTTTAAATTTTAAAATTTAAAAATTTAAATACTAAATTTTAAAAATTTAATTATTAAAATTTTAAATTTTAAAATTTAAAAATTTAAATTTTAAAATTTAAATACTAAATTTTAAAATTTTAATTATTATAACTTTAAATTTTAAAATTTAAAAATTTAAATACTAAATTTTAATAATTTAATTATTAAAATTTTAAATTTTAAAATTTAAAAATTTAAATACAAATTTTAAAAATTTAATTATTAAAACTTTAAATTTTAAAATTTAATAATTTAAATACTAAATTTTAAAAATTTAATTATTAAAATTTAAATTTTAAAATTTAAAAATTTAAATACTAAATTTTAAAACTTTAAATATTAAATCTTTAAATTTTAAAATTTAAATATTTAAATACTAAATTTTAAAAATTTAATTATTAAAATTTTAAATTTTAAAATTTAAAAATTTAAATTTTAAAATTTAAATTTTAAAATTTAAACACTAAATTTTAAAAATTTAATTATTAAAATTTAAATTTTAAAGTTTAAAAATTTAAATACTAAATTTTAAAACTTTAAATATTAAATCTTTAAATTTTAAAACTTTAAATATTAAATCTTTAAATTTTAAAATTTAAATATTTAAATACTAAATTTTAAAAATTTAATTATTAAATTTTTAAATTTTAAAATTTAATTATTAAAATTTTAAATTTTAAAATTTAACAATTTAAATACTAAATTTTAAAAATTTAATTATTAATACTTTAAATTTTAAAATTTAAAAATTTAAATTTAGAAATTTAAATTTAAAAATTTAAATTTTAAAATTTAAAAATTTAAATAGTAAATTTTAAAAATTTAATTATTAAAACTTTAAATTTTAAAATTTAAAAATTTAAATACTAAATTTTAAAAATTTAATTATTAAAACTTCAAACTTTAAAATTTAAAAATTTAAATACTAAATTTTAAAAATTTAATTATTAAAACTTTAAATTTTAAAATTTAAAAACTTAAATACTAAATTTTAAAATTTTAATTATTAAAACTTTTAATTTTTTTTAAATTTTAAAATTTAAAATTTTAATAATTAAATTTTTAAATTTTAAAATTTATAATTTTAATAATTAAATTTTTAAAATTTAGTATTTAAATTTTTAAATTTTAAAATTTAAAGTTTTAATAATGAAATTTTTAAAATTTAGTATTTAAATTTTTAAATTTTAAAATTTAAAATTTTAATAATTAAATATTTAAAATTTAGTATTTAAATATTTAAATTTTAAAATTTAAAGATTTAATATTTAAAGTTTTAATATTTAGTATTTAAATTTTTAAATTTTAAAATTTAAAGTTTTAATAATTAAATTTTTAAAATGTAGTATTTAAATTTTAAAATTTAAATTTTTAAATTTTAAAGTTTAAAATTTTAATAATTAAATTTTTAAAATTTAGTATTTAAATATTTAAATTTTAAAATTTAAAGATTTAATATTTAAAGTTTTAAAATTTAGTATTTAAATTTTTAAATTTTAAAATTTAAATTTTAATAATTAAAGTTTTAAAATTTAGTATTTAAAATTTTAAACTTTAAAATTTAAAGTTTTAATAATTAAATTTTTAAAATTTAGTATTTAAATTATTAAATTTTAAAAATTAAAGTTTTAATAATTAAATTATTAAAATTTAGTATTTAAATTTTTAAATTTTAAAATTTAAAGTTATAATAATTAAAATTTTAAAATTTAGTATTTAAATTTTAAAATTTAAATTTTTAAATTTAAATTTCTAAATTTAAATTTTTAAATTTTAAAATTTAAAGTTTTAATAATTAAATTTTTAAAATTTAGTATTTAAATTTTTAAATTTTAAATTTAAAGTTTTAATAATTAAATTTTTAAAATTTAGTATTTAAATTTTTAAACTTTAAAATTTAAAGTTTTTATAATTAAATTTTTAAAATTTGTATTTAAATTTATAAATTTTAAAATTTAAAATTTTAATAATTAAATTTTTAAAATTTAGTATTTAAATTTTTAAATTTTAAAATTTAAAGTTTTAATAATGAAATTTTTAAAATTTAGTATTTAAATTTTTAAATTTTAAAATTTAAAATTTTAATAATTAAATTTTTAAAATTTAGTATTTAAATATTTAAATTTTAAAATTTAAAGATTTAATATTTTAAGTTTTAAAATTTAGTATTTAAATTTTTAAATTTTAAAATTTAAAGTTTTAATAGTTAAATTTTTAAAATGTAGTATTTAAATTTTAAAATTTAAATTTTTAAATTTTAAAGTTTAAAATTTTAATAATTAAATTTTTAAAATTTAGTATTTAAATTTTTAAATTTTAAAATTTAAATTTTTAAATTTTAAAATTTAAATTTTTAAATTTAAATTTCTAAATTTAAATTTTTAAATTTTAAAATTTAAAGTTTTAATAATTAAATTTTTAAAATTTAGTATTTAAATTTTTAAATTTTAAAATTTAAATTTTAATAATTAAAGTTTTAAAATTTAGTATTTAAAATTTTAAACTTTAAAATTTAAAGTTTTAATAATTAAATTTTTAAAATTTAGTATTTATATTTTTAAATTATAAAATTTAAAATTTTAATAATTAAATTTTTAAAATTTGTATTTAAATTTTTAAATTTTAAAATTTAAAGTTTTAATAATTAAATTTTTAAAATTTAGTATTTAAATTATTAAATTTTAAAATTTAAAGTTTTAATAATTAAATTTTTAAAATTTAGTATTTAAATTTTTAAACTTTAAAATTTAAAGTTTTTATAATTAAATTTTTAAAATTTGTATTTAAATTTATAAATTTTAAAATTTAAAATTTTAATAATTAAATTTTTAAAATTTAGTATTTAAATTTTTAAATTTTAAAATTCAAAGCTTTAATAATTAAATTTTTAAAATTTAGTATTTAAATTTTTAAATTTTAAAATTTAAAGTTTTAATAATTAAATTTTTAAAATTTAGTATTTAAATTTTTAAAATTTAAAGTTTTAATAATTAAAATTTTAAAATTTAGTATTTAAGTTTTTAAATTTTAAAATTTAAAGTTTTAATAATTAAATTTTTAAAATTTAGTATTTAAATTTTTAAATTTTAAAGTTTGAAGTTTTAATAATTAAATTTTTAAAATTTAGTATTTAAATTTTAAAATTTAAATTTTAAAATTTAAATTTTTAAATTTTAAAATTTAAAATTTTAATAATTAAATTTTTAAAATTTAGTATTTAAATATTTAAATTTTAAAATTTAAAGATTTAATATTTAAAGTTTTAAAATTTAGTATTTAAATTTTTAAATTTTAAAATTTAAATTTTAATAATTAAAGTTTTAAAATTTAGTATTTAAAATTTTAAACTTTAATATTTGAAGTTTTAATAATTAAATTTTTAAAATTTAGTATTTAAACTTTTAAATTTTAAAATTTAAAGTTTTAATAATTAAATTTTTAAAATTTGTATTTAAATTTTTAAATTTTAAAATTTAAAGTTTTAATAATTAAATTTTTAAAATTTAGTGTTTAAATTTTTAAATTTTAAAATTTAAAGTTTTAATAATTAAATTTTTAAAATTTAGTATTTAAATTTTTAAATTTAAAGTTTTAATAATTAAATTTTTAAAATTTAGTATTTAAATTTTTAAATTTTAAAATTTAAATTTTTTTATTTTAAAATTTAAATTTTTAAATTTAAATTTCTAAATTTAAATTTTTAAATTTTAAAATTTAAAGTTTTAATAATTAAATTTTTAAAATTTAATATTTAAGACTTTAAATTTTAAAATTTAAAGTTTTAAAAATTAAATTTTTAAAATTTAGTATTTAAATTTTTAAATTTTAAAGTTTAAAGTTTTAATAATTAAATTTTTAAAATTTAGTATTTAAATTTTTAAAATTTAGTATTTAATTTTTAAATTTTAAAATTTAAAGTTTTAATAATTAAATTTTTAAAATTCGTTTTTAAATTTTTAAATTTTAAAATTTAATGTTTTAATAATTAAATTTTTAAAATTTAGTATTTAAATTATTAAATTTTAAAATTTAAAGTTTTAATAATTAAATTTTTAAAATTTAGTATTTAAATTTTTAAATTTTAAAATTTAAAGTTTTAATAATTAAATTTTTAAAATTTACTATTTAAATTTTTAAATTTTAAAATTTAAATTTTTAAATTTTAAAATTTAAATTTTTAAATTTTAAAATTTAAATTTTTAAATTTAAATTTCTAAATTTAAATTTTTAAATTTTAAAATTTAAAGTTTTAATAATTAAATTTTTAAAATTTAGTATTTAAATTTTTAAATTTTAAAATTTAAAGTTTTAATATTTAAATTTTTAAAATTTAGTATTTAAATTTTTAAATTTTAAAATTTAAATTTTTAAATTTTAAAATTTAAATTTATAAGTTTATATTTTTAAATTTTAAAATTTAAAATTTTAATAATTAAATTTTTAAAATTTAGTGTTTAAGTTTTTAAATTTTAAAATTTAAAGTATTAATAATTAAATTTTTAAAATTTAGTATTTAAATTGTTAAATTTTAAAATTTAAAATTTTAATAATTAAATTTTAAAATTTAAAAATTTAAATTTCAAAATTTAAAAATTTAAATTTTAAAATTTAAAAATTTAAATAGTAAATTTTAAAAATTTAATTATTAAAACTTTAAATTTAAAAATTTAAATACTAAATTTTAAAAATTTAATTATTAAAACTTTAAATTTTAAAATTTAAAAATTTAAACACTAAATTTTAAAAATTTAATTATTAAAACTTTAAATTTTAAAATTTAAAAATTTAAATACAAATGTTAAAAATTTAATTATTAAAACTTTAAATTTTAAAATTTAAAAGTTTAAATACTAAATTTTAAAAATTTAATTATTAAAACTTCAAATATTAAAGTTTAAAATTTTAAATACTAAATTTTAAAACTTTAATTATTAAAATTTAAATTTTAAAGTTTAAAAATTTAAATACTAAATTTTAAAACTTTAAATATTAAATCTTTAAATTTTAAAATTTAAATATTTAGATACTAAATTTTAAAAATTTAATTATTAAAATTTTAAATTTTAAAATTTAAAAATTTAAATTTTAAAATTTAAATTTTAAAATTTAAATACTAAATTTTAAAAATTTAATTATTAAAACTTTAAATTTTAAAATTTAAAAATTTAAATACTAAATTTTAAAAATTTAATTATTAAAACTATAAATTTTAAAATTTAAAAATTTAAATACTAAATTTTAAAAATTTAATTATTAAAGCTTTGAATTTTAAAATTTAAAAATTTAAATACTAAATTTTAAAAATTTAATTATTAAAATTTTAAATTTTAAAATTTATAAATTTAAATACAAATTTTAAAAATTTAATTATAAAAACTTTAAATTTTAAAGTTTAAAAACTTAAATACTAAATTTTAAAAATTTAATTATTAAAACTTTAAATTTTAAAATTTAAAAATTTAAATACTAAATTTTAAAAATTTAATTATTAAAATTTTAAATTTTAAAATTTAAAAATTTAAATACAAATTTTAAAAATTTAATTATTAAAACTTTAAATTTTAAAATTTAAAAATTTAAATACTAAATTTTAAAAATTTAATTATTAAAACTTTAAATTTTAAAGTTTAAAATTTTAAATACTAAATTTTAAAACTTTAATTATTAAAATTTAAATTTTAAAATTTAAAAATTTAAATACTAAATTTTAAAAATTTAATTATTAAAACTTTAAATTTTAAAATTTAAAAATTTAGATTTAAAAATATAAATTTTAAAATTTAAAAATTTAAATTTTAAAATTCAAAAATTTAAATACTAAATTTTAAAAATTTAATTATTAAAATTTTAAACTTTAAAATTTAAAAATTTAAATTTTAAAATTTAAATACTACATTTTAAAAATTTAATTATTAAAACTTTAAATTTTAAAATTTAAAAATTTAAATACTTAATTTTAAAACTTTAAATATTAAATCTTTAAATTTTAAAATTTAAATATTTAAATACTAAATTTTAAAAATTTAATTATTAAAATTTTAAATTTTAAAATTTAAAAATTTAAATACTAAATTTTAAAAATTTCATTATTAAAACTTTAAATTTTAAAATTTAAAAATTTAAATACTAAATTTTAAAAATTTAATTATTAAAATTTTAAATTTTAAAATTTAAAAATTTAAATTTTAAAATTTAAATACTAAATTTTAAAATTTTAATTATTATAACTTTAAATTTTAAAATTTAAAAATTTAAATACTAAATTTTAATAATTTAATTATTAAAATTTTAAATTTTAAAATTTAAAAATTTAAATACAAATTTTAAAAATTTAATTATTAAAACTTTAAATTTTAAAATTTAATAATTTAAATACTAAATTTTAAAAATTTAATTATTAAAATTTAAATTTTAAAATTTAAAAATTTAAATACTAAATTTTAAAACTTTAAATATTAAATCTTTAAATTTTAAAATTTAAATATTTAAATACTAAATTTTAAAAATTTAATTATTAAAATTTTAAATTTTAAAATTTAAAAATTTAAATTTTAAAATTTAAATTTTAAAATTTAAATACTAAATTTTAAAAATTTAATTATTAAAATTTAAATTTTAAAGTTTAAAAATTTAAATACTAAATTTTAAAACTTTAAATATTAAATCATTAAATTTTAAAACTTTAAATATTAAATCTTTAAATTTTAAAATTTAAATATTTAAATACTAAATTTTAAAAATTTAATTATTAAATTTTTAAATTTTAAAATTTAATTATTAAAATTTTAAATTTTAAAATTTAACAATTTAAATACTAAATTTTAAAAATTTAATTATTAATACTTTAAATTTTAAAATTTAAAAATTTAAATTTAGAAATTTAAATTTAAAAATTTAAATTTTAAAATTTAAAAATTTAAATAGTAAATTTTAAAAATTTAATTATTAAAACTTTAAATTTTAAAATTTAAAAATTTAAATACTAAATTTTAAAAATTTAATTATTAAAACTTCAAACTTTAAAATTTAAAAATTTAAATACTAAATTTTAAAAATTTAATTATTAAAACTTTAAATTTTAAAATTTAAAAACTTAAATACTAAATTTTAAAATTTTAATTATTAAAACTTTTAATTTCTTTTAAATTTTAAAATTTAAAATTTTAATAATTAAATTTTTAAATTTTAAAATTTATAATTTTAATAATTAAATTTTTAAAATTTAGTATTTAAATTTTTAAATTTTAAAATTTAAAATTTTAATAATTAAATATTTAAAATTTAGTATTTAAATATTTAAATTTTAAAATTTAAAGATTTAATATTTAAAGTTTTAATATTTAGTATTTAAATTTTTAAATTTTAAAATTTAAAGTTTTAATAATTAAATTTTTAAAATGTAGTATTTAAATTTTAAAATTTAAATTTTTAAATTTTAAAGTTTAAAATTTTAATAATTAAATTTTTAAAATTTAGTATTTAAATATTTAAATTTTAAAATTTAAAGATTTAATATTTAAAGTTTTAAAATTTAGTATTTAAATTTTTAAATTTTAAAATTTAAATTTTAATAATTAAAGTTTTAAAATTTAGTATTTAAAATTTTAAACTTTAAAATTTAAAGTTTTAATAATTAAATTTTTAAAATTTAGTATTTAAATTATTAAATTTTAAAAATTAAAGTTTTAATAATTAAATTTTTAAAATTTGTATTTAAATTTTTAAATTTTAAAATTTAAAATTTTAATAATTAAATTATTAAAATTTAGTATTTAAATTTTTAAATTTTAAAATTTAAAGTTATAATAATTAAAATTTTAAAATTTAGTATTTAAATTTTAAAATTTAAATTTTTAAATTTTAAAATTTAAAATTTTAATAATTAAATTTTTAAAATTTAGTATTTAAATTTTTAAATTTTAAAATTTAAAGTTTTAATAATGAAATTTTTAAAATTTAGTATTTAAATTTTTAAATTTTAAAATTTAAAATTTTAATAATTAAATTTTTAAAATTTAGTATTTAAATATTTAAATTTTAAAATTTAAAGATTTAATATTTAAAGTTTTAAAATTAAGTATTTAAATTTTTAAATTTTAAAATTTAAAGTTTTAATAATTAAATTTTTAAAATTTGTATTTAAATTTTTAAATTTTAAAATTTAAAGTTTTAATAATTAAATTTTTAAAATTTAGTGTTTAAATTTTTAAATTTTAAAATTTAAATTTTTTTATTTTAAAATTTAAATTTTTAAATTTAAATTTCTAAATTTAAATTTTTAAATTTTAAAATTTAAAGTTTTAATAATTAAATTTTTAAAATTTAATATTTAAGACTTTAAATTTTAAAATTTAAAGTTTTAAAAATTAAATTTTTAAAATTTAGTATTTAAATTTTTAAATTTTAAAGTTTAAAGTTTTAATAATTAAATTTTTAAAATTTAGTATTTAAATTTTTAAAATTTAGTATTTAATTTTTAAATTTTAAAATTTAAAGTTTTAATAATTAAATTTTTAAAATTCGTTTTTAAATTTTTAAATTTTAAAATTTAATGTTTTAATAATTAAATTTTTAAAATTTAGTATTTAAATTATTAAATTTTAAAATTTAAAGTTTTAATAATTAAATTTTTAAAATTTAGTATTTAAATTTTTAAATTTTAAAATTTAAAGTTTTAATAATTAAATTTTTAAAATTTACTATTTAAATTTTTAAATTTTAAAATTTAAATTTTTAAATTTTAAAATTTAAATTTTTAAATTTTAAAATTTAAATTTTTAAATTTAAATTTCTAAATTTAAATTTTTAAATTTTAAAATTTAAAGTTTTAATAACTAAATTTTTAAAATTTAGTATTTAAATATTTAAATTTTAAAATTTAAAGTTTTAATATTTAAATTTTTAAAATTTAGTATTTAAATTTTTAAATTTTAAAATTTAAATTTTTAAATTTTAAAATTTAAATTTTTAAGTTTATATTTTTAAATTTTAAAATTTAAAATTTTAATAATTAAATTTTTAAAATTTAGTGTTTAAGTTTTTAAATTTTAAAATTTAAAGTATTAATAATTAAATTTTTAAAATTTAGTATTTAAATTGTTAAATTTTAAAATTTAAAATTTTAATAATTAAATTTTAAAATTTAAAAATTTAAATTTTAAAATTTAAAAATTTAAATTTTAAAATTTAAAAATTTAAATAGTAAATTTTAAAAATTTAATTATTAAAACTTTAAATTTTAAAATTTAAAAATTAAATACTAAATTTTAAAAATTTAAATACTAAATTTTAAAAATTTAATTATTAAAACTTTAAACTTTAAAATTTAAAAATTTAAATACTAAATTTTAAAAATTTAATTTTTAAAATTTTAAATTTTAAAATTTAAAGTTTTAAATACTAAATTTTAAAAATTTAATTATTAAAACTTTAAATTTTAAAATTTAAAAATTTAAATTTAGAAATTTAAATTTAAAAATTTAAATTTTAAAATAAAAAAATTTAAATTTTAAAATTTAAAAATTTAAATACTAAATTTTAAAAATTTAATTATTAAAACTTTAAATTTAAAAATTTAAATACTAAATTTTAAAATTTTAATTATTAAAACTTTAAATTTTAAAATTTAAAAATTTAAATACAAATGTTAAAAATTTAATTATTAAAACTTTAAATTTTAAAATTTAAAAGTTTAAATACTAAATTTTAAAACTTTAATTATTAAAATTTAAATTTTAAAGTTTAAAAATTTAAATACTAAATTTTAAAACTTTAAATATTAAATCTTTAAATTTTAAAATTTAAATATTTAGATACTAAATTTTAAATATTTAATTATTAAAATTTTAAATTTTAAAATTTAAAAATTTAAATTTTAAAATTTAAATTTTAAAATTTAAATACTAAATTTTAAAAATTTAATTATTAAAACTTCAAACTTTAAAATTTAAAAATTTAAATACTAAATTTTAAAAATTTAATTATTAAAACTTTAAATTTTAAAATTTAAAAACTTAAATACTAAATTTTAAAATTTTAATTATTAAACCTTTAAATTTTAAAAATTTAAATACTAAATTTTAAAAATTTAATTATTAAAACTTTAAATTTTAAAATTTAAAAATTTAAATACTAAATTTTAAAAATTTAATTATTAAAGCTTTGAATTTTAAAATTTAAAAATTTAAATACTAAATTTTAAAAATTTAATTATTAAAATTTTAAATTTTAAAATTTATAAATTTAAATACAAATTTTAAAAATTTAATTATAAAAACTTTAAATTTTAAAGTTTAAAAACTTAAATACTAAATTTTAAAAATTTAATTATTAAAACTTTAAATTTTAAAATTTAAAAATTTAAATACTAAATTTTAAAAATTTAATTATTAAAACTTTAAATTTTAAAATTTAAGAATTTAAATTTAGAAATTTAAATTTAAAAATTTAAATTTTAAAATTTAAAAATTTAAATTTTAAAATTCAAAAATTTAAATACTAAATTTTAAAAATTTAATTATTAAAATTTTAAACTTTAAAATTTAAAAATTTAAATTTTAAAATTTAAATACTACATTTTAAAAATTTAATTATTAAAACTTTAAATTTTAAAATTTAAAAATTTAAATACTTAATTTTAAAACTTTAAATATTAAATCTTTAAATTTTAAAATTTAAATATTTAAATAATAAATTTTAAAAATTTAATTATTAAAATTTTAAATTTTAAAATTTAGAAATTTAAATACTAAATTTTAAAAATTTCATTATTAAAACTTTAAATTTTAAAATTTAAAAATTTAAATACTAAATTTTAAAAATTTAATTATTAAAATTTTAAATTTTAAAATTTAAAAATTTAAATTTTAAAATTTAAATACTAAATTTTAAAATTTTAATTATTATAACTTTAAATTTTAAAATTTAAAAATTTAAATACTAAATTTTAATAATTTAATTATTAAAATTTTAAATTTTAAAATTTATAAATTTAAATACAAATTTTAAAAATTTAATTATTAAAACTTTAAATTTTAAAATTTAATAATTTAAATACTAAATTTTAAAAATTTAATTATTAAAATTTAAATTTTAAAATTTAAAAATTTAAATACTAAATTTTAAAACTTTAAATATTAAACCTTTAAATTTTAAAATTTAAATATTTAAATACTAAATTTTAAAAATTTAATTATTAAAATTTTAAATTTTAAAATTTAAAAATTTAAATTTTAAAATTTAAATTTTAAAATTTAAATACTAAATTTTAAAAATTTAATTATTAAAATTTAAATTTTAAAGTTTAAAAATTTAAATACTAAATTTTAAAACTTTAAATATTAAATCTTTAAATTTTAAAATTTAAATATTTAAATACTAAATTTTAAAAATTTAATTATTAAATTTTTAAATTTTAAAATTTAATTATTAAAATTTTAAATTTTAAAATTTAACAATTTAAATACTAAATTTTAAAAATTTAATTATTAATACTTTAAATTTTAAAATTTAAAAACTTAAACACTAAATTTTAAAAATTTAATTATTAAAACTTTAAATTTTAAAATTTAAAAATTTAAATACTAAATTTTAAAAATTTAATTATTAAAACTTCAAATATTAAAGTTTAAAATTTTAAATACTAAATTTTAAAACTTTAATTATTAAAATTTAAATTTTAAAGTTTAAAAATTTAAATACTAAATTTTAAAACTTTAAATATTAAATCTTTAAATTTTAAAATTTAAAAATTTAAATACTAAATTTTAAAAATTTAATTATTAAAATTTTAAATTTTAAAATTTAAAAATTTAAATTTTAAAATTTAAATTTTAAAATTTAAATACTAAATTTTAAAAATTTAATTATTAAAACTTCAAACTTCAAAATTTAAAAATTTAAATACTAAATTTTAAAAATTTAATTATTAAAACTTTAAATTTTAAAATTTAAAAACTTAAATACTAAATTTTAAAATTTTAATTATTAAAACTTTAAATTTTAAAAATTTAAATACTAAATTTTAAAAATTTAATTATTAAAACTTTAAATTTTAAAATTTAAAAATTTAAATACTAAATTTTAAAAATTTAATTATTAAAGCTTTGAATTTTAAAATTTAAAAATTTAAATACTAAATTTTAAAAATTTAATTATTAAAATTTTAAATTTTAAAATTTATAAATTTAAATACTAAATTTTAAAAATTTAATTATTAAAACTTTAAATTTTAAAGTTTAAAATTTTAAATACTAAATTTTAAAACTTTAATTATTAAAATTTAAATTTTAAAATTTAAAAATTTAAATATTAAATTTTAAAAATTTAATTATTAAAATTTTAAACTTTAAAATTTAAAAATTTAAATTTTAAAATTTAAATACTACATTTTAAAAATTTAATTATTAAAACTTTAAATTTTAAAATTTAAAAATTTAAATACTTAATTTTAAAACTTTAAATATTAAATCTTTAAATTTTAAAATTTAAATATTTAAATACTAAATTTTAAAAATTTAATTATTAAAATTTTAAATTTTAAAATTTAAAAATTTAAATACTAAATTTTAAAAATTTCATTATTAAAACTTTAAATTTTAAAATTTAAAAATTTAAATACTAAATTTTAAAAATTTAATTATTAAAATTTTAAATTTTAAAATTTAAAAATTTAAATTTTAAAATTTAAATACTAAATTTTAAAATTTTAATTATTATAACTTTAAATTTTAAAATTTAAAAATTTAAATACTAAATTTTAAAAATTTCATTATTAAAACTTTAAATTTTAAAATTTAAAAATTTAAATACTAAATTTTAAAAATTTAATTATTAAAATTTTAAACTTTAAAATTTAAAAATTTAAATTTTAAAATTTAAATACTACATTTTAAAAATTTAATTATTAAAACTTTAAATTTTAAAATTTAAAAATTTAAATACTAAATATTAAAACTTTAAATATTAAATCTTTAAATTTTAAAATTTAAATATTTAAATACTAAATTTTAAATATTTAATTATTAAAATTTTAAATTTTAAAATTTAAAAATTTAAATACTAAATTTTAAAAATTTCATTATTAAAACTTTAAATTTTAAAATTTAAAAATTTAAATACTAAATTTTAAAAATTTAATTATTAAAATTATAAATTTTAAAATTTAAAAATTTAATTATTAAAATTTTAAATTTTAAAATTTAAAAAAAATTAAAAGTTTTAATAATTAAAATTTTAAAATTTAGTATTTAAGTTTTTAAATTTTAAAATTTAAAGTTTTAATAATTAAATTTTTAAAATTTAGTATTTAAATTTTTAAATTTTAAAGTTTGAAGTTTTAATAATTAAATTTTTAAAATTTAGTATTTAAATTTTAAAATTTAAATTTTAAAATTTAAATTTTTAAATTTTAAAATTTAAAATTTTAATAATTAAATTTTTAAAATTTAGTATTTAAATATTTAAATTTTAAAATTTAAAGATTTAATATTTAAAGTTTTAAAATTTAGTATTTAAATTTTTAAATTTTAAAATTTAAATTTTAATAATTAAAGTTTTAAAATTTATTATTTAAACTTTTAAATTTTAAAATTTAAAGTTTTAATAATTAAATTTTTAAAATTTTTATTTAAATTTTTAAATTTTAAAATTTAAAGTTTTAATAATTAAATTTTTAAAATTTAGTGTTTAAATTTTTAAATTTTAAAATTTAAAGTTTTAATAATTAAATTTTTAAAATTTAGTATTTAAATTTTTAAATTTAAAGTTTTAATAATTAAATTTTTAAAATTTAGTGTTTAAATTTTTAAATTTTAAAATTTAAAGTTTTAATAATTAAATTTTTAAAATTTAGTATTTAAATTTTTAAATTTAAAGTTTTAATAATTAAATTTTTAAAATTTAGTATTTAAATTTTTAAATTTTAAAATTTAAAGTTTTAATAATTAAATTTTTAAAATTTAGTATTTAAGACTTTAAATTTTAAAATTTAAAGTTTTAAAAATTAAATTTTTAAAATTTAGTATTTAAATTTTTAAATTTTAAAGTTTAAAGTTTTAATAATTAAATTTTTAAAATTTAGTATTTAAATTTTTAAAATTTAGTATTTAATTTTTAAATTTTAAAATTTAAAGTTTTAATAATTAAATTTTTAAAATTCGTTTTTAAATTTTTAAATTTTAAAATTTATTGTTTTAATAATTAAATTTTTAAAATTTAGTATTTAAATTTTTAAATTTTAAAATTTAAATTTTAATAATTAAATTTTTAAAATTTAGTATTTAAATTTTTAAATTTAAAAATTTAAAGTTTTAATAATTAAATTTTTAAAATTTAGTATTTAAATTTTTAAATTTTAAAATTTAAAGTTTTAATAATTAAATTTTTAAAATTTACTATTTAAATTTTTAAATTTTAAAATTTAAATTTTTAAATTTAAATTTCTAAATTTAAATTTTTAAATTTTAAAATTTAAAGTTTTAATAATTAAATTTTTAAAATTTAGTATTTAAATTTTTAAATTTAAATTTCTAAATTTATAAATTTTAAAATTTAAATTTTTAAATTTTAAAATTTAAATTTTTAAATTTAAATTTCTAAATTTAAATTTTTAAATTTTAAAATTTAAAATTTTAATAATTAAATTTTTAAAATTTAGTATTTAAATTTTTAAATTTTCAAATTTAAAGTTTTAATAATTAAATTTTTAAAATTTAGTATTTAAATTTTCAAATTTTAAAATTTAAAATTTTAATAATTAAATTTTTAAAATTTAGTATTTAAATTTTTAAATTTTAAAATTTGAAGTTTTAATAATTAAATTTTTAAAATTTAGTATTTAAATTTTTAAATTTTCAAATTTAAAGTTTTAATAATTAAATTTTTAAAATTTAGTATTTAAATTTTCAAATTTTAAAATTTAAAATTTTAATATTTAAATTTTTAAAATTTAGTATTTAAATTTTTAAATTTTAAAATTTAAATTTTTAAATTTTAAAATTTAAATTTTTAAGTTTAAATTTTTAAATTTTAAAATTTAAAATTTTAATAATTAAATTTTTAAAATTTAGTGTTTAAGTTTTTAAATTTTAAAATTTAAAGTATTAATAATTAAATTTTTAAAATTTAGTATTTAAATTTTTAAATTTTAAAATTTAAATTTTTAAATTTTAAAATTTAAAATTTTAATAATTAAATTTTTAAAATTTAGTATTTAAATTTTTAAATTATAAAATTTAAAGTTATAGTAATTAAATTTTTAAAATTTTGTATTTAAATTTTTAAATTTTAAAGTTTAAAGTTCTAATAATTAAATTTTTAAAATTTAGTATTTAAATTTTAAAATTTAAATTTTTAAATTTAAAATTTTAATAATTAAATTATTAAAATTTAGTATTTAAATTTTTAAATTTTAAAATTTAAGGTTATAATAATTAAAATTTTAAAATTTAGTATTTAAATTTTAAAATTTAAATTTTTAAATTTTTAAATTTAAAATTTTAATAATGAAATTTTTAAAATTTAGTATTTAAATTTTAAAATTTTAAAATTTAAAATTTTAATAATTAAATTTTTAAAATTTAGTATTTAAATATTTAAATTTTAAAATTTAAAGATTTAATATTTAAAGTTTTAAAATTTAGTATTTAAATTTTTATATTTTAAAATTTAAAGTTTTAATAATTAAATTTTTAAAATTTAGTATTTAAATTTTTAAATTTTAAAATTTAAATTTTTAAATTTAAATTTCTAAATTTAAATTTTTAAATTTTAAAATTTAAAAGTTTAATAATTAAATTTTTAAAATTTAGTATTTAAATTTTTAAATTTTCAAATTTTAAGTTTTAATAATTAAATTTTTAAAATTTAGTATTTAAATTTTTAAATTTTAAAATTTAAAATTTTATTAAATAAATTTTTAAAATTTAGTATTTAAATTTTTAAATTTTAAAATTTAAAGTTTTAATAATTAAATTTTTAAAATTTAGTATTTAAATTTTTAAATTTTAAAATTTAAAGTTTTAATAATGAAATTTTTAAAATTTAGTATTTAAATTTTTAAATTTTAAAATTTAAAATTTTAATAATTAAATTTTTAAAATTTAGTATTTAAATTTTTAAATTTATAAAATTTAAATTTTAAAAATTAAAGTTTTAAAATTTAGTATTTAAAATTTTAAACTTTAAAATTTAAAGTTTTAATAATTAAATTTTTAAAATTTATTATTTAAATTTTTAAATTTTAAAATTTAAAGTTTTAATGATTAAATTTTTAAAATTTGTATTTAAATTTTTAAATTTTAAAATTTAAAGTTTTAATAATTAAATATTTATAATTTAGTATTTAAATTTTTATATTTTAAAATTTAAAGATTTAATAATTAAATTTTTAAAATTTAGTATTTAAATTTTTAAATTTTAAAATTTAAAGTTTTTATAATTAAATTTTTAAAATTTGTATTTAAATTTTTAAATTTTAAAATTTAAAGTTTTAATAATTAAATTTTTAAAATTTAGTATTGAAATTTTTAAATTTTAAAATTTAAAGCTTTAATAATTATATTTTTAAAATTTAGTATTTAAATTTTTAAATATTAAAATTTAAAGTTTTAATAATTAAATTTTTAAAATTTAGTATTTAAATTTTTAAAATTTAAAGTTTTAATAATTAAAATTTTAAAATTTAGTATTTAAGTTTTTAAATTTTAAAATTTAAATTTTTAAATTTTAAAATTTAAAATTTCAATAATTAAATTTTTAAAATTTAGTATATAAGTTTTTAAATTTTAAAATTTGAAGTTTTAATAAACAAATTTTTTAAATTTAGTATTTAAATTTTTAAATTTTAAAGTTTGAAGTTTTAATAATTTAATTTTTAAAATTTAGTATTTAAATTTTAAAATTTAAATTTTTAAATTTTAAAATTTAAAATTTTAATCATTAAATTTTTAAAATTTAGTATTTAAATTTTTAAATTTTAAAATTTAAAGTTTTAATAATTAAATTTTTAAAATTTGTATTTAAATTTTTAAATTTTAAAATTTAAAGTTTTAATAATTAAATTTTTAAAATTTAGTATTTTAATTTTTAAATTTTAAAGTTTAAAGTTTTAATAATTAAATTTTTAAAATTTAGTATTTAAATTTTAAAATTTAAATTTTTAAATTTTAAAATTTAAAGTTATAATAATTAAAATTTTAAAATTTAGTATTTAAATTTTTAAATTTTAAAATTTAAAATTTTAATAATTAAATTTTTAAAATTTAGTATTTAAATTTTTAAATTTTAAAATTTAAATTTTTAAATTTTAAAATTTAAAATTTTAATAATTAAATTTTTAAAATTTAGTATTTAAATTTTTAAATTTTAAAGTTTAAAGTTCTAATAATTAAATTTTTAAAATTTAGTATTTAAATTTTTAAATTTAAATTTTTAAATTTTAAAATTTAATATTTTAATAATTAAATATTTAAAATTTAGTATTTAAATTTTTAAATTTTAAAATTTAAATTTTTAAATTTTAAAATTTAAAATTTTAATAATTAAATTTTTAAAATTTAGTATTTAAATTTTTAAATTTTAAAGTTTAAAGTTCTAATAATTAAATTTTTAAAATTTAGTATTTAAATTTTTAAATTTAAATTTTTAAATTTTAAAATTTAATATTTTAATAATTTAATATTTAAAATTTAGTATTTAAATTTTTAAATTTTAAAATTTAAAGTTTTTATAATTAAATTTTTAAAATTTGTATTTAAATTTTTAAATTTTAAAATTTAAAGTTTTAATAATTAAATTTTTAAAATTTAGTATTGAAATTTTTAAATTTTAAAATTTAAAGCTTTAATAATTAAATTTTTAAAATTTAGTATTTAAATTTTTAAATATTAAAATTTAAAGTTTTAATAATTAAATTTTTAAAATTTAGTATTTAAATTTTTAAAATTTAAAGTTTTAATAATTAAAATTTTAAAATTTAGTATTTAAGTTTTTAAATTTTAAAATTTAAATTTTTAAATTTTAAAATTTAAAATTTCAATAATTAAATTTTTAAAATTTAGTATATAAATTTTTAAATTTTAAAATTTGAAGTTTTAATAAACAAATTTTTAAAATTTAGTATTTAAATTTTTAAATTTTAAAGTTTGAAGTTTTAATAATTTAATTTTTAAAATTTAGTATTTAAATTTTAAAATTTAAATTTTTAAATTTTAAAATTTAAAATTTTAATCATTAAATTTTTAAAATTTAGTATTTAAATTTTTAAATTTTAAAATTTAAAGTTTTAATAATTAAATTTTTAAAATTTGTATTTAAATTTTTAAATTTTAAAATTTAAAGTTTTAATAATTAAATTTTTAAAATTTAGTATTTTAATTTTTAAATTTTAAAGTTTAAAGTTTTAATAATTAAATTTTTAAAATTTAGTATTTAAATTTTTAAATTTTAGTATTTAAATTTTTAAATTTTAAAATTTAAAGTTATAATAATTAAATTTTTAAAATTTAGTATTTAAATTTTTAAATTTTAAAATTTTAAAGTTCTAATAATTAAATTTTTAAAATTTAGTATTTAAATTTTAAAATTTAAATTTTTAAATTTTAAAATTTAAAATTTTAATAATTTAATATTTAAAATTTAGTATTTAAATTTTTAAATTTTAAAATTTAAAGTTTTTATAATTAAATTTTTAAAATTTGTATTTAAATTTTTAAAATTTAAAGTTTTAATAATTAAAATTTTAAAATTTAGTATTTAAGTTTTTAAATTTTAAAATTTAAATTTTTAAATTTTAAAATTTAAAATTTCAATAATTAAATTTTTAAAATTTAGTATATAAATTTTTAAATTTTAAAATTTGAAGTTTTAATAAACAAATTTTTAAAATTTAGTATTTAAATTTTTAAATTTTAAAGTTTGAAGTTTTAATAATTTAATTTTTAAAATTTAGTATTTAAATTTTAAAATTTAAATTTTTAAATTTTAAAATTTAAAATTTTAATCATTAAATTTTTAAAATTTAGTATTTAAATTTTTAAATTTTAAAATTTAAAGTTTTAATAATTAAATTTTTAAAATTTGTATTTAAATTTTTAAATTTTAAAATTTAAAGTTTTAATAATTAAATTTTTAAAATTTAGTATTTTAATTTTTAAATTTTAAAGTTTAAAGGTTTAATAATTAAATTTTTAAAATTTAGTATTTAAATTTTTAAATTTTAGTATTTAAATTTTTAAATTTTAAAATTTAAAGTTATAATAATTAAATTTTTAAAATTTAGTATTTAAATTTTTAAATTTTAAAATTTTAAAGTTTTAATAATTAAATTTTTAAAATTTAGTATTTAAATTTTTAAATTTTAAAATTTAAAGTTTTAATAATTAAATTTTTAAAATTTAGTATTTAAATTTTTAAATTTTAAAATTTAAAGTTTTAATAATGAAATTTTTAAAATTTATTATTTAAATTTTTAAATTTTAAAATTTAAAATTTTAATAATTAAATTTAAAATTTTAATAATTAAATTTTTAAAATTTAGTATTTAAATTTTTAAATTTTCAAATTTAAAGTTTTAATAATTAAATTTTTAAAATTTAGTATTTAAATTTTTAAATTTTAAAATTTAAATTTTTAAATTTTAAAATTTAAATTTTTAAATTTTAAAATTTAAAATTTTAATAATTAAATTTTTAAAATTTAGTATTTAAATTTTTAAATTTTAAAATTTAAAGTTATAATAATTAAATTTTTAAAATTTTGTATTTAAATTTTTAAATTTTAAAGTTTAAAGTTCTAATAATTTAATTTATAAAATTTAGTATTTAAATTTTAAAATTTAAATATTTATATTTTAAAATTTAAAATTTTAATAATTAAATTATTAAAATTTAGTATTTAAATTTTTAAATTTTAAAATTTAAAGTTATAATAATTAAAATTTTAAAATTTAGTATTTAAATTTTTAAATTTTAAAATTTAAAATTTTAATAATTAAATTTTTAAAATTTAGTATTTAAATTTTTAAATTTTAAAATTTAAATTTTTAAATTTTAAAATTTAAAATTTTAATAATTAAATTTTTAAAATTTAGTATTTAAATTTTTAAATTTTAAAATTTAAAGTTCTAATAATTAAATTTTTAAAATTTAGTATTTAAATTTTTAAATTTAAATTTTTAAATTTTAAAATTTAAAATTTTAATAATTAAATATTTAAAATTTAGTATTTAAATTTTTAAATTTTAAAATTTAAATTTTTAAATTTTAAAATTTAAAATTTTAATAATTAAATTTTTAAAATTTAGTATTTAAATTTTTAAATTTTAAAATTTAAAGTTATAATAATTAAAATTTTAAAATTTATTATTTAAATTTTTAAATTTTAAAATTTAAAGTTTTAATGATTAAATTTTTAAAATTTGTATTTAAATTTTTAAATTTTAAAATTTAAAGTTTTAATAATTAAATATTTATAATTTAGTATTTAAATTTTTATATTTTAAAATTTAAAGATTTAATAATTAAATTTTTAAAATTTAGTATTTAAATTTTTAAATTTTAAAATTTAAAGTTTTTATAATTAAATTTTTAAAATTTGTATTTAAATTTTTAAATTTTAAAATTTAAAGTTTTAATAATTAAATTTTTAAAATTTAGTATTGAAATTTTTAAATTTTAAAATTTAAAGCTTTAATAATTATATTTTTAAAATTTAGTATTTAAATTTTTCAATATTAAAATTTAAAGTTTTAATATTTAAATTTTTAAAATTTAGTATTTAAATTTTAAAATTTAAATTTTTAAATTTTAAAATTTAAAATTTTAATAATTAAATTTCTAAAATTTAGTATTTAAATTTTTAAATTTTAAAATTTAGAGTTATAATAATTAAATTTTTAAAATTTAGTATTTAAATTTTTAAATTTTATAATTTAAAGTTTTAATAATTAAATTTTTAAAATTTAGTATTTAAATTTTCAAATTTTAAAATTTAAAGTTTTAATAATTAAATTTTTAAAATATAGTATTTAAATATTTAAATTTTAAAATTTAAAGATTTAATATTTAAAGTTTTAAAATTTAGTATTTAAATTTTTAAATTTTAAAATTTAAATTTTAACAATTAAAGTTTTAAAATTTAGTATTAAAAATTTTAAACTTTAAAATTTAAAGTTTTAATAATTAAATTTTTAAAATATAGTATTTAAATTTTTAAATTTTAAAATTTAAAGTTTTAATAATTTAATTTTTAAAGTGTTTATTTAAATTTTTAAATTTTAAAATTCAAAGTTTTAATAATTATATTTTTAAAATTTAGTATTTAAATTTTTAAATTTTACAATTTAAAGTTTTAATAATTAAATTTTTAAAATTTAGTATTTAAATTTTTAAATTTTAAAATTTAGAGTTATAATAATTAAATTTTTAAAATTTAGTATTTAAAATTTTAAACTTTAAAATTTAAAGTTTTAATAATTAAATTTTTAAAATTTAGTATTTAAATTTTTAAATTTTAAAATTTAAAGTTTTAATAATTAAATTTTTAAAATTTGTATTTAAATTTTTAAATTTTAAAATTTAAAGTTTTAATAATTAAATTTTTAAAATTTGGTATTTAAATTTTTAAATTTTAATATTTAAAATTTTAATAATTAAATTTTTAAAATTTAGTATTTAAATTTTTAAATTTTAAAATTTAAAGTTTTAATAGTTTAATTTTTAAAATTTGTATTTAAATTTTTAAATTTTAAAATTTAAAGTTTTAATAATTAAATTTTTAAAATTTAGTATTTAAATTTTCAAATTTTAAAATTTAAAGTTTTAATAATTAAATTTTTAAAATTTGGTATTTAAATTTTTAAATTTTAAAATTTAAAGTTTTAATAATTAAATTTTTAAAATTTAGTATTTAAATTTTAAAAATTTAAAGTTTTAATAATTAAATTTTTAAAATTTATTATTTAAATTTTTAAATTTAAAAGTTTAAAATTTTAATAACTAAATTTTTAAAATTTAGTATTTAAATTTTTAAATTTTAAAGTTTGAAGTTTTAATAATTAAATTTTTAAAATTTAGTATCTAAATTTTAAAATTTAAATTTTTAAATTTTAAAATTTAAAATTTTAATAATTAAATTTTTAAAATTTAGTATTTAAATTTTTAAATTTTAAAATTTAAAGTTATAATAATTAAATTTTTAAAATTTAGTATTTAAATATTTAAATTATAAAATTTAAAGTTTTAATAATTAAATTTTTAAAATTTATTATTTAAATTTTTAAATTTTAAAATTTAAAGTTTTAATAATTAAATTTTTAAAATTTGTATTTAAATTTTTAAATTTTAAAATTTAAAGTTTTAATAATTAAATTTTTAAAATTTATTATTTAAATTTTTAAATTTTAAAATTTAAAGTTTTAATAATTAAATTTTTAAAATATAGTATTTAAATTTTTAAATTTTAAAATTTAAAGTTTTAATAATTAAATTTTCAAAATTTAGTATTTAAATTTTTAAATTTTAAAGTTAGAAGTTTTAATAATTAAATTTTTAAAATTTAGTATTTAAATTTTTAAATTTTAAAATTTAAATTTTAATAATTAAAGTTTTAAAGTTTAGTATTTAAAATTTTAAACTTTAAAATTTAAAGTTTTAATAATTAAATTTTTAAAATTTAGTATTTAAATTTTTAAATTTTAAAATTTAAAGTTTTAATAATTAAATTTTTAAAATTTAGTATTTAAATTTTTAAATTTTAAAATTTAAAATTTTAATAATTAAATTTTTAAAATTTAGTATTTAAATTTTTAAATTTTAAAATTTAAAGTTTTAATAATTAAATTTTTAAAATTTGTATTTAAATTTTTAAATTTTAAAATTTAAAGTTTTAATAATTAAATTTTTAAAATTTAGTATTTAAATTTTCAAATTTTAAAATTTAAAGTTTTAATAATTAAATTTTTAAAATTTGGTATTTAAATTTTTAAATTTTAAAATTTAAAGTTTTAATAATTAAATTTTTAAAATTTAGTATTTAAATTTTAAAAATTTAAAGTTTTAATAATTAAATTTTTAAAATTTAGGATTTAAGTTTTTAAATTTTAAAATTTAAAGTTTTAATAATTAAATTTTTAAAATTTAGTATTTAAATGTTTAAATTTTAAAGTTTGAAGTTTTAATAATTAAATTTTTAAAATTTAGTATTTAAATTTTAAAATTTAAATATTTAAATTTTAAAATTTAAAATTTTAATAACTAAATTTTTAAAATTTAGTATTTAAATTTTTAAATTTTAAAATTTAAAATTTTAATAATTAAATTTTTAAAATTTAGTATTTAAATTTTTAAATTTTAAAATTTAAACTTTTAAATTTTAAAATTTAAAATTTCAATAATTAAATTTTTAAAATTTGGTATTTAAGTATTTAAATTTTAAAATTTAAAATTTTAATAATTAAATTTTTAAAATTTAGTATTTAGGTTTTTAAATTTTAAAGTTTGAAGTTTTAATAATTAAATTTTTAAAATTTAGTATTTAAATTTTCAAATTTTAAAATTTAAAGTTTTAATAATTAAATTTTTAAAATTTAGTATTTAAATTTTTAAATTTTAAAGTTTGAAGTTTTAATAATTAAATTTTTAAAATTTAGTATTTAAATTTTCAAATTTTAAAATTTAAAGTTTTAATAATTAAATTTTTAAAATTTAGTATTTAAATTTTTAAATTTTAAAGTTTGAAGTTTTAATAATTAAATTTTTAAAATTTAGTATCTAAATTTTAAAATTTAAATTTTTTAAATTTTAAAATTTAAAATTTTAATAATTAAATTTTTAAAATTTAGTATTTAAATTTTTAAATTTTAAAATTTAAAGTTATAATAATTAAATTTTTAAAATTTAGTATTTAAATTTTTAAATTTTAAAATTTAAAGTTTTAATAATTAAATTTTTAAAATTTATTATTTAAATTTTTAAATTTTAAAATTTAAAGTTTTAATAATTAAATTTTTAAAATTTGTATTTAAATTTTTAAATTTTAAAATTTAAAGTTTTAATAATTAAATTTTTAAAATTTATTATTTAAATTTTTAAATTTTAAAATTTAAAGTTTTAATAATTAAATTTTTAAAATTTAGTATTTAAATTTTTAAATTTTAAAATTTAAAGTTTTAATAATTAAATTTTTAAAATTTAGTATTTAAATTTTTAAATTTTAAAGTTAGAAGTTTTAATAATTAAATTTTTAAAATTTAGTATTTAAATTTTTAAATTTTAAAATTTAAAGTTATAATAATTAAATTTTTAAAATTTGTATTTAAATTTTTAAATTTTAAAATTTAAAGTTTTAATAATTAAATTTTTAAAATTTATTATTTAAATTTTTAAATTTAAAAGTTTAAAATTTTAATAACTAAATTTTTAAAATTTAGTATTTAAATTTTTAAATTTTAAAGTTTGAAGTTTTAATAATTAAATTTTTAAAATTTAGTATCTAAATTTTAAAATTTAAATTTTTAAATTTTAAAATTTAAAATTTTAATAATTAAATTTTTAAAATTTAGTATTTAAATTTTTAAATTTTAAAATTTAAAGTTATAATAATTAAATTTTTAAAATTTAGTATTTAAATATTTAAATTATAAAATTTAAAGTTTTAATAATTAAATTTTTAAAATTTATTATTTAAATTTTTAAATTTTAAAATTTAAAGTTTTAATAATTAAATTTTTAAAATTTGTATTTAAATTTTTAAATTTTAAAATTTAAAGTTTTAATAATTAAATTTTTAAAATTTATTATTTAAATTTTTAAATTTTAAAATTTAAAGTTTTAATAATTAAATTTTTAAAATATAGTATTTAAATTTTTAAATTTTAAAATTTAAAGTTTTAATAATTAAATTTTCAAAATTTAGTATTTAAATTTTTAAATTTTAAAGTTAGAAGTTTTAATAATTAAATTTTTAAAATTTAGTATTTAAATTTTTAAATTTTAAAATTTAAATTTTAATAATTAAAGTTTTAAAGTTTAGTATTTAAAATTTTAAACTTTAAAATTTAAAGTTTTAATAATTAAATTTTTAAAATTTAGTATTTAAATTTTTAAATTTTAAAATTTAAAGTTTTAATAATTAAATTTTTAAAATTTAGTATTTAAATTTTTAAATTTTAAAATTTAAAATTTTAATAATTAAATTTTTAAAATTTAGTATTTAAATTTTTAAATTTTAAAATTTAAAGTTTTAATAATTAAATTTTTAAAATTTGTATTTAAATTTTTAAATTTTAAAATTTAAAGTTTTAATAATTAAATTTTTAAAATTTAGTATTTAAATTTTCAAATTTTAAAATTTAAAGTTTTAATAATTAAATTTTTAAAATTTGGTATTTAAATTTTTAAATTTTAAAATTTAAAGTTTTAATAATTAAATTTTTAAAATTTAGTATTTAAATTTTAAAAATTTAAAGTTTTAATAATTAAATTTTTAAAATTTAGGATTTAAGTTTTTAAATTTTAAAATTTAAAGTTTTAATAATTAAATTTTTAAAATTTAGTATTTAAATGTTTAAATTTTAAAGTTTGAAGTTTTAATAATTAAATTTTTAAAATTTAGTATTTAAATTTTAAAATTTAAATATTTAAATTTTAAAATTTAAAATTTTAATAACTAAATTTTTAAAATTTAGTATTTAAATTTTTAAATTTTAAAATTTAAAATTTTAATAATTAAATTTTTAAAATTTAGTATTTAAATTTTTAAATTTTAAAATTTAAACTTTTAAATTTTAAAATTTAAAATTTCAATAATTAAATTTTTAAAATTTGGTATTTAAGTATTTAAATTTTAAAATTTAAAATTTTAATAATTAAATTTTTAAAATTTAGTATTTAGGTTTTTAAATTTTAAAGTTTGAAGTTTTAATAATTAAATTTTTAAAATTTAGTATTTAAATTTTCAAATTTTAAAATTTAAAGTTTTAATAATTAAATTTTTAAAATTTAGTATTTAAATTTTTAAATTTTAAAGTTTGAAGTTTTAATAATTAAATTTTTAAAATTTAGTATTTAAATTTTCAAATTTTAAAATTTAAAGTTTTAATAATTAAATTTTTAAAATTTAGTATTTAAATTTTTAAATTTTAAAGTTTGAAGTTTTAATAATTAAATTTTTAAAATTTAGTATCTAAATTTTAAAATTTAAATTTTTTAAATTTTAAAATTTAAAATTTTAATAATTAAATTTTTAAAATTTAGTATTTAAATTTTTAAATTTTAAAATTTAAAGTTATAATAATTAAATTTTTAAAATTTAGTATTTAAATTTTTAAATTTTAAAATTTAAAGTTTTAATAATTAAATTTTTAAAATTTATTATTTAAATTTTTAAATTTTAAAATTTAAAGTTTTAATAATTAAATTTTTAAAATTTGTATTTAAATTTTTAAATTTTAAAATTTAAAGTTTTAATAATTAAATTTTTAAAATTTATTATTTAAATTTTTAAATTTTAAAATTTAAAGTTTTAATAATTAAATTTTTAAAATTTAGTATTTAAATTTTTAAATTTTAAAATTTAAAGTTTTAATAATTAAATTTTTAAAATTTAGTATTTAAATTTTTAAATTTTAAAGTTAGAAGTTTTAATAATTAAATTTTTAAAATTTAGTATTTAAATTTTTAAATTTTAAAATTTAAAGTTATAATAATTAAATTTTTAAAATTTGTATTTAAATTTTTAAATTTTAAAATTTAAAGTTTTAATAATTAAATTTTTAAAATTTATTATTTAAATTTTTAAATTTTAAAATTTAAAGTTTTAATAATTAAATTTTTAAAATTTAGTATTTAAATTTTTAAATTTTAAAATTTAAAGTTTTAATAATTAAATTTTTAAAATTTAGTATTTAAATTTTTAAACTTTAAAGTTAGAAGTTTTAATAATTAAATTTTTAAAATTTAGTATTTAAATTTTCAAATTTTAAAATTTAAAGTTTTAATAATTAAATTTTTAAAATTTAGTATTTAAATTTTTAAATTTTAAAGTTTGAAGTTTTAATAATTAAATTTTTAAAATTTAGTATCTAAATTTTAAAATTTAAATTTTTAAATTTTAAAATTTAAAATTTTAATAATTAAATTTTTAAAATTTAGTATTTAAATTTTTAAATTTTAAAATTTAAAGTTTTAATAATTAAATTTTTAAAATTTGTATTTAAATTTTTAAATTTTAAAATTTAAAGTTTTAATAATTAAATTTTTAAAATTTAGTATTTAAATTTTTAAATTTTAAAATTTAAAGTTTTAATAATTAAATTTTTAAAATTTGTATTTAAATTTTTAAATTTTAAAGCTTAAAGTTTTAATATTTAAATTTTTAAAATTTAGTATTTAAATTTTTAAATTTTAAAATTTAAAATTTTAATAATTAAATTTTTAAAATTTAGTATTTAAATTTTTAAATTTTAAAATTTAGAGTTATAATAATTAAATTTTTAAAATTTAGTATTTAAATTTTTAAATTTTATAATTTAAAGTTTTAATAATTAAATTTTTAAAATTTAGTATTTAAATTTTCAAATTTTAAAATTTAAAGTTTTAATAATTAAATTTTTAAAATATAGTATTTAAATATTTAAATTTTAAAATTTAAAGATTTAATATTTAAAGTTTTAAAATTTAGTATTTAATTTTTAAATTTTAAAATTTAAATTTTAACAATTAAAGTTTTAAAATTTAGTATTAAAAATTTTAAACTTTAAAATTTAAAGTGTTAATAATTAAATTTTTAAAATTTAGTATTTAAATTTTTAAATTTTAAAATTTAAAGTTTTAATAATTTAATTTTTAAAGTGTGTATTTAAATTTTTAAATTTTAAAATTTAAAGTTTTAATAATTAAATTTTTAAAATTTAGTATTTAAATTTTTAAATTTTACAATTTAAAGTTTTAATAATTAAATTTTTAAAATTTAGTATTTAAATTTTTAAATTTTAAAATTTAAAGTTTTAATAATTAAATTTTTAAAATTTGTATTTAAATTTTTAAATTTTAAAATTTAAAGTTTTAATAATTAAATTTTTAAAATTTAGTATTTAAATTTTTAAATTTTAAAGTTTGAAGTTTTAATAATTAAATTTTTAAAATTTAGTATTTAAATTTTCAAATTTTAAAATTTAAAGTTTTAATAATTAAATTTTTAAATTTAGTATTTAAATTTTTAAATTTTAAAGTTTGAAGTTTTAATAATTAAATTTTTAAAATTTAGTATCTAAATTTTAAAATTTAAATTTTTAAATTTTAAAATTTAAAATTTTAATAATTAAATTTTTAAAATTTAGTATTTAAATTTTTAAATTTTAAAATTTAAAGTTATAATAATTAAATTTTTAAAATTTAGTATTTAAATTTTTAAATTTTAAAATTTAAAGTTTTAATAATTAAATTTTTAAAATTTATTATTTAAATTTTTAAATTTTAAAATTTAAAGTTTTAATAATTAAATTTTTAAAATTTGTATTTAAATTTTTAAATTTTAAAATTTAAAGTTTTAATAATTAAATTTTTAAAATTTATTATTTAAATTTTTAAATTTTAAAATTTAAAGTTTTAATAATTAAATTTTTAAAATTTAGTATTTAAATTTTTAAATTTTAAAATTTAAGGTTTTAATAATTAAATTTTTAAAATTTAGTATTTAAATTTTTAAATTTTAAAGTTAGAAGTTTTAATAATTAAATTTTTAAAATTTAGTATTTAAATTTTTAAATTTTAAAATTTAAAGTTATAATAATTAAATTTTTAAAATTTGTATTTAAATTTTTAAATTTTAAAATTTAAAGTTTTAATAATTAAATTTTTAAAATTTATTATTTAAATTTTTAAATTTTAAAATTTAAAGTTTTAATAATTAAATTTTTAAAATTTAGTATTTAAATTTTTAAATTTTAAAATTTAAAGTTTTAATAATTAAATTTTTAAAATTTAGTATTTAAATTTTTAAACTTTAAAGTTAGAAGTTTTAATAATTAAATTTTTAAAATTTAGTATTTAAATTTTCAAATTTTAAAATTTAAAGTTTTAATAATTAAATTTTTAAAATTTAGTATTTAAATTTTTAAATTTTAAAGTTTGAAGTTTTAATAATTAAATTTTTAAAATTTAGTATCTAAATTTTAAAATTTAAATTTTTAAATTTTAAAATTTAAAATTTTAATAATTAAATTTTTAAAATTTAGTATTTAAATTTTTAAATTTTAAAATTTAGTTTTAATAATTAAATTTTTAAAATTTGTATTTAAATTTTTAAATTTTAAAATTTAAAGTTTTAATAATTAAATTTTTAAAATTTAGTATTTAAATTTTTAAATTTTAAAATTTAAAGTTTTAATAATTAAATTTTTAAAATTTGTATTTAAATTTTTAAATTTTAAAGCTTAAAGTTTTAATATTTAAATTCTTAAAATTTAGTATTTAAATTTTAAAATTTAAATTTTTAAATTTTAAAATTTAAAATTTTAATAATTAAATTTTTAAAATTTAGTATTTAAATTTTTAAATTTTAAAATTTAGAGTTATAATAATTAAATTTTTAAAATTTAGTATTTAAATTTTTAAATTTTATAATTTAAAGTTTTAATAATTAAATTTTTAAAATTTAGTATTTAAATTTTCAAATTTTAAAATTTAAAGTTTTAATAATTAAATTTTTAAAATATAGTATTTAAATATTTAAATTTTAAAATTTAAAGATTTAATATTTAAAGTTTTAAAATTTAGTATTTAAATTTTTAAATTTTAAAATTTAAAGTTTTAATAATTAAATTTTTAAAATTTATTATTTAAATTTTTAAATTTTAAAATTTAAAGTTTTAATAATTAAATTTTTAAAATTTAGTATTTAAATTTTTAAATTTTAAAATTTAAAGTTTTAATAATTAAATTTTTAAAATTTAGTATTTAAATTTTTAAATTTTAAAGTTAGAAGTTTTAATAATTAAATTTTTAAAATTTAGTATTTAAATTTTTAAATTTTAAAATTTAAAGTTATAATAATTAAATTTTTAAAATTTAGTATTTAAATTTTTAAATTTTAAAATTTAAAGTTTAAATAATTAAATTTTTAAAATTTGTATTTAAATTTTTAAATTTTAAAATTTAAAGTTTTAATAATTAAATTTTTAAAATTTAGTATTTAAATTTTTAAATTTTAAAATTTAAAGTTTTAATAATTAAATTTTTAAAATTTGTATTTAAATTTTTAAATTTTAAAGCTTAAAGTTTTAATATTTAAATTTTTAAAATTTAGTATTTAAATTTTAAAATTTAAATTTTTAAATTTTAAAATTTAAAATTTTAATAATTAAATTTTTAAAATTTAGTATTTAAATTTTTAAATTTTAAAATTTAGAGTTATAATAATTAAATTTTTAAAATTTAGTATTTAAATTTTTAAATTTTATAATTTAAAGTTTTAATAATTAAATTTTTAAAATTTAGTATTTAAATTTTCAAATTTTAAAATTTAAAGTTTTAATAATTAAATTTTTAAAATATAGTATTTAAATATTTAAATTTTAAAATTTAAAGATTTAATATTTAAAGTTTTAAAATTTAGTATTTAAATTTTTAAATTTTAAAATTTAAATTTTAACAATTAAAGTTTTAAAATTTAGTATTAAAAATTTTAAACTTTAAAATTTAAAGTGTTAATAATTAAATTTTTAAAATTTAGTATTTAAATTTTTAAATTTTAAAATTTAAAGTTTTAATAATTTAATTTTTAAAGTGTGTATTTAAATTTTTAAATTTTAAAATTTAAAGTTTTAATAATTAAATTTTTAAAATTTAGTATTTAAATTTTTAAATTTTACAATTTAAAGTTTTAATAATTAAATTTTTAAAATTTAGTATTTAAATTTTTAAATTTTAAAATTTAAAGTTTTAATAATTAAATTTTTAAAATTTGTATTTAAATTTTTAAATTTTAAAATTTAAAGTTTTAATAATTAAATTTTTAAAATTTAGTATTTAAATTTTTAAATTTTAAAATTTAAAGTTTTAATAATTAAATTTTTAAAATTTAGTATTTAAATTTTTAAATTTTAAAATTTAAAGTTATAATAATTAAATTTTTAAAATTTAGTATTTAAATTTTTAAATTTTAAAATTTAAAGTTTTAATAATTAAATTTTTAAAATTTGTATTTAAATTTTTAAATTTTAAAATTTAAAGTTTTAATAATTAAATTTTTAAAATTTATTATTTAAATTTTTAAATTTTAAAATTTAAAGTTTTAATAACTAAATTTTTAAAATTTAGTATTTAAATTTTTAAATTTTAAAATTTAAAGTTTTAATAATTAAATTTTTAAAATTTAGTATTTAAATTTTTAAATTTTAAAGTTAGAAGTTTTAATAATTAAATTTTTAAAATTTAGTATTTAAATTTTTAAACTTTAAAGTTAGAAGTTTTAATAATTAAATTTTTAAAATTTAGTATTTAAATTTTCAAATTTTAAAATTTAAAGTTTTAATAATTAAATTTTTAAAATTTAGTATTTAAATTTTTAAATTTTAAAGTTTGAAGTTTTAATAATTAAATTTTTAAAATTTAGTATCTAAATTTTAAAATTTAAATTTTTAAATTTTAAAATTTAAAATTTTAATAATTAAATTTTTAAAATTTAGTATTTAAATTTTTAAATTTTAAAATTTAAAGTTTTAATAATTAAATTTTTAAAATTTGTATTTAAATTTTTAAATTTTAAAATTTATAGTTTTAATAATTAAATTTTTAAAATTTAGTATTTAAATTTTTAAATTTTAAAATTTAAAGTTTTAATAATTAAATTTTTAAAATTTGTATTTAAATTTTTAAATTTTAAAATTTAGAGTTATAATAATTAAATTTTTAAAATTTAGTATTTAAATTTTTAAATTTTATAATTTAAAGTTTTAATAATTAAATTTTTAAAATTTAGTATTTAAATTTTCAAATTTTAAAATTTAAAGTTTTAATAATTAAATTTTTAAAATATAGTATTTAAATATTTAAATTTTAAAATTTAAAGATTTAATATTTAAAGTTTTAAAATTTAGTATTTAAATTTTTAAATTTTAAAATTTAAAGTTTTAATAATTAAATTTTTAAAATTTATTATTTAAATTTTTAAATTTTAAAATTTAAAGTTTTAATAATTAAATTTTTAAAATTTAGTATTTAAATTTTTAAATTTTAAAATTTAAAGTTTTAATAATTAAATTTTTAAAATTTAGTATTTAAATTTTTAAATTTTAAAGTTAGAAGTTTTAATAATTAAATTTTTAAAATTTAGTATTTAAATTTTTAAATTTTAAAATTTAAAGTTATAATAATTAAATTTTTAAAATTTAGTATTTAAATTTTTAAATTTTAAAATTTAAAGTTTTAATAATTAAATTTTTAAAATTTGTATTTAAATTTTTAAATTTTAAAATTTAAAGTTTTAATAATTAAATTTTTAAAATTTAGTATTTAAATTTTTAAATTTTAAAATTTAAAGTTTTAATAATTAAATTTTTAAAATTTGTATTTAAATTTTTAAATTTTAAAGCTTAAAGTTTTAATATTTAAATTTTTAAAATTTAGTATTTAAATTTTAAAATTTAAATTTTTAAATTTTAAAATTTAAAATTATAATAATTAAATTTTTAAAATTTAGTATTTAAATTTTTAAATTTTAAAATTTAGAGTTATAATAATTAAATTTTTAAAATTTAGTATTTAAATTTTTAAATTTTATAATTTAAAGTTTTAATAATTAAATTTTTAAAATTTAGTATTTAAATTTTCAAATTTTAAAATTTAAAGTTTTAATAATTAAATTTTTAAAATATAGTATTTAAATATTTAAATTTTAAAATTTAAAGATTTAATATTTAAAGTTTTAAAATTTAGTATTTAAATTTTTAAATTTTAAAATTTAAATTTTAACAATTAAAGTTTTAAAATTTAGTATTAAAAATTTTAAACTTTAAAATTTAAAGTGTTAATAATTAAATTTTTAAAATTTAGTATTTAAATTTTTAAATTTTAAAATTTAAAGTTTTAATAATTTAATTTTTAAAGTGTGTATTTAAATTTTTAAATTTTAAAATTTAAAGTTTTAATAATTAAATTTTTAAAATTTAGTATTTAAATTTTTAAATTTTACAATTTAAAGTTTTAATAATTAAATTTTTAAAATTTAGTATTTAAATTTTTAAATTTTAAAATTTAAAGTTTTAATAATTAAATTTTTAAAATTTGTATTTAAATTTTTAAATTTTAAAATTTAAAGTTTTAATAATTAAATTTTTAAAATTTAGTATTTAAATTTTTAAATTTTAAAATTTAAAGTTTTAATAATTAAATTTTTAAAATTTAGTATTTAAATTTTTAAATTTTAAAGTTAGAAGTTTTAATAATTAAATTTTTAAAATTTAGTATTTAAGTTTTTAAATTTTAAAATTTAAAGTTTTAATAATTAAATTTTTAAAATTTATTATTTAAATTTTTAAATTTTAAAATTTAAAGTTTTAATAATTAAATTTTTAAAATTTGTATTTAAATTTTTAAATTTTAAAATTTAAAGTTTTAATAATTAAATTTTTAAAATTTATTATTTAAATTTTTAAATTTTAAAATTTAAAGTTTTAATAATTAAATTTTTAAAATTTAGTATTTAAATTTTTAAATTTTAAAATTTAAAGTTTTAATAATTAAATTTTTAAAATTTAGTATTTAAATTTTTAAATTTTAAAGTTAGAAGTTTTAATAATTAAATTTTTAAAATTTAGTATTTAAATTTTTAAATTTTAAAATTTAAAGTTATAATAATTAAATTTTTAAAATTTAGTATTTAAATTTTTAAATTTTAAAATTTAAAGTTTTAATAATTAAATTTTTAAAATTTGTATTTAAATTTTTAAATTTTAAAATTTAAAGTTTTAATAATTAAATTTTTAAAATTTATTATTTAAATTTTTAAATTTTAAAATTAAAAGTTTTAATAACTAAATTTTTAAAATTTAGTATTTAAATTTTTAAATTTTAAAATTTAAAGTTTTAATAATTAAATTTTTAAAATTTAGTATTTAAATTTTTAAATTTTAAAGTTAGAAGTTTTAATAATTAAATTTTTAAAATTTAGTATTTAAATTTTTAAACTTTAAAGTTAGAAGTTTTAATAATTAAATTTTTAAAATTTAGTATTTAAATTTTCAAATTTTAAAATTTAAAGTTTTAATAATTAAATTTTTAAAATTTAGTATTTAAATTTTTAAATTTTAAAGTTTGAAGTTTTAATAATTAAATTTTTAAAATTTAGTATCTAAATTTTAAAATTTAAATTTTTAAATTTTAAAATTTAAAATTTTAATAATTAAATTTTTAAAATTTAGTATTTAAATTTTTAAATTTTAAAATTTAAAGTTTTAATAATTAAATTTTTAAAATTTGTATTTAAATTTTTAAATTTTAAAATTTAAAGTTTTAATAATTAAATTTTTAAAATTTAGTATTTAAATTTTTAAATTTTAAAATTTAAAGTTTTAATAATTAAATTTTTAAAATTTGTATTTAAATTTTTAAATTTTAAAGCTTAAAATTTTAATATTTAAATTTTTAAAATTTAGTATTTAAATTTTAAAATTTAAATTTTTAAATTTTAAAATTTAAAATTTTAATAATTAAATTTTTAAAATTTAGTATTTAAATTTTCAAATTTTAAAATTTAAAGTTTTAATAATTAAATTTTTAAAATATAGTATTTAAATATTTAAATTTTAAAATTTAAAGATTTAATATTTAAAGTTTTAAAATTTAGTATTTAAATTTTTAAATTTTAAAATATAAATTTTAACAATTAAAGTTTTAAAATTTAGTATTAAAAATTTTAAACTTTAAAATTTAAAGTGTTAATAATTAAATTTTTAAAATTTAGTATTTAAATTTTTAAATTTTAAAATTTAAAGTTTTAATAATTTAATTTTTAAAGTGTGTATTTAAATTTTTAAATTTTAAAATTTAAAGTTTTAATAATTAAATTTTTAAAATTTAGTATTTAAATTTTTAAATTTTACAATTTAAAGTTTTAATAATTAAATTTTTAAAATTTAGTATTTAAATTTTTAAATTTTAAAATTTAAAGTTTTAATAATTAAATTTTTAAAATTTGTATTTAAATTTTTAAATTTTAAAATTTAAAGTTTTAATAATTAAATTTTTAAAATTTAGTATTTAAATTTTTAAATTTTAAAATTTAAAGTTTTAATAATTAAATTTTTAAAATTTGTATTTAAATTTTTAAATTTTAAAATTTAAAGTTTTAATAATTAAATTTTTAAAATTTGTATTTAAATTTTTAAATTTTAAAATTTAAAGTTTTAATAATTAAATTTTTAAAATTTAGTATTTAAATTTTTAAATTTTAAAATTTAAAGATTTAATAATTAAATTTTTAAAATTTGTATTTATATTTTTAAATTTTAAAATTTAAAGTTTTAATAATTAAATTTTTAAAATTTAGTATTTAAATTTTTAAATTTTAAAATTTAAAATTTTAATAATTAAATTTTTAAAATTTAGTATTTAAATTTTTAAATTTTAAAATTTAAAGTTTTAATAATTAAATTTTTAAAATTTGTATTTAAATTTTTAAATTTTAAAATTTAAAGTTTTAATAATTAAATTTTTAAAATTTGGTATTTAAATTTTTAAATTTTAAAGCTTAAAGTTTTAATATTTAAATTTTTAAAATTTAGTATTTAAATTTTAAAATTTAAATTTTTAAATTTTAAAATTTAAAATTTTAATAATTAAATTTTTAAAATTTAGTATTTAAATTTTTAAATTTTAAAATTTAGAGTTATAATAATTAAATTTTTAAAATTTAGTATTTAAATTTTTAAATTTTATAATTTAAAGTTTTAATAATTAAATTTTTAAAATTTAGTATTTAAATTTTCAAATTTTAAAATTTAAAGTTTTAATAATTAAATTTTTAAAATATAGTATTTAAATATTTAAATTTTAAAATTTAAAGATTTAATATTTAAAGTTTTAAAATTTAGTATTTAAATTTTTAAATTTTAAAATTTAAATTTTAACAATTAAAGTTTTAAAATTTAGTATTAAAAATTTTAAACTTTAAAATTTAAAGTTTTAATAATTAAATTTTTAAAATTTAGTATTTAAATTTTAAATTTTAAAATTTAAAGTTTTAATAATTTAATTTTTAAAGTGTGTATTTAAATTTTTAAATTTTAAAATTTAAAGTTTTAATAATTAAATTTTTAAAATTTAGTATTTAAATTTTTAAATTTTACAATTTAGAGTTTTAATAATTAAATTTTTAAAATTTAGTATTTAAATTTTTAAGTTTTAAAATTTGAAGTTTTAATAATTAAATTTTTAAAATTTAGTACTTAAATTTTTAAATTTTAAAGTTTGAAGTTTTAATAATTAAATTTTTAAAATTTAGTATCTAAATTTTAAAATTTAAATTTTTAAATTTTAAAATTTAAAATTTTAATAATTAAATTTTTAAAATTTAGTATTTAAATTTTTAAATTTTAAAATTTAGAGTTATAATAATTAAATTTTTAAAATTTAGTATTTAAATTTTTAAATTTTAAAATTGAAAGTTTTAATAATTAAATTTTTAAAATTTAGTATTTAAATTTTTAAATTTTAAAATTTAAAGTTTTTATAATAAAATTTTTAAAATTTAGTATTTAAATTTTTAAATTTTAAAATTTAAAATTTTAATAATTAAATTTTTAAAATATAGTATTTAAATATTTAAATTTTAAAATTTAAAGTTTTAATAATTAAATTTTTAAAATTTAGTATTAAAATTTTTAAATTTTAAAATTTAAATTTTAATAATTAAAGTTTTAAAGTTTAGTATTTAAAATTTTAAACTTTAAAATTTAAAGTTTTAATAATTAAATTTTTAAAATTTGGTATTTAAATTTTTAAATTTTAAAATTTAAAATTTTAATAATTAAATTTTTAAAATTTAGTATTTAAATTTTTAAATTTTAAAATTTAAAGTTTTAATAGTTAAATTTTTAAAATTTGTATTTAAATTTTTAAATTTTAAAATTTAAAGTTTTAATAATTAAATTTTTAAAATTTAGTATTTAAATTTTCAAATTTTAAAATTTAAAGTTTTAATAATTAAATTTTTAAAATTATGTATTTAAATTTTTAAATTTTAAAATTTAAAGTTTTAATAATTAAATTTTTAAAATTTAGTATTTAAATTTTAAAAATTTAAAGTTTTAATAATTAAATTTTTAAAATTTAGGATTTAAGTTTCTAAATTTTAAAATTTAAAGTTTTAATAATTAAATTTTTAAAATTTAGTATTTAAATTTTTAAATTTTAAAATTTAAAGTTATAATAATTAAATTTTTAAAATTTAGTATTTAAATATTTAAATTTTAAAATTTAAAGTTTTAATAATTAAATTTTTAAAATTTATTATTTAAATTTTTAAATTTTAAAATTTAAAGTTTTAATAATTAAATTTTTAAAATTTATTATTTAAATTTTTAAATTTTAAAGTTTAAAATTTTAATAACTAAATTTTTAAAATTTAGTATTTAAATTTTTAAATTTTAAAGTTTGAAGTTTTAATAATTAAATTTTTAAAATTTAGTATCTAAATTTTAAAATTTAAATTTTTAAATTTTAAAATTTAAAATTTTAATAATTAAATTTTTAAAATTTAGTATTTAAATTTTTAAATTTTAAAATTTAAAGTTATAATAATTAAATTTTTAAAATTTAGTATTTAAATATTTAAATTATAAAATTTAAAGTTTTAATAATTAAATTTTTAAAATTTATTATTTAAATTTTTAAATTTTAAAATTTAAAGTTTTAATAATTAAATTTTTAAAATTTGTATTTAAATTTTTAAATTTTAAAATTTAAAGTTTTAATAATTAAATTTTTAAAATTTATTATTTAAATTTTTAAATTTTAAAATTTAAAGTTTTAATAATTAAATTTTTAAAATATAGTATTTAAATTTTTAAATTTTAAAATTTAAAGTTTTAATAATTAAATTTTCAAAATTTAGTATTTAAATTTTTAAATTTTAAAGTTAGAAGTTTTAATAATTAAATTTTTAAAATTTAGTATTTAAATTTTTAAATTTTAAAATTTAAATTTTAATAATTAAAGTTTTAAAGTTTAGTATTTAAAATTTTAAACATTAAAATTTAAAGTTTTAATAATTAAATTTTTAAAATTTAGTATTTAAATTTTTAAATTTTAAAATTTAAAGTTTTAATAATTAAATTTTTAAAATTTAGTATTTAAATTTTTAAATTTTAAAATTTAAAATTTTAATAATTAAATTTTTAAAATTTAGTATTTAAATTTTTAAATTTTACAATTTAAAGTTTTAATAATTAAATTTTTAAAATTTAGTATTTAAATTTTTAAATTTTAAAATTTAAAGTTTTAATAATTAAATTTTTAAAATTTGTATTTAAATTTTTAAATTTTAAAATTTAAAGTTTTAATAATTAAATTTTTAAAATTTAGTATTTAAATTTTTAAATTTTAAAATTTAAAGTTTTAATAATTAAATTTTTAAAATTTGTATTTAAATTTTTAAATTTTAAAATTTAAAGTTTTAATAATTAAATTTTTAAAATTTGTATTTAAATTTTTAAATTTTAAAATTTAAAGTTTTAATAATTAAATTTTTAAAATTTAGTATTTAAATTTTTAAATTTTAAAATTTAAAGATTTAATAATTAAATTTTTAAAATTTGTATTTATATTTTTAAATTTTAAAATTTAAAGTTTTAATAATTAAATTTTTAAAATTTAGTATTTAAATTTTTAAATTTTAAAATTTAAAATTTTAATAATTAAATTTTTAAAATTTAGTATTTAAATTTTTAAATTTTAAAATTTAAAGTTTTAATAATTAAATTTTTAAAATTTGTATTTAAATTTTTAAATTTTAAAATTTAAAGTTTTAATAATTAAATTTTTAAAATTTGGTATTTAAATTTTTAAATTTTAAAGCTTAAAGTTTTAATATTTAAATTTTTAAAATTTAGTATTTAAATTTTTAAATTTTAAAATTTAAAATTTTAATAATTAAATTTTTAAAATTTAGTATTTAAATTTTTAAATTTTAAAATTTAAAGTTTTAATAATTAAATTTTTAAAATTTGTATTTAAATTTTTAAATTTTAAAATTTAAAGTTTTAATAATTAAATTTTTAAAATTTGGTATTTAAATTTTTAAATTTTAAAGCTTAAAGTTTTAATATTTAAATTTTTAAAATTTAGTATTTAAATTTTAAAATTTAAATTTTTAAATTTTAAAATTTAAAATTTTAATAATTAAATTTTTAAAATTTAGTATTTAAATTTTTAAATTTTAAAGTTTGAAGTTTTAATAATTAAATTTTTAAAATTTAGTATCTAAATTTTTAAATTTAAATTTTTAAATTTTAAAATTTAAAATTTTAATAATTAAATTTTTAAAATTTAGTATTTAAATTTTTAAATTTTAAAATTTAAAGTTATAATAATTAAATTTTTAAAATTTAGTATTTAAATATTTAAATTATAAAATTTAAAGTTTTAATAATTAAATTTTTAAAATTTATTATTTAAATTTTTAAATTTTAAAATTTAAAGTTTTAATAATTAAATTTTTAAAATTTGTATTTAAATTTTTAAATTTTAAAATTTAAAGTTTTAATAATTAAATTTTTAAAATTTATTATTTAAATTTTTAAATTTTAAAATTTAAAGTTTTAATAATTAAATTTTTAAAATATAGTATTTAAATTTTTAAATTTTAAAATTTAAAGTTTTAATAATTAAATTTTCAAAATTTAGTATTTAAATTTTTAAATTTTAAAGTTAGAAGTTTTAATAATTAAATTTTTAAAATTTAGTATTTAAATTTTTAAATTTTAAAATTTAAATTTTAATAATTAAAGTTTTAAAGTTTAGTATTTAAAATTTTAAACATTAAAATTTAAAGTTTTAATAATTAAATTTTTAAAATTTAGTATTTAAATTTTTAAATTTTAAAATTTAAAGTTTTAATAATTAAATTTTTAAAATTTAGTATTTAAATTTTTAAATTTTAAAATTTAAAATTTTAATAATTAAATTTTTAAAATTTAGTATTTAAATTTTTAAATTTTACAATTTAAAGTTTTAATAATTAAATTTTTAAAATTTAGTATTTAAATTTTTAAATTTTAAAATTTAAAGTTTTAATAATTAAATTTTTAAAATTTGTATTTAAATTTTTAAATTTTAAAATTTAAAGTTTTAATAATTAAATTTTTAAAATTTAGTATTTAAATTTTTAAATTTTAAAATTTAAAGTTTTAATAATTAAATTTTTAAAATTTGTATTTAAATTTTTAAATTTTAAAATTTAAAGTTTTAATAATTAAATTTTTAAAATTTGTATTTAAATTTTTAAATTTTAAAATTTAAAGTTTTAATAATTAAATTTTTAAAATTTAGTATTTAAATTTTTAAATTTTAAAATTTAAAGATTTAATAATTAAATTTTTAAAATTTGTATTTATATTTTTAAATTTTAAAATTTAAAGTTTTAATAATTAAATTTTTAAAATTTAGTATTTAAATTTTTAAATTTTAAAATTTAAAATTTTAATAATTAAATTTTTAAAATTTAGTATTTAAATTTTTAAATTTTAAAATTTAAAGTTTTAATAATTAAATTTTTAAAATTTGTATTTAAATTTTTAAATTTTAAAATTTAAAGTTTTAATAATTAAATTTTTAAAATTTGGTATTTAAATTTTTAAATTTTAAAGCTTAAAGTTTTAATATTTAAATTTTTAAAATTTAGTATTTAAATTTTAAAATTTAAATTTTTAAATTTTAAAATTTAATATTTTAATAATTAAATTTTTAAAATTTAGTATTTAAATTTTTAAATTTTAAAATTTAAAGTTTTAATAATTAAATTTTTAAAATTTAGTATTTAAATTTTTAAATTTTAAAATTTAAAATTTTAATAATTAAATTTTTAAAATTTAGTATTTAAATTTTTAAATTTTACAATTTAAAGTTTTAATAATTAAATTTTTAAAATTTAGTATTTAAATTTTTAAATTTTAAAATTTAAAGTTTTAATAATTAAATTTTTAAAATTTGTATTTAAATTTTTAAATTTTAAAATTTAAAGTTTTAATAATTAAATTTTTAAAATTTAGTATTTAAATTTTTAAATTTTAAAATTTAAAGTTTTAATAATTAAATTTTTAAAATTTGTATTTAAATTTTTAAATTTTAAAATTTAAAGTTTTAATAATTAAATTTTTAAAATTTGTATTTAAATTTTTAAATTTTAAAATTTAAAGTTTTAATAATTAAATTTTTAAAATTTAGTATTTAAATTTTTAAATTTTAAAATTTAAAGATTTAATAATTAAATTTTTAAAATTTGTATTTATATTTTTAAATTTTAAAATTTAAAGTTTTAATAATTAAATTTTTAAAATTTAGTATTTAAATTTTTAAATTTTAAAATTTAAAATTTTAATAATTAAATTTTTAAAATTTAGTATTTAAATTTTTAAATTTTAAAATTTAAAGTTTTAATAATTAAATTTTTAAAATTTGTATTTAAATTTTTAAATTTTAAAATTTAAAGTTTTAATAATTAAATTTTTAAAATTTGGTATTTAAATTTTTAAATTTTAAAGCTTAAAGTTTTAATATTTAAATTTTTAAAATTTAGTATTTAAATTTTAAAATTTAAATTTTTAAATTTTAAAATTTAAAATTTTAATAATTAAATTTTTAAAATTTAGTATTTAAATTTTTAAATTTTAAAATTTAGAGTTATAATAATTAAATTTTTAAAATTTAGTATTTAAATTTTTAAATTTTATAATTTAAAGTTTTAATAATTAAATTTTTAAAATTTAGTATTTAAATTTTCAAATTTTAAAATTTAAAGTTTTAATAATTAAATTTTTAAAATATAGTATTTAAATATTTAAATTTTAAAATTTAAAGATTTAATATTTAAAGTTTTAAAATTTAGTATTTAAATTTTTAAATTTTAAAATTTAAATTTTAACAATTAAAGTTTTAAAATTTAGTATTAAAAATTTTAAACTTTAAAATTTAAAGTTTTAATAATTAAATTTTTAAAATTTAGTATTTAAATTTTAAATTTTAAAATTTAAAGTTTTAATAATTTAATTTTTAAAGTGTGTATTTAAATTTTTAAATTTTAAAATTTAAAGTTTTAATAATTAAATTTTTAAAATTTAGTATTTAAATTTTTAAATTTTACAATTTAGAGTTTTAATAATTAAATTTTTAAAATTTAGTATTTAAATTTTTAAGTTTTAAAATTTGAAGTTTTAATAATTAAATTTTTAAAATTTAGTATTTAAATTTTTAAATTTTAAAGTTTGAAGTTTTAATAATTAAATTTTTAAAATTTAGTATCTAAATTTTAAAATTTAAATTTTTAAATTTTAAAATTTAAAATTTTAATAATTAAATTTTTAAAATTTAGTATTTAAATTTTTAAATTTTAAAATTTGGAGTTATAATAATTAAATTTTTAAAATTTAGTATTTAAATTTTTAAATTTTAAAATTGAAAGTTTTAATAATTTAATTTTTAAAATTTAGTATTTAAATTTTTAAATTTTAAAATTTAAAGTTTTTATAATAAAATTTTTAAAATTTAGTATTTAAATTTTTAAATTTTAAAATTTAAAATTTTAATAATTAAATTTTTAAAATATAGTATTTAAATATTTAAATTTTAAAATTTAAAGTTTTAATAATTAAATTTTTAAAATTTAGTATTAAAATTTTTAAATTTTAAAATTTAAATTTTAATAATTAAAGTTTTAAAGTTTAGTATTTAAAATTTTAAACTTTAAAATTTAAAGTTTTAATAATTAAATTTTTAAAATTTAGTATATAAATTTTTAAATTTTAAAATTTAAAGTTTTAATAATTAAATTTTTAAAATTTGTATTTAAATTTTTTAATTTTAAAATTTAAAGTTTTAATAATTAAATTTTTAAAATTTGGTATTTAAATTTTTAAATTTTAAAATTTAAAATTTTAATAATTAAATTTTTAAAATTTAGTATTTAAATTTTTAAATTTTAAAATTTAAAGTTTTAATAGTTAAATTTTTAAAATTTGTATTTAAATTTTTAAATTTTAAAATTTAAAGTTTTAATAATTAAATTTTTAAAATTTAGTATTTAAATTTTCAAATTTTAAAATTTAAAGTTTTAATAATTAAATTTTTAAAATTATGTATTTAAATTTTTAAATTTTAAAATTTAAAGTTTTAATAATTAAATTTTTAAAATTTAGTATTTAAATTTTAAAAATTTAAAGTTTTAATAATTAAATTTTTAAAATTTAGGATTTAAGTTTCTAAATTTTAAAATTTAAAGTTTTAATAATTAAATTTTTAAAATTTAGTATTTAAATTTTTAAATTTTAAAATTTAAAGTTATAATTATTAAATTTTTAAAATTTAGTATTTAAATATTTAAATTTTAAAATTTAAAGTTTTAATAATTAAATTTTTAAAATTTGTATTTAAATTTTTAAATTTTAAAATTTAAAGTTTTAATAATTAAATTTTTAAAATTTATTATTTAAATTTTTAAATTTTAAAATTTAAAGTTTTAATAATTAAATTTTTAAAATATAGTATTTAAATTTTTAAATTTTAAAATTTAAAGTTTTAATAATTAAATTTTCAAAATTTAGTATTTAAATTTTTAAATTTTAAAGTTAGAAGTTTTAATAATTAAATTTTTAAAATTTAGTATTTAAATTTTTAAATTTTAAAATTTAAATTTTAATAATTAAAGTTTTAAAGTTTAGTATTTAAAATTTTAAACATTAAAATTTAAAGTTTTAATAATTAAATTTTTAAAATTTAGTATTTAAATTTTTAAATTTTAAAATTTAAAGTTTTAATAATTAAATTTTTAAAATTTAGTATTTAAATTTTTAAATTTTAAAATTTAAAATTTTAATAATTAAATTTTTAAAATTTAGTATTTAAATTTTTAAATTTTAAAATTTAAAGTTTTAATAATTAAATTTTTAAAATTTGTATTTAAATTTTTAAATTTTAAAATTTAAAGTTTTAATAATTAAATTTTTAAAATTTAGTATTTAAATTTTCAAATTTTAAAATTTAAAGTTTTAATAATTAAATTTTTAAAATTTGGTATTTAAATTTTTAAATTTTAAAATTTAAAGTTTTAATAATTAAATTTTTAAAATTTAGTATTTAAATTTTTAAATTTTAAAGTTTGAAGTTTTAATAATTAAATTTTTAAAATTTAGTATTTAAATTTTAAAATTTAAATATTTAAATTTAAAAATTTAAAATTTTAATAACTAAATTTTTAAAATTTAGTATTTAAATTTTTAAATTTTAAAATTTAAAATTTTAATAATTAAATTTTTAAAATTTAGTATTTAAATTTTTAAATTTTAAAATTTAAACTTTTAAATTTTAAAATTTAAAATTTCAATAATTAAATTTTTAAAATTTGGTATTTAAGTATTTAAATTTTAAAATTTAAAATTTTAATAATTAAATTTTTAAAATTTAGTATTTAGGTTTTTAAATTTTAAAGTTTGAAGTTTTAATAATTAAATTTTTAAAATTTAGTATTTAAATTTTCAAATTTTAAAATTTAAAGTTTTAATAATTAAATTTTTAAAATTTAGTATTTAAATTTTTAAATTTTAAAGTTTGAAGTTTTAATAATTAAATTTTTAAAATTTAGTATTTAAATTTTTAAATTTTAAAGTTTGAAGTTTTAATAATTAAATTTTTAAAATTTAGTATCTAAATTTTAAAATTTAAATTTTTAAATTTTAAAATTTAAAATTTTAATAATTAAATTTTTTAAATTTAGTATTTAAATTTTTAAATTTTAAAATTTAAAGTTATAATAATTAAATTTTTAAAATTTAGTATGTAAATATTTAAATTTTAAAATTTAAAGTTTTAATAATTAAATTTTTAAAATTTATTATTTAAATTTTTAAATTTTAAAATTTAAAGTTTTAATAATTAAATTTTTAAAATTTGTTTTTAAATTTTTAAATTTTAAAATTTAAAGTTTTAATAATTAAATTTTCAAAATTTAGTATTTAAATTTTTAAATTTTAAAGTTAGAAGTTTTAATAATTAAATTTTTAAATTTTAGTATTTAAATTTTTAAATTTTAAAATTTAAATTTTAATAATTAAAGTTTTAAAGTTTAGTATTTAAAATTTTAAACATTAAAATTTAAAGTTTTAATAATTAAATTTTTAAAATTTAGGATTTAGGTTTTTAAATTTTAAAGTTTGAAGTTTTAATAATTAAATTTTTAAAATTTAGTATTTAAATTTTCAAATTTTAAAATTTAAAGTTTTAATAATTAAATTTTTAAAATTTAGTATTTAAATTTTTAAATTTTAAAGTTTGAAGTTTTAATAATTAAATTTTTAAAATTTAGTATTTAAATTTTCAAATTTTAAAATTTAAAGTTTTAATAATTAAATTTTTAAAATTTAGTATTTAAATTTTTAAATTTTAAAGTTTGAAGTTTTAATAATTAAATTTTTAAAATTTAGTATCTAAATTTTAAAATTTAAATTTTTAAATTTTAAAATTTAAAATTTTAATAATTAAATTTTTAAAATTTAGTATTTAAATTTTTAAATTTTAAAATTTAAAGTTATAATAATTAAATTTTTAAAATTTAGTATTTAAATATTTAAATTTTAAAATTTAAAGTTTTAATAATTAAATTTTTAAAATTTATTATTTAAATTTTTAAATTTTAAAATTTAATGTTTTAATAATTAAATTTTTAAAATTTGTATTTAAATTTTTAAATTTTAAAATTTAAAGTTTTAATAATTAAATTTTTAAAATTTATTATTTAAATTTTTAAATTTTAAAATTTAAAGTTTTAATAATTAAATTTTTAAAATTTAGTATTTAAATTTTTAAATTTTAAAATTTAAAGTTTTAATAATTAAATTTTTAAAATTTAGTATTTAAATTTTTAAATTTTAAAGTTAGAAGTTTTAATAATTAAATTTTTAAAATTTAGTATTTAAATTTTTAAATTTTAAAATTTAAAGTTATAATAATTAAATTTTTAAAAGTTAGTATTTAAATTTTTAAATTTTAAAATTTAAAGTTTTAATAATTAAATTTTTAAAATTTGTATTTAAATTTTTAAATTTTAAAATTTAAAGTTTTAATAATTAAATTTTTAAAATTTATTATTTAAATTTTTAAATTTTAAAATTTAAAGTTTTAATAATTAAATTTTTAAAATTTAGTATTTAAATTTTTAAATTTTAAAATTTAAAGTTTTAATAATTAAATTTTTAAAATTTAGTATTTAAATTTTTAAATTTTAAAGTTAGAAGTTTTAATAATTAAATTTTTAAAATTTAGTATTTAAGTTTTTAAATTTTAAAATTTAAAGTTTTAATAATTAAATTTTTAAAATTTAGTATTTAAATTTTTAAATTTTAAAGCTTGAAGTTTTAATAATTAAATTTTTAAAATTTAGTATTTAAATTTTCAAATTTTAAAATTTAAAGTTTTAATAATTAAATTTTTAAAATTTAGTATTTAAATTTTTAAATTTTAAAGTTTGAAGTTTTAATAATTAAATTTTTAAAATTTAGTATCTAAATTTTAAAATTTAAATTTTTAAATTTTAAAATTTAAAATTTTAATAATTAAATTTTTAAAATTTAGTATTTAAATTTTTAAATTTTAAAATTTAAAGTTTTAATAATTAAATTTTTAAAATTTGTATTTAAATTTTTAAATTTTAAAATTTAAAGTTTTAATAATTAAATTTTTAAAATTTATTATTTAAATTTTTAAATTTTAAAATTTAAAGTTTTAATAATTAAATTTTTAAAATTTAGTATTTAAATTTTTAAATTTTAAAATTTAAAGTTTTAATAATTAAATTTTTAAAATTTAGTATTTAAATTTTTAAACTTTAAAGTTAGGAGTTTTAATAATTAAATTTTTAAAATTTAGTATTTAAATTTTCAAATTTTAAAATTTAAAGTTTTAATAATTAAATTTTTAAAATTTAGTATTTAAATTTTTAAATTTTAAAGTTTGAAGTTTTAATAATTAAATTTTTAAATTTTAAAATTTAAAATTTTAATAATTAAATTTTTAAAATTTAGTATTTAAATTTTTAAATTTTAAAATTTAAAGTTTTAATAATTAAATTTTTAAAATTTGTATTTAAATTTTTAAATTTTAAAATTTAAAGTTTTAATAATTAAATTTTTAAAATTTGGTATTTACATTTTTAAATTTTAAAATTTAAAGTTTTAATAATTAAATTTTTAAAATTTGTATTTAAATTTTTAAATTTTAAAATTTAAAGTTTTAATAATTAAATTTTTAAAATTTGTATTTAAATTTTTAAATTTTAAAATTTAAAGTTTTAATAATTAAATTTTTAAAATTTAGTATTTAAATTTTTAAATTTTAAAATTTAAAGATTTAATAATTAAATTTTTAAAATTTGTATTTAAATTTTTAAATTTTAAAATTTAAAGTTTTAATAATTAAATTTTTAAAATTAAGTATTTAAATTTTTAAATTTTAAAATTTAAAATTTTAATAATTAAATTTTTAAAATTTAGTATTAAAATTTTTAAATTTTAAAATTTAAAGTTTTAATAATTAAATTTTTAAAATTTGTATTTAAATTTTTAAATTTTAAAATTTAAAGTTCTAATAATTAAATTTTTAAAATTTGGTATTTAAATTTTTAAATTTTAAAGCTTAAAGTTTTAATATTTAAATTTTTAAAATTTAGTATTTAAATTTTAAAATTTAAATTTTTAAATTTTAAAATTTAAAATTTTAATAATTAAATTTTTAAAATTTAGTATTTAAATTTTTAAATTTTAAAATTTAGAGTTATAATAATTAAATTTTTAAAATTTAGTATTTAAATTTTTAAATTTTATAATTTAAAGTTTTAATAATTAAATTTTTAAAATTTAGTATTTAAATTTTCAAATTTTAAAATTTAAAGTTTTAATAATTAAATTTTTAAAATATAGTATTTAAATATTTAAATTTTAAAATTTAAAGATTTAATATTTAAAGTTTTAAAATTTAGTATTTAAATTTTAAAATTTAAATTTTTAAATTTTAAAATTTAAATTTTTAAATTTTAAAATTTAAATTTTAACAATTAAAGTTTTAAAATTTAGTATTAAAAATTTTAAACTTTAAAATTTAAAGTTTTAATAATTAAATTTTTAAAATTTAGTATTTAAATTTTTTAGTTTTAAAATTTGAAGTTTTAATAATTAAATTTTTAAAATTTAGTATTTAAATTTTTAAATTTTAAAGTTTGAAGTTTTAATATTTAAATTTTTAAAATTTAGTATCTAAATTTTAAAATTTAAATTTTTAAATTTTAAAATTTAAAATTTTAATAATTAAATTTTTAAAATTTATTATTTAAATTTTTAAATTTTAAAATTTAGAGTTATAATAATTAAATTTTTAAAATTTAGTATTTAAATTTTTAAATTTTAAAATTGAAAGTTTTAATAATTAAATTTTTAAAATTTAGTATTTAAATTTTTAAATTTTAAAATTTAAAGTTTTTATAATAAAATTTTTAAAATTTAGTATTTAAATTTTTAAATTTTAAAATTTAAAGTTTTAATAATTTAATTTTTAAAGTGTGTATTTAAATTTTTAAATTTTAAAATTTAAAGTTTTAATAATTAAATTTTTAAAATTTAGTATTTAAATTTTTAAATTTTACAATTTAAAGTTTTAATAATTAAATTTTTAAAATTTAGTATTTAAATTTTTAAGTTTTAAAATTTGAAGTTTTAATAATTAAATTTTTAAAATTTAGTATTTAAATTTTTAAATTTTAAAGTTTGAAGTTTTAATAATTAAATTTTTAAAATTTAGTATCTAAATTTTAAAATTTAAATTTTTAAATTTTAAAATTTAAAATTTTAATAATTAAATTTTTAAAATTTAGTATTTAAATTTTTAAATTTTAAAATTTAGAGTTATAATAATTAAATTTTTAAAATTTAGTATTTAAATTTTTAAATTTTAAAATTGAAAGTTTTAATAATTAAATTTTTAAAATTTAGTATTTAAATTTTTAAATTTTAAAATTTAAAGTTTTTATAATAAAATTTTTAAAATTTAGTATTTAAATTTTTAAATTTTAAAATTTAAAATTTTAATAATTAAATTTTTAAAATATAGTATTTAAATATTTAAATTTTAAAATTTAAAGTTTTAATAATTAAATTTTTAAAATTTAGTATTAAAATTTTTAAATTTTAAAATTTAAATTTTAATAATTAAAGTTTTAAAGTTTAGTATTTAAAATTTTAAACTTTAAAATTTAAAGTTTTAATAATTAAATTTTTAAAATTTAGTATTTAAATTTTTAAATTTTAAAATTTAAAGTTTTAATAATTAAATTTTTAAAATTTGTATTTAAATTTTTAAATTTTAAAATTTAAAGTTTTAATAATTAAATTTTTAAAATTTGGTATTTAAATTTTTAAATTTTAAAATTTAAAATTTTAATAATTAAATTTTTAAAATTTAGTATTTAAATTTTTAAATTTTAAAATTTAAAGTTTTAATAATTAAATTTTTAAAATTTAGTATTTAAATTTTTAAATTTTAAAATTTAAATTTTTAAATTTTAAAATTTAAAGTTTTAATAGTTAAATTTTTAAAATTTAGTATTTAAATTTTCAAATTTTAAAATTTAAAGTTTTAATAATTAAATTTTTAAAATTTGGTATTTAAATTTTTAAATTATAAAATTTAAAGTTTTAATAATTAAATTTTTAAAATTTAGTATTTAAATTTTAAAAATTTAAAGTTTTAATAATTAAATTTTTAAAATTTAGGATTTAAGTTTTTAAATTTTAAAATTTAAAGTTTTAATAATTAAATTTTTAAAATTTAGTATTTAAATTTTTAAATTTTAAAATTTAAAGTTATAATAATTAAATTTTTAAAATTTAGTATTTAAATATTTAAATTTTAAAATTTAAAGTTTTAATAATTAAATTTTTAAAATTTATTATTTAAAGTTTTAAATTTTAAAATTTAAAATTTTAATAATTAAATTTTTAAAATTTAGTATTTAAATTTTTAAATTTTAAAATTTAAAGATTTAATAATTAAATTTTTAAAATTTGTATTTAAATTTTTAAATTTTAAAATTTAAAGTTTTAATAATTAAATTTTTAAAATTTAGTATTTAAATTTTTAAATTTTAAAATTTAAAATTTTAATAATTAAATTTTTAAAATTTAGTATTTAAATTTTTAAATTTTAAAATTTAAAGTTTTAATAATTAAATTTTTAAAATTTGTATTTAAATTTTTAAATTTTAAAATTTAAAGTTTTAATAATTAAATTTTTAAAATTTGGTATTTAAATTTTTAAATTTTAAAGCTTAAAGTTTTAATATTTAAATTTTTAAAATTTAGTATTTAAATTTTAAAATTTAAATTTTTAAATTTTAAAATTTAAAATTTTAATAATTAAATTTTTAAAATTTAGTATTTAAATTTTTAAATTTTAAAATTTAGAGTTATAATAATTAAATTTTTAAAATTTAGTATTTAAATTTTTAATTTTATAATTTAAAGTTTTAATAATTAAATTTTTAAAATTTAGTATTTAAATTTTCAAATTTTAAAATTTAAAGTTTTAATAATTAAATTTTTAAAATATAGTATTTAAATATTTAAATTTTAAAATTTAAATATTTAATATTTAATGTTTTAAAATTTAGTATTTAAATTTTTAAATTTTAAAATTTAAATTTTAACAATTAAAGTTTTAAAATTTAGTATTAAAAATTTTAAACTTTAAAATTTAAAGTTTTAATAATTAAATTTTTAAAATTTAGTATTTAAATTTTTAAATTTTAAAATTTAAAGTTTTAATAATTTAATTTTTAAAGTGTGTATTTAAATTTTTAAATTTTAAAATTTAAAGTTTTAATAATTAAATTTTTAAAATTCAGTATTTAAATTTTTAAATTTTACAATTTAAAGTTTTAATAATTAAATTTTTAAAATTTAGTATTTAAATTTTTAAGTTTAAAAATTTGAAGTTTTAATAATTAAATTTTTAAAACTTAGTATTTAAATTTTTAAATTTTAAAGTTTGAAGTTTTAATAATTAAATTTTTAAAATTTAGTATCTAAATTTTAAAATTTAAATTTTTAAATTTTAAAATTTAAAATTTTAATAATTAAATTTTTAAAATTTAGTATTTAAATTTTTAAATTTTAAAATTGAAAGTTTTAATAATTAAATTTTTAAAATTTAGTATTTAAATTTTTAAATTTTAAAATTTAAAGTTTTTATAATAAAATTTTTAAAATTTAGTATTTAAATTTTTAAATTTTAGAATTTAAAATTTTAATAATTAAACTTTCAAAATTTAGTATTTAAATTTTTAAATTTTAAAATTTAAAGTTTTAATAATTAAATTTTTAAAATTTGTATTTAAATTTTTAAATTTTAAAATTTAAAGATTTAATAATTAAATTTTTAAAATTTGGTATTTAAATTTTTAAATTTTAAAGCTTAAAGTTTTAATAATTAAATTTTTAAAATTTAGTATTTAAGTTTTAAAATTTAAATTTTTAAATTTTAAAATTTAAAATTTTAATAATTAAATTTTTAAAAATTTAGTATTTAAATTTTTAAATTTTAAAATTTAGAGATATAATAATTAAATTTTTAAAATTTAGTATTTAAATTTTTAAATTTTAAAATTTAAAGTTTTTATAATAAAATTTTTAAAATTTAGTATTTAAATTTTTAAATTTTAAAATTTAAAATTTTAATAATTAAATTTTTAAAATATAGTATTTAAATATTTAAATTTTAAAATTTAAAGTTTTAATAATTAAATTTTTAAAATTTAGTATTAAAATTTTTAAATTTTAAAATATAAATTTTAATAATTAAAGTTTTAAAGTTTAGTATTTAAAATTTTAAACTTTAAAATTTAAAGTTTTAATAAATAAATTTTTAAAATTTAGTATTTAAATTTTTAAATTTTAAAATTTAAAGTTTTAATAATTAAATTTTTAAAATTTGTATTTAAATTTTTAAATTTTAAAATTTAAAGTTTTAATAATTAAATTTTTAAAATTTAGTATTTAAATTTTTAAATTTTAAAATTTAAAATTTTAATAATTAAATTTTTAAAATTTAGTATTTAAATTTTTAAATTTTAAAATTTAAAGTTTTAATAATTAAATTTTTAAAATTTGGTATTTAAATTTTTAAATTTTAAAGCTTAAAGTTTTAATATATAAATTTTTAAAATTTAGTATTTAAATTTTAAAATTTAAATTTTTAAATTTTAAAATTTAAAATTTTAATAATTAAATTTTTAAAATTTAGTATTTAAATTTTTAAATTTTAAAATTTAGAGTTATAATAATTAAATTTTTAAAATTTAGTATTTAAATTTTTAATTTTATAATTTAAAGTTTTAATAATTAAATTTTTAAAATTTAGTATTTAAATTTTCAAATTTTAAAATTTAAAGTTTTAATAATTAAATTTTTAAAATATAGTATTTAAATATTTAAATTTTAAAATTTAAATATTTAATATTTAATGTTTTAAAATTTAGTATTTAAATTTTTAAATTTTAAAATTTAAATTTTAACAATTATAGTTTTAAAATTTAGTATTAAAAATTTTAAACTTTAAAATTTAAAGTTTTAATAATTAAATTTTTAAAATTTAGTATTTAAATTTTTAAATTTTAAAATTTAAAGTTTTAATAATTTAATTTTTAAAGTGTGTATTTAAATTTTTAAATTTTAAAATTTAAAGTTTTAATAATTAAATTTTTAAAATTCAGTATTTAAATTTTTAAATTTTACAATTTAAAGTTTTAATAATTAAATTTTTAAAATTTAGTATTTAAATTTTTAAGTTTTAAAATTTGAAGTTTTAATAATTAAATTTTTAAAATTTAGTATTTAAATTTTTAAATTTTAAAGTTTGAAGTTTTAATAATTAAATTTTTAAAATTTAGTATCTAAATTTTAAAATTTAAATTTTTAAATTTTAAAATTTAAAATTTTAATAATTAAATTTTTAAAATTTAGTATTTAAATTTTTAAATTTTAAAATTTAGAGTTATAATAATTAAATTTTTAAAATTTAGTATTTAAATTTTTAAATTTTAAAATTGAAAGTTTTAATAATTAAATTTTTAAAATTTAGTATTTAAATTTTTAAATTTTAAAATTTAAAGTTTTTATAATAAAATTTTTAAAATTTAGTATTTAAATTTTTAAATTTTAGAATTTAAAATTTTAATAATTAAACTTTCAAAATTTAGTATTTAAATTTTTAAATTTTAAAATTTAAAGTTTTAATAATTAAATTTTTAAAATTTGTATTTAAATTTTTAAATTTTAAAATTTAAAGTTTTAATAATTAAATTTTTAAAATTTGTATTTAAATTTTTAAATTTTAAAATTTAAAGTTTTAATAATTAAATTTTTAAAATTTGGTATTTAAATTTTTAAATTTTAAAATTTAAAATTTTAATAATTAAATTTTTAAAGTTTAGTATTTAAATTTTTAAATTTTAAAATTTAAAGTTTTAATAATTAAATTTTTAAAATTTGTATTTAAATTTTAAAATTTAAAGTTTTAATAATTAAATTTTTAAAATTTAATATTTAAATTTTCAAATTTTAAAATTTAAAGTTTTAATAATTAAATTTTTAAAATTTGGTATTTAAATTTTTAAATTTTAAAATTTAAAGTTTTAATAATTAAATTTTTAAAATTTAGTATTTAAATTTTAAAAATTTAAAGTTTTAATAATTAAATTTTTAAAATTTAGGATTTAAGTTTTTAAATTTTAAAATTTAAAGTTTTAATAATTAAATTTTTAAAATTTAGTATTTAAATTTTTAAATTTTAAAATTTAAAGTTTTAATAATTAAATTTTTAAAATTTAGTATTTAAATTTTTAAGTTTTAAAATTTGAAGTTTTAATAATTAAATTTTTAAAATTTAGTATCTAAATTTTAAAATTTAAATTTTTAAATTTTAAAATTTAAAATTTTAATAATTAAATTTTTAAAATTTAGTATTTAAATTTTTAAATTTTAAAATTTAGAGTTATAATAATTAAATTTTTAAAATTTAGTATTTAAATTTTTAAATTTTAAAATTGAAAGTTTTAATAATTAAATTTTTAAAATTTAGTATTTAAATTTTTAAATTTTAAAATTTAAAGTTTTTATAATAAAATTTTTAAAATTTAGTATTTAAATTTTTAAATTTTAAAATTTAAAATTTTAATAATTAAATTTTTAAAATTTAGTATTTAAATTTTTAAATTATCAAATTTAAAGTTTTAATAAATAAAATTTTAAAATTTAGTATTTAAATTTTTAAATTTTAGAATTTAAAATTTTAATAATTAAACTTTCAAAATTTAGGATTTAAATTTTTAAATTTTAAAATTTAAAGTTTTAATAATTAAATTTTTAAAATTTGTATTTAAATTTTTAAATTTTAAAATTTAAAGTTTTAATAATTAAATTTTTAAAATTTGGTATTTAAATTTTTAAATTTTAAAGCTTAAAGTTTTAATAATTAAATTTTTAAAATTTAGTATTTAAATTTTTAAGTTTAAAAATTTGAAGTTTTAATAATTAAATTTTTAAAACTTAGTATTTAAATTTTTAAATTTTAAAGTTTGAAGTTTTAATAATTAAATTTTTAAAATTTAGTATCTAAATTTTAAAATTTAAATTTTTAAATTTTAAAATTTAAAATTTTAATAATTAAATTTTTAAAATTTAGTATTTAAATTTTTAAATTTTAAAATTGAAAGTTTTAATAATTAAATTTTTAAAATTTAGTATTTAAATTTTTAAATTTTAAAATTTAAAGTTTTTATAATAAAATTTTTAAAATTTAGTATTTAAATTTTTAAATTTTAGAATTTAAAATTTTAATAATTAAACTTTCAAAATTTAGTATTTAAATTTTTAAATTTTAAAATTTAAAGTTTTAATAATTAAATTTTTAAAATTTGTATTTAAATTTTTAAATTTTAAAATTTAAAGATTTAATAATTAAATTTTTAAAATTTGGTATTTAAATTTTTAAATTTTAAAGCTTAAAGTTTTAATAATTAAATTTTTAAAATTTAGTATTTAAGTTTTAAAATTTAAATTTTTAAATTTTAAAATTTAAAATTTTAATAATTAAATTTTTAAAAATTTAGTATTTAAATTTTTAAATTTTAAAATTTAGAGATATAATAATTAAATTTTTAAAATTTAGTATTTAAATTTTTAAATTTTAAAATTTAAAGTTTTTATAATAAAATTTTTAAAATTTAGTATTTAAATTTTTAAATTTTAAAATTTAAAATTTTAATAATTAAATTTTTAAAATATAGTATTTAAATATTTAAATTTTAAAATTTAAAGTTTTAATAATTAAATTTTTAAAATTTAGTATTAAAATTTTTAAATTTTAAAATATAAATTTTAATAATTAAAGTTTTAAAGTTTAGTATTTAAAATTTTAAACTTTAAAATTTAAAGTTTTAATAAATAAATTTTTAAAATTTAGTATTTAAATTTTTAAATTTTAAAATTTAAAGTTTTAATAATTAAATTTTTAAAATTTGTATTTAAATTTTTAAATTTTAAAATTTAAAGTTTTAATAATTAAATTTTTAAAATTTAGTATTTAAATTTTTAAATTTTAAAATTTAAAATTTTAATAATTAAATTTTTAAAATTTAGTATTTAAATTTTTAAATTTTAAAATTTAAAGTTTTAATAATTAAATTTTTAAAATTTGGTATTTAAATTTTTAAATTTTAAAGCTTAAAGTTTTAATATATAAATTTTTAAAATTTAGTATTTAAATTTTAAAATTTAAATTTTTAAATTTTAAAATTTAAAATTTTAATAATTAAATTTTTAAAATTTAGTATTTAAATTTTTAAATTTTAAAATTTAGAGTTATAATAATTAAATTTTTAAAATTTAGTATTTAAATTTTTAATTTTATAATTTAAAGTTTTAATAATTAAATTTTTAAAATTTAGTATTTAAATTTTCAAATTTTAAAATTTAAAGTTTTAATAATTAAATTTTTAAAATATAGTATTTAAATATTTAAATTTTAAAATTTAAATATTTAATATTTAATGTTTTAAAATTTAGTATTTAAATTTTTAAATTTTAAAATTTAAATTTTAACAATTATAGTTTTAAAATTTAGTATTAAAAATTTTAAACTTTAAAATTTAAAGTTTTAATAATTAAATTTTTAAAATTTAGTATTTAAATTTTTAAATTTTAAAATTTAAAGTTTTAATAATTTAATTTTTAAAGTGTGTATTTAAATTTTTAAATTTTAAAATTTAAAGTTTTAATAATTAAATTTTTAAAATTCAGTATTTAAATTTTTAAATTTTACAATTTAAAGTTTTAATAATTAAATTTTTAAAATTTAGTATTTAAATTTTTAAGTTTTAAAATTTGAAGTTTTAATAATTAAATTTTTAAAATTTAGTATTTAAATTTTTAAATTTTAAAGTTTGAAGTTTTAATAATTAAATTTTTAAAATTTAGTATCTAAATTTTAAAATTTAAATTTTTAAATTTTAAAATTTAAAATTTTAATAATTAAATTTTTAAAATTTAGTATTTAAATTTTTAAATTTTAAAATTTAGAGTTATAATAATTAAATTTTTAAAATTTAGTATTTAAATTTTTAAATTTTAAAATTGAAAGTTTTAATAATTAAATTTTTAAAATTTAGTATTTAAATTTTTAAATTTTAAAATTTAAAGTTTTTATAATAAAATTTTTAAAATTTAGTATTTAAATTTTTAAATTTTAGAATTTAAAATTTTAATAATTAAACTTTCAAAATTTAGTATTTAAATTTTTAAATTTTAAAATTTAAAGTTTTAATAATTAAATTTTTAAAATTTGTATTTAAATTTTTAAATTTTAAAATTTAAAGTTTTAATAATTAAATTTTTAAAATTTGTATTTAAATTTTTAAATTTTAAAATTTAAAGTTTTAATAATTAAATTTTTAAAATTTGGTATTTAAATTTTTAAATTTTAAAATTTAAAATTTTAATAATTAAATTTTTAAAGTTTAGTATTTAAATTTTTAAATTTTAAAATTTAAAGTTTTAATAATTAAATTTTTAAAATTTGTATTTAAATTTTAAAATTTAAAGTTTTAATAATTAAATTTTTAAAATTTAATATTTAAATTTTCAAATTTTAAAATTTAAAGTTTTAATAATTAAATTTTTAAAATTTGGTATTTAAATTTTTAAATTTTAAAATTTAAAGTTTTAATAATTAAATTTTTAAAATTTAGTATTTAAATTTTAAAAATTTAAAGTTTTAATAATTAAATTTTTAAAATTTAGGATTTAAGTTTTTAAATTTTAAAATTTAAAGTTTTAATAATTAAATTTTTAAAATTTAGTATTTAAATTTTTAAATTTTAAAATTTAAAGTTTTAATAATTAAATTTTTAAAATTTAGTATTTAAATTTTTAAGTTTTAAAATTTGAAGTTTTAATAATTAAATTTTTAAAATTTAGTATCTAAATTTTAAAATTTAAATTTTTAAATTTTAAAATTTAAAATTTTAATAATTAAATTTTTAAAATTTAGTATTTAAATTTTTAAATTTTAAAATTTAGAGTTATAATAATTAAATTTTTAAAATTTAGTATTTAAATTTTTAAATTTTAAAATTGAAAGTTTTAATAATTAAATTTTTAAAATTTAGTATTTAAATTTTTAAATTTTAAAATTTAAAGTTTTTATAATAAAATTTTTAAAATTTAGTATTTAAATTTTTAAATTTTAAAATTTAAAATTTTAATAATTAAATTTTTAAAATTTAGTATTTAAATTTTTAAATTATCAAATTTAAAGTTTTAATAAATAAAATTTTAAAATTTAGTATTTAAATTTTTAAATTTTAGAATTTAAAATTTTAATAATTAAACTTTCAAAATTTAGGATTTAAATTTTTAAATTTTAAAATTTAAAGTTTTAATAATTAAATTTTTAAAATTTGTATTTAAATTTTTAAATTTTAAAATTTAAAGTTTTAATAATTAAATTTTTAAAATTTGGTATTTAAATTTTTAAATTTTAAAGCTTAAAGTTTTAATAATTAAATTTTTAAAATTTAGTATTTAAATTTTAAAATTTAAATTTTTAAATTTTAAAATTTAAAATTTTAATATTTAAATTTTTAAAATTTAGTATTTAAATTTTTAAATTTTAAAATTTAGAGTTATAATAATTAAATTTTTAAAATTTAGTATTTAAATTTTTAAATTTTAAAATTGAAAGTTTTAATAATTAAATTTTTAAAATTTAGTATTTAAATTTTTAAATTTTAAAATTTAAAGTTTTTATAATAAAATTTTTAAAATTTAGTATTTAAATTTTTAAATTTTAAAATTTAAAATTTTAATAATTAAATTTTTAAAATATAGTATTTAAATATTTAAATTTTAAAATTTAAAGTTTTAATAATTAAATTTTTAAAATTTAGTATTAAAATTTTTAAATTTTAACATTTAAATTTTAATAATTAAAGTTTTAAAATTTAGTATTTAAATTTTTAAATTTTAAAATTTAAAGTTTTAAAAATTATATTTTTAAAATTTGTATTTAAATTTTTAAATTTTAAAATTTAAAGTTTTAATAATTAAATTTTTAAAATTTAGTATTTAAATATTTAAATTTTAAAATTTAAAGTTTTAATAATTAAATTTTTAAAATTTATTATTTAAAGTTTTAAATTTTAAAATTTAAAGTTTTAATAATTAAATTTTTAAAATTTAGTATTTAAATTTTTAAATTTTAAAATTTAGAGTTATAATAATTAAATTTTTAAAATTTAGTATTTAAATTTTTAAATTTTAAAATTGAAAGTTTTAATAATTAAATTTTTAAAATTTAGTATTTAAATTTTTAAATTTTAAAATTTAAAGTTTTTATAATAAAATTTTTAAAATTTAGTATTTAAATTTTTAAATTTTAGAATTTAAAATTTTAATAATTAAACTTTCAAAATTTAGTATTTAAATTTTTAAATTTTAAAATTTAAAGTTTTAATAATTAAATTTTTAAAATTTGTATTTAAATTTTTAAATTTTAAAATTTAAAGTTTTAATAATTAAATTTTTAAAATTTGGTATTTAAATTTTTAAATTTTAAAGCTTAAAGTTTTAATAATTAAATTTTTAAAATTTAGTATTTAAGTTTTAAAATTTAAATTTTTAAATTTTAAAATTTAAAATTTTAATAATTAAATTTTTAAAAATTTAGTATTTAAATTTTTAAATTTTAAAATTTAGAGTTATAATAATTAAATTTTTAAAATTTAGTATTTAAATTTTTAAATTTTAAAATTTAAAGTTTTTATAATAAAATTTTTAAAATTTAGTATTTAAATTTTTAAATTTTAAAATTTAAAATTTTAATAATTAAATTTTTAAAATATAGTATTTAAATATTTAAATTTTAAAATTTAAAGTTTTAATAATTAAATTTTTAAAATTTAGTATTAAAATTTTTAAATTTTAAAATTTAAATTTTAATAATTAAAGTTTTAAAGTTTAGTATTTAAAATTTTAAACTTTAAAATTTAAAGTTTTAATAAATAAATTTTTAAAATTTAGTATTTAAATTTTTAAATTTTAAAATTTAAAGTTTTAATAATTAAATTTTTAAAATTTGTATTTAAATTTTTAAATTTTAAAATTTAAAGTTTTAATAATTAAATTTTTAAAATTTAGTATTTAAATTTTTAAATTTTAAAATTTAAAATTTTAATAATTAAATTTTTAAAATTTAGTATTTAAATTTTTAAATTTTAAAATTTAAAGTTTTAATAATTAAATTTTTAAAATTTGGTATTTAAATTTTTAAATTTTAAAGCTTAAAGTTTTAATATATAAATTTTTAAAATTTAGTATTTAAATTTTAAAATTTAAATTTTTAAATTTTAAAATTTAAAATTTTAATAATTAAATTTTTAAAATTTAGTATTTAAATTTTTAAATTTTAAAATTTAGAGTTATAATAATTAAATTTTTAAAATTTAGTATTTAAATTTTTAATTTTATAATTTAAAGTTTTAATAATTAAATTTTTAAAATTTAGTATTTAAATTTTCAAATTTTAAAATTTAAAGTTTTAATAATTAAATTTTTAAAATATAGTATTTAAATATTTAAATTTTAAAATTTAAATATTTAATATTTAATGTTTTAAAATTTAGTATTTAAATTTTTAAATTTTAAAATTTAAATTTTTAAATTTTAAAATTTAAAATTTTAATAATTAAATTTTTAAAATTTAGTATTTAAATTTTTAAATTTTAAAATTTAGAGTTATAATAATTAAATTTTTAAAATTTAGTATTTAAATTTTTAAATTTTAAAATTGAAAGTTTTAATAATTAAATTTTTAAAATTTAGTATTTAAATTTTTAAATTTTAAAATTTAAAGTTTTTATAATAAAATTTTTAAAATTTAGTATTTAAATTTTTAAATTTTAGAATTTAAAATTTTAATAATTAAACTTTCAAAATTTAGTATTTAAATTTTTAAATTTTAAAATTTAAAGTTTTAATAATTAAATTTTTAAAATTTGTATTTAAATTTTTAAATTTTAAAATTTAAAGTTTTAATAATTAAATTTTTAAAATTTGTATTTAAATTTTTAAATTTTAAAATTTAAAGTTTTAATAATTAAATTTTTAAAATTTGGTATTTAAATTTTTAAATTTTAAAATTTAAAATTTTAATAATTAAATTTTTAAAATTTAGTATTTAAATTTTTAAATTTTAAAATTTAAAGTTTTAATAATTAAATTTTTAAAATTTGTATTTAAATTTTAAAATTTAAAGTTTTAATAATTAAATTTTTAAAATTTAATATTTAAATTTTCAAATTTTAAAATTTAAAGTTTTAATAATTAAATTTTTAAAATTTGGTATTTAAATTTTTAAATTTTAAAATTTAAAGTTTTAATAATTAAATTTTTAAAATTTAGTATTTAAATTTTAAAAATTTAAAGTTTTAATAATTAAATTTTTAAAATTTAGGATTTAAGTTTTTAAATTTTAAAATTTAAAGTTTTAATAATTAAATTTTTAAAATTTAGTATTTAAATTTTTAAATTTTAAAATTTAAAGTTTTAATAATTAAATTTTTAAAATTTAGTATTTAAATTTTTAAGTTTTAAAATTTGAAGTTTTAATAATTAAATTTTTAAAATTTAGTATCTAAATTTTAAAATTTAAATTTTTAAATTTTAAAATTTAAAATTTTAATAATTAAATTTTTAAAATTTAGTATTTAAATTTTTAAATTTTAAAATTTAGAGTTATAATAATTAAATTTTTAAAATTTAGTATTTAAATTTTTAAATTTTAAAATTGAAAGTTTTAATAATTAAATTTTTAAAATTTAGTATTTAAATTTTTAAATTTTAAAATTTAAAGTTTTTATAATAAAATTTTTAAAATTTAGTATTTAAATTTTTAAATTTTAAAATTTAAAATTTTAATAATTAAATTTTTAAAATTTAGTATTTAAATTTTTAAATTATCAAATTTAAAGTTTTAATAAATAAAATTTTAAAATTTAGTATTTAAATTTTTAAATTTTAGAATTTAAAATTTTAATAATTAAACTTTCAAAATTTAGGATTTAAATTTTTAAATTTTAAAATTTAAAGTTTTAATAATTAAATTTTTAAAATTTGTATTTAAATTTTTAAATTTTAAAATTTAAAGTTTTAATAATTAAATTTTTAAAATTTGGTATTTAAATTTTTAAATTTTAAAGCTTAAAGTTTTAATAATTAAATTTTTAAAATTTAGTATTTAAATTTTAAAATTTAAATTTTTAAATTTTAAAATTTAAAATTTTAATATTTAAATTTTTAAAATTTAGTATTTAAATTTTTAAATTTTAAAATTTAGAGTTATAATAATTAAATTTTTAAAATTTAGTATTTAAATTTTTAAATTTTAAAATTGAAAGTTTTAATAATTAAATTTTTAAAATTTAGTATTTAAATTTTTAAATTTTAAAATTTAAAGTTTTTATAATAAAATTTTTAAAATTTAGTATTTAAATTTTTAAATTTTAAAATTTAAAATTTTAATAATTAAATTTTTAAAATATAGTATTTAAATATTTAAATTTTAAAATTTAAAGTTTTAATAATTAAATTTTTAAAATTTAGTATTAAAATTTTTAAATTTTAACATTTAAATTTTAATAATTAAAGTTTTAAAATTTAGTATTTAAATTTTTAAATTTTAAAATTTAAAGTTTTAAAAATTATATTTTTAAAATTTGTATTTAAATTTTTAAATTTTAAAATTTAAAGTTTTAATAATTAAATTTTTAAAATTTAGTATTTAAATATTTAAATTTTAAAATTTAAAGTTTTAATAATTAAATTTTTAAAATTTATTATTTAAAGTTTTAAATTTTAAAATTTAAAGTTTTAATAATTAAATTTTTAAAATTTAGTATTTAAATTTTTAAATTTTAAAATTTAGAGTTATAATAATTAAATTTTTAAAATTTAGTATTTAAATTTTTAAATTTTAAAATTGAAAGTTTTAATAATTAAATTTTTAAAATTTAGTATTTAAATTTTTAAATTTTAAAATTTAAAGTTTTTATAATAAAATTTTTAAAATTTAGTATTTAAATTTTTAAATTTTAGAATTTAAAATTTTAATAATTAAACTTTCAAAATTTAGTATTTAAATTTTTAAATTTTAAAATTTAAAGTTTTAATAATTAAATTTTTAAAATTTGTATTTAAATTTTTAAATTTTAAAATTTAAAGTTTTAATAATTAAATTTTTAAAATTTGGTATTTAAATTTTTAAATTTTAAAGCTTAAAGTTTTAATAATTAAATTTTTAAAATTTAGTATTTAAGTTTTAAAATTTAAATTTTTAAATTTTAAAATTTAAAATTTTAATAATTAAATTTTTAAAAATTTAGTATTTAAATTTTTAAATTTTAAAATTTAGAGTTATAATAATTAAATTTTTAAAATTTAGTATTTAAATTTTTAAATTTTAAAATTTAAAGTTTTTATAATAAAATTTTTAAAATTTAGTATTTAAATTTTTAAATTTTAAAATTTAAAATTTTAATAATTAAATTTTTAAAATATAGTATTTAAATACTTAAATTTTAAAATTTAAAGTTTTAATAATTAAATTTTTAAAATTTAGTATTAAAATTTTTAAATTTTAAAATTTAAATTTTAATAATTAAAGTTTTAAAGTTTAGTATTTAAAATTTTAAACTTTAAAATTTAAAGTTTTAATAAATAAATTTTTAAAATTTAGTATTTAAATTTTTAAATTTTAAAATTTAAAGTTTTAATAATTAAATTTTTAAAATTTGTATTTAAATTTTTAAATTTTAAAATTTAAAGTTTTAATAATTAAATTTTTAAAATTTGGTATTTAAATTTTTAAATTTTAAAATTTAAAATTTTAATAATTAAATTTTTAAAATTTAGTATTTAAATTTTTAAATTTTAAAATTTAAAGTTTTAATAATTAAATTTTTAAAATTTGTATTTAAATTTTAAAATTTAAAGTTTTAATAATTAAATTTTTAAAATTTAGTATTTAAATTTTCAAATTTTAAAATTTAAAGTTTTAATAATTAAATTTTTAAAATTTGGTATTTAAATTTTTAAATTTTAAAATTTAAAGTTTTAATAATTAAATTTTTAAAATTTAGTATTTAAATTTTAAAAATTTAAAGTTTTAATAATTAAATTTTTAAAATTTAGGATTTAAGTTTTTAAATTTTAAAATTTAAAGTTTTAATAATTAAATTTTTAAAATTTAGTATTTAAATTTTTAAATTTTAAAATTTAAAGTTTTAATAATTAAATTTTTAAAATTTAGTATTTAAATTTTTAAGTTTTAAAATTTGAAGTTTTAATAATTAAATTTTTAAAATTTAGTATCTAAATTTTAAAATTTAAATTTTTAAATTTTAAAATTTAAAATTTTAATAATTAAATTTTTAAAATTTAGTATTTAAATTTTTAAATTTTAAAATTTAGAGTTATAATAATTAAATTTTTAAAATTTAGTATTTAAATTTTTAAATTTTAAAATTGAAAGTTTTAATAATTAAATTTTTAAAATTTAGTATTTAAATTTTTAAATTTTAAAATTTAAAGTTTTTATAATAAAATTTTTAAAATTTAGTATTTAAATTTTTAAATTTTAAAATTTAAAATTTTAATAATTAAATTTTTAAAATTTAGTATTTAAATTTTTAAATTATCAAATTTAAAGTTTTAATAAATAAAATTTTAAAATTTAGTATTTAAATTTTTAAATTTTAGAATTTAAAATTTTAATAATTAAACTTTCAAAATTTAGGATTTAAATTTTTAAATTTTAAAATTTAAAGTTTTAATAATTAAATTTTTAAAATTTGTATTTAAATTTTTAAATTTTAAAATTTAAAGTTTTAATAATTAAATTTTTAAAATTTGGTATTTAAATTTTTAAATTTTAAAGCTTAAAGTTTTAATAATTAAATTTTTAAAATTTAGTATTTAAATTTTAAAATTTAAATTTTTAAATTTTAAAATTTAAAATTTTAATATTTAAATTTTTAAAATTTAGTATTTAAATTTTTAAATTTTAAAATTTAGAGTTATAATAATTAAATTTTTAAAATTTAGTATTTAAATTTTTAAATTTTAAAATTGAAAGTTTTAATAATTAAATTTTTAAAATTTAGTATTTAAATTTTTAAATTTTAAAATTTAAAGTTTTTATAATAAAATTTTTAAAATTTAGTATTTAAATTTTTAAATTTTAAAATTTAAAATTTTAATAATTAAATTTTTAAAATATAGTATTTAAATATTTAAATTTTAAAATTTAAAGTTTTAATAATTAAATTTTTAAAATTTAGTATTAAAATTTTTAAATTTTAACATTTAAATTTTAATAATTAAAGTTTTAAAATTTAGTATTTAAATTTTTAAATTTTAAAATTTAAAGTTTTAATAATTATATTTTTAAAATTTGTATTTAAATTTTTAAATTTTAAAATTTAAAGTTTTAATAATTAAATTTTTAAAATTTAGTATTTAAATATTTAAATTTTAAAATTTAAAGTTTTAATAATTAAATTTTTAAAATTTATTATTTAAAGTTTTAAATTTTAAAATGTAAAGTTTTAATAATTAAATTTTTAAAATTTAGTATTTAAATTTTTAAATTTTAAAATTTAAAGATTTAATAATTAAATTTTTAAAATTTGTATTTAAATTTTTAAATTTTAAAATTTAAAGTTTTAATAATTAAATTTTTAAAATTTAGTATTTAAATTTTTAAATTTTAAAATTTAAAATTTTAATAATTAAATTTTTAAAATTTAGTATTTAAATTTTTAAATTTTAAAATTTAAAGTTTTAATAATTAAATTTTTAAAATTTGTATTTAAATTTTTAAATTTTAAAATTTAAAGTTTTAATAATTAAATTTTTAAAATTTGGTATTTAAATTTTTAAATTTTAAAGCTTAAAGTTTTAATATTTAAATTTTTAAAATTTAGTATTTAAATTTTAAAATTTAAATTTTTAAATTTTAAAATTTAAAATTTTAATAATTAAATTTTTAAAATTTAGTATTTAAATTTTTAAATTTTAAAATTTAGAGTTATAATAATTAAATTTTTAAAATTTAGTATTTAAATTTTTAATTTTATAATTTAAAGTTTTAATAATTAAATTTTTAAAATTTAGTATTTAAATTTTCAAATTTTAAAATTTAAAGTTTTAATAATTAAATTTTTAAAATATAGTATTTAAATATTTAAATTTTAAAATTTAAATATTTAATATTTAAAGTTTTAAAATTTAGTATTTAAATTTTTAAATTTTAAAATTTAAATTTTAACAATTAAAGTTTTAAAATTTAGTATTAAAAAATTTAAACTTTAAAATTTAAAGTTTTAATAATTAAATTTTTAAAATTTAGTATTTAAATTTTTAAATTTTAAAATTTAAAGTTTTAATAATTTAATTTTTAAAGTGTGTATTTAAATTTTTAAATTTTAAAATTTAAAGTTTTAATAATTAAATTTTTAAAATTCAGTATTTAAATTTTTAAATTTTACAATTTAAAGTTTTAATAATTAAATTTTTAAAATTTAGTATTTAAATTTTTAAGTTTTAAAATTTGAAGTTTTAATAATTAAATTTTTAAAATTTAGTATTTAAATTTTTAAATTTTAAAGTTTGAAGTTTTAATAATTAAATTTTTAAAATTTAGTATCTAAATTTTAAAATTTAAATTTTTAAATTTTAAAATTTAAAATTTTAATAATTAAATTTTTAAAATTTAGTATTTAAATTTTTAAATTTTAAAATTTAGAGTTATAATAATTAAATTTTTAAAATTTAGTATTTAAACTTTTAAATTTTAAAATTGAAAGTTTTAATAATTAAATTTTTAAAATTTAGTATTTAAATTTTTAAATTTTAAAATTTAAAGTTTTTATAATAAAATTTTTAAAATTTAGTATTTAAATTTTTAAATTTTAGAATTTAAAATTTTAATAATTAAACTTTCAAAATTTAGTATTTAAATTTTTAAATTTTAAAATTTAAAGTTTTAATAATTAAATTTTTAAAATTTGTATTTAAATTTTTAAATTTTAAAATTTAAAGTTTTAATAATTAAATTTTTAAAATTTGGTATTTAAATTTTTAAATTTTAAAGCTTAAAGTTTTAATAATTAAATTTTTAAAATTTAGTATTTAAGTTTTAAAATTTAAATTTTTAAATTTTAAAATTTAAAATTTTAATAATTAAATTTTTAAAAATTTAGTATTTAAATTTTTAAATTTTAAAATTTAGAGTTATAATAATTAAATTTTTAAAATTTAGTATTTAAATTTTTAAATTTTAAAATTTAAAGTTTTTATAATAAAATTTTTAAAATTTAGTATTTAAATTTTTAAATTTTAAAATTTAAAATTTTAATAATTAAATTTTTAAAATATAGTATTTAAATATTTAAATTTTAAAATTTAAAGTTTTAATAATTAAATTTTTAAAATTTAGTATTAAAATTTTTAAATTTTAAAATTTAAATTTTAATAATTAAAGTTTTAAAGTTTAGTATTTAAAATTTTAAACTTTAAAATTTAAAGTTTTAATAAATAAATTTTTAAAATTTAGTATTTAAATTTTTAAATTTTAAAATTTAAAGTTTTAATAATTATATTTTTAAAATTTGTATTTAAATTTTTAAATTTTAAAATTTAAAGTTTTAATAATTAAATTTTTAAAATTTAGTATTTAAATATTTAAATTTTAAAATTTAAAGTTTTAATAATTAAATTTTTAAAATTTATTATTTAAAGTTTTAAATTTTAAAATGTAAAGTTTTAATAATTAAATTTTTAAAATTTAGTATTTAAATTTTTAAATTTTAAAATTTAAAGATTTAATAATTAAATTTTTAAAATTTGTATTTAAATTTTTAAATTTTAAAATTTAAAGTTTTAATAATTAAATTTTTAAAATTTAGTATTTAAATTTTTAAATTTTAAAATTTAAAATTTTAATAATTAAATTTTTAAAATTTAGTATTTAAATTTTTAAATTTTAAAATTTAAAGTTTTAATAATTAAATTTTTAAAATTTGTATTTAAATTTTTAAATTTTAAAATTTAAAGTTTTAATAATTAAATTTTTAAAATTTGGTATTTAAATTTTTAAATTTTAAAGCTTAAAGTTTTAATATTTAAATTTTTAAAATTTAGTATTTAAATTTTAAAATTTAAATTTTTAAATTTTAAAATTTAAAATTTTAATAATTAAATTTTTAAAATTTAGTATTTAAATTTTTAAATTTTAAAATTTAGAGTTATAATAATTAAATTTTTAAAATTTAGTATTTAAATTTTTAATTTTATAATTTAAAGTTTTAATAATTAAATTTTTAAAATTTAGTATTTAAATTTTCAAATTTTAAAATTTAAAGTTTTAATAATTAAATTTTTAAAATATAGTATTTAAATATTTAAATTTTAAAATTTAAATATTTAATATTTAAAGTTTTAAAATTTAGTATTTAAATTTTTAAATTTTAAAATTTAAATTTTAACAATTAAAGTTTTAAAATTTAGTATTAAAAAATTTAAACTTTAAAATTTAAAGTTTTAATAATTAAATTTTTAAAATTTAGTATTTAAATTTTTAAATTTTAAAATTTAAAGTTTTAATAATTTAATTTTTAAAGTGTGTATTTAAATTTTTAAATTTTAAAATTTAAAGTTTTAATAATTAAATTTTTAAAATTCAGTATTTAAATTTTTAAATTTTACAATTTAAAGTTTTAATAATTAAATTTTTAAAATTTAGTATTTAAATTTTTAAGTTTTAAAATTTGAAGTTTTAATAATTAAATTTTTAAAATTTAGTATTTAAATTTTTAAATTTTAAAGTTTGAAGTTTTAATAATTAAATTTTTAAAATTTAGTATCTAAATTTTAAAATTTAAATTTTTAAATTTTAAAATTTAAAATTTTAATAATTAAATTTTTAAAATTTAGTATTTAAATTTTTAAATTTTAAAATTTAGAGTTATAATAATTAAATTTTTAAAATTTAGTATTTAAACTTTTAAATTTTAAAATTGAAAGTTTTAATAATTAAATTTTTAAAATTTAGTATTTAAATTTTTAAATTTTAAAATTTAAAGTTTTTATAATAAAATTTTTAAAATTTAGTATTTAAATTTTTAAATTTTAGAATTTAAAATTTTAATAATTAAACTTTCAAAATTTAGTATTTAAATTTTTAAATTTTAAAATTTAAAGTTTTAATAATTAAATTTTTAAAATTTGTATTTAAATTTTTAAATTTTAAAATTTAAAGTTTTAATAATTAAATTTTTAAAATTTGGTATTTAAATTTTTAAATTTTAAAGCTTAAAGTTTTAATAATTAAATTTTTAAAATTTAGTATTTAAGTTTTAAAATTTAAATTTTTAAATTTTAAAATTTAAAATTTTAATAATTAAATTTTTAAAAATTTAGTATTTAAATTTTTAAATTTTAAAATTTAGAGTTATAATAATTAAATTTTTAAAATTTAGTATTTAAATTTTTAAATTTTAAAATTTAAAGTTTTTATAATAAAATTTTTAAAATTTAGTATTTAAATTTTTAAATTTTAAAATTTAAAATTTTAATAATTAAATTTTTAAAATATAGTATTTAAATATTTAAATTTTAAAATTTAAAGTTTTAATAATTAAATTTTTAAAATTTAGTATTAAAATTTTTAAATTTTAAAATTTAAATTTTAATAATTAAAGTTTTAAAGTTTAGTATTTAAAATTTTAAACTTTAAAATTTAAAGTTTTAATAAATAAATTTTTAAAATTTAGTATTTAAATTTTTAAATTTTAAAATTTAAAGTTTTAATAATTAAATTTTTAAAATTTGTATTTAAATTTTTAAATTTTAAAATTTAAAGTTTTAATAATTAAATTTTTAAAATTTGGTATTTAAATTTTTAAATTTTAAAATTTAAAATTTTAATAATTAAATTTTTAAAATTTAGTATTTAAATTTTTAAATTTTAAAATTTAAAGTTTTAATAATTAAAATTTTAAAATTTGTATTTAAATTTTAAAATTTAAAGTTTTAATAATTAAATTTTTAAAATTTAGTATTTAAATTTTCAAATTTTAAAATTTAAAGTTTTAATAATTAAATTTTTAAAATTTGGTATTTAAATTTTTAAATTTTAAAATTTAAAGTTTTAATAATTAAATTTTTAAAATTTAGTATTTAAATTTTAAAAATTTAAAGTTTTAATAATTAAATTTTTAAAATTTAGGATTTAAGTTTTTAAATTTTAAAATTTAAAGTTTTAATAATTAAATTTTTAAAATTTAGTATTTAAATTTTTAAATTTTAAAATTTAAAGTTTTAATAATTAAATTTTTAAAATTTAGTATTTAAATTTTTAAGTTTTAAAATTTGAAGTTTTAATAATTAAATTTTTAAAATTTAGTATCTAAATTTTAAAATTTAAATTTTTAAATTTTAAAATTTAAAATTTTAATAATTAAATTTTTAAAATTTAGTATTTAAATTTTTAAATTTTAAAATTTAGAGTTATAATAATTAAATTTTTAAAATTTAGTATTTAAATTTTTAAATTTTAAAATTGAAAGTTTTAATAATTAAATTTTTAAAATTTAGTATTTAAATTTTTAAATTTTAAAATTTAAAGTTTTTATAATAAAATTTTTAAAATTTAGTATTTAAATTTTTAAATTTTAAAATTTAAAATTTTAATAATTAAATTTTTAAAATTTAGTATTTAAATTTTTAAATTATCAAATTTAAAGTTTTAATAAATAAAATTTTAAAATTTAGTATTTAAATTTTTAAATTTTAGAATTTAAAATTTTAATAATTAAACTTTCAAAATTTAGGATTTAAATTTTTAAATTTTAAAATTTAAAGTTTTAATAATTAAATTTTTAAAATTTGTATTTAAATTTTTAAATTTTAAAATTTAAAGTTTTAATAATTAAATTTTTAAAATTTGGTATTTAAATTTTTAAATTTTAAAGTTTAAAGTTTTAATAATTAAATTTTTAAAATTTAGTATTTAAATTTTAAAATTTAAATTTTTAAATTTTAAAATTTAAAATTTTAATATTTAAATTTTTAAAATTTAGTATTTAAATTTTTAAATTTTAAAATTTAGAGTTATAATAATTAAATTTTTAAAATTTAGTATTTAAATTTTTAAATTTTAAAATTGAAAGTTTTAATAATTAAATTTTTAAAATTTAGTATTTAAATTTTTAAATTTTAAAATTTAAAGTTTTTATAATAAAATTTTTAAAATTTAGTATTTAAATTTTTAAATTTTAAAATTTAAAATTTTAATAATTAAATTTTTAAAATATAGTATTTAAATATTTAAATTTTAAAATTTAAAGTTTTAATAATTAAATTTTTAAAATTTAGTATTAAAATTTTTAAATTTTAACATTTAAATTTTAATAATTAAAGTTTTAAAGTTTAGTATTTAAAATTTTAAACTTTAAAATTTAAAGTTTTAATAATTAAATTTTTAAAATTTAGTATTTAAATTTTTAAATTTTAAAATTTAAAGTTTTAATAATTAAATTTTTAAAATTTGTATTTAAATTTTTAAATTTTAAAATTTAAAGTTTTAATAATTAAATTTTTAAAATTTGGTATTTAAATTTTTAAATTTTAAAATTTAAAATTTTAATAATTAAATTTTTAAAATTTAGTATTTAAATTTTTAAATTTTAAAATTTAAAGTTTTAATAATTAAATTTTTAAAATTTGTATTTAAATTTTAAAATTTAAAGTTTTAATAATTAAATTTTTAAAATTTAGTATTTAAATTTTAAAAACTTAAAGTTTTAATAATTAAATTTTTAAAATTTAGGATTTAAGTTTTTAAATTTTAAAATTTAAAGTTTTAATAATTAAATTTTTAAAATTTAGTATTTAAATTTTTAAATTTTAAAATTTAAAGTTTTAATAATTAAATTTTTAAAATTTAGTATTTAAATTTTTAAGTTTTAAAATTTGAAGTTTTAATAATTAAATTTTTAAAATTTAGTATTTAAATTTTTAAATTTTAAAGTTTGAAGTTTTAATAATTAAATTTTTAAAATTTAGTATCTAAATTTTAAAATTTAAATTTTTAAATTTTAAAATTTAAAATTTTAATAATTAAATTTTTAAAATTTGTATTTAAATTTTTAAATTTTAAAATTTAAAGTTTTAATAATTAAATTTTTAAAATTTAGTATTTAAATTTTTAAATTTTAAAGTTTGAAGTTTTAATAATTAAATTTTTAAAATTTAGTATCTAAATTTTAAAATTTAAATTTTTAAATTTTAAAATTTAAATTTTAATAATTAAAGTTTTAAAGTTTAGTATTTAAAATTTTAAACTTTAAAATTTAAAGTTTTAATAATTAAATTTTTAAAATTTAGTATTTAAATTTTTAAATTTTAAAATTTAAAGTTTTTATAATAAAATTTTTAAAATTTAGTATTTAAATTTTTAAATTTTAAAATTTAAAATTTTAATAATTAAATTTTTAAAATTTGTATTTAAATTTTAAAATTTAAAGTTTTAATAATTAAATTTTTAAAATTTAGTATTTAAATTTTCAAATTTTAAAATTTAAAGTTTTAATAATTAAATTTTTAAAATTTGGTATTTAAATTTTTAAATTTAAAAAATTTAAAGTTTTAATAATTAAATTTTTAAAATTTAGTATTTAAATATTAAAAACTTAAAGTTTTAATAATTAAATTTTTAAAATTTAGGATTTAAGTTTTTAAATTTTAAAATTTAAAGTTTTAATAATTAAATTTTTAAAATTTGTATTTAAATTTTAAAATTTAAAGTTTTAATAATTAAATTTTTAAAATTTAGGATTTAAGTTTTTAAATTTTAAAATTTAAAGTTTTAATAATTAAATTTTTAAAATTTAGTATTTAAATTTTTAAATTTTAAAATTTAAAGTTTTAATAACTAAATTTTTAAAATTTAGTATTTAAATTTTTAAGTTTTAAAATTTGAAGTTTTAATAATTAAATTTTTAAAATTTAGTATTTAAATTTTTAAATTTTAAAGTTTGAAGTTTTAATAATTAAATTTTTAAAATTTAGTATCTAAATTTTAAAATTTAAATTTTTAAATTTTAAAATTTAAAATTTAAATTTTTAAATTTTAAAATTTAAAATTTTAATAATTAAATTTTTAAAATTTAGTATTTAAATTTTTAAATTTTAAAATTTAGAGTTATAATAATTAAATTTTTAAAATTTAGTATTTAAATTTTTAAATTTATAAATTGAAAGTTTTAATAATTAAATTTTTAAAATTTAGTATTTAAATTTTTAAATTTTAAAATTTAAAGTTTTTATAATAAAATTTTTAAAATTTAGTATTTAAATTTTTAAATTTTAAAATTTAAAATTTTAATAATTAAATTTTTAAAATTTAGTATTTAAATTTTTAAATTATCAAATTTAAAGTTTTAATAAATAAATTTTTAAAATTTAGTATTTAAATTTTTAAATTTTAGAATTTAAAATTTTAATAATTAAACTTTCAAAATTTAGGATTTAAATTTTTAAATTTTAAAATTTAAAGTTTTAATAATTAAATTTTTAAAATTTGTATTTAAATTTTTAAATTTTAAAATTTAAAGTTTTAATAATTAAATTTTTAAAATTTGGTATTTAAATTTTTAAATTTTAAAGCTTAAAGTTTTAATAATTAAATTTTTAAAATTTAGTATTTAAATTTTAAAATTTAAATTTTTAAATTTTAAAATTTAAAATTTTAATATTTAAATTTTTAAAATTTAGTATTTAAATTTTTAAATTTTAAAATTTAGAGTTATAATAATTAAATTTTTAAAATTTAGTATTTAAATTTTTAAATTTTAAAATTGAAAGTTTTAATAATTAAATTTTTAAAATTTAGTATTTAAATTTTTAAATTTTAAAATTTAAAGTTTTTATAATAAAATTTTTAAAATTTAGTATTTAAATTTTTAAATTTTAAAATTTAAAATTTTAATAATTAAATTTTTAAAATATAGTATTTAAATATTTAAATTTTAAAATTTAAAGTTTTAATAATTAAATTTTTAAAATTTAGTATTAAAATTTTTAAATTTTAAAATTTAAATTTTAATAATTAAAGTTTTAAAGTTTAGTATTTAAAATTTTAAACTTTAAAATTTAAAGTTTTAATAATTAAATTTTTAAAATTTAGTATTTAAATTTTTAAATTTTAAAATTTAAAGTTTTAATAAATAAATTTTTAAAATTTGTATTTAAATTTTTAAATTTTAAAATTTAAAGTTTTAATAATTAAATTTTTAAAATTTGGTATTTAAATTTTTAAATTTTAAAATTTAAAATTTTATTAATTAAATTTTTAAAATTTAGTATTTAAATTTTTAAATTTTAAAATTTAAAGTTTTAATAATTAAATTTTTAAAATTTGTATTTAAATTTTAAAATTTAAAGTTTTAATAATTAAATTTTTAAAATTTAGTATTTAAATTTTCAAATTTTAAAATTTAAAGTTTTAATAATTAAATTTTTAAAATTTGTATTTAAATTTTTAAATTTTAAAATTTAAAGTTTTAATAATTAAATTTTTAAAATTTAGTATTTAAAATTTAAAAACTTAAAGTTTTAATAATTAAATTTTTAAAATTTAGGATTTAAGTTTTTAAATTTTAAAATTTAAAGTTTTAATAATTAAATTTTTAAAATTTAGTATTTAAATTTTTAAATTTTAAAATTTAAAGTTTTAATAATTAAATTTTTAAAATTTAGTATTTAAATTTTTAAGTTTTAAAATTTGAAGTTTTAATAATTAAATTTTTAAAATTTAGTATTTAAATTTTTAAATTTTAAAGTTTGAAGTTTTAATAATTAAATTTTTAAAATTTAGTATCTAAATTTTAAAATTTAAATTTTTAAATTTTAAAATTTAAAATTTTAATAATTAAATTTTTAAAATTTAGTATTTAAATTTTTAAATTTTAAAATTTAGAGTTATAATAATTAAATTTTTAAAATTTAGTATTTAAATTTTTAAATTTAAAAATTGAAAGTTTTAATAATTAAATTTTTAAAATTTAGTATTTAAATTTTTAAATTTTAAAATTTAAAGTTTTTATAATAAAATTTTTAAAATTTAGTATTTAAATTTTTAAATTTTCAAATTTAAAGTTTTAATAAATAAATTTTTAAAATTTAGTATTTAAATTTTTAAATTTTAGAATTTAAAATTTTAATAATTAAACTTTCAAAATTTAGTATTTAAATTTTTAAATTTTAAAATTTAAAGTTTTAATAATTAAATTTTTAAAATTTATATTTAAATTTTTAAATTTTAAAATTTAAAGTTTTAATAATTAAATTTTTAAAATTTAGTATTAAAATTTTTAAATTTTAAAATTTAAATTTTAATAATTAAAGTTTTAAAGTTTAGTATTTAAAATTTTAAACTTTAAAATTTAAAGTTTTAATAATTAAATTTTTAAAATTTAGTATTTAAATTTTTAAATTTTAAAATTTAAAGTTTTAATAATTAAATTTTTAAAATTTGTATTTAAATTTTTAAATTTTAAAATTTAAAGTTTTAATAATTAATTTTTAAAATTTGGTATTTAAATTTTTAAATTTTAAAATTTAAAATTTTAATAATTAAATTTTTAAAATTTAGTATTTAAATTTTTAAATTTTAAAATTTAAAGTTTTAATAATTAAATTTTTAAAATTTGTATTTAAATTTTAAAATTTAAAGTTTTAATAATTAAATTTTTAAAATTTAGTATTTAAATTTTCAAATTTTAAAATTTAAAGTTTTAATAATTAAATTTTTAAAATTTAGTATTTAAATTTTTAAATTTTAAAATTTAAAGTTATAATAATTAAATTTTTAAAATTTAGTATTTAAATATTTAAATTTTAAAATTTAAAGTTTTAATAATTAAATTTTTAAAATTTATTATTTAAATTTTTAAATTTTAAAATTTAAAGTTTTAATAATTAAATTTTTAAAATTTATTATTTAAATTTTTAAATTTTAAAGTTTAAAATTTTAATAACTAAATTTTTAAAATTTAGTATTTAAATTTTTAAATTTTAAAGTTTGAAGTTTTAATAATTAAATTTTTAAAATTTAGTATCTAAATTTTAAAATTTAAATTTTTAAATTTTAAAATTTAAAGTTTTAATAATTAAATTTTTAAAATTTATTATTTAAATTTTTAAATTTTAAAATTTAAAGTTTTAATAATTAAATTTTTAAAATATAGTATTTAAATTTTTAAATTTTAAAATTTAAAATTTTAATAATTAAATTTTTAAAATTTAGTATTTAAATATTTAAATTATAAAATTTAAAGTTTTAATAATTAAATTTTTAAAATTTATTATTTAAATTTTTAAATTTTAAAATTTAAAGTTTTAATAATTAAATTTTTAAAATTTGTATTTAAATTTTTAAATTTTAAAATTTAAAGTTTTAATAATTAAATTTTTAAAATTTATTATTTAAATTTTTAAATTTTAAAATTTAAAGTTTTAATAATTAAATTTTTAAAATATAGTATTTAAATTTTTAAATTTTAAAATTTAAAATTTTAATAATTAAATTTTTAAAATTTAGTATTTAAATTTTTAAATTTTAAAGTTAGAAGTTTTAATAATTAAATTTTTAAAATTTAGTATTTAAATTTTTAAATTTTAAAATTTAAATTTTAATAATTAAAGTTTTAAAGTTTAGTATTTAAAATTTTAAACTTTAAAATTTAAAGTTTTAATAATTAAATTTTTAAAATTTGTATTTAAATTTTTAAATTTTAAAATTTAAAGTTTTAATAATTAAATTTTTAAAATTTAGTATTTAAATTTTTAAATTTTAAAATTTAAAATTTTAATAATTAAATTTTTAAAATTTAGTATTTAAATTTTTAAATTTTAAAATTTAAAGTTTTAATAATTAAATTTTTAAAATTTGTATTTAAATTTTTAAATTTTAAAATTTAAAGTTTTAATAATTAAATTTTTAAAATTTAGTATTTAAATTTTCAAATTTTAAAATTTAAAGTTTTAATAATTAAATTTTTAAAATTTGGTATTTAAATTTTTAAATTTTAAAATTTAAAGTTTTAATAATTAAATTTTTAAAATTTAGTATTTAAATTTTAAAAATTTAAAGTTTTAATAATTAAATATTTAAAATTTAGTATTTAAATTTTCAAATTTTAAAATTTAAAGTTTTAATAATTAAATTTTTAAAATTTAGTATTTAAATTTTTAAATTTTAAAGTTTGAAGTTTTAATAATTAAATTTTTAAAATTTAGTATTTAAATTTTCAAATTTTAAAATTTAAAGTTTTAATAATTAAATTTTTAAAATTTAGTATTTAAATTTTTAAATTTTAAAGTTTGAAGTTTTAATAATTAAATTTTTAAAATTTAGTATCTAAATTTTAAAATTTAAATTTTTAAATTTTAAAATTTAAAATTTTAATAATTAAATTTTTAAAATTTAGTATTTAAATTTTTAAATTTTAAAATTTAAAGTTATAATAATTAAATTTTTAAAATTTAGTATTTAAATATTTGAATTTTAAAATTTAAAGTTTTAATAATTAAATTTTTAAAATTTATTATTTAAATTTTTAAATTTTAAAATTTAAAGTTTTAATAATTAAATTTTTAAAATTTGTATTTAAATTTTTAAATTTTAAAATTTAAAGTTTTAATAATTAAATTTTTAAAATTTATTATTTAAATTTTTAAATTTTAAAATTTAAAGTTTTAATAATTAAATTTTTAAAATTTGGTATTTAAATTTTTAAATTTTAAAATTTAAAGTTTTAATAATTAAATTTTTAAAATTTAGTATTTAAATTTTTAAATTTTAAAGTTAGAAGTTTTAATAATTAAATTTTTAAAATTTAGTATTTAAATTTTTAAATTTTAAAATTTAAAGTTATAATAATTAAATTTTTAAAATTTAGTATTTAAATTTTTAAATTTTAAAATTTAAAGTTTTAATAATTAAATTTTTAAAATTTGTATTTAAATTTTTAAATTTTAAAATTTAAATTTTTAATAATTAAATTTTTAAAATTTATTATTTAAATTTTTAAATTTTAAAATTTAAAATTTAATAATTAAATTTTTAAAATTTAGTATTTAAATTTTTAAATTTTAAAATTTAAAGTTTTAATAATTAAATTTTTAAAATTTAGTATTTAAATTTTTAAATTTTAAAGTTAGAAGTTTTAATAATTAAATTTTTAAAATTTAGTATTTAAGTTTTTAAATTTTAAAATTTAAAGTTTTAATAATTAAATTTTTAAAATTTAGTATTTAAATTTTTAAATTTTAAAGCTTGAAGTTTTAATAATTAAATTTTTAAAATTTAGTATTTAAATTTTCAAATTTTAAAATTTAAAGTTTTAATAATTAAATTTTTAAAATTTAGTATTTAAATTTTTAAATTTTAAAGTTTGAAGTTTTAATAATTAAATTTTTAAAATTTAGTATCTAAATTTTAAAATTTAAATTTTTAAATTTTAAAATTTAAAATTTTAATAATTAAATTTTTAAAATTTAGTATTTAAATTTTTAAATTTTAAAATTTAAAGTTTTAATAATTAAATTTTTAAAATTTGTATTTAAATTTTTAAATTTTAAAATTTAAAGTTTTAATAATTAAATTTTTAAAATTTATTATTTAAATTTTTAAATTTTAAAATTTAAAGTTTTAATAATTAAATTTTTAAAATTTAGTATTTAAATTTTTAAATTTTAAAATTTAAAGTTTTAATAATTAAATTTTTAAAATTTAGTATTTAAATTTTTAAACTTTAAAGTTAGAAGTTTTAATAATTAAATTTTTAAAATTTAGTATTTAAATTTTCAAATTTTAAAATTTAAAGTTTTAATAATTAAATTTTTAAAATTTAGTATTTAAATTTTTAAATTTTAAAGTTTGAAGTTTTAATAATTAAATTTTTAAAATTTAGTATCTAAATTTTAAAATTTAAATTTTTAAATTTTAAAATTTAAAGTTTTAATAATTAAATTTTTAAAATTTAGTATTTAAATTTTTAAATTTTAAAATTTAAAGATTTAATAATTAAATTTTTAAAATTTATTATTTAAATTTTTAAATTTTAAAATTTAAAGTTTTAATAATTAAATTTTTAAAATTTAGTATTTAAATTTTTAAATTTTAAAATTTAAAGTTTTAATAATTAAATTTTTAAAATTTAGTATTTAAATTTTTAAACTTTAAAGTTAGAAGTTTTAATAATTAAATTTTTAAAATTTAGTATTTAAATTTTTAAATTTTAAAATTTAAAATTTTAATAATTAAATTTTTAAAATTTAGTATTTAAATTTTTAAATTTTAAAATTTAAAGTTTTAATAATTAAATTTTTAAAATTTATTATTTAAATTTTTAAATTTTAAAATTTAAAGTTTTAATAATTAAATTTTTAAAATTTGTATTTAAATTTTTAAATTTTAAAATTTAAAGTTTTAATAATTAAATTTTTAAAATTTATTATTTAAATTTTTAAATTTTAAAATTTAAAGTTTTAATAATTAAATTTTTAAAATTTGTATTTAAATTTTTAAATTTTAAAATTTAAATTTTTTTAATAATTAAATTTTTAAAATTTATTATTTAAATTTTTAAATTTTAAAATTTAAAATTTAATAATTAAATTTTTAAAATTTAGTATTTAAATTTTTAAATTTTAAAATTTAAAGTTTTAATAATTAAATTTTTAAAATTTAGTATTTAAATTTTTAAATTTTAAAGTTAGAAGTTTTAATAATTAAATTTTTAAAATTTAGTATTTAAGTTTTTAAATTTTAAAATTTAAAGTTTTAATAATTAAATTTTTAAAATTTAGTATTTAAATTTTTAAATTTTAAAGCTTGAAGTTTTAATAATTAAATTTTTAAAATTTAGTATTTAAATTTTCAAATTTTAAAATTTAAAGTTTTAATAATTAAATGTTTAAAATTTAGTATTTAAATTTTTAAATTTTAAAGTTTGAAGTTTTAATAATTAAATTTTTAAAATTTAGTATCTAAATTTTAAAATTTAAATTTTTAAATTTTAAAATTTAAAATTTTAATAATTAAATTTTTAAAATTTAGTATTTAAATTTTTAAATTTTAAAATTTAAAGTTTTAATAATTAAATTTTTAAAATTTGTATTTAAATTTTTAAATTTTAAAATTTAAAGTTTTAATAATTAAATTTTTAAAATTTATTATTTAAATTTTTAAATTTTAAAATTTAAAGTTTTAATAATTAAATTTTTAAAATTTAGTATTTAAATTTTTAAATTTTAAAATTTAAAGTTTTAATAATTAAATTTTTAAAATTTAGTATTTAAATTTTTAAACTTTAAAGTTAGAAGTTTTAATAATTAAATTTTTAAAATTTGGTATTTAAATTTTCAAATTTTAAAATTTAAAGTTTTAATAATTAAATTTTTAAAATTTAGTATTTAAATTTTTAAATTTTAAAGTTTGAAGTTTTAATAATTAAATTTTTAAAATTTAGTATCTAAATTTTAAAATTTAAATTTTTAAATTTTAAAATTTAAAGTTTTAATAATTAAATTTTTAAAATTTAGTATTTAAATTTTTAAATTTTAAAATTTAAAGATTTAATAATTAAATTTTTAAAATTTGTATTTAAATTTTTAAATTTTAAAATTTAAAGTTTTAATAATTAAATTTTTAAAATTTAGTATTTAAATTTTAAAAATTTAAAGTTTTAATAATTAAATTTTTAAAATTTAGGATTTAAGTTTTTAAATTTTAAAATTTAAAGTTTTAATAATTAAATTTTTAAAATTTAGTATTTAAATTTTTAAATTTTAAAGTTTGAAATTTTAATAATTAAATTTTTAAAATTTAGTATTTAAATTTTAAAATTTAAATATTTAAATTTTAAAATTTAAAATTTTAATAACCAAATTTTTAAAATTTAGTATTTAAATTTTTAAATTTTAATATTTAAAATTTTAATAATTAAATTTTTAAAATTTAGTATTTAAATTTTTAAATTTTAAAATTTAAACTTTTAAATTTTAAAATTTAAAATTTCAATAATTAAATTTTTAAAATTTAGTATTTAAGTTTTTAAATTTTAAAATTTAAAGTTTTAATAATTAAATTTTTAAAATTTGTATTTAAATTTTTAAATTTTAAAATTTAAAGTTTTAATAATTAAATTTTTAAAATTTAGTATTTAAATTTTCAAATTTTAAAATTTAAAGTTTTAATAATTAAATTTTTAAAATTTGGTATTTAAATTTTTAAATTTTAAAATTTAAAGTTTTAATAATTAAATTTTTAAAATTTAGTATTTAAATTTTAAAAATTTAAAGTTTTAATAATTAAATTTTTAAAATTTAGGATTTAAGTTTTTAAATTTTAAAATTTAAAGTTTTAATAATTAAATTTTTAAAATTTAGTATTTAAATTTTTAAATTTTAAAGTTTGAAGTTTTAATAATTAAATTTTTAAAATTTAGTATTTAAATTTTAAAATTTAAATATTTAAATTTTAAAATTTATAATTTTAATAACTAAATTTATAAAATTTAGTATTTAAATTTTTAAATTTTAAAATTTAAAATTTTAATAATTAAATTTTTAAAATTTAGTATGTAAATTTTTAAATTTTAAAATTTAAACTTTTAAATTTTAAAATTTAAAATTTCAATAATTAAATTTTTAAAATTTGGTATTTAAGTATTTAAATTTTAAAATTTAAAATTTTAATAATTAAATTTTTAAAATTTAGTATTTAGGTTTTTAAATTTTAAAGTTTGAAGTTTTAATAATTAAATATTTAAAATTTAGTATTTAAATTTTCAAATTTTAAAATTTAAAGTTTTAATAATTAAATATTTAAAATTTAGTATTTAAATTTTTAAATTTTAAAGTTTGAAGTTTTAATAATTAAATTTTTAAAATTTAGTATTTAAATTTTCAAATTTTAAAATTTAAAGTTTTAATAATTAAATTTTTAAAATTTGGTATTTAAATTTTTAAATTTTAAAATTTAAAGTTTTAATAATTAAATTTTTAAAATTTAGTATTTAAATTTTTAAATTTTAAAGTTTGAAGTTTTAATAATTAAATTTTTAAAATTTAGTATCTAAATTTTAAAATTTAAATTTTTAAATTTTAAAATTTAAAATTTTAATAATTAAATTTTTAAAATTTATTATTTAAATTTTTAAATTTTAAAATTTAAAGTTTTAATAATTAAATTTTTAAAATTTGTATTTAAATTTTTAAATTTTAAAATTTAAAGTTTTAATAATTAAATTTTTAAAATTTATTATTTAAATTTTTAAATTTTAAAATTTAAAGTTTTAATAATTAAATTTTTAAAATTTAGTATTTAAATTTTTAAATTTTAAAATTTAAAGTTTTAATAATTAAATTTTTAAAATTTAGTATTTAAATTTTTAAATTTTAAAGTTAGAAGTTTTAATATTTAAATTTTTAAAATTTAGTATTTAAATTTTTAAATTTTAAAATTTAAAGTTATAATAATTAAATTTTTAAAATTTAGTATTTAAATTTTTAAATTTTAAAATTTAAAGTTTTAATAATTAAATTTTTAAAATTTGTATTTAAATTTTTAAATTTTAAAATTTAAAGTTTTAATAATTAAATTTTTAAAATTTATTATTTAAATTTTTAAATTTTAAAATTTAAAGTTTTAATAATTAAATTTTTAAAATTTAGTATTTAAATTTTTAAATTTTAAAATTTAAAGTTTTAATAATTAAATTTTTAAAATTTAGTATTTAAATTTTTAAATTTTAAAGTTAGAAGTTTTAGTAATTAAATTTTTAAAATTTAGTATTTAAGTTTTTAAATTTTAAAATTTAAAGTTTTAATAATTAAATTTTTAAAATTTAGTATTTAAATTTTTAAATTTTAAAATTTAAAGTTTTAATAATTAAATTTTTAAAATTTAGTATTTAAATTTTTAAACTTTAAAGTTAGAAGTTTTAATAATTAAATTTTTAAAATTTAGTATTTAAATTTTCAAATTTTAAAATTTAAAGTTTTAATAATTAAATTTTTAAAATTTAGTATTTAAATTTTTAAATTTTAAAGTTTGAAGTTTTAATAATTAAATTTTTAAAATTTAGTATCTAAATTTTAAAATTTAAATTTTTAAATTTTAAAATTTAAAGTTTTAATAATTAAATTTTTAAAATTTAGTATTTAAATTTTTAAATTTTAAAATTTAAAGATTTAATAATTAAATTTTTAAAATTTGTATTTAAATTTTTAAATTTTAAAATTTAAAGTTTTAATAATTAAATTTTTAAAATTTAGTATTTAAATTTTAAAAATTTAAAGTTTTAATAATTAAATTTTTAAAATTTAGGATTTAAGTTTTTAAATTTTAAAATTTAAAGTTTTAATAATTAAATTTTTAAAATTTAGTATTTAAATTTTTAAATTTTAAAGTTTGAAATTTTAATAATTAAATTTTTAAAATTTATTATTTAAATTTTAAAATTTAAATATTTAAATTTTAAAATTTAAAATTTTAATAACCAAATTTTTAAAATTTAGTATTTAAATTTTTAAATTTTAATATTTAAAATTTTAATAATTAAATTTTTAAAATTTAGTATTTAAATTTTTAAATTTTAAAATTTAAACTTTTAAATTTTAAAATTTAAAATTTCAATAATTAAAATTTTAAAATTTAGTATTTAAGTTTTTAAATTTTAAAATTTAAAATTTTAATAATTAAATTTTTAAAATTTAGTATTTAGGTTTTTAAATTTTAAAGTTTGAAGTTTTAATAATTAAATTTTTAAAATTTAGTATTTAAATTTTCAAATTTTAAAATTTAAAGTTTTAATAATTAAATTTTTAAAATTTAGTATTTAAATTTTTAAATTTTAAAGTTTGAAGTTTTAATAATTAAATTTTTAAAATTTAGTATTTAAATTTTCAAATTTTAAAATTTAAAGTTATAATAATTAAATTTTTAAAATTTAGTATTTAAATATTTAAATTTTAAAATTTAAAGTTTTAATAATTAAATTTTTAAAATTTATTATTTAAATTTTTAAATTTTAAAATTTAAAGTTTTAATAATTAAATTTTTAAAATTTTTATTTAAATTTTTAAATTTTAAAATTTAAAGTTTTAATAATTAAATTTTTAAAATTTATTATTTAAATTTTTAAATTTTAAAACTTAAAGTTTTAATAATTAAATTTTTAAAATTTAGTATTTAAATTTTTAAATTTTAAAATTTAAAGTTTTAATAATTAAATTTTTAAAATTTAGTATTTAAATTTTTAAATTTTAAAGTTAGAAGTTTTAATAATTAAATTTTTAAAATTTAGTATTTAAATTTTTAAATTTTAAAATTTAAAGTTATAATAATTAAATTTTTAAAATTTAGTATTTAAATTTTTAAATTTTAAAATTTAAAGTTTTAATAATTAAATTTTTAAAATTTGCATTTAAATTTTTAAATTTTAAAATTTAAAGTTTTAATAATTAAATTTTTAAAATTTAGTATTTAAATTTTTAAATTTTAAAGTTAGAAGTTTTAATAATTAAATTTTTAAAATTTAGTATTTAAGTTTTTAAATTTTAAAATTTAAAGTTTTAATAATTAAATTTTTAAAATTTAGTATTTAAATTTTTAAATTTTAAAGCTTGAAGTTTTAATAATTAAATTTTTAAAATTTAGTATTTAAATTTTTAAATTTTAAAGCTTGAAATTTTAATAATTAAATTTTTAAAATTTAGTATTTAAATTTTCAAATTTTAAAATTTAAAGTTTTAATAATTAAATTTTTAAAATTTAGTATTTAAATTTTTAAATTTTAAAGTTTGAAGTTTTAATAATTAAATTTTTAAAATTTAGTATCTAAATTTTAAAATTTAAATTTTTAAATTTTAAAATTTAAAATTTTAATAATTAAATTTTTAAAATTTAGTATTTAAATTTTTAAATTTTAAAATTTAAAGTTTTAATAATTAAATTTTTAAAATTTGTATTTAAATTTTTAAATTTTAAAATTTAAAGTTTTAATAATTAAATTTTTAAAATTTATTATTTAAATTTTTAAATTTTAAAATTTAAAGTTTTAATAATTAAATTTTTAAAATTTAGTATTTAAATTTTTAAATTTTAAATTTAAAGTTTTAATAATTAAATTTTTAAAATTTAGTATTTAAATTTTTAAACTTTAAAGTTAGAAGTTTTAATAATTAAATTTTTAAAATTTAGTATTTATATTTTCAAATTTTAAAATTTAAAGTTTTAATAATTAAATTTTTAAAATTTAGTATTTAAATTTTTAAATTTTAAAGTTTGAAGTTTTAATAATTAAATTTTTAAAATTTAGTATCTAAATTTTAAAATTTAAATTTTTAAATTTTAAAATTTAAAGTTTTAATAATTAAATTTTTAAAATTTAGTATTTAAATTTTTAAATTTTAAAATTTAAAGATTTAATAATTAAATTTTTAAAATTTGTATTTAAATTTTTAAATTTTAAAATTTAAAGTTTTAATAATTAAATTTTTAAAATTTAGTATTTAAATTTTAAAAATTTAAAGTTTTAATAATTAAATTTTTAAAATTTAGGATTTAAATTTTTAAATTTTAAAATTTAAAGTTTTAATAATTAAATTTTTAAAATTTAGTATTTAAATTTTTAAATTTTAAAGTTTGAAATTTTAATATTTAAATTTTTAAAATTTAGTATTTAAATTTTAAAATTTAAATATTTAAATTTTAAAATTTAAAATTTTAATAACCAAATTTTTAAAATTTAGTATTTAAATTTTTAAATTTTAATATTTAAAATTTTAATAATTAAATTTTTAAAATTTAGTATTTAAATTTTTAAATTTTAAAATTTAAACTTTTAAATTTTAAAATTTAAAATTTCAATAATTAAATTTTTAAAATTTAGTATTTAAATTTTTAAATTTTAAAGCTTGAAGTTTTAATAATTAAATTTTTAAAATTTAGTATTTAAATTTTCAAATTTTAAAATTTAAAGTTTTAATAATTAAATTTTTAAAATTTAGTATTTAAATTTTTAAATTTTAAAATTTAAATTTTTAAATTTTAAAATTTAAAATTTTAATAATTAAATTTTTAAAATTTAGTATTTAAATTTTTAAATTTTAAAATTTAAAGTTTTAATAATTAAATTTTTAAAATTTGTATTTAAATTTTTAAATTTTAAAATTTAAAGTTTTAATAATTAAATTTTTAAAATTTAGTATTTAAATTTTTAAATTTTAAAATTTAAAGTTTTAATAATTAAATTTTTAAAATTTAGTATTTAAATTTTTAAAATTTAAAGTTTTAATAATTAAAATTTTAAAATTTAGTATTTAAATTTTTAAATTTTAAAATTTAAAGTTTTAATAATTAAATTTTTAAAATTTAGTATTTAAATTTTTAAATTTTAAAGTTTGAAGTTTTAATAATTAAATTTTTAAAATTTAGTATTTAAATTTTAAAATTTAAATTTTTAAATTTTAAAATTTAAAATTTCAATAATTAAATTTTTAAAATTTAGTATTTAAGTTTTTAAATTTTAAAATTTAAAGTTTTAATAATTAAATTTTTAAAATTTAGTATTTAAATTTTTAAATTTTAAAGTTTGAAGTTTTAATAATTAAATTTTTAAAATTTAGTATTTAAATTTTCAAATTTTAAAATTTAAAGTTTTAATAATTAAATTTTTAAAATTTAGTATTTAAATTTTTAAATTTTAAAGTTTGAAGTTTTAATAATTAAATTTTTAAAATTTAGTATCTAAATTTTAAAATTTAAATTTTTAAATTTTAAAATTTAAAATTTTAATAATTAAATTTTTAAAATTTGGTATTTAAATTTTTAAATTTTAAAATTTAAAGTTATAATAATTAAATTTTTAAAATTTAGTATTTAAATTTTTAAATTTTAAAATTTAAAGTTTTAATAATTAAATTTTTAAAATTTTTATTTAAATTTTTAAATTTTAAAATTTAAAGATTTAATAATTAATATTTAAAATTTATTATTTAAATTTTTAAATTTTAAAATTTAAAGTTTTAATAATTAAATTTTTAAAATTTAGTATTTAAATTTTTAAATTTTAAAGCTTGAAGTTTTAATAATAAAATTTTTAAAATTTAGTATTTAAATTTTCAAATTTTAAAATTTAATGTTTTAATAATTAAATTTTTAAAATTTAGTATTTAAATTTTTAAATTTTAAAGTTTGAAGTTTTAATAATTAAATTTTTAAAATTTAGTATCTAAATTTTAAAATTTAAATTTTTAAATTTTAAAATTTAAAATTTTAATAATTAAATTTTTAAAATTTAGTATTTAAATTTTTAAATTTTAAAATTTAAAGTTTTTATAATAAAATTTTTAAAATTTAGTATTTAAATTTTTAAATTTTAAAATTTAAAATTTTAATAATTAAATTTTTAAAATATAGTATTTAAATATTTAAATTTTAAAATTTAAAGATTTAATATTTAAAGTTTTAAAATTTAGTATTTAAATTTTTAAATTTTAAAATTTAAATTTTAACAATTAAAGTTTTAAAATTTAGTATTAAAAATTTTAAACTTTAAAATTTAAAATTTCAATAATTAAATTTTTAAAATTTAGTATTTAAATTTTTAAATTTTAAAATTTGAAGTTTTAATAATTAAATTTTTAAAATTTAGTATTTAAATTTTTAAATTTTAAAGTTTGAAGTTTTAATAATTAAATTTTTAAAATTTAGTATCTAAATTTTAAAATTTAAATTTTTAAATTTTAAAATTTAAAATTTTAATAATTAAATTTTTAAAATTTAGTATTTAAATTTTTAAATTTTAAAATTTAAAGTTATAATAATTAAATTTTTAAAATTTAGTGTTTAAATTTTTAAATTTTAAAATTTGAAGTTTTAATAATTAAATTTTTAAATTTTAAAATTTAAATTTTTAAATTTTAAAATTTAAAATTTCAATAATTAAATTTTTAAAATTTAGTATTTAAGTTTTTAAATTTTAAAATTTAAAGTTTTAATAATCAAATTTTTTAAATTTAGTATTTAAATTTTTAAATTTTAAAGTTTAAAGTTTTAATAATTAAATTTTTAAAATTTAGTATTTAAATTTTAAAATTTAAATTTTTAAATTTTAAAATTTAAAATTTAAAATTTAAAATTTAAAATTTTAAATTTTAAAATTTAAAATTTTAATAATTAAATTTTTAAAATTTATTATTTAAATTTTTAAATTTTAAAATTTAAAGTTTTAATAATTAAATTTTTAAAATTTGTATTTAAATTTTTAAATTTTAAAGTTTAAAGTTTTAATAATTAAATTTTTAAAATTTAGTATTTAAATTTTAAAATTTAAATTTTTAAATTTTAAAATTTAAAATTTTAATAATTAAATTTTTAAAATTTAGTATTTAAATTTTTAAATTTTAAAATTTAAAGTTATAATAATTAAATTTTTAAAATTTAGTATTTAAATTTTTAAATTTTAAAATTGAAAGTTTTAATAATTAAATTTTTAAAATTTAGTATTTAAATTTTTAAATTTTAAAATTTAAAGTTTTTATAATAAAATTTTTAAAATTTAGTATTTAAATTTTTAAATTTTAAAATTTAAAATTTTAATAATTAAATTTTTAAAATATAGTATTTAAATGTTTAAATTTTAAAATTTAAAGTTTTAATAATTAAATTTTTAAAATTTAGTATTTAAATTTTAAATTTTAAAATTTAAATTTTAATAATTAAAGTTTTAAAGTTTAGTATTTAAAATTTTAAACTTTAAAATTTAAAGTTTTAATAACTAAATTTTTAAAATTTAGTATTTAAATTTTTAAATTTTAAAATTTGAAGTTTTAATAATTAAATTTTTAAAATTTAGTATTTAAATTTTTAAATTTTAAAGTTTGAAGTTTTAATAATTAAATTTTTAAAATTTAGTATCTAAATTTTAAAATTTAAATTTTTAAATTTTAAAATTTAAAATTTTAATAATTAAATTTTTAAAATTTAGTATTTAAATTTTTAAATTTTCAAATTTAAAGTTTTAATAAATAAATTTTTAAAATTTAGTATTAAAATTTTTAAATTTTAGAATTTAAAATTTTAATAATTAAATTTTCAAAATTTAGTATTTAAATTTTTAAATTTTAAAATTTAAAGTTTTAATAATTAAATTTTTAAAATTTAGTATTTAAATTTTTAAATTTTAAAATTTAAATTTTTAAATTTTAAAATTTAAAATTTCAATAATTAAATTTTTAAAATTTAGTATTTAAGTTTTTAAATTTTAAAATTTAAAGTTTTAATAATTAAATTTTTAAAATTTAGTATTTAAATTTTTAAATTTTAAAATTTAAATTTTTAAATTTTAAAATTTAAAATTTCAATAATTAAATTTTTAAAATTTAGTATTTAAATTTTTAAATTTTAAAATTTAAAGTTTTAATAATTAAAATTTTAAAATTTAGTATTTAAGTTTTTAAATTTTATAATTTAAAGTTTTATTAATTAAATTTTTAAAATTTAGTATTTAAATTTTTAAATTTTAAAGTTTGAAGTTTTAATAATTAAATTTTTAAAATTTAGTATTTAAATTTTTAAATTTTAAAATTTAAAGTTTTAGTAATTAAATTTTTAAAATTTAGTATTTAAATTTTTAAATTTTACAATTTAAAGTTTTAATAATTAAATTTTTAAAATTTAGTATTTAAATTTTTAAATTTTAAAATTTAAAGTTTTAATAATTAAATTTTTAAAATTTAGTATTTAAATTTTTAAAATTTAAAGTTTTAATAATTAAAATTTTAAAATTTAGTATTTAAATTTTTAAATTTTAAAATTTATAGTTTTAATAATTAAATTTTTAAAATTTAGTATTTAAATTTTTAAATTTTAAAGTTTGAAGTTTTAATAATTAAATTTTTAAAATTTAGTATTTAGATTTTAAAATTTAAATTTTTAAATTTTAAAATTTAAAATTTCAATAATTAAATTTTTAAAATTTAGTATTTAAGTTTTTAAATTTTAAAATTTAAAGTTTTAATAATTAAATTTTTAAAATTTAGTATTTAAATTTTTAAATTTTAAAGTTTGAAGTTTTAATAATTAAATTTTTAAAATTTAGTATTTAAATTTTCAAATTTTAAAATTTATAGTTTTAATAATTAAATTTTTAAAATTTAGTATTTAAATTTTTAAATTTTAAAGTTTGAAGTTTTAATAATTAAATTTTTAAAATTTAGTATCTAAATTTTAAAATTTAAATTTTTAAATTTTAAAATTTAAAATTTTAATAATTAAATTTTTAAAATTTAGTATCTAAATTTTTAAATTTTAAAATTTAAAGTTATAATAATTAAATTTTTAAAATTTAGTATTTAAATTTTTAAATTTTAAAATTTAAAGTTTTAATAATTAAATTTTTAAAATTTGTATTTAAATTTTTAAATTTTAAAATTTAAAGTTTTAATAATTAAATTTTTAAAATTTATTATTTAAATTTTTAAATTTTAAAATTTAAAGTTTTAATAATTAAATTTTTAAAATTTAGTATTTAAATTTTAAAATTTTAAAATTTAAAGTTTTAATAATTAAATTTTTAAAATTTAGTATTTAAATTTTTAAATTTTAAAGTTAGAAGTTTTAATAATTAAATTTTTAAAATTTAGTATTTAAATTTTAAAATTTAAATTTTTAAATTTTAAAATTTAAAATTTCAATAATTAAATTTTTAAAATTTAGTATTTAAGTTTTTAAATTTTAAAATTTAAAGTTTTAATAATTAAATTTTTAAAATTTAGTATTTAAATTTTTAAATTTTAAAGCTTGAAGTTTTAATAATAAAATTTTTAAAATTTAGTATTTAAATTTTCAAATTTTAAAATTTAAAGTTTTAATAATTAAATTTTTAAAATTTAGTATTTAAATTTTTAAATTTTAAAGTTTGAAGTTTTAATAATTAAATTTTTAAAATTTAGTATTTAAATTTTTAAATTTTAAAATTTAAAGTTGTTATAATAAAATTTTTAAAATTTAGTAATTAAATTTTTAAATTTTAAAATTTAAAATTTTAATAATTAAATTTTTAAAATTTCGTATTTAAATATTTAAATTTTAAAATTTAAAGATTTAATATTTAAAGTTTTAAAATTTAGTATTTAAATGTTTAAATTTTAAAATTTAAATTTTAACAATTAAAGTTTTAAAATTTAGTATTTAAATTTTTAAATTTTAAAGTTTGAAGTTTTAATAATTAAATTTTTAAAATTTAGTATCTAAATTTTAAAATTTAAATTTTTAAATTTTAAAATTTAAAATTTTAATAATTAAATTTTTAAAATTTAGTATTTAAATTTTTAAATTTTCAAATTTAAAGTTTTAATAAATAAATTTTTAAAATTTAGTATTAAAATTTTTAAATTTTAGAATTTAAAATTTTAATAATTAAATTTTCAAAATTTAGTATTTAAATTTTTAAATTTTAAAATTTAAAGTTTTAATAATTAAATTTTTAAAATTTAGTATTTAAATTTTTAAATTTTAAAATTTAAATTTTTAAATTTTAAAATTTAAAATTTCAATAATTAAATTTTTAAAATTTAGTATTTAAGTTTTTAAATTTTAAAATTTAAAGTTTTAATAATTAAATTTTTAAAATTTAGTATTTAAATTTTTAAATTTTAAAATTTAAATTTTTAAATTTTAAAATTTAAAATTTCAATAATTAAATTTTTAAAATTTAGTATTTAAATTTTTAAATTTTAAAATTTAAAGTTTTAATAATTAAAATTTTAAAATTTAGTATTTAAGTTTTTAAATTTTATAATTTAAAGTTTTATTAATTAAATTTTTAAAATTTAGTATTTAAATTTTTAAATTTTAAAGTTTGAAGTTTTAATAATTAAATTTTTAAAATTTAGTATTTAAATTTTTAAATTTTAAAATTTAAAGTTTTAGTAATTAAATTTTTAAAATTTAGTATTTAAATTTTTAAATTTTACAATTTAAAGTTTTAATAATTAAATTTTTAAAATTTAGTATTTAAATTTTTAAATTTTACAATTTAAAGTTTTAATAATTAAATTTTTAAAATTTAGTATTTAAATTTTTAAAATTTAAAGTTTTAATAATTAAAATTTTAAAATTTAGTATTTAAATTTTTAAATTTTAAAATTTATAGTTTTAATAATTAAATTTTTAAAATTTAGTATTTAAATTTTTAAATTTTAAAGTTTGAAGTTTTAATAATTAAATTTTTAAAATTTAGTATTTAAATTTTAAAATTTAAATTTTTAAATTTTAAAATTTAAAATTTCAATAATTAAATTTTTAAAATTTAGTATTTAAGTTTTTAAATTTTAAAATTTAAAGTTTTAATAATTAAATTTTTAAAATTTAGTATTTAAATTTTTAAATTTTAAAGTTTGAAGTTTTAATAATTAAATTTTTAAAATTTAGTATTTAAATTTTCAAATTTTAAAATTTATAGTTTTAATAATTAAATTTTTAAAATTTAGTATTTAAATTTTTAAATTTTAAAGTTTGAAGTTTTAATAATTAAATTTTTAAAATTTAGTATCTAAATTTTAAAATTTAAATTTTTAAATTTTAAAATTTAAAATTTTAATAATTAAATTTTTAAAATTTAGTATCTAAATTTTTAAATTTTAAAATTTAAAGTTATAATAATTAAATTTTTAAAATTTAGTATTTAAATTTTTAAATTTTAAAATTTAAAGTTTTAATAATTAAATTTTTAAAATTTGTATTTAAATTTTTAAATTTTAAAATTTAAAGTTTTAATAATTAAATTTTTAAAATTTATTATTTAAATTTTTAAATTTTAAAATTTAAAGTTTTAATAATTAAATTTTTAAAATTTAGTATTTAAATTTTAAAATTTTAAAATTTAAAGTTTTAATAATTAAATTTTTAAAATTTAGTATTTAAATTTTTAAATTTTAAAGTTAGAAGTTTTAATAATTAAATTTTTAAAATTTAGTATTTAAATTTTAAAATTTAAATTTTTAAATTTTAAAATTTAAAATTTCAATAATTAAATTTTTAAAATTTAGTATTTAAGTTTTTAAATTTTAAAATTTAAAATTTTAATAATTAAATTTTTAAAATTTAGTATTTAAATTTTTAAATTTTAAAGCTTGAAGTTTTAATAATAAAATTTTTAAAATTTAGTATTTAAATTTTCAAATTTTAAAATTTAAAGTTTTAATAATTAAATTTTTAAAATTTAGTATTTAAATTTTTAAATTTTAAAGTTTGAAGTTTTAATAATTAAATTTTTAAAATTTAGTATTTAAATTTTTAAATTTTAAAATTTAAAGTTGTTATAATAAAATTTTTAAAATTTAGTAATTAAATTTTTAAATTTTAAAATTTAAAATTTTAATAATTAAATTTTTAAAATTTCGTATTTAAATATTTAAATTTTAAAATTTAAAGATTTAATATTTAAAGTTTTAAAATTTAGTATTTAAATGTTTAAATTTTAAAATTTAAATTTTAACAATTAAAGTTTTAAAATTTAGTATTAAAAATTTTGAACTTTAAAATTTAAAATTTCAATAATTAAATTTTTAAAATTTAGTATTTAAATTTTTAAATTTTAAAATTTGAAGTTTTAATAATTAAATTTTTATAATTTAGTATTTAAATTTTTAAATTTTAAAATTTAAAGTTTTAATAATTAAATTTTTAAAGTGTGTATTTAAATTTTTAAATTTTAAAATTTAAAGTTTTAATAATTAAATTTTTAAAATTTAGTATTTAAATTTTTAAATTTTACAATTTAAAGTTTTAATAATTAAATTTTTAAAATTTAGTATTTAAATTTTTAAATTTTAAAATTTGAAGTTTTAATAATTAAATTTTTAAAATTTACTATTTAAATTTTTAAATTTTAAAGTTTGAAGTTTTAATAATTAAATTTTTAAAATTTAGTATCTAAATTTTAAAATTTAAATTTTTAAATTTTAAAATTTAAAATTTTAATAATTAAATTTTTAAAATTTAGTATTTAAATTTTTAAATTTTAAAATTTAAAGTTATAATAATTAAATTTTTAAAATTTAGTATTTAAATTTTTAAATTTTAAAATTTGAAGTTTTAATAATTAAATTTTTAAATTTTAAAATTTAAATTTTTAAATTTTAAAATTTAAAATTTCAATAATTATATTTTTAAAATTTAGTATTTAAGTTTTTAAATTTTAAAATTTAAAGTTTTAATAATTAAATGTTTTAAATTTAGTATTTAAATTTTTAAATTTTAAAGTTTAAAGTTTTAATAATTAAATTTTTAAAATTTAGTATTTAAATTTTAAAATTTAAATTTTTAAATTTTAAAATTTAAAATTTTAAATTTTAAAATTTAAAATTTTAATAATTAAATTTTTAAAATTTAGTATTTAAATTTTTAAATTTTAAAATTTAAAGTTTTAATAATTAAATTTTTAAAATTTGTATTTAAATTTTTAAATTTTAAAATTTAAAGTTTTAATAATTAAATTTTTAAAATTTAGTATTTAAATTTTTAAATTTTAAAGTTTAAAGTTTTAATAATTAACTTTTTAAAATTTAGTATTTAAATTTTAAAATTTAAATTTTTAAAATTTAAAATTTTAATAATTAAATTTTTAAAATTTAGTATTTAAATTTTTAAATTTTAAAATTTAAAGTTATAATAATTAAATTTTTAAAATTTAGTATTTAAATTTTTAAATTTTAAAATTTGAAGTTTTAATAATTAAATTTTTAAAATTTAGTATTTAAATTTTTAAATTTTAAAATTTAAAGTTGTTATAATAAAATTTTTAAAATTTAGTATTTAAATTTTTAAATTTTAAAATTTATAATTTTAATAATTAAATTTTTAAAATATAGTATTTAAATATTTAAATTTTAAAATTTAAAGATTTAATATTTAAAGTTTTAAAATTTAGTATTTAAATGTTTAAATTTTAAAATTTTAATTTTAACAATTAAAGTTTTAAAATTTAGTATTAAAAATTTTGAACTTTAAAATTTAAAATTTCAATAATTAAATTTTTAAAATTTAGTATTTAAATTTTTAAATTTTAAAATTTGAAGTTTTAATAATTAAATTTTATAATTTAGTATTTAAATTTTTAAATTTTAAAATTTAAAGTTTTAATAATTAAATTTTTAAAGTGTGTATTTAAATTTTTAAATTTTAAAATTTAAAGTTTTAATAATTAAATTTTTAAAATTTAGTATTTAAATTTTTAAATTTTACAATTTAAAGTTTTAATAATTAAATTTTTAAAATTTAGTATTTAAATTTTTAAATTTTAAAATTTGAAGTTTTAATAATTAAATTTTTAAAATTTACTATTTAAATTTTTAAATTTTAAAGTTTGAAGTTTTAATAATTAAATTTTTAAAATTTAGTATCTAAATTTTAAAATTTAAATTTTTAAATTTTAAAATTTAAAGTTATAATAATTAAATTTTTAAAATTTAGTATTTAAATTTTTAAATTTTAAAATTTGAAGTTTTAATAATTAAATTTTTAAATTTTAAAATTTAAATTTTTAAATTTTAAAATTTAAAATTTCAATAATTATATTTTTAAAATTTAGTATTTAAGTTTTTAAATTTTAAAATCTAAAGTTTTAATAATTAAATTTTTTAAATTTAGTATTTAAATTTTTAAATTTTAAAGTTTAAAGTTTTAATAATTAAATTTTTAAAATTTATTATTTAAATTTTAAAATTTAAATTTTTAAATTTTAAAATTTAAAATTTTAAATTTTAAAATTTAAAATTTTAATAATTAAATTTTTAAAATTTATTATTTAAATTTTTAAATTTTAAAATTTAAAGTTTTAATAATTAAATTTTTAAATTTGTATTTAAATTTTTAAATTTTAAAATTTAAAGTTTTAAAAATTAAATTTTTAAAATTTAGTATTTAAATTTTTAAATTTTAAAGTTTAAAGTTTTAATAATTAACTTTTTAAAATTTAGTATTTAAATTTTAAAATTTAAATTTTTAAATTTTAAAATTTAAAATTTTAATAATTAAATTTTTAAATTTTAGTATTTAAATTTTTAAATTTTAAAATTTAAAGTTATAATAATTAAATTTTTAAAATTTAGTATTTAAATTTTTAAATTTTAAAATTGAAAGTTTTAATAATTAAATTTTTAAAATTTAGTATTTAAATTTTTAAATTTTAAAATTTAAAGTTTTTATAATAAAATTTTTAAAATTTGGTATTTAAATTTTTAAATTTTAAAATTTAAATTTTTAAATTTTAAAATTTAAAATTTCAATAATTAAATTTTTAAAATTTAGTATTTAAGTTTTTAAATTTTAAAATTTAAAGTTTTTATAATAAAATTTTTAAAATTTATTATTTAAATTTTTAAATTTTAAAATTTAAAATTTTAATAATTAAATTTTTAAAATATAGTATTTAAATATTTAAATTTTAAAATTTAAAGTTTTAATAATTAAATTTTTAAAATTTAGTATTTAAGTTTTTAAATTTTAAAATTTAAATTTTAATAATTAAAGTTTTAAAGTTTAGTATTTAAAATTTTAAACTTTAAAATTTAAAGTTTTAATAACTAAATTTTTAAAATTTAGTATTTAAATTTTTAAATTTTACAATTTAAAGTTTTAATAATTAAATTTTTAAAATTTAGTATTTAAATTTTTAAATTTTAAAATTTGAAGTTTTAATAATTAAATTTTTAAAATTTACTATTTAAATTTTTAAATTTTAAAGTTTGAAGTTTTAATAATTAAATTTTTAAAATTTAGTATCTAAATTTTAAAATTAAAATTTTTAAATTTTAAAATTTAAAATTTTAATAATTAAATTTTTAAAATTTAGTATTTAAATTTTTAAATTTTAAAATTTAAAGTTATAATAATTAAATTTTTAAAATTTAGTATTTAAATTTTTAAATTTTAAAATTTGAAGTTTTAATAATTAAATTTTTAAATTTTAAAATTTAAATTTTATTTAAATTTTTAAATTTTAAAATTTAAAGTTTTAATAATTAAATTTTTAAAATTTATTATTTAAATTTTTAAATTTTAAAATTTAAAGTTTTAATAATTAAATTTTTAAAATTTAGTATTTAAATTTTTAAATTTTAAAATTTAAAGTTTTAATAATTAAATTTTTAAAATTTAGTATTTAAATTTTTAAATTTTAAAGCTAGAAGTTTTAATAATTAAATTTTTAAAATTTAGTATTTAAATTTTAAAATTTAAATTTTTAAATTTTAAAATTTAAAATTTCAATAATTAAATTTTTAAAATTTAGTATTTAAGTTTTTAAATTTTAAAATTTAAAGTTTTAATAATTAAATTTTTAAAATTTAGTATTTAAATTTTTAAATTTTAAAATTTAAAGTTGTTATAATAAAATTTTTAAAATTTAGTATTTAAATTTTTAAATTTTAAAATTTAAAATTTTAATTATTAAATTTTTAAAATATAGTATTTAAATATTTAAATTTTAAAATTTAAAGATTTAATATTTAAAGTTTTAAAATTTAGTATTTAAATGTTTAAATTTTAAAATTTAAATTTTAACAATTAAAGTTTTAAAATTTAGTATTAAAAATTTTGAACTTTAAAATTTAAAATTTCAATAATTAAATTTTTAAAATTTAGTATTTAAATTTTTAAAATTTAAAATTTGAAGTTTTAATAATTAAATTTTTATAATTTAGTATTTAAATTTTTAAATTTTAAAATTTAAAGTTTTAATAATTAAATTTTTAAAGTGTGTATTTAAATTTTTAAATTTTAAAATTTAAAGTTTTAATAATTAAATTTTTAAAATTTAGTATTTAAATTTTTAAATTTTACAATTTAAAGTTTTAATAATTAAATTTTTAAAATTTAGTATTTAAATTTTTAAATTTTAAAATTTGAAGTTTTAATAATTAAATTTTTTAAATTTACTATTTAAATTTTTAAATTTTAAAGTTTGAAGTTTTAATAATTAAATTTTTAAAATTTAGTATCTAAATTTTAAAATTTAAATTTTTAAATTTTAAAATTTAAAATTTTAATAATTAAATTTTTAAAATTTAGTATTTAAATTTTTAAATTTTAAAATTTAAAGTTATAATAATTAAATTTTTAAAATTTAGTATTTAAATTTTTAAATTTTAAAATTTGAAGTTTTAATAATTAAATTTTTAAATTTTAAAATTTAAATTTTTAAATTTTAAAATTTAAAATTTCAATAATTATATTTTTAAAATTTAGTATTTAAGTTTTTAAATTTTAAAATTTAAAGTATTAATAATTAAATGTTTTAAATTTAGTATTTAAATTTTTAAATTTTAAAGTTTAAAGTTTTAATAATTAAATTTTTAAAATTTAGTATTTAAATTTTAAAATTTAAATTTTTAAATTTTAAAATTTAAAATTTTAAATTTTAAAATTTAAAATTTTAATAATTAAATTTTTAAAATTTAGTATTTAAATTTTTAAATTTTAAAATTTAAAGTTTTAATAATTAAATTTTTAAAATTTGTATTTAAATTTTTAAATTTTAAAATTTAAAGTTTTAATAATTAAATTTTTAAAATTTAGTATTTAAATTTTTAAATTTTAAAGTTTAAAGTTTTAATAATTAACTTTTTAAAATTTAGTATTTAAATTTTAAAATTTAAAATTTTAATAATTAAATTTTTAAAATTTAGTATTTAAATTTTTAAATTTTAAAATTTAAAGTTATAATAATTAAATTTTTAAAATTTAGTATTTAAATTTTTAAATTTTAAAATTTGAAGTTTTAATAATTAAATTTTTAAAATTTAGTATTTAAATTTTTAAATTTTAAAATTTAAAGTTGTTATAATAAAATTTTTAAAATTTAGTATTTAAATTTTTAAATTTTAAAATTTAAAATTTTAATAATTAAATTTTTAAAATATAGTATTTAAATATTTAAATTTTAAAATTTAAAGATTTAATATTTAAAGTTTTAAAATTTAGTATTTAAATGTTTAAATTTTAAAATTTAAATTTTAACAATTAAAGTTTTAAAATTTAGTATTAAAAATTTTGAACTTTAAAATTTAAAATTTCAATAATTAAATTTTTAAAATTTAGTATTTAAATTTTTAAATTTTAAAATTTGAAGTTTTAATAATTAAATTTTATAATTTAGTATTTAAATTTTTAAATTTTAAAATTTAAAGTTTAATAATTAAATTTTTAAAGTGTGTATTTAAATTTTTAAATTTTAAAATTTAAAGTTTTAATAATTAAATTTTTAAAATTCAGTATTTAAATTTTTAAATTTTACAATTTAAAGTTTTAATAATTAAATTTTTAAAATTTAGTATTTAAATTTTTAAATTTTAAAATTTGAAGTTTTAATAATTAAATTTTTAAAATTTACTATTTAAATTTTTAAATTTTAAAGTTTGAAGTTTTAATAATTAAATTTTTAAAATTTAGTATCTAAATTTTAAAATTTAAATTTTTAAATTTTAAAATTTAAAATTTTAATAATTAAATTTTTAAAATTTAGTATTTAAATTTTTAAATTTTAAAATTTAAAGTTATAATAATTAAATTTTTAAAATTTAGTATTTAAATTTTTAAATTTTAAAATTTGAAGTTTTAATAATTAAATTTTTAAATTTTAAAATTTAAATTTTTAAATTTTAAAATTTAAAATTTCAATAATTATATTTTTAAAATTTAGTATTTAAGTTTTTAAATTTTAAAATTTAAAGTTTTAATAATTAAATTTTTTAAATTTAGTATTTAAATTTTAAAATTTAAAGTTATAATAATTAAATTTTTAAAATTTAGTATTTAAATTTTTAAATTTTAAAATTGAAAGTTTTAATAATTAAATTTTTAAAATTTAGTATTTAAATTTTTAAATTTTAAAATTTAAAGTTTTTATAATAAAATTTTTAAAATTTGGTATTTAAATTTTTAAATTTTAAAATTTAAATTTTTAAATTTTAAAATTTAAAATTTCAATAATTAAATTTTTAAAATTTAGTATTTAAGTTTTTAAATTTTAAAATTTAAAGTTTTTATAATAAAATTTTTAAAATTTATTATTTAAATTTTTAAATTTTAAAATTTAAAATTTTAATAATTAAATTTTTAAAATATAGTATTTAAATATTTAAATTTTAAAATTTAAAGTTTTAATAATTAAATTTTTAAAATTTAGTATTTAAGTTTTTAAATTTTAAAATTTAAATTTTAATAATTAAAGTTTTAAAGTTTAGTATTTAAAATTTTAAACTTTAAAATTTAAAGTTTTAATAACTAAATTTTTAAATTTTACAATTTAAAGTTTTAATAATTAAATTTTTAAAATTTAGTATTTAAATTTTTAAATTTTAAAATTTGAAGTTTTAATAATTAAATTTTTAAAATTTACTATTTAAATTTTTAAATTTTAAAGTTTGAAGTTTTAATAATTAAATTTTTAAAATTTAGTATCTAAATTTTAAAATTAAAATTTTTAAATTTTAAAATTTAAAATTATAATAATTAAATTTTTAAAATTTAGTATTTAAATTTTTAAATTTTAAAATTTAAAGTTATAATAATTAAATTTTTAAAATTTAGTATTTAAATTTTTAAATTTTAAAATTTGAAGTTTTAATAATTAAATTTTTAAATTTTAAAATTTAAATTTTTAAATTTTAAAATTTAAAATTTCAATAATTATATTTTCAAAATTTAGTATCTAAGTTTTTAAATTTTAAAATTTAAAGTTTTAATAATTAAATTTTTTAAATTTAGAATTTAAATTTTTAAATTTTAAAGTTTAAAGTTTTAATAATTAAATTTTTAAAATTTAGTATTTAAATTTTAAAATTTAAATTTTTAAATTTTAAAATTTAAGATTTTAATAATTGAATTTTTAAAATTTAGTATTTAAATTTTTAAATTTTAAAATTTGAAGTTTTAATAATTAAATTTTTAAATTTTAAAATTTAATTTTTTAAATTTTAAAGTTTAAAGTTTTAATGATTAACTTTTTAAAATTTAGTATTTAAATTTTAAAATTTAAATTTTTAAATTTTAAAATTTAAAATTTTAATAATTAAATTTTTAAATTTTAGTATTTAAATTTTTCAATTTTAAAATTGAAAGTTTTAATAATTATATTTTTAAAATTTAGTATTTAAATTTTTAAATTTTAAAATTTAAAGTTTTTATAATAAAATTTTTAAAATTTAGTATTTAAATTTTTAAATTTTTAAATTTTAAAATTTAAAATTTCAATAATTAAATTTTTAAAATTTAGTATTTAAGTTTTTAAATTTTAAAATTTAAAGTTTTAATAATTAAATTTTTTAAATTTAGTATTTAAATTTTTAAATTTTAAAGTTTAAAGTTTTAATAATTAAATTTTTAAAATTTAGTATTTAAATTTTAAAATTTAAATTTTTAAATTTTAAAATTTAAAATTTAAAATTTTAAACTTTAAAATTTAAAGTTTTAATAACTAAATTTTTAAAATTTAGTATTTAAATTTTTAAATTTTACAATTTAAAGTTTTAATAATTAAATTTTTAAAATTTAGTATTTAAATTTTTAAATTTTAAAATTTGAAGTTTTAATAATTAAATTTTTAAAATTTAGTATTTAAATTTTTAAATTTTAAAGTTTGAAGTTTTAATAATTAAATTTTTAAAATTTAGTATCTAAATTTTAAAATTTAAATTTTTAAATTTTAAAATTTAAAATTTTAATAATTAAATTTTTAAAATTTAGTATTTAAATTTTTAAATTATAGAATTTAAAATTTTAATAATTAAATTTTCAAAATTTAGTATTTAAATTTTTAAATTTTAAAATTTAAAGTTTTAATAATTAAATTTTTAAAATTTAGTATTTAAATTTTCAAATTTTAAAATTTAAAGTTATAATAATTAAATTTTTAAAATTTAGTATTTAAATTTTTAAATTTTAAAATTTGAAGTTTTAATAATTAAATTTTTAAAATTTAGTATTTAAGTTTTTAAATTTTAGAATTTAAAATTTTAATAATTAAATTTTCAAAATTTAGTATTTAAATTTTTAAATTTTAAAATTTAAAGTTTTAATAATTAAATTTTTAAAATTTAGTATTTAAATTTTTAAATATTAAAATTTAAAATTTTAATAATTAAATTTTTATAATTTGTATTTAAATTTTTAAATTTTAAAATTTAAAGTTTTTATAATTAAATTTTTAAAATTTAGTATTTAAATTTTTAAATTTTAAAGTTTAAAGTTTTAATAATTAAATTTTTAAAATTTAGTATTTAAATTTTAAAATTTAAATTTTTAAATTTTAAAATTTAAAATTTTAATAATTAAATTTTTAAAATTTAGTATTTAAATTTTTAAATTTTAAAATTTGAAGTTTTAATAATTAAATTTTTATAATTTAGTATTTAAATTTTTAAATTTTAAAATTTAAAGTTTTAATAATTAAATTTTTAAAGTGTGTATTTAAATTTTTAAATTTTAAAATTTAAAGTTTTAATAATTAAATTTTTAAAATTTAGTATTTAAATTTTTAAATTTTACAATTTAAAGTTTTAATAATTAAATTTTAAAAATTTAGTATTTAAATTTTTAAATTTTAAAATTTGAAGTATTAATAATTAAATTTTTAAAATTTACTATTTAAATTTTTAAATTTTAAAGTTTGAAGTTTTAATAATTAAATTTTTAAAATTTAGTATCTAAATTTTAAAATTTAAATTTTTAAATTTTAAAATTTAAAATTTTAATAATTAAATTTTTAAAATTTAGTATTTAAATTTTTAAATTTTAAAATTTAAAGTTATAATAATTAAATTTTTAAAATTTAGTATTTAAATTTTTAAATTTTAAAATTTGAAGTTTTAATAATTAAATTTTTAAATTTTAAAATTTAAATTTTTAAATTTTAAAATTTAAATTTTTAAATTTTAAAATTTAAAATTTCAATAATTATATTTTTAAAATTTAGTATTTAAGTTTTTAAATTTTAAAATTTAAAGTTTTAATAATTAAATTTTTTAAATTTAGTATTTAAATTTTTAAATTTTAAAGTTTAAAGTTTTAATAATTAAATTTTTAAAATTTAGTATTTAAATTTTAAAATTTAAATTTTTAAATTTTAAAATTTAAAATTTTAAATTTTAAAATTTAAAATTTTAATAATTAAATTTTTAAAATTTAGTATTTAAATTTTTAAATTTTAAAATTTAAAGTTTTAATAATTAAATTTTTAAAATTTGTATTTAAATTTATAAATTTTAAAATTTAAAGTTTTAATAATTAAATATTAAAAATTTAGTATTTAAATTTTTAAATTTTAAAGTTTAAAGTTTTAATAATTAACTTTTTAAAATTTAGTATTTAAATTTTAAAATTTAAATTTTTAAATTTTAAAATTTAAAATTTTAATAATTAAATTTTTAAATTTTAGTATTTAAATTTTTAAATTTTAAAATTTAAAGTTATAATAATTAAATTTTTAAAATTTAGTATTTAAATTTTTAAATTTTAAAATTGAAAGTTTTAATAATTAAATTTTTAAAATTTAGTATTTAAATTTTTAAATTTTAAAATTTAAAGTTTTTATAATAAAATTTTTAAAATTTAGTATTTAAATTTTTAAATTTTAAAATTTAAATTTTTAAATTTTAAAATTTAAAATTTCAATAATTAAATTTTTAAAATTTAGTATTTAAGTTTTTAAATTTTAAAATTTAAAGTTTTAATAATTAAATTTTTTAAATTTAGTATTTAAATTTTTAAATTTTAAAGTTTAAAGTTTTAATAATTAAATTTTTAAAATTTAGTATTTAAATTTTAAAATTTAAAATTTTAATAATTAAATTTTTAAAATTTATTATTTAAATTTTTAAATTTTAAAATTTAAAGTTTTAATAATTAAATTTTTAAAATTTGTATTTAAATTTTTAAAGTTTAAAATTTAAAGTTTTAATAATTAAATTTTTAAAATTTAGTATTTAAATTTTTAAATTTTAAAGTTTAAAGTTTTAATAATTAAATTTTTAAAATTTAGTATTTAAATTTTAAAATTTAAATTTTTAAATTTTAAAATTTAAAATTTTAATAATTAAATTTTTAAAATTTAGTATTTAAATTTTTAAATTTTAAAATTTAAAGATATAATAATTAAATTTTTAAAATTTAGTATTTAAATTTTTAAATTTTAAAATTGAAAGTTTTAATAATTAAATTTTTAAAATTTAGTATTTAAATTTTTAAATTTTAAAATTTAAAGTTTTTATAATAAAATTTTTAAATTTTAGTATTTAAATTTTTAAATTTTAAAATTTAAAATTTTAATAATTAAATTTTTAAAATATAGTATTTAAATATTTAAATTTTACAATTTAAAGTTATAATAATTAAATTTTTAAAATTTAGTATTTAAATTTTAAAATTTAAATTTTTAAATTTTAAAATTTAAAATTTTAATAATTAAATTTTTAAAATTTAGTATTTAAATTTTTAAATTTTAAAATTTAAAGATATAATAATTAAATTTTTAAAATTTAGTATTTAAGTTTTTAAATTTTAAAATTGAAAGTTTTAATAATTAAATTTTTAAAATTTAGTATTTAAATTTTTAAATTTTAAAATTGAAAGTTTTAATAATTAAATTTTTAAAATTTAGTATTTAAATTTTTAAATTTTAAAATTTAAATTTTAATAATTAAAGTTTTAAAGTTTAGTATTTAAAATTTTAAACTTTAAAATTTAAAGTTTTAATAACTAAATTTTTAAAATTTAGTATTTAAATTTTTAAATTTTACAATTTAAAGTTATAATAATTAAATTTTTAAAATTTAGTATTTAAATTTTTAAATTTTAAAGTTTAAAGTTTTAATAATTAAATTTTTAAAATTTAGTATTTAAATTTTAAAATTTAAATTTTTAAATTTTAAAATTTAAAATTTTAATAATTAAATTTTTAAAATTTAGTATTTAAATTTTTAAATTTTAAAATTTAAAGATATAATAATTAAATTTTTAAAATTTAGTATTTAAATTTTTAAATTCTAAAATTGAAAGTTTTAATAATTAAATTTTTAAAATTTAGTATTTAAATTTTTAAATTTTAAAATTTAAATTTTAATAATTAAAGTTTTAAAGTTTGGTATTTAAAATTTTAAACTTTAAAATTTAAAGTTTTAATAACTAAATTTTTAAAATTTAGTATTTAAATTTTTAAATTTTACAATTTAAAGTTATAATAATTAAATTTTTAAAATTTAGTATTTAAATTTTTAAATTTTAAAATTTGAAGTTTTAATAATTAAATTTTTAAAATTTAGTATTTAAATTTTTAAATTTTAAAGTTTGAAGTTTTAATAATTAAATTTTTAAAATTTAGTATCTAAATTTTAAAATTTAAATTTTTAAATTTTAAAATTTAAAATTTTAATAATTAAATTTTTAAAATTTAGTATTTAAATTTTTAAATTTTAAAATTTAAAGTTATAATAATTAAATTTTTAAAATTTAGTATTTAAATTTTTAAATTTTAAAATTTGAAGTTTTAATAATTAAATTTTTAAAATTTAGTATTTAAGTTTTTAAATTTTAAAATTTAAAATTTTAATAATTAAATTTTTAAAATTTAGTATTTAAATTTTTAAATTTTCAAATTTAAAGTTTTAATAAATAAATTTTTAAAATTTAGTATTTAAATTTTTAAATTTTAGAATTTAAAATTTTAATAATTAAATTTTCAAAATTTAGTATTTGAATTTTTAAATTTTAAAATTTAAAGTTTTAATAATTAAATTTTTAAAATTTAGTATTTAAATTTTTAAATTTTAAAATTTAAAGTTATAATAATTAAATTTTTAAAATTTAGTATTTAAATTTTTAAATTTTAAAATTTGAAGTTTTAATAATTAAATTTTTAAAATTTAGTATTTAAGTTTTTAAATTTTAAAATTTAAAATTTTAATAATTAAATTTTTAAAATTTAGTATTTAAATTTTTAAATTTTCAAATTTAAAGTTTTAATAAATAAATTTTTAAAATTTAGTATTTAAATTTTTAAATTTTAGAATTTAAAATTTTAATAATTAAATTTTCAAAATTTAGTATTTAAATTTTTAAATTTTAAAATTTAAAGTTTTAATAATTAAATTTTTAAAATTTAGTATTGAAATTTTTAAATTTTAAAATTTAAATTTTTAAATTTTAAAATTTAAAATTTCAATAATTAAATTTTTAAAATTTAGTATTTAAGTTTTTAAATTTTAAAATTTAAAGTTTTAATAATTAAATTTTTTAAATTTAGTATTTAAATTTTTAAATTTTAAAGTTTAAAGTTTTAATAATTAAATTTTTAAAATTTAGTATTTAAATTTTAAAATTTAAATTTTTAAATTTTAAAATTTAAAATTTAAAATTTAAAATTTTAAATTTTAAAATTTAAAATTTTAATAATTAAATTTTTAAAATTTAGTATTTAAGTTTTTAAATTTTAAAATTTAAAGTTTTAATAATTAAATTTTTATAATTTGTATTTAAATTTTTAAATTTTAAAATTTAAAGTTTTTATAATTAAATTTTTAAAATTTAGTATTTAAATTTTTAAATCTTAAAGTTTAAAGTTTTAATAATTAAATTTTTAAAATTTAGTATTTAAATTTTAAAATTTAAATTTTTAAATTTTAAAATTTAAAATTTTAATAATTAAATTTTTAAAATTTAGTATTTAAATTTTTAAATTTTAAAATTTAAAGTTATAATAATTAAATTTTTAAAATTTAGTATTTAAATTTTTAAATTTTAAAATTGAAAGTTTTAATAATTAAATTTTTAAAATTTAGTATTTAAATTTTTAAATTTTAAAATTTAAAATTTCAATAATTAAATTTTTAAAATTTAGTATTTAAGTTTTTAAATTTTAAAATTTAAAGTTTTAATAATTAAATTTTTTAAATTTAGTATTTAAATTTTTAAATTTTAAAGTTTAAAGTTTTAATAATTAAATTTTTAAAATTTAGTATTTAAATTTTAAAATTTAAAATTTAAAATTTTAAATTTTAAAATTTAAAATTTTAATAATTAAATTTTTAAAATTTAGTATTTAAATTTTTAAATTTTAAAATTTAAAGTTTTAATAATTAAATTTTTAAAATTTGTATTTAAATTTTTAAATTTTAAAATTTAAAGTTTTAATAATTAAATTTATAAAATTTAGTATTTAAATTTTTAAATTTTAAAGTTTAAAGTTTTAATAATTAAATTTTTAAAATTTAGTATTTAAATTTTAAAATTTAAATTTTTAAATTTTAAAATTTAAAATTTTAATAATTAAATTTTTAAAATTTAGTATTTAAATTTTTAAATTTTAAAATTTAAAGTTATAATAATTAAATTTTTAAAATTTAGTATTTAAATTTTTAAATTTTAAAATTGAAAGTTTTAATAATTAAATTTTTAAAATTTAGTATTTAAATTTTTAAATTTTAAAATTTAAAGTTTTTATAATAAAATTTTTAAAATTTAGTATTTAAATTTTTAAATTTTAAAATTTAAAATTTTAATAATTAAATTTTTAAAATATAGTATTTAAATATTTAAATTTTAAAATTTAAAGTTTTAATAATTAAATTTTTAAAATTTAGTATTTAAATTTTTGAATTTTAAAATTTAAATTTTAATAATTAGAGTTTTAAAGTTTAGTATTTAAAATTTTAAACTTTAAAATTTAAAGTTTTAATAATTAAATTCTTAAAATTTATTATTTAAATTTTTAAATTTTAAAATTTAAAGTTTTAATAATTAAATTTTTAAAATTTGTATTTAAATTTTTAAATTTTAAAATTTAAAGTTTTAATAATTAAATTTTTAAAATTTAGTAATTAAATTTTTAAATTTTAAAATTTAAAATTTTAATAATTAAATTTTTAAAATTTAGTATTTAAATTTTTAAATTTTAAAATTTAAAGTTTTAATAATTAAATTTTTAAAATTTGTATTTAAATTTTTAAATTTTAAAATTTAAAGTTTTAATAATTAAATTTTTAAAATTTAGTATTTAAATTTTCAAATTTTAAAATTTAAAGTTTTAATAATTAAATTTTTAAAATTTGGTATTTAAATTTTTAAATTTTAAAATTTAAAGTTTTAATAATTAAATTTTTAAAATTTAGTATTTAAATTTTAAAAATTTAAAGTTTTAATAATTAAATTTTTAAAATTTAGGATTTAAGTTTTTAAATTTTAAAATTTAAAGTTTTAATAACTAAATTTTTAAAATTTAGTATTTAAATTTTTAAATTTTAAAGTTTGAAGTTTTAATAATTAAATTTTTAAAATTTAGTATTTAAATTTTTAAATTTTAAAATTTAAACTTTTAAATTTTAAAATTTAAAATTTCAATAATTAAATTTTTAAAATTTAGTATTTAAGTTTTTAAATTTTAAAATTTAAAATTTTAATAATTAAATTTTTAAAATTTAGTATTTAGATTTTTAAATTTTAAAGTTTGAAGTTTTAATAATTAAATTTTTAAAATTTAGTATTTAAATTTTCAAATTTTAAAATTTAAAGTTTTAATAATTAAATTTTTAAAATTTAGTATTTAAATTTTTGAATTTTAAAGTTTGAAGTTTTAATAATTAAATTTTTAAAATTTAGTATCTAAATTTTAAAATTTAAATTTTTAAATTTTAAAATTTAAAATTTTAATAATTAAATTTTTAAAATTTAGTATTTAAATTTTTAAATTTTAAAATTTAAAGTTTTTATAATAAAATTTTTAAAATTTACTATTTAAATTTTTAAATTTTAAAATTTAAAATTTTAATAATTAAATTTTTAAAATATAGTATTTATATATTTAAATTTTAAAATTTAAAGATTTAATATTTAAAGTTTTAAAATTTAGTATTCAAATTTTTAAATTATAAAATTTAAATTTTAATAATTAAAGTTTTAAAATTTAGTATTAAAAATTTTAAACTTTAAAATTTAAAGTTTTAATAATTAAATTTTTAAAATTTAGTATTTAAATTTTTAAATATTAAAATTTAAAGTTTTAATAATTAAATTTTTAAAATTTGTATTTAAATTTTTAAATTTTAAAATTTAAAGTTTTAATAATTAAATTTTTAAAATTTAGTATTTAAATTTTTAAATTTTAAAATTTAAAGTTTTAATAATTAAATTTTTAAAATTTAGTATTTAAATTTTTAAATTTTAAAATTTAAAGTTTAAATAATTAAATTTTTAAAATTTGTATTTAAATTTTTAAATTTTAAAATTTAAAATTTTAATAATTAAATTTTTAAAATTTAGTATTTAAATTTTTAAATATTAAAATTTAAAGTTTTAATAATTAAATTTTTAAAATTTAGTATTTAAATTTTTAAATTTTAAAATTTAAATTTTAATAATTAAAGTTTTAAAGTTTAGTATTTAAAATTTTAAACTTTAAAATTTAAAGTTTTAATAACTAAATTTTTAAAATTTAGTATTTAAATTTTTAAATTTTAAAATTTAAAGTTTAAATAATTAAATTTTTAAAATTTGTATTTAAATTTTTAAATTTTAAAATTTAAAATTTTAATAATTAAATTTTTAAAATTTAGTATCTAAATTTTAAAATTTAAATTTTTAAATTTTAAAATTTAAAATTTTAATAATTAAATTTTTAAAATTTAGTATTTAAATTTTTAAATTTTAAAATTTAAAGTTATAATAATTAAATTTTTAAAATTTAGTATTTAAATTTTTAAATTTTAAAATTTGAAGTTTTAATAATTAAATTTTTAAAATTTAGTATTTAAGTTTTTAAATTTTAAAATTTAAAATTTAATAATTAAATTTTTAAAATTTAGTATTTAAATTTTTAAATTTTCAAATTTAAAGTTTTAATAAATAAATTTTTAAAATTTAGTATTTAAATTTTTAAATTTTAGAATTTAAAATTTTAATAATTAAATTTTCAAAATTTAGTATTTGAATTTTTAAATTTTAAAATTTAAAGTTTTAATAATTAAATTTTTAAAATTTAGTATTTAAATTTTTAAATTTTAAAATTTAAAGTTATAATAATTAAATTTTTAAAATTTAGTATTTAAATTTTTAAATTTTAAAATTTGAAGTTTTAATAATTAAATTTTTAAAATTTAGTATTTAAGTTTTTAAATTTTAAAATTTAAAATTTTAATAATTAAATTTTTAAAATTTAGTATTTAAATTTTTAAATTTTCAAATTTAAAGTTTTAATAAATAAATTTTTAAAATTTAGTATTTAAATTTTTAAATTTTAGAATTTAAAATTTTAATAATTAAATTTTCAAAATTTAGTATTTAAATTTTTAAATTTTAAAATTTAAAGTTTTAATAATTAAATTTTTAAAATTTAGTATTTAAATTTTTAAATTTTAAAATTTAAATTTTTAAATTTTAAAATTTAAAATTTCAATAATTAAATTTTTAAAATTTAGTATTTAAGTTTTTAAATTTTAAAATTTAAAGTTTTAATAATTAAATTTTTTAAATTTAGTATTTAAATTTTTAAATTTTAAAGTTTAAAGTTTTAATAATTAAATTTTTAAAATTTAGTATTTAAATTTTAAAATTTAAATTTTTAAATTTTAAAATTTAAAATTTAAAATTTTAAATTTTAAAATTTAAAATTTTAATAATTAAATTTTTAAAATTTAGTATTTAAATTTTTAAATTTTAAAATTTAAAGTTTTAATAATTAAATTTTTATAATTTGTATTTAAATTTTTAAATTTTAAAATTTAAAGTTTTTATAATTAAATTTTTAAAATTTAGTATTTAAATTTTTAAATTTTAAAGTTTAAAGTTTTAATAATTAAATTTTTAAAATTTAGTATTTTAATTTTAAAATTTAAATTTTTAAATTTTAAAATTTAAAATTTTAATAATTAAATTTTTAAAATTTAGTATTTAAATTTTTAAATTTTAAAATTTAAAGTTATAATAATTAAATTTTTAAAATTTAGTATTTAAATTTTTAAATTTTAAAATTGAAAGTTTTAATAATTAAATTTTTAAAATTTAGTATTTAAATTTTTAAATTTTAAAATTTAAAATTTCAATAATTAAATTTTTAAAATTTAGTATTTAAGTTTTTAAATTTTAAAATTTAAAGTTTTAATAATTAAATTTTTTAAATTTAGTATTTAAATTTTTAAATTTTAAAGTTTAAAGTTTTAATAATTAAATTTTTAAAATTTAGTATTTAAATTTTAAAATTTAAATTTTTAAATTTTAAAATTTAAAATTTAAAATTTTAAATTTTAAAATTTAAAATTTAAAATTTTAATAATTAAATTTTTAAAATTTAGTATTTAAATTTTTAAATTTTAAAATTTAAAGTTTTAATAATTAAATTTTTAAAATTTGTATTTAAATTTTTAAATTTTAAAATTTAAAGTTTTAATAATTAAATTTATAAAATTTAGTATTTAAATTTTTAAATTTTAAAGTTTAAAGTTTTAATAATTAAATTTTTAAAATTTAGTATTTAAATTTTAAAATTTAAATTTTTAAATTTTAAAATTTAAAATTTTAATAATTAAATTTTTAAAATTTAATATTTAAATTTTTAAATTTTAAAATTTAAAGTTATAATAATTAAATTTTTAAAATGTAGTATTTAAATTTTTAAATTTTAAAATTGAAAGTTTTAATAATTAAATTTTTAAAATTTAGTATTTAAATTTTTAAATTTTAAAATTTAAACTTTTTATAATAAAATTTTTAAAATTTAGTATTTAAATTTTTAAATTTTAAAATTTAAAATTTTAATAATTAAATTTTTAAAATATAGTATTTAAATATTTAAATTTTAAAATTTAAAGTTTTAATAATTAAATTTTTAAAATTTGTATTTAAATTTTTAAATTTTAAAATTTAAAGTTTTAATAATTAAATTTTTAAAATTTAGTATTTAAATTTTTAAATTTTAAAATTTAAAATTTTAATAATTAAATTTTTAAAATTTAGTATTTAAATTTTTAAATTTTAAAATTTAAAGTTTTAATAATTAAATTTTTAAAATTTGTATTTAAATTTTTAAATTTTAAAATTTAAAGTTTTAATAATTAAATTTTTAAAATTTAGGATTTAAGTTTTTAAATTTTAAAATTTAAAGTTTTAATAACTAAATTTTTAAAATTTAGTATTTAAATTTTTAAATTTTAAAGTTTGAAGTTTTAATAATTAAATTTTTAAAATTTAGTATTTAAATTTTAAAATTTAAATATTTAAATTTTAAAATTTAAAATTGTAATAACTAAATTTTTAAAATTTAGTATTTAAATTTTTAAATTTTAAAATTTAAACTTTTAAATTTTTAAATTTAAAATTTCAATAATTAAATTTTTAAAATTTAGTATTTAAGTTTTTAAATTTTAAAATTTAAAATTTTAATAATTAAATTTTTAAAATTTAGTATTTAGATTTTTAAATTTTAAAGTTTGAAGTTTTAATAATTAAATTTTTAAAATTTAGTATTTAAATTTTCAAATTTTAAAATTTAAAGTTTTAATAATTAAATTTTTAAAATTTAGTATTTAAATTTTTAAATTTTAAAGTTTGAAGTTTTAATAATTAAATTTTTAAAATTTAGTATCTAAATTTTAAAATTTAAATTTTTAAATTTTAAAATTTAAAATTTTAATAATTAAATTTTTAAAATTTAGTATTTAAATTTTTAAATTTTAAAATTTAAAGTTTTTATAATAAAATTTTTAAAATTTACTATTTAAATTTTTAAATTTTAAAATTTAAAATTTTAATAATTAAATTTTTAAAATATAGTATTTAAATATTTAAATTTTAAAATTTAAAGATTTAATATTTAAAGTTTTAAAATTTAGTATTCAAATTTTTAAATTATAAAATTTAAATTTTAATAATTAAAGTTTTAAAATTTAGTATTAAAAATTTTAAACTTTAAAATTTAAAGTTTTAATAATTAAATTTTTAAAATTTAGTATTTAAATTTTTAAATATTAAAATTTAAAGTTTTAATAATTAAATTTTTAAAATTTGTATTTAAATTTTTAAATTTTAAAATTTAAAGTTTTAATAATTAAATTTTTAAAATTTAGTATTTAAATTTTTAAATTTTAAAATTTAAAGTTTTAATAATTAAATTTTTAAAATTTAGTATTTAAATTTTTAAATTTTAAAATTTAAAGTTTTAATAATTAAATTTTTATAATTTGTATTTAAATTTTTATATTTTAAAATTTAAAATTTTAATAATTAAATTTTTAAAATTTAGTATTTAAATTTTTAAATATTAAAATTTAAAGTTTTAATAATTAAATTTTTAAAATTTAGTATTTAAATTTTTAAATTTTAAAATTTAAAGTTTTAATAATTAAAATTTTAAAATTTAGTATTTAAGTTTTTAAATTTTATAATTTAAAGTTTTAATAATTAAATTTTTAAAATTTAGTATTTAAATTTTTAAATTTTAAAGTTTGAAGTTTTAATAATTAAATTTTTAAAATTTAGTATTTAAATTTTTAAATTTTAAAATTTAAAGTTTTAATAATTAAATTTTTAAAGTGTGTATTTAAATTTTTAAATTTTAAAATTTAAAGTTTTAATAAATAAATTTTTAAAATTTAGTATATAAATTTTTAAATTTTACAATTTAAAGTTTTAATAATTAAATTTTTAAAATTTAGTATTTAAATTTTAAAATTTTAAAGTTTGAAGTTTTAATAATTAAATTTTTAAAATTTAGTATTTAAATTTTCAAATTTTAAAATTTAAAGTTTTAATAATTAAATTTTTAAAATTTTGTACTTAAATTTTTAAATTTTAAAGTTTGAAGTTTTAATAATTAAATTTTTAAAATTTAGTATCTAAATTATAAAATTTAAATTTTTAAATTTTAAAATTTAAAATTTTAATAATTAAATTTTTAAAATTTAGTATTTAAATTTTTAAATTTTAAAATTTAAAGTTATAATAATTAAATTTTTAAAATTTAGTATTTAAATTTTTAAATTTTAAAATTTAAAGTTTTAATAATTAAATTTTTAAAATTTGTATTTAAATTTTTAAATTTTAAAATTTAAAGTTTTAATAATTAAATTTTTAAAATTTATTATTTAAATATTTAAATTTTAAAATTTAAAGTTTTAATAATTAAATTTTTAAAATTTAGTACTTAAATTTTTAAATTTTAAAGTTTGAAGTTTTAATAATTAAATTTTTAAAATTTAGTATCTAAATTATAAAATTTAAATTTTTAAATTTTAAAATTTAAAATTTTAATAATTAAATTTTTAGAATTTAGTATTTAAATTTTTAAATTTTAAAATTTAAAGTTTTAATAATTAAATTTTTAAAATTTAGTATTTAAATTTTTAAATTTTAAAGTTAGAAGTTTTAATAATTAAATTTTTAAAATTTAGTATTTAAATTTTAAAATTTAAATTTTTAAATTTTAAAATTTAAAATTTCAATAATTAAATGTTTAAAATTTAGTATTTATGTTTTTAAATTTTAAAATTTAAAGTTTTAATAATTAAATTTTTAAAATTTAGTATTTAAATTTTTAAATTTTAAAGCTTGAAGTTTTAATAATTAAATTTTTAAAATTTAGTATTTAAATTTTCAAATTTTAAAATTTAAAGTTTTAATAATTAAATTTTTAAAATTTAGTATTTAAATTTTAAAATTTAAATTTTTAAATTTTAAAATTTAAAATTTTAATAATTAAATTTTTAAAATTTAGTATTTAAATTTTTAAATTTTAAAATTTAAAGTTTTAATAATTAAATTTTTAAAATTTGTATTTAAATTTTTAAATTTTAAAATTTAAAGTTTTAATAATTAAATTTTTAAAATTTAGTATTTAAATTTTTAAATTTTAAAGTTTGAAGTTTTAATAATTAAATTTTTAAAATTTAGTATTTATATTTTTAAATTTTAAAATTTAAAGTTTTAATAATTAAATTTTTAAAATTTAGTATTTAAATTTTTAAATTTTACAATTTAAAGTTTTAATAATTAAATTTTTAAAATTTAGTATTTAAATTTTTAAATTTTAAAATTTAAAGTTTTAATAATTAAATTTTTAAAATTTAGTATTTAAATTTTTAAAATTTAAAGTTTTAATAATTAAAATTTTAAAATTTAGTATTTAAATTTTTAAATTTTAAAATTTAAAGTTTTAATAATTAAATTTTTAAAATTTAGTATTTAAATTTTTAAATTTTAAAATTTAAAGTTTAAATAATTAAATTTTTAAAATTTGTATTTAAATTTTTAAATTTTAAAATTTAAAGTTTTAATAATTAAATTTTTAAAATTTAGTATTTAAATTTTTAAATTTTAAAATTTAAAGTTTTAATAATTAAAATTTTAAAATTTAGTATTTAAGTTTTTAAATTTTATAATTTAAAGTTTTAATAATTAAATTTTTAAAATTTAGTATTTAAATTTTTAAATTTTAAAGTTTGAAGTTTTAATAATTAAATTTTTAAAATTTAGTATTTAAATTTTTAAATTTTAAAATTTAAAGTTTTAATAATTAAATTTTTAAAGTGTGTATTTAAATTTTTAAATTTTAAAATTTAAAGTTTTAATAAATAAATTTTTAAAATTTAGTATATAAATTTTTAAATTTTACAATTTAAAGTTTTAATAATTAAATTTTTAAAATTTAGTATTTAAATTTTAAAATTTTAAAGTTTGAAGTTTTAATAATTAAATTTTTAAAATTTAGTATTTAAATTTTCAAATTTTAAAATTTAAAGTTTTAATAATTAAATTTTTAAAATTTTGTACTTAAATTTTTAAATTTTAAAGTTTGAAGTTTTAATAATTAAATTTTTAAAATTTAGTATCTAAATTATAAAATTTAAATTTTTAAATTTTAAAATTTAAAATTTTAATAATTAAATTTTTAAAATTTAGTATTTAAATTTTTAAATTTTAAAATTTAAAGTTATAATAATTAAATTTTTAAAATTTAGTATTTAAATTTTTAAATTTTAAAATTTAAAGTTTTAATAATTAAATTTTTAAAATTTGTATTTAAATTTTTAAATTTTAAAATTTAAAGTTTTAATAATTAAATTTTTAAAATTTATTATTTAAATATTTAAATTTTAAAATTTAAAGTTTTAATAATTAAATTTTTAAAATTTAGTACTTAAATTTTTAAATTTTAAAGTTTGAAGTTTTAATAATTAAATTTTTAAAATTTAGTATCTAAATTATAAAATTTAAATTTTTAAATTTTAAAATTTAAAATTTTAATAATTAAATTTTTAGAATTTAGTATTTAAATTTTTAAATTTTAAAATTTAAAGTTTTAATAATTAAATTTTTAAAATTTAGTATTTAAATTTTTAAATTTTAAAGTTAGAAGTTTTAATAATTAAATTTTTAAAATTTAGTATTTAAATTTTAAAATTTAAATTTTTAAATTTTAAAATTTAAAATTTCAATAATTAAATGTTTAAAATTTAGTATTTATGTTTTTAAATTTTAAAATTTAAAGTTTTAATAATTAAATTTTTAAAATTTAGTATTTAAATTTTTAAATTTTAAAGCTTGAAGTTTTAATAATTAAATTTTTAAAATTTAGTATTTAAATTTTTAAATTTTAAAATTTAAAGTTTTAATAATTAAATTTTTAAAATTTAGTATTTAAATTTTTAAAATTTAAAGTTTTAATAATTAAAATTTTAAAATTTAGTATTTAAATTTTTAAATTTTAAAATTTAAAGTTTTAATAATTAAATTTTTAAAATTTAGTATTTAAATTTTTAAATTTTAAAATTTAAAGTTTAAATAATTAAATTTTTAAAATTTGTATTTAAATTTTTAAATTTTAAAATTTAAAATTTTAATAATTAAATTTTTAAAATTTAGTATTTAAATTTTTAAAATTTAAAGTTTTAATAATTAAAATTTTAAAATTTAATATTTAAATTTTTAAATTTTAAAATTTAAAGTTTTAATAATTAAATTTTTAAAATTTAGTATTTAAATTTTTAAATTTTAAAATTTAAAGTTTAAATAATTAAATTTTTAAAATTTGTATTTAAATTTTTAAATTTTAAAATTTAAAATTTTAATAATTAAATTTTTAAAATTTAGTATTTAAATTTTTAAATTTTAAAATTTAAAGTTATAATAATTAAATTTTTAAAATTTAGTATTTAAATTTTTAAATTTTAAAATTTAAAGTTTTAATAATTAAATTTTTAAAATTTGTATTTAAATTTTTAAATTTTAAAATTTAAAGTTTTAATAATTAAATTTTTAAAATTTATTATTTAAATATTTAAATTTTAAAATTTAAAGTTTTAATAATTAAATTTTTAAAATTTAGTACTTAAATTTTTAAATTTTAAAGTTTGAAGTTTTAATAATTAAATTTTTAAAATTTAGTATCTAAATTATAAAATTTAAATTTTTAAATTTTAAAATTTAAAATTTTAATAATTAAATTTTTAGAATTTAGTATTTAAATTTTTAAATTTTAAAATTTAAAGTTTTAATAATTAAATTTTTAAAATTTAGTATTTAAATTTTTAAATTTTAAAGTTAGAAGTTTTAATAATTAAATTTTTAAAATTTAGTATTTAAATTTTAAAATTTAAATTTTTAAATTTTAAAATTTAAAATTTCAATAATTAAATGTTTAAAATTTAGTATTTATGTTTTTAAATTTTAAAATTTAAAGTTTTAATAATTAAATTTTTAAAATTTAGTATTTAAATTTTTAAATTTTAAAGCTTGAAGTTTTAATAATTAAATTTTTAAAATTTAGTATTTAAATTTTCAAATTTTAAAATTTAAAGTTTTAATAATTAAATTTTTAAAATTTAGTATTTAAATTTTAAAATTTAAATTTTTAAATTTTAAAATTTAAAATTTTAATAATTAAATTTTTAAAATTTAGTATTTAAATTTTTAAATTTTAAAATTTAAAGTTTTAATAATTAAATTTTTAAAATTTGTATTTAAATTTTTAAATTTTAAAATTTAAAGTTTTAATAATTAAATTTTTAAAATTTAGTATTTAAATTTTTAAATTTTAAAGTTTGAAGTTTTAATAATTAAATTTTTAAAATTTAGTATTTATATTTTTAAATTTTAAAATTTAAAGTTTTAATAATTAAATTTTTAAAATTTAGTATTTAAATTTTTAAATTTTACAATTTAAAGTTTTAATAATTAAATTTTTAAAATTTAGTATTTAAATTTTTAAATTTTAAAATTTAAAGTTTTAATAATTAAATTTTTAAAATTTAGTATTTAAATTTTTAAAATTTAAAGTTTTAATAATTAAAATTTTAAAATTTAGTATTTAAATTTTTAAATTTTAAAATTTAAAGTTTTAATAATTAAATTTTTAAAATTTAGTATTTAAATTTTTAAATTTTAAAATTTAAAGTTTAAATAATTAAATTTTTAAAATTTGTATTTAAATTTTTAAATTTTAAAATTTAAAGTTTTAATAATTAAATTTTTAAAATTTAGTATTTAAATTTTTAAATTTTAAAATTTAAAGTTTTAATAATTAAATTTTTAAAGTGTGTATTTAAATTTTTAAATTTTAAAATTTAAAGTTTTAATAAATAAATTTTTAAAATTTAGTATATAAATTTTTAAATTTTACAATTTAAAGTTTTAATAATTAAATTTTTAAAATTTAGTATTTAAATTTTAAAATTTTAAAGTTTGAAGTTTTAATAATTAAATTTTTAAAATTTAGTATTTAAATTTTCAAATTTTAAAATTTAAAGTTTTAATAATTAAATTTTTAAAATTTTGTACTTAAATTTTTAAATTTTAAAGTTTGAAGTTTTAATAATTAAATTTTTAAAATTTAGTATCTAAATTATAAAATTTAAATTTTTAAATTTTAAAATTTAAAATTTTAATAATTAAATTTTTAAAATTTAGTATTTAAATTTTTAAATTTTAAAATTTAAAGTTATAATAATTAAATTTTTAAAATTTAGTATTTAAATTTTTAAATTTTAAAATTTAAAGTTTTAATAATTAAATTTTTAAAATTTGTATTTAAATTTTTAAATTTTAAAATTTAAAGTTTTAATAATTAAATTTTTAAAATTTATTATTTAAATATTTAAATTTTAAAATTTAAAGTTTTAATAATTAAATTTTTAAAATTTAGTACTTAAATTTTTAAATTTTAAAGTTTGAAGTTTTAATAATTAAATTTTTAAAATTTAGTATCTAAATTATAAAATTTAAATTTTTAAATTTTAAAATTTAAAATTTTAATAATTAAATTTTTAGAATTTAGTATTTAAATTTTTAAATTTTAAAATTTAAAGTTTTAATAATTAAATTTTTAAAATTTAGTATTTAAATTTTTAAATTTTAAAGTTAGAAGTTTTAATAATTAAATTTTTAAAATTTAGTATTTAAATTTTAAAATTTAAATTTTTAAATTTTAAAATTTAAAATTTCAATAATTAAATGTTTAAAATTTAGTATTTATGTTTTTAAATTTTAAAATTTAAAGTTTTAATAATTAAATTTTTAAAATTTAGTATTTAAATTTTTAAATTTTAAAGCTTGAAGTTTTAATAATTAAATTTTTAAAATTTAGTATTTAAATTTTTAAATTTTAAAATTTAAAGTTTTAATAATTAAATTTTTAAAATTTAGTATTTAAATTTTTAAAATTTAAAGTTTTAATAATTAAAATTTTAAAATTTAGTATTTAAATTTTTAAATTTTAAAATTTAAAGTTTTAATAATTAAATTTTTAAAATTTAGTATTTAAATTTTTAAATTTTAAAATTTAAAGTTTAAATAATTAAATTTTTAAAATTTGTATTTAAATTTTTAAATTTTAAAATTTAAAATTTTAATAATTAAATTTTTAAAATTTAGTATTTAAATTTTTAAAATTTAAAGTTTTAATAATTAAAATTTTAAAATTTAGTATTTAAATTTTTAAATTTTAAAATTTAAAGTTTTAATAATTAAATTTTTAAAATTTAGTATTTAAATTTTTAAATTTTAAAATTTAAAGTTTAAATAATTAAATTTTTAAAATTTGTATTTAAATTTTTAAATTTTAAAATTTAAAATTTTAATAATTAAATTTTTAAAATTTAGTATTTAAATTTTTAAATATTAAAATTTAAAGTTTTAATAATTAAATTTTTAAAATTTAGTATTTAAATTTTTAAATTTTAAAATTTAAATTTTAATAATTAAAGTTTTAAAGTTTAGTATTTAAAATTTTAAACTTTAAAATTTAAAGTTTTAATAACTAAATTTTTAAAATTTAGTATTTAAATTTTTAAATTTTAAAATTTAAAGTTTAAATAATTAAATTTTTAAAATTTGTATTTAAATTTTTAAATTTTAAAATTTAAAATTTTAATAATTAAATTTTTAAAATTTAGTATCTAAATTTTAAAATTTAAATTTTTAAATTTTAAAATTTAAAATTTTAATAATTAAATTTTTAAAATTTAGTATTTAAATTTTTAAATTTTAAAATTTAAAGTTATAATAATTAAATTTTTAAAATTTAGTATTTAAATTTTTAAATTTTAAAATTTGAAGTTTTAATAATTAAATTTTTAAAATTTAGTATTTAAGTTTTTAAATTTTAAAATTTAAAATTTAATAATTAAATTTTTAAAATTTAGTATTTAAATTTTTAAATTTTCAAATTTAAAGTTTTAATAAATAAATTTTTAAAATTTAGTATTTAAATTTTTAAATTTTAGAATTTAAAATTTTAATAATTAAATTTTCAAAATTTAGTATTTGAATTTTTAAATTTTAAAATTTAAAGTTTTAATAATTAAATTTTTAAAATTTAGTATTTAAATTTTTAAATTTTAAAATTTAAAGTTATAATAATTAAATTTTTAAAATTTAGTATTTAAATTTTTAAATTTTAAAATTTGAAGTTTTAATAATTAAATTTTTAAAATTTAGTATTTAAGTTTTTAAATTTTAAAATTTAAAATTTTAATAATTAAATTTTTAAAATTTAGTATTTAAATTTTTAAATTTTCAAATTTAAAGTTTTAATAAATAAATTTTTAAAATTTAGTATTTAAATTTTTAAATTTTAGAATTTAAAATTTTAATAATTAAATTTTCAAAATTTAGTATTTAAATTTTTAAATTTTAAAATTTAAAGTTTTAATAATTAAATTTTTAAAATTTAGTATTTAAATTTTTAAATTTTAAAATTTAAATTTTTAAATTTTAAAATTTAAAATTTCAATAATTAAATTTTTAAAATTTAGTATTTAAGTTTTTAAATTTTAAAATTTAAAGTTTTAATAATTAAATTTTTTAAATTTAGTATTTAAATTTTTAAATTTTAAAGTTTAAAGTTTTAATAATTAAATTTTTAAAATTTAGTATTTAAATTTTAAAATTTAAATTTTTAAATTTTAAAATTTTAAATTTAAAATTTTAAATTTTAAAATTTAAAGTTTTAATAATTAAATTTTTATAATTTGTATTTAAATTTTTAAATTTTAAAATTTAAAGTTTTTATAATTAAATTTTTAAAATTTAGTATTTAAATTTTTAAATTTTAAAGTTTAAAGTTTTAATAATTAAATTTTTAAAATTTAGTATTTTAATTTTAAAATTTAAATTTTTAAATTTTAAAATTTAAAATTTTAATAATTAAATTTTTAAAATTTAGTATTTAAATTTTTAAATTTTAAAATTTAAAGTTATAATAATTAAATTTTTAAAATTTAGTATTTAAATTTTTAAATTTTAAAATTGAAAGTTTTAATAATTAAATTTTTAAAATTTAGTATTTAAATTTTTAAATTTTAAAATTTAAAATTTCAATAATTAAATTTTTAAAATTTAGTATTTAAGTTTTTAAATTTTAAAATTTAAAGTTTTAATAATTAAATTTTTTAAATTTAGTATTTAAATTTTTAAATTTTAAAGTTTAAAGTTTTAATAATTAAATTTTTAAAATTTAGTATTTAAATTTTAAAATTTAAATTTTTAAATTTTAAAATTTAAAATTTAAAATTTTAAATTTTAAAATTTAAAATTTAAAATTTTAATAATTAAATTTTTAAAATTTAGTATTTAAATTTTTAAATTTTAAAATTTAAAGTTTTAATAATTAAATTTTTAAAATTTGTATTTAAATTTTTAAATTTTAAAATTTAAAGTTTTAATAATTAAATTTATAAAATTTAGTATTTAAATTTTTAAATTTTAAAGTTTAAAGTTTTAATAATTAAATTTTTAAAATTTAGTATTTAAATTTTAAAATTTAAATTTTTAAATTTTAAAATTTAAAATTTTAATAATTAAATTTTTAAAATTTAATATTTAAATTTTTAAATTTTAAAATTTAAAGTTATAATAATTAAATTTTTAAAATGTAGTATTTAAATTTTTAAATTTTAAAATTGAAAGTTTTAATAATTAAATTTTTAAAATTTAGTATTTAAATTTTTAAATTTTAAAATTTAAACTTTTTATAATAAAATTTTTAAAATTTAGTATTTAAATTTTTAAATTTTAAAATTTAAAATTTTAATAATTAAATTTTTAAAATATAGTATTTAAATATTTAAATTTTAAAATTTAAAGTTTTAATAATTAAATTTTTAAAATTTAGTATTTAAATTTTTGAATTTTAAAATTTAAATTTTAATAATTAGAGTTTTAAAGTTTAGTATTTAAAATTTTAAACTTTATAATTTAAAGTTTTAATAATTAAATTTTTAAAATTTATTATTTAAATTTTTAAATTTTAAAATTTAAAGTTTTAATAATTAAATTTTTAAAATTTGTATTTAAATTTTTAAATTTTAAAATTTAAAGTTTTAATAATTAAATTTTTAAAATTTAGTATTTAAATTTTTAAATTTTAAAATTTAAAATTTTAATAATTAAATTTTTAAAATTTAGTATTTAAATTTTTAAATTTTAAAATTTAAAGTTTTAATAATTAAATTTTTAAAATTTGTATTTAAATTTTTAAATTTTAAAATTTAAAGTTTTAATAATTAAATTTTTAAAATTTAGGATTTAAGTTTTTAAATTTTAAAATTTAAAGTTTTAATAACTAAATTTTTAAAATTTAGTATTTAAATTTTTAAATTTTAAAGTTTGAAGTTTTAATAATTAAATTTTTAAAATTTAGTATTTAAATTTTAAAATTTAAATATTTAAATTTTAAAATTTAAAATTGTAATAACTAAATTTTTAAAATTTAGTATTTAAATTTTTAAATTTTAAAATTTAAACTTTTAAATTTTTAAATTTAAAATTTCAATAATTAAATTTTTAAAATTTAGTATTTAAGTTTTTAAATTTTAAAATTTAAAATTTTAATAATTAAATTTTTAAAATTTAGTATTTAGATTTTTAAATTTTAAAGTTTGAAGTTTTAATAATTAAATTTTTAAAATTTAGTATTTAAATTTTCAAATTTTAAAATTTAAAGTTTTAATAATTAAATTTTTAAAATTTAGTATTTAAATTTTTAAATTTTAAAGTTTGAAGTTTTAATAATTAAATTTTTAAAATTTAGTATCTAAATTTTAAAATTTAAATTTTTAAATTTTAAAATTTAAAATTTTAATAATTAAATTTTTAAAATTTAGTATTTAAATTTTTAAATTTTAAAATTTAAAGTTTTTATAATAAAATTTTTAAAATTTACTATTTAAATTTTTAAATTTTAAAATTTAAAATTTTAATAATTAAATTTTTAAAATATAGTATTTAAATATTTAAATTTTAAAATTTAAAGATTTAATATTTAAAGTTTTAAAATTTAGTATTCAAATTTTTAAATTATAAAATTTAAATTTTAATAATTAAAGTTTTAAAATTTAGTATTAAAAATTTTAAACTTTAAAATTTAAAGTTTTAATAATTAAATTTTTAAAATTTAGTATTTAAATTTTTAAATATTAAAATTTAAAGTTTTAATAATTAAATTTTTAAAATTTGTATTTAAATTTTTAAATTTTAAAATTTAAAGTTTTAATAATTAAATTTTTAAAATTTAGTATTTAAATTTTTAAATTTTAAAATTTAAAGTTTTAATAATTAAATTTTTAAAATTTAGTATTTAAATTTTTAAATTTTAAAATTTAAAGTTTTAATATTTAAATTTTTATAATTTGTATTTAAATTTTTAAATTTTAAAATTTAAAATTTTAATAATTAAATTTTTAAAATTTAGTATTTAAATTTTTAAATATTAAAATTTAAAGTTTTAATAATTAAATTTTTAAAATTTAGTATTTAAATTTTTAAATTTTAAAATTTAAAGTTTTAATAATTAAAATTTTAAAATTTAGTATTTAAGTTTTTAAATTTTATAATTTAAAGTTTTAATAATTAAATTTTTAAAATTTAGTATTTAAATTTTTAAATTTTAAAGTTTGAAGTTTTAATAATTAAATTTTTAAAATTTAGTATTTAAATTTTTAAATTTTAAAATTTAAAGTTTTAATAATTAAATTTTTAAAGTGTGTATTTAAATTTTTAAATTTTAAAATTTAAAGTTTTAATAAATAAATTTTTAAAATTTAGTATATAAATTTTTAAATTTTACAATTTAAAGTTTTAATAATTAAATTTTTAAAATTTAGTATTTAAATTTTAAAATTTTAAAGTTTGAAGTTTTAATAATTAAATTTTTAAAATTTAGTATTTAAATTTTCAAATTTTAAAATTTAAAGTTTTAATAATTAAATTTTTAAAATTTTGTACTTAAATTTTTAAATTTTAAAGTTTGAAGTTTTAATAATTAAATTTTTAAAATTTAGTATCTAAATTATAAAATTTAAATTTTTAAATTTTAAAATTTAAAATTTTAATAATTAAATTTTTAAAATTTAGTATTTAAATTTTTAAATTTTAAAATTTAAAGTTATAATAATTAAATTTTTAAAATTTAGTATTTAAATTTTTAAATTTTAAAATTTAAAGTTTTAATAATTAAATTTTTAAAATTTGTATTTAAATTTTTAAATTTTAAAATTTAAAGTTTTAATAATTAAATTTTTAAAATTTATTATTTAAATATTTAAATTTTAAAATTTAAAGTTTTAATAATTAAATTTTTAAAATTTAGTACTTAAATTTTTAAATTTTAAAGTTTGAAGTTTTAATAATTAAATTTTTAAAATTTAGTATCTAAATTATAAAATTTAAATTTTTAAATTTTAAAATTTAAAATTTTAATAATTAAATTTTTAGAATTTAGTATTTAAATTTTTAAATTTTAAAATTTAAAGTTTTAATAATTAAATTTTTAAAATTTAGTATTTAAATTTTTAAATTTTAAAGTTAGAAGTTTTAATAATTAAATTTTTAAAATTTAGTATTTAAATTTTAAAATTTAAATTTTTAAATTTTAAAATTTAAAATTTCAATAATTAAATGTTTAAAATTTAGTATTTATGTTTTTAAATTTTAAAATTTAAAGTTTTAATAATTAAATTTTTAAAATTTAGTATTTAAATTTTTAAATTTTAAAGCTTGAAGTTTTAATAATTAAATTTTTAAAATTTAGTATTTAAATTTTCAAATTTTAAAATTTAAAGTTTTAATAATTAAATTTTTAAAATTTAGTATTTAAATTTTAAAATTTAAATTTTTAAATTTTAAAATTTAAAATTTTAATAATTAAATTTTTAAAATTTAGTATTTAAATTTTTAAATTTTAAAATTTAAAGTTTTAATAATTAAATTTTTAAAATTTAGTATTTAAGTTTTTAAATTTTAAAATTTAAAGTTTTAATAATTAAATTTTTAAAATTTAGTATTTAAATTTTTAAATTTTAAAGCTTGAAGTTTTAATAATTAAATTTTTAAAATTTAGTATTTAAATTTTCAAATTTTAAAATTTAAAGTTTTAATAATTAAATTTTTAAAATTTAGTATTTAAATTTTGAAATTTTAAAGTTTGAAGTTTTAATAATTAAATTTTTAAAATTTAGTATCTAAATTTTAAAATTTAAATTTTTAAATTTTAAAATTTAAAATTTTAATAATTAAATTTTTAAAATTTAGTATTTAAATTTTTAAATTTAAAATTTAAAGTTATAATAATTAAATTTTTAAAATTTAGTATTTAAATTTTTAAATTTTAAAATTTGAAGTTTTAATAATTAAATTTTTAAAATTTAGTATTTAAATTTTTAAATTTAAAATTTAAAGTTATAATAATTAAATTTTTAAAATTTGTATTTAAATTTTTAAATTTTAAAATTTAAAGTTTTAATAATTAAATTTTTAAAATTTAGTATTTAAATTTTTAAATTTTAAAATTAAAAGTTTTAATAATTAAATTTTTAAAATTTAGTATTTAAATTTTTAAATTTTAAAATTTAAAGTTTTAATAATTAAATTTTTAAAATTTGTATTTAAATTTTTAAATTTTAAAATTTAAAGTTTTAATAATTAAATTTTTAAAATTTAAAGTTTTAATAATTAAATTTTTAAAATTTAGTATTTAAATTTTCAAATTTTAAAATTTAAAGTTTTAATAATTAAATTTTTAAAATTTAGTATTTAAATTTTTAAATTTTAAAGGTTGAAGTTTTAATAATTAAATTTTTAAAATTTGTATTTAAATTTTTAAATTTTAAAATTTAAAGTTTTAATAATTAAATTTTTAAAATTTAGTATTTAAATTTTTAAATTTTAAAATTTAATGTTTTAATAATTAAATTTTTAAAATTTAGTATTTAAATTTTTAAATTTTAAAGTTAGAAGTTTTAATAATTAAATTTTTAAAATTTAGTATCTAAATTTTAAAATTTAAATTTTTAAATTTTAAAATTTAAAATTTTAATAATTAAATTTTTAAAATTTAGTATTTAAATTTTTAAATTTTAAAATTTAAAGTTATAATAATTAAATTTTTAAAATTTAGTATTTAAAATTTTAAATTTTAAAATTTAAAGTTTTAATAATTAAATTTTTAAAATTTAGTATTTAAATTTTTAAATTTTAAAATTTAATGTTTTTATAATAAAATTTTTAAAATTTAGTATTTAAATTTTTAAATTTTAAAATTTAAAATTTTAATAATTAAATTTTTAAAATATAGTATTTAAATATTTAAATTTTAAAATTTAAAGATTTAGTATTTAAAGTTTTAAAATTTAGTATTAAAATTTTTAAATTATAAAATTTAAATTTTAATAATTAAAGTTTTAAAATTTAGTATCTAAATTTTTAAATTTTAAAATTTAAAGTTTTAATAATTAAATTTTTAAAATTTAGTATTTAAATTTTTAAATTTTAAAGTTAGAAGTTTTAATAATTAAATTTTTAAAATTTAGTATTTAAATTTTCAAATTTTAAAATTTAAAGTTTTAATAATTAAATTTTTAAAATTTAGTATTTAAATTTTTAAATTTTAAAGTTTGAAGTTTTAAAAATTAAATTTTTAAAATTTAGTATCTCAATTTTAAAATTTATATTTTTAAATTTTAAAATTTAAAATTTTAATAATTAAATTTTTAAAATTTAGTATTTAAATTTTTAAATTTTAAAATTTAAAGTTATAATAATTAAATTTTTAAAATTTAGTATTTAAATTTTTAAATTTTAAAATTTAAAGTTTTAATAATTAAATTTTTAAAATTTGTATTTAAAATTTTAAATTTTTAAATTTAAAGTTTTAATAATTAAATTGTTAAAATTTATTATTTAAATTTTTAAATTTTAAAATTTAAAGTTTTAATAATTAAATTTTTAAAATTTAGTATTTAAATTTTTAAATTTTAAAATTTAATGTTTTAATAATTAAATTTTTAAAATTTAGTATTTAAATTTTTAAATTTTAAAGTTAGAAGTTTTAATAATTAAATTTTTAAAATTTAGTATTTAAATTTTTAAATTTTAAAATTTAAATTTTAACAATTAAAGTTTTAAAATTTAGTATTAAAAATTTTAAACTTTAAAATTTAAAGTTTTAATAATTAAATTTTTAAAATTTAGTATTTAAATTTTTAAATTTTAAAATTTAAAGTTTTAATAATTAAATTTTTAAAATTTGTATTTAAATTTTTAAATTTTAAAATTTAAAGTTTTAATAATTAAATTTTTAAAATTTGTATTTAAATTTTTAAATTTTAAAATTTAAAGTTTTAATAATTAAATTTTTAAAATTTGTATTTAAATTTTTAAATTTTAAAATTTAAAGTTTTAATAATTAAATTTTTAAAATTTAGTATTTAAATTTTCAAATTTTAAAATTTAAAGTTTTAATAATTAAATTTTTAAAATTTAGTATTTAAATTTTTAAATTTTAAAGTTTGAAGTTTTAATAATTAAATTTTTAAAATTTAGTATCTAAATTTTAAAATTTAAATTTTTAAATTTTAAAATTTTAAAATTTTAATAATTAAATTTTTAAAATTTAGTATTTAAATTTTTAAATTTTAAAATTTAAAGTTATAATAATTAAATTTTTAAAATTTAGTATTTAATATTTTAAATTTTAAAATTTAAAGTTTTAATAATTAAATTTTTAAAATTTAGTATTTAAATTTTTAAATTTTAAAATTTAAAGTTTTTATAATAAAATTTTTAAAATTAAGTATTTAAATTTTTAAATTTTAAAATTTAAAATTTTAATAATTAAATTTTTAAAATATAGTATTTAAATATTTAAATTTTAAAATTTAAAGATTTAATATTTAAAGTTTTAAAATTTAGTATTAAAATTTTTAAATTATAAAATTTAAATTTTAATAATTAAAGTTTTAAAATTTAGTATTTAAATTTTTAAATTTTAAAATTTAAAGTTTTAATAATTAAATTTTTAAAATTTAGTATTTAAATTTTTAAATTTTAAAGTTAGAAGTTTTAATAATTAAATTTTTAAAATTTAGTATTTAAATTTTCAAATTTTAAAATTTAAAGTTTTAATAATTAAATTTTTAAAATTTAGTATTTAAATTTTTAAATTTTGAAGTTTGAAGTTTTAATAATTAAATTTTTAAAATTTAGTATCTCAATTTTAAAATTTAAATTTTTAAATTTTAAAATTTAAAATTTTAATAATTAAATTTTTAAAATTTAGTATTTAAATTTTTAAATTTTAAAATTTAAAGTTATAATAATTAAATTTTTAAAATTTAGTATTTAAATTTTTAAATTTTAAAATTTAAAGTTTTAATAATTAAATTTTTAAAATTTGTATTTAAAATTTTAAATTTTAAAATTTAAAGTTTTAATAATTAAATTGTTAAAATTTATTATTTAAATTTTTAAATTTTAAAATTTAAAGTTTTAATAATTAAATTTTTAAAATTTAGTATTTAAATTTTTAAATTTTAAAATTTAAAGTTTTAATAATTAAATTTTTAAAATTTAGTATTTAAATTTTTAAATTTTAAAGTTAGAAGTTTTAATAATTAAATTTTTAAAATTTAGTATTTAAATTTTAAAATTTAAATTTTTAAATTTTAAAATTTAAAATTTCAATAATTAAATTTTTAAAATTTAGTATTTAAGTTTTTAAATTTTAAAATTTAAAGTTTTAATAATTAAATTTTTAAAATTTAGTATTTAAATTTTTAAATTTTAAAGCTTGAAGTTTTAATAATTAAATTTTTAAAATTTAGTATTTAAATTTTCAAATTTTAAAATTTAAAGTTTTAATAATTAAATTTTTAAAATTTAGTATTTAAATTTTTAAATTTTAAAGTTTGAAGTTTTAATAATTAAATTTTTAAAATTTAGTATCTAAATTTTAAAATTTAAATTTTTAAATTTTAAAATTTTAAAATTTTAATAATTAAATTTTTAAAATTTAGTATTTAAATTTTTAAATTTTAAAATTTAAAGTTATAATAATTAAATTTTTAAAATTTAGTATTTAATATTTTAAATTTTAAAATTTAAAGTTTTAATAATTAAATTTTTAAAATTTAGTATTTAAATTTTTAAATTTTAAAATTTAAAGTTTTTATAATAAAATTTTTAAAATTAAGTATTTAAATTTTTAAATTTTAAAATTTAAAATTTTAATAATTAAATTTTTAAAATATAGTATTTAAATATTTAAATTTTAAAATTTAAAGATTTAATATTTAAAGTTTTAAAATTTAGTATTAAAATTTTTAAATTATAAAATTTAAATTTTAATAATTAAAGTTTTAAAATTTAGTATTTAAATTTTTAAATTTTAAAATTTAAAGTTTTAATAATTAAATTTTTAAAATTTAGTATTTAAATTTTTAAATTTTAAAGTTAGAAGTTTTAATAATTAAATTTTTAAAATTTAGTATTTAAATTTTCAAATTTTAAAATTTAAAGTTTTAATAATTAAATTTTTAAAATTTAGTATTTAAATTTTTAAATTTTGAAGTTTGAAGTTTTAATAATTAAATTTTTAAAATTTAGTATCTCAATTTTAAAATTTAAATTTTTAAATTTTAAAATTTAAAATTTTAATAATTAAATTTTTAAAATTTAGTATTTAAATTTTTAAATTTTAAAATTTAAAGTTATAATAATTAAATTTTTAAAATTTAGTATTTAAATTTTTAAATTTTAAAATTTAAAGTTTTAATAATTAAATTTTTAAAATTTGTATTTAAAATTTTAAATTTTAAAATTTAAAGTTTTAATAATTAAATTGTTAAAATTTATTATTTAAATTTTTAAATTTTAAAATTTAAAGTTTTAATAATTAAATTTTTAAAATTTAGTATTTAAATTTTTAAATTTTAAAATTTAAAGTTTTAATAATTAAATTTTTAAAATTTAGTATTTAAATTTTTAAATTTTAAAGTTAGAAGTTTTAATAATTAAATTTTTAAAATTTAGTATTTAAATTTTAAAATTTAAATTTTTAAATTTTAAAATTTAAAATTTCAATAATTAAATTTTTAAAATTTAGTATTTAAGTTTTTAAATTTTAAAATTTAAAGTTTTAATAATTAAATTTTTAAAATTTAGTATTTAAATTTTTAAATTTTAAAGCTTGAAGTTTTAATAATTAAATTTTTAAAATTTAGTATTTAAATTTTCAAATTTTAAAATTTAAAGTTTTAATAATTAAATTTTTAAAATTTAGTACTTAAATTTTTAAATTTTAAAGTTTGAAGTTTTAATAATTAAATTTTTAAAATTTAGTATCTAAATTTTAAAATTTAAATTTTTAAATTTTAAAATTTAAAATTTTAATAATTAAATTTTTAAAATTTAGTATTTAAATTTTTAAATTTAAAATTTAAAGTTATAATAATTAAATTTTTAAAATTTAGTATTTAAATTTTTAAATTTTAAAATTTGAAGTTTTAATAATTAAATTTTTAAAATTTAGTATTTAAATTTTTAAATTTAAAATTTAAAGTTATAATAATTAAATTTTTAAAATTTGTATTTAAATTTTTAAATTTTAAAATTTAAAGTTTTAATAATTAAATTTTTAAAATTTAGTATTTAAATTTTTAAATTTTAAAATTAAAAGTTTTAATAATTAAATTTTTAAAATTTAGTATTTAAATTTTTAAATTTTAAAATTTAAAGTTTTAATAATTAAATTTTTAAAATTTGTATTTAAATTTTTAAATTTTAAAATTTAAAGTTTTAATAATTAAATTTTTAAAATTTAAAGTTTTAATAATTAAATTTTTAAAATTTAGTATTTAAATTTTCAAATTTTAAAATTTAAAGTTTTAATAATTAAATTTTTAAAATTTAGTACTTAAATTTTTAAATTTTAAAGGTTGAAGTTTTAATAATTAAATTTTTAAAATTTGTATTTAAATTTTTAAATTTTAAAATTTAAAGTTTTAATAATTAAATTTTTAAAATTTAGTATTTAAATTTTCAAATTTTAAAATTTAAAGTTTTAATAATTAAATTTTTAAAATTTAGTATTTAAATTTTTAAATTTTAAAGGTTGAAGTTTTAATAATTAAATTTTTAAAATTTAGTATCTAAATTTTAAAATTTAAATTTTTAAATTTTAAAATTTAAAATTTTAATAATTAAATTTTTAAAATTTAGTATTTAAATTTTTAAATTTTAAAATTTAAAGTTATAATAATTAAATTTTTAAAATTTAGTATTTAAAATTTTAAATTTTAAAATTTAAAGTTTTAATAATTAAATTTTTAAAATTTAGTATTTAAATTTTTAAATTTTAAAATTTAAAGTTTTTATAATAAAATTTTTAAAATTTAGTATTTAAATTTTTAAATTTTAAAATTTAAAATTTTAATAATTAAATTTTTAAAATATAGTATTTAAATATTTAAATTTTAAAATTTAAAGATTTAATATTTAAAGTTTTAAAATTTAGTATTAAAATTTTTAAATTATAAAATTTAAATTTTAATAATTAAAGTATTAAAATTTAGTATCTAAATTTTTAAATTTTAAAATTTAAAGTTTTAATAATTAAATTTTTAAAATTTAGTATTTAAATTTTTAAATTTTAAAGTTAGAAGTTTTAATAATTAAATTTTTAAAATTTAGTATTTAAATTTTCAAATTTTAAAATTTAAAGTTTTAATAATTAAATTTTTAAAATTTAGTATTTAAATTTTTAAATTTTAAAGTTTGAAGTTTTAAAAATTAAATTTTTAAAATTTAGTATCTCAATTTTAAAATTTATATTTTTAAATTTTAAAATTTAAAATTTTAATAATTAAATTTTTAAAATTTAGTATTTAAATTTTTAAATTTTAAAATTTAAAGTTATAATAATTAAATTTTTAAAATTTAGAATTTAAATTTTTAAATTTTAAAATTTAAAGTTTTAATAATTAAATTTTTAAAATTTGTATTTAAAATTTTAAATTTTTAAATTTAAAGTTTTAATAATTAAATTGTTAAAATTTATTATTTAAATTTTTAAATTTTAAAATTTAAAGTTTTAATAATTAAATTTTTAAAATTTAGTATTTAAATTTTTAAATTTTAAAATTTAATGTTTTAATAGTTAAATTTTTAAAATTTAGTATTTAAATTTTTAAATTTTAAAGTTAGAAGTTTTAATAATTAAATTTTTAAAATTTAGTATTTAAATTTTAAAATTTAAATTTTTAAATTTTAAAATTTAAAATTTCAATAATTAAATTTTTAAAATTTAGTATTTAAGTTTTTAAATTTTAAAATTTAAAGTTTTAATAATTAAATTTTTAAAATTTAGTATTTAAATTTTTAAATTTTAAAGCTTGAAGTTTTAATAATTAAATTTTTAAAATTTAGTATTTAAATTTTCAAATTTTAAAATTTAAAGTTTTAATAATTAAATTTTTAAAATTTAGTATTTAAATTTTTAAATTTTAAAGTTTGAAATTTTAATAATTAATTTTTTAAAATTTAGTATCTAAATTTTAAAATTTAAATTTTTAAATTTTAAAATTTAAAGTTTTAATAATTAAATTTTTAAAATTTAGTATTTAAATTTTTAAATTTTAAAGTTAGAAGTTTTAATAATTAAATTTTTAAAATTTAGTATTTAAATTTTCAAATTTTAAAATTTAAAGTTTTAATAATTAAATTTTTAAAATTTAGTATTTAAATTTTTAAATTTTGAAGTTTGAAGTTTTAATAATTAAATTTTTAAAATTTAGTATCTCAATTTTAAAATTTAAATTTTTAAATTTTAAAATTTAAAATTTTAATAATTAAATTTTTAAAATTTAGTATTTAAATTTTTAAATTTTAAAATTTAAAGTTATAATAATTAAATTTTTAAAATTTAGTATTTAAATTTTTAAATTTTAAAATTTAAAGTTTTAATAATTAAATTTTTAAAATTTGTATTTAAAATTTTAAATTTTAAAATTTAAAGTTTTAATAATTAAATTGTTAAAATTTATTATTTAAATTTTTAAATTTTAAAATTTAAAGTTTTAATAATTAAATTTTTAAAATTTAGTATTTAAATTTTTAAATTTTAAAATTTAAAGTTTTAATAATTAAATTTTTAAAATTTAGTATTTAAATTTTTAAATTTTAAAGTTAGAAGTTTTAATAATTAAATTTTTAAAATTTAGTATTTAAATTTTAAAATTTAAATTTTTAAATTTTAAAATTTAAAATTTCAATAATTAAATTTTTAAAATTTAGTATTTAAGTTTTTAAATTTTAAAATTTAAAGTTTTAATAATTAAATTTTTAAAATTTAGTATTTAAATTTTTAAATTTTAAAGCTTGAAGTTTTAATAATTAAATTTTTAAAATTTAGTATTTAAATTTTCAAATTTTAAAATTTAAAGTTTTAATAATTAAATTTTTAAAATTTAGTATTTAAATTTTTAAATTTTAAAGTTTGAAGTTTTAATAATTAAATTTTTAAAATTTAGTATCTAAATTTTAAAATTTAAATTTTTAAATTTTAAAATTTAAAATTTTAATAATTAAATTTTTAAAATTTAGTATTTAAATTTTTAAATTTAAAATTTAAAGTTATAATAATTAAATTTTTAAAATTTAGTATTTAAATTTTTAAATTTTAAAATTTGAAGTTTTAATAATTAAATTTTTAAAATTTAGTATTTAAATTTTTAAATTTAAAATTTAAAGTTATAATAATTAAATTTTTAAAATTTGTATTTAAATTTTTAAATTTTAAAATTTAAAGTTTTAATAATTAAATTTTTAAAATTTAGTATTTAAATTTTTAAATTTTAAAATTTAAAGTTTTAATAATTAAATTTTTAAAATTTAGTATTTAAATTTTCAAATTTTAAAATTTAAAGTTTTAATAATTAAATTTTTAAAATTTAGTATTTAAATTTTTAAATTTTAAAGGTTGAAGTTTTAATAATTAAATTTTTAAAATTTAGTATCTAAATTTTAAAATTTAAATTTTTAAATTTTAAAATTTAAAATTTTAATAATTAAATTTGTAAAATTTAGTATTTAAATTTTAAAATTTAAATTTTTAAATTTTAAAATTTAAAATTTCAATAATTAAATTTTTAAAATTTAGTATTTAAGTTTTTAAATTTTAAAATTTAAAGTTTTAATAATTAAATTTTTAAAATTTAGTATTTAAATTTTTAAATTTTAAAGCTTGAAGTTTTAATAATTAAATTTTTAAAATTTAGTATTTAAATTTTCAAATTTTAAAATTTAAAGTTTTAATAATTAAATTTTTAAAATTTAGTATTTAAATTTTTAAATGTTAAAGTTTGAAGTTTTAATAATTAAATTTTTAAAATTTAGTATCTAAATTTTAAAATTTAAATTTTTAAATTTTAAAATTTAAAATTTTAATAATTAAATTTTTAAAATTTAGTATTTAAATTTTTAAATTTAAAATTTAAAGTTATAATAATTAAATTTTTAAAATTTAGTATTTAAATTTTTAAATTTTAAAATTTGAAGTTTTAATAATTAAATTTTTAAAATTTAGTATTTAAATTTTTAAATTTAAAATTTAAAGTTATAATAATTAAATTTTTAAAATTTGTATTTAAATTTTTAAATTTTAAAATTTAAAGTTTTAATAATTAAATTTTTAAAATTTAGTATTTAAATTTTTAAATTTTAAAATTTAAAGTTTTAATAATTAAATTTTTAAAATTTAGTATTTAAATTTTTAAATTTTAAAATTTAAAGTTTTAATAATTAAATTTTTAAAATTTGTATTTAAATTTTTAAATTTTAAAATTTAAAGTTTTAATAATTAAATTTTTAAAATTTAGTATTTAAATTTTTAAATTTAAAATTTAAAGTTATAATAATTAAATTTTTAAAATTTAGTATTTAAATTTTTAAATTTTAAAATTTAAAGTTTTAATAATTAAATTTTTAAAATTTGTATTTAAAATTTTAAATTTTAAAATTTAAAGTTTTAATAATTAAATTGTTAAAATTTATTATTTAAATTTTTAAATTTTAAAATTTAAAGTTTTAATAATTAAATTTTTAAAATTTAGTATTTAAATTTTTAAATTTTAAAATTTAAAGTTTTAATAATTAAATTTTTAAAATTTAGTATTTAAATTTTTAAATTTTAAAGTTAGAAGTTTTAATAATTAAATTTTTAAAATTTAGTATTTAAATTTTAAAATTTAAATTTTTAAATTTTAAAATTTAAAATTTCAATAATTAAATTTTTAAAATTTAGTATTTAAGTTTTTAAATTTTAAAATTTAAAGTTTTAATAATTAAATTTTTAAAATTTAGTATTTAAATTTTTAAATTTTAAAGCTTGAAGTTTTAATAATTAAATTTTTAAAATTTAGTATTTAAATTTTCAAATTTTAAAATTTAAAGTTTTAATAATTAAATTTTTAAAATTTAGTATTTAAATTTTTAAATTTTAAAGTTTGAAGTTTTAATAATTAAATTTTTAAAATTTAGTATCTAAATTTTAAAATTTAAATTTTTAAATTTTAAAATTTAAAATTTTAATAATTAAATTTTTAAAATTTAGTATTTAAATTTTTAAATTTAAAATTTAAAGTTATAATAATTAAATTTTTAAAATTTAGTATTTAAATTTTTAAATTTTAAAATTTGAAGTTTTAATAATTAAATTTTTAAAATTTTGTATTTAAATTTTTAAATTTAAAATTTAAAGTTATAATAATTAAATTTTTAAAATTTGTATTTAAATTTTTAAATTTTAAAATTTAAAGTTTTAATAATTAAATTTTTAAAATTTAGTATTTAAATTTTTAAATTTTAAAATTAAAAGTTTTAATAAATAAATTTTTAAAATTTAGTATTTAAATTTTTAAATTTTAAAATTTAAAGTTTTAATAATTAAATTTTTAAAATTTGTATTTAAATTTTTAAATTTTAAAATTTAAAGTTTTAATAATTAAATTTTTAAAATTTAAAGTTTTAATAATTAAATTTTTAAAATTTAGTATTTAAATTTTCAAATTTTAAAATTTAAAGTTTTAATAATTAAATTTTTAAAATTTAGTATTTAAATTTTTAAATTTTAAAGGTTGAAGTTTTAATAATTAAATTTTTAAAATTTGTATTTAAATTTTTAAATTTTAAAATTTAAAGTTTTAATAATTAAATTTTTAAAATTTAGTATTTAAATTTTCAAATTTTAAAATTTAAAGTTTTAATAATTAAATTTTTAAAATTTAGTATTTAAATTTTTAAATTTTAAAGGTTGAAGTTTTAATAATTAAATTTTTAAAATTTAGTATCTAAATTTTAAAATTTAAATTTTTAAATTTTAAAATTTAAAATTTTAATAATTAAATTTTTAAAATTTAGTATTTAAATTTTTAAATTTTAAAATTTAAAGTTATAATAATTAAATTTTTAAAATTTAGTATTTAAAATTTTAAATTTTAAAATTTAAAGTTTTAATAATTAAATTTTTAAAATTTAGTATTTAAATTTTTAAATTTTAAAATTTAAAGTTTTTATAATAAAATTTTTAAAATTTAGTATTTAAATTTTTAAATTTTAAAATTTAAAATTTTAATAATTAAATTTTTAAAATATAGTATTTAAATATTTAAATTTTAAAATTTAAAGATTTAATATTTAAAGTTTTAAAATTTAGTATTAAAATTTTTAAATTATAAAATTTAAATTTTAATAATTAAAGTTTTAAAATTTAGTATCTAAATTTTTAAATTTTAAAATTTAAAGTTTTAATAATTAAATTTTTAAAATTTAGTATTTAAATTTTTAAATTTTAAAGTTAGAAGTTTTAATAATTAAATTTTTAAAATTTAGTATTTAAATTTTCAAATTTTAAAATTTAAAGTTTTAATAATTAAATTTTTAAAATTTAGTATTTAAATTTTTAAATTTTAAAGTTTGAAGTTTTAAAAATTAAATTTTTAAAATTTAGTATCTCAATTTTAAAATTTATATTTTTAAATTTTAAAATTTAAAATTTTAATAATTAAATTTTTAAAATTTAGTATTTAAATTTTTAAATTTTAAAATTTAAAGTTATAATAATTAAATTTTTAAAATTTAGAATTTAAATTTTTAAATTTTAAAATTTAAAGTTTTAATAATTAAATTTTTAAAATTTGTATTTAAAATTTTAAATTTTTAAATTTAAAGTTTTAATAATTAAATTGTTAAAATTTATTATTTAAATTTTTAAATTTTAAAATTTAAAGTTTTAATAATTAAATTTTTAAAATTTAGTATTTAAATTTTTAAATTTTAAAATTTAATGTTTTAATAGTTAAATTTTTAAAATTTAGTATTTAAATTTTTAAATTTTAAAGTTAGAAGTTTTAATAATTAAATTTTTAAAATTTAGTATTTAAATTTTAAAATTTAAATTTTTAAATTTTAAAATTTAAAATTTCAATAATTAAATTTTTAAAATTTAGTATTTAAGTTTTTAAATTTTAAAATTTAAAGTTTTAATAATTAAATTTTTAAAATTTAGTATTTAAATTTTTAAATTTTAAAGCTTGAAGTTTTAATAATTAAATTTTTAAAATTTAGTATTTAAATTTTCAAATTTTAAAATTTAAAGTTTTAATAATTAAATTTTTAAAATTTAGTATTTAAATTTTTAAATTTTAAAGTTTGAAGTTTTAATAATTAAATTTTTAAAATTTAGTATCTAAATTTTAAAATTTAAATTTTTAAATTTTAAAATTTAAAATTTTAATAATTAAATTTTTAAAATTTAGTATTTAAATTTTTAAATTTAAAATTTAAAGTTATAATAATTAAATTTTTAAAATTTAGTATTTAAATTTTTAAATTTTAAAATTTGAAGTTTTAATAATTAAATTTTTAAAATTTAGTATTTAAATTTTTAAATTTAAAATTTAAAGTTATAATAATTAAATTTTTAAAATTTGTATTTAAATTTTTAAATTTTAAAATTTAAAGTTTTAATAATTAAATTTTTAAAATTTAGTATTTAAATTTTTAAATTTTAAAATTTAAAGTTTTAATAATTAAATTTTTAAAATTTAGTATTTAAATTTTTAAATTTTAAAATTTAAAGTTTTAATAATTAAATTTTTAAAATTTGTATTTAAATTTTTAAATTTTAAAATTTAAAGTTTTAATAATTAAATTTTTAAAATTTAGTATTTAAATTTTCAAATTTTAAAATTTAAAGTTTTAATAATTAAATTTTTAAAATTTAGTATTTAAATTTTTAAATTTTAAAGGTTGAAGTTTTAATAATTAAATTTTTAAAATTTAGTATCTAAATTTTAAAATTTAAATTTTTAAATTTTAAAATTTAAAATTTTAATAATTAAATTTTTAAAATTTAGTATTTAAATTTTTAAAATTTAGTATTTAAGTTTTTAAATTTTAAAATTTAAAGTTTTAATAATTAAATTTTTAAAATTTATTATTTAAATTTTTAAATTTTAAAGCTTGAAGTTTTAATAATTAAATTTTTAAAATTTAGTATTTAAATTTTCAAATTTTAAAATTTAAAGTTTTAATAATTAAATTTTTAAAATTTAGTATTTAAATTTTTAAATGTTAAAGTTTGAAGTTTTAATAATTAAATTTTTAAAATTTAGTATCTAAATTTTAAAATTTAAATTTTTAAATTTTAAAATTTAAAATTTTAATAATTAAATTTTTAAAATTTAGTATTTAAATTTTTAAATTTAAAATTTAAAGTTATAATAATTAAATTTTTAAAATTTAGTATTTAAATTTTTAAATTTTAAAATTTGAAGTTTTAATAATTAAATTTTTAAAATTTAGTATTTAAATTTTTAAATTTAAAATTTAAAGTTATAATAATTAAATTTTTAAAATTTGTATTTAAATTTTTAAATTTTAAAATTTAAAGTTTTAATAATTAAATTTTTAAAATTTAGTATTTAAATTTTTAAATTTTAAAATTTAAAGTTTTAATAATTAAATTTTTAAAATTTAGTATTTAAATTTTTAAATTTTAAAATTTAAAGTTTTAATAATTAAATTTTTAAAATTTGTATTTAAATTTTTAAATTTTAAAATTTAAAGTTTTAATAATTAAATTTTTAAAATTTAGTATTTAAATTTTTAAATTTAAAATTTAAAGTTATAATAATTAAATTTTTAAAATTTAGTATTTAAATTTTTAAATTTTAAAATTTGAAGTTTTAATAATTAAATTTTTAAAATTTAGTATTTAAATTTTTAAATTTAAAATTTAAAGTTATAATAATTAAATTTTAAAAATTTGTATTTATATTTTTAAATTTTAAAATTTAAAGTTTTAATAATTAAATTTTTAAAATTTAGTATTTAAATTTTTAAATTTTAAAATTTAAAGTTTTAATAATTAAATTTTTAAAATTTAGTATTTAAATTTTTAAATTTTAAAATTTAAAGTTTTAATAATTAAATTTTTAAAATTTGTATTTAAATTTTTAAATTTTAAAATTTAAAGTTTTAATAATTAAATTTTTAAAATTTAGTATTTAAATTTTCAAATTTTAAAATTTAAAGTTTTAATAATTAAATTTTTAAAATTTAGTATTTAAATTTTTAAATTTTAAAGGTTGAAGTTTTAATAATTAAATTTTTAAAATTTAGTATCTAAATTTTAAAATTTAAATTTTTAAATTTTAAAATTTAAAATTTTAATAATTAAATTTTTAAAATTTAGTATTTAAATTTTAAAATTTAAATTTTTAAATTTTAAAATTTAAAATTTCAATAATTAAATTTTTAAAATTTAGTATTTAAGTTTTTAAATTTTAAAATTTAAAGTTTTAATAATTAAATTTTTAAAATTTAGTATTTAAATTTTTAAATTTTAAAGCTTGAAGTTTTAATAATTAAATTTGTAAAATTTAGTATTTAAATTTTCAAATTTTAAAATTTAAAGTTTTAATAATTAAATTTTTAAAATTTAGTATTTAAATTTTTAAATGTTAAAGTTTGAAGTTTTAATAATTAAATTTTTAAAATTTAGTATCTAAATTTTAAAATTTAAATTTTTAAATTTTAAAATTTAAAATTTTAATAATTAAATTTTTAAAATTTAGTATTTAAATTTTTAAATTTAAAATTTAAAGTTATAATAATTAAATTTTTAAAATTTAGTATTTAAATTTTTAAATTTTAAAATTTGAAGTTTTAATAATTAAATTTTTAAAATTTAGTATTTAAATTTTTAAATTTTAAAATTTAAAGTTTTAATAATTAAATTTTTAAAATTTTGTATTTAAATTTTTAAATTTTAAAATTTAAAGTTTTAATAATTAAATTTTTAAAATTTAGTATTTAAATTTTCAAATTTTAAAATTTAAAGTTTTAATAATTAAATTTTTAAAATTTAGTATTTAAATTTTTAAATTTTAAAGGTTGAAGTTTTAATAATTAAATTTTTAAAATTTAGTATCTAAATTTTTAAAATTTAAATTTTTAAATTTTAAAATTTAAAATTTTAATAATTAAATTTTTAAAATTTAGTATTTAAATTTTTAAATTTTAAAATTTAAAGTTATAATAATTAAATTTTTAAAATTTAGTATTTAAAATTTTAAATTTTAAAATTTAAAGTTTTAATAATTAAATTTTTAAAATTTAGTATTTAAATTTTTAAATTTTAAAATTTAAAGTTTTTATAATAAAATTTTTAAAATTTAGTATTTAAATTTTTAAATTTTAAAATTTAAAATTTTAATAATTAAATTTTTAAAATATAGTATTTAAATATTTAAATTTTAAAATTTAAAGATTTAATATTTAAAGTTTTAAAATTTAGTATTAAAATTTTTAAATTATAAAATTTAAATTTTTATAATTAAAGTTTTAAAATTTAGTATCTAAATTTTTAAATTTTAAAATTTAAAGTTTTAATAATTAAATTTTTAAAATTTAGTATTTAAATTTTTAAATTTTAAAGTTAGAAGTTTTAATAATTAAATTTTTAATATTTAGTATTTAAATTTTCAAATTTTAAAATTTAAAGTTTTAATAATTAAATTTTTAAAATTTAGTATTTAAATTTTTAAATTTTAAAGTTTGAAGTTTTAAAAATTAAATTTTTAAAATTTAGTATTTAAATTTTTAAATTTTAAAGTTAGAAGTTTTAATAATTAAATTTTTAAAATTTAGTATTTAAATTTTAAAATTTAAATTTTTAAATTTTAAAATTTAAAATTTCAATAATTAAATTTTTAAAATTTAGTATTTAAATTTTTAAATTTTAAAATTTAAAGTTATAATAATTAAATTTTTAAAATTTAGTATTTAAATTTTTAAATTTTAATATTTATAGTTTTAATAATTAAATTTTTAAAATTTGTATTTAAAATTTTAAATTTTTAAATTTAAAGTTTTAATAATTAAATTGTTAAAATTTATTATTTAAATTTTTAAATTTTAAAATTTAAAGTTTTAATAATTAAATTTTTAAAATTTAGTATTTAAATTTTTAAATTTTAAAATTTAATGTTTTAATAATTAAATTTTTAAAATTTAGTATTCAAATTTTTAAATTTTAAAGTTAGAAGTTTTAATAATTAAATTTTTAAAATTTAGTATTTAAATTTTAAAATTTAAATTTTTAAATTTTAAAATTTAAAATTTCAATAATTAAATTTTTAAAATTTAGTATTTAAGTTTTTAAATTTTAAAATTTAAAGTTTTAATAATTAAATTTTTAAAATTTAGTATTTAAATTTTTAAATTTTAAAGCTTGAAGTTATAATAATTAAATTTTTAAAATTTAGTATTTAAATTTTCAAATTTTAAAATTTAAAGTTTTAATAATTAAATTTTTAAAATTTAGTATTTAAATTTTTAAATTTTAAAATTTGAAATTTTAATAATTAATTTTTTAAAATTTAGTATCTAAATTTTAAAATTTAAATTTTTAAATTTTAAAATTTAAAATTTTAATAATTAAATTTTTAAAATTTAGTATTTAAATTTTTAAATTTAAAATTTAAAGTTATAATAATTAAATTTTTAAAATTTAGTATTTAAATTTTTAAATTTTAAAATTTAAAGTTTTAATAATTAAATTTTTAAAATTTAGTATTTAAATTTTTAAATTTTAAAATTTAAAGTTTTAATAATTAAATTTTTAAAATTTGTATTTAAATTTTTAAATTTTAAAATTTAAAGTTTTAATAATTAAATTTTTAAAATTTAGTATTTAAATTTTCAAATTTTAAAGTTAGAAGTTTTAATAATTAAATTTTTAAAATTTAGTATTTAAATTTTAAAATTTAAATTTTTAAATTTTAAAATTTAAAATTTCAATAATTAAATTTTTAAAATTTAGTATTTAAGTTTTTAAATTTTAAAATTTAAAGTTTTAATAATTAAATTTTTAAAATTTAGTATTTAAATTTTTAAATTTTAAAGCTTGAAGTTTTAATAATTAAATTTTTAAAATTTAGTATTTAAATTTTCAAATTTTAAAATTTAATGTTTTAATAATTAAATTTTTAAAATTTAGTATTTAAATTTTTAAATTTTAAAGTTTGAAGTTTTAATAATTAAATTTTTAAAATTTAGTATCTAAATTTTAAAATTTAAATTTTTAAATTTTAAAATTTAAAATTTTAATAATTAAATTTTTAAAATTTAGTATTTAAATTTTTAAATTTAAAATTTAAAGTTATAATAATTAAATTTTTAAAATTTAGTATTTAAATTTTTAAATTTTAAAATTTGAAGTTTTAATAATTAAATTTTTAAAATTTAGTATTTAAATTTTTAAATTTAAAATTTAAAGTTATAATAATTAAATTTTTAAAATTTGTATTTAAATTTTTAAATTTTAAAATTTAAAGTTTTAATAATTAAATTTTTAAAATTTAGTATTTAAATTTTTAAATTTTAAAATTTAAAGTTTTAATAATTAAATTTTTAAAATTTAGTATTTAAATTTTTAAATTTTAAAATTTAAAGTTTTAATAATTAAATTTTTAAAATTTGTATTTAAATTTTTAAATTTTAAAATTTAAAGTTTTAATAATTAAATTTTTAAAATTTAGTATTTAAATTTTCAAATTTTAAAATTTAAAGTTTTAATAATTAAATTTTTAAAATTTAGTATTTAAATTTTTAAATTTTAAAGGTTGAAGTTTTAATAATTAAATTTTTAAAATTTAGTATCTAAATTTTAAAATTTAAATTTTTAAATTTTAAAATTTAAAATTTTAATAATTAAATTTTTAAAATTTAGTATTTAAATTTTTAAAATTTAGTATTTAAGTTTTTAAATTTTAAAATTTAAAGTTTTAATAATTAAATTTTTAAAATTTAGTATTTAAATTTTTAAATTTTAAAGCTTGAAGTTTTAATAATTAAATTTTTAAAATTTAGTATTTAAATTTTCAAATTTTAAAATTTAAAGTTTTAATAATTAAATTTTTAAAATTTAGTATTTAAATTTTTAAATGTTAAAGTTTGAAGTTTTAATAATTAAATTTTTAAAATTTAGTATCTAAATTTTAAAATTTAAATTTTTAAATTTTAAAATTTAAAATTTTAATAATTAAATTTTTAAAATTTAGTATTTAAATTTTTAAATTTAAAATTTAAAGTTATAATAATTAAATTTTTAAAATTTAGTATTTAAATTTTTAAATTTTAAAATTTGAAGTTTTAATAATTAAATTTTTAAAATTTAGTATTTAAATTTTTAAATTTAAAATTTAAAGTTATAATAATTAAATTTTTAAAATTTGTATTTAAATTTTTAAATTTTAAAATTTAAAGTTTTAATAATTAAATTTTTAAAATTTAGTATTTAAATTTTTAAATTTTAAAATTTAAAGTTTTAATAATTAAATTTTTAAAATTTAGTATTTAAATTTTTAAATTTTAAAATTTAAAGTTTTAATAATTAAATTTTTAAAATTTGTATTTAAATTTTTAAATTTTAAAATTTAAAGTTTTAATAATTAAATTTTTAAAATTTAGTATTTAAATTTTTAAATTTAAAATTTAAAGTTATAATAATTAAATTTTTAAAATTTAGTATTTAAATTTTTAAATTTTAAAATTTGAAGTTTTAATAATTAAATTTTTAAAATTTAGTATTTAAATTTTTAAATTTAAAATTTAAAGTTATAATAATTAAATTTTTAAAATTTGTATTTAAATTTTTAAATTTTAAAATTTAAAGTTTTAATAATTAAATTTTTAAAATTTAGTATTTAAATTTTTAAATTTTAAAATTTAAAGTTTTAATAATTAAATTTTTAAAATTTAGTATTTAAATTTTTAAATTTTAAAATTTAAAGTTTTAATAATTAAATTTTTAAAATTTGTATTTAAATTTTTAAATTTTAAAATTTAAAGTTTTAATAATTAAATTTTTAAAATTTAGTATTTAAATTTTCAAATTTTAAAATTTAAAGTTTTAATAATTAAATTTTTAAAATTTAGTATTTAAATTTTTAAATTTTAAAGGTTGAAGTTTTAATAATTAAATTTTTAAAATTTAGTATCTAAATTTTAAAATTTAAATTTTTAAATTTTAAAATTTAAAATTTTAATAATTAAATTTTTAAAATTTAGTATTTAAATTTTAAAATTTAAATTTTTAAATTTTAAAATTTAAAATTTCAATAATTAAATTTTTAAAATTCAGTATTTAAGTTTTTAAATTTTAAAATTTAAAGTTTTAATAATTAAATTTTTAAAATTTAGTATTTAAATTTTTAAATTTTAAAGCTTGAAGTTTTAATAATTAAATTTGTAAAATTTAGTATTTAAATTTTCAAATTTTAAAATTTAAAGTTTTAATAATTAAATTTTTAAAATTTAGTATTTAAATTTTTAAATGTTAAAGTTTGAAGTTTTAATAATTAAATTTTTAAAATTTAGTATCTAAATTTTAAAATTTAAATTTTTAAATTTTAAAATTTAAAATTTTAATAATTAAATTTTTAAAATTTAGTATTTAAATTTTTAAATTTAAAATTTAAAGTTATAATAATTAAATTTTTAAATTTTAGTATTTAAATTTTTAAATTTTAAAATTTGAAGTTTTAATAATTAAATTTTTAAAATTTAGTATTTAAATTTTTAAATTTTAAAATTTAAAGTTTTAATAATTAAATTTTTAAAATTTGTATTTAAATTTTTAAATTTTAAAATTTAAAGTTTTAATAATTAAATTTTTAAAATTTAGTATTTAAATTTTCAAATTTTAAAATTTAAAGTTTTAATAATTAAATTTTTAAAATTTAGTATTTAAATTTTTAAATTTTAAAGTTTGAAGTTTTAAAAATTAAATTTTTAAAATTTAGTATCTCAATTTTCAAATTTATATTTTTAAATTTTAATATTTAAAATTTTAATAATTAAATTTTTAAAATTTAGTATTTAAATTTTTAAATTTTAAAATTTAAAGTTATAATAATTAAATTTTTAAAATTTAGTATTTAAATTTTTAAATTTTAATATTTATAGTTTTAATAATTAAATTTTTAAAATTTGTATTTAAAATTTTAAATTTTTAAATTTAAAGTTTTAATAATTAAATTGTTAAAATTTATTATTTAAATTTTTAAATTTTAAAATTTGAAGTTTTAATAATTAAATTTTTAAAATTTAGTATTTAAATTTTTAAATTTAAAATTTAAAGTTATAATAATTAAATTTTTAAAATTTGTATTTAAATTTTTAAATTTTAAAATTTAAAGTTTTAATAATTAAATTTTTAAAATTTAGTATTTAAATTTTTAAATTTTAAAATTTGAAGTTTTAATAATTAAATTTTTAAAATTTAGTATTTAAATTTTTAAATTTTAAAATTTAAAGTTTTAATAATTAAATTTTTAAAATTTGTATTTAAATTTTTAAATTTTAAAATTTAAAGTTTTAATAATTAAATTTTTAAAATTTAGTATTTAAATTTTCAAATTTTAAAATTTAAAGTTTTAATAATTAAATTTTTAAAATTTAGTATTTAAATTTTTAAATTTTAAAATTTGAAATTTTAATAATTAATTTTTTAAAATTTAGTATCTAAATTTTAAAATTTAAATTTTTAAATTTTAAAATTTAAAATTTTAATAATTAAATTTTTAAAATTTAGTATTTAAATTTTTAAATTTAAAATTTAAAGTTATAATAATTAAATTTTTAAAATTTAGTATTTAAATTTTTAAATTTTAAAATTTAAAGTTTTAATAATTAAATTTTTAAAATTTAGTATTTAAATTTTTAAATTTTAAAATTTAAAGTTTTAATAATTAAATTTTTAAAATTTGTATTTAAATTTTTAAATTTTAAAATTTAAAGTTTTAATAATTAAATTTTTAAAATTTAGTATTTAAATTTTCAAATTTTAAAATTTAAAGTTTTAATAATTAAATTTTTAAAATTTAGTATTTAAATTTTTAAATTTTAAAGGTTGAAGTTTTAATAATTAAATTTTTAAAATTTAGTATCTAAATTTTAAAATTTAAATTTTTAAATTTTAAAATTTAAAATTTTAATAATTAAATTTTTAAAATTTAGTATTTAAATTTTAAAATTTAAATTTTTAAATTTTAAAATTTAAAATTTCAATAATTAAATTTTGAAAATTTAGTATTTAAGTTTTTAAATTTTAAAATTTAAAGTTTTAATAATTAAATTTTTAAAATTTAGTATTTAAATTTTTAAATTTTAAAGCTTGAAGTTTTAATAATTAAATTTTTAAAATTTAGTATTTAAATTTTCAAATTTTAAAATTTAAAGTTTTAATAATTAAATTTTTAAAATTTAGTATTTAAATTTTTAAATGTTAAAGTTTGAAGTTTTAATAATTAAATTTTTAAAATTTAGTATCTAAATTTTAAAATTTAAATTTTTAAATTTTAAAATTTAAAATTTTAATAATTAAATTTTTAAAATTTAGTATTTAAATTTTTAAATTTAAAATTTAAAGTTATAATAATTAAATTTTTAAAATTTAGTATTTAAATTTTTAAATTTTAAAATTTGAAGTTTTAATAATTAAAGTTTTAAAATTTAGTATTTAAATTTTTAAATTTTAAAATTTAAAGTTTTAATAATTAAATTTTTAAAATTTGTATTTAAATTTTTAAATTTTAAAATTTAAAGTTTTAATAATTAAATTTTTAAAATTTAGTATTTAAATTTTCAAATTTTAAAATTTAAAGTTTTAATAATTAAATTTTTAAAATTTAGTATTTAAATTTTTAAATTTTAAAGGTTGAAGTTTTAATAATTAAATTTTTAAAATTTAGTATCTAAATTTTTAAAATTTAAATTTTTAAATTTTAAAATTTAAAATTTTAATAATTAAATTTTTAAAATTTAGTATTTAAATTTTTAAATTTTAAAATTTAAAGTTATAATAATTAAATTTTTAAAATTTAGTATTTAAAATTTTAAATTTTAAAATTTAAAGTGTTAATAATTAAATTTTTAAAATTTAGTATTTAAATTTTTAAATTTTAAAATTTAAAGTTTTTATAATAAAATTTTTAAAATTTAGTATTTAAATTTTTAAATTTTAAAATTTAAAATTTTAATAATTAAATTTTTAAAATATAGTATTTAAATATTTAAATTTTAAAATTTAAAGATTTAATATTTAAAGTTTTAAAATTTAGTATTAAAATTTTTAAATTATAAAATTTAAATTTTTATAATTAAAGTTTTAAAATTTAGTATCTAAATTTTTAAATTTTAAAATTTAAAGTTTTAATAATTAAATTTTTAAAATTTAGTATTTAAATTTTTAAATTTTAAAGTTAGAAGTTTTAATAATTAAATTTTTAATATTTAGTATTTAAATTTTCAAATTTTAAAATTTAAAGTTTTAATAATTAAATTTTTAAAATTTAGTATTTAAATTTTTAAATTTTAAAGTTTGAAGTTTTAAAAATTAAATTTTTAAAATTTAGTATCTCAATTTTCAAATTTATATTTTTAAATTTTAAAATTTAAAATTTTAATAATTAAATTTTTAAAATTTAGTATTTAAATTTTTAAATTTTAAAATTTAAAGTTATAATAATTAAATTTTTAAAATTTAGTATTTAAATTTTTAAATTATAATATTTAAAGTTTTAATAATTAAATTTTTAAAATTTGTATTTAAAATTTTAAATTTTTAAATTTAAAGTTTTAATAATTAAATTGTTAAAATTTATTATTTAAATTTTTAAATTTTAAAATTTAAAGTTTTAATAATTAAATTTTTAAAATTTAGTATTTAAATTTTTAAATTTTAAAATTTAATGTTTTAATAATTAAATTTTTAAAATTTAGTATTTAAATTTTTAAATTTTAAAGTTAGAAGTTTTAATAATTAAATTTTTAAAATTTAGTATTTAAATTTTAAAATTTAAATTTTTAAATTTTAAAATTTAAAATTTCAATAATTAAATTTTTAAAATTTAGTATTTAAGTTTTTAAATTTTAAAATTTAAAGTTTTAATAATTAAATTTTTAAAATTTAGTATTTAAATTTTTAAATTTTAAAGCTTGAAGTTATAATAATTAAATTTTTAAAATTTAGTATTTAAATTTTCAAATTTTAAAATTTAAAGTTTTAATAATTAAATTTTTAAAATTTGGTATTTAAATTTTTAAATTTTAAAATTTGAAATTTTAATAATTAATTTTTTAAAATTTAGTATCTAAATTTTAAAATTTAAATTTTTAAATTTTAAAATTTAAAATTTTAATAATTAAATTTTTAAAATTTAGTATTTAAATTTTTAAATTTAAAATTTAAAGTTATAATAATTAAATTTTTAAAATTTAGTATTTAAATTTTTAAATTTTAAAATTTAAAGTTTTAATAATTAAATTTTTAAAATTTAGTATTTAAATTTTTAAATTTTAAAATTTAAAGTTTTAATAATTAAATTTTTAAAATTTGTATTTAAATTTTTAAATTTTAAAATTTAAAGTTTTAATAATTAAATTTTTAAAATTTAGTATTTAAATTTTCAAATTTTAAAATTTAAAGTTTTAATAATTAAATTTTTAAAATTTAGTATTTAAATTTTTAAATTTTAAAGTTTGAAGTTTTAATAATTAAATTTTTAAAATTTAGTATCTAAATTTTAAAATTTAAATTTTTAAATTTTAAAATTTAAAATTTTAATAATTAAATTTTATAATTTAGTATTTAAATTTTTAAATTTTAAAATTTAAAGTTATAATAATTAAATTTTTAAAATTTAGTATTTAAAATTTTAAATTTTAAAATTTAAAGTTTTAATAATTAAATTTTTAAAATTTAGTATTTAAATTTTTAAATTTTAAAATTTAAAGTTTTTACAATAAAATTTTTAAAATTTAGTATTTATATTTTTAAATTTTAAAATTTAAAATTTTAATAATTAAATTTTTAAAATATAGTATTTAAATATTTAAATTTTAAAATTTAAAGATTTAATATTTAAAGTTTTAAAATTTAGTATTAAAATTTTTAAATTATAAAATATAAATTTTAATAATTAAAGTTTTAAAATTTAGTATTTAAATTTTTAAATTTTAAAATTTAAAGTTTTAATAATTAAATTTTTAAAATTTAGTATTTAAATTTTAAAATTTAAATTTTTAAATTTTAAAATTTAAAATTTCAATAATTAAATTTTTAAAATTTAGTATTTAAGTTTTTAAATTTTAAAATTTAAAGTTTTAATAATTAAATTTTTAAAATTTAGTATTTAAATTTTTAAATTTTAAAGCTTGAAGTTTTAATAATTAAATTTTTAAAATTTAGTATTTAAATTTTCAAATTTTATAATTTAAAGTTTTAATAATTAAATTTTTAAAATTTAGTATTTAAATTTTTAAATTTTAAAATTTAAAGTTTTTATAATAAAATTTTTAAAATTTAGTATTTAAATTTTTAAATTTTAAAATTTAAAATTTTAATAATTAAATTTTTAAAATATAGTATTTAAATATTTAAATTTTAAAATTTAAAGATTTAATATTTAAAGTTTTAAAATTTAGTATTTAAATTTTTAAATTTTAAAATTTAAATTTTAACAATTAAAGTTTTAAAATTTAGTATTAAAAATTTTAAACTTTAAAATTTAAAGTTTTAATAATTAAATTTTTAAAATTTAGGATTTAAATTTTTAAATTTTAAAATTTAAAGTTTTAATAATTAAATTTTTAAAATTTGAATTTAAATTTTTAAATTTTAAAATTTAAAGTTTTAATAATTAAAGTTTTAAAATTTAGTATTAAAAATTTTAAACTTTAAAATTTAAAGTTTTAATAATTAAATTTTTAAAATTTAGTATTTAAATTTTTAAATTTTAAAATTTAAAGTTTTAATAATTAAATTTTTAAAATTTGTATTTAAATTTTTAAATTTTAAAATTTAAAGTTTTAATAATTAAATTTTTAAAATTTAGTATTTAAATTTTTAAATTTTAAAATTTAAAGTTTTATTAATTAAATTTTTAAAATTTAGTATTTAAATTTTTAAATTTTAAAATTTAAAATTTTAATAATTAAATTTTTAAAATATAGTATTTAAATATTTAAATTTTAAAATTTAAAGATTTAATATTTAAAGTTTTAAAATTTAGTATTAAAATTTTTAAATTATAAAATATAAATTTTAATAATTAAAGTTTTAAAATTTAGTATTTAAATTTTTAAATTTTAAAATTTAAAGTTTTAATAATTAAATTTTTAAAATTTAGTATTTAAATTTTTAAATTTTAAAGTTAGAAGTTTTAATAATTAAATTTTTAAAATTTAGTATTTAAATTTTAAAATTTAAATTTTTAAATTTTAAAATTTAAAATTTCAATAATTAAATTTTTAAAATTTAGTATTTAAGTTTTTAAATTTTAAAATTTAAAGTTTTAATAATTAAATTTTTAAAATTTAGTATTTAAATTTTTAAATTTTAAAGCTTGAAGTTTTAATAATTAAATTTTTAAAATTTAGTATTTAAATTTTCAAATTTTATAATTTAAAGTTTTAATAATTAAATTTTTAAAATTTAGTATTTAAATTTTTAAATTTTAAAATTTAAAGTTTTTATAATAAAATTTTTAAAATTTAGTATTTAAATTTTTAAATTTTAAAATTTAAAATTTTAATAATTAAATTTTTAAAATATAGTATTTAAATATTTAAATTTTAAAATTTAAAGATTTAATATTTAAAGTTATAAAATTTAGTATTTAAATTTTTAAATTTTAAAATTTAAATTTTAACAATTAAAGTTTTAAAATTTAGTATTAAAAATTTTAAACTTTAAAATTTAAAGTTTTAATAATTAAATTTTTAAAATTTAGTATTTAAATTTTTAAATTTTAAAATTTAAAGTTTTAATAATTAAATTTTTAAAATTTGAATTTAAATTTTTAAATTTTAAAATTTAAAGTTTTAATAATTAAAGTTTTAAAATTTAGTATTAAAAATTTTAAACTTTAAAATTTAAAGTTTTAATAATTAAATTTTTAAAATTTAGTATTTAAATTTTTAAATTTTAAAATTTAAAGTTTTAATAATTAAATTTTTAAAATTTGTATTTAAATTTTTAAATTTTAAAATTTAAAGTTTTAATAATTAAATTTTTAAAATTTAGTATTTAAATTTTTAAATTTTAAAATTTAAAGTTTTATTAATTAAATTTTTAAAATTTAGTATTTAAATTTTTAAATTTTAAAATTTAAAGTTTTAATAATTAAATTTTTAAAATTTGTATTTAAATTTTTAAATTTTAAAATTTAAAGTTTTAATAATTAAATTTTTAAAATTTAGTATTTAAATTTTTAAATTTTAAAGTTTGAAGTTTTAATAATTAAATTTTTAAAATTTAGTATCTAAATTTTAAAATTTAAATTTTTAAATTTTAAAATTTAAAATTTTAATAATTAAATTTTTAAAATTTAGTATTTAAATTTTTAAATTTTAAAATTTAAAGTTATAATAATTAAATTTTTAAAATTTAGTATTTAAAATTTTAAATTTTAAAATTTAAAGTTTTAATAATTAAATTTTTAAAATTTAGTATTTAAATTTTTAAATTTTAAAATTTAAAGTTTTTATAATAAAATTTTTAAAATTTAGTATTTAAATTTTTAAATTTTAAAATTTAAACTTATAATAATTAAATTTTTAAAATATAGTATTTAAATATTTAAATTTTAAAATTTAAAGATTTAATATTTAAAGTTTTAAAATTTAGTATTAAAATTTTTAAATTATAAAATTTAAATTTTAATAATTAAAGTTTTAAAATTTAGTATTTAAATTTTTAAATTTTAAAATTTAAAGTTTTAATAATTAAATTTTTAAAATTTAGTATTTAAATTTTTAAATTTTAAAGTTAGAAGTTTTTAAATTTAAAGTTTTTATAATAAAATTTTTAAAATTTAGTATTTAAATTTTTAAATTTTAAAATTTAAAATTTTAATAATTAAATTTTTAAAATATAGTATTTAAATATTTAAATTTTAAAATTTAAAGATTTAATATTTAAAGTTTTAAAATTTAGTATTTAAATTTTTAAATTTTAAAATTTAAATTTTAACAATTAAAGTTTTAAAATTTAGTATTAAAAATTTTAAACTTTAAAATTTAAAGTTTTAATAATTAAATTTTAAAATTTAAAGTTTTTATAATAAAATTTTTAAAATTTAGTATTTAAATTTTTAAATTTTAAAATTTAAAATTTTAATAATTAAATTTTTAAAATATAGTATTTAAATATTTAAATTTTAAAATTTAAAGATTTAATATTTAAAGTTTTAAAATTTAGTATTTAAATTTTTAAATTTTAAAATTTAAATTTTAACAATTAAAGTTTTAAAATTTAGTATTAAAAATTTTAAACTTTAAAATTTAAAGTTTTAATAATTAAATTTTTAAAATTTAGTATTTAAATTTTTAAATTTTAAAATTTAAAGTTTTAATAATTAAATTTTTAAAATTTGAATTTAAATTTTTAAATTTTAAAATTTAAAGTTTTAATAATTAAAGTTTTAAAATTTAGTATTAAAATTTTAAACTTTAAATTTTAAAGTTTTAATAATTAAATTTTTAAAATTTAGTATTTAAATTTTTAAATTTTAAAATTTAAAGTTTTAATAATTAAATTTTTAAAATTTGTATTTAAATTTTTAAATTTTAAAATTTAAAGTTTTAATAATTAAATTTTTAAAATTTAGTATTTAAATTTTTAAATTTTAAAGTTTGAAGTTTTAATAATTAAATTTTTAAAATTTAGTATTTAAATTTTTAAATTTTAAAATTTAAAGTTTTAATAATTAAATTTTTAAAATTTAGTATTTAAATTTTTAAATTTTAAAGTTAGAAGTTTTAATAATTAAATTTTTAAAATTTAGTATTTAAATTTTAAAATTTAAATTTTTAAATTTTAAAATTTAAAATTTCAATAATTAAATTTTTAAAATTTAGTATTTAAGTTTTTAAATTTTAAAATTTAAAGTTTTAATAATTAAATTTTTAAAATTTAGTATTTAAATTTTTAAATTTTAAAGCTTGAAGTTTTAATAATTAAATTTTTAAAATTTAGTATTTAAATTTTCAAATTTTATAATTTAAAGTTTTAATAATTAAATTTTTAAAATTTAGTATTTAAATTTTTAAATTTTAAAATTTAAAGTTTTTATAATAAAATTTTTAAAATTTAGTATTTAAATTTTTAAATTTTAAAATTTAAAATTTTAATAATTAAATTTTTAAAATATAGTATTTAAATATTTAAATTTTAAAATTTAAAGATTTAATATTTAAAGTTATAAAATTTAGTATTTAAATTTTTAAATTTTAAAATTTAAATTTTAACAATTAAAGTTTTAAAATTTAGTATTAAAAATTTTAAACTTTAAAATTTAAAGTTTTAATAATTAAATTTTTAAAATTTAGTATTTAAATTTTTAAATTTTAAAATTTAAAGTTTTAATAATTAAATTTTTAAAATTTGAATTTAAATTTTTAAATTTTAAAATTTAAAGTTTTAATAATTAAAGTTTTAAAATTTAGTATTAAAAATTTTAAACTTTAAAATTTAAAGTTTTAATAATTAAATTTTTAAAATTTAGTATTTAAATTTTTAAATTTTAAAATTTAAAGTTTTAATAATTAAATTTTTAAAATTTGTATTTAAATTTTTAAATTTTAAAATTTAAAGTTTTAATAATTAAATTTTTAAAATTTAGTATTTAAATTTTTAAATTTTAAAATTTAAAGTTTTATTAATTAAATTTTTAAAATTTAGTATTTAAATTTTTAAATTTTAAAATTTAAAGTTTTAATAATTAAATTTTTAAAATTTGTATTTAAATTTTTAAATTTTAAAATTTAAAGTTTTAATAATTAAATTTTTAAAATTTAGTATTTAAATTTTTAAATTTTAAAGTTTGAAGTTTTAATAATTAAATTTTTAAAATTTAGTATCTAAATTTTAAAATTTAAATTTTTAAATTTTAAAATTTAAAATTTTAATAATTAAATTTTTAAAATTTAGTATTTAAATTTTTAAATTTTAAAATTTAAAGTTATAATAATTAAATTTTTAAAATTTAGTATTTAAAATTTTAAATTTTAAAATTTAAAGTTTTAATAATTAAATTTTTAAAATTTAGTATTTAAATTTTTAAATTTTAAAATTTAAAGTTTTTATAATAAAATTTTTAAAATTTAGTATTTAAATTTTTAAATTTTAAAATTTAAACTTATAATAATTAAATTTTTAAAATATAGTATTTAAATATTTAAATTTTAAAATTTAAAGATTTAATATTTAAAGTTTTAAAATTTAGTATTAAAATTTTTAAATTATAAAATTTAAATTTTAATAATTAAAGTTTTAAAATTTAGTATTTAAATTTTTAAATTTTAAAATTTAAAGTTTTAATAATTAAATTTTTAAAATTTAGTATTTAAATTTTTAAATTTTAAAGTTAGAAGTTTTTAAATTTAAAGTTTTTATAATAAAATTTTTAAAATTTAGTATTTAAATTTTTAAATTTTAAAATTTAAAATTTTAATAATTAAATTTTTAAAATATAGTATTTAAATATTTAAATTTTAAAATTTAAAGATTTAATATTTAAAGTTTTAAAATTTAGTATTTAAATTTTTAAATTTTAAAATTTAAATTTTAACAATTAAAGTTTTAAAATTTAGTATTAAAAATTTTAAACTTTAAAATTTAAAGTTTTAATAATTAAATTTTAAAATTTAAAGTTTTTATAATAAAATTTTTAAAATTTAGTATTTAAATTTTTAAATTTTAAAATTTAAAATTTTAATAATTAAATTTTTAAAATATAGTATTTAAATATTTAAATTTTAAAATTTAAAGATTTAATATTTAAAGTTTTAAAATTTAGTATTTAAATTTTTAAATTTTAAAATTTAAATTTTAACAATTAAAGTTTTAAAATTTAGTATTAAAAATTTTAAACTTTAAAATTTAAAGTTTTAATAATTAAATTTTTAAAATTTAGTATTTAAATTTTTAAATTTTAAAATTTAAAGTTTTAATAATTAAATTTTTAAAATTTGAATTTAAATTTTTAAATTTTAAAATTTAAAGTTTTAATAATTAAAGTTTTAAAATTTAGTATTAAAATTTTAAACTTTAAATTTTAAAGTTTTAATAATTAAATTTTTAAAATTTAGTATTTAAATTTTTAAATTTTAAAATTTAAAGTTTTAATAATTAAATTTTTAAAATTTGTATTTAAATTTTTAAATTTTAAAATTTAAAGTTTTAATAATTAAATTTTTAAAATTTAGTATTTAAATTTTTAAATTTTAAAATTTAAAGTTTTATTAATTAAATTTTTAAAATTTAGTATTTAAATTTTTAAATTTTAAAATTTAAAGTTTTAATAATTAAATTTTTAAATTTTGTATTTAAATTTTTAAATTTTAAAATTTAAAGTTTTAATAATTAAATTTTTAAAATTTAGTATTTAAATTTTTAAATTTTAAAGTTTGAAGTTTTAATAATTAAATTTTTAAAATTTAGTATCTAAATTTTAAAATTTAAATTTTTAAATTTTAAAATTTAAAGTTATAATAATTAAATTTTTAAAATTTAGTATTTAAAATTTTAAATTTTAAAATTTAAAGTTTTAATAATTAAATTTTTAAAATTTAGTATTTAAATTTTTAAATTTTAAAATTTAAAGTTTTTATAATAAAATTTTTAAAATTTAGTATTTAAATTTTTAAATTTTAAAATTTAAACTTTTAATAATTAAATTTTTAAAATATAGTATTTAAATATTTAAATTTTAAAATTTAAAGATTTAATATTTAAAGTTTTAAAATTTAGTATTAAAATTTTTAAATTATAAAATTTAAATTTTAATAATTAAAGTTTTAAAATTTAGTATTTAAATTTTAAAATTTAAAGTTTTAATAATTAAATTTTTAAAATTTGAATTTAAATTTTTAAATTTTAAAATTTAAAGTTTTAATAATTAATGTTTTAAAATTTAGTATTAAAAATTTTAAACTTTAAAATTTAAAGTTTTTATAATAAAATTTTTAAAATTTACTATTTAAATTTTTAAATTTTAAAATTTAAAATTTAGTATTTAAATTTTTAAATTTTAAAATTTAAATTTTAACAATTAAAGTTTTAAAATTTAGTATTAAAAATTTTAAACTTTAAAATTTAAAGTTTTAATAATTAAATTTTTAAAATTTAGTATTTAAATTTTTAAATTTTAAAATTTAAAGTTTTAATAATTAAATTTTTAAAATTTGAATTTAAATTTTTAAATTTTAAAATTTAAAGTTTTAATAATTAAAGTTTTAAAATTTAGTATTAATAATTTTAAACTTTAAAATTTAAAGTTTTAATAATTAAATTTTTAAAATTTAGTATTTAAATTTTTAAATTTTAAAATTTAAAGTTTTAATAATTAAATTTTTAAAATTTGTATTCAAATTTTTAAATTTTAAAATTTAAAGTTTTAATAATTAAATTTTTAAAATTTAGTATTTAAATATTTAAATTTTAAAATTTAAAGTTTTAATAATTAAATTTTTAAAATTTGTATTTAAATTTTTAAATTTTAAAATTTACAGTTTTAATAATTAAATTTTTAAAATTTAGTATTTAAATTTTTAAATTTTAAAATTTAAAATTTTAATAATTAAATTTTTAAAATATAGTATTTAAATATTTAAATTTTAAAATTTAAAGATTTAATATTTAAAGTTTTAAAATTTAGTATTTAAATTTTAAAATTTAAATTTTTAAATTTTAAAATTTAAAATTTCAATAATTAAATTTTTAAAATTTAGTATTTAAGTTTTTAAATTTTAAAATTTAAAGTTTTTATAATAAAATTTTTAAAATTTAGTATTTAAATTTTTAAATTTTAAAATTTAAAATTTCAATAATTAAATTTTTAAAATTTAGTATTTAAGTTTTTAAATTTTAAAATTTAAAGTTTTAATAATTAAATTTTTAAAATTTAGTATTTAAATTTTTAAATTTTAAAGCTTGAAGTTTTAATAATTAAATTTTTAAAATTTAGTATTTAAATTTTCAAATTTTAAAATTTAAAGTTTTAATAATTAAATTTTTAAAATTTAGTATTTAAATTTTTAAATTTTAAAATTTAAAGTTTTTATAATAAAATTTTTAAAATTTAGTATTTAAATTTTTAAATTTTAAAATTTAAAATTTTAATAATTAAATTTTTAAAATATAGTATTTAAATATTTAAATTTTAAAATTTAAAGATTTAATATTTAAAGTTTTAAAATTTAGTATTTAAATTTTTAAATTTTAAAATTTAAATTTTAACAATTAAAGTTTTAAAATTTAGTATTAAAAATTTTAAACTTTAAAATTTAAAGTTTTAATAATTAAATTTTTAAAATTTAGTATTTAAATTTTTGAATTTTAAAATTTAAAGTTTTAATAATTAAATTTTTAAAATTTGAATTTAAATTTTTAAATTTTAAAATTTAAAGTTTTAATAATTAATGTTTTAAAATTTAGTATTAAAAATTTTAAACTTTAAAATTTAAAGTTTTAATAATTAAATTTTTAAAATTTAGTAATTTAATTTTTAAATTTTAAAATTTAAAGTTTTAATAATTAAATTTTAAAAATTTGTATTTAAATTTTTAAATTTTAAAATTTAAAGTTTTAATAATTAAATTTTTAAAATTTAGTATTTAAATTTTTAAATTTTAAAATTTAAAGTTTTAATAATTAAATTTTTAAAATTTAGTATTTAAATTTTTAAATTTTAAAATTTAAAGTTTTAATAATTAAATTTTTAAAATTTGTATTTAAATTTTTAAATTTTAAAATTTAAAGTATTAATAATTAAATTTTTAAAATTTAGTATTTAAATTTTCATATTTTAAAATTTAAAGTTTTAATAATTAAATTTTTAAAATTTAGTATTTAAATTTTTAAATTTTAAAGTTTGAAGTTTTAATAATTAAATTTTTAAAATTTAGTATCTAAATTTTAAAATTTAAATTTTTAAATTTTAAATTTTAAAATTTAAAGTTTTAATAATTAAATTTTAAAAATTTGTATTTAAATTTTTAAATTTTAAAATTTAAAGTTATAATAATTAAATTTTTAAAATTTAGTATTTAAATTTTTAAATTTTAAAATTTGAAGTTTTAATAATTAAATTTTTAAAATTTAGTATTTAAATTTTTAAATTTTAAAATTTAAAGTTTTTATAATAAAATTTTTAAAATTTAGTATTTAAATTTTTAAATTTTAAAATTTAAAATTTTAATAATTAAATTTTTAAAATAGAGTATTTAAATATTTAAATTTTAAAATTTAAAGATTTAATATTTAAAGTTTTAAAATTTAGTATTTAAATTTTTAAATTTTAAAATTTAAATTTTAACAATTAAAGTTTTAAAATTTAGTATTAAAAATTTTAAACTTTAAAATTTAAAGTTTTAATAATTAAATTTTTAAAATTTAGTATTTAAATTTTTAAATTTTAAAATTTAAAGTTTTAATAATTAAATTTTTAAAATTTGTATTTAAATTTTTAAATTTTAAAATTTAAAGTTTTAATGATTAAAGTTTTAAAATTTAGTATTAAAAATTTTAAACTTTAAAATTTAAAGTTTTAATAATTAAATTTTTAAAATTTAGTATTTAAATTTTTAAATTTTAAAATTTAAAGTTTTAATAATTAAATTTTTAAAATTTGTATTTAAAATTTTATATTTTAAAATTTAAAGTTTTAATAATTAAATTTTAAAATTTAGTATTTAAATTTTCAAATTTTAAAATTTAAAGTTTTAATAATTAAATTTTTAAAATTTAGTATTTAAATTTTTAAATTTTAAAGTTTGAAGTTTTAATAATTAAATTTTTAAAATTTAGTATCTAAATTTTAAAATTTAAATTTTTAAATTTTAAAATTTAAAATTTTAATAATTAAATTTTTAAAATTTAGTATTTAAATTTTTAAATTTTAAAATTTAAAGTTTTAATAATTAAATTTTTAAAATTTAGTATTTAAATTTTTAAATTTTAAAATTTAAAGTTATAATAATTAAATTTTTAAAATTTAGTATTTAAAATTTTAAATTTTAAAATTTAAAGTTTTAATAATTAAATTTTTAAAATTTAGTATTTAAATTTTTAAATTTTAAAATTTAAAGTTTTTATAGTAAAATTTTTAAAATTTAGTATTTAAATTTTTAAATTTTAAAATTTAAAGTTTTAATAAATAAAGTTTTAAAATTTAGTATTAAAAATTTTAAACTTTAAAATTTAAAGTTTTAATAATTAAATTTTTAAAATTTAGTATTTAAATTTTTAAATTTTAAAATTTAAAGTTTTAATAATTAAATTTTTAAAATTTGTATTTAAATTTTTAAATTTTAAAATTTAAAGTTTTAATAATTAAATTTTTAAAATTTAATATTTAAATTTTTAAATTTAAAAATTTAAAGTTTTAATAATTAAATTTTTAAAATATAGTATTTAAATTTTTAAATTTTAAAATTTAAAGTTTTAATAATTAAATTTTTAAAATTTGTATTTAAATTTTTAAATTTTAAAATTTAAAGTTTTAATAATTAAATTTTTAAAATTTAGTATTTAAATTTTCAAATTTTAAAATTTAAAGTTTTAATAATTAAATTTTTAAAATTTAGTATTTAAATTTTTAAATTTTAAAGTTTGAAGTTTTAATAATTAAATTTTTAAAATTTAGTATCTAAATTTTAAAATTTAAATTTTTAAATTTTAAAATTTAAAATTTTAATAATTAAATTTTTAAAACTTAGTATTTAAATTTTTAAATTTTAAAATTTAAAGTTTTAATAATTAAATTTTTAAAATTTAGTATTTAAATTTTTAAATTTTAAAATTTAAAGTTATAATAATTAAATTTTTAAAATTTAGTATTTAAAATTTTAAATTTTAAAATTTAAAGTTTTAATAATTAAATTTTTAAAATTTAGTATTTAAATTTTTAAATTTTAAAATTTAAAGTTTTTATAATAAAATTTTTAAAATTTAGTATTTAAATTTTTAAATTTTAAAATTTAAACTTTTAATAATTAAATTTTTAAAATATAGTATTTAAATATTTAAATTTTAAAATTTAAAGATTTAATATTTAAAGTTTTAAAATTTAGTATTAAAATTTTTAAATTATAAAATTTAAATTTTAATAATTAAAGTTTTAAAATTTAGTATTTAAATTTTTAAATTTTAAAATTTAAAGTTTTAATAATTAAATATTTAAAATTTAGTATTTAAATTTTTAAATTTTAAAATTTAAAGTTTTTATAATAAAATTTTTAAAATTTAGTATTTAAATTTTTAAATTTTAAAATTTAAAGTTTTAATAAATAAAGTTTTAAAATTTAGTATTAAAAATTTTAAACTTTAAAATTTAAAGTTTTAATAATTAAATTTTTAAAATTTAGTATTTAAATTTTTAAATTTTAAAATTTAAAGTTTTAATAATTAAATTTTTAAAATTTGTATTTAAATTTTTAAATTTTAAAATTTAAAGTTTTAATAATTAAATTTTTAAAATTTAATATTTAAATTTTTAAATTTTAAAATTTAAAGTTTTAATAATTAAATTTTTAAAATTTAGTATTTAAATTTTTAAATTTTAAAATTTAAAGTTTTAATAATTAAATTTTTAAAATTTGTATTTAAATTTTTAAATTTTAAATTTAAAGTTTTAATAATTAAATTTTTAAAATTTAGTATTTAAATTTTCAAATTTTAAAATTTAAAGTTTTAATAATTAAATTTTTAAAATTTAGTATTTAAATTTTTAAATTTTAAAGTTTGAAGTTTTAATAATTAAATTTTTAAAATTTAGTATCTAAATTTTAAAATTTAAATTTTTAAATTTTAAAATTTAAAATTTTAATAATTAAATTTTTAAAACTTAGTATTTAAATTTTTAAATTTTAAAATTTAAAGTTTTAATAATTAAATTTTTAAAATTTAGTATTTAAATTTTTAAATTTTAAAATTTAAAGTTATAATAATTAAATTTTTAAAATTTAGTATTTAAAATTTTAAATTTTAAAATTTAAAGTTTTAATAATTAAATTTTTAAAATTTAGTATTTAAATTTTTAAATTTTAAAATTTAAAGTTTTTATAATAAAATTTTTAAAATTTAGTATTTAAATTTTTAAATTTTAAAATTTAAACTTTTAATAATTAAATTTTTAAAATATAGTATTTAAATATTTAAATTTTAAAATTTAAAGATTTAATATTTAAAGTTTTAAAATTTAGTATTAAAATTTTTAAATTATAAAATTTAAATTTTAATAATTAAAGTTTTAAAATTTAGTATTTAAATTTTTAAATTTTAAAATTTAAAGTTTTAATAATTAAATTTTTAAAATTTAGTATTTAAATTTTTAAATTTTAAAGTTAGAAGTTTTAATAATTAAATTTTTAAAATTTAGTATTTAAATTTTAAAATTTAAATTTTTAAATTTTAAAATTTAAAATTTCAATAATTAAATTTTTAAAATTTAGTATTTAAGTTTTTAAATTTTAAAATTTAAAGTTTTAATAATTAAATTTTTAAAATTTAGTATTAAAATTTTTAAATTTTAAAGCTTGAAGTTTTAATAATTAAATTTTTAAAATTTAGTATTTAAATTTTCAAATTTTAAAATTTAAAGTTTTAATAATTAAATTTTTAAAATTTAGTATTTAAATTTTTAAATTTTAAAATTTAAAGTTTTTATAATAAAATTTTTAATATTTAGTATTTAAATTTTTAAATTTTAATAATTAAATTTTTAAAATATAGTATTTAAATATTTAAATTTTAAAATTTAAAGATTTAATATTTAAAGTTTTAAAATTTAGTATTTAAATTTTTAAATTTTAAAATTTAAATTTTAACAATTAAAGTTTTAAAATTTAGTATTAAAAATTTTAAACTTTAAAATTTAAAGTTTTAATAATTAAATTTTTAAAATTTAGTATTTAAATTTTTAAATTTTAAAATTTAAAGTTTTAATAATTAAATTTTTAAAATTTGAATTTAAATTTTTAAATTTTAAAATTTAAAGTTTTAATAATTAATGTTATAAAATTTAGTATTAAAAATTTTAAACTTTAAAATTTAAAGTTTTTATAATAAAATTTTTAAAATTTACTATTTAAATTTTTAAATTTTAAAATTTAAAATTTAGTATTTAAATTTTTAAATTTTAAAATTTAAATTTTAACAATTAAAGTTTTAAAATTTAGTATTAAAAATTTTAAACTTTAAAATTTAAAGTTTTAATAATTAAATTTTTAAAATTTAGTATTTAAATTTTTAAATTTTAAAATTTAAAGTTTTAATAATTAAATTTTTAAAATTTGAATTTAAATTTTTAAATTTTAAAATTTAAAGTTTTAATAATTAAAGTTTTAAAATTTAGTATTAATAATTTTAAACTTTAAAATTTAAAGTATTAATAATTAAATTTTTAAAATTTAGTATTTAAATTTTTAAATTTTAAAATTTAAAGTTTTAATAATTAAATTTTTAAAATTTGTATTTAAATTTTTAAATTTTAAAATTTAAAGTTTTAATAATTAAATTTTTAAAATTTAGTATTTAAATTTTTAAATTTTAAAGTTAGAAGTTTTAATAATTAAATTTTTAAAATTTAGTATTTAAATTTTAAAATTTAAATTTTTAAATTTTAAAATTTAAAATTTCAATAATTAAATTTTTAAAATTTAGTATTTAAGTTTTTAAATTTTAAAATTTAAAGTTTTAATAATTAAATTTTTAAAATTTAGTATTTAAATTTTTAAATTTTAAAGCTTGAAGTTTTAAAATTTAGTATTAAAAATTTTAAACTTTAAAATTTAAAGTTTTAATAATTAAATTTTTAAAATTTAGTATTTAAATTTTTAAATTTTAAAATTTAAAGTTTTAATAATTAAATTTTTAAAATTTGAATTTAAATTTTTAAATTTTAAAATTTAAAGTTTTAATAATTAAAGTTTTAAAATTTAGTATTAAAAATTTTAAACTTTAAAATTTAAAGTTTTAATAATTAAATTTTTAAAATTTAGTATTTAAATTTTTAAATTTTAAAATTTAAAGTTTTAATAATTAAATTTTTAAAATTTGTATTTAAATTTTTAAATTTTAAAATTTAAAGTTTTAATAATTAAATTTTTAAAATTTAGTATTTAAATTTTTAAATTTTAAAATTTAAAGTTTTAATAATTAAATTTTTAAAATTTAGTATTTAAATTTTTAAATTTTAAAATTTAAAGTTTTAATAATTAAATTTTTAAAATTTGTATTTAAATTTTTAAATTTTAAAATTTAAAGTTTTAATAATTAAATTTTTAAAATTTAGTATTTAAATATTTAAATTTTAAAGTTAGAAGTTTTAATAATTAAATTTTTAAAATTTAGTATTTAAATTTTAAAATTTAAATTTTTAAATTTTAAAATTTAAAATTTCAATAATTAAATTTTTAAAATTTAGTATTTAAGTTTTTAAATTTTAAAATTTAAAGTTTTAATAATTAAATTTTTAAAATTTAGTATTTAAATTTTTAAATTTTAAAGCTTGAAGTTTTAATAATTAAATTTTTAAAATTTAGTATTTAAATTTTCAAATTTTAAAATTTAAAGTTTTAATAATTAAATTTTTAAAATTTAGTATTTAAATTTTTAAATTTAAAGTTTTTATAATAAAATTTTTAAAATTTAGTATTTAAATTATTAAATTTTAAAATTTAAAATTTTAATAATTAAATTTTTAAAATATAGTATTTAAATATTTAAATTTTAAAATTTAAAGATTTAATATTTAAAGTTTTAAAATTTAGTATTTAAATTTTTAAATTTTAAAATTTAAATTTTAACAATTAAAGTTTTAAAATTTAGTATTAAAAATTTTAAACTTTAAAATTTAAAGTTTTAATAATTAAATTTTTAAAATTTAGTATTTAAATTTTTAAATTTTAAAATTTAAAGTTTTAATAATTAAATTTTTAAAATTTGAATTTAAATTTTTAAATTTTAAAATTTAAAGTTTTAATAATTAATGTTTTAAAATTTAGTATTAAAAATTTTAAACTTTAAAATTTAAAGTTTTAATAATTAAATTTTTAAAATTTAGTATTTAAATTTTTAAATTTTAAAATTTAAAGTTTTAATAATTAAATTTTAAAAATTTGTATTTAAATTTTTAAATTTTAAAATTTAAAGTTATAATAATTAAATTTTTAAAATTTAGTATTTAAATTTTAAAATTTGAAGTTTTAATAATTAAATTTTTAAAATTTAGTATTTAAATTTTTAAATTTTAAAATTTAAAGTTTTTATAATAAAATTTTTAAAATTTAGTATTTAAATTTTTAAATTTTAAAATTTAAAATTTTAATAATTAAATTTTTAAAATAGAGTATTTAAATATTTAAATTTTAAAATTTAAAGATTTAATATTTAAAGTTTTATAATTTAGTATTTAAATTTTTAAATTTTAAAATTTAAATTTTAACAATTAAAGTTTTAAAATTTAGTATTAAAAATTTTAAACTTTAAAATTTAAAGTTTTAATAATTAAATTTTTAAAATTTAGTATTTAAATTTTTAAATTTTAAAATTTAAAGTTTTAATAATTAAATTTTTAAAATTTAGTATTTAAATTTTTAAATTTTAAAATTTAAAGTTTTAATAATTAAATTTTTAAAATTTGTATTTAAATTTTTAAATTTTAAAATTTAAAGTTTTAATAATTAAAGTTTTAAAATTTAGTATTAAAAATTTTAAACTTTAAAATTTAAAGTTTTAATAATTAAATTTTTAAAATTTAGTATTTAAATTTTTAAATTTTAAAATTTAAAGTTTTAATAATTAAATTTTTAAAATTTGTATTTAAATTTTTAAATTTTAAAATTTAAAGTTTTAATAATTAAATTTTTAAAACTTAGTTTTTAAATTTTTAAATTTTAAAGTTAGAAGTTTTAATAATTAAATTTTTAAAATTTAGTATTTAAATTTTTAAATTTTAAAATTTAAAGTTTTAATAATTAAATTTTTAAAATTTGTATTTAAATTTTTAAATTTTATAATTTAAAGTTTTAATAATTAAATTTTTAAAATTTAGTATTTAAATATTTAAATTTTAAAGTTAGAAGTTTTAATAATTAAATTTTTAAAATTTAGTATTTAAATTTTAAAATTTAAATTTTTAAATTTTAAAATTTAAAATTTCAATAATTAAATTTTTAAAATTTAGTATTTAAGTTTTTAAATTTTAAAATTTAAAGTTTTAATAATTAAATTTTTAAAATTTAGTATTTAAATTTTTAAATTTTAAAGCTTGAAGTTTTAATAATTAAATTTTTAAAATTTAGTATTTAAATTTTCAAATTTTAAAATTTAAAGTTTTAATAATTAAATTTTTAAAATTTAGTATTTAAATTTTTAAATTTAAAGTTTTTATAATAAAATTTTTAAAATTTAGTATTTAAATTATTAAATTTTAAAATTTAAAATTTTAATAATTAAATTTTTAAAATATAGTATTTAAATATTTAAATTTTAAAATTTAAAGATTTAATATTTAAAGTTTTAAAATTTAGTATTTAAATTTTTAAATTTTAAAATTTAAATTTTAACAATTAAAGTTTTAAAATTTAGTATTAAAAATTTTAAACTTTAAAATTTAAAGTTTTAATAATTAAATTTTTAAAATTTAGTATTTAAATTTTTAAATTTTAAAATTTAAAGTTTTAATAATTAAATTTTTAAAATTTGAATTTAAATTTTTAAATTTTAAAATTTAAAGTTTTAATAATTAATGTTTTAAAATTTAGTATTAAAAATTTTAAACTTTAAAATTTAAAGTTTTAATAATTAAATTTTTAAAATTTAGTATTTAAATTTTTAAATTTTAAAATTTAAAGTTTTAATAATTAAATTTTAAAAATTTGTATTTAAATTTTTAAATTTTAAAATTTAAAGTTATAATAATTAAATTTTTAAAATTTAATATTTAAATTTTAAAATTTGAAGTTTTAATAATTAAATTTTTAAAATTTAGTATTTAAATTTTTAAATTTTAAAATTTAAAGTTTTTATAATAAAATTTTTAAAATTTAGTATTTAAATTTTTAAATTTTAAAATTTAAAATTTTAATAATTAAATTTTTAAAATAGAGTATTTAAATATTTAAATTTTAAAATTTAAAGATTTAATATTTAAAGTTTTATAATTTAGTATTTAAATTTTTAAATTTTAAAATTTAAATTTTAACAATTAAAGTTTTAAAATTTAGTATTAAAAATTTTAAACTTTAAAATTTAAAGTTTTAATAATTAAATTTTTAAAATTTAGTATTTAAATTTTTAAATTTTAAAATTTAAAGTTTTAATAATTAAATTTTTAAAATTTAGTATTTAAATTTTTAAATTTTAAAATTTAAAGTTTTAATAATTAAATTTTTAAAATTTGTATTTAAATTTTTAAATTTTAAAATTTAAAGTTTTAATAATTAAAGTTTTAAAATTTAGTATTAAAAATTTTAAACTTTAAAATTTAAAGTTTTAATAATTAAATTTTTAAAATTTAGTATTTAAATTTTTAAATTTTAAAATTTAAAGTTTTAATAATTAAATTTTTAAAATTTGTATTTAAATTTTTAAATTTTAAAATTTAAAGTTTTAATAATTAAATTTTTAAAACTTAGTATTTAAATTTTTAAATTTTAAAGTTAGAAGTTTTAATAATTAAATTTTTAAAATTTAGTATTTAAATTTTTAAATTTTAAAATTTAAAGTTTTAATAATTAAATTTTTAAAATTTGTATTTAAATTTTTAAATTTTAAAATTTAAAGTTTTAATAATTAAATTTTTAAAATTTGAATTTAAATTTTTAAATTTTAAAATTTAAAGTTTTAATAATTAAAGTTTTAAAATTTAGTATTAAAAATTTTAAACTTTAAAATTTAAAGTTTTAATAATTAAATTTTTAAAATTTAGTATTTAAATTTTTAAATTTTAAAATTTAAAGTTTTAATAATTAAATTTTTAAAATTTGTATTTAAGTTTTTAAATTTTAAAATTTAAAGTTTTAATAATTAAATTTTTAAAATTTAGTATTTAAATTTTTAAATTTTAAAGTTAGAAGTTTTAATAATTAAATTTTTAAAATTTAGTATTTAAATTTTTAAATTTTAAAATTTAAAGTTTTAATAATTAAATTTTTAAAATTTGTATTTAAATTTTTAAATTTTAAAATTTAAAGTTTTAATAATTAAATTTTTAAAATTTGAATTTAAATTTTTAAGTTTTAAAATTTAAAGTTTTAATAATTAAAGTTTTAAAATTTAGTATTAAAAATTTTAAACTTTAAAATTTAAAGTTTTAATAATTAAATTTTTAAAATTTAGTATTTAAATTTTTAAATTTTAAAATTTAAAGTTTTAATAATTAAATTTTTAAAATTTGTATTTAAGTTTTTAAATTTTAAAATTTAAAGTTTTAATAATTAAATTTTTAAAATTTAGTATTTAAATTTTTAAATTTTAAAGTTAGAAGTTTTAATAATTAAATTTTTAAAATTTAGTATTTAAATTTTAAAATTTAAATTTTTAAATTTTAAAATTTAAAATTTCAATAATTAAATTTTTAAAATTTAGTATTTAAGTTTTTAAATTTTAAAATTTAAAGTTTTAATAATTAAATTTTTAAAATTTGTATTTAAATTTTTAAATTTTAAAATTTAAAGTTTTAATAATTAAATTTTTAAAATTTGAATTTAAATTTTTAAATTTTAAAATTTAAAGTTTTAATAATTAAAGTTTTAAAATTTAGTATTAAAAATTTTAAACTTTAAAATTTAAAGTTTTAATAATTAAATTTTTAAAATTTAGTATTTAAATTTTTAAATTTCAAAATTTAAAGTTTTAATAATTAAATTTTTAAAATTTGTATTTAAATTTTTAAATTTTAAAATTTAAAGTTTTAATAATTAAATTTTTAAAATTTGATTTTAAATTTTTAAATTTTAAAATTTAAAGTTTTAATAATTAAAGTTTTAAAATTTAGTATTAAAAATTTTAAACTTTAAAATTTAAAGTTTTAATAATTAAATTTTTAAAATTTAGTATTTAAATTTTTAAATTTTAAAGTTAGAAGTTTTAATAATTAAATTTTTAAAATTTAGTATTTAAATTTTAAAATTTAAATTTTTAAATTTTAAAATTTAAAATTTCAATAATTAAATTTTTAAAATTTAGTATTTAAGTTTTTAAATTTTAAAATTTAAAGTTTTAATAATTAAATTTTTAAAATTTGTATTTAAATTTTTAAATTTTAAAATTTAAAGTTTTAATAATTAAATTTTTAAAATTTGAATTTAAATTTTTAAATTTTAAAATTTAAAGTTTTAATAATTAAAGTTTTAAAATTTAGTATTAAAAATTTTAAACTTTAAAATTTAAAGTTTTAATAATTAAATTTTTAAAATTTAGTATTTAAATTTTTAAATTTTAAAATTTAAAGTTTTAATAATTAAATTTTTAAAATTTGTATTTAAATTTTTAAATTTTAAAATTTAAAGTTTTAATAATTAAATTTTTAAAATTTGAATTTAAATTTTTAAATTTTAAAATTTAAAGTTTTAATAATTAAAGTTTTAAAATTTAGTATTAAAAATTTTAAACTTTAAAATTTAAAGTTTTAATAATTAAATTTTTAAAATTTAGTATTTAAATTTTTAAATTTTAAAATTTAAAGTTTTAATAATTAAATTTTTAAAATTTGTATTTAAGTTTTTAAATTTTAAAATTTAAAGTTTTAATAATTAAATTTTTAAAATTTAGTATTTAAATTTTTAAATTTTAAAGTTAGAAGTTTTAATAATTAAATTTTTAAAATTTAGTATTTAAATTTTTAAATTTTAAAATTTAAAGTTTTAATAATTAAATTTTTAAAATTTGTATTTAAATTTTTAAATTTTAAAATTTAAAGTTTTAATAATTAAATTTTTAAAATTTGAATTTAAATTTTTAAATTTTAAAATTTAAAGTTTTAATAATTAAAGTTTTAAAATTTAGTATTAAAAATTTTAAACTTTAAAATTTAAAGTTTTAATAATTAAATTTTTAAAATTTAGTATTTAAATTTTTAAATTTTAAAATTTAAAGTTTTAATAATTAAATTTTTAAAATTTGTATTTAAGTTTTTAAATTTTAAAATTTAAAGTTTTAATAATTAAATTTTTAAAATTTAGTATTTAAATTTTTAAATTTTAAAGTTAGAAGTTTTAATAATTAAATTTTTAAAATTTAGTATTTAAATTTTAAAATTTAAATTTTTAAATTTTAAAATTTAAAATTTCAATAATTAAATTTTTAAAATTTAGTATTTAAGTTTTTAAATTTTAAAATTTAAAGTTTTAATAATTAAATTTTTAAAATTTGTATTTAAATTTTTAAATTTTAAAATTTAAAGTTTTAATAATTAAATTTTTAAAATTTGAATTTAAATTTTTAAATTTTAAAATTTAAAGTTTTAATAATTAAAGTTTTAAAATTTAGTATTAAAAATTTTAAACTTTAAAATTTAAAGTTTTAATAATTAAATTTTTAAAATTTAGTATTTAAATTTTTAAATTTTAAAATTTAAAGTTTTAATAATTAAATTTTTAAAATTTGTATTTAAATTTTTAAATTTTAAAATTTAAAGTTTTAATAATTAAATTTTTAAAATTTGAATTTAAATTTTTAAATTTTAAAATTTAAAGTTTTAATAATTAAAGTTTTAAAATTTAGTATTAAAAATTTTAAACTTTAAAATTTAAAGTTTTAATAATTAAATTTTTAAAATTTAGTATTTAAATTTTTAAATTTTAAAGTTAGAAGTTTTAATAATTAAATTTTTAAAATTTAGTATTTAAATTTTAAAATTTAAATTTTTAAATTTTAAAATTTAAAATTTCAATAATTAAATTTTTAAAATTTAGTATTTAAGTTTTTAAATTTTAAAATTTAAAGTTTTAATAATTAAATTTTTAAAATTTGTATTTAAATTTTTAAATTTTAAAATTTAAAGTTTTAATAATTAAATTTTTAAAATTTGAATTTAAATTTTTAAATTTTAAAATTTAAAGTTTTAATAATTAAAGTTTTAAAATTTAGTATTAAAAATTTTAAACTTTAAAATTTAAAGTTTTAATAATTAAATTTTTAAAATTTAGTATTTAAATTTTTAAATTTTAAAATTTAAAGTTTTAATAATTAAATTTTTAAAATTTGTATTTAAATTTTTAAATTTTAAAATTTAAAGTTTTAATAATTAAATTTTTAAAATTTGAATTTAAATTTTTAAATTTTAAAATTTAAAGTTTTAATAATTAAAGTTTTAAAATTTAGTATTAAAAATTTTAAACTTTAAAATTTAAAGTTTTAATAATTAAATTTTTAAAATTTAGTATTTAAATTTTTAAATTTTAAAATTTAAAGTTTTAATAATTAAATTTTTAAAATTTGTATTTAAGTTTTTAAATTTTAAAATTTAAAGTTTTAATAATTAAATTTTTAAAATTTAGTATTTAAATTTTTAAATTTTAAAGTTAGAAGTTTTAATAATTAAATTTTTAAAATTTAGTATTTAAATTTTTAAATTTTAAAATTTAAAGTTTTAATAATTAAATTTTTAAAATTTGTATTTAAATTTTTAAATTTTAAAATTTAAAGTTTTAATAATTAAATTTTTAAAATTTGAATTTAAATTTTTAAATTTTAAAATTTAAAGTTTTAATAATTAAAGTTTTAAAATTTAGTATTAAAAATTTTAAACTTTAAAATTTAAAGTTTTAATAATTAAATTTTTAAAATTTAGTATTTAAATTTTTAAATTTTAAAATTTAAAGTTTTAATAATTAAATTTTTAAAATTTGTATTTAAGTTTTTAAATTTTAAAATTTAAAGTTTTAATAATTAAATTTTTAAAATTTAGTATTTAAATTTTTAAATTTTAAAGTTAGAAGTTTTAATAATTAAATTTTTAAAATTTAGTATTTAAATTTTTAAATTTTAAAATTTAAAGTTTTAATAATTAAATTTTTAAAATTTGTATTTAAATTTTTAAATTTTAAAATTTAAAGTTTTAATAATTAAATTTTTAAAATTTGAATTTAAATTTTTAAATTTTAAAATTTAAAGTTTTAATAATTAAAGTTTTAAAATTTAGTATTAAAAATTTTAAACTTTAAAATTTAAAGTTTTAATAATTAAATTTTTAAAATTTAGTATTTAAATTTTTAAATTTTAAAATTTAAAGTTTTAATAATTAAATTTTTAAAATTTGAATTTAAATTTTTAAATTTTAAAATTTAAAGTTTTAATAATTAAAGTTTTAAAATTTAGTATTAATAATTTTAAACTTTAAAATTTAAAGTTTTAATAATTAAATTTTTAAAATTTAGTATTTAAATTTTTAAATTTTAAAATTTAAAGTTTTAATAATTAAATTTTTAAAATTTGTATTTAAATTTTTAAATTTTAAAATTTAAAGTTTTAATAATTAAATTTTTAAAATTTAGTATTTAAATTTTTAAATTTTAAAGTTAGAAGTTTTAATAATTAAATTTTTAAAATTTAGTATTTAAATTTTAAAATTTAAATTTTTAAATTTTAAAATTTAAAATTTCAATAATTAAATTTTTAAAATTTAGTATTTAAGTTTTTAAATTTTAAAATTTAAAGTTTTAATAATTAAATTTTTAAAATTTAGTATTTAAATTTTTAAATTTTAAAGCTTGAAGTTTTAAAATTTAGTATTAAAAATTTTAAACTTTAAAATTTAAAGTTTTAATAATTAAATTTTTAAAATTTAGTATTTAAATTTTTAAATTTTAAAATTTAAAGTTTTAATAATTAAATTTTTAAAATTTGAATTTAAATTTTTAAATTTTAAAATTTAAAGTTTTAATAATTAAAGTTTTAAAATTTAGTATTAAAAATTTTAAACTTTAAAATTTAAAGTTTTAATAATTAAATTTTTAAAATTTAGTATTTAAATTTTTAAATTTTAAAATTTAAAGTTTTAATAATTAAATTTTTAAAATTTGAATTTAAATTTTTAAATTTTAAAATTTAAAGTTTTAATAATTAAATTTTTAAAATTTAGTATTTAAATTTTTAAATTTTAAAATTTAAAGTTTTAATAATTAAATTTTTAAAATTTGTATTTAAATTTTTAAATTTTAAAATTTAAAGTTTTAATAATTAAATTTTTAAAATTTAGTATTTAAATATTTAAATTTTAAAGTTAGAAGTTTTAATAATTAAATTTTTAAAATTTAGTATTTAAATTTTAAAATTTAAAATTTCAATAATTAAATTTTTAAAATTTAGTATTTAAGTTTTTAAATTTTAAAATTTAAAGTTTTAATAATTAAATTTTTAAAATTTAGTATTTAAATTTTTAAATTTTAAAGCTTGAAGTTTTAATAATTAAATTTTTAAAATTTAGTATTTAAATTTTCAAATTTTAAAATTTAAAGTTTTAATAATTAAATTTTTAAAATTTAGTATTTAAATTTTTAAATTTAAAGTTTTTATAATAAAATTTTTAAAATTTAGTATTTAAATTATTAAATTTTAAAATTTAAAATTTTAATAATTAAATTTTTAAAATATAGTATTTAAATATTTAAATTTTAAAATTTAAAGATTTAATATTTAAAGTTTTAAAATTTAGTATTTAAATTTTTAAATTTTAAAATTTAAATTTTAACAATTAAAGTTTTAAAATTTAGTATTAAAAATTTTAAACTTTAAAATTTAAAGTTTTAATAATTAAATTTTTAAAATTTAGTATTTAAATTTTTAAATTTTAAAATTTAAAGTTTTAATAATTAAATTTTTAAAATTTGAATTTAAATTTTTAAATTTTAAAATTTAAAGTTTTAATAATTAATGTTTTAAAATTTAGTATTAAAAATTTTAAACTTTAAAATTTAAAGTTTTAATAATTAAATTTTTAAAATTTAGTATTTAAATTTTTAAATTTTAAAATTTAAAGTTTTAATAATTAAATTTTAAAAATTTGTATTTAAATTTTTAAATTTTAAAATTTAAAGTTATAATAATTAAATTTTTAAAATTTAGTATTTAAATTTTAAAATTTGAAGTTTTAATAATTAAATTTTTAAAATTTAGTATTTAAATTTTTAAATTTTAAAATTTAAAGTTTTTATAATAAAATTTTTAAAATTTAGTATTTAAATTTTTAAATTTTAAAATTTAAAATTTTAATAATTAAATTTTTAAAATAGAGTATTTAAATATTTAAATTTTAAAATTTAAAGATTTAATATTTAAAGTTTTATAATTTAGTATTTAAATTTTTAAATTTTAAAATTTAAATTTTAACAATTAAAGTTTTAAAATTTAGTATTAAAAATTTTAAACTTTAAAATTTAAAGTTTTAATAATTAAATTTTTAAAATTTAGTATTTAAATTTTTAAATTTTAAAATTTAAAGTTTTAATAATTAAATTTTTAAAATTTGTATTTAAATTTTTAAATTTTAAAATTTAAAGTTTTAATAATTAAAGTTTTAAAATTTAGTATTAAAAATTTTAAACTTTAAAATTTAAAGTTTTAATAATTAAATTTTTAAAATTTAGTATTTAAATTTTTAAATTTTAAAATTTAAAGTTTTAATAATTAAATTTTTAAAATTTGTATTTAAATTTTTAAATTTTAAAATTTAAAGTTTTAATAATTAAATTTTTAAAATTTAGTATTTAAATTTTTAAATTTTAAAATTTAAAGTTTTAATAATTAAATTTTTAAAATTTAGTATTTAAATTTTTAAATTTTAAAATTTAAAGTTTTAATAATTAAATTTTTAAAATTTGTATTTAAGTTTTTAAATTTTAAAATTTAAAGTTTTAATAATTAAATTTTTAAAATTTAGTATTTAAATTTTTAAATTTTAAAGTTAGAAGTTTTAATAATTAAATTTTTAAAATTTAGTATTTAAATTTTTAAATTTTAAAATTTAAAGTTTTAATAATTAAATTTTTAAAATTTGTATTTAAATTTTTAAATTTTGAAATTTAAAGTTTTAATAATTAAATTTTTAAAATTTGAATTTAAATTTTTAAATTTTAAAATTTAAAGTTTTAATAATTAAAGTTTTAAAATTTAGTATTAAAAATTTTAAACTTTAAAATTTAAAGTTTTAATAATTAAATTTTTAAAATTTAGTATTTAAATTTTTAAATTTTAAAATTTAAAGTTTTAATAATTAAATTTTTAAAATTTGTATTTAAGTTTTTAAATTTTAAAATTTAAAGTTTTAATAATTAAATTTTTAAAATTTAGTATTTAAATTTTTAAATTTTAAAGTTAGAAGTTTTAATAATTAAATTTTTAAAATTTAGTATTTAAATTTTTAAATTTTAAAATTTAAAGTTTTAATAATTAAATTTTTAAAATTTGTATTTAAATTTTTAAATTTTAAAATTTAAAGTTTTAATAATTAAATTTTTAAAATTTGAATTTAAATTTTTAAATTTTAAAATTTAAAGTTTTAATAATTAAAGTTTTAAAATTTAGTATTAAAAATTTTAAACTTTAAAATTTAAAGTTTTAATAATTAAATTTTTAAAATTTAGTATTTAAATTTTTAAATTTTAAAATTTAAAGTTTTAATAATTAAATTTTTAAAATTTGTATATAAGTTTTTAAATTTTAAAATTTAAAGTTTTAATAATTAAATTTTTAAAATTTAGTATTTAAATTTTTAAATTTTAAAGTTAGAAGTTTTAATAATTAAATTTTTAAAATTTAGTATTTAAATTTTAAAATTTAAATTTTTAAATTTTAAAATTTAAAATTTCAATAATTAAATTTTTAAAATTTAGTATTTAAGTTTTTAAATTTTAAAATTTAAAGTTTTAATAATTAAATTTTTAAAATTTGTATTTAAATTTTTAAATTTTAAAATTTAAAGTTTTAATAATTAAATTTTTAAAATTTGAATTTAAATTTTTAAATTTTAAAATTTAAAGTTTTAATAATTAAAGTTTTAAAATTTAGTATTAAAAATTTTAAACTTTAAAATTTAAAGTTTTAATAATTAAATTTTTAAAATTTAGTATTTAAATTTTTAAATTTTAAAATTTAAAGTTTTAATAATTAAATTTTTAAAATTTGTATTTAAATTTTTAAATTTTAAAATTTAAAGTTTTAATAATTAAATTTTTAAAATTTGAATTTAAATTTTTAAATTTTAAAATTTAAAGTTTTAATAATTAATGTTTTAAAATTTAGTATTAAAAATTTTAAACTTTAAAATTTAAAGTTTTAATAATTAAATTTTTAAAATTTAGTATTTAAATTTTTAAATTTTAAAATTTAAAGTTTTAATAATTAAATTTTAAAAATTTGTATTTAAATTTTTAAATTTTAAAATTTAAAGTTATAATAATTAAATTTTTAAAATTTAGTATTTAAATTTTAAAATTTGAAGTTTTAATAATTAAATTTTTAAAATTTAGTATTTAAATTTTTAAATTTTAAAATTTAAAGTTTTTATAATAAAATTTTTAAAATTTAGTATTTAAATTTTTAAATTTTAAAATTTAAAATTTTAATAATTAAATTTTTAAAATAGAGTATTTAAATATTTAAATTTTAAAATTTAAAGATTTAATATTTAAAGTTTTATAATTTAGTATTTAAATTTTTAAATTTTAAAATTTAAATTTTAACAATTAAAGTTTTAAAATTTAGTATTAAAAATTTTAAACTTTAAAATTTAAAGTTTTAATAATTAAATTTTTAAAATTTAGTATTTAAATTTTTAAATTTTAAAATTTAAAGTTTTAATAATTAAATTTTTAAAATTTGTATTTAAATTTTTAAATTTTAAAATTTAAAGTTTTAATAATTAAAGTTTTAAAATTTAGTATTAAAAATTTTAAACTTTAAAATTTAAAGTTTTAATAATTAAATTTTTAAAATTTAGTATTTAAATTTTTAAATTTTAAAATTTAAAGTTTTAATAATTAAATTTTTAAAATTTGTATTTAAATTTTTAAATTTTAAAATTTAAAGTTTTAATAATTAAATTTTTAAAATTTAGTATTTAAATTTTTAAATTTTAAAATTTAAAGTTTTAATAATTAAATTTTTAAAATTTAGTATTTAAATTTTTAAATTTTAAAATTTAAAGTTTTAATAATTAAATTTTTAAAATTTGTATTTAAGTTTTTAAATTTTAAAATTTAAAGTTTTAATAATTAAATTTTTAAAATTTAGTATTTAAATTTTTAAATTTTAAAGTTAGAAGTTTTAATAATTAAATTTTTAAAATTTAGTATTTAAATTTTTAAATTTTAAAATTTAAAGTTTTAATAATTAAATTTTTAAAATTTGTATTTAAATTTTTAAATTTTAAAATTTAAAGTTTTAATAATTAAATTTTTAAAATTTGAATTTAAATTTTTAAATTTTAAAATTTAAAGTTTTAATAATTAAAGTTTTAAAATTTAGTATTAAAAATTTTAAACTTTAAAATTTAAAGTTTTAATAATTAAATTTTTAAAATTTAGTATTTAAATTTTTAAATTTTAAAATTTAAAGTTTTAATAATTAAATTTTTAAAATTTGTATTTAAGTTTTTAAATTTTAAAATTTAAAGTTTTAATAATTAAATTTTTAAAATTTAGTATTTAAATTTTTAAATTTTAAAGTTAGAAGTTTTAATAATTAAATTTTTAAAATTTAGTATTTAAATTTTTAAATTTTAAAATTTAAAGTTTTAATAATTAAATTTTTAAAATTTGTATTTAAATTTTTAAATTTTAAAATTTAAAGTTTTAATAATTAAATTTTTAAAATTTGAATTTAAATTTTTAAATTTTAAAATTTAAAGTTTTAATAATTAAAGTTTTAAAATTTAGTATTAAAAATTTTAAACTTTAAAATTTAAAGTTTTAATAATTAAATTTTTAAAATTTAGTATTTAAATTTTTAAATTTTAAAATTTAAAGTTTTAATAATTAAATTTTTAAAATTTGTATATAAGTTTTTAAATTTTAAAATTTAAAGTTTTAATAATTAAATTTTTAAAATTTAGTATTTAAATTTTTAAATTTTAAAGTTAGAAGTTTTAATAATTAAATTTTTAAAATTTAGTATTTAAATTTTAAAATTTAAATTTTTAAATTTTAAAATTTAAAATTTCAATAATTAAATTTTTAAAATTTAGTATTTAAGTTTTTAAATTTTAAAATTTAAAGTTTTAATAATTAAATTTTTAAAATTTGTATTTAAATTTTTAAATTTTAAAATTTAAAGTTTTAATAATTAAATTTTTAAAATTTGAATTTAAATTTTTAAATTTTAAAATTTAAAGTTTTAATAATTAAAGTTTTAAAATTTAGTATTAAAAATTTTAAACTTTAAAATTTAAAGTTTTAATAATTAAATTTTTAAAATTTAGTATTTAAATTTTTAAATTTTAAAATTTAAAGTTTTAATAATTAAATTTTTAAAATTTGTATTTAAATTTTTAAATTTTAAAATTTAAAGTTTTAATAATTAAATTTTTAAAATTTGAATTTAAATTTTTAAATTTTAAAATTTAAAGTTTTAATAATTAAAGTTTTAAAATTTAGTATTAAAAATTTTAAACTTTAAAATTTAAAGTTTTAATAATTAAATTTTTAAAATTTAGTATTTAAATTTTTAAATTTTAAAGTTAGAAGTTTTAATAATTAAATTTTTAAAATTTAGTATTTAAATTTTAAAATTTAAATTTTTAAATTTTAAAATTTAAAATTTCAATAATTAAATTTTTAAAATTTAGTATTTAAGTTTTTAAATTTTAAAATTTAAAGTTTTAATAATTAAATTTTTAAAATTTGTATTTAAATTTTTAAATTTTAAAATTTAAAGTTTTAATAATTAAATTTTTAAAATTTGAATTTAAATTTTTAAATTTTAAAATTTAAAGTTTTAATAATTAAAGTTTTAAAATTTAGTATTAAAAATTTTAAACTTTAAAATTTAAAGTTTTAATAATTAAATTTTTAAAATTTAGTATTTAAATTTTTAAATTTTAAAATTTAAAGTTTTAATAATTAAATTTTTAAAATTTGTATTTAAATTTTTAAATTTTAAAATTTAAAGTTTTAATAATTAAATTTTTAAAATTTGAATTTAAATTTTTAAATTTTAAAATTTAAAGTTTTAATAATTAAAGTTTTAAAATTTAGTATTAAAAATTTTAAACTTTAAAATTTAAAGTTTTAATAATTAAATTTTTAAAATTTAGTATTTAAATTTTTAAATTTTAAAATTTAAAGTTTTAATAATTAAATTTTTAAAATTTGTATTTAAGTTTTTAAATTTTAAAATTTAAAGTTTTAATAATTAAATTTTTAAAATTTAGTATTTAAATTTTTAAATTTTAAAGTTAGAAGTTTTAATAATTAAATTTTTAAAATTTAGTATTTAAATTTTTAAATTTTAAAATTTAAAGTTTTAATAATTAAATTTTTAAAATTTGTATTTAAATTTTTAAATTTTAAAATTTAAAGTTTTAATAATTAAATTTTTAAAATTTGAATTTAAATTTTTAAATTTTAAAATTTAAAGTTTTAATAATTAAAGTTTTAAAATTTAGTATTAAAAATTTTAAACTTTAAAATTTAAAGTTTTAATAATTAAATTTTTAAAATTTAGTATTTAAATTTTTAAATTTTAAAATTTAAAGTTTTAATAATTAAATTTTTAAAATTTGTATTTAAGTTTTTAAATTTTAAAATTTAAAGTTTTAATAATTAAATTTTTAAAATTTAGTATTTAAATTTTTAAATTTTAAAGTTAGAAGTTTTAATAATTAAATTTTTAAAATTTAGTATTTAAATTTTTAAATTTTAAAATTTAAAGTTTTAATAATTAAATTTTTAAAATTTGTATTTAAATTTTTAAATTTTAAAATTTAAAGTTTTAATAATTAAATTTTTAAAATTTGAATTTAAATTTTTAAATTTTAAAATTTAAAGTTTCAATAATTAAAGTTTTAAAATTTAGTATTAAAAATTTTAAACTTTAAAATTTAAAGTTTTAATAATTAAATTTTTAAAATTTAGTATTTAAATTTTTAAATTTTAAAATTTAAAGTTTTAATAATTAAATTTTTAAAATTTGTATTTAAGTTTTTAAATTTTAAAATTTAAAGTTTTAATAATTAAATTTTTAAAATTTAGTATTTAAATTTTTAAATTTTAAAGTTAGAAGTTTTAATAATTAAATTTTTAAAATTTAGTATTTAAATTTTAAAATTTAAATTTTTAAATTTTAAAATTTAAAATTTCAATAATTAAATTTTTAAAATTTAGTATTTAAGTTTTTAAATTTTAAAATTTAAAGTTTTAATAATTAAATTTTTAAAATTTAGTATTTAAATTTTTAAATTTTAAAATTTAAAGTTTTAATAATTAAATTTTTAAAATTTGTATTTAAATTTTTAAATTTTAAAATTTAAAGTTTTAATAATTAAATTTTTAAAATTTGAATTTAAATTTTTAAATTTTAAAATTTAAAGTTTTAATAATTAAAGTTTTAAAATTTAGTATTAAAAATTTTAAACTTTAAAATTTAAAGTTTTAATAATTAAATTTTTAAAATTTAGTATTTAAATTTTTAAATTTTAAAATTTAAAGTTTTAATAATTAAATTTTTAAAATTTGTATTTAAGTTTTTAAATTTTAAAATTTAAAGTTTTAATAATTAAATTTTTAAAATTTAGTATTTAAATTTTTAAATTTTAAAGTTAGAAGTTTTAATAATTAAATTTTTAAAATTTAGTATTTAAATTTTTAAATTTTAAAATTTAAAGTTTTAATAATTAAATTTTTAAAATTTGTATTTAAATTTTTATATTTTAAAATTTAAAGTTTTAATAATTAAATTTTTAAAATTTGAATTTAAATTTTTAAATTTTAAAATTTAAAGTTTTAATAATTAAAGTTTTAAAATTTAGTATTAAAAATTTTAAACTTTAAAATTTAAAGTTTTAATAATTAAATTTTTAAAATTTAGTATTTAAATTTTTAAATTTTAAAATTTAAAGTTTTATAAAATTAAATTTTTAAAATTTGTATTTAAGTTTTTAAATTTTAAAATTTAAAGTTTTAATAATTAAATTTTTAAAATTTAGTATTTAAATTTTTAAATTTTAAAGTTAGAAGTTTTAATAATTAAATTTTTAAAATTTAGTATTTAAATTTTAAAATTTAAATTTTTAAATTTTAAAATTTAAAATTTCAATAATTAAATTTTTAAAATTTAGTATTTAAGTTTTTAAATTTTAAAATTTAAAGTTTTAATAATTAAATTTTTAAAATTTGTATTTAAATTTTTAAATTTTAAAATTTAAAGTTTTAATAATTAAATTTTTAAAATTTGAATTTAAATTTTTAAATTTTAAAATTTAAAGTTTTAATAATTAAAGTTTTAAAATTTAGTATTAAAAATTTTAAACTTTAAAATTTAAAGTTTTAATAATTAAATTTTTAAAATTTAGTATTTAAATTTTTAAATTTTAAAATTTAAAGTTTTAATAATTAAATTTTTAAAATTTGTATTTAAATTTTTAAATTTTAAAATTTAAAGTTTTAATAATTAAATTTTTAAAATTTGAATTTAAATTTTTAAATTTTAAAATTTAAAGTTTTAATAATTAAAGTTTTAAAATTTAGTATTAAAAATTTTAAACTTTAAAATTTAAAGTTTTAATAATTAAATTTTTAAAATTTAGTATTTAAATTTTTAAATTTTAAAATTTAAAGTTTTAATAATTAAATTTTTAAAATTTGTATTTAAGTTTTTAAATTTTAAAATTTAAAGTTTTAATAATTAAATTTTTAAAATTTAGTATTTAAATTTTTAAATTTTAAAGTTAGAAGTTTTAATAATTAAATTTTTAAAATTTAGTATTTAAATTTTTAAATTTTAAAATTTAAAGTTTTAATAATTAAATTTTTAAAATTTGTATTTAAATTTTTAAATTTTAAAATTTAAAGTTTTAATAATTAAATTTTTAAAATTTGAATTTAAATTTTTAAATTTTAAAATTTAAAGTTTTAATAATTAAAGTTTTAAAATTTAGTATTAAAAATTTTAAACTTTAAAATTTAAAGTTTTAATAATTAAATTTTTAAAATTTAGTATTTAAATTTTTAAATTTTAAAATTTAAAGTTTTAATAATTAAATTTTTAAAATTTGTATTTAAGTTTTTAAATTTTAAAATTTAAAGTTTTAATAATTAAATTTTTAAAATTTAGTATTTAAATTTTTAAATTTTAAAGTTAGAAGTTTTAATAATTAAATATTTAAAATTTAGTATTTAAATTTTTAAATTTTAAAATTTAAAGTTTTAATAATTAAATTTTTAAAATTTGTATTTAAATTTTTAAATTTTAAAATTTAAAGTTTTAATAATTAAATTTTTAAAATTTGAATTTAAATTTTTAAATTTTAAAATTTAAAGTTTTAATAATTAAAGTTTTAAAATTTAGTATTAAAAATTTTAAACTTTAAAATTTAAAGTTTTAATAATTAAATTTTTAAAATTTAGTATTTAAATTTTTAAATTTTAAAATTTAAAGTTTTAATAATTAAATTTTTAAAATTTGTATTTAAGTTTTTAAATTTTAAAATTTAAAGTTTTAATAATTAAATTTTTAAAATTTAGTATTTAAATTTTTAAATTTTAAAGTTAGAAGTTTTAATAATTAAATTTTTAAAATTTAGTATTTAAATTTTAAAATTTAAATTTTTAAATTTTAAAATTTAAAATTTCAATAATTAAATTTTTAAAATTTAGTATTTAAGTTTTTAAATTTTAAAATTTAAAGTTTTAATAATTAAATTTTTAAAATTTAGTATTTAAATTTTTAAATTTTAAAATTTAAAGTTTTAATAATTAAATTTTTAAAATTTGTATTTAAATTTTTAAATTTTAAAATTTAAAGTTTTAATAATTAAATTTTTAAAATTTGAATTTAAATTTTTAAATTTTAAAATTTAAAGTTTTAATAATTAAAGTTTTAAAATTTAGTATTAAAAATTTTAAACTTTAAAATTTAAAGTTTTAATAATTAAATTTTTAAAATTTAGTATTTAAATTTTTAAATTTTAAAATTTAAAGTTTTAATAATTAAATTTTTAAAATTTGTATTTAAGTTTTTAAATTTTAAAATTTAAAGTTTTAATAATTAAATTTTTAAAATTTAGTATTTAAATTTTTAAATTTTAAAGTTAGAAGTTTTAATAATTAAATTTTTAAAATTTAGTATTTAAATTTTTAAATTTTAAAATTTAAAGTTTTAATAATTAAATTTTTAAAATTTGTATTTAAATTTTTAAATTTTAAAATTTAAAGTTTTAATAATTAAATTTTTAAAATTTGAATTTAAATTTTTAAATTTTAAAATTTAAAGTTTTAATAATTAAAGTTTTAAAATTTAGTATTAAAAATTTTAAACTTTAAAATTTAAAGTTTTAATAATTAAATTTTTAAAATTTAGTATTTAAATTTTTAAATTTTAAAATTTAAAGTTTTAATAATTAAATTTTTAAAATTTGTATTTAAGTTTTTAAATTTTAAAATTTAAAGTTTTAATAATTAAATTTTTAAAATTTAGTATTTAAATTTTTAAATTTTAAAGTTAGAAGTTTTAATAATTAAATTTTTAAAATTTAGTATTTAAATTTTTAAATTTTAAAATTTAAAGTTTTAATAATTAAATTTTTAAAATTTGTATTTAAATTTTTAAATTTTAAAATTTAAAGTTTTAATAATTAAATTTTTAAAATTTGAATTTAAATTTTTAAATTTTAAAATTTAAAGTTTTAATAATTAAAGTTTTAAAATTTAGTATTAAAAATTTTAAACTTTAAAATTTAAAGTTTTAATAATTAAATTTTTAAAATTTAGTATTTAAATTTTTAAATTTTAAAATTTAAAGTTTTAATAATTAAATTTTTAAAATTTGTATTTAAGTTTTTAAATTTTAAAATTTAAAGTTTTAATAATTAAATTTTTAAAATTTAGTATTTAAATTTTTAAATTTTAAAGTTAGAAGTTTTAATAATTAAATTTTTAAAATTTAGTATTTAAATTTTAAAATTTAAATTTTTAAATTTTAAAATTTAAAATTTCAATAATTAAATTTTTAAAATTTAGTATTTAAGTTTTTAAATTTTAAAATTTAAAGTTTTAATAATTAAATTTTTAAAATTTGTATTTAAATTTTTAAATTTTAAAATTTAAAGTTTTAATAATTAAATTTTTAAAATTTGAATTTAAATTTTTAAATTTTAAAATTTAAAGTTTTAATAATTAAAGTTTTAAAATTTAGTATTAAAAATTTTAAACTTTAAAATTTAAAGTTTTAATAATTAAATTTTTAAAATTTAGTATTTAAATTTTTAAATTTTAAAATTTAAAGTTTTAATAATTAAATTTTTAAAATTTGTATTTAAATTTTTAAATTTTAAAATTTAAAGTTTTAATAATTAAATTTTTAAAATTTGAATTTAAATTTTTAAATTTTAAAATTTAAAGTTTTAATAATTAAAGTTTTAAAATTTAGTATTAAAAATTTTAAACTTTAAAATTTAAAGTTTTAATAATTAAATTTTTAAAATTTAGTATTTAAATTTTTAAATTTTAAAGTTAGAAGTTTTAATAATTAAATTTTTAAAATTTGTATTTAAGTTTTTAAATTTTAAAATTTAAAGTTTTAATAATTAAATTTTTAAAATTTAGTATTTAAATTTTTAAATTTTAAAGTTAGAAGTTTTAATAATTAAATTTTTAAAATTTAGTATTTAAATTTTTAAATTTTAAAATTTAAAGTTTTAATAATTAAATTTTTAAAATTTGTATTTAAATTTTTAAATTTTAAAATTTAAAGTTTTAATAATTAAATTTTTAAAATTTGAATTTAAATTTTTAAATTTTAAAATTTAAAGTTTTAATAATTAAAGTTTTAAAATTTAGTATTAAAAATTTTAAACTTTAAAATTTAAAGTTTTAATAATTAAATTTTTAAAATTTAGTATTTAAATTTTTAAATTTTAAAATTTAAAGTTTTAATAATTAAATTTTTAAAATTTGTATTTAAGTTTTTAAATTTTAAAATTTAAAGTTTTAATAATTAAATTTTTAAAATTTAGTATTTAAATTTTTAAATTTTAAAGTTAGAAGTTTTAATAATTAAATTTTTAAAATTTAGTATTTAAATTTTTAAATTTTAAAATTTAAAGTTTTAATAATTAAATTTTTAAAATTTGTATTTAAATTTTTAAATTTTAAAATTTAAAGTTTTAATAATTAAATTTTTAAAATTTGAATTTAAATTTTTAAATTTTAAAATTTAAAGTTTTAATAATTAAAGTTTTAAAATTTAGTATTAAAAATTTTAAACTTTAAAATTTAAAGTTTTAATAATTAAATTTTTAAAATTTAGTATTTAAATTTTTAAATTTTAAAATTTAAAGTTTTAATAATTAAATTTTTAAAATTTGTATTTAAGTTTTTAAATTTTAAAATTTAAAGTTTTAATAATTAAATTTTTAAAATTTAGTATTTAAATTTTTAAATTTTAAAGTTAGAAGTTTTAATAATTAAATTTTTAAAATTTAGTATTTAAATTTTTAAATTTTAAAATTTAAAGTTTTAATAATTAAATTTTTAAAATTTGTATTTAAATTTTTAAATTTTAAAATTTAAAGTTTTAATAATTAAATTTTTAAAATTTGAATTTAAATTTTTAAATTTTAAAATTTAAAGTTTTAATAATTAAAGTTTTAAAATTTAGTATTAAAAATTTTAAACTTTAAAATTTAAAGTTTTAATAATTAAATTTTTAAAATTTAGTATTTAAATTTTTAAATTTTAAAATTTAAAGTTTTAATAATTAAATTTTTAAAATTTGTATTTAAGTTTTTAAATTTTAAAATTTAAAGTTTTAATAATTAAATTTTTAAAATTTAGTATTTAAATTTTTAAATTTTAAAGTTAGAAGTTTTAATAATTAAATTTTTAAAATTTAGTATTTAAATTTTTAAATTTTAAAATTTAAAGTTTTAATAATTAAATTTTTAAAATTTGTATTTAAATTTTTAAATTTTAAAATTTAAAGTTTTAATAATTAAAGTTTTAAAATTTAGTATTAAAAATTTTAAACTTTAAAATTTAAAGTTTTAATAATTAAATTTTTAAAATTTAGTATTTAAATTTTTAAATTTTAAAATTTAAAGTTTTAATAATTAAATTTTTAAAATTTGTATTTAAATTTTTAAATTTTAAAATTTAAAGTTTTAATAATTAAATTTTTAAAATTTGAATTTAAATTTTTAAATTTTAAAATTTAAAGTTTTAATAATTAAAGTTTTAAAATTTAGTATTAAAAATTTTAAACTTTAAAATTTAAAGTTTTAATAATTAAATTTTTAAAATTTAGTATTTAAATTTTTAAATTTTAAAATTTAAAGTTTTAATAATTAAATTTTTAAAATTTGTATTTAAGTTTTTAAATTTTAAAATTTAAAGTTTTAATAATTAAATTTTTAAAATTTAGTATTTAAATTTTTAAATTTTAAAGTTAGAAGTTTTAATAATTAAATTTTTAAAATGTAGTATTTAAATTTTTAAATTTTAAAATTTAAAGTTTTAATAATTAAATTTTTAAAATTTGTATTTAAATTTTTAAATTTTAAAATTTAAAGTTTTAATAATTAAATTTTTAAAATTTGAATTTAAATTTTTAAATTTTAAAATTTAAAGTTTTAATAATTAAAGTTTTAAAATTTAGTATTAAAAATTTTAAACTTTAAAATTTAAAGTTTTAATAATTAAATTTTTAAAATTTAGTATTTAAATTTTTAAATTTTAAAATTTAAAGTTTTAATAATTAAATTTTTAAAATTTGTATTTAAGTTTTTAAATTTTAAAATTTAAAGTTTTAATAATTAAATTTTTAAAATTTAGTATTTAAATTTTTAAATTTTAAAGTTAGAAGTTTTAATAATTAAATTTTTAAAATTTAGTATTTAAATTTTAAAATTTAAATTTTTAAATTTTAAAATTTAAAATTTCAATAATTAAATTTTTAAAATTTAGTATTTAAGTTTTTAAATTTTAAAATTTAAAGTTTTAATAATTAAATTTTTAAAATTTGTATTTAAATTTTTAAATTTAAAGTTTTAATAATTAAATTTTTAAAATTTGAATTTAAATTTTTAAATTTTAAAATTTAAAGTTTTAATAATTAAAGTTTTAAAATTTAGTATTAAAAATTTTAAACTTTAAAATTTAAAGTTTTAATAATTAAATTTTTAAAATTTAGTATTTAAATTTTTAAATTTTAAAATTTAAAGTTTTAATTATTAAATTTTTAAAATTTGTATTTAAATTTTTAAATTTTAAAATTTAAAGTTTTAATAATTAAATTTTTAAAATTTGAATTTAAATTTTTAAATTTTAAAATTTAAAGTTTTAATAATTAAAGTTTTAAAATTTAGTATTAAAAATTTTAAACTTTAAAATTTAAAGTTTTAATAATTAAATTTTTAAAATTTAGTATTTAAATTTTTAAATTTTAAAATTTAAAGTTTTAATAATTAAATTTTTAAAATTTGTATTTAAGTTTTTAAATTTTAAAATTTAAAGTTTTAATAATTAAATTTTTAAAATTTAGTATTTAAATTTTTAAATTTTAAAGTTAGAAGTTTTAATAATTAAATTTTTAAAATTTAGTATTTAAATTTTAAAATTTAAATTTTTAAATTTTAAAATTTAAAATTTCAATAATTAAATTTTTAAAATTTAGTATTTAAGTTTTTAAATTTTAAAATTTAAAGTTTTAATAATTAAATTTTTAAAATTTAGTATTTAAATTTTTAAATTTTAAAATTTAAAGTTTTAATAATTAAATTTTTAAAATTTGTATTTAAATTTTTAAATTTTAAAATTTAAAGTTTTAATAATTAAATTTTTAAAATTTGAATTTAAATTTTTAAATTTTAAAATTTAAAGTTTTAATAATTAAAGTTTTAAAATTTAGTATTAAAAATTTTAAACTTTAAAATTTAAAGTTTTAATAATTAAATTTTTAAAATTTAGTATTTAAATTTTTAAATTTTAAAATTTAAAGTTTTAATAATTAAATTTTTAAAATTTGTATTTAAGTTTTTAAATTTTAAAATTGAAAGTTTTAATAATTAAATTTTTAAAATTTAGTATTTAAATTTTTAAATTTTAAAGTTAGAAGTTTTAATAATTAAATTTTTAAAATTTAGTATTTAAATTTTTAAATTTGAAAATTTAAAGTTTTAATAATTAAATTTTTAAAATTTGTATTTAAGTTTTTAAATTTTAAAATTTAAAGTTTTAATAATTAAATTTTTAAAATTTAGTATTTAAATTTTTAAATTTTAAAGTTAGAAGTTTTAATAATTAAATTTTTAAAATTTAGTATTTAAGTTTTTAAATTTTAAAATTTAAAGTTTTAATAATTAAATTTTTAAAATTTGTATTTAAATTTTTAAATTTTAAAATTTAAAGTTTTAATAATTAAATTTTTAAAATTTGAATTTAAATTTTTAAATTTTAAAATTTAAAGTTTTAATAATTAAAGTTTTAAAATTTAGTATTAAAAATTTTAAACTTTAAAATTTAAAGTTTTAATAATTAAATTTTTAAAATTTAGTATTTAAATTTTTAAATTTTAAAATTTAAAGTTTTAATAATTAAATTTTTAAAATTTGTATTTAAATTTTTAAATTTTAAAATTTAAAGTTTTAATAATTAAATTTTTAAAATTTGAATTTAAATTTTTAAATTTTAAAATTTAAAGTTTTAATAATTAAAGTTTTAAAATTTAGTATTAAAAATTTTAAACTTTAAAATTTAAAGTTTTAATAATTAAATTTTTAAAATTTAGTATTTAAATTTTTAAATTTTAAAGTTAGAAGTTTTAATAATTAAATTTTTAAAATTTAGTATTTAAATTTTAAAATTTAAATTTTTAAATTTTAAAATTTAAAATTTCAATAATTAAATTTTTAAAATTTAGTATTTAAGTTTTTAAATTTTAAAATTTAAAGTTTTAATAATTAAATTTTTAAAATTTGTATTTAAATTTTTAAATTTTAAAATTTAAAGTTTTAATAATTAAATTTTTAAAATTTGAATTTAAATTTTTAAATTTTAAAATTTAAAGTTTTAATAATTAAAGTTTTAAAATTTAGTATTAAAAATTTTAAACTTTAAAATTTAAAGTTTTAATAATTAAATTTTTAAATTTAGTATTTAAATTTTTAAATTTTAAAATTTAAAGTTTTAATAATTAAATTTTTAAAATTTGTATTTAAATTTTTAAATTTTAAAATTTAAAGTTTTAATAATTAAATTTTTAAAATTTGAATTTAAATTTTTAAATTTTAAAATTTAAAGTTTTAATAATTAAAGTTTTAAAATTTAGTATTAAAAATTTTAAACTTTAAAATTTAAAGTTTTAATAATTAAATTTTTAAAATTTAGTATTTAAATTTTTAAATTTTAAAATTTAAAGTTTTAATAATTAAATTTTTAAAATTTGTATTTAAGTTTTTAAATTTTAAAATTTTAAGTTTTAATAATTAAATTTTTAAAATTTAGTATTTAAATTTTTAAATTTTAAAGTTAGAAGTTTTAATAATTATATTTTTAAAATTTAGTATTTAAATTTTAAAATTTAAATTTTTAAATTTTAAAATTTAAAATTTCAATAATTAAATTTTTAAAATTTAGTATTTAAGTTTTTAAATTTTAAAATTTAAAGTTTTAATAATTAAATTTTTAAAATTTGTATTTAAATTTTTAAATTTTAAAATTTAAAGTTTTAATAATTAAATTTTTAAAATTTGAATTTAAATTTTTAAATTTTAAAATTTAAAGTTTTAATAATTAAAGTTTTAAAATTTAGTATTAAAAATTTTAAACTTTAAAATTTAAAGTTTTAATAATTAAATTTTTAAAATTTAGTATTTAAATTTTTAAATTTTAAAATTTAAAGTTTTAATAATTAAATTTTTAAAATTTGTATTTAAATTTTTAAATTTTAAAATTTAAAGTTTTAATAATTAAATTTTTAAAATTTGAATTTAAATTTTTAAATTTTAAAATTTAAAGTTTTAATAATTAAAGTTTTAAAATTTAGTATTAAAAATTTTAAACTTTAAAATTTAAAGTTTTAATAATTATATTTTTAAAATTTAGTATTTAAATTTTTAAATTTTAAAGTTAGAAGTTTTAATAATTAAATTTTTAAAATTTAGTATTTAAATTTTAAAATTTAAATTTTTAAATTTTAAAATTTAAAATTTCAATAATTAAATTTTTAAAATTTAGTATTTAAGTTTTTAAATTTTAAAATTTAAAGTTTTAATAATTAAATTTTTAAAATTTGTATTTAAATTTTTAAATTTTAAAATTTAAAGTTTTAATAATTAAATTTTTAAAATTTGAATTTAAATTTTTAAATTTTAAAATTTAAAGTTTTAATAATTAAAGTTTTAAAATTTAGTATTAAAAATTTTAAACTTTAAAATTTAAAGTTTTAATAATTAAATTTTTAAATTTAGTATTTAAATTTTTAAATTTTAAAATTTAAAGTTTTAATAATTAAATTTTTAAAATTTGTATTTAAATTTTTAAATTTTAAAATTTAAAGTTTTAATAATTAAATTTTTAAAATTTGAATTTAAATTTTTAAATTTTAAAATTTAAAGTTTTAATAATTAAAGTTTTAAAATTTAGTATTAAAAATTTTAAACTTTAAAATTTAAAGTTTTAATAATTAAATTTTTAAAATTTAGTATTTAAATTTTTAAATTTTAAAATTTAAAGTTTTAATAATTAAATTTTTAAAATTTGTATTTAAGTTTTTAAATTTTAAAATTTAAAGTTTTAATAATTAAATTTTTAAAATTTAGTATTTAAATTTTTAAATTTTAAAGTTAGAAGTTTTAATAATTAAATTTTTAAAATTTAGTATTTAAATTTTTAAATTTTAAAATTTAAAGTTTTAATAATTAAATTTTTAAAATTTGTATTTAAATTTTTAAATTTTAAAATTTAAAGTTTTAATAATTAAATTTTTAAAATTTGAATTTAAATTTTTAAATTTTAAAATTTAAAGTTTTAATAATTAAAGTTTTAAAATTTAGTATTAAAAATTTTAAACTTTAAAATTTAAAGTTTTAATAATTAAATTTTTAAAATTTAGTATTTAAATTTTTAAATTTTAAAATTTAAAGTTTTAATAATTAAATTTTTAAAATTTGTATTTAAGTTTTTAAATTTTAAAATTTAAAGTTTTAATAATTAAATTTTTAAAATTTAGTATTTAAATTTTTAAATTTTAAAGTTAGAAGTTTTAATAATTAAATTTTTAAAATTTAGTATTTAAATTTTTAAATTTTAAAATTTAAAGTTTTAATAATTAAATTTTTAAAATTTGTATTTAAATTTTTAAATTTTAAAATTTAAAGTTTTAATAATTAAATTTTTAAAATTTGAATTTAAATTTTTAAATTTTAAAATTTAAAGTTTTAATAATTAAAGTTTTAAAATTTAGTATTAAAAATTTTAAACTTTAAAATTTAAAGTTTTAATAATTAAATTTTTAAAATTTAGTATTTAAATTTTTAAATTTTAAAATTTAAAGTTTTAATAATTAAATTTTTAAAATTTGTATTTAAGTTTTTAAATTTTAAAATTTAAAGTTTTAATAATTAAATTTTTAAATTTTAGTATTTAAATTTTTAAATTTTAAAGTTAGAAGTTTTAATAATTAAATTTTTAAAATTTAGTATTTAAATTTTAAAATTTAAATTTTTAAATTTTAAAATTTAAAATTTCAATAATTAAATTTTTAAAATTTAGTATTTAAGTTTTTAAATTTTAAAATTTAAAGTTTTAATAATTAAATTTTTAAAATTTAGTATTTAAATTTTTAAATTTTAAAATTTAAAGTTTTAATAATTAAATTTTTAAAATTTGTATTTAAATTTTTAAATTTTAAAATTTAAAGTTTTAATAATTAAATTTTTAAAATTTGAATTTAAATTTTTAAATTTTAAAATTTAAAGTTTTAATAATTAAAGTTTTAAAATTTAGTATTAAAAATTTTAAACTTTAAAATTTAAAGTTTTAATAATTAAATTTTTAAAATTTAGTATTTAAATTTTTAAATTTTAAAATTTAAAGTTTTAATAATTAAATTTTTAAAATTTGTATTTAAGTTTTTAAATTTTAAAATTTAAAGTTTTAATAATTAAATTTTTAAAATTTAGTATTTAAATTTTTAAATTTTAAAGTTAGAAGTTTTAATAATTAAATTTTTAAAATTTAGTATTTAAATTTTTAAATTTTAAAATTTAAAGTTTTAATAATTAAATTTTTAAAATTTGTATTTAAATTTTTAAATTTTAAAATTTAAAGTTTTAATAATTAAATTTTTAAAATTTGAATTTAAATTTTTAAATTTTAAAATTTAAAGTTTTAATAATTAAAGTTTTAAAATTTAGTATTAAAAATTTTAAACTTTAAAATTTAAAGTTTTAATAATTAAATTTTTAAAATTTAGTATTTAAATTTTTAAATTTTAAAATTTAAAGTTTTAATAATTAAATTTTTAAAATTTGTATTTAAGTTTTTAAATTTTAAAATTTAAAGTTTTAATAATTAAATTTTTAAAATTTAGTATTTAAATTTTTAAATTTTAAAGTTAGAAGTTTTAATAATTAAATTTTTAAAATTTAGTATTTAAATTTTTAAATTTTAAAATTTAAAGTTTTAATAATTAAATTTTTAAAATTTGTATTTAAATTTTTAAATTTTAAAATTTAAAGTTTTAATAATTAAATTTTTAAAATTTGAATTTAAATTTTTAAATTTTAAAATTTAAAGTTTTAATAATTAAAGTTTTAAAATTTAGTATTAAAAATTTTAAACTTTAAAATTTAAAGTTTTAATAATTAAATTTTTAAAATTTAGTATTTAAATTTTTAAATTTTAAAATTTAAAGTTTTAATAATTAAATTTTTAAAATTTGTATTTAAGTTTTTAAATTTTAAAATTTAAAGTTTTAATAATTAAATTTTTAAAATTTAGTATTTAAATTTTTAAATTTTAAAGTTAGAAGTTTTAATAATTAAATTTTTAAAATTTAGTATTTAAATTTTAAAATTTAAATTTTTAAATTTTAAAATTTAAAATTTCAATAATTAAATTTTTAAAATTTAGTATTTAAGTTTTTAAATTTTAAAATTTAAAGTTTTAATAATTAAATTTTTAAAATTTGAATTTAAATTTTTAAATTTTAAAATTTAAAGTTTTAATAATTAAAGTTTTAAAATTTAGTATTAAAAATTTTAAACTTTAAAATTTAAAGTTTTAATAATTAAATTTTTAAAATTTAGTATTTAAATTTTTAAATTTTAAAATTTAAAGTTTTAATAATTAAATTTTTAAAATTTGTATTTAAGTTTTTAAATTTTAAAATTTAAAGTTTTAATAATTAAATTTTTAAAATTTAGTATTTAAATTTTTAAATTTTAAAGTTAGAAGTTTTAATAATTAAATTTTTAAAATTTAGTATTTAAATTTTTAAATTTTAAAATTTAAAGTTTTAATAATTAAATTTTTAAAATTTGTATTTAAATTTTTAAATTTTAAAATTTAAAGTTTTAATAATTAAATTTTTAAAATTTGAATTTAAATTTTTAAATTTTAAAATTTAAAGTTTTAATAATTAAAGTTTTAAAATTTAGTATTAAAAATTTTAAACTTTAAAATTTAAAGTTTTAATAATTAAATTTTTAAAATTTAGTATTTAAATTTTTAAATTTTAAAATTTAAAGTTTTAATAATTAAATTTTTAAAATTTGTATTTAAGTTTTTAAATTTTAAAATTTAAAGTTTTAATAATTAAATTTTTAAAATTTAGTATTTAAATTTTTAAATTTTAAAGTTAGAAGTTTTAATAATTAAATTTTTAAAATTTAGTATTTAAATTTTTAAATTTTAAAATTTAAAGTTTTAATAATTAAATTTTTAAAATTTGTATTTAAATTTTTAAATTTTAAAATTTAAAGTTTTAATAATTAAATTTTTAAAATTTGAATTTAAATTTTTAAATTTTAAAATTTAAAGTTTTAATAATTAAAGTTTTAAAATTTAGTATTAAAAATTTTAAACTTTAAAATTTAAAGTTTTAATAATTAAATTTTTAAAATTTAGTATTTAAATTTTTAAATTTTAAAATTTAAAGTTTTAATAATTAAATTTTTAAAATTTGTATTTAAGTTTTTAAATTTTAAAATTTAAAGTTTTAATAATTAAATTTTTAAAATTTAGTATTTAAATTTTTAAATTTTAAAGTTAGAAGTTTTAATAATTAAATTTTTAAAATTTAGTATTTAAATTTTAAAATTTAAATTTTTAAATTTTAAAATTTAAAATTTCAATAATTAAATTTTTAAAATTTAGTATTTAAGTTTTTAAATTTTAAAATTTAAAGTTTTAATAATTAAATTTTTAAAATTTGTATTTAAATTTTTAAATTTTAAAATTTAAAGTTTTAATAATTAAATTTTTAAAATTTGAATTTAAATTTTTAAATTTTAAAATTTAAAGTTTTAATAATTAAAGTTTTAAAATTTAGTATTAAAAATTTTAAACTTTAAAATTTAAAGTTTTAATAATTAAATTTTTAAAATTTAGTATTTAAATTTTTAAATTTTAAAATTTAAAGTTTTAATAATTAAATTTTTAAAATTTGTATTTAAATTTTTAAATTTTAAAATTTAAAGTTTTAATAATTAAATTTTTAAAATTTGAATTTAAATTTTTAAATTTTAAAATTTAAAGTTTTAATAATTAAAGTTTTAAAATTTAGTATTAAAAATTTTAAACTTTAAAATTTAAAGTTTTAATAATTAAATTTTTAAAATTTAGTATTTAAATTTTTAAATTTTAAAGTTAGAAGTTTTAATAATTAAATTTTTAAAATTTAGTATTTAAATTTTAAAATTTAAATTTTTAAATTTTAAAATTTAAAATTTCAATAATTAAATTTTTAAAATTTAGTATTTAAGTTTTTAAATTTTAAAATTTAAAGTTTTAATAATTAAATTTTTAAAATTTGTATTTAAATTTTTAAATTTTAAAATTTAAAGTTTTAATAATTAAATTTTTAAAATTTGAATTTAAATTTTTAAATTTTAAAATTTAAAGTTTTAATAATTAAAGTTTTAAAATTTAGTATTAAAAATTTTAAACTTTAAAATTTAAAGTTTTAATAATTAAATTTTTAAAATTTAGTATTTAAATTTTTAAATTTTAAAATTTAAAGTTTTAATAATTAAATTTTTAAAATTTGTATTTAAATTTTTAAATTTTAAAATTTAAAGTTTTAATAATTAAATTTTTAAAATTTGAATTTAAATTTTTAAATTTTAAAATTTAAAGTTTTAATAATTAAAGTTTTAAAATTTAGTATTAAAAATTTTAAACTTTAAAATTTAAAGTTTTAATAATTAAATTTTTAAAATTTAGTATTTAAATTTTTAAATTTTAAAATTTAAAGTTTTAATAATTAAATTTTTAAAATTTGTATTTAAGTTTTTAAATTTTAAAATTTAAAGTTTTAATAATTAAATTTTTAAAATTTAGTATTTAAATTTTTAAATTTTAAAGTTAGAAGTTTTAATAATTAAATTTTTAAAATTTAGTATTTAAATTTTTAAATTTTAAAATTTAAAGTTTTAATAATTAAATTTTTAAAATTTGTATTTAAATTTTTAAATTTTAAAATTTAAAGTTTTAATAATTAAATTTTTAAAATTTGAATTTAAATTTTTAAATTTTAAAATTTAAAGTTTTAATAATTAAAGTTTTAAAATTTAGTATTAAAAATTTTAAACTTTAAAATTTAAAGTTTTAATAATTAAATTTTTAAAATTTAGTATTTAAATTTTTAAATTTTAAAATTTAAAGTTTTAATAATTAAATTTTTAAAATTTGTATTTAAGTTTTTAAATTTTAAAATTTAAAGTTTTAATAATTAAATTTTTAAAATTTAGTATTTAAATTTTTAAATTTTAAAGTTAGAAGTTTTAATAATTAAATTTTTAAAATTTAGTATTTAAATTTTTAAATTTTAAAATTTAAAGTTTTAATAATTAAATTTTTAAAATTTGTATTTAAATTTTTAAATTTTAAAATTTAAAGTTTTAATAATTAAATTTTTAAAATTTGTATTTAAGTTTTTAAATTTTAAAATTTAAAGTTTTAATAATTAAATTTTTAAAATTTGTATTTAAATTTTTAAATTTTAAAATTTAAAGTTTTAATAATTAAATTTTTAAAATTTGAATTTAAATTTTTAAATTTTAAAATTTAAAGTTTTAATAATTAAAGTTTTAAAATTTAGTATTAAAAATTTTAAACTTTAAAATTTAAAGTTTTAATAATTAAATTTTTAAAATTTAGTATTTAAATTTTTAAATTTTAAAATTTAAAGTTTTAATAATTAAATTTTTAAAATTTGTATTTAAGTTTTTAAATTTTAAAATTTAAAGTTTTAATAATTAAATTTTTAAAATTTAGTATTTAAATTTTTAAATTTTAAAGTTAGAAGTTTTAATAATTAAATTTTTAAAATTTAGTATTTAAATTTTTAAATTTTAAAATTTAAAGTTTTAATAATTAAATTTTTAAAATTTGTATTTAAATTTTTAAATTTTAAAATTTAAAGTTTTAATAATTAAATTTTTAAAATTTGAATTTAAATTTTTAAATTTTAAAATTTAAAGTTTTAATAATTAAAGTTTTAAAATTTAGTATTAAAAATTTTAAACTTTAAAATTTAAAGTTTTAATAATTAAATTTTTAAAATTTAGTATTTAAATTTTTAAATTTTAAAATTTAAAGTTTTAATAATTAAATTTTTAAAATTTGTATTTAAGTTTTTAAATTTTAAAATTTAAAGTTTTAATAATTAAATTTTTAAAATTTAGTATTTAAATTTTTAAATTTTAAAGTTAGAAGTTTTAATAATTAAATTTTTAAAATTTAGTATTTAAATTTTTAAATTTTAAAATTTAAAGTTTTAATAATTAAATTTTTAAAATTTAGTATTTAAATTTTTAAATTTTAAAATTTAAAGTTTTAATAATTAAATTTTTAAAATTTGTATTTAAGTTTTTAAATTTTAAAATTTAAAGTTTTAATAATTAAATTTTTAAAATTTGTATTTAAGTTTTTAAATTTTAAAATTTAAAGTTTTAATAATTAAATTTTTAAAATTTGTATTTAAATTTTTAAATTTTAAAATTTAAAGTTTTAATAATTAAATTTTTAAAATTTGAATTTAAATTTTTAAATTTTAAAATTTAAAGTTTTAATAATTAAAGTTTTAAAATTTAGTATTAAAAATTTTAAACTTTAAAATTTAAAGTTTTAATAATTAAATTTTTAAAATTTAGTATTTAAATTTTTAAATTTTAAAATTTAAAGTTTTAATAATTAAATTTTTAAAATTTGTATTTAAGTTTTTAAATTTTAAAATTTAAAGTTTTAATAATTAAATTTTTAAAATTTAGTATTTAAATTTTTAAATTTTAAAGTTAGAAGTTTTAATAATTAAATTTTTAAAATTTAGTATTTAAATTTTTAAATTTTAAAATTTAAAGTTTTAATAATTAAATTTTTAAAATTTGTATTTAAATTTTTAAATTTTAAAATTTAAAGTTTTAATAATTAAATTTTTAAAATTTGAATTTAAATTTTTAAATTTTAAAATTTAAAGTTTTAATAATTAAAGTTTTAAAATTTAGTATTAAAAATTTTAAACTTTAAAATTTAAAGTTTTAATAATTAAATTTTTAAAATTTAGTATTTAAATTTTTAAATTTTAAAATTTAAAGTTTTAATAATTAAATTTTTAAAATTTGTATTTAAGTTTTTAAATTTTAAAATTTAAAGTTTTAATAATTAAATTTTTAAAATTTAGTATTTAAATTTTTAAATTTTAAAGTTAGAAGTTTTAATAATTAAATTTTTAAAATTTAGTATTTAAATTTTTAAATTTTAAAATTTAAAGTTTTAATAATTAAATTTTTAAAATTTGTATTTAAATTTTTAAATTTTAAAATTTAAAGTTTTAATAATTAAATTTTTAAATTTGAATTTAAATTTTTAAATTTTAAAATTTAAAGTTTTAATAATTAAAGTTTTAAAATTTAGTATTAAAAATTTTAAACTTTAAAATTTAAAGTTTTAATAATTAAATTTTTAAAATTTAGTATTTAAATTTTTAAATTTTAAAATTTAAAGTTTTAATAATTAAATTTTTAAAATTTGTATTTAAGTTTTTAAATTTTAAAATTTAAAGTTTTAATAATTAAATTTTTAAAATTTAGTATTTAAATTTTTAAATTTTAAAGTTAGAAGTTTTAATAATTAAATTTTTAAAATTTAGTATTTAAATTTTAAAATTTAAATTTTTAAATTTTAAAATTTAAAATTTCAATAATTAAATTTTTAAAATTTAGTATTTAAGTTTTTAAATTTTAAAATTTAAAGTTTTAATAATTAAATTTTTAAAATTTAGTATTTAAATTTTTAAATTTTAAAATTTAAAGTTTTAATAATTAAATTTTTAAAATTTGTATTTAAATTTTTAAATTTTAAAATTTAAAGTTTTAATAATTAAATTTTTAAAATTTGAATTTAAATTTTTAAATTTTAAAATTTAAAGTTTTAATAATTAAAGTTTTAAAATTTAGTATTAAAAATTTTAAACTTTAAAATTTAAAGTTTTAATAATTAAATTTTTAAAATTTAGTATTTAAATTTTTAAATTTTAAAATTTAAAGTTTTAATAATTAAATTTTTAAAATTTGTATTTAAGTTTTTAAATTTTAAAATTTAAAGTTTTAATAATTAAATTTTTAAAATTTAGTATTTAAATTTTTAAATTTTAAAGTTAGAAGTTTTAATAATTAAATTTTTAAAATTTAGTATTTAAATTTTTAAATTTTAAAATTTAAAGTTTTAATAATTAAATTTTTAAAATTTGTATTTAAATTTTTAAATTTTAAAATTTAAAGTTTTAATAATTAAATTTTTAAAATTTGAATTTAAATTTTTAAATTTTAAAATTTAAAGTTTTAATAATTAAAGTTTTAAAATTTAGTATTAAAAATTTTAAACTTTAAAATTTAAAGTTTTAATAATTAAATTTTTAAAATTTAGTATTTAAATTTTTAAATTTTAAAATTTAAAGTTTTAATAATTAAATTTTTAAAATTTGTATTTAAGTTTTTAAATTTTAAAATTTAAAGTTTTAATAATTAAATTTTTAAAATTTAGTATTTAAATTTTTAAATTTTAAAATTTAAAGTTTTAATAATTAAATTTTTAAAATTTGTATTTAAATTTTTAAATTTTAAAATTTAAAGTTTTAATAATTAAATTTTTAAAATTTAGTATTTAAATTTTCAAATTTTAAAATTTAAAGTTTTAATAATTAAATTTTTAAAATTTAGTATTTAAATTTTTAAATTTTAAAGTTTGAAGTTTTAATAATTAAATTTTTAAAATTTAGTATCTAAATTTTAAAATTTAAATTTTTAAATTTTAAAATTTAAAATTTTAATAATTAAATTTTTAAAATTTAGTATTTAAATTTTTAAATTTTAAAATTTAAAGTTTTAATAATTAAATTTTTAAAATTTAGTATTTAAATTTTTAAATTTTAAAATTTAAAGTTATAATAATTAAATTTTTAAAATTTAGTATTTAAAATTTTAAATTTTAAAATTTAAAGTTTTAATAATTAAATTTTTAAAATTTAGTATTTAAATTTTTAAATTTTAAAATTTAAAGTTTTTATAATAAAATTTTTAAAATTTAGTATTTAAATTTTTAAATTTTAAAATTTAAAGTTTTAATAAATAAAGTTTTAAAATTTAGTATTAAAAATTTTAAAATTTAAAATTTAAAGTTTTTATAATTAAATTTTTAAAATTTAGTATTTAAATTTTTAAATTTTAAAATTTAAAGTTTTAATAATTAAATTTTTAAAATTTGTATTTAAATTTTTAAATTTTAAAATTTAAAGTTTTAATAATTAAATTTTTAAAATTTAGTATTTAAATTTTTAAATTTTAAAATTTAAAGTTTTAATAATTAAATTTTTAAAATTTGTATTTAAATTTTTAAATTTTAAAATTTAAAGTTTTAATAATTAAATTTTTAAAATTTAGTATTTAAATTTTCAAATTTTAAAATTTAAAGTTTTAATAATTAAATTTTTAAAATTTAGTATTTAAATTTTTAAATTTTAAAGTTTGAAGTTTTAATAATTAAATTTTTAAAATTTAGTTTCTAAATTTTAAAATTTAAATTTTTAAATTTTAAAATTTAAAATTTTAATAATTAAATTTTTAAAATTTAGTATTTAAATTTTTAAATTTTAAAATTTAAAGTTTTAATAATTAAATTTTTAAAATTTAGTATTTAAATTTTTAAATTTTAAAATTTAAAGTTATAATAATTAAATTTTTAAAATTTAGTATTTAAAATTTTAAATTTTAAAATTTAAAGTTTTAATAATTAAATTTTTAAAATTTAGTATTTAAATTTTTAAATTTTAAAATTTAAAGTTTTTATAATAAAATTTTTAAAATTTAGTATTTAAATTTTTAAATTTTAAAATTTAAACTTTTAATAATTAAATTTTTAAAATATAGTATTTAAATATTTAAATTTTAAAATTTAAAGATTTAATATTTAAAGTTTTAAAATTTAGTATTAAAATTTTTAAATTATAAAATTTAAATTTTAATAATTAAAGTTTTAAAATTTAGTATTTAAATTTTTAAATTTTAAAATTTAAAGTTTTAATAATTAAATTTTTAAAATTTAGTATTTAAATTTTTAAATTTTAAAGTTAGAAGTTTTAATAATTAAATTTTTAAAATTTAGTATTTAAATTTTAAAATTTAAATTTTTTAATTTTAAAATTTAAAATTTCAATAATTAAATTTTTAAAATTTAGTATTTAAGTTTTTAAATTTTAAAATTTAAAGTTTTAATAATTAAATTTTTAAAATTTAGTATTTAAATTTTTAAATTTTAAAGCTTGAAGTTTTAATAATTAAATTTTTAAAATTTAGTATTTAAATTTTCAAATTATAAAATTTAAAGTTTTAATAATTAAATTTTTAAAATTTAGTATTTAAATTTTTAAATTTTAAAATTTAAAGTTTTTATAATAAAATTTTTAAAATTTAGTATTTAAATTTTTAAATTTTAAAATTTAAAATTTTAATAATTAAATTTTTAAAATATAGTATTTAAATATTTAAATTTTAAAATTTAAAGATTTAATATTTAAAGTTTTAAAATTTAGTATTTAAATTTTTAAATTTTGAAATTTAAATTTTAAGAATTAAAGTTTTAAAATTTAGTATTAAAAATTTTAAACTTTAAAATTTAAAGTTTTAATAATTAAATTTTTAAAATTTAGTATTTAAATTTTTAAATTTTAAAATTTAAAGTTTTAATAATTAAATTTTTAAAATTTGAATTTAAATTTTTAAATTTTAAAATTTAAAGTTTTAATAATTAATGTTTTAAAATTTAGTATTAAAAATTTTAAACTTTAAAATTTAAAGTTTTTATAATAAAATTTTTAAAATTTACTATTTAAATTTTTAAATTTTAAAATTTAAAATTTAGTATTTAAATTTTTAAATTTTAAAATTTAAATTTTAACAATTAAAGTTTTAAAATTTAGTATTAAAAATTTTAAACTTTAAAATTTAAAGTTTTAATAATTAAATTTTTAAAATTTAGTATTTAAATTTTTAAATTTTAAAATTTAAAGTTTTAATAATTAAATTTTTAAAATTTGAATTTAAATTTTTAAATTTTAAAATTTAAAGTTTTAATAATTAAAGTTTTAAAATTTAGTATTAAAAATTTTAAACTTTAAAATTTAAAGTTTTAATAATTAAATTTTTAAAATTTAGTATTTAAATTTTTAAATTTTAAAATTTAAAGTTTTAATAATTAAATTTTTAAAATTTGTATTTAAATTTTTAAATTTTAAAATTTAAAGTTTTAATAATTAAATTTTTAAAATTTGAATTTAAATTTTTAAATTTTAAAATTTAAAGTTTTAATAATTAAAGTTTTAAAATTTAGTATTAAAAATTTTAAACTTTAAAATTTAAAGTTTTAATAATTAAATTTTTAAAATTTAGTATTTAAATTTTTAAATTTTAAAATTTAAAGTTTTAATAATTAAATTTTTAAAATTTGTATTTAAGTTTTTAAATTTTAAAATTTAAAGTTTTAATAATTAAATTTTTAAAATTTAGTATTTAAATTTTTAAATTTTAAAGTTAGAAGTTTTAATAATTAAATTTTTAAAATTTAGTATTTAAATTTTTAAATTTTAAAATTTAAAGTTTTAATAATTAAATTTTTAAAATTTGTATTTAAATTTTTAAATTTTAAAATTTAAAGTTTTAATAATTAAATTTTTAAAATTTGAATTTAAATTTTTAAATTTTAAAATTTAAAGTTTTAATAATTAAAGTTTTAAAATTTAGTATTAAAAATTTTAAACTTTAAAATTTAAAGTCTTAATAATTAAATTTTTAAAATTTAGTATTTAAATTTTTAAATTTTAAAATTTAAAGTTTTAATAATTAAATTTTTAAAATTTGTATTTAAGTTTTTAAATTTTAAAATTTAAAGTTTTAATAATTAAATTTTTAAAATTTGAATTTAAATTTTTAAATTTTAAAATTTAAAGTTTTAATAATTAAAGTTTTAAAATTTAGTATTAAAAATTTTAAACTTTAAAATTTAAAGTTTTAATAATTAAATTTTTAAAATTTAGTATTTAAATTTTTAAATTTTAAAATTTAAAGTTTTAATAATTAAATTTTTAAAATTTAGTATTTAAATTTTTAAATTTTAAAATTTAAAGTTATAATAATTAAATTTTTAAAATTTAGTATTTAAAATTTTAAATTTTAAAATTTAAAGTTTTAATAATTAAATTTTTAAAATTTAGTATTTAAATTTTTAAATTTTAAAATTTAAAGTTTTTATAATAAAATTTTTAAAATTTAGTATTTAAATTTTTAAATTTTAAAATTTAAACTTTTAATAATTAAATTTTTAAAATATAGTATTTAAATATTTAAATTTTAAAATTTAAAGATTTAATATTTAAAGTTTTAAAATTTAGTATTAAAATTTTTAAATTATAAAATTTAAATTTTAATAATTAAAGTTTTAAAATTTAGTATTTAAATTTTTAAATTTTAAAATTTAAAGTTTTAATAATTAAATTTTTAAAATTTAGTATTTAAATTTTTAAATTTTAAAGTTAGAAGTTTTAATAATTAAATTTTTAAAATTTAGTATTTAAATTTTAAAATTTAAATTTTTTAATTTTAAAATTTAAAATTTCAATAATTAAATTTTTAAAATTTAGTATTTAAGTTTTTAAATTTTAAAATTTAAAGTTTTAATAATTAAATTTTTAAAATTTAGTATTTAAATTTTTAAATTTTAAAGCTTGAAGTTTTAATAATTAAATTTTTAAAATTTAGTATTTAAATTTTCAAATTATAAAATTTAAAGTTTTAATAATTAAATTTTTAAAATTTAGTATTTAAATTTTTAAATTTTAAAATTTAAAGTTTTTATAATAAAATTTTTAAAATTTAGTATTTAAATTTTTAAATTTTAAAATTTAAAATTTTAATAATTAAATTTTTAAAATATAGTATTTAAATATTTAAATTTTAAAATTTAAAGATTTAATATTTAAAGTTTTAAAATTTAGTATTTAAATTTTTAAATTTTGAAATTTAAATTTTAAGAATTAAAGTTTTAAAATTTAGTATTAAAAATTTTAAACTTTAAAATTTAAAGTTTTAATAATTAAATTTTTAAAATTTAGTATTTAAATTTTTAAATTTTAAAATTTAAAGTTTTAATAATTAAATTTTTAAAATTTGAATTTAAATTTTTAAATTTTAAAATTTAAAGTTTTAATAATTAATGTTTTAAAATTTAGTATTAAAAATTTTAAACTTTAAAATTTAAAGTTTTTATAATAAAATTTTTAAAATTTACTATTTAAATTTTTAAATTTTAAAATTTAAAATTTAGTATTTAAATTTTTAAATTTTAAAATTTAAATTTTAACAATTAAAGTTTTAAAATTTAGTATTAAAAATTTTAAACTTTAAAATTTAAAGTTTTAATAATTAAATTTTTAAAATTTAGTATTTAAATTTTTAAATTTTAAAATTTAAAGTTTTAATAATTAAATTTTTAAAATTTGAATTTAAATTTTTAAATTTTAAAATTTAAAGTTTTAATAATTAAAGTTTTAAAATTTAGTATTAAAAATTTTAAACTTTAAAATTTAAAGTTTTAATAATTAAATTTTTAAAATTTAGTATTTAAATTTTTAAATTTTAAAATTTAAAGTTTTAATAATTAAATTTTTAAAATTTGTATTTAAATTTTTAAATTTTAAAATTTAAAGTTTTAATAATTAAATTTTTAAAATTTGAATTTAAATTTTTAAATTTTAAAATTTAAAGTTTTAATAATTAAAGTTTTAAAATTTAGTATTAAAAATTTTAAACTTTAAAATTTAAAGTTTTAATAATTAAATTTTTAAAATTTAGTATTTAAATTTTTAAATTTTAAAATTTAAAGTTTTAATAATTAAATTTTTAAAATTTGTATTTAAGTTTTTAAATTTTAAAATTTAAAGTTTTAATAATTAAATTTTTAAAATTTAGTATTTAAATTTTTAAATTTTAAAGTTAGAAGTTTTAATAATTAAATTTTTAAAATTTAGTATTTAAATTTTTAAATTTTAAAATTTAAAGTTTTAATAATTAAATTTTTAAAATTTGTATTTAAATTTTTAAATTTTAAAATTTAAAGTTTTAATAATTAAATTTTTAAAATTTGAATTTAAATTTTTAAATTTTAAAATTTAAAGTTTTAATAATTAAAGTTTTAAAATTTAGTATTAAAAATTTTAAACTTTAAAATTTAAAGTCTTAATAATTAAATTTTTAAAATTTAGTATTTAAATTTTTAAATTTTAAAATTTAAAGTTTTAATAATTAAATTTTTAAAATTTGTATTTAAGTTTTTAAATTTTAAAATTTAAAGTTTTAATAATTAAATTTTTAAAATTTAGTATTTAAATTTTTAAATTTTAAAGTTAGAAGTTTTAATAATTAAATTTTTAAAATTTAGTATTTAAATTTTTAAATTTTAAAGTTAGAAGTTTTAATAATTAAATTTTTAAAATTTAGTATTTAAATTTTAAAATTTAAATTTTTAAATTTTAAAATTTAAAATTTCAATAATTAAATTTTTAAAATTTAGTATTTAAGTTTTTAAATTTTAAAATTTAAAGTTTTAATAATTAAATTTTTAAAATTTGTATTTAAATTTTTAAATTTTAAAATTTAAAGTTTTAATAATTAAATTTTTAAAATTTGAATTTAAATTTTTAAATTTTAAAATTTAAAGTTTTAATAATTAAAGTTTTAAAATTTAGTATTAAAAATTTTAAACTTTAAAATTTAAAGTTTTAATAATTAAATTTTTAAAATTTAGTATTTAAATTTTTAAATTTTAAAATTTAAAGTTATAATAATTAAATTTTTAAAATTTGTATTTAAATTTTTAAATTTTAAAATTTAAAGTTTTAATAATTAAATTTTTAAAATTTGAATTTAAATTTTTAAATTTTAAAATTTAAAGTTTTAATAATTAAAGTTTTAAAATTTAGTATTAAAAATTTTAAACTTTAAAATTTAAAGTTTTAATAATTAAATTTTTAAAATTTAGTATTTAAATTTTTAAATTTTAAAATTTAAAGTTTTAATAATTAAATTTTTAAAATTTGTATTTAAGTTTTTAAATTTTAAAATTTAAAGTTTTAATAATTAAATTTTTAAAATTTAGTATTTAAATTTTTAAATTTTAAAGTTAGAAGTTTTAATAATTAAATTTTTAAAATTTAGTATTTAAATTTTTAAATTTTAAAATTTAAAGTTTTAATAATTAAATTTTTAAAATTTGTATTTAAATTTTTAAATTTTAAAATTTAAAGTTTTAATAATTAAATTTTTAAAATTTGAATTTAAATTTTTAAATTTTAAAATTTAAAGTTTTAATAATTAAAGTTTTAAAATTTAGTATTAAAAATTTTAAACTTTAAAATTTAAAGTTTTAATAATTAAATTTTTAAAATTTAGTATTTAAATTTTTAAATTTTAAAATTTAAAGTTTTAATAATTAAATTTTTAAAATTTGTATTTAAGTTTTTAAATTTTAAAATTTAAAGTTTTAATAATTAAATTTTTAAAATTTAGTATTTAAATTTTTAAATTTTAAAGTTAGAAGTTTTAATAATTAAATTTTTAAAATTTAGTATTTAAATTTTTAAATTTTAAAATTTAAAGTTTTAATAATTAAATTTTTAAAATTTGTATTTAAATTTTTAAATTTTAAAATTTAAAGTTTTAATAATTAAATTTTTAAAATTTGTATTTAAGTTTTTAAATTTTAAAATTTAAAGTTTTAATAATTAAATTTTTAAAATTTGTATTTAAATTTTTAAATTTTAAAATTTAAAGTTTTAATAATTAAATTTTTAAAATTTGAATTTAAATTTTTAAATTTTAAAATTTAAAGTTTTAATAATTAAAGTTTTAAAATTTAGTATTAAAAATTTTAAACTTTAAAATTTAAAGTTTTAATAATTAAATTTTTAAAATTTAGTATTTAAATTTTTAAATTTTAAAATTTAAAGTTTTAATAATTAAATTTTTAAAATTTGTATTTAAGTTTTTAAATTTTAAAATTTAAAGTTTTAATAATTAAATTTTTAAAATTTAGTATTTAAATTTTTAAATTTTAAAGTTAGAAGTTTTAATAATTAAATTTTTAAAATTTAGTATTTAAATTTTTAAATTTTAAAATTTAAAGTTTTAATAATTAAATTTTTAAAATTTGTATTTAAATTTTTAAATTTTAAAATTTAAAGTTTTAATAATTAAATTTTTAAAATTTGAATTTAAATTTTTAAATTTTAAAATTTAAAGTTTTAATAATTAAAGTTTTAAAATTTAGTATTAAAAATTTTAAACTTTAAAATTTAAAGTTTTAATAATTAAATTTTTAAAATTTAGTATTTAAATTTTTAAATTTTAAAATTTAAAGTTTTAATAATTAAATTTTTAAAATTTGTATTTAAGTTTTTAAATTTTAAAATTTAAAGTTTTAATAATTAAATTTTTAAAATTTAGTATTTAAATTTTTAAATTTTAAAGTTAGAAGTTTTAATAATTAAATTTTTAAAATTTAGTATTTAAATTTTTAAATTTTAAAATTTAAAGTTTTAATAATTAAATTTTTAAAATTTAGTATTTAAATTTTTAAATTTTAAAATTTAAAGTTTTAATAATTAAATTTTTAAAATTTGTATTTAAGTTTTTAAATTTTAAAATTTAAAGTTTTAATAATTAAATTTTTAAAATTTGTATTTAAGTTTTTAAATTTTAAAATTTAAAGTTTTAATAATTAAATTTTTAAAATTTGTATTTAAATTTTTAAATTTTAAAATTTAAAGTTTTAATAATTAAATTTTTAAAATTTGAATTTAAATTTTTAAATTTTAAAATTTAAAGTTTTAATAATTAAAGTTTTAAAATTTAGTATTAAAAATTTTAAACTTTAAAATTTAAAGTTTTAATAATTAAATTTTTAAAATTTAGTATTTAAATTTTTAAATTTTAAAATTTAAAGTTTTAATAATTAAATTTTTAAAATTTGTATTTAAGTTTTTAAATTTTAAAATTTAAAGTTTTAATAATTAAATTTTTAAAATTTAGTATTTAAATTTTTAAATTTTAAAGTTAGAAGTTTTAATAATTAAATTTTTAAAATTTAGTATTTAAATTTTTAAATTTTAAAATTTAAAGTTTTAATAATTAAATTTTTAAAATTTGTATTTAAATTTTTAAATTTTAAAATTTAAAGTTTTAATAATTAAATTTTTAAAATTTGAATTTAAATTTTTAAATTTTAAAATTTAAAGTTTTAATAATTAAAGTTTTAAAATTTAGTATTAAAAATTTTAAACTTTAAAATTTAAAGTTTTAATAATTAAATTTTTAAAATTTAGTATTTAAATTTTTAAATTTTAAAATTTAAAGTTTTAATAATTAAATTTTTAAAATTTGTATTTAAGTTTTTAAATTTTAAAATTTAAAGTTTTAATAATTAAATTTTTAAAATTTAGTATTTAAATTTTTAAATTTTAAAGTTAGAAGTTTTAATAATTAAATTTTTAAAATTTAGTATTTAAATTTTTAAATTTTAAAATTTAAAGTTTTAATAATTAAATTTTTAAAATTTGTATTTAAATTTTTAAATTTTAAAATTTAAAGTTTTAATAATTAAATTTTTAAATTTGAATTTAAATTTTTAAATTTTAAAATTTAAAGTTTTAATAATTAAAGTTTTAAAATTTAGTATTAAAAATTTTAAACTTTAAAATTTAAAGTTTTAATAATTAAATTTTTAAAATTTAGTATTTAAATTTTTAAATTTTAAAATTTAAAGTTTTAATAATTAAATTTTTAAAATTTGTATTTAAGTTTTTAAATTTTAAAATTTAAAGTTTTAATAATTAAATTTTTAAAATTTAGTATTTAAATTTTTAAATTTTAAAGTTAGAAGTTTTAATAATTAAATTTTTAAAATTTAGTATTTAAATTTTAAAATTTAAATTTTTAAATTTTAAAATTTAAAATTTCAATAATTAAATTTTTAAAATTTAGTATTTAAGTTTTTAAATTTTAAAATTTAAAGTTTTAATAATTAAATTTTTAAAATTTAGTATTTAAATTTTTAAATTTTAAAATTTAAAGTTTTAATAATTAAATTTTTAAAATTTGTATTTAAATTTTTAAATTTTAAAATTTAAAGTTTTAATAATTAAATTTTTAAAATTTGAATTTAAATTTTTAAATTTTAAAATTTAAAGTTTTAATAATTAAAGTTTTAAAATTTAGTATTAAAAATTTTAAACTTTAAAATTTAAAGTTTTAATAATTAAATTTTTAAAATTTAGTATTTAAATTTTTAAATTTTAAAATTTAAAGTTTTAATAATTAAATTTTTAAAATTTGTATTTAAGTTTTTAAATTTTAAAATTTAAAGTTTTAATAATTAAATTTTTAAAATTTAGTATTTAAATTTTTAAATTTTAAAGTTAGAAGTTTTAATAATTAAATTTTTAAAATTTAGTATTTAAATTTTTAAATTTTAAAATTTAAAGTTTTAATAATTAAATTTTTAAAATTTGTATTTAAATTTTTAAATTTTAAAATTTAAAGTTTTAATAATTAAATTTTTAAAATTTGAATTTAAATTTTTAAATTTTAAAATTTAAAGTTTTAATAATTAAAGTTTTAAAATTTAGTATTAAAAATTTTAAACTTTAAAATTTAAAGTTTTAATAATTAAATTTTTAAAATTTAGTATTTAAATTTTTAAATTTTAAAATTTAAAGTTTTAATAATTAAATTTTTAAAATTTGTATTTAAGTTTTTAAATTTTAAAATTTAAAGTTTTAATAATTAAATTTTTAAAATTTAGTATTTAAATTTTTAAATTTTAAAATTTAAAGTTTTAATAATTAAATTTTTAAAATTTGTATTTAAATTTTTAAATTTTAAAATTTAAAGTTTTAATAATTAAATTTTTAAAATTTAGTATTTAAATTTTCAAATTTTAAAATTTAAAGTTTTAATAATTAAATTTTTAAAATTTAGTATTTAAATTTTTAAATTTTAAAGTTTGAAGTTTTAATAATTAAATTTTTAAAATTTAGTATCTAAATTTTAAAATTTAAATTTTTAAATTTTAAAATTTAAAATTTTAATAATTAAATTTTTAAAATTTAGTATTTAAATTTTTAAATTTTAAAATTTAAAGTTTTAATAATTAAATTTTTAAAATTTAGTATTTAAATTTTTAAATTTTAAAATTTAAAGTTATAATAATTAAATTTTTAAAATTTAGTATTTAAAATTTTAAATTTTAAAATTTAAAGTTTTAATAATTAAATTTTTAAAATTTAGTATTTAAATTTTTAAATTTTAAAATTTAAAGTTTTTATAATAAAATTTTTAAAATTTAGTATTTAAATTTTTAAATTTTAAAATTTAAAGTTTTAATAAATAAAGTTTTAAAATTTAGTATTAAAAATTTTAAAATTTAAAATTTAAAGTTTTTATAATTAAATTTTTAAAATTTAGTATTTAAATTTTTAAATTTTAAAATTTAAAGTTTTAATAATTAAATTTTTAAAATTTGTATTTAAATTTTTAAATTTTAAAATTTAAAGTTTTAATAATTAAATTTTTAAAATTTAGTATTTAAATTTTTAAATTTTAAAATTTAAAGTTTTAATAATTAAATTTTTAAAATTTAGTATTTAAATTTTTAAATTTTAAAATTTAAAGTTTTAATAATTAAATTTTTAAAATTTGTATTTAAATTTTTAAATTTTAAAATTTAAAGTTTTAATAATTAAATTTTTAAAATTTAGTATTTAAATTTTCAAATTTTAAAATTTAAAGTTTTAATAATTAAATTTTTAAAATTTAGTATTTAAATTTTTAAATTTTAAAGTTTGAAGTTTTAATAATTAAATTTTTAAAATTTAGTTTCTAAATTTTAAAATTTAAATTTTTAAATTTTAAAATTTAAAATTTTAATAATTAAATTTTTAAAATTTAGTATTTAAATTTTTAAATTTTAAAATTTAAAGTTTTAATAATTAAATTTTTAAAATTTAGTATTTAAATTTTTAAATTTTAAAATTTAAAGTTATAATAATTAAATTTTTAAAATTTAGTATTTAAAATTTTAAATTTTAAAATTTAAAGTTTTAATAATTAAATTTTTAAAATTTAGTATTTAAATTTTTAAATTTTAAAATTTAAAGTTTTTATAATAAAATTTTTAAAATTTAGTATTTAAATTTTTAAATTTTAAAATTTAAACTTTTAATAATTAAATTTTTAAAATATAGTATTTAAATATTTAAATTTTAAAATTTAAAGATTTAATATTTAAAGTTTTAAAATTTAGTATTAAAATTTTTAAATTATAAAATTTAAATTTTAATAATTAAAGTTTTAAAATTTAGTATTTAAATTTTTAAATTTTAAAATTTAAAGTTTTAATAATTAAATTTTTAAAATTTAGTATTTAAATTTTTAAATTTTAAAGTTAGAAGTTTTAATAATTAAATTTTTAAAATTTAGTATTTAAATTTTAAAATTTAAATTTTTTAATTTTAAAATTTAAAATTTCAATAATTAAATTTTTAAAATTTAGTATTTAAGTTTTTAAATTTTAAAATTTAAAGTTTTAATAATTAAATTTTTAAAATTTAGTATTTAAATTTTTAAATTTTAAAGCTTGAAGTTTTAATAATTAAATTTTTAAAATTTAGTATTTAAATTTTCAAATTATAAAATTTAAAGTTTTAATAATTAAATTTTTAAAATTTAGTATTTAAATTTTTAAATTTTAAAATTTAAAGTTTTTATAATAAAATTTTTAAAATTTAGTATTTAAATTTTTAAATTTTAAAATTTAAAATTTTAATAATTAAATTTTTAAAATATAGTATTTAAATATTTAAATTTTAAAATTTAAAGATTTAATATTTAAAGTTTTAAAATTTAGTATTTAAATTTTTAAATTTTGAAATTTAAATTTTAAGAATTAAAGTTTTAAAATTTAGTATTAAAAATTTTAAACTTTAAAATTTAAAGTTTTAATAATTAAATTTTTAAAATTTAGTATTTAAATTTTTAAATTTTAAAATTTAAAGTTTTAATAATTAAATTTTTAAAATTTGAATTTAAATTTTTAAATTTTAAAATTTAAAGTTTTAATAATTAATGTTTTAAAATTTAGTATTAAAAATTTTAAACTTTAAAATTTAAAGTTTTTATAATAAAATTTTTAAAATTTACTATTTAAATTTTTAAATTTTAAAATTTAAAATTTAGTATTTAAATTTTTAAATTTTAAAATTTAAATTTTAACAATTAAAGTTTTAAAATTTAGTATTAAAAATTTTAAACTTTAAAATTTAAAGTTTTAATAATTAAATTTTTAAAATTTAGTATTTAAATTTTTAAATTTTAAAATTTAAAGTTTTAATAATTAAATTTTTAAAATTTGAATTTAAATTTTTAAATTTTAAAATTTAAAGTTTTAATAATTAAAGTTTTAAAATTTAGTATTAAAAATTTTAAACTTTAAAATTTAAAGTTTTAATAATTAAATTTTTAAAATTTAGTATTTAAATTTTTAAATTTTAAAATTTAAAGTTTTAATAATTAAATTTTTAAAATTTGTATTTAAATTTTTAAATTTTAAAATTTAAAGTTTTAATAATTAAATTTTTAAAATTTAGTATTTAAATTTTTAAATTTTAAAATTTAAAATTTTAATAATTAAATTTTTAAAATTTAGTATTTAAATTTTTAAATTTTAAAATTTAAAGTTTTAATAATTAAATTTTTAAAATTTGTATTTAAGTTTTTAAATTTTAAAATTTAAAGTTTTAATAATTAAATTTTTATAATTTAGTATTTAAATTTTTAAATTTTAAAGTTAGAAGTTTTAATAATTAAATTTTTAAAATTTAGTATTTAAATTTTAAAATTTAAATTTTTAAATTTTAAAATTTAAAATTTCAATAATTAAATTTTTAAAATTTAGTATTTAAGTTTTTAAATTTTAAAATTTAAAGTTTTAATAATTAAATTTTTAAAATTTAGTATTTAAATTTTTAAATTTTAAAGCTTGAAGGTTTAATAATTAAATTTTTAAAATTTAGTATTTAAATTTTCAAATTTTAAAATTTAAAGTTTTAATAATTAAATTTTTAAAATTTAGTATTTAAATTTTTAAATTTTAAAATTTAAAGTTTTTATAATAAAATTTTTAAAATTTAGTATTTAAATTTTTAAATTTTAAAATTTAAAATTTTAATAATTAAATTTTTAAAATATAGTATTTAAATATTTAAATTTTAAAATTTAAAGATTTAATATTTAAAGTTTTAAAATTTAGTATATAAATTTTTAAATTTTAAAATTTAAATTTTAACAATTAAAGTTTTAAAATTTAGTATTAAAAATTTTAAACTTTAAAATTTAAAGTTTTAATAATTAAATTTTTAAAATTTAGTATTTAAATTTTTAAATTTTAAAATTTAAAGTTTTAATAATTAAATTTTTAAAATTTGTATTTAAATTTTTAAATTTTAAAATTTAAAGTTTTAATAATTAAAGTTTTAAAATTTAGTATTAAAAATTTTAAACTTTAAAATTTAAAGTTTTAATAATTAAATTTTTAAAATTTAGTATTTAAATTTTTAAATTTTAAAATTTAAAGTTTTAATAATTAAATTTTTAAAATTTGTATTTAAATTTTTAAATTTTAAAATTTAAAGTTTTAATAATTAAATTTTTAAAATTTAGTATTTAAATTTTTAAATTTTAAAATTTAAAGTTTTAATAATTAAATTTTTAAAATTTAGTATTTAAATTTTTAAATTTTAAAATTTAAAGTTTTAATAATTAAATTTTTAAAATTTGTATTTAAATTTTTAAATTTTAAAATTTAAAGTTTTAATAATTAAATTTTTAAAATTTAGTATTTAAATTTTCAAATTTTAAAATTTAAAGTTTTAATAATTAAATTTTTAAAATTTAGTATTTAAATTTTTAAATTTTAAAGTTTGAAGTTTTAATAATTAAATTTTTAAAATTTAGTATCTAAATTTTAAAATTTAAATTTTTAAATTTTAAAATTTAAAATTTTAATAATTAAATTTTTAAAATTTAGTATTTAAATTTTTAAATTTTAAAATTTAAAGTTTTAATAATTAAATTTTTAAAATTTAGTATTTAAATTTTTAAATTTTAAAATTTAAAGTTATAATAATTAAATTTTTAAAATTTAGTATTTAAAATTTTAAATTTTAAAATTTAAAGTTTTAATAATTAAATTTTTAAAATTTAGTATTTAAATTTTTAAATTTTAAAATTTAAAGTTTTTATAATAAAATTTTTAAAATTTAGTATTTAAATTTTTAAATTTTAAAATTTAAAGTTTTAATAAATAAAGTTTTAAAATTTAGTATTAAAAATTTTAAAATTTAAAATTTAAAGTTTTTATAATTAAATTTTTAAAATTTAGTATTTAAATTTTTAAATTTTAAAATTTAAAGTTTTAATAATTAAATTTTTAAAATTTAGTATTTAAATTTATAAATTTTAAAATTTAAAGTTTTAATAATTAAAGTTTTAAAATTTAGTATTAAAAATTTTAAACTTTAAAATTTAAAGTTTTAATAATTAAATTTTTAAAATTTAGTATTTAAATTTTTAAATTTTAAAATTTAAAGTTTTAATAATTAAATTTTTAAAATTTGTATTTAAATTTTTAAATTTTAATATTTAAAGTTTTAATAATTAAATTTTTAAAATTTAGTATTTAAATTTTTAAATTTTAAAATTTAAAGTTTTAATAATTAAATTTTTAAAATTTAGTATTTAAATTTTTAAATTTTAAAATTTAAAGTTTTAATAATTAAATTTTTAAAATTTGTATTTAAATTTTTAAATTTTAAAATTTAAAGTTTTAATAATTAAATTTTTAAAATTTAGTATTTAAATTTTCAAATTTTAAAATTTAAAGTTTTAATAATTAAATTTTTAAAATTTAGTATTTAAATTTTTAAATTTTAAAGTTTGAAGTTTTAATAATTAAATTTTTAAAATTTAGTATCTAAATTTTAAAATTTAAATTTTTAAATTTTAAAATTTAAAATTTTAATAATTAAATTTTTAAAATTTAGTATTTAAATTTTTAAATTTTAAAATTTGAAGTTTTAATAATTAAATTTTTAAAATTTAGTATTTAAATTTTTAAATTTTAAAATTTAAAGTTATAATAATTAAATTTTTAAAATTTAGTATTTAAAATTTTAAATTTTAAAATTTAAAGTTTTAATAATTAAATTTTTAAAATTTAGTATTTAAATTTTTAAATTTTAAAATTTAAAGTTTTTATAATAAAATTTTTAAAATTTAGTATTTAAATTTTTAAATTTTAAAATTTAAACTTTTAATAATTAAATTTTTAAAATATAGTATTTAAATATTTAAATTTTAAAATTTAAAGATTTAATATTTAAAGTTTTAAAATTTAGTATTAAAATTTTTAAATTATAAAATTTAAATTTTAATAATTAAAGTTTTAAAATTTAGTATTTAAATTTTTAAATTTTAAAATTTAAAGTTTTAATAATTAAATTTTTAAAATTTAGTATTTAAATTTTTAAATTTTAAAGTTAGAAGTTTTAATAATTAAATTTATAAAATTTAGTATTTAAATTTTAAAATTTAAATTTTTAAATTTTAAAATTTAAAATTTCAATAATTAAATTTTTAAAATTTAGTATTTAAGTTTTTAAATTTTAAAATTTAAAGTTTTAATAATTAAATTTTTAAAATTTAGTATTTAAATTTTTAAATTTTAAAGCTTGAAGTTTTAATACTTAAATTTTTAAAATTTAGTATTTAAATTTTCAAATTTTAAAATTTAAAGTTTTAATAATTAAATTTTTAAAATTTAGTATTTAAATTTTTAAATTTTAAAATTTAAAGTTTTTATAATAAAATTTTTAAAATTTAGTATTTAAATTTTTAAATTTTAAAATTTAAAATTTTAATAATTAAATTTTTAAAATATAGTATTTAAATATTTAAATTTTAAAATTTAAAGATTTAATATTTAAAGTTTTAAAATTTAGTATTTAAATTTTTAAATTTTAAAATTTAAATTTTAACAATTAAAGTTTTAAAATTTAGTATTAAAAATTTTAAACTTTAAAATTTAAAGTTTTAATAATTAAATTTTTAAAATTTAGTATTTATATTTTTAAATTTTAAAATTTAAAGTTTTAATAATTAAATTTTTAAAATTTGAATTTAAATTTTTAAATTTTAAAATTTAAAGTTTTAATAATTAATGTTTTAAAATTTAGTATTAAAAATTTTAAACTTTAAAATTTAAAGTTTTTATAATAAAATTTTTAAAATTTACTATTTAAATTTTTAAATTTTAAAATTTAAAATTTAGTATTTAAATTTTTAAATTTTAAAATTTAAATTTTAACAATTAAAGTTTTAAAATTTAGTATTAAAAATTTTAAACTTTAAAATTTAAAGTTTTAATAATTAAATTTTTAAAATTTAGTATTTAAATTTTTAAATTTTAAAATTTAAAGTTTTAATAATTAAATTTTTAAAATTTGAATTTAAATTTTTAAATTTTAAAATTTAAAGTTTTAATAATTAAAGTTTTAAAATTTAGTATTAAAAATTTTAAACTTTAAAATTTAAAGTTTTAATAATTAAATTTTTAAAATTTAGTATTTAAATTTTTAAATTTTAAAATTTAAAGTTTTAATAATTAAATTTTTAAAATTTGTATTTAAATTTTTAAATTTTAAAATTTAAAGTTTTAATAATTAAATTTTTAAAATTTAGTATTTAAATTTTTAAATTTTAAAATTTAAAGTTTTAATAATTAAATTTTTAAAATTTAGTATTTAAATTTTTAAATTTTAAAATTTAAAGTTTAATAATTAAATTTTTAAAATTTGTATTTAAATTTTTAAATTTTAAAATTTAAAGTTTTAATAATTAAATTTTTAAAATTTAGTATTTAAATTTTTAAATTTTAAAGTTAGAAGTTTTAATAATTAAATTTTTAAAATTTAGTATTTAAATTTTAAAATTTAAATTTTTAAATTTTAAAATTTAAAATTTCAATAATTAAATTTTTAAAATTTAGTATTTAAGTTTTTAAATTTTAAAATTTAAAGTTTTAATAATTAAATTTTTAAAATTTAGTATTTAAATTTTTAAATTTTAAAGCTTGAAGTTTTAATAATTAAATTTTTAAAATTTAGTATTTAAATTTTCAAATTTTAAAATTTAAAGTTATAATAATTAAATTTTTAAAATTTAGTATTTAAATTTTTAAATTTTAAAATTTAAAGTTTTTATAATAAAATTTTTAAAATTTAGTATTTAAATTTTTAAATTTTAAAATTTAAAATTTTAATAATTAAATTTTTAAAATATAGTATTTAAATATTTAAATTTTAAAATTTAAAGATTTAATATTTAAAGTTTTAAAATTTAGTATTTAAATTTTTAAATTTTAAAATTTAAATTTTAACAATTAAAGTTTTAAAATTTAGTATTAAAAATTTTAAACTTTAAAATTTAAAGTTTTAATAATTAAATTTTTAAAATTTAGTATTTAAATTTTTAAATTTTAAAATTTAAAGTTTTAATAATTAAATTTTTAAAATTTGAATTTAAATTTTTAAATTTTAAAATTTAAAGTTTTAATAATTAATGTTTTAAAATTTAGTATTAAAAATTTTAAACTTTAAAATTTAAAGTTTTAATAATTAAATTTTTAAAATTTAGTATTTAAATTTTTAAATTTTAAAATTTAAAGTTTTAATAATTAAATTTTAAAAATTTGTATTTAAATTTTTAAATTTTAAAATTTAAAGTTTTAATAATTAAATTTTTAAAATTTAGTATTTAAATTTTTAAATTTTAAAATTTAAAGTTTTAATAATTAAATTTTTAAAATTTAGTATTTAAATTTTTAAATTTTAAAATTTAAAGTTTTAATAATTAAATTTTTAAAATTTGTATTTAAATTTTTAAATTTTAAAATTTAAAGTTTTAATATTTAAATTTTTAAAATTTAGTATTTAAATTTTCAAATTTTAAAATTTAAAGTTTTAATAATTAAATTTTTAAAATTTGAATTTAAATTTTTAAATTTTAAAATTTAAAGTTTTAATAATTAAATTTTTAAAATTTGTATTTAAATTTTTAAATTTTAAAATTTAAAGTTTTAATAATTAAATTTTTAAAATTTAGTATTTAAATTTTTAAATTTTAAAATTTAAAGTTTTAATAATTAAATTTTTAAAATTTAGTATTTAAATTTTTAAATTTTAAAATTTAAAGTTTTAATAATTAAATTTTTAAAATTTGTATTTAAATTTTTAAATTTTAAAATTTAAAGTTTTAATAATTAAATTTTTAAAATTTAGTATTTAAATTTTCAAATTTTAAAATTTAAAGTTTTAATAATTAAATTTTTAAAATTTAGTATTTAAATTTTTAAATTTTAAAATTTAAAGTTTTAATAATTAAATTCTTAAAATTTAGTATTTAAATTTTTAAATTTTAAAGTTAGAAGTTTTAATAATTAAATTTTTAAAATTTAGTATTTAAATTTTAAAATTTAAATTTTTAAATTTTAAAATTTAAAATTTCAATAATTAAATTTTTAAAATTTAGTATTTAAGTTTTTAAATTTTAAAATTTAAAGTTTTAATAATTAAATTTTTAAAATTTAATATTTAAATTGTTAAATTTTAAAGCTTGAAGTTTTAATAATTAAATTTTTAAAATTTAGTATTTAAATTTTCAAATTTTAAAATTTAAAGTTATAATAATTAAATTTTTAAAATTTAGTATTTAAATTTTTAAATTTTAAAATTTAAAGTTTTTATAATAAAATTTTTAAAATTTAGTATTTAAATTTTTAAATTTTAAAATTTAAAATTTTAATAATTAAATTTTTAAAATATAGTATTTAAATATTTAAATTTTAAAATTTAAAGATTTAATATTTAAAGTTTTAAAATTTAGTATTTAAATTTTTAAATTTTAAAATTTAAATTTTAACAATTAAAGTTTTAAAATTTAGTATTAAAAATTTTAAACTTTAAAATTTAAAGTTTTAATAATTAAATTTTTAAAATTTAGTATTTAAATTTTTAAATTTTAAAATTTAAAGTTTTAATAATTAAATTTTTAAAATTTGAATTTAAATTTTTAAATTTTAAAATTTAAAGTTTTAATAATTAATGTTTTAAAATTTAGTATTAAAAATTTTAAACTTTAAAATTTAAAGTTTTAATAATTAAATTTTTAAAATTTAGTATTTAAATTTTTAAATTTTAAAATTTAAAGTTTTAATAATTAAATTTTAAAAATTTGTATTTAAATTTTTAAATTTTAAAATTTAAAGTTTTAATAATTAAATTTTTAAAATTTAGTATTTAAATTTTTAAATTTTAAAATTTAAAGTTTTAATAATTAAATTTTTAAAATTTAGTATTTAAATTTTTAAATTTTAAAATTTAAAGTTTTAATAATTAAATTTTTAAAATTTGTATTTAAATTTTTAAATTTTAAAATTTAAAGTTTTAATATTTAAATTTTTAAAATTTAGTATTTAAATTTTCAAATATTAAAATTTAAAGTTTTAATAATTAAATTTTTAAAATTTGAATTTAAATTTTTAAATTTTAAAATTTAAAGTTTTAATAATTAAATTTTTAAAATTTGTATTTAAATTTTTAAATTTTAAAATTTAAAGTTTTAATAATTAAATTTTTAAAATTTAGTATTTAAATTTTTAAATTTTAAAATTTAAAGTTTTAATAATTAAATTTTTAAAATTTAGTATTTAAATTTTTAAATTTTAAAATTTAAAGTTTTAATAATTAAATTTTTAAAATTTGTATTTAAATTTTTAAATTTTAAAATTTAAAGTTTTAATAATTAAATTTTTAAAATTTAGTATTTAAATTTTCAAATTTTAAAATTTAAAGTTTTAATAATTAAATTTTTAAAATTTAGTATTTAAATTTTTAAATTTTAAAGTTAGAAGTTTTAATAATTAAATTTTTAAAATTTAGTATTTAAATTTTAAAATTTAAATTTTTAAATTTTAAAATTTAAAATTTCAATAATTAAATTTTTAAAATTTAGTATTTAAGTTTTTAAATTTTAAAATTTAAAGTTTTAATAATTAAATTTTTAAAATTTAATATTTAAATTGTTAAATTTTAAAGCTTGAAGTTTTAATAATTAAATTTTTAAAATTTAGTATTTAAATTTTCAAATTTTAAAATTTAAAGTTATAATAATTAAATTTTTAAAATTTAGTATTTAAATTTTTAAATTTTAAAATTTAAAGTTTTTATAATAAAATTTTTAAAATTTAGTATTTAAATTTTTAAATTTTAAAATTTAAAATTTTAATAATTAAATTTTTAAAATATAGTATTTAAATATTTAAATTTTAAAATTTAAAGATTTAATATTTAAAGTTTTAAAATTTAGTATTTAAATTTTTAAATTTTAAAATTTAAATTTTAACAATTAAAGTTTTAAAATTTAGTATTAAAAATTTTAAACTTTAAAATTTAAAGTTTTAATAATTAAATTTTTAAAATTTAGTATTTAAATTTTTAAATTTTAAAATTTAAAGTTTTAATAATTAAATTTTTAAAATTTGAATTTAAATTTTTAAATTTTAAAATTTAAAGTTTTAATAATTAATGTTTTAAAATTTAGTATTAAAAATTTTAAACTTTAAAATTTAAAGTTTTAATAATTAAATTTTTAAAATTTAGTATTTAAATTTTTAAATTTTAAAATTTAAAGTTTTAATAATTAAATTTTAAAAATTTGTATTTAAATTTTTAAATTTTAAAATTTAAAGTTTTAATAATTAAATTTTTAAAATTTAGTATTTAAATTTTTAAATTTTAAAATTTAAAGTTTTAATAATTAAATTTTTAAAATTTAGTATTTAAATTTTTAAATTTTAAAATTTAAAGTTTTAATAATTAAATTTTTAAAATTTGTATTTAAATTTTTAAATTTTAAAATTTAAAGTTTTAATATTTAAATTTTTAAAATTTAGTATTTAAATTTTCAAATATTAAAATTTAAAGTTTTAATAATTAAATTTTTAAAATTTGAATTTAAATTTTTAAATTTTAAAATTTAAAGTTTTAATAATTAAATTTTTAAAATTTGTATTTAAATTTTTAAATTTTAAAATTTAAAGTTTTAATAATTAAATTTTTAAAATTTAGTATTTAAATTTTTAAATTTTAAAATTTAAAGTTTTAATAATTAAATTTTTAAAATTTAGTATTTAAATTTTTAAATTTTAAAATTTAAAGTTTTAATAATTAAATTTTTAAAATTTGTATTTAAATTTTTAAATTTTAAAATTTAAAGTTTTAATAATTAAATTTTTAAAATTTAGTATTTAAATTTTCAAATTTTAAAATTTAAAGTTTTAATAATTAAATTTTTAAAATTTAGTATTTAAATTTTTAAATTTTAAAGTTTGAAGTTTTAATAATTAAATTTTTAAAATTTAGTATTTAAATTTTAAAATTTAAATTTTTAAATTTTAAAATTTAAAATTTTAATAATTAAATTTTTAAAATTTAGTATTTTAATTTTTAAATTTTAAAATTTAAAGTTATAATAATTAAATTTTTAAAATTTAGTATTTAAATTTTTAAATTTTAAAATTTAAATTTTAACAATTAAAGTTTTAAAATTTAGTATTAAAAATTTTAAACTTTAAAATTTAAAGTTTTAATAATTAAATTTTTAAAATTTAGTATTTAAATTTTTAAATTTTAAAATTTAAAGTTTTAATAATTAAATTTTTAAAATTTGAATTTAAATTTTTAAATTTTAAAATTTAAAGTTTTAATAATTAAAGTTTTAAAATTTAGTATTAAAAATTTTAAACTTTAAAATTTAAAGTTTTAATAATTAAATTTTTAAAATTTAGTATTTAAATTTTTAAATTTTAAAATTTAAAGTTTTAATAATTAAATTTTTAAAATTTGTATTTAAATTTTTAAATTTTAAAATTTAAAGTTTTAATAATTAAATTTTTAAAATTTAGTATTTAAATTTTTAAATTTAAAAATTTAAAGTTTTAATAATTAAATTTTTAAAATTTAGTATTTAAATTTTTAAATTTTAAAATTTAAAGTTTAATAATTAAATTTTTAAAATTTGTATTTAAATTTTTAAATTTTAAAATTTAAAGTTTTAATAATTAAATTTTTAAAATTTAGTATTTAAATTTTTAAATTTTAAAGTTAGAAGTTTTAATAATTAAATTTTTAAAATTTAGTATTTAAATTTTAAAATTTAAATTTTTAAATTTTAAAATTTAAAATTTCAATAATTAAATTTTTAAAATTTAGTATTTAAGTTTTTAAATTTTAAAATTTAAAGTTTTAATAATTAAATTTTTAAAATTTAGTATTTAAATTTTTAAATTTTAAAGCTTGAAGTTTTAATAATTAAATTTTTAAAATTTAGTATTTAAATTTTCAAATTTTAAAATTTAAAGTTATAATAATTAAATTTTTAAAATTTAGTATTTAAATTTTTAAATTTTAAAATTTAAAGTTTTTATAATAAAATTTTTAAAATTTAGTATCTAAATTTTTAAATTTTAAAATTTAAAATTTTAATAATTAAATTTTTAAAATATAGTATTTAAATATTTAAATTTTAAAATTTAAAGATTTAATATTTAAAGTTTTAAAATTTAGTATTTAAATTTTTAAATTTTAAAATTTAAATTTTAACAATTAAAGTTTTAAAATTTAGTATTAAAAATTTTAAACTTTAAAATTTAAAGTTTTAATAATTAAATTTTTAAAATTTAGTATTTAAATTTTTAAATTTTAAAATTTAAAGTTTTAATAATTAAATTTTTAAAATTTGAATTTAAATTTTTAAATTTTAAAATTTAAAGTTTTAATAATTAATGTTTTAAAATTTAGTATTAAAAATTTTAAACTTTAAAATTTAAAGTTTTAATAATTAAATTTTTAAAATTTAGTATTTAAATTTTTAAATTTTAAAATTTAAAGTTTTAATAATTAAATTTTAAAAATTTGTATTTAAATTTTTAAATTTTAAAATTTAAAGTTTTAATAATTAAATTTTTAAAATTTAGTATTTAAATTTTTAAATTTTAAAATTTAAAGTTTTAATAATTAAATTTTTAAAATTTAGTATTTAAATTTTTAAATTTTAAAATTTAAAGTTTTAATAATTAAATTTTTAAAATTTGTATTTAAATTTTTAAATTTTAAAATTTAAAGTTTTAATATTTAAATTTTTAAAATTTAGTATTTAAATTTTCAAATTTTAAAATTTAAAGTTTTAATAATTAAATTTTTAAAATTTGAATTTAAATTTTTAAATTTTAAAATTTAAAGTTTTAATAATTAAATTTTTAAATTTTGTATTTAAATTTTTAAATTTTAAAATTTAAAGTTTTAATAATTAAATTTTTAAAATTTAGTATTTAAATTTTTAAATTTTAAAATTTAAAGTTTTAATAATTAAATTTTTAAAATTTAGTATTTAAATTTTTAAATTTTAAAATTTAAAGTTTTAATAATTAAATTTTTAAAATTTGTATTTAAATTTTTAAATTTTAAAATTTAAAGTTTTAATAATTAAATTTTTAAAATTTAGTATTTAAATTTTCAAATTTTAAAATTTAAAGTTTTAATAATTAAATTTTTAAAATTTAGTATTTAAATTTTTAAATTTTAAAGTTTGAAGTTTTAATAATTAAATTTTTAAAATTTAGTATTTAAATTTTAAAATTTAAATTTTTAAATTTTAAAATTTAAAATTTTAATAATTAAATTTTTAAAATTTAGTATTTAAATTTTTAAATTTTAAAATTTAAAGTTATAATAATTAAATTTTTAAAATTTAGTATTTAAAATTTTAAATTTTAAAATTTAAAGTTTTAATAATTAAATTTTTAAAATTTAGTATTTAAATTTTTAAATTTTAAAATTTAAAGTTTTTATAATAAAATTTTTAAAATTTAGTATTTAAATTTTTAAATTTTAAAATTTAAAATTTTAATAATTAAATTTTTAAAATATAGTATTTAAATATTTAAATTTTAAAATTTAAAGATTTAATATTTAAAGTTTTAAAATTTAGTATTAAAATTTTTAAATTATAAAATTTAAATTTTAATAATTAAAGTTTTAAAATTTAGTATTTAAATTTTTAAATTTTAAAATTTAAAGTTTTAATAATTAAATTTTTAAAATTTAGTATTTAAATTTTTAAATTTTAAAGTTAGAAGTTTTAATAATTAAATTTTTAAAATTTAGTATTTAAATTTTAAAATTTAAATTTTTAAATTTTAAAATTTAAAATTTCAATAATTAAATTTTTAAAATTTAGTATTTAAGTTTTTAAATTTTAAAATTTAAAGTTTTAATAATTAAATTTTTAAAATTTAGTATTTAAATTTTTAAATTTTAAAGCTTGAAGTTTTAATAATTAAATTTTTAAAATTTGGTATTTAAATTTTCAAATTTTATAATTTAAAGTTTTAATAATTAAATTTTTAAAATTTAGTATTTAAATTTTTAAATTTTAAAATTTAAAGATTTTATAATAAAATTTTTAAAATTTAGTATTTAAATTTTTAAATTTTAAAATTTAAAATTTTAATAATTAAATTTTTAAAATATAGTATTTAAATATTTAAATTTTAAAATTTAAAGATTTAATATTTAAAGTTTTAAAATTTAGTATTTAAATTTTTAAATTTTAAAATTTAAATTTTAACAATTAAAGTTTTAAAATTTAGTATTAAAAATTTTAAACTTTAAAATTTAAAGTTTTAATAATTAAATTTTTAAAATTTAGTATTTAAATTTTTAAATTTTAAAATTTAAAGTTTTAATAATTAAATTTTTAAAATTTGAATTTAAATTTTTAAATTTTAAAATTTAATGTTTTAATAATTAAAGTTTTAAAATTTAGTATTAAAAATTTTAAACTTTAAAATTTAAAGTTTTAATAATTAAATTTTTAAAATTTAGTATTTAAATTTTTAAATTTTAAAATTTAAAGTTTTAATAATTAAATTTTTAAAATTTGTATTTAAATTTTTAAATTTTAAAATTTAAAGTTTTAATAATTAAATTTCTAAAATTTAGTATTTAAATTTTTAAATTTTAAAATTTAAAGTTTTAAAAATTAAATTTTTAAAATTTAGTATTTAAATTTTTAAATTTTAAAATTTAAAGTTTTAATAATTAAATTTTTAAAATTTGTATTTAAATTTTTAAATTTCAAAATTTAAAGTTTTAATAATTAAATTTTTAAAATTTAGTATTTAAATTTTCAAATTTTAAAATTTAAAGTTTTAATAATTAAATTTTTAAAATTTAGTATTTAAATTTTTAAATTTTAAAGTTTGAAGTTTTAATAATTAAATTTTTAAAATTTAGTATCTAAATTTTAAAATTTAAATTTTTAAATTTTAAAATTTAAAATTTTAATAATTAAATTTTTAAAATTTAGTATTTAAATTTTTAAATTTTAAAATTTAAAGTTATAATAATTAAATTTTTAAAATTTAGTATTTAAAATTTTAAATTTTAAAATTTAAAGTTTTAATAATTAAATTTTTAAAATTTAGTATTTAAATTTTTAAATTTTAAAATTTAAAGTTTTTATAATAAAATTTTTAAAATTTAGTATTTAAATTTTTAAATTTTAAAATTTAAACTTTTAATAATTAAATTTTTAAAATATAGTATTTAAATATTTAAATTTTAAAATTTAAAGATTTAATATTTAAAGTTTTAAAATTTAGTATTAAAATTTTTAAATTATAAAATTTAAATTTTAATAATTAAAGTTTTAAAATTTAGTATTTAAATTTTTAAATTTTAAAATTTAAAGTTTTAATAATTAAATTTTTAAAATTTAGTATTTAAATTTTTAAATTTTAAAGTTAGAAGTTTTAATAATTAAATTTTTAAAATTTAGTATTTAAATTTTAAAATTTAAATTTTTAAATTTTAAAATTTAAAATTTCAATAATTAAATTTTTAAAATTTAGTATTTAAGTTTTTAAATTTTAAAATTTAAAGTTTTAATAATTAAATTTTTAAAATTTAGTATTTAAATTTTTAAATTTTAAAGCTTGAAGTTTTAATAATTAAATTTTTAAAATTTGGTATTTAAATTTTCAAATTTTAAAATTTAAAGTTTTAATAATTAAATTTTTAAAATTTAGTTTTTAAATTTTTAAATTTTAAAATTTAAAGTTTTTATAATAAAATTTTTAAAATTTAGTATTTAAATTTTTAAATTTTAAAATTTAAAATTTTAATAATTAAATTTTTAAAATATAGTATTTAAATATTTAAATTTTAAAATTTAAAGATTTAATATTTAAAGTTTTAAAATTTAGTATTTAAATTTTTAAATTTTAAAATTTAAATTTTAACAATTAAAGTTTTAAAATTTAGTATTAAAAATTTTAAACTTTAAAATTTAAAGTTTTAATAATTAAATTTTTAAAATTTAGTATTTAAATTTTTAAATTTTAAAATTTAAAGTTTTAATAATTAAATTTTTAAAATTTGAATTTAAATTTTTAAATTTTAAAATTTAAAGTTTTAATAATTAATGTTTTAAAATTTAGTATTAAAAATTTTAAACTTTAAAATTTAAAGATTTTATAATAAAATTTTTAAAATTTACTATTTAAATTTTTAAATTTTAAAATTTAAAATTTAGTATTTAAATTTTTAAATTTTAAAATTTAAATTTTAACAATTAAAGTTTTAAAATTTAGTATTAAAAATTTTAAACTTTAAAATTTAAAGTTTTAATAATTAAATTTTTAAAATTTAGTATTTAAATTTTTAAATTTTAAAATTTAAAGTTTTAATAATTAAATTTTTAAAATTTGAATTTAAATTTTTAAATTTTAAAATTTAAAGTTTTAATAATTAAAGTTTTAAAATTTAGTATTAAAAATTTTAAACTTTAAAATTTAAAGTTTTAATAATTAAATTTTTAAAATTTAGTATTTAAATTTTTAAATTTTAAAATTTAAAGTTTTAATAATTAAATTTTTAAAATTTGTATTTAAATTTTTAAATTTTAAAATTTAAAGTTTTAATAATTAAATTTTTAAAATTTAGTATTTAAATTTTTAAATTTTAAAATTTAAAGTTTTAATAATTAAATTTTTAAAATTTAGTATTTAAATTTTAAAATTTAAATTTTTAAATTTTAAAATTTAAAATTTCAATAATTAAATTTTTAAAATTTAGTATTTAAGTTTTTAAATTTTAAAATTTAAAGTTTTAATAATTAAATTTTTAAAATTTAGTATTTAAATTTTTAAATTTTAAAATTTAAAGTTTTAATAATTAAATTTTAAAAATTTGTATTTAAATTTTTAAATTTTAAAATTTAAAGTTTTAATAATTAAATTTTTAAAATTTAGTATTTAAATTTTTAAATTTTAAAATTTAAAGTTTTAATAATTAAATTTTTAAAATTTAGTATTTAAATTTTTAAATTTTAAAATTTAAAGTTTTAATAATTAAATTTTTAAAATTTGTATTTAAATTTTTAAATTTTAAAATTTAAAGTTTTAATAATTAAATTTTTAAAATTTAGTATCTAAATTTTAAAATTTAAATTTTTAAATTTTAAATTTTAAAATTTAAAGTTTTAATAATTAAATTTTAAAAATTTGTATTTAAATTTTTAAATTTTAAAATTTAAAGTTTTAATAATTAAATTTTTAAAATTTAGTATTTAAATTTTTAAATTTTAAAATTTAAAGTTTTAATAATTAAATTTTAAAAATTTGTATTTAAATTTTTAAATTTTAAAATTTAAAGTTTTAATAATTAAATTTTTAAAATTTAGTATTTAAATTTTTAAATTTTAAAGATTGAAGTTTTAATAATTAAATTTTTAAAATTTAGTATTTAAATTTTCAAATTTTAAAATTTAAAGTTTTAATAATTAAATTTTTAAAATTTAGTATTTAAATTTTTAAATTTTAAAATTTAAAGTTTTTATAATAAAATTTTTAAAATTTAGTATTTAAATTTTTAAATTTTAAAATTTAAAATTTTAATAATTAAATTTTTAAAATATAGTATTTAAATATTTAAATTTTAAAATTTAAAGATTTAATATTTAAAGTTTTAAAATTTAGTATTTAAATTTTTAAATTTTAAAATTTAAATTTTAACAATTAAAGTTTTAAAATTTAGTATTAAAAATTATAAACTTTAAAATTTAAAGTTTTAATAATTAAATTTTTAAAATTTAGTATTTAAATTTTTAAATTTTAAAATTTAAAGTTTTAATAATTAAATTTTTAAAATTTGAATTTAAATTTTTAAATTTTAAAATTTAAAGTTTTAATAATTAATGTTTTAAAATTTAGTATTAAAAATTTTAAACTTTAAAATTTAAAGTTTTAATAATTAAATTTTTAAAATTTAGTATTTAAATTTTTAAATTTTAAAATTTAAAGTTTTAATAATTAAATTTTAAAAATTTGTATTTAAATTTTTAAATTTTAAAATTTAAAGTTTTAATAATTAAATTTTTAAAATTTAGTATTTAAATTTTTAAATTTTAAAATTTAAAGTTTTAATAATTAAATTTTTAAAATTTGTATTTAAATTTTTAAATTTTAAAATTTAAAGTTTTAATAATTAAATTTTTAAAATTTGGTATTTAAATTTTCAAATTTTAAAATTTAAAGTTTTAATAATTAAATTTTTAAAATTTAGTATTTAAATTTTTAAATTTTAAAGTTTGAAGTTTTAATAATTAAATTTTTAAAATTTAGTATCTAAATTTTAAAATTTAAATTTTTAAATTTTAAATTTTAAAATTTAAAGTTTTAATAATTAAATTTTAAAAATTTGTATTTAAATTTTTAAATTTTAAAATTTAAAGTTTTAATAATTAAATTTTTAAAATTTAGTATTTAAATTTTTAAATTTTAAAATTTAAAGTTTTAATAATTAAATTTTTAAAATTTGAATTTAAATTTTTAAATTTTAAAATTTAAAGTTTTAATAATTAATGTTTTAAAATTTAGTATTAAAAATTTTAAACTTTAAAATTTAAAGTTTTAATAATTAAATTTTTAAAATTTAGTATTTAAATTTTTAAATTTTAAAATTTAAAGTTTTAATAATTAAATTTTAAAAATTTGTATTTAAATTTTTAAATTTTAAAATATAAAGTTTTAATAATTAAATTTTTAAAATTTAGTATTTAAATTTTTAAATTTTAAAATTTAAAGTTTTAATAATTAAATTTTTAAAATTTGTATTTAAATTTTTAAATTTTAAAATTTAAAGTTTTAATAATTAAATTTTTAAAATTTAGTATTTAAATTTTCAAATTTTAAAATTTAAAGTTTTAATAATTAAATTTTTAAAATTTAGTATTTAAATTTTTAAATTTTAAAATTTAAAGTTTTAATAATTAAATTTTAAAAATTTGTATTTAAATTTTTAAATTTTAAAATTTAAAGTTTTAATAATTAAATTTTTAAAATTTAGTATTTAAATTTTTAAATTTTAAAATTTAAAGTTTTAATAATTAAATTTTTAAAATTTGTATTTAAATTTTTAAATTTTAAAATTTAAAGTTTTAATAATTAAATTTTTAAAATTTAGTATTGAAATTTTCAAATTTTAAAATTTAAAGTTTTAATAATTAAATTTTTAAAATTTAGTATTTAAATTTTTAAATTTAAAGTTTGAAGTTTTAATAATTAAATTTTTAAAATTTAGTATCTAAATTTTAAAATTTAAATTTTTAAATTTTAAATTTTAAAATTTAAAGTTTTAATAATTAAATTTTAAAAATTTGTATTTAAATTTTTAAATTTTAAAATTTAAAGTTTTAATAATTAAATTTTTAAAATTTAGTATTTAAATTTTTAAATTTTAAAATTTAAAGTTTTAATAATTAAATTTTAAAAATTTGTATTTAAATTTTTAAATTTTAAAATTTAAAGTTTTAATAATTAAATTTTTAAAATTTAGTATTTAAATTTTTAAATTTTAAAATTTAAATTTTAACAATTAAAGTTTTAAAATTTAGTATTAAAAATTATAAACTTTAAAATTTAAAGTTTTAATAATTAAATTTTTAAAATTTAGTATTTAAATTTTTAAATTTTAAAATTTAAAGTTTTAATAATTAAATTTTTAAAATTTGAATTTAAATTTTTAAATTTTAAAATTTAAAGTTTTAATAATTAATGTTTTAAAATTTAGTATTAAAAATTTTAAACTTTAAAATTTAAAGTTTTAATAATTAAATTTTTAAAATTTAGTATTTAAATTTTTAAATTTTAAAATTTAAAGTTTTAATAATTAAATTTTAAAAATTTGTATTTAAATTTTTAAATTTTAAAATTTAAAGTTTTAATAATTAAATTTTTAAAATTTAGTATTTAAATTTTTAAATTTTAAAATTTAAAGTTTTAATAATTAAATTTTTAAAATTTGTATTTAAATTTTTAAATTTTAAAATTTAAAGTTTTAATAATTAAATTTTTAAAATTTGGTATTTAAATTTTCAAATTTTAAAATTTAAAGTTTTAATAATTAAATTTTTAAAATTTAGTATTTAAATTTTTAAATTTTAAAGTTTGAAGTTTTAATAATTAAATTTTTAAAATTTAGTATCTAAATTTTAAAATTTAAATTTTTAAATTTTAAATTTTAAAATTTAAAGTTTTAATAATTAAATTTTAAAAATTTGTATTTAAATTTTTAAATTTTAAAATTTAAAGTTTTAATAATTAAATTTTTAAAATTTAGTATTTAAATTTTTAAATTTTAAAATTTAAAGTTTTAATAATTAAATTTTTAAAATTTGAATTTAAATTTTTAAATTTTAAAATTTAAAGTTTTAATAATTAATGTTTTAAAATTTAGTATTAAAAATTTTAAACTTTAAAATTTAAAGTTTTAATAATTAAATTTTTAAAATTTAGTATTTAAATTTTTAAATTTTAAAATTTAAAGTTTTAATAATTAAATTTTAAAAATTTGTATTTAAATTTTTAAATTTTAAAATATAAAGTTTTAATAATTAAATTTTTAAAATTTAGTATTTAAATTTTTAAATTTTAAAATTTAAAGTTTTAATAATTAAATTTTTAAAATTTGTATTTAAATTTTTAAATTTTAAAATTTAAAGTTTTAATAATTAAATTTTTAAAATTTAGTATTTAAATTTTCAAATTTTAAAATTTAAAGTTTTAATAATTAAATTTTTAAAATTTAGTATTTAAATTTTTAAATTTTAAAATTTAAAGTTTTAATAATTAAATTTTAAAAATTTGTATTTAAATTTTTAAATTTTAAAATTTAAAGTTTTAATAATTAAATTTTTAAAATTTAGTATTTAAATTTTTAAATTTTAAAATTTAAAGTTTTAATAATTAAATTTTTAAAATTTGTATTTAAATTTTTAAATTTTAAAATTTAAAGTTTTAATAATTAAATTTTTAAAATTTAGTATTGAAATTTTCAAATTTTAAAATTTAAAGTTTTAATAATTAAATTTTTAAAATTTAGTATTTAAATTTTTAAATTTAAAGTTTGAAGTTTTAATAATTAAATTTTTAAAATTTAGTATCTAAATTTTAAAATTTAAATTTTTAAATTTTAAATTTTAAAATTTAAAGTTTTAATAATTAAATTTTAAAAATTTGTATTTAAATTTTTAAATTTTAAAATTTAAAGTTTTAATAATTAAATTTTTAAAATTTATTATTTAAATTTTTAAATTTTGAAATTTAAAGTTTTAATAATTAAATTTTAAAAATTTGTATTTAAATTTTTAAATTTTAAAATTTAAAGTTTTAATAATTAAATTTTTAAAATTTAGTATTTAAATTTTTAAATTTTAAAATTTAAATTTTAACAATTAAAGTTTTAAAATTTAGTATTAAAAATTTTAAACTTTAAAATTTAAAGTTTTAATAATTAAATTTTTAAAATTTAGTATTTAAATTTTTAAATTTTAAAATTTAAAGTTTTAATAATTAAATTTTTAAAATTTGAATTTAAATTTTTAAATTTTAAAATTTAAAGTTTTAATAATTAAAGTTTTAAAATTTCGTATTAAAAATTTTAAACTTTAAAATTTAAAGTTTTAATAATTAAATTTTTAAAATTTAGTATTTAAATTTTTAAATTTTAAAATTTAAAGTTTTAATAATTAAATTTTTAAAATTTGTATTTAAATTTTTAAATTTTAAAATTTAAAGTTTTAATAATTAAATTTTTAAAATTTAGTATTTAAATTTTTAAATTTTAAAATTTAAAGTTTTAATAATTAAATTTTTAAAATTTAGTATTTAAATTTTTAAATTTTAAAATTTAAAGTTTTAATAATTAAATTTTTAAAATTTGTATTTAAATTTTTAAATTTTAAAATTTAAAGTTTTAATAATTAAATTTTTATAATTTAGTATTTAAATTTTTAAATTTTAAAGTTAGAAGTTTTAATAATTAAATTTTTAAAATTTAGTATTTAAATTTTAAAATTTAAATTTTTAAATTTTAAAATTTAAAATTTCAATAATTAAATTTTTAAAATTTAGTATTTAAGTTTTTAAATTTTAAAATTTAAAGTTTTAATAATTAAATTTTTAAAATTTAGTATTTAAATTTTTAAATTTTAAAGCTTGAAGTTTTAATAATTAAATTTTTAAAATTTAGTATTTAAATTTTCAAATTTTAAAATTTAAAGTTTTAATAATTAAATTTTTAAAATTTAGTATTTAAATTTTTAAATTTTAAAATTTAAAGTTTTTATAATAAAATTTTTAAAATTTAGTATTTAAATTTTTAAATTTTAAAATTTAAAATTTTAATAATTAAATTTTTAAAATATAGTATTTAAATATTTAAATTTTAAAATTTAAAGATTTAATATTTAAAGTTTTAATATTTAGTATTTAAATTTTTAAATTTTAAAATTTAAATTTTAACAATTAAAGTTTTAAAATTTAATATTAAAAATTTTAAACTTTAAAATTTAAAGTTTTAATAATTAAATTTTTAAAATTTAGTATCTAAATTTTAAAATTTAAATTTTTAAATTTTAAATTTTAAAATTTAAAGTTTTAATAATTAAATTTTAAAAATTTGTATTTAAATTTATAATTTTAAAATTTAAAGTTTTAATAATTAAATTTTTAAAATTTAGTATTTAAATTTTTAAATTTTAAAATTTAAAGTTTTAATAATTAAATTTTAAAAATTTGTATTTAAATTTTTAAATTTTAAAATTTAAAGTTTTAATAATTAAATTTTTAAAATTTAGTAATTAAATTTTTAAATTTTAAAATTTAAAGTTTTAATAATTAAATTTTTAAAATTTGTATTTAAATTTTTAAATTTTAAAATTTAAAGTTTTAATAATTAAATTTTTAAAATTTAGTATTGAAATTTTCAAATTTTAAAATTTAAAGTTTTAATAATTAAATTTTTAAAATTTAGTATTTAAATTTTTAAATTTAAAGTTTGAAGTTTTAATAATTAAATTTTTAAAATTTAGTATCAAAATTTTAAAATTTAAATTTTTAAATTTTAAATTTTAAAATTTAAAGTTTTAATAATTAAATTTTAAAAATTTGTATTTAAATTTTTAAATTTTAAAATTTAAAGTTTTAATAATTAAATTTTTAAAATTTAGTATTTAAATTTTTAAATTTTAAAATTTAAAGTTTTAATAATTAAATTTTAAAAATTTGTATTTAAATTTTTAAATTTTAAAATTTAAAGTTTTAATAATTAAATTTTTAAAATTTAGTATTTAAATTTTTAAATTTTAAAATTTAAATTTTAACAATTAAAGTTTTAAAATTTAGTATTAAAAATTTTAAACTTTAAAATTTAAAGTTTTAATAATTAAATTTTTAAAATTTAGTATTTAAATTTTTAAATTTTAAAATTTAAAGTTTTAATAATTAAATTTTTAAAATTTGAATTTAAATTTTTAAATTTTAAAATTTAAAGTTTTAATAATTAAAGTTTTAAAATTTAGTATTAAAAATTTTAAACTTTAAAATTTAAAGTTTTAATAATTAAATTTTTAAAATTTAGTATTTAAATTTTTAAATTTTAAAATTTAAAGTTTTAATAATTAAATTTTTAAAATTTGTATTTAAATTTTTAAATTTTAAAATTTAAAGTTTTAATAATTAAATTTTTAAAATTTAGTATTTAAATTTTTAAATTTTAAAATTTAAAGTTTTAATAATTAAATTTTTAAAATTTAGTATTTAAATTTTTAAATTTTAAAATTTAAAGTTTTAATAATTAAATTTTTAAAATTTGTATTTAAATTTTTAAATTTTAAAATTTAAAGTTTTAATAATTAAATTTTTATAATTTAGTATTTAAATTTTTAAATTTTAAAGTTAGAAGTTTTAATAATTAAATTTTTAAAATTTAGTATTTAAATTTTAAAATTTAAATTTTTAAATTTTAAAATTTAAAATTTCAATAATTATATTTTTAAAATTTAGTATTTAAGTTTTTAAATTTTAAAATTTAAAGTTTTAATAATTAAATTTTTAAAATTTAGTATTTAAATTTTTAAATTTTAAAGCTTGAAGTTTTAATAATTAAATTTTTAAAATTTAGTATTTAAATTTTCAAATTTTAAAATTTAAAGTTTTAATAATTAAATTTTTAAAATTTAGTATTTAAATTTTTAAATTTTAAAATTTAAAGTTTTTATAATAAAATTTTTAAAATTTAGTATTTAAATTTTAAAATTTTAAAATTTAAAATTTTAATAATTAAATTTTTAAAATATAGTATTTAAATATTTAAATTTTAAAATTTAAAGATTTAATATTTAAAGTTTTAAAATTTAGTATTTAAATTTTTAAATTTTAAAATTTAAATTTTAACAATTAAAGTTTTAAAATTTAATATTAAAAATTTTAAACTTTAAAATTTAAAGTTTTAATAATTAAATTTTTAAAATTTAGTATCTAAATTTTAAAATTTAAATATTTAAATTTTAAACTTTAAAATTTAAAGTTTTAATAATTAAATTTTTAAAATTTAGTATTTAAATTTTTAAATTTTAAAGTTTGAAGTTTTAATAATTAAATTTTTAAAATTTAGTATCTAAATTTTAAAATTTAAATTTTTAAATTTTAAATTTTAAAATTTAAAGTTTTAATAATTAAATTTTAAAAATTTGTATTTAAATTTTTAAATTTTAAAATTTAAAGTTTTAATAATTAAATTTTTAAAATTTATTATTTAAATTTTTAAATTTTAAAATTTAAAGTTTTAATAATTAAATTTTAAAAATTTGTATTTAAATTTTTAAATTTTAAAATTTAAAGTTTTAATAATTAAATTTTTAAAATTTAGTATTTAAATTTTTAAATTTTAAAATTTAAATTTTAACAATTAAAGTTTTAAAATTTAGTATTAAAAATTTTAAACTTTAAAATTTAAAGTTTTAATAATTAAATTTTTAAAATTTATTATTTAAATTTTTAAATTTTAAAATTTAAAGTTTTAATAATTAAATTTTTAAAATTTGAATTTAAATTTTTAAATTTTAAAATTTAAAGTTTTAATAATTAAAGTTTTAAAATTTAGTATTAAAAATTTTAAACTTTAAAATTTAAAGTTTTAATAATTAAATTTTTAAAATTTAGTATTTAAATTTTTAAATTTTAAAATTTAAAGTTTTAATAATTAAATTTTTAAAATTTGTATTTAAATTTTTAAATTTTAAAATTTAAAGTTTTAATAATTAAATTTTTAAAATTTAGTATTTAAATTTTTAAATTTTTAATTTAAAGTTTTAATAATTAAATTTTTAAAATTTAGTATTTAAATTTTTAAATTTTAAAATTTAAAGTTTTAATAATTAAATTTTTAAAATTTGTATTTAAATTTTTAAATTTTAAAATTTAAAGTTTTAATAATTAAATTTTTAAAATTTAGTATTTAAATTTTTAAATTTTAAAGTTAGAAGTTTTAATAATTACATTTTTAAAATTTAGTATTTAAATTTTAAAATTTAAATTTTTAAATTTTAAAATTTAAAATTTCAATAATTAAATTTTTAAAATTTAGTATTTAAGTTTTTAAATTTTAAAATTTAAAGTTTTAATAATTAAATTTTTAAAATTTAGTATTTAAATTTTTAAATTTTAAAGCTTGAAGTTTTAATAATTAAATTTTTAAAATTTAGTATTTAAATTTTCAAATTTTAAAATTTAAAGTTTTAATAATTAAATTTTTAAAATTTAGTATTTAAATTTTTAAATTTTAAAATTTAAAGTTTTTATAATAAAATTTTTAAAATTTAGTATTTAAATTTTTAAATTTTAAAATTTAAAATTTTAATAATTAAATTTTTAAAATATAGTATTTAAATATTTAAATTTTAAAATTTAAAGATTTAATATTTAAAGTTTTAAAATTTAGTATTTAAATTTTTAAATTTTAAAATTTAAATTTTAACAATTAAAGTTTTAAAATTTAGTATTAAAAATTTTAAACTTTAAAATTTAAAATTTTAATAATTAAATTTTTAAAATTTAGTATTTAAATTTTTAAATTTTAAAATTTAAAGTTTTAATAATTAAATTTTTAAAATTTGTATTTAAATTTTTAAATTTTAAAATTTAAAGTTTTAATAATTAAATTTTTAAAATTTAGTATTTAAATTTTTAAATTTTAAAATTTAAAGTTTTAATAATTAAATTTTTAAAATTTAGTATTTAAATTTTTAAATTTTAAAATTTAAAGTTTTAATAATTAAATTTTTAAAATTTGTATTTAAATTTTTAAATTTTAAAATTTAAAGTTTTAATAATTAAATTTTTAAAATTTAGTATTTAAATTTTTAAATTTTAAAGTTAGAAGTTTTAATAATTAAATTTTTAAAATTTAGTATTTAAATTTTAAAATTTAAATTTTTAAATTTTAAAATTTAAAATTTCAATAATTAAATTTTTAAAATTTAGTATTTAAGTTTTTAAATTTTAAAATTTAAAGTTTTAATAATTAAATTTTTAAAATTTAGTATTTAAATTTTTAAATTTTAAAGCTTGAAGTTTTAATAATTAAATTTTTAAAATTTAGTATTTAAATTTTCAAATTTTAAAATTTAAAGTTTTAATAATTAAATTTTTAAAATTTAGTATTTAAATTTTTAAATTTTAAAATTTAAAGTTTTTATAATAAAATTTTTAAAATTTAGTATTTAAATTTTTAAATTTTAAAATTTAAAATTTTAATAATTAAATTTTTAAAATATAGTATTTAAATATTTAAATTTTAAAATTTAAAGATTTAATATTTAAAGTTTTAAAATTTAGTATTTAAATTTTTAAATTTTAAAATTTAAATTTTAACAATTAAAGTTTTAAAATTTAGTATTAAAAATTTTAAACTTTAAAATTTAAAGTTTTAATAATTAAATTTTTAAAATTTAGTATTTAAATTTTTAAATTTTAAAATTTAAAGTTTTAATAATTAAATTTTTAAAATTTGAATTTAAATTTTTAAATTTTAAAATTTAAAGTTTTAATAATTAAATTTTTAAAATTTAGTATTTAAATTTTTAAATTTTAAAATTTAAAGTTTTAATAATTAAATTTTTAAAATTTAGTATTTAAATTTTTAAATTTTAAAGCTTGAAGTTTTAATAATTAAATTTTTAAAATTTAGTATTTAAATTTTTAAATTTTAAAATTTAAAGTTTTAATAATTAAATTTTTAAAATTTGTATTTAAATTTTTAAATTTTAAAATTTAAAATTTTAATAATTAAAGTTTTAAAATTTAGTATTAAAAATTTTAAACTTTAAAATTTAAAGTTTTAATAATTAAATTTTTAAAATTTAGTATTTAAATTTTTAAATTTTAAAATTTAAAGTTTTAATAATTAAATTTTTAAAATTTGTATTTAAATTTTTAAATTTTAAAATTTAAAGTTTTAATAATTAAATTTTTAAAATTTAGTATTTAAATTTTTAAATTTTTAAATTTTAAAATTTAAAGTTTTAATAATTAAATTTTTAAAATTTAGTATTTAAATTTTTAAATTTTAAAATTTAAAGTTTTAATAATTAAATTTTTAAAATTTGTATTTAAATTTTTAAATTTTAAAATTTAAAGTTTTAAAAATTAAATTTTTAAAATTTAGTATTTAAATTTTCAAATTTTAAAATTTAAAGTTTTAATAATTAAATTTTTAAAATTTAGTATTTAAATTTTTAAATTTTAAAGTTTGAAGTTTTAATAATTAAATTTTTAAAATTTAGTATCTAAATTTTAAAATTTAAATTTTTAAATTTTAAAATTTAAAATTTTAATAATTAAATTTTTAAAATTTAGTATTTAAATTTTTAAATTTTAAAATTTAAAGTTTTAATAATTAAATTTTTAAAATTTAGTATTTAAATTTTTAAATTTTAAAATTTAAAGTTATAATAATTAAATTTTTAAAATTTAGTATTTAAAATTTTAAATTTTAAAATTTAAAGTTTTAATAATTAAATTTTTAAAATTTAGTATTTAAATTTTTAAATTTTAAAATTTAAAGTTTTTATATTAAAATTTTTAAAATTTAGTATTTAAATTTTTAAATTTTAAAATTTAAAGTTTTAATAATTAAAGTTTTAAAATTTAGTATTAAAAATTTTAAACTTTAAAATTTAAAGTTTTAATAATTAAATTTTTAAAATTTAGTATTTAAATTTTTAAATTTTAAAATTTAAAGTTTTAATAATTAAATTTTTAAAATTTGTATTTAAATTTTTAAATTTTAAAATTTAAAGTTTTAATAATTAAATTTTTAAAATTTAGTATTTAAATTTTTAAATTTTAAAATTTAAAGTTTTAATAATTAAATTTTTAAAATTTAGTATTTAAATTTTTAAATTTTAAAATTTAAAGTTTTAATAATTAAATTTTTAAAATTTGTATTTAAATTTTTAAATTTTAAAATTTAAAGTTTTAATAATTAAATTTTTAAAATTTAGTATTTAAATTTTCAAATTTTAAAATTTAAAGTTTTAATAATTAAATTTTTAAAATTTAGTATTTAAATTTTTAAATTTTAAAGTTTGAAGTTTTAATAATTAAATTTTTAAAATTTAGTATCTAAATTTTAAAATTTAAATTTTTAAATTTTAAAATTTAAAATTTTAATAATTAAATTTTTAAATTTTAAAATTTAAAGTTTTAATAATTAAATTTTTAAAATTTAGTATTTAAATTTTTAAATTTTAAAATTTAAAGTTATAATAATTAAATTTTTAAAATTTAGTATTTAAAATTTTAAATTTTAAAATTTAAAGTTTTAATAATTAAATTTTTAAAATTTAGTATTTAAATTTTTAAATTTTAAAATATAAAGTTTTAATAATTAAATTTTTAAAATTTAGTATTTAAATTTTTAAATTTTAAAATTTAAAGTTTTTATAATAAAATTTTTAAAATTTAGTATTTAAATTTTTAAATTTTAAAATTTAAAGTTTTAATAATTAAAGTTTTAAAATTTAGTATTAAAAATTTTAAACTTTAAAATTTAAAGTTTTAATAATAATATTTTTAAAATTTAGTATTTAAATTTTTAAATTTTAAAATTTAAAGTTTTAATAATTAAATTTTTAAAATTTGTATTTAAATTTTTAAATTTTAAAATTTAAAGTTTTAATAATTAAATTTTTAAAATTTAGTATTTAAATTTTTAAATTTTAAAATTTAAAGTTTTAATAATTAAATTTTTAAAATTTAGTATTTAAATTTTTAAATTTTAAAATTTAAAGTTTTAATAATTAAATTTTTAAAATTTGTATTTAAATTTTTAAATTTTAAAATTTAAAGTTTTAATAATTAAATTTTTAAAATTTAGTATTTAAATTTTCAAATTTTAAAATTTAAAGTTTTAATAATTAAATTTTTAAAATTTAGTATTTAAATTTTTAAATTTTAAAGTTTGAAGTTTTAATAATTAAATTTTTAAAATTTAGTATCTAAATTTTAAAATTTAAATTTTTAAATTTTAAAATTTAAAATTTTAATAATTAAATTTTTAAAATTTAGTATTTAAATTTTTAAATTTTAAAATTTAAAGTTTTAATAATTAAATTTTTAAAATTTAGTATTTAAATTTTTAAATTTTAAAATTTAAAGTTATAATAATTAAATTTTTAAAATTTAGTTTTTAAAATTTTAAATTTTAAAATTTAAAGTTTTAATAATTAAATTTTTAAAATTTAGTATTTAAATTTTTAAATTTTAAAATTTAAAGTTTTTATAATAAAATTTTTAAAATTTAGTATTTAAATTTTTAAATTTTAAAATTTAAACTTTTAATAATTAAATTTTTAAAATATAGTATTTAAATATTTAAATTTTAAAATTTAAAGATTTAATATTTAAAGTTTTAAAATTTAGTATTAAAATTTTTAAATTATAAAATTTAAATTTTAATAATTAAAGTTTTAAAATTTAGTATTTAAATTTTTAAATTTTAAAATTTAAAGTTTTAATAATTAAATTTTTAAAATTTAGTATTTTAATTTTTAAATTTTAAAGTTAGAAGTTTTAATAATTAAATTTTTAAAATTTAGTATTTAAATTTTAAAATTTAAATTTTTAAATTTTAAAATTTAAAATTTCAATAATTAAATTTTTAAAATTTAGTATTTAAGTTTTTAAATTTTAAAATTTAAAGTTTTAATAATTAAATTTTTAAAATTTAGTATTTAAATTTTTAAATTTTAAAGCTTGAAGTTTTAATAATTAAATTTTTAAAATTTAGTATTTAAATTTTCAAATTTTAAAATTTAAAGTTTTAATAATTAAATTTTTAAAATTTAGTATTTAAATTTTTAAATTTTAAAATTTAAAGTTTTTATAATAAAATTTTTAAAATTTAGTATTTAAATTTTTAAATTTTAAAATTTAAAATTTTAATAATTAAATTTTTAAAATATAGTATTTAAATATTTAAATTTTAAAATTTAAAGATTTAATATTTAAAGTTTTAAAATTTAGTATTTAAATTTTTAAATTTTAAAATTTAAATTTTAACAATTAAAGTTTTAAAATTTAGTATTAAAAATTTTAAACTTTAAAATTTAAAGTTTTTATAATAAAATTTTTAAAATTTACTATTTAAATTTTTAAATTTTAAAATTTAAAATTTATTATTTAAATTTTTAAATTTTAAAATTTAAATTTTAACAATTAAAGTTTTAAAATTTAGTATTAAAAATTTTAAACTTTAAAATTTAAAGTTTTAATAATTAAATTTTTAAAATTTGAATTTAAATTTTTAAATTTTAAAATTTAAAGTTTTAATAATTAAATTTTTAAAATTTGAATTTAAATTTTTAAATTTTAAAATTTAAAGTTTTAATAATTAAATTTTTAAAATTTAGTATTTAAATTTTTAAATTTTAAAATTTAAAGTTTTAATAATTAAATTTTTAAAATTTAGTATTTAAATTTTTAAATTTTAAAGCTTGAAGTTTTAATAATTAAATTTTTAAAATTTAGTATTTAAATTTTTAAATTTTAAAATTTAAAGTTTTAATAATTAAATTTTTAAAATTTGTATTTAAATTTTTAAATTTTAAAATTTAAAATTTTAATAATTAAAGTTTTAAAATTTAGTATTAAAAATTTTAAACTTTAAAATTTAAAGTTTTAATAATTAAATTTTTAAAATTTAGTATTTAAATTTTTAAATTTTAAAATTTAAAGTTTTAATAATTAAATTTTTAAAATTTGTATTTAAATTTTTAAATTTTAAAATTTAAAGTTTTAATAATTAAATTTTTAAAATTTAGTATTTAAATTTTTAAATTTTTAAATTTTAAAATTTAAAGTTTTAATAATTAAATTTTTAAAATTTAGTATTTAAATTTTTAAATTTTAAAATTTAAAGTTTTAATAATTAAATTTTTAAAATTTGTATTTAAATTTTTAAATTTTAAAATTTAAAGTTTTAAAAATTAAATTTTTAAAATTTAGTATTTAAATTTTCAAATTTTAAAATTTAAAGTTTTAATAATTAAATTTTTAAAATTTAGTATTTAAATTTTTAAATTTTAAAGTTTGAAGTTTTAATAATTAAATTTTTAAAATTTAGTATCTAAATTTTAAAATTTAAATTTTTAAATTTTAAAATTTAAAATTTTAATAATTAAATTTTTAAAATTTAGTATTTAAATTTTTAAATTTTAAAATTTAAAGTTTTAATAATTAAATTTTTAAAATTTAGTATTTAAATTTTTAAATTTTAAAATTTAAAGTTATAATAATTAAATTTTTAAAATTTAGTATTTAAAATTTTAAATTTTAAAATTTAAAGTTTTAATAATTAAATTTTTAAAATTTAGTATTTAAATTTTTAAATTTTAAAATTTAAAGTTTTTATATTAAAATTTTTAAAATTTAGTATTTAAATTTTTAAATTTTAAAATTTAAAGTTTTAATAATTAAAGTTTTAAAATTTAGTATTAAAAATTTTAAACTTTAAAATTTAAAGTTTTAATAATTAAATTTTTAAAATTTAGTATTTAAATTTTTAAATTTTAAAATTTAAAGTTTTAATAATTAAATTTTTAAAATTTGTATTTAAATTTTTAAATTTTAAAATTTAAAGTTTTAATAATTAAATTTTTAAAATTTAGTATTTAAATTTTTAAATTTTAAAATTTAAAGTTTTAATAATTAAATTTTTAAAATTTAGTATTTAAATTTTTAAATTTTAAAATTTAAAGTTTTAATAATTAAATTTTTAAAATTTGTATTTAAATTTTTAAATTTTAAAATTTAAAGTTTTAATAATTAAATTTTTAAAATTTAGTATTTAAATTTTCAAATTTTAAAATTTAAAGTTTTAATAATTAAATTTTTAAAATTTAGTATTTAAATTTTTAAATTTTAAAGTTTGAAATTTTAATAATTAAATTTTTAAAATTTAGTATCTAAATTTTAAAATTTAAATTTTTAAATTTTAAAATTTAAAATTTTAATAATTAAATTTTTAAAATTTAGTATTTAAATTTTTAAATTTTAAAATTTAAAGTTTTAATAATTAAATTTTTAAAATTTAGTATTTAAATTTTTAAATTTTAAAATTTAAAGTTATAATAATTAAATTTTTAAAATTTAGTATTTAAAATTTTAAATTTTAAAATTTAAAGTTTTAATAATTAAATTTTTAAAATTTAGTATTTAAATTTTTAAATTTTAAAATATAAAGTTTTAATAATTAAATTTTTAAAATTTAGTATTTAAATTTTTAAATTTTAAAATTTAAAGTTTTTATAATAAAATTTTTAAAATTTAGTATTTAAATTTTTAAATTTTAAAATTTAAAGTTTTAATAATTAAAGTTTTAAAATTTAGTATTAAAAATTTTAAACTTTAAAATTTAAAGTTTTAATAATAATATTTTTAAAATTTAGTATTTAAATTTTTAAATTTTAAAATTTAAAGTTTTAATAATTAAATTTTTAAAATTTGTATTTAAATTTTTAAATTTTAAAATTTAAAGTTTTAATAATTAAATTTTTAAAATTTAGTATTTAAATTTTTAAATTTTAAAATTTAAAGTTTTAATAATTAAATTTTTAAAATTTAGTATTTAAATTTTTAAATTTTAAAATTTAAAGTTTTAATAATTAAATTTTTAAAATTTGTATTTAAATTTTTAAATTTTAAAATTTAAAGTTTTAATAATTAAATTTTTAAAATTTAGTATTTAAATTTTCAAATTTTAAAATTTAAAGTTTTAATAATTAAATTTTTAAAATTTAGTATTTAAATTTTTAAATTTTAAAGTTTGAAGTTTTAATAATTAAATTTTTAAAATTTAGTATCTAAATTTTAAAATTTAAATTTTTAAATTTTAAAATTTAAAATTTTAATAATTAAATTTTTAAAATTTAGTATTTAAATTTTTAAATTTTAAAATTTAAAGTTTTAATAATTAAATTTTTAAAATTTAGTATTTAAATTTTTAAATTTTAAAATTTAAAGTTATAATAATTAAATTTTTAAAATTTAGTATTTAAAATTTTAAATTTTAAAATTTAAAGTTTTAATAATTAAATTTTTAAAATTTAGTATTTAAATTTTTAAATTTTAAAATTTAAAGTTTTTATAATAAAATTTTTAAAATTTAGTATTTAAATTTTTAAATTTTAAAATTTAAACTTTTAATAATTAAATTTTTAAAATATAGTATTTAAATATTTAAATTTTAAAATTTAAAGATTTAATATTTAAAGTTTTAAAATTTAGTATTAAAATTTTTAAATTATAAAATTTAAATTTTAATAATTAAAGTTTTAAAATTTAGTATTTAAATTTTTAAATTTTAAAATTTAAAGTTTTAATAATTAAATTTTTAAAATTTAGTATTTTAATTTTTAAATTTTAAAGTTAGAAGTTTTAATAATTAAATTTTTAAAATTTAGTATTTAAATTTTAAAATTTAAATTTTTAAATTTTAAAATTTAAAATTTCAATAATTAAATTTTTAAAATTTAGTATTTAAGTTTTTAAATTTTAAAATTTAAAGTTTTAATAATTAAATTTTTAAAATTTAGTATTTAAATTTTTAAATTTTAAAGCTTGAAGTTTTAATAATTAAATTTTTAAAATTTAGTATTTAAATTTTCAAATTTTAAAATTTAAAGTTTTAATAATTAAATTTTTAAAATTTAGTATTTAAATTTTTAAATTTTAAAATTTAAAGTTTTTATAATAAAATTTTTAAAATTTAGTATTTAAATTTTTAAATTTTAAAATTTAAAATTTTAATAATTAAATTTTTAAAATATAGTATTTAAATATTTAAATTTTAAAATTTAAAGATTTAATATTTAAAGTTTTAAAATTTAGTATTTAAATTTTTAAATTTTAAAATTTAAATTTTAACAATTAAAGTTTTAAAATTTAGTATTAAAAATTTTAAACTTTAAAATTTAAAGTTTTTATAATAAAATTTTTAAAATTTACTATTTAAATTTTTAAATTTTAAAATTTAAAATTTATTATTTAAATTTTTAAATTTTAAAATTTAAATTTTAACAATTAAAGTTTTAAAATTTAGTATTAAAAATTTTAAACTTTAAAATTTAAAGTTTTAATAATTAAATTTTTAAAATTTGAATTTAAATTTTTAAATTTTAAAATTTAAAGTTTTAATAATTAAATTTTTAAAATTTGAATTTAAATTTTTAAATTTTAAAATTTAAAGTTTTAATAATTAAATTTTTAAAATTTAGTATTTAAATTTTTAAATTTTAAAATTTAAAGTTTTAATAATTAAATTTTTAAAATTTAGTATTTAAATTTTTAAATTTTAAAGCTTGAAGTTTTAATAATTAAATTTTTAAAATTTAGTATTTAAATTTTTAAATTTTAAAATTTAAAGTTTTAATAATTAAATTTTTAAAATTTGTATTTAAATTTTTAAATTTTAAAATTTAAAATTTTAATAATTAAAGTTTTAAAATTTAGTATTAAAAATTTTAAACTTTAAAATTTAAAGTTTTAATAATTAAATTTTTAAAATTTAGTATTTAAATTTTTAAATTTTAAAATTTAAAGTTTTAATAATTAAATTTTTAAAATTTGTATTTAAATTTTTAAATTTTAAAATTTAAAGTTTTAATAATTAAATTTTTAAAATTTAGTATTTAAATTTTTAAATTTTTAAATTTTAAAATTTAAAGTTTTAATAATTAAATTTTTAAAATTTAGTATTTAAATTTTTAAATTTTAAAATTTAAAGTTTTAATAATTAAATTTTTAAAATTTGTATTTAAATTTTTAAATTTTAAAATTTAAAGTTTTAAAAATTAAATTTTTAAAATTTAGTATTTAAATTTTCAAATTTTAAAATTTAAAGTTTTAATAATTAAATTTTTAAAATTTAGTATTTAAATTTTTAAATTTTAAAGTTTGAAGTTTTAATAATTAAATTTTTAAAATTTAGTATCTAAATTTTAAAATTTAAATTTTTAAATTTTAAAATTTAAAATTTTAATAATTAAATTTTTAAAATTTAGTATTTAAATTTTTAAATTTTAAAATTTAAAGTTTTAATAATTAAATTTTTAAAATTTAGTATTTAAATTTTTAAATTTTAAAATTTAAAGTTATAATAATTAAATTTTTAAAATTTAGTATTTAAAATTTTAAATTTTAAAATTTAAAGTTTTAATAATTAAATTTTTAAAATTTAGTATTTAAATTTTTAAATTTTAAAATTTAAAGTTTTTATATTAAAATTTTTAAAATTTAGTATTTAAATTTTTAAATTTTAAAATTTAAAGTTTTAATAATTAAAGTTTTAAAATTTAGTATTAAAAATTTTAAACTTTAAAATTTAAAGTTTTAATAATTAAATTTTTAAAATTTAGTATTTAAATTTTTAAATTTTAAAATTTAAAGTTTTAATAATTAAATTTTTAAAATTTGTATTTAAATTTTTAAATTTTAAAATTTAAAGTTTTAATAATTAAATTTTTAAAATTTAGTATTTAAATTTTTAAATTTTAAAATTTAAAGTTTTAATAATTAAATTTTTAAAATTTAGTATTTAAATTTTTAAATTTTAAAATTTAAAGTTTTAATAATTAAATTTTTAAAATTTGTATTTAAATTTTTAAATTTTAAAATTTAAAGTTTTAATAATTAAATTTTTAAAATTTAGTATTTAAATTTTCAAATTTTAAAATTTAAAGTTTTAATAATTAAATTTTTAAAATTTAGTATTTAAATTTTTAAATTTTAAAGTTTGAAATTTTAATAATTAAATTTTTAAAATTTAGTATCTAAATTTTAAAATTTAAATTTTTAAATTTTAAAATTTAAAATTTTAATAATTAAATTTTTAAAATTTAGTATTTAAATTTTTAAATTTTAAAATTTAAAGTTTTAATAATTAAATTTTTAAAATTTAGTATTTAAATTTTTAAATTTTAAAATTTAAAGTTATAATAATTAAATTTTTAAAATTTAGTATTTAAAATTTTAAATTTTAAAATTTAAAGTTTTAATAATTAAATTTTTAAAATTTAGTATTTAAATTTTTAAATTTTAAAATATAAAGTTTTAATAATTAAATTTTTAAAATTTAGTATTTAAATTTTTAAATTTTAAAATTTAAAGTTTTTATAATAAAATTTTTAAAATTTAGTATTTAAATTTTTAAATTTTAAAATTTAAAGTTTTAATAATTAAAGTTTTAAAATTTAGTATTAAAAATTTTAAACTTTAAAATTTAAAGTTTTAATAATAATATTTTTAAAATTTAGTATTTAAATTTTTAAATTTTAAAATTTAAAGTTTTAATAATTAAATTTTTAAAATTTGTATTTAAATTTTTAAATTTTAAAATTTAAAGTTTTAATAATTAAATTTTTAAAATTTAGTATTTAAATTTTTAAATTTTAAAATTTAAAGTTTTAATAATTAAATTTTTAAAATTTAGTATTTAAATTTTTAAATTTTAAAATTTAAAGTTTTAATAATTAAATTTTTAAAATTTGTATTTAAATTTTTAAATTTTAAAATTTAAAGTTTTAATAATTAAATTTTTAAAATTTAGTATTTAAATTTTCAAATTTTAAAATTTAAAGTTTTAATAATTAAATTTTTAAAATTTAGTATTTAAATTTTTAAATTTTAAAGTTTGAAGTTTTAATAATTAAATTTTTAAAATTTAGTATCTAAATTTTAAAATTTAAATTTTTAAATTTTAAAATTTAAAATTTTAATAATTAAATTTTTAAAATTTAGTATTTAAATTTTTAAATTTTAAAATTTAAAGTTTTAATAATTAAATTTTTAAAATTTAGTATTTAAATTTTTAAATTTTAAAATTTAAAGTTTTTATAATAAAATTTTTAAAATTTAGTATTTAAATTTTTAAATTTTAAAATTTAAACTTTTAATAATTAAATTTTTAAAATATAGTATTTAAATATTTAAATTTTAAAATTTAAAGATTTAATTTTTAAAGTTTTAAAATTTAGTATTAAAATTTTTAAATTATAAAATTTAAATTTTAATAATTAAAGTTTTAAAATTTAGTATTTAAATTTTTAAATTTTAAAATTTAAAGTTTTAATAATTAAATTTTTAAAATTTAGTATTTTAATTTTTAAATTTTAAAGTTAGAAGTTTTAATAATTAAATTTTTAAAATTTAGTATTTAAATTTTAAAATTTAAATTTTTAAATTTTAAAATTTAAAATTTCAATAATTAAATTTTTAAAATTTAGTATTTAAGTTTTTAAATTTTAAAATTTAAAGTTTTAATAATTAAATTTTTAAAATTTAGTATTTAAATTTTTAAATTTTAAAGCTTGAAGTTTTAATAATTAAATTTTTAAAATTTAGTATTAAAATTTTCAAATTTTAAAATTTAAAGTTTTAATAATTAAATTTTTAAAATTTAGTATTTAAATTTTTAAATTTTAAAATTTAAAGTTTTTATAATAAAATTTTTAAAATTTAGTATTTAAATTTTTAAATTTTAAAATTTAAAATTTTAATAATTAAATTTTTAAAATATAGTATTTAAATATTTAAATTTTAAAATTTAAAGATTTAATATTTAAAGTTTTAAAATTTAGTATTAAAAATTTTAAACTTTAAAATTTAAAGTTTTAATAATTAAATTTTTAAAATTTAGTATTTAAATTTTTAAATTTTAAAATTTAAAGTTTTAATAATTAAATTTTTAAAATTTAGTATTTAAATTTTTAAATTTTAAAGCTTGAAGTTTTAATAATTAAATTTTTAAAATTTAGTATTTAAATTTTAAAATTTAAATTTTTAAATTTTAAAATTTAAAATTTCAATAATTAAATTTTTAAAATTTAGTATTTAAGTTTTTAAATTTTAAAATTTAAAGTTTTAATAATTAAATTTTTAAAATTTAGTATTTAAATTTTTAAATTTTAAAGCTTGAAGTTTTAATAATTAAATTTTTAAAATTTAGTATTAAAATTTTCAAATTTTAAAATTTAAAGTTTTAATAATTAAATTTTTAAAATTTAGTATTTAAATTTTTAAATTTTAAAGCTTGAAGTTTTAATAAATAAATTTTTAAAATTTAGTATTAAAATTTTCAAATTTTAAAATTTAAAGTTTTAATAATTAAATTTTTAAAATTTAGTATTTAAATTTTTAAATTTTAAAATTTAAAGTTTTAATAATTAAATTTTTAAAATTTAGTATTTAAATTTTTAAATTTTAAAATTTAAAGTTTTAATAATTAAATTTTTAAAATTTAGTATTTAAATTTTTAAATTTTAAAATTTAAAGTTTTAATAATTAAATTTTTAAAATTTGTATTTAAATTTTTAAATTTTAAAATTTAAAGTTTTAATAATTAAATTTTTAAAATTTAGTATTTAAATTTTCAAATTTTAAAATTTAAAGTTTTAATAATTAAATTTTTAAAATTTAGTATTTAAATTTTTAAATTTTAAAGTTTGAAGTTTTAATAATTAAATTTTTAAAATTTAGTATCTAAATTTTAAAATTTAAATTTTTAAATTTTAAAATTTAAAATTTTAATAATTAAATTTTTAAAATTTAGTATTTAAATTTTTAAATTTTAAAATTTAAAGTTTTAATAATTAAATTTTTAAAATTTAGTATTTAAATTTTTAAATTTTAAAATTTAAAGTTATAATAATTAAATTTTTAAAATTTAGTATTTAAAATTTTAAATTTTAAAATTTAAAGTTTTAATAATTAAATTTTTAAAATTTAGTATTTAAATTTTTAAATTTTAAAATTTCAAGTTTTAATAATTAAATTTTTAAAATTTAGTATTTAAATTTTTAAATTTTAAAATTTAAAGTTTTTATAATAAAATTTTTAAAATTTAGTATTTAAATTTTTAAATTTTAAAATTTAAAGTTTTAATAATTAAAGTTTTAAAATTTAGTATTAAAAATTTTAAACTTTAAAATTTAAAGTTTTAATAATTAAATTTTTAAAATTTAGTATTTAAATTTTTAAATTTTAAAATTTAAAGTTTTAATAATTAAATTTTTAAAATTTGTATTTAAATTTTTAAATTTTAAAGTTTGAAGTTTTAATAATTAAATTTTTAAAATTTAGTATCTAAATTTTAAAATTTAAATTTTTAAATTTTAAAATTTAAAATTTTAATAATTAAATTTTTAAAATTTGAATTTAAATTTTTAAATTTTAAAATTTAAAGTTTTAATAATTAATGTTTTAAAATTTAGTATTAAAAATTTTAAACTTTAAAATTTAAAGTATTTATAATAAAATTTTTAAAATTTACTATTTAAATTTTTAAATTTTAAAATTTAAAATTTAGTATTTAAATTTTTAAATTTTTAAAATTTAAATTTTAACAATTAAAGTTTTAAAATTTAGTATTAAAAATTTTAAACTTTAAAATTTAAAGTTTTAATAATTAAATTTTTAAAATTTAGTATTTAAATTTTTAAATTTTAAAATTTAAAGTTTTAATAATTAAATTTTTAAAATTTGAATTTAAATTTTTAAATTTTAAAATTTAAAGTTTTAATAATTAAAGTTTTAAAATTTAGTATTAAAAATTTTAAACTTTAAAATTTAAAGTTTTAATAATTAAATTTTTAAAATTTAGTATTTAAATTTTTAAATTTTAAAATTTAAAGTTTTAATAATTAAATTTTTAAAATTTGTATTTAAATTTTTAAATTTTAAAATTTAAAGTTTTAATAATTAAATTTTTAAAATTTAGTATTTAAATTTTTAAATTTTAAAATTTAAAGTTTTAATAATTAAATTTTTAAAATTTAGTATTTAAATTTTTAAATTTTAAAATTTAAAGTTTTAATAATTAAATTTTTAAAATTTGTATTTAAATTTTTAAATTTTAAAATTTAAAGTTTTAATAATTAAATTTTTAAAATTTAGTATTTAAATTTTTAAATTTTAAAGTTAGAAGTTTTAATAATTAAATTTTTAAAATTTAGTATTTAAATTTTTAAATTTTAAAATTTAAAGTTTTTATAATTAAATTTTTAAAATTTAGTATTTAAATTTTTAAATTTTAAAGTTTGAAGTTTTAATAACTAAATTTTTAAAATTTAGTATCTAAATTTTAAAATTTAAATTTTTAAATTTTAAAATTTAAAATTTTAATAATTAAATTTTTAAAATTTAGTATTTAAATTTTTAAATTTTAAAATTTAAAGTTTTAATAATTAAATTTTTAAAATTTAGTATTTAAATTTTTAAATTTTAAAATTTAAAGTTATAATAATTAAATTTTTAAAATTTAGTATTTAAAATTTTAAATTTTAAAATTTAAAGTTTTAATAATTAAATTTTTAAAATTTAGTATTTAAATTTTTAAATTTTAAAATTTAAAGTTTTAATAATTAAATTTTTAAAATTTAGTATTTAAATTTTTAAATTTTAAAATTTAAAGTTTTTATAATAAAATTTTTAAAATTTAGTATTTAAATTTTTAAATTTTAAAATTTAAAGTTTTAATAATTAAAGTTTTAAAATTTAGTATTAAAAATTTTAAACTTTAAAATTTAAAGTTTTAATAATTAAATTTTTAAAATTTAGTATTTAAATTTTCAAATTTTAAAATTTAAAGTTTTAATAATTAAATTTTTAAAATTTAGTATTTAAATTTTTAAATTTTAAAGTTTGAAGTTTTAATAATTAAATTTTTAAAATTTAGTATCTAAATTTTAAAATTTAAATTTTTAAATTTTAAAATTTAAAATTTTAATAATTAAATTTTTAAAATTTGAATTTAAATTTTTAAATTTTAAAATTTAAAGTTTTAATAATTAATGTTTTAAAATTTAGTATTAAAAATTTTAAACTTTAAAATTTAAAGTATTTATAATAAAATTTTTAAAATTTTCTATTTAAATTTTTAAATTTTAAAATTTAAAATTTAGTATTTAAATTTTTAAATTTTAAAATTTAAATTTTAACAATTAAAGTTTTAAAATTTAGTATTAAAAATTTTAAACTTTAAAATTTAAAGTTTTAATAATTAAATTTTTAAAATTTAGTATTTAAAATTTTAAATTTTAAAATTTAAAGTTTTAATAATTAAATTTTTAAAATTTAGTATTTAAATTTTTAAATTTTAAAATTTCAAGTTTTAATAATTAAATTTTTAAAATTTAGTATTTAAATTTTTAAATTTTAAAATTTAAAGTTTTTATAATAAAATTTTTAAAATTTAGTATTTAAATTTTTAAATTTTAAAATTTAAAGTTTTAATAATTAAAGTTTTAAAATTTAGTATTAAAAATTTTAAACTTTAAAATTTAAAGTTTTAATAATTAAATTTTTAAAATTTAGTATTTAAATTTTTAAATTTTAAAATTTAAAGTTTTAATAATTAAATTTTTAAAATTTGTATTTAAATTTTTAAATTTTAAAGTTTGAAGTTTTAATAATTAAATTTTTAAAATTTAGTATCTAAATTTTAAAATTTAAATTTTTATATTTTAAAATTTAAAATTTTAATAATTAAATTTTTAAAATTTGAATTTAAATTTTTAAATTTTAAAATTTAAAGTTTTAATAATTAATGTTTTAAAATTTAGTATTAAAAATTTTAAACTTTAAAATTTAAAGTATTTATAATAAAATTTTTAAAATTTACTATTTAAATTTTTAAATTTTAAAATTTAAAATTTAGTATTTAAATTTTTAAATTTTTAAAATTTAAATTTTAACAATTAAAGTTTTAAAATTTAGTATTAAAAATTTTAAACTTTAAAATTTAAAGTTTTAATAATTAAATTTTTAAAATTTAGTATTTAAATTTTTAAATTTTAAAATTTAAAGTTTTAATAATTAAATTTTTAAAATTTGAATTTAAATTTTTAAATTTTAAAATTTAAAGTTTTAATAATTAAAGTTTTAAAATTTAGTATTAAAAATTTTAAACTTTAAAATTTAAAGTTTTAATAATTAAATTTTTAAAATTTAGTATTTAAATTTTTAAATTTTAAAATTTAAAGTTTTAATAATTAAATTTTTAAAATTTGTATTTAAATTTTTAAATTTTAAAATTTAAAGTTTTAATAATTAAATTTTTAAAATTTAGTATTTAAATTTTTAAATTTTAAAATTTAAAGTTTTAATAATTAAATTTTTAAAATTTAGTATTTAAATTTTTAAATTTTAAAATTTAAAGTTTTAATAATTAAATTTTTAAAATTTGTATTTAAATTTTTAAATTTTAAAATTTAAAGTTTTAATAATTAAATTTTTAAAATTTAGTATTTAAATTTTTAAATTTTAAAGTTAGAAGTTTTAATAATTAAATTTTTAAAATTTAGTATTTAAATTTTTAAATTTTAAAATTTAAAGTTTTTATAATTAAATTTTTAAAATTTAGTATTTAAATTTTTAAATTTTAAAGTTTGAAGTTTTAATAATTAAATTTTTAAAATTTAGTATCTAAATTTTAAAATTTAAATTTTTAAATTTTAAAATTTAAAATTTTAATAATTAAATTTTTAAAATTTAGTATTTAAATTTTTAAATTTTAAAATTTAAAGTTTTAATAATTAAATTTTTAAAATTTAGTATTTAAATTTTTAAATTTTAAAATTTAAAGTTATAATAATTAAATTTTTAAAATTTAGTATTTAAGTTTTTAAATTTTAAAATTTAAAGTTTTAATAATTAAATTTTTAAAATTTAGTATTTAAATTTTTAAATTTTAAAGCTTGAAGTTTTAATAATTAAATTTTTAAAATTTAGTATTTAAATTTTCAAATTTTAAAATTTAAAGTTTTAATAATTAAATTTTTAAAATTTAGTATTTAAATTTTTAAATTTTAAAATTTAAAGTTTTTATAATAAAATTTTTAAAATTTAGTATTTAAATTTTTAAATTTTAAAATTTAAAATTTTAATAATTAAATTTTTAAAATATAGTATTTAAATATTTAAATTTTAAAATTTAAAGATTTAATATTTAAAGTTTTAAAATTTAGTATTTAAATTTTTAAATTTTAAAATTTAAATTTTAACAATTAAAGTTTTAAAATTTAGTATTAAAAATTTTAAACTTTAAAATTTAAAGTCTTAATAATTAAATTTTTAAAATTTAGTATTTAAATTTTTAAATTTTAAAATTTAAAGTTTTAATAATTAAATTTTTAAAATTTGAATTTAAATTTTTAAATTTTAAAATTTAAAGTTTTAATAATTAATGTTTTAAAATTTAGTATTAAAAATTTTAAACTTTAAAATTTAAAGTTTTTATAATAAAATTTTTAAAATTTACTATTTAAATTTTTAAATTTTAAAATTTAAAATTTAGTATTTAAATTTTTAAATTTTAAAATTTAAATTTTAACAATTAAAGTTTTAAAATTTAGTATTAAAAATTTTAAACTTTAAAATTTAATGTTTTAATAATTAAATTTTTAAAATTTAGTATTTAAATTTTTAAATTTTAAAATTTAAAGTTTTAATAATTAAATTTTTAAAATTTGAATTTAAATTTTTAAATTTTAAAATTTAAAATTTTAATAATTAATGTTTTAAAATTTAGTATTAAAAATTTTAAACTTTAAAATTTAAAGTTTTAATAATTAAATTTTTAAAATTTAGTATTTAAATTTTTAAATTTTAAAATTTAAAGTTTTAATAATTAAATTTTAAAAATTTGTATTTAAATTTTTAAATTTTAAAATTTAAAGTTTTAATAATTAAATTTTTAAAATTTATTATTTAAATTTTTAAATTTTAAAATTTAAAGTTTTAATAATTAAATTTTTAAAATTTAGTATTTAAATTTTTAAATTTTAAAATTTAAAGTTTTAATAATTAAATTTTTAAAATTTGTATTTAAATTTTTAAATTTTAAAATTTAAAGTTTTAATAATTAAATTTTTAAAATTTAGTATTTAAATTTTCAAATTTTAAAATTTAAAGTTTTAATAATTAAATTTTTAAAATTTAGTATTTAAATTTTTAAATTTTAAAGTTTGAAGTTTTAATAATTAAATTTTTAAAATTTAGTATCTAAATTTTAAAATTTAAATTTTTAAATTTTAAATTTTAAAATTTAAAGTTTTAATAATTAAATTTTAAAAATTTGTATTTAAATTTTTAAATTTTAAAATTTAAAGTTATAATAATTAAATTTTTAAAATTTAGTATTTAAATTTTTAAATTTTAAAATTTGAAGTTTTAATAATTAAATTTTTAAAATTTAGTATTTAAATATTTAAATTTTAAAATTTAAAGTTTTTATAATAAAATTTTTAAAATTTAGTATTTAAATTTTTAAATTTTAAAATTTAAAATTTTAATAATTAAATTTTTAAAATATAGTATTTAAATATTTAAATTTTAAAATTTAAAGATTTAATATTTAAAGTTTTAAAATTTAGTATTTAAATTTTTAAATTTTAAAATTTAAATTTTAACAATTAAAATTTTAAAATTTAGTATTAAAAATTTTAAACTTTAAAATTTAAAGTTTTAATAATTAAATTTTTAAAATTTAGTATTTAAATTTTTAAATTTTAAAATTTAAAGTTTTAATAATTAAATTTTTAAAATTTGTATTTAAATTTTTAAATTTTAAAATTTAAAGTTTTTATAATTAAAGTTTTAAAATTTAGTATTAAAAATTTTAAACTTTAAAATTTAAAGTTTTAATAATTAAATTTTTAAAATTTAGTATTTAAATTTTTAAATTTTAAAATTTAAAGTTTTAATAATTAAATTTTTAAAATTTGTATTTAAATTTTTAAATTTTAAAATTTAAAGTTTTAATAATTAAATTTTTAAAATTTAGTATTTAAATTTTTAAATTTTAAAATTTAAAGTTATAATAATTAAATTTTTAAAATTTAGTATTTAAATTTTTAAATTTTAAAATTTAAAGTTTTAATAATTAAATTTTTAAAATTAGTATTTAAATTTTTAAATTTTAAAATTTAAAATTTTAATAATTAAATTTTTAAAATTTAGTATTTAAATTTTCAAATTTTAAAATTTAAAGTTTTAATAATTAAATTTTTAAAATTTAGTATTTAAATTTTTAAATTTTAAAATTTGAAGTTTTAATAATTAAATTTTTAAAATTTAGTATCTAAATTTTAAAATTTAAATTTTTAAATTTTAAAATTTAAAATTTTAATAATTAAATTTTTAAAATTTAGTATTTAAATTTTTAAATTTTAAAATTTAAAGTTATAATAATTAAATTTTTAAAATTTAGTATTTAAAATTTTAAATTTTAAAATTTAAAGTTTTAACAATTAAATTTTTAAAATTTAGTATTTAAATTTTTAAATTTTAAAATTTAAAGTTTTTATAATAAAATTTTTAAAATTTAGTATTTAAATTTTTAAATTTTAAAATTTAAAATTTTAATAATTAAATTTTTAAAATATAGTATTTAAATATTTAAATTTTAAAATTTAAAGATTTAATATTTAAAGTTTTAAAATTTAGTATTAAAATTTTTAAATTATAAAATTTAAATTTTAATAATTAAAGTTTTAAAATTTAGTATTTAAATTTTTAAATTTTAAAATTTAAAGTTTTAATAATTAAATTTTTAAAATTTAGTATTTAAATTTTTAAATTTTAAAGTTAGAAGTTTTAATAATTAAATTTTTAAAATTTAGTATTTAAATTTTAAAATTTAAATTTTTAAATTTTAAAATTTAAAATTTCAATAATTAAATTTTTAAAATTTAGTATTTAAGTTTTTAAATTTTAAAATTTAAAGTTTTAATAATTAAATTTTTAAAATTTAGTATTTAAATTTTTAAATTTTAAAATTTAAAGTTTTAATAATTAAATTTTTAAAATTTAGTATTTAAATTTTTAAATTTTAAAATTTAAAGTTTTAATAATTAAATTTTTAAAATTTGAATTTAAATTTTTAAATTTTAAAATTTAAAGTTTTAATAATTAATGTTTTAAAATTTAGTATTAAAAATTTTAAACTTTAAAATTTAAAGTTTTTATAATAAAATTTTTAAAATTTACTATTTAAATTTTTAAATTTTAAAATTTAAAATTTAGTATTTAAATTTTTAAATTTTAAAATTTAAATTTTAACAATTAAAGTTTTAAAATTTAGTATTAAAAATTTTAAACTTTAAAATTTAAAGTTTTAATAATTAAATTTTTAAAATTTAGTATTTAAATTTTTAAATTTTAAAATTTAAAGTTTTAATAATTAAATTTTTAAAATTTGAATTTAAATTTTTAAATTTTAAAATTTAAAGTTTTAATAATTAATGTTTTAAAATTTAGTATTAAAAATTTTAAACTTTAAAATTTAAAGTTTTAATAATTAAATTTTTAAAATTTAGTATTTAAATTTTTAAATTTTAAAATTTAAAGTTTTAATAATTAAATTTTAAAAATTTGTATTTAAATTTTTAAAGTTTAAAATTTAAAGTTTTAATAATTAAATTTTTAAAATTTAGTATTTAAATTTTTAAATTTTAAAATTTAAAGTTTTAATAATTAAATTTTTAAAATTTAGTATTTAAATTTTTAAATTTTAAAATTTAAAGTTTTAATAATTAAATTTTTAAAATTTGTATTTAAATTTTTAAATTTTAAAATTTAAAGTTTTAATAATTAAATTTTTAAAATTTAGTATTTAAATTTTCAAATTTTAAAATTTAAAGTTTTAATAATTAAATTTTTAAAATTTAGTATTTAAATTTTTAAATTTTAAAGTTTGAAGTTTTAATAATTAAATTTTTAAAATTTAGTATCTAAATTTTAAAATTTAAATTTTTAAATTTTAAATTTTAAAATTTAAAGTTTTAATAATTAAATTTTAAAAATTTGTATTTAAATTTTTAAATTTTAAAATTTAAAGTTATAATAATTAAATTTTTAAAATTTAGTATTTAAATTTTTAAATTTTAAAATTTGAAGTTTTAATAATTAAATTTTTAAAATTTAGTATTTAAATATTTAAATTTTAAAATTTAAAGTTTTTATAATAAAATTTTTAAAATTTAGTATTTAAATTTTTAAATTTTAAAGTTAGAAGTTTTAATAATTAAATTTTTAAAATTTAGTATTTAAATTTTAAAATTTAAATTTTTAAATTTTAAAATTTAAAATTTCAATAATTAAATTTTTAAAATTTAGTATTTAAGTTTTTAAATTTTAAAATATAAAGTTTTAATAATTAAATTTTTAAAATTTAGTATTTAAATTTTTAAATTTTAAAGCTTGAAGTTTTAATAATTAAATTTTTAAAATTTAGTATTTAAATTTTAAAATTTAAATTTTTAAATTTTAAAATTTAAAATTTCAATAATTAAATTTTTAAAATTTAGTATTTAAATTTTTAAATTTTAAAATTTAAAGTTATAATAATTAAATTTTTAAAATTTAGTATTTAAATTTTTAAATTTTAAAATTTGAAGTTTTAATAATTAAATTTTTAAAATTTAGTATTTAAATTTTTAAATTTTAAAGTTTGAAGTTTTAATAATTAAATTTTTAAAATTTAGTATCTAAATTTTAAAATTTAAATTTTTAAATTTTAAAATTTAAAATTTTAATTATTAAATTTTTAAAATTTAGTATTTAAAATTTTAAATTTTAAAATTTAAAGTTATAATAATTAAATTTTTAAAATTTAGTATTTAAATTTTTAAATTTTAAAATTTGAAGTTTTAATAATTAAATTTTTAAAATTTGGTATTTAAATTTTTAAATTTTAAAATTTAAAGTTTTTATAATAAAATTTTTAAAATTTAGTATTTAAATTTTTAAATTTTTAAATTTAAAATTTTAATAATTAAATTTTTAAAATATAGTATTTAAATATTTAAATTTTAAAATTTAAAGATTTAATATTTAAAGTTTTAAAATTTAGTATTTAAATTTTTAAATTTTAAAATTTAAATTTTAACAATTAAAGTTTTAAAATTTAGTATTAAAAATTTTAAACTTTAAAATTTAAAGTTTTAATAATTAAATTTTTAAAATTTAGTATTTAAATTTTTAAATTTTAAAATTTAAAGTTTTAATAATTAAATTTTTAAAATTTGTATTTAAATTTTTAAATTTTAAAATTTAAAGTTTTAATAATTAAAGTTTTAAAATTTAGTATTAAAAATTTTAAACTTTAAAATTTAAAGTTTTAATAATTAAATTTTTAAAATTTAGTATTTAAATTTTTAAATTTTAAAATTTAAAGTTTTAATAATTAAATTTTTAAAATTTGTATTTAAATTTTTAAATTTTAAAATTTAAAGTTTTAATAATTAAATTTTTAAAATTTAGTATTTAAATTTTTAAATTTTAAAATATAAAGTTTTAATAATTAAATTTTTAAAATTTAGTATTTAAAGTTTTAAAATTTAAAATTTAAAGTTTTAATAATTAAATTTTTAAAATTTGTATTTAAATTTTTAAATTTTAAAATTTAAAGTTTTAATAATTAAATTTTTAAAATTTAGTATTTAAATTTTCAAATTTTAAAATTTAAAGTTTTAATAATTAAATTTTTAAAATTTAGTATTTAAATTTTTAAATTTTAAAGTTTGAAGTTTTAATAATTAAATTTTTAAAATTTAGTATCTAAATTTTAAAATTTAAATTTTTAAATTTTAAAATTTAAAATTTTAATAATTAAATTTTTAAAATTTAGTATTTAAATTTTTAAATTTTAAAATTTAAAGTTATAATAATTAAATTTTTAAAATTTAGTATTTAAAATTTTAAATTTTAAAATTTAAAGTTTTAATAATTAAATTTTTAAAATTTAGTATTTAAATTTTTAAATTTTAAAATTTAAAGTTTTTATAATAAAATTTTTAAAATTTAGTATTTAAATTTTTAAATTTTAAAATTTAAAATTTTAATAATTAAATTTTTAAAATATAGTATTTAAATATTTAAATTTTAAAATTTAAAGATTTAATATTTAAAGTTTTAAAATTTAGTATTAAAATTTTTAAATTATAAAATTTAAATTTTAATAATTAAAGTTTTAAAATTTAGTATTAAAAATTTTAAACTTTAAAATTTAAAATTTTAATAATTAAATTTTTAAAATTTAGTATTTAAATTTTTAAATTTTAAAATTTAAAATTTTAATAATTAAATTTTTAAAATTTGTATTTAAATTTTTAAATTTTAAAATTTAAAGTTTTAATAATTAAATTTTTAAAATTTAGTATTTAAATTTTTAAATTTTAAAATTTAAAGTTTTAATAATTAAATTTTTAAAATTTGTATTTAAATTTTTAAATTTTAAAATTTAAAGTTTTAATAATTAAATTTTTAAAATTTAGTATTTAAATTTTTAAATTTTAAAATTTAAAGTTTTAATAATTAAAATTTTAAAATTTAGTATTTAAGTTTTTAAATTTTAAAATTTAAAGTTTTAATAATTAAATTTTTAAAATTTAGTATTTAAAATTTAAAATTTAAAGTTTTAATAATTAAATTTTTAAAGTGTGTATTTAAATTTTTAAATTTTAAAATTTAAAGTTTAAATAATTATATTTTTAAAATTTAGTATTTAAATTTTTAAATTTTACAATTTAAAGTTTTAATAATTAAATTTTTAAAATTTAGTATTTAAATTTTTAAATTTTAAAATTTAAAGTTTTAATAATTAAATTATTAAAATTTAGTATTTAAATTTTTAAAATTTAAAGTTTTAATAATTAAAATTTTAAAATTTAGTATTTAAATTTTTAAATATTAAAATTTAAAATTATAATAATTAAATTTTTAAAATTTAGTATTTAAATTTTTAAATTTTAAAGTTTGAAGTTTTAATAATTAAATTTTTAAATTTTAGTATTTAAATTTTAAAATTTAAATTTTTAAATTTTAAAATTTAAAATTTCAATAATTAAATTTTTAAAATTTGTATTTAAATTTTTAAATTTTAAAATTTAAAATTTTAATAATTAAATTTTTAAAATTTAGTATTTAAATTTTTAAATATTAAAATTTAAAGTTTTAATAATTAAATTTTTAAAATGTAGTATTTAAATTTTTAAATTTTAAAATTTAAAGTTTTAATAATTAAATTTTTAAAGTGTGTATTTAAATTTTTAAATTTTAAAATTTAAAGTTTTAATAATTAAATTTTTAAAATTTAGTATTTAAATTTTTAAATTTTACAATTTAAAGTTTTAATAAATAAATTTTTAAAATTTAGTATTTAAATTTTTAAATTTTAAAATTTAAAGTTTTAATAATTAAATTATTAAAATTTAGTATTTAAATTTTTAAAATTTAAAGTTTTAATAATTAAAATTTTAAAATTTAGTATTTAAATTTTCAAATTTTAAAATTTAAAGTTATAATAATTAAATTTTTAAAATTTAGTATTTAAATTTTTAAATTTTAAAGTTTGAAGTTTTAATAATTAAATTTTTAAAATTTAGTATTTAAATTTTTAAATTTTAAAGTTTAAAGTTTTAATAATTAAATTTTTAAAATTTAGTATTTAAATTTTAAAATTTAAATTTTTAAATTTTAAAATTTAAAGTTTTAATAATTAAATTTTTAAAATTTAGTATTTAAATTTTTAAATTTTAAAGTTTGAAGTTTTAATAATTAAATTTTTAAAATTTTGTATTTAAATTTTCAAATATTAAAATTTAAAGTTTTAATAATTAAATTTTTAAAATTTAGTATTTAAATTTTTAAATTTTAAAGTTTGAAGTTTTAATAATTAAATTTTTAAAATTTAGTATCTAAATTTTAAAATTTAAATTTTTAAATTTTAAAATTTAAAATTTTAATAATTAAATTTTTAAAATTTAGTATTTAAATTTTTAAATTTTAAAATTTAAAGTTATAATAGTTAAATTTTTAAAATTTAGTATTTAAAATTTTAAATTTTAAAATTTAAAGTTTTAATAATTAAATTTTTAAAATTTAGTATTTAAATTTTTAAATTTTAAAATTTAAAGTTTTTATAATAAAATTTTTAAAATTTAGTATTTAAATTTTTAAATTTTAAAGTTAGAAGTTTTAATAATTAAATTTTTAAAATTTAGTATTTAAATTTTAAAATTTAAATTTTTAAATTTTAAAATTTAAAATTTCAATAATTAAATTTTTAAAATTTAGTATTTAAGTTTTTAAATTTTAAAATATAAAGTTTTAATAATTAAATTTTTAAAATTTAGTATTTAAATTTTTAAATTTTAAAGCTTGAAGTTTTAATAATTAAATTTTTAAAATTTAGAATTTAAATTTTAAAATTTAAATTTTTAAATTTTAAAATTTAAAATTTCAATAATTAAATTTTTAAAATTTAGTATTTAAATTTTTAAATTTTAAAATTTAAAGTTATAATAATTAAATTTTTAAAATTTAGTATTTAAATTTTTAAATTTTAAAATTTGAAGTTTTAATAATTAAATTTTTAAAATTTAGTATTTAAATTTTTAAATTTTAAAGTTTGAAGTTTTAATAATTAAATTTTTAAAATTTAGTATCTAAATTTTAAAATTTAAATTTTTAAATTTTAAAATTTAAAATTTTAATTATTAAATTTTTAAAATTTAGTATTTAAATTTTTAAATTTTAAAATTTAAAGTTATAATAATTAAATTTTTAAAATTTAGTATTTAAATTTTTAAATTTTAAAATTTGAAGTTTTAATAATTAAATTTTTAAAATTTGGTATTTAAATTTTTAAATTTTAAAATTTAAAGTTTTTATAATAAAATTTTTAAAATTTAGTATTTAAATTTTTAAATTTTTAAATTTAAAATTTTAATAATTAAATTTTTAAAATATAGTATTTAAATATTTAAATTTTAAAATTTAAAGATTTAATATTTAAAGTTTTAAAATTTAGTATTTAAATTTTTAAATTTTAAAATTTAAATTTTAACAATTAAAGTTTTAAAATTTAGTATTAAAAATTTTAAACTTTAAAATTTAAAGTTTTAATAATTAAATTTTTAAAATTTAGTATTTAAATTTTTAAATTTTAAAATTTAAAGTTTTAATAATTAAATTTTTAAAATTTGTATTTAAATTTTTAAATTTTAAAATTTAAAGTTTTAATAATTAAAGTTTTAAAATTTAGTATTAAAAATTTTAAACTTTAAAATTTAAAGTTTTAATAATTAAATTTTTAAAATTTAGTATTTAAATTTTTAAATTTTAAAATTTAAAGTTTTAATAATTAAATTTTTAAAATTTGTATTTAAATTTTTAAATTTTAAAATTTAAAGTTTTAATAATTAAATTTTTAAAATTTAGTATTTAAATTTTTAAATTTTAAAATATAAAGTTTTAATAATTAAATTTTTAAAATTTAGTATTTAAATTTTTAAATTTTAAAATTTAAAGTTTTAATAATTAAATTTTTAAAATTTAGTATTTAAATTTTCAAATTTTAAAATTTAAAGATTTAATAATTAAATTTTTAAAATTTAGTATTTAAATTTTTAAATTTTAAAATATAAAGTTTTAATAATTAAATTTTTAAAATTTAGTATTTAAAGTTTTAAAATTTAAAATTTAAAGTTTTAATAATTAAATTTTTAAAATTTGTATTTAAATTTTTAAATTTTAAAATTTAAAGTTTTAATAATTAAATTTTTAAAATTTAGTATTTAAATTTTAAAATTTAAATTTTTAAATTTTAAAATTTAAAATTTCAATAATTAAATTTTTAAAATTTAGTATTTAAGTTTTTAAATTTTAAAATATAAAGTTTTAATAATTAAATTTTTAAAATTTAGTATTTAAATTTTTAAATTTTAAAGCTTGAAGTTTTAATAATTAAATTTTTAAAATTTAGAATTTAAATTTTAAAATTTAAATTTTTAAATTTTAAAATTTAAAATTTCAATAATTAAATTTTTAAAATTTAGTATTTAAATTTTTAAATTTTAAAATTTAAAGTTATAATAATTAAATTTTTAAAATTTAGTATTTAAATTTTTAAATTTTAAAATTTGAAGTTTTAATAATTAAATTTTTAAAATTTAGTATTTAAATTTTTAAATTTTAAAGTTTGAAGTTTTAATAATTAAATTTTTAAAATTTAGTATCTAAATTTTAAAATTTAAATTTTTAAATTTTAAAATTTAAAATTTTAATTATTAAATTTTTAAAATTTAGTATTTAAATTTTTAAATTTTAAAATTTAAAGTTATAATAATTAAATTTTTAAAATTTAGTATTTAAATTTTTAAATTTTAAAATTTGAAGTTTTAATAATTAAATTTTTAAAATTTGGTATTTAAATTTTTAAATTTTAAAATTTAAAGTTTTTATAATAAAATTTTTAAAATTTAGTATTTAAATTTTTAAATTTTTAAATTTAAAATTTTAATAATTAAATTTTTAAAATATAGTATTTAAATATTTAAATTTTAAAATTTAAAGATTTAATATTTAAAGTTTTAAAATTTAGTATTTAAATTTTTAAATTTTAAAATTTAAATTTTAACAATTAAAGTTTTAAAATTTAGTATTAAAAATTTTAAACTTTAAAATTTAAAGTTTTAATAATTAAATTTTTAAAATTTAGTATTTAAATTTTTAAATTTTAAAATTTAAAGTTTTAATAATTAAATTTTTAAAATTTGTATTTAAATTTTTAAATTTTAAAATTTAAAGTTTTAATAATTAAAGTTTTAAAATTTAGTATTAAAAATTTTAAACTTTAAAATTTAAAGTTTTAATAATTAAATTTTTAAAATTTAGTATTTAAATTTTTAAATTTTAAAATTTAAAGTTTTAATAATTAAATTTTTAAAATTTGTATTTAAATTTTTAAATTTTAAAATTTAAAGTTTTAATAATTAAATTTTTAAAATTTAGTATTTAAATTTTTAAATTTTAAAATATAAAGTTTTAATAATTAAATTTTTAAAATTTAGTATTTAAATTTTTAAATTTTAAAATTTAAAGTTTTAATAATTAAATTTTTAAAATTTAGTATTTAAATTTTCAAATTTTAAAATTTAAAGATTTAATAATTAAATTTTTAAAATTTAGTATTTAAATTTTTAAATTTTAAAATATAAAGTTTTAATAATTAAATTTTTAAAATTTAGTATTTAAAGTTTTAAAATTTAAAATTTAAAGTTTTAATAATTAAATTTTTAAAATTTGTATTTAAATTTTTAAATTTTAAAATTTAAAGTTTTAATAATTAAATTTTTAAAATTTAGTATTTAAATTTTCAAATTTTAAAATTTAAAGTTTTAATAATTAAATTTTTAAAATTTAGTATTTAAATTTTTAAATTTTAAAGTTTGAAGTTTTAATAATTAAATTTTTAAAATTTAGTATCTAAATTTTAAAATTTAAATTTTTAAATTTTAAAATTTAAAATTTTAATAATTAAATTTTTAAAATTTAGTATTTAAATTTTTAAATTTTAAAATTTAAAGTTATAATAATTAAATTTTTAAAATTTAGTATTTAAAATTTTAAATTTTAAAATTTAAAGTTTTAATAATTAAATTTTTAAAATTTAGTATTTAAATTTTTAAATTTTAAAATTTAAAGTTTTTATAATAAAATTTTTAAAATTTAGTATTTAAATTTTTAAATTTTAAAATTTAAAATTTTAATAATTAAATTTTTAAAATATAGTATTTAAATATTTAAATTTTAAAATTTAAAGATTTAATATTTAAAGTTTTAAAATTTAGTATTAAAATTTTTAAATTATAAAATTTAAATTTTAATAATTAAAGTTTTAAAATTTAGTATTAAAAATTTTAAACTTTAAAATTTAAAGTTTTAATAATTAAATTTTTAAAATTTAGTATTTAAATTTTTAAATTTTAAAATTTAAAATTTTAATAATTAAATTTTTAAAATTTGTATTTAAATTTTTAAATTTTAAAATTTAAAGTCTTAATAATTAAATTTTTAAAATTTAGTATTTAAATTTTTAAATTTTAAAATTTAAAGTTTTAATAATTAAATTTTTAAAATTTAGTATTTAAATTTTTAAATTTTAAAATTTAAAGTTTTAATAATTAAATTTTTAAAATTTGTATTTAAATTTTTAAATTTTAAAATTTAAAGTTTTAATAATTAAATTTTTAAAATTTAGTATTTAAATTTTTAAATTTTAAAATTTAAAGTTTTAATAATTAAAATTTTAAAATTTAGTATTTAAGTTTTTAAATTTTAAAATTTAAAGTTTTAATAATTAAATTTTTAAAATTTAGTATTTAAAATTTAAAATTTAAAATTTAAAGTTTTAATAATTAAATTTTTAAAGTGTGTATTTAAATTTTTAAATTTTAAAATTTAAAGTTTTAATAATTATATTTTTAAAATTTAGTATTTAAATTTTTAAATTTTAAAATTTAAAGTTTTAATAATTAAATTATTAAAATTTAGTATTTAAATTTTTAAAATTTAAAGTTTTAATAATTAAAATTTTAAAATTTAGTATTTAAATTTTTAAATATTAAAATTTAAAGTTATAATAATTAAATTTTTAAAATTTAGTATTTAAATTTTTAAATTTTAAAGTTTGAAGTTTTAATAATTAAATTTTTAAAATTTAGTATTTAAATTTTAAAATTTAAATTTTTAAATTTTAAAATTTAAAATTTCAATAATTAAATTTTTAAAATTTGTATTTAAATTTTTAAATTTTAAAATTTAAAATTTTAATAATTAAATATTTAAAATTTAGTATTTAAATTTTTAAATATTAAAATTTAAAGTTTTAATAATTAAATTTTTAAAATGTAGTATTTAAATTTTTAAATTTTAAAATTTAAAGTTTTAATAATTAAATTTTTAAAGTGTGTATTTAAATTTTTAAATTTTAAAATTTAAAGTTTTAATAATTAAATTTTTAAAATTTAGTATTTAAATTTTTAAATTTTACAATTTAAAGTTTTAATAAATAAATTTTTAAAATTTAGTATTTAAATTTTTAAATTTTAAAATTTAAAGTTTTAATAATTAAATTATTAAAATTTAGTATTTAAATTTTTAAAATTTAAAGTTTTAATAATTAAAATTTTAAAATTTAGTATTTAAATTTTCAAATTTTAAAATTTAAAGTTATAATAATTAAATTTTTAAAATTTAGTATTTAAATTTTTAAATTTTAAAGTTTGAAGTTTTAATAATTAAATTTTTAAAATTTAGTATTTAAATTTTTAAATTTTAAAGTTTAAAGTTTTAATAATTAAATTTTTAAAATTTAGTATTTAAATTTTAAAATTTAAATTTTTAAATTTTAAAATTTAAAGTTTTAATAATTAAATTTTTAAAATTTAGTATTTAAATTTTTAAATTTTAAAGTTTGAAGTTTTAATAATTAAATTTTTAAAATTTTGTATTTAAATTTTCAAATATTAAAATTTAAAGTTTTAATAATTAAATTTTTAAAATTTAGTATTTAAATTTTTAAATTTTAAAGTTTGAAGTTTTAATAATTAAATTTTTAAAATTTAGTATCTAAATTTTAAAATTTAAATTTTTAAATTTTAAAATTTAAAATTTTAATAATTAAATTTTTAAAATTTAATATTTAAATTTTAATAATTAAAGTTTTAAAATTTAGTATTTAAATTTTTAAATTTTAAAATTTAAAGTTTTAATAATTAAATTTTTAAAATTTGTATTTAAATTTTTAAATTTTAAAATTTAAAGTTTTAATAATTAAATTTTTAAAATTTATTATTTAAATTTTTAAATTTTAAAATTTAAAGTTTTAATAATTAAATTTTTAAAATTTAGTATTTAAATTTTTAAATTTTAAAATTTAAAGTTTTAATAATTAAATTTTTAAAATTTGTATTTAAATTTTTAAATTTTAAAATTTAAAGTTTTAATAATTAAATTTTTAAAATTTAGTATTTAAATTTTTAAATATTAAAATTTAAAGTTTTAATAATTAAATTTTTAAAATTTAGTATTTAAATTTTTAAATTTTAAAATTTAATGTTTTAATAATTAAATTTTTAAAATTTAGTATTTAAATTTTTAAAATTTAAAGTTTTAATAATTAAAATTTTAAAATTTAGTATTTAAATTTTTAAATTTTACAATTTAAAGTTTTAATAATTAAATTTTTAAAATTTAGTATTTAAATTTTTAAATTTTAAAATTGAAAGTTTTAATAATTAAATTTTCAAAATTTAGTATTTAAATTTTTAAAATTTAAAGTTTTAATTATTAAAATTTTAAAATTTAGTATTTAAGTTTTTAAATTTTAAAATTTAAAGTTTTAATAATTAAATTTTTAAAATTTGGTATTTAAATTTTAAAATTTTAAAGTTTGAAGTTTTAATAATTAAATTTTTAAAATTTAGTATTTAAATTTTAAAATTTAAATTTTTAAATTTTAAAATTTAAAATTTTAATAACTAAATTTTTAAAATTTAGTATTTAAATTTTTAAAATTTAAAGTTTTAATAATTAAATTTTTAAAATTTAGTATTTAAATTTTTAAATTTTAAAATTTAAAATTTTAATAATTAAATTTTTAAAATTTAGTATTTAAGTATTTAAATTTTAAAATTTAAAGATTTAATATATAAAGTTTTAAAATTTAGTATTTAAATTTTTAAATTTTAAAATTTAAATTTTAATAATTAAAGTTTTAAAATTTAGTATTTAAAATTTTAAACATTAAAATTTAAAGTTTTAATAATTAAATTTTTAAAATTTAGTATTTAAATTTTTAAATTTTAAAATTTAAAGATTTAATTTTTAAAGTTTTAAAATTTAGTATTTAAATTTTTAAATTTTAAAATCTAAATATTAATAATTAAATTTATAAAATTTATTATTTAAATTTTTAAACTTCAAAATTTAAAGTTATAATAATTAAATTATTAAAATTTAGTATTTAAATTTTTAAATTTTAAAATTTAAAGATTTAATATTTAAAGTTTTAATATTTAGTATTTAAATTTTTAAATTTTAAAATTTAAAGTTTTAATAATTAAATTTTTAAAATTTAGTACTTAAATTTTTAAATTTTAAAATCTAAATATTAATAATTAAATTTTTAAAATTTAGTATTTAAATTTTTAAACTTTAAAATTTAAAGTTATAATAATTAAATTTTTAAAATTTAGTATTTAAATTTTTAAATTTTAAAGTTTAAAGTTCTAATAATTAAATTTTTAAAATTTTGTATTTAAATTTTAAAATTTAAATTTTTAAATTTTAAAATTTAAAATTTTAATATTTAAATTTTTAAAATTTAGTATTTAAATTTTTAAATTTTAAAATTTAAAGTTTTAATAATGAAATTTTTAAAATTTAGTATTTAAATTTTTAGATTTTAAAATTTAAAGTTTTAATAATTAAATTTTTAAAATTTTGTATTTAAATTTTTAAATTTTAAAGTTTAAAGTTCTAATAATTAAATTTTTAAAATTTAGTATTTAAATTTTAAAATTTAAATTTTTAAATTTTAAAATTTAAAATTTTAATAATTAAATTTTTAAAATTTAGTATTTAAATTTTTAAATTTTAAAATTTAAAGTTTTAATAATGAAATTTTTAAAATTTAGTATTTAAATTTTTAAATTTTAAAATTTAAAATTTTAATAATTAAATTTTTAAAATTTAGTATTTAAATATTTAAATTTTAAAATTTAAAGATTTAATATTTAAAGTTTTGAAATTTAGTATTTAAATTTTTAAATTTTAAAATTTAAATTTTAATAATTAAAGTTTTAAAATTTAGTATTTAAAATTTTAAACATTAAAATTTAAAGTTTTAATAATTAAATTTTTAAAATTTAAAGTTTTAATAATTAAATTTTTAAAATTTATAATTTAAATTTTTAAATTTTAAAATTTAAAGTTTTAATAATTAAATTTTTAAAATTTAGTATTTAAATCTTTAAATTTTAAAATTTAAAGTTTTAATAATTAAATTTTTAAAATTTGTATTTAAATTTTTAAATTTTAAAATTTAAAGTTTTAATAATTAAATTTTTAAAATTTAGTATTTAAATTTTTAAATATTAAAATTTAAAGTTTTAATAATTAAATTTTTAAAATTTAGTATTTAAATTATTAAATTTTAAAATTTAATGTTTTAATAATTAAATTTTTAAAATTTAGTATTTAAATTTTTAAAATTTAAAGTTTTAATAATTAAAATTTTAAAATTTAGTATTTAAATTTTTAAATTTTACAATTTAAAGTTTTAATAATTAAATTTTTAAAATTTAGTATTTAAATTTTTAAATTTTAAAATTGAAAGTTTTAATAATTAAATTTTTAAAATTTAGTATTTAAATTTTTAAAATTTAAAGTTTTAATAATTAAAATTTTAAAATTTAGTATTTAAGTTTTTAAATTTTAAAATTTAAAGTTTTAATAATTAAATTTTTAAAATTTGGTATTTAGATTTTAAAATTTTAAAGTTTGAAATTTTAATAATTAAATTTTTAAAATTTAGTATTAAAATTTTAAAATTTAAATTTTTAAATTTTAAAATTTAAAATTTTAATAACTAAATTTTTAAAATTTAGTATTTAAATTTTTAAAATTTAAAGTTTTAATAATTAAATTTTTAAAATTTAGTATTTAAATTTTAAAATTTAAATTTTTAAATTTTAAAATTTAAAATTTTAATAATTAAATTTTTAAAATTTAGTATTTAAATTTTTAAATTTTAATAATGAAATTTTTAAAATTTAGTATTTAAATTTTTAAATTTTAAAATTTAAAATTTTAATAATTAAATTTTTAAAATTTAGTATTTAAATATTTAAATTTTAAAATTTAAAGATTTAATATTTAAAGTTTTAAAATTTAGTATTTAAATTTTTAAATTTTAAAATTTAAATTTTAATAATTAAAGTTTTAAAATTTAGTATTTAATATTTTAAACATTAAAATTTAAAGTTTTAATAATTAAATTTTTAAAATTGAGTATTTAAATTTTTAGATTTTAAAATTTAAAGTTTTAATAATTAAATTTTTAAAATTTTTTATTTAAATTTTTAAATTTTAAAGTTTAAAGTTCTAATAATTAAATTGTTAAAATTTAGTATTTAAATTTTAAAATTTAAATTTTTAAATTTTAAAATTTAAAATTTTAATAATTAAATTTTTAAAATTTAGTATTTAAATTTTTAAATTTTAAAATTTAAAGTTTTAATAATGAAATTTTTAAAATGTAGTATTTAAATTTTTAAATTTTAAAATTTAAAATTTTAATAATTAAATTTTTAAAATTTAGTATTTAAATATTTAAATTTTAAAATTTAAAGATTTAATATTTAAAGTTTTGAAATTTAGTATTTAAATTTTTAAATTTTAAAATTTAAATTTTAATAATTAAAGTTTTAAAATTTAGTATTTAAAATTTTAAACATTAAAATTTAAAGTTTTAATAATTAAATTTTTAAAATTTAAAGTTTTAATAATTAAATTTTTAAAATTTATTATTTAAATTTTTAAATTTTAAAATTTAAAGTTTTAATAATTAAATTTTTAAAATTTAGTATTTAAATTTTTAAATTTTAAAATTTAAAGTTTTAATAATTAAATTTTTAAAATTTGTATTTAAATTTTTAAATTTTAAAATTTAAAGTTTTAATAATTAAATTTTTAAAATTTAGTATTTAAATTTTTAAATATTAAAATTTAAAGTTTTAATAATTAAATTTTTAAAATTTAGTATTTAAATTTTTAAATTTTAAAATTTAATGTTTTAATAATTAAATTTTTAAAATTTAGTATTTAAATTTTTAAAATTTAAAGTTTTAATAATTAAAATTTTAAAATTTAGTATTTAAATTTTTAAATTTTACAATTTAAAGTTTTAATAATTAAATTTTTAAAATTTAGTATTTAAATTTTTAAATTTTAAAATTGAAAGTTTTAATAATTAAATTTTTAAAATTTAGTATTTAAATTTTTAAAATTTAAAGTTTTAATAATTAAAATTTTAAAATTTAGTATTTAAGTTTTTAAATTTTAAAATTTAAAGTTTTAATAATTAAATTTTTAAAATTTGGTATTTAGATTTTAAAATTTTAAAGTTTGAAGTTTTAATAATTAAATTTTTAAAATTTAGTATTTAAATTTTAAAATTTAAATTTTTAAATTTTAAAATTTAAAATTTTAATAACTAAATTTTTAAAATTTAGTATTTAAATTTTTAAAATTTAAAGTTTTAATAATTAAATTTTTAAAATTTAGTATTTAAATTTTAAAATTTAAATTTTTAAATTTTAAAATTTAAAATTTTAATAATTAAATTTTTAAAATTTAGTATTTAAATTTTTAAATTTTAATAATGAAATTTTTAAAATTTAGTATTTAAATTTTTAAATTTTAAAATTTAAAATTTTAATAATTAAATTTTTAAAATTTAGTATTTAAATATTTAAATTTTAAAATTTAAAGATTTAATATTTAAAGTTTTAAAATTTAGTATTTAAATTTTTAAATTTTAAAATTTAAATTTTAATAATTAAAGTTTTAAAATTTAGTATTTAAAATTTTAAACATTAAAATTTAAAGTTTTAATAATTAAATTTTTAAAATTTAGTATTTAAATTTTTAAATTTTAAAATTTAAAGTTTTAATAATGAAATTTTTAAAATTTAGTATTTAAATTTTTAGATTTTAAAATTTAAAGTTTTAATAATTAAATTTTTAAAATTTTGTATTTAAATTTTTAAATTTTAAAGTTTAAAGTTCTAATAATTAAATTTTTAAAATTTAGTATTTAAATTTTAAAATTTAAATTTTTAAATTTTAAAATTTAAAATTTTAATAATTAAATTTTTAAAATTTAGTATTTAAATTTTTAAATTTTAAAATTTAAAGTTTTAATAATGAAATTTTTAAAATTTAGTATTTAAATTTTCAAATTTTAAAATTTAAAGTTTTAATAATTAAATTTTTAAAATTTAGTATTTAAATTTTTAAATTTTAAAGTTTGAAGTTTTAATAATTAAATTTTTAAAATTTAGTATCTAAATTTTAAAATTTAAATTTTTAAATTTTAAAATTTAAAATTTTAATAATTAAATTTTTAAAATTTAGTATTTAAATTTTTAAATTTTAAAATTTAAAGTTATAATAATTAAATTTTTAAAATTTAGTATTTAAAATTTTAAATTTTAAAATTTAAAGTTTTAATAATTAAATTTTTAAAATTTAGTATTTAAATTTTTAAATTTTATAATTTAAAGTTTTTATAATAAAATTTTTAAAATTTAGTATTTAAATTTTTAAATTTTAAAATTTAAAATTTTAATAATTAAATTTTTAAAATATAGTATTTAAATTTTTAAATTTTAAAATTTAAAGATTTAATATTTAAAGTTTTAAAATTTAGTATTAAAATTTTTAAATTATAAAATTTAAATTTTAATAATTAAAGTTTTAAAATTTAGTATTAAAAATTTTAAACTTTAAAATTTAAAGTTTTAATAATTAAATTTTTAAAATTTAGTATTTAAATTTTTAAATTTTAAAATTTAAAATTTTAATAATTAAATTTTTAAAATTTGTATTTAAATTTTTAAATTTTAAAATTTAAAGTCTTAATAATTAAATTTTTAAAATTTAGTATTTAAATTTTTAAATTTTAAAATTTAAAGTTTTAATAATTAAATTTTTAAAATTTAGTATTTAGATTTTTAAATTTTAAAATTTAAAGTTTTAATAATTAAATTTTTAAAATTTGTATTTAAATTTTTAAATTTTAAAATTTAAAGTTTTAATAATTAAATTTTTAAAATTTAGTATTTAAATTTTTAAATTTTAAAATTTTAAGTTTTAATAATTAAATTTTTAAAATTTGTATTTAAATTTTTAAATTTTAAAATTTAAAGTTTTAATAATTAAATTTTTAAAATTTAGTATTTAAATTTTTAAATATTAAAATTTAAAGTTTTAATAATTAAATTTTTAAAATTTAGTATTTAAATTTTTAAATTTTAAAATTTAATGTTTTAATAATTAAATTTTTAAAATTTAGTATTTAAATTTTTAAAATTTAAAGTTTTAATAATTAAAATTATAAAATTTAGTATTTAAATTTTTAAATTTTACAATTTAAAGTTTTAATAATTAAATTTTTAAAATTTAGTATTTAAATATTTAAATTTTAAAATTGAAAGTTTTAATAATTAAATTTTTAAAATTTAGTATTTAAATTTTTAAAATTTAAAGTTTTAATAATTAAAATTTTAAAATTTAGTATTTAAGTTTTTAAATTTTAAAATTTAAAGTTTTAATAATTAAATTTTTAAAATTTGGTATTTAGATTTTAAAATTTTAAAGTTTGAAGTTTTAATAATTAAATTTTTAAAATTTAGTATTTAAATTTTAAAATTTAAATTTTTAAATTTTAAAATTTAAAATTTTAATAACTAAATTTTTAAAATTTAGTATTTAAATTTTTAAAATTTAAAGTTTTAATAATTAAATTTTTAAAATTTAGTATTTAAATTTTAAAATTTAAATTTTTAAATTTTAAAATTTAAAATTTTAATAATTAAATTTTTAAAATTTAGTATTTAAATTTTTAAATTTTAATAATGAAATTTTTAAAATTTAGTATTTAAATTTTTAAATTTTAAAATTTAAAATTTTAATAATTAAATTTTTAAAATTTAGTATTTAAATATTTAAATTTTAAAATTTAAAGATTTAATATTTAAAGTTTTAAAATTTAGTATTTAAATTTTTAAATTTTAAAATTTAAATTTTAATAATTAAAGTTTTAAAATTTAGTATTTAAAATTTTAAACATTAAAATTTAAAGTTTTAATAATTAAATTTTTAAAATTTAGTATTTAAATTTTTAAATTTTAAAATTTAAAGATTTAATATTTAAAGTTTTAAAATTTAGTATTTAAATTTTTAAATTTTAAAATTTAAAGTTTTAATAATTAAATTTTTAAAATTTGGTATTTAAATTTTTAAATTTTAAAATTTAAAATTTTAATAATTAAAGTTTTAAAATTTAGTATTTGAATTTTTAAATTTTAAAATTTAAAATTTTAATAATGAAATTTTTAAAATTTAGTATTTAAATTTTTAAATTTTAAAATTTAAAGATTTAATATTTAAAGTTTTAATATTTAGTATTTAAATTTTTAAATTTTAAAATTTAAAGTTTTAATAATTAAATTTTTAAAATTTTGTATTTAAATTTTTAAATTTTAAAGTTTAAAGTTCTAATAATTAAATTTTTAAAATTTAGTATTTAAATTTTAAAATTTAAATTTTTAAATTTTAAAATTTAAAATTTTAATAATTAAATTTTTAAAATTTAATATTTAAATTTTTAAATTTTAAAATTTAAAGTTTTAATAATGAAATTTTTAAAATTTAGTATTTAAATTTTTAAATTTTAAAATTTAAAATTTTAATAATTAAATTATTAAAATTTAGTATTTAAATATTTAAATTTTAAAATTTAAAGATTTAATATTTAAAGTTTTGAAATTTAGTATTTAAATTTTTAAATTTTAAAATTTAAATTTTAATAATTAAAGTTTTAAAATTTAGTATTTAAAATTTTAAACATTAAAATTTAAAGTTTTAATAATTAAATTTTTAAAATTTAGTATTTAAATTTTCAAATTTTAAAATTTAAAGTTTTAATAATTAAATTTTTAAAATTTAGTATTTAAATTTTTAAATTTTAAAGTTTGAAGTTTTAATAATTAAATTTTTAAAATTTAGTATCTAAATTTTAAAATTTAAATTTTTAAATTTTAAAATTTAAAATTTTAATAATTAAATTTTTAAAATTTAGTATTTAAATTTTTAAATTTTAAAATTTAAAGTTATAATAATTAAATTTTTAAAATTTAGTATTTAAAATTTTAAATTTTAAAATTTAAAGTTTTAATAATTAAATTTTTAAAATTTAGTATTTAAATTTTTAAATTTTATAATTTAAAGTTTTTATAATAAAATTTTTAAAATTTAGTATTTAAATTTTTAAATTTTAAAATTTAAAATTTTAATAATTAAATTTTTAAAATATAGTATTTAAATATTTAAATTTTAAAATTTAAAGATTTAATATTTAAAGTTTTAAAATTTAGTATTAAAATTTTTAAATTATAAAATTTAAATTTTAATAATTAAAGTTTTAAAATTTAGTATTAAAAGTTTTAAACTTTAAAATTTAAAGTTTTAATAATTAAATTTTTAAAATTTAGTATTTAAATTTTTAAATTTTAAAATTTAAAATTTTAATAATTAAATTTTTAAAATTTGTATTTAAATTTTTAAATTTTAAAATTTAAAGTCTTAATAATTAAATTTTTAAAATTTAGTATTTAAATTTTTAAATTTTAAAATTTAAAGTTTTAATAATTAAATTTTTAAAATTTAGTATTTAGATTTTTAAATTTTAAAATTTAAAGTTTTAATAATTAAATTTTTAAAATTTGTATTTAAATTTTTAAATTTTAAAATTTAAAGTTTTAATAATTAAATTTTTAAAATTTAGTATTTAAATTTTTAAATTTTAAAATTTAAAGTTTTAATAATTAAAATTTTAAAATTTAGTATTTAAGTTTTTAAATTTTAAAATTTAAAGTTTTAATAATTAAATTTTTAAAATTTAGTATTTAAATTTTTAAATTTTAAAGTTTGAAGTTTTAATAATTAAATTTTTAAAATTTGGTATTTAAAATTTAAATTTTAAAATTTAAAGTTTTAATAATTAAATTTTTAAAGTGTGTATTTAAATTTTTAAATTTTAAAATTTAAAATTTTTATAATTATATTTTTAAAATTTAGTATTTAAATTTTTAAATTTTACAATTTAAAGTTTTAATAATTAAATTTTTAAAATTTAGTATTTAAATTTTTAAATTTTAAAATTTAAAGTTTTAATAATTAAATTATTAAAATTTAGTATTTAAATTTTTAAAATTTAAAGTTTTAATAATTAAAATTTTAAAATTTAGTATTTAAATTTTTAAATATTAAAATTTAAAGTTATAATAATTAAATTTTTAAAATTTAGTATTTAAATTTTTAAATTTTAAAATTTAAAATTTTAATAATTAAATTTTTAAAATTTGTATTTAAATTTTTAAATTTTAAAATTTAAAGTCTTAATAATTAAATTTTTAAAATTTAGTATTTAAATTTTTAAATTTTAAAATTTAAAGTTTTAATAATTAAATTTTTAAAATTTAGTATTTAGATTTTTAAATTTTAGAATTTAAAGTTTTAATAATTAAATTTTTAAAATTTGTATTTAAATTTTTAAATTTTAAAATTTAAAGTTTTAATAATTAAATTTTTAAAATTTAGTATTTAAATTTTTAAATTTTAAAATTTAAAGTTTTAATAATTAAAATTTTAAAATTTAGTATTTAAGTTTTTAAATTTTAAAATTTAAAGTTTTAATAATTAAATTTTTAAAATTTAGTATTTAAATTTTTAAATTTTAAAGTTTGAAGTTTTAATAATTAAATTTTTAAAATTTAGTATTTAAAATTTAAATTTTAAAATTTAAAGTTTTAATAATTAAATTTTTAAAGTGTGTATTTAAATTTTTAAATTTTAAAATTTAAAATTTTAATAATTATATTTTTAAAATTTAGTATTTAAATTTTTAAATTTTACAATTTAAAGTTTTAATAATTAAATTTTTAAAATTTAGTATTTAAATTTTTAAATTTTAAAATTTAAAGTTTTAATAATTAAATTATTAAAATTTAGTATTTAAATTTTTAAAATTTAAAGTTTTAATAATTAAAATTTTAAAATTTAGTATTTAAATTTTTAAATATTAAAATTTAAAGTTATAATAATTAAATTTTTAAAATTTAGTATTTAAATTTTTAAATTTTAAAGTTTGAAGTTTTAATAATTAAATTTTTAAAATTTAGTATTTAAATTTTAAAATTTAAATTTTTAAATTTTAAAATTTAAAATTTCAATAATTAAATTTTTAAAATTTGTATTTAAATTTTTAAATTTTAAAATTTAAAATTTTAATAATTAAATTTTTAAAATTTAGTATTTAAATTTTTAAATATTAAAATTTAAAGTTTTAATAATTAAATTTTTAAAATTTAGTATTTAAATTTTTAAATTTTAAAATTTAAAGTTTTAATAATTAAATTTTTAAAGTGTGTATTTAAATTTTTAAATTTTAAAATTTAAAGTTTTAATAATTAAATTTTTAAAATTTAGTATTTAAATTTTTAAATTTTACAATTTAAAGTTTTAATAATTAAATTTTTAAAATTTAGTATTTAAATTTTTAAATTTTAAAATTTAAAGTTTTAATAATTAAATTATTAAAATTTAGTATTTAAATTTTTAAAATTTAAAGTTTTAATAATTAAAATTTTAAAATTTAGTATTTAAATTTTTAAATTTTAAAATTTAAAGTTATAATAATTAAATTTTTAAAATTTAGTATTTAAATTTTTAAATTTTAAAGTTTGAAGTCTTAATAATTAAATTTTTAAAATTTAGTATTTAAATTTTTAAATTTTAAAATTTAAAGTTTTAATAATTAAATTTTTAAAATTTAGTATTTAGATTTTTAAATTTTAAAATTTAAAGTTTTAATAATTAAATTTTTAAAATTTGTATTTAAATTTTTAAATTTTAAAATTTAAAGTTTTAATAATTAAATTTTTAAAATTTAGTATTTAAATTTTTAAATTTTAAAATTTAAAGTTTTAATAATTAAAATTTTAAAATTTAGTATTTAAGTTTTTAAATTTTAAAATTTAAAGTTTTAATAATTAAATTTTTAAAATTTAGTATTTAAATTTTTAAATTTTAAAGTTTGAAGTTTTAATAATTAAATTTTTAAAATTTAGTATTTAAAATTTAAATTTTAAAATTTAAAGTTTTAATAATTAAATTTTTAAAGTGTGTATTTAAATTTTTAAATTTTAAAATTTAAAATTTTAATAATTATATTTTTAAAATTTAGTATTTAAATTTTTAAATTTTACAATTTAAAGTTTTAATAATTAAATTTTTAAAATTTAGTATTTAAATTTTTAAATTTTAAAATTTAAAGTTTTAATAATTAAATTATTAAAATTTAGTATTTAAATTTTTAAAATTTAAAGTTTTAATAATTAAAATTTTAAAATTTAGTATTTAAATTTTTAAATATTAAAATTTAAAGTTATAATAATTAAATTTTTAAAATTTAGTATTTAAATTTTTAAATTTTAAAATTTAAAATTTTAATAATTAAATTTTTAAAATTTGTATTTAAATTTTTAAATTTTAAAATTTAAAGTCTTAATAATTAAATTTTTAAAATTTAGTATTTAAATTTTTAAATTTTAAAATTTAAAGTTTTAATAATTAAATTTTTAAAATTTAGTATTTAGATTTTTAAATTTTAAAATTTAAAGTTTTAATAATTAAATTTTTAAAATTTGTATTTAAATTTTTAAATTTTAAAATTTAAAGTTTTAATAATTAAATTTTTAAAATTTAGTATTTAAATTTTTAAATTTTAAAATTTAAAGTTTTAATAATTAAAATTTTAAAATTTAGTATTTAAGTTTTTAAATTTTAAAATTTAAAGTTTTAATAATTAAATTTTTAAAATTTAGTATTTAAATTTTTAAATTTTAAAGTTTGAAGTTTTAATAATTAAATTTTTAAAATTTAGTATTTAAAATTTAAATTTTAAAATTTAAAGTTTTAATAATTAAATTTTTAAAGTGTGTATTTAAATTTTTAAATTTTAAAATTTAAAATTTTAATAATTATATTTTTAAAATTTAGTATTTAAATTTTTAAATTTTACAATTTAAAGTTTTAATAATTAAATTTTTAAAATTTAGTATTTAAATTTTTAAATTTTAAAATTTAAAGTTTTAATAATTAAATTATTAAAATTTAGTATTTAAATTTTTAAAATTTAAAGTTTTAATAATTAAAATTTTAAAATTTAGTATTTAAATTTTTAAATATTAAAATTTAAAGTTATAATAATTAAATTTTTAAAATTTAGTATTTAAATTTTTAAATTTTAAAGTTTGAAGTTTTAATAATTAAATTTTTAAAATTTAGTATTTAAATTTTTAAATTTTAAAATTTAAAGTTTTAATAATTAAATTTTTAAAGTGTGTATTTAAATTTTTAAATTTTAAAATTTAAAGTTTTAATAATTAAATTTTTAAAATTTAGTATTTAAATTTTTAAATTTTACAATTTAAAGTTTTAATAATTAAATTTTTAAAATTTAGTATTTAAATTTTTAAATTTTAAAATTTAAAGTTTTAATAATTAAATTATTAAAATTTAGTATTTAAATTTTTAAAATTTAAAGTTTTAATAATTAAAATTTTAAAATTTAGTATTTAAATTTTTAAATTTTAAAATTTAAAGTTATAATAATTAAATTTTTAAAATTTAGTATTTAAATTTTTAAATTTTAAAGTTTGAAGTTTTAATAATTAAATTTTTAAAATTCAGTATTTAAATTTTTAAATTTTAAAGTTTAAAGTTTTAATAATTAAATTTTTAAAATTTAGTATTTAAATTTTAAAATTTAAATTTTTAAATTTTAAAATTTAAAGTTTTAATAATTAAATTTTTAAAATTTAGTATTTAAATTTTTAAATTTTAAAGTTTGAAGTTTTAATAATTAAATTTTTTAAATTTAGTATTTAAATTTTCAAATTTTAAAATTTAAAGTTTTAATAATTAAATTTTTAAAATTTAGTATTTAAATTTTTAAATTTTAAAGTTTGAAGTTTGAATAATTAAATTTTTAAAATTTAGTATCAAAATTTTAAAATTTAAATTTTTAAATTTTAAAATTTAAAATTTTAATAATTAAATTTTTAAAATTTAAAATTTAAATTTTAATAATTAAAGTTTTAAAATTTAGTATTTAAATTTTTAAATTTTAAAATTTAAAGTTTTAATAATTAAATTTTTAAAATTTGTATTTAAATTTTTAAATTTTAAAATTTAAAGTTTTAATAATTAAATTTTTAAAATTTATTATTTAAATTTTTAAATTTTAAAATTTAAAGTTTTAATAATTAAATTTTTAAAATTTAGTATTTAAATTTTTAAATTTTAAAATTTAAAGTTTTAATAATTAAATTTTTAAAATTTAGTATTTAAATTTTTAAATTTTAAAATTTAATGTTTTAATAATTAAATTTTTAAAATTTAGTATTTAAATTTTTAAAATTTAAAGTTTTAATAATTAAAATTTTAAAATTTAGTATTTAAGTTTTTAAATTTAAAAATTTAAAGTTTTAATAATTAAATTTTTAAAATTTAGTATTTAAATTTTTAAATTTTAAAGTTTGAAGTTTTAATAATTAAATTTTTAAAATTTAGTATTTAAATTTTTAAATTTTAAAATTTAAAGTTTTACTAATTAAATTTTTAAAATTTAGTATTTAAATTTTTAAATTTTAAAATTGAAAGTTTTAATAATTAAATTTTTAAAATTTAGTATTTAAATTTTTAAAATTTAAAGTTTTAATAATTAAAATTTTAAAATTTAGTATTTAAGTTTTTAAATTTTAAAATTTAAAGTTTTAATAATTAAATTTTTAAAATTTGGTATTTAAATTTTAAAATTTTAAAGTTTGAAGTTTTAATAATTAAATTTTTAAAATTTAGTATTTAAATTTTAAAATTTAAATTTTTAAATTTTAAAATTTAAAATTTTAATAACTAAATTTTTAAAATTTAGTATTTAAATTTTTAAAATTTAAAGTTTTAATAATTAAATTTTTAAAATTTAGTATTTAAATTTTAAAATTTAAATTTTTAAATTTTAAAATTTAAAATTTTAATAATTAAATTTTTAAAATTTAGTATTTAAATTTTTAAATTTTAAAGTTTGAAGTTTGAATAATTAAATTTTTAAAATTTAGTATCAAAATTTTAAAATTTAAATTTTTAAATTTTAAAATTTAAAATTTTAATAATTAAATTTTTAAAATTTAAAATTTAAATTTTAATAATTAAAGTTTTAAAATTTAGTATTTAAATTTTTAAATTTTAAAATTTAAAGTTTTAATAATTAAATTTTTAAAATTTGTATTTAAATTTTTAAATTTTAAAATTTAAAGTTTTAATAATTAAATTTTTAAAATTTATTATTTAAATTTTTAAATTTTAAAATTTAAAGTTTTAATAATTAAATTTTTAAAATTTAGTATTTAAATTTTTAAATTTTAAAATTTAAAGTTTTAATAATTAAATTTTTAAAATTTGTATTTAAATTTTTAAATTTTAAAATTTAAAGTTTTAATAATTAAATTTTTAAAATTTAGTATTTAAATTTTTAAATATTAAAATTTAAAGTTTTAATAATTAAATTTTTAAAATTTAGTATTTAAATTTTTAAATTTTAAAATTTAATGTTTTAATAATTAAATTTTTAAAATTTAGTTTTTAAATTTTTAAAATTTAAAGTTTTAATAATTAAAATTTTAAAATTTAGTATTTAAGTTTTTAAATTTTAAAATTTAAAGTTTTAATAATTAAATTTTTAAAATTTAGTATTTAAATTTTTAAATTTTAAAGTTTTAATAATTAAATTTTTAAAATTTAGTATTTAAATTTTTAAATTTTAAAATTTAAAGTTTTACTAATTAAATTTTTAAAATTTAGTATTTAAATTTTTAAATTTTAAAATTGAAAGTTTTAATAATTAAATTTTTAAAATTTAGTATTTAAATTTTTAAAATTTAAAGTTTTAATAATTAAAATTTTAAAATTTAGTATTTAAGTTTTTAAATTTTAAAATTTAAAGTTTTAATAATTAAATTTTTAAAATTTGGTATTTAAATTTTAAAATTTTAAAGTTTGAAGTTTTAATAATTAAATTTTTAAAATTTAGTATTTAAATTTTAAAATTTAAATTTTTAAATTTTAAAATTTAAAATTTTAATAACAAAATTTTTAAAATTTAGTATTTAAATTTTTAAAATTTAAAGTTTTAATAATTAAATTTTTAAAATTTAGTATTTAAATTTTAAAATTTAAATTTTTAAATTTTAAAATTTAAAATTTTAATAATTAAATTTTTAAAATTTAGTATTTAAATTTTTAAATTTTAATAATGAAATTTTTAAAATTTAGTATTTAAATTTTTAAATTTTAATAATTAAATTTTTAAAATTTAGTATTTAAATATTTAAATTTTAAAATTTAAAGATTTAATATTTAAAGTTTTAAAATTTAGTATTTAAATTTTTAAATTTTAAAATTTAAATTTTAATAATTAAAGTTTTAAAATTTAGTATTTAAAATTTTAAACATTAAATTTTAAAGTTTTAATAATTAAATTTGTAAAATTTAGTATTTAAATTTTTAAATTTTAAAATTTAAAGATTTAATATTTAAAGTTTTAAAATTTAGTATTTAAATTTTTAAATTTTAAAATCTAAATATTAATAATTAAATTTTTAAAATTTAGTATTTAAATTTTTAAACTTCAAAATTTAAAGTTATAATAATTAAATTTTTAAAATTTAGTATTTAAATTTTTAAATTTTAAAATTTAAAGATTTAATATTTAAAGTTTTAATATTTAGTATTTAAATTTTTAAATTTTAAAATTTAAAGTTTTAATAATTAAATTTTTAAAATTTGGTATTTAAATTTTTAAATTTTAAAATTTAAAATTTTAATAATTAAATTTTTAAAATTTAGTATTTAAATTTTTAAATTTTAAAATTTAAAGACTTAATATTTAAAGTTTTAAAATTTAGTATTTAAATTTTTAAATTTTAAAATCTAAATATTAATAATTAAATTTTTAAAATTTAGTATTTAAATTTTTAAACTTTAAAATTTAAAGTTATAATAATTAAATTTTTAAAATTTAGTATTTAAATTTTTAAATTTTAAAGTTTAAAGTTCTAATAATTAAATTTTTAAAATTTTGTATTTAAATTTTAAAATTTAAATTTTTAAATTTTAAAATTTACAATTTTAATAATTAAATTTTTAAAATTTAGTATTTAAATTTTTAAATTTTAAAATTTAAAGTTTTAATAATGAAATTTTTAAAATTTAGTATTTAAATTTTTAGATTTTAAAATTTAAAGTTTTAATAATTAAATTTTTAAAATTTTGTATTTAAATTTTTAAATTTTAAAGTTTAAAGTTCTAATAATTAAATTTTTAAAATTTAGTATTTAAATTTTAAAATTTAAATTTTTAAATTTTAAAATTTAAAATTTTAATAATTACATTTTTAAAATTTAGTATTTAAATTTTTAAATTTTAAAATTTAAAGTTTTAATAATGAAATTTTTAAAATTTAGTATTTAAATTTTTAAATTTTAAAATTTAAAGTTTTAATAATGAAATTTTTAAAATTTAGTATTTAAATTTTTAGATTTTAAAATTTAAAGTTTTAATAATTAAATTTTTAAAATTTTGTATTTAAATTTTTAAATTTTAAAATTTAAAGTTCTAATAATTAAATTTTTAAAATTTAGTATTTAAATTTTAAAATTTAAATTTTTAAATTTTAAAATTTAAAATTTTAATAATTAAATTTTTAAAATTTAGTATTTAAATTTTTAAATTTTAAAATTTAAAGTTTTAATAATGAAATTTTTAAAATTTAGTATTTAAATTTTTAGATTTTAAAATTTAAAGTTTTAATAATTAAATTTTTAAAATTTTGTATTTAAATTTTTAAATTTTAAAGTTTAAAGTTCTAATAATTAAATTTTTAAAATTTAGTATTTAAATTTTAAAATTTAAATTTTTAAATTTTAAAATTTAAAATTTTAATAATTAAATTTTTAAAATTTAGTATTTAAATTTTTAAATTTTAAAATTTAAAGTTTTAATAATGAAATTTTTAAAATTTAGTATTTAAATTTTTAAATTTTAAAATTTAAAATTTTAATAATTAAATTTTTAAAATTTAGTATTTAAATATTTAAATTTTAAAATTTAAAGATTTAATATTTAAAGTTTTGAAATTTAGTATTTAAATTTTTAAATTTTAAAATATAAATTTTAATAATTAAAGTTTTAAAATTTAGTATTTAAAATTTTAAACATTAAAATTTAAAGTTTTAATAATTAAATTTTTAAAATTTAGTATTTAAATTTTCAAATTTTAAAATTTAAAGTTTTAATAATTAAATTTTTAAAATTTAGTATTTAAATTTTTAAATTTTAAAGTTTGAAGTTTTAATAATTAAATTTTTAAAATTTAGTATCTAAATTTTAAAATTTAAATTTTTAAATTTTAAAATTTAAAATTTTAATAATTAAATTTTTAAAATTTAGTATTTAAATTTTTAAATTTAAAAATTTAAAGTTATAATAATTAAATTTTTAAAATTTAGTATTTAAAATTTTAAATTTTAAAATTTAAAGTTTTAATAATTAAATTTTTAAAATTAAGTATTTAAATTTTTAAATTTTATAATTTAAAGTTTTTATAATAAAATTTTTAAAATTTAGTATTTAAATTTTTAAATTTTAAAATTTAAAATTTTAATAATTAAATTTTTAAAATATAGTATTTAAATATTTAAATTTTAAAATTTAAAGATTTAATATTTAAAGTTTTAAAATTTAGTATTAAAATTTTTAAATTATAAAATTTAAATTTTAATAATTAAAGTTTTAAAATTTAGTATTAAAATTTTTAAATTTTAAAATTTAAAGATTTAATATTTAAAGTTTTAAAATTTAGTATTAAAATTTTTAAATTATAAAATTTAAATTTTAATAATTAAATTTTTAAAATTTGTATTTAAATTTTTAAATTTTAAAATTTAAAGTCTTAATAATTAAATTTTTAAAATTTAGTATTTAAATTTTTAAATTTTAAAGTTTGAAGTTTTAATAATTAAATTTTTAAAATTTAGTATTTAGATTTTTAAATTTTAAAATTTAAAGTTTTAATAATTAAATTTTTAAAATTTGTATTTAAATTTTTAAATTTTAAAATTTAAAGTTTTAATAATTAAATTTTTAAAATTTAGTATTTAAATTTTTAAATTTTAAAATTTAAAGTTTTAATAATTAAAATTTTAAAATTTAGTATTTAAGTTTTTAAATTTTAAAATTTAAAGTTTTAATAATTAAATTTTTAAAATTTAGTATTTAAATTTTTAAATTTTAAAGTTTGAAGTTTTAATAATTAAATTTTTAAAATTTAGTATTTAAAATTTAAATTTTAAAATTTAAAGTTTTAATAATTAAATTTTTAAAATTTAGTATTTAAAATTTAAATTTTAAAATTTAAAATTTTAATAATTATATTTTTAAAATTTAGTATTTAAATTTTTAAATTTTACAATTTAAAGTTTTAATAATTAAATTTTTAAAATTTAGTATTTAAATTTTTAAATTTTAAAATTTAAAGTTTTAATAATTAAATTATTAAAATTTAGTATTTAAATTTTTAAAATTTAAAGTTTTAATAATTAAAATTTTAAAATTTAGTATTTAAATTTTTAAATATTAAAATTAAAAGTTATAATAATTAAATTTTTAAAATTTAGTATTTAAATTTTTAAATTTTAAAGTTTGAAGTTTTAATAATTAAATTTTTAAAATTTAGTATTTAAATTTTAAAATTTAAATTTTTAAATTTTAAAATTTAAAATTTCAATAATTAAATTTTTAAAATTTGTATTTAAATTTTTAAATTTTAAAATTTAAAATTTTAATAATTAAATTTTTAAAATTTAGTATTTAAATTTTTAAATATTAAAATTTAAAGTTTTAATAATTAAATTTTTAAAATTTAGTATTTAAATTTTTAAATTTTAAAATTTAAAGTTTTAATAATTAAATTTTTAAAGTGTGTATTTAAATTTTTAAATTTTAAAATTTAAAGTTTTAATAATTAAATTTTTAAAATTTAGTATTTAAATTTTTAAATTTTACAATTTAAAGTTTTAATAATTAAATTTTTAAAATTTAGTATTTAAATTTTTAAATTTTAAAATTTAAAGTTTTAATAATTAAATTATTAAAATTTAGTATTTAAATTTTTAAAATTTAAAGTTTTAATAATTAAAATTTTAAAATCTAGTATTTAAATTTTTAAATTTTAAAATTTAAAGTTATAATAATTAAATTTTTAAAATTTAGTATTTAAATTTTTAAATTTTAAAGTTTGAAGTTTTAATAATTAAATTTTTAAAATTTAGTATTTAAATTTTTAAATTTTAAAGTTTAAAGTTTTAATAATTAAATTTTTAAAATTTAGTATTTAAATTTTAAAATTTAAATTTTTAAATTTTAAAATTTAAAGTTTTAATAATTAAATTTTTAAAATTTAGTATTTAATTTTTTAAATTTTAAAGTTTGAAGTTTTAATAATTAAATTTTTTAAATTTAGTATTTAAATTTTCAAATTTTAAAATTTAAAGTTTTAATAATTAAATTTTTAAAATTTAGTATTTAAATTTTTAAATTTTAAAGTTTGAAGTTTTAATAATTAAATTTTTAAAATTTAGTATCTAAATTTTAAAATTTAAATTTTTAAATTTTAAAATTTAAAATTTTAATAATTAAATTTTTAAAATTTGTATTTAAATTTTTAAATTTTAAAATTTAAAATTTTAATAATTAAATTTTTAAAATTTAGTATTTAAATTTTTAAATATTAAAATTTAAAGTTTTAATAATTAAATTTTTAAAATTTAGTATTTAAATTTTTAAATTTTAAAATTTAAAGTTTTAATAATTAAATTTTTAAAGTGTGTATTTAAATTTTTAAATTTTAAAATTTAAAGTTTTAATAATTAAATTTTTAAAATTTAGTATTTAAATTTTTAAATTTTACAATTTAAAGTTTTAATAATTAAATTTTTAAAATTTAGTATTTAAATTTTTAAATTTTAAAATTTAAAGTTTTAATAATTAAATTATTAAAATTTATTATTTAAATTTTTAAAATTTAAAGTTTTAATAATTAAAATTTTAAAATTTAGTATTTAAATTTTTAAATTTTAAAATTTAAAGTTATAATAATTAAATTTTTAAAATTTAGTATGTAAATTTTTAAATTTTAAAGTTTGAAGTTTTAATAATTAAATTTTTAAAATTTAGTATTTAAATTTTTAAATTTTAAAGTTTAAAGTTTTAATAATTAAATTTTTAAAATTTAGTATTTAAATTTTAAAATTTAAATTTTTAAATTTTAAAATTTAAAGTTTTAATAATTAAATTTTTAAAATTTAGTATTTAATTTTTTAAATTTTAAAGTTTGAAGTTTTAATAATTAAATTTTTTAAATTTAGTATTTAAATTTTCAAATTTTAAAATTTAAAGTTTTAATAATTAAATTTTTAAAATTTAGTATTTAAATTTTTAAATTTTAAAGTTTGAAGTTTTAATAATTAAATTTTTAAAATTTAGTATCTAAATTTTAAAATTTAAATTTTTAAATTTTAAAATTTAAAATTTTAATAATTAAATTTTTAAAATTTAAAATTTAAATTTTAATAATTAAAGTTTTAAAATTTAGTATTTAAATTTTTAAATTTTAAAATTTAAAGTTTTAATAATTAAATTTTTAAAATTTGTATTTAAATTTTTAAATTTTAAAATTTAGAGTTTTAATAATTAAATTTTTAAAATTTATTATTTAAATTTTTAAATTTTAAAATTTAAAGTTTTAATAATTAAATTTTTAAAATTTAGTATTTAAATTTTTTAAATTTTAAAATTTAAAGTTTTAATAATTAAATTTTTAAAATTTGTATTTAAATTTTTAAATTTTAAAATTTAAAGTTTTAATAATTAAATTTTTAAAATTTAGTATTTAAATTTTTAAATATTAAAATTTAAAGTTTTAATAATTAAATTTTTAAAATTTAGTATTTAAATTTTTAAATTTTAAAATTTAATGTTTTAATAATTAAATTTTTAAAATTTAGTATTTAAATTTTTAAAATTTAAAGTTTTAATAATTAAATTTTTAAAATTTAGTATTTAAATTTTTAAATTTTAAAATTTAAAGTTTTAATAATTAAATTATTAAAATTTAGTATTTAAATTTTTAAAATTTAAAGTTTTAATAATTAAAATTTTAAAATTTAGTATTTAAATTTTTAAATTTTAAAATTTAAAGTTATAATAATTAAATTTTTAAAATTTAGTATTTAAATTTTTAAATTTTAAAGTTTGAAGTTTTAATAATTAAATTTTTAAAATTTAGTATTTAAATTTTTAAATTTTAAAGTTTAAAGTTTTAATAATTAAATTTTTAAAATTTAGTATTTAAATTTTAAAATTTAAATTTTTAAATTTTAAAATTTAAAGTTTTAATAATTAAATTTTTAAAATTTAGTATTTAAATTTTTAAATTTTAAAGTTTGAAGTTTTAATAATTAAATTTTTTAAATTTAGTATTTAAATTTTCAAATTTTAAAATTTAAAGTTTTAATAATTAAATTTTTAAAATTTGTATTTAAATTTTTAAATTTTAAAATTTAAAGTTTTAATAATTAAATTTTTAAAATTTATTATTTAAATTTTTAAATTTTAAAATTTAAAGTTTTAATAATTAAATTTTTAAAATTTAGTATTTAAATTTTTAAATATTAAAATTTAAAGTTTTAATAATTAAATTTTTAAAATTTAGTATTTAAATTTTTAAATTTTAAAATTTAATGTTTTAATAATTAAATTTTTAAAATTTAGTATTTAAATTTTTAAAATTTAAAGTTTTAATAATTAAAATTTTAAAATTTAGTATTTAAGTTTTTAAATTTTAAAATTTAAAGTTTTAATAATTAAATTTTTAAAATTTAGTATTTAAATTTTTAAATTTTAAAGTTTGAAGTTTTAATAATTAAATTTTTAAAATTTAGTATTTAAATTTTTAAATTTTAAAATTTAAAGTTTTACTAATTAAATTTTTAAAATTTGTATTTAAATTTTTAAATTTTAAAATTTAAAGTTTTAATAATTAAATTTTTAAAATTTAGTATTTAAATTTTTAAATTTTAAAATTTAATGTTTTAATAATTAAATTTTTAAAATTTAGTATTTAAATTTTTAAAATTTAAAGTTTTAATAATTAAAATTTTAAAATTTAGTATTTAAGTTTTTAAATTTTAAAATTTAAAGTTTTAATAATTAAATTTTTAAAATTTAGTATTTAAATTTTTAAATTTTAAAGTTTGAAGTTTTAATAATTAAATTTTTAAAATTTAGTATTTAAATTTTTAAATTTTAAAATTTAAAGTTTTACTAATTAAATTTTTAAAATTTGTATTTAAATTTTTAAATTTTAAAATTTAAAGTTTTAATAATTAAATTTTTAAAATTTAGTATTTAAATTTTTAAATTTTACAATTTAAAGTTTTAATAATTAAATTTTTAAAATTTAGTATTTAAATTTTTAAATTTTAAAATTGAAAGTTTTAATAATTAAATTTTTAAAATTTAGTATTTAAATTTTTAAAATTTAAAGTTTTAATAATTAAAATTTTAAAATTTAGTATTTAAGTTTTTAAATTTTAAAATTTAAAGTTTTAATAATTAAATTTTTAAAATTTGGTATTTAAATTTTAAAATTTTAAAGTTTGAAGTTTTAATAATTAAATTTTTAAAATTTAGTATTTAAATTTTAAAATTTAAATTTTTAAATTTTAAAATTTAAAATTTTAATAACCAAATTTTTAAAATTTAGTATTTAAATTTTTAAATTTTAATAATGAAATTTTTAAAATTTAGTATTTAAATTTTTAAATTTTAAAATTTAAAATTTTAATAATTAAATTTTTAAAATTTAGTATTTAAATATTTAAATTTTAAAATTTAAAGATTTAATATTTAAAGTTTTAAAATTTAGTATTTAAATTTTTAAATTTTAAAATTGAAAGTTTTAATAATTAAATTTTTAAAATTTAGTATTTAAATTTTTAAAATTTAAAGTTTTAATAATTAAAATTTTAAAATTTAGTATTTAAGTTTTTAAATTTTAAAATTTAAAGTTTTAATAATTAAATTTTTAAAATTTGGTATTTAAATTTTAAAATTTTAAAGTTTGAAGTTTTAATAATTAAATTTTTAAAATTTAGTATTTAAATTTTAAAATTTAAATTTTTAAATTTTAAAATTTAAAATTTTAATAATTAAATTTTTAAAATTTAGTATTTAAATTTTTAAATTTTAATAATGAAATTTTTAAAATTTAGTATTTAAATTTTTAAATTTTAAAATTTAAAATTTTAATAATTAAATTTTTAAAATTTAGTATTTAAATATTTAAATTTTAAAATTTAAAGATTTAATATTTAAAGTTTTAAAATTTAGTATTTAAATTTTTAAATTTTAAAATTTAAATTTTAATAATTAAAGTTTTAAAATTTAGTATTTAAAATTTTAAACATTAAAATTTAAAGTTTTAATAATTAAATTTGTAAAATTTAGTATTTAAATTTTTAAATTTTAAAATTTAAAAATTTAATATTTAAAGTTCTAAAATTTAGTATTTAAATTTTTAAATTTTAAAATCTAAATATTAATAATTAAATTTTTAAAATTTAGTATTTAAATTTTTAAACTTCAAAATTTAAAGTTATAATAATTAAATTTTTAAAATTTAGTATTTAAATTTTTAAATTTTAAAATTTAAAGATTTAATATTTAAAGTTTTAATATTTAGTATTTAAATTTTTAAATTTTAAAATTTAAAGTTTTAATAATTAAATTTTTAAAATTTGGTATTTAAATTTTTAAATTTTAAAATTTAAAATTTTAATAATTAAATTTTTAAAATTTAGTATTTAAATTTTTAAATTTTAAAATTTAAAGACTTAATATTTAAAGTTTTAAAATTTAGTATTTAAATTTTTAAATTTTAAAATCTAAATATTAATAATTAAATTTTTAAAATTTAGTATTTAAATTTTTAAACTTTAAAATTTAAAGTTATAATAATTAAATTTTTAAAATTTAGTATTTAAATTTTTAAATTTTAAAGTTTAAAGTTCTAATAATTAAATTTTTAAAATTTTGTATTTAAATTTTAAAATTTAAATTTTTAAATTTTAAAATTTACAATTTTAATAATTAAATTTTTAAAATTTAGTATTTAAATTTTTAAATTTTAAAATTTAAAGTTTTAATAATGAAATTTTTAAAATTTAGTATTTAAATTTTTAGATTTTAAAATTTAAAGTTTTAATAATTAAATTTTTAAAATTTTGTATTTAAATTTTTAAATTTTATAGTTTAAAGTTCTAATAATTAAATTTTTAAAATTTAGTATTTAAATTTTAAAATTTAAATTTTTAAATTTTAAAATTTAAAATTTTAATAATTAAATTTTTAAAATTTTGTATTTAAATTTTTAAATTTTATAATTTAAAGTTTTTATAATAAAATTTTTAAAATTTAGTATTTAAATTTTTAAATTTTAAAATTTAAAATTTTAATAATTAAATTTTTAAAATATAGTATTTAAATATTTAAATTTTAAAATTTAAAGATTTAATATTTAAAGTTTTAAAATTTAGTATTAAAATTTTTAAATTATAAAATTTAAATTTTAATAATTAAAGTTTTAAAATTTAGTATTAAAAATTTTAAACTTTAAAATTTAAAGTTTTAATAATTAAATTTTTAAAATTTAGTATTTAAATTTTTAAATTTTAAAATTTAAAATTTTAATAATTAAATTTTTAAAATTTGTATTTAAATTTTTAAATTTTAAAATTTAAAGTCTTAATAATTAAATTTTTAAAATTTAGTATTTAAATTTTTAAATTTTAAAATTTAAAGTTTTAATAATTAAATTTTTAAAATTTAGTATTTAGATTTTTAAATTTTAAAATTTAAAGTTTTAATAATTAAATTTTTAAAATTTAGTATTTAAATTTTTAAATTTTAAAGTTTGAAGTTTTAATAATTAAATTTTTAAAATTTAGTATTTAAAATTTAAATTTTAAAATTTAAAGTTTTAATAATTAAATTTTTAAAGTGTGTATTTAAATTTTTAAATTTTAAAATTTAAAATTTTAATAATTATATTTTTAAAATTTAGTATTTAAATTTTTAAATTTTACAATTTAAAGTTTTAATAATTAAATTTTTAAAATTTAGTATTTAAATTTTTAAATTTTAAAATTTAAAGTTTTAATAATTAAATTATTAAAATTTAGTATTTAAATTTTTAAAATTTAAAGTTTTAATAATTAAAATTTTAAAATTTAGTATTTAAATTTTTAAATATTAAAATTTAAAGTTATAATAATTAAATTTTTAAAATTTAGTATTTAAATTTTTAAATTTTAAAGTTTGAAGTTTTAATAATTAAATTTTTAAAATTTAGTATTTAAATTTTAAAATTTAAATTTTTAAATTTTAAAATTTAAAATTTCAATAATTAAATTTTTAAAATTTGTATTTAAATTTTTAAATTTTAAAATTTAAAATTTTAATAATTAAATTTTTAAAATTTAGTATTTAAATTTTAAAATATTAAAATTTAAAGTTTTAATAATTAAATTTTTAAAATTTAGTATTTAAATTTTTAAATTTTAAAATTTAAAGTTTTAATAATTAAATTTTTAAAGTGTGTATTTAAATTTTTAAATTTTAAAATTTAAAGTTTTAATAATTAAATTTTTAAAATTTAGTATTTAAATTTTTAAATTTTACAATCTAAAGTTTTAATAATTAAATTTTTAAAATTTAGTATTTAAATTTTTAAATTTTAAAATTTAAAGTTTTAATAATTAAATTATTAAAATTTAGTATTTAAATTTTTAAAATTTAAAGTTTTAATAATTAAAATTTTAAAATTTAGTATTTAAATTTTTAAATTTTAAAATTTAAAGTTAAAATAATTAAATTTTTAAAATTTAGTATTTAAATTTTTAAATTTTAAAGTTTGAAGTTTTAATAATTAAATTTTTAAAATTTAGTATTTAAATTTTTAAATTTTAAAGTTTAAAGATTTAATAATTAAATTTTTAAAATTTAGTATTTAAATTTTAAAATTTAAATTTTTAAATTTTAAAATTTAAAGTTTTAATAATTAAATTTTTAAAATTTAGTATTTAAATTTTTAAATTTTAAAGTTTGAAGTTTTAATAATTAAATTTTTTAAATTTAGTATTTAAATTTTCAAATTTTAAAATTTAAAGTTTTAATAATTAATTTTTAAAATTTAGTATTTAAAATTTTAAATTTTAAAATTTAAAGTTTTAATAATTAAATTTTTAAAATTTGGTATTTAAAATTTTAAACATTAAAATTTAAAGTTTTAATAATTAAATTTGTAAAATTTAGTATTTAAATTTTTAAATTTTAAAATTTAAAGATTTAATATTTAAAGTTTTAAAATTTAGTATTTAAATTTTTAAATTTTAAAATCTAAATATTAATAATTAAATTTTTAAAATTTAGTATTTAAAATTTTAAACATTAAAATTTAAAGTTTTAATAATTAAATTTGTAAAATTTAGTATTTAAATTTTTAAATTTTAAAATTTAAAGATTTAATATTTAAAGTTTTAATATTTAGTATTTAAATTTTTAAATTTTAAAATTTAAAGTTTTAATAATTAAATTTTTAAAATTTGGTATTTAAATTTTTAAATTTTAAAATTTAAAATTTTAATAATTAAATTTTTAAAATTTAGTATTTAAATTTTTAAATTTTAAAATTTAAAGTTTTAATAATTAAATTATTAAAATTTAGTATTTAAATTTTTAAAATTTAAAGTTTTAATAATTAAAATTTTAAAATTTAGTATTTAAATTTTTAAATTTTAAAATTTAAAGTTAAAATAATTAAATTTTTAAAATTTAGTATTTAAATTTTTAAATTTTAAAGTTTGAAGTTTTAATAATTAAATTTTTAAAATTTAGTATTTAAATTTTTAAATTTTAAAGTTTAAAGATTTAATAATTAAATTTTTAAAATTTAGTATTTAAATTTTAAAATTTAAATTTTTAAATTTTAAAATTTAAAGTTTTAATAATTAAATTTTTAAAATTTAGTATTTAAATTTTTAAATTTTAAAGTTTGAAGTTTTAATAATTAAATTTTTTAAATTTAGTATTTAAATTTTCAAATTTTAAAATTTAAAGTTTTAATAATTAAATTTTTAAAATTTAGTATTTAAAATTTTAAATTTTAAAATTTAAAGTTTTAATAATTAAATTTTTAAAATTTGGTATTTAAAATTTTAAACATTAAAATTTAAAGTTTTAATAATTAAATTTGTAAAATTTAGTATTTAAAATTTTAAACATTAAAATTTAAAGTTTTAATAATTAAATTTGTAAAATTTAGTATTTAAATTTTTAAATTTTAAAATTTAAAGATTTAATATTTAAAGTTTTAATATTTAGTATTTAAATTTTTAAATTTTAAAATTTAAAGTTTTAATAATTAAATTTTTAAAATTTGGTATTTAAATTTTTAAATTTTAAAATTTAAAATTTTAATAATTAAATTTTTAAAATTTAGTATTTAAATTTTTAAATTTTAAAATTTAAAGACTTAATATTTAAAGTTTTAAAATTTAGTATTTAAATTTTTAAATTTTAAAATCTAAATATTAATAATTAAATTTTTAAAATTTAGTATTTAAATTTTTAAACTTTAAAATTTAAAGTTTTAATAATTAAATTTTTAAAATTTAGTATTTAAATTTTTAAATTTTAAAGTTTAAAGTTCTAATAATTAAATTTTTAAAATTTTGTATTTAAATTTTAAAATTTAAATTTTTAAATTTTAATATTTACAATTTTAATAATTAAATTTTTAAAATTTAGTATTTAAATTTTAAAATTTAAATTTTTAAATTTTAAAATTTTAATAATTAAATTTTTAAAATTTTGTATTTAAATTTTTAAATTTTAAAATTTAAAGTTTTAATAATGAAATTTTTAAAATTTAGTATTTAAATTTTTAAACTTTAAAATTTAAAATTTTAATAATTAAATTTTTAAAATTTAGTATTTAAATTTTTAAATTTTAAAATTTAAAGATTTAATATTTAAAGTTTTAAAATTTAGTATTTAAATTTTTAAATTTTAAAATCTAAATATTAATAATTAAATTTTTAAAATTTAGTATTTAAATTTTTAAACTTTAAAATTTAAAGTTATAATAATTAAATTTTTAAAATTTAGTATTTAAACTTTTAAATTTTAAAATTTAAAGATTTAATATTTAAAGTTTTAATATTTAGTATTTCAATTTTTAAATTTAAAAATTAAAATTTTAATAATTAAATTTTTAAAATTTAGTATTTAAATTTTTAAATTTTAAAATTTAAAGTTTTAATAATTAAATTTTTAAAATTTGGTATTTAAATTTTTAAATTTTAAAATTTAAAATTTTAATAATTAAATTTTTAAAATTTAGTATTTAAATTTTAAAATTTTAAAATTTAAAGATTTAATATTTAAAGTTTTAAAATTTAGTATTTAAATTTTTAAATTTTAAAATCTAAATATTGATAATTAAATTTTTAAAATTTAGTATTTAAATTTTTAAACTTTAAAATTTAAAGTTATAATAATTAAATTTTTAAAATTTAGTATTTAAATTTTTAAATTTTAAAGTTTAAAGTTCTAATAATTAAATTTTTAAAATTTAGAATTTAAATTTTAAAATTTAAATTTTTAAATTTTAAAATTTAAAATTTTAATAATTAAATTTTTAAAATTTAGTATTTAAATTTTTAAATTTTAAAATTTAAAGTTTTAATAATGAAATTTTTAAAATTTAGTATTTAAATTTTTAAATTTTAAAATTTAAAGTTTTAATAATTAAATTTTTAAAATTTTGTATTTAAATTTTTAAATTTTAAAGTTTAAAGTTCTAATAATTAAATTTTTAAAATTTAGTATTTAAATTTTTAAATTTTAAAATTTAAAGTTTTAATAATTAAATTTTTAAAATTTAGTATTTAAATTTTTAAATTTTAAAATTTAAAGTTTTAATAATTAAATTTTTAAAATCTAGTATTTAAATTTTTAAATTTTAAAATTTAAAGTTTTAATAATTAAATTTTTAAAATTTAGTATTTATATTTTAAAAATTTAAAGTTTTAATAATTAAATTTTTAAAGTTTAGTATTTAAGTTTTTAAATTTTAAAATTTAAAGTTTTAATAATTAAATTTTTAAAATTTAGTATTTAAAATTTTAAATTTTTAAGTTTGAAATTTTAATAATTAAATTTTTAAAATTTAGTATTTAAATTTTAAAATTTAAATTTTTAAATTTTATAATTTAAAATTTTAATAACTAAATTTTTATAATTTAGTATTTAAATTTTTAAATTTTAAAATTTAAAGTTTTAATAATTAAATTTTTAAAATTTAGTATTTAAATTTTTAAATTTTAAAATTTAAAATTTCAATAATTAAATTTTTAAAATTTAGTATTTAAGTTTTTAAATTTTAAAATTTAAAGTTTTAATAATTAAATTTTTAAAATTTAGTATTTAAATTTTTAAATTTTAAAGTTTGAAGTTTTAATAAATAAATTTTTAAAATTTAGTATTTAAATTTTAAAATTTAAATTTTTAAATTTTAAAATTTAAAATTTTAAATTTTAAAATTTTTTTTAATAATTAAATTTTTAAAATTTTGTATTTAAATTTTTAAATTTTAAAGTTTAAAGTTCTAATAATTAAATTTTTAAAATTTAGTATTTAAATTTTAAAATTTAAATTTTTAAATTTTAAAATTTAAAATATTAATAATTAAATTTTTAAAATTTAGTATTTAAATTTTTAAATTTTAAAATTTAAAGTTTTAATAATTAAATTTTTAAAATTTGTATTTAAATTTTTAAATTTTAAAATTTAAAGTTTTAATAATGAAATTTTTAAAATTTAGTATTTAAACTTTTAAATTTTCAAATTTAAAATTTTAATAACTAAATTTTTATAATTTAGTATTTAAATTTTTAAATTTTAAAATTTAAAGTTTTAATAATTAAATTTTTAAAATTTAGTATTTAAATTTTTAAATTTTAAAGTTTGAAGTTTTAATAATTAAATTTTTAAAATTTAGTATTTAAATTTTAAAATTTAAATTTTTAAATTTTAAAATTTAAAATTTCAATAATTAAATTTTTAAAATTTAGTATTTAAATATTTAAATTTTAAAATTTAAAGATTTAATATTTAAAGTTTTAAAATTTAGTATTTAAATTTTTAAATTTTAAAATTTAAATTTTAATAATTAAAGTTTTAAAATTTAGTATTTAAAATTTTAAACATTAAATTTTAAAGTTTTAATAATTAAATTTGTAAAATTTAGTATTTAAATTTTTAAATTTTAAAATTTAAAGATTTAATATTTAAAGTTTTAAAATTTAGTATTTAAATTTTTAAATTTTAAAATCTAAATATTAATAATTAAATTTTTAAAATTTAGTATTTAAATTTTTAAACTTCAAAATTTAAAGTTATAATAATTAAATTTTTAAAATTTAGTATTTAAATTTTTAAATTTTAAAATTTAAAGATTTAATATTTAAAGTTTTAATATTTAGTATTTAAATTTTTAAATTTTAAAATTTAAAGTTTTAATAATTAAATTTTTAAAATTTGGTATTTAAATTTTTAAATTTTAAAATTTAAAATTTTAATAATTAAATTTTTAAAATTTAGTATTTAAATTTTTAAATTTTAAAATTTAAAGACTTAATATTTAAAGTTTTAAAATTTAGTATTTAAATTTTTAAATTTTAAAATCTAAATATTAATAATTAAATTTTTAAAATTTAGTATTTAAATTTTTAAACTTTAAAATTTAAAGTTATAATAATTAAATTTTTAAAATTTAGTATTTAAATTTTTAAATTTTAAAGTTTAAAGTTCTAATAATTAAATTTTTAAAATTTTGTATTTAAATTTTAAAATTTAAATTTTTAAATTTTAAAATTTACAATTTTAATAATTAAATTTTTAAAATTTAGTATTTAAATTTTTAAATTTTAAAATTTAAAGTTTTAATAATGAAATTTTTAAAATTTAGTATTTAAATTTTTAGATTTTAAAATTTAAAGTTTTAATAATTAAATTTTTAAAATTTTGTATTTAAATTTTTAAATTTTAAAGTTTAAAGTTCTAATAATTAAATTTTTAAAATTTAGTATTTAAATTTTAAAATTTAAATTTTTAAATTTTAAAATTTAAAATTTTAATAATTACATTTTTAAAATTTAGTATTTAAATTTTTAAATTTTAAAATTTAAAGTTTTAATAATGAAATTTTTAAAATTTAGTATTTAAATTTTTAAATTTTAAAATTTAAAGTTTTAATAATGAAATTTTTAAAATTTAGTATTTAAATTTTTAGATTTTAAAATTTAAAGTTTTAATAATTAAATTTTTAAAATTTTGTATTTAAATTTTTAAATTTTAAAATTTAAAGTTCTAATAAATAAATTTTTAAAATTTAGTATTTAAATTTTAAAATTTAAATTTTTAAATTTTAAAATTTAAAATTTTAATAATTAAATTTTTAAAATTTAGTATGTAAATTTTTAAATTTTAAAATTTAAAGTTTTAATAATGAAATTTTTAAAATTTAGTATTTAAATTTTTAGATTTTAAAATTTAAAGTTTTAATAATTAAATTTTTAAAATTTTGTATTTAAATTTTTAAATTTTAAAGTTTAAAGTTCTAATAATTAAATTTTTAAAATTTAGTATTTAAATTTTAAAATTTAAATTTTTAAATTTTAAAATTTAAAATTTTAATAATTAAATTTTTAAAATTTAGTATTTAAATTTTTAAATTTTAAAATTTAAAGTTTTAATAATGAAATTTTTAAAATTTAGTATTTAAATTTTTAAATTTTAAAATTTAAAATTTTAATAATTAAATTTTTAAAATTTAGTATTTAAATATTTAAATTTTAAAATTTAAAGATTTAATATTTAAAGTTTTGAAATTTAGTATTTAAATTTTTAAATTTTAAAATTTAAATTTTAATAATTAAAGTTTTAAAATTTAGTATTTAAAATTTTAAACATTAAAATTTAAAGTTTTAATAATTAAATTTTTAAAATTTAGTATTTAAATTTTCAAATTTTAAAATTTAAAGTTTTAATAATTAAATTTTTAAAATTTAGTATTTAAATTTTTAAATTTTAAAGTTTGAAGTTTTAATAATTAAATTTTTAAAATTTAGTATCTAAATTTTAAAATTTAAATTTTTAAATTTTAAAATTTAAAATTTTAATAATTAAATTTTTAAAATTTAGTATTTAAATTTTTAAATTTTAAAATTTAAAGTTATAATAATTAAATTTTTAAAATTTAGTATTTAAAATTTTAAATTTTAAAATTTAAAGTTTTAATAATTAAATTTTTAAAATTTAGTATTTAAATTTTTAAATTTTAAAGTTTGAAGTTTTAATAATTAAATTTTTAAAATTTAGTATTTAAAATTTAAATTTTAAAATTTAAAGTTTTAATAATTAAATTTTTAAAGTGTGTATTTAAATTTTTAAATTTTAAAATTTAAAATTTTAATAATTATATTTTTAAAATTTAGTATTTAAATTTTTAAATTTTACAATTTAAAGTTTTAATAATTAAATTTTTAAAATTTAGTATTTAAATTTTTAAATTTTAAAATTTAAAGTTTTAATAATTAAATTATTAAAATTTAGTATTTAAATTTTTAAAATTTAAAGTTTTAATAATTAAAATTTTAAAATTTAGTATTTAAATTTTTAAATATTAAAATTTAAAGTTATAATAATTAAATTTTTAAAATTTAGTATTTAAATTTTTAAATTTTAAAGTTTGAAGTTTTAATAATTAAATTTTTAAAATTTAGTATTTAAATTTTAAAATTTAAATTTTTAAATTTTAAAATTTAAAATTTCAATAATTAAATTTTTAAAATTTGTATTTAAATTTTTAAATTTTAAAATTTAAAATTTTAATAATTAAATTTTTAAAATTTAGTATTTAAATTTTTAAATATTAAAATTTAAAGTTTTAATAATTAAATTATTAAAATTTAGTATTTAAATTTTTAAAATTTAAAGTTTTAATAATTAAAATTTTAAAATTTAGTATTTAAATTTTTAAATTTTAAAATTTAAAGTTAAAATAATTAAATTTTTAAAATTTAGTATTTAAATTTTTAAATTTTAAAGTTTGAAGTTTTAATAATTAAATTTTTAAAATTTAGTATTTAAATTTTTAAATTTTAAAGTTTAAAGATTTAATAATTAAATTTTTAAAATTTAGTATTTAAATTTTAAAATTTAAATTTTTAAATTTTAAAATTTAAAGTTTTAATAATTAAATTTTTAAAATTTAGTATTTAAATTTTTAAATTTTAAAGTTTGAAGTTTTAATAATTAAATTTTTTAAATTTAGTATTTAAATTTTCAAATTTTAAAATTTAAAGTTTTAATAATTAAATTTTTAAAATTTAGTATTTAAAATTTTAAATTTTAAAATTTAAAGTTTTAATAATTAAATTTTTAAAATTTGGTATTTAAAATTTTAAACATTAAAATTTAAAGTTTTAATAATTAAATTTGTAAAATTTAGTATTTAAATTTTTAAATTTTAAAATTTAAAGATTTAATATTTAAAGTTTTAAAATTTAGTATTTAAATTTTTAAATTTTAAAATCTAAATATTAATAATTAAATTTTTAAAATTTAGTATTTAAAATTTTAAACATTAAAATTTAAAGTTTTAATAATTAAATTTGTAAAATTTTTAAATTTTAAAATTTAAAGATTTAATATTTAAAGTTTTAATATTTAGTATTTAAATTTTTAAATTTTAAAATTTAAAGTTTTAATAATTAAATTTTTAAAATTTGGTATTTAAATTTTTAAATTTTAAAATTTAAAATTTTAATAATTAAATTTTTAAAATTTAGTATTTAAATTTTTAAATTTTAAAATTTAAAGTTTTAATAATTAAATTATTAAAATTTAGTATTTAAATTTTTAAAATTTAAAGTTTTAATAATTAAAATTTTAAAGTTTTAGTATTTAAATTTTTAAATTTTAAAATTTAAAGTTAAAATAATTAAATTTTTAAAATTTAGTATTTAAATTTTTAAATTTTAAAGTTTGAAGTTTTAATAATTAAATTTTTAAAATTTAGTATTTAAATTTTTAAATTTTAAAGTTTAAAGATTTAATAATTAAATTTTTAAAATTTAGTATTTAAATTTTAAAATTTAAATTTTCAAATTTTAAAATTTTAATAATTAAATTTTTAAAATTTTGTATTTAAATTTTTAAATTTTAAAATTTAAAGTTTTAATAATGAAATTTTTAAAATTTAGTATTTAAATTTTTAAACTTTAAAATTTAAAATTTTAATAATTAAATTTTTAAAATTTAGTATTTAAATTTTTAAATTTTAAAATTTAAAGATTTAATATTTAAAGTTTTAAAATTTAGTATTTAAATTTTTAAATTTTAAAATCTAAATATTAATAATTAAATTTTTAAAATTTAGTATTTAAATTTTTAAACTTTAAAATTTAAAGTTATAATAATTAAATTTTTAAAATTTAGTATTTAAACTTTTAAATTTTAAAATTTAAAGATTTAATATTTAAAGTTTTAATATTTAGTATTTCAATTTTTAAATTTAAAAATTAAAATTTTAATAATTAAATTTTTAAAATTTATTATTTAAATTTTTAAATTTTAAAATTTAAAGTTTTAATAATTAAATTTTTAAAATTTGGTATTTAAATTTTTAAATTTTAAATTTTAAAATTTTAATAATTAAATTTTTAAAATTTAGTATTTAAATTTTTAAATTTTAAAATTTAAAGATTTAATATTTAAAGTTTTAAAATTTAGTATTTAAATTTTTAAATTTTAAAATCTAAATATTGATAATTAAATTTTTAAAATTTAGTATTTAAATTTTTAAACTTTAAAATTTAAAGTTATAATAATTAAATTTTTAAAATTTAGTATTTAAATTTTTAAATTTTAAAGTTTAAAGTTCTAATAATTAAATTTTTAAAATTTAGAATTTAAATTTTAAAATTTAAATTTTTAAATTTTAAAATTTAAAATTTTAATAATTAAATTTTTAAAATTTAGTATTTAAATTTTTAAATTTTAAAATTTAAAGTTTTAATAATGAAATTTTTAAAATTTAGTATTTAAATTTTTAAATTTTAAAATTTAAAGTTTTAATAATTAAATTTTTAAAATTTTGTATTTAAATTTTTAAATTTTAAAGTTTAAAGTTCTAATAATTAAATTTTTAAAATTTAGTATTTAAATTTTTAAATTTTAAAATTTAAAGTTATAATAATTAAATTTTTAAAATTTAGTATTTAAATTTTAAAATTTTAAAATTTAAAGTTTTATTAATTAAATTTTTAAAATTTAGTGTTTAAATTTTAAAATTTAAATTTTTAAATTATAAAATTTAAAATTTTAATAATTAAATTTTTAAAATTTAGTATTTAAATATTTAAATTTTAAAATTTGAAGATATAATATTTAAAGTTTTAAAATTTTAGTTTTTAAATTTATAAATTTTAAAATTTAAATTTTAATATATAAAGTTTTAAAATTTAGTATTTAAAATTTTAAACTCTAAAATTTAAAGTTTTAATAATTAAATTTTTAAAATTTAGTATTTAAATTTTTAAATTTTAAAATTTAAAGTTTTAATAATTAAATTTTTAAAATCTAGTATTTAAATTTTTAAATTTTAAAATTTAAAGTTTTAATAATTAAATTTTTAAAATTTAGTATTTATATTTTAAAAATTTAAAGTTTTAATAATTAAATTTTTAAAGTTTAGTATTTAAGTTTTTAAATTTTAAAATTTAAAGTTTTAATAATTAAATTTTTAAAATTTAGTATTTAAAATTTTAAATTTTTAAGTTTGAAATTTTAATAATTAAATTTTTAAAATTTAGTATTTAAATTTTAAAATTTAAATTTTTAAATTTTATAATTTAAAATTTTAATAACTAAATTTTTATAATTTAGTATTTAAATTTTTAAATTTTAAAATTTAAAGTTTTAATAATTAAATTTTTAAAATTTAGTATTTAAATTTTTAAATTTTAAAATTTAAAATTTCAATAATTAAATTTTTAAAATTTAGTATTTAAGTTTTTAAATTTTAAAATTTAAAGTTTTAATAATTAAATTTTTAAAATTTAGTATTTAAATTTTTAAATTTTAAAGTTTGAAGTTTTAATAATTAAATTTTTAAAATTTAGTATTTAAATTTTAAAATTTAAATTTTTAAATTTTAAAATTTAAAATTTTAAATTTTAAAATTTTTTTTAATAATTAAATTTTTAAAATTTTGTATTTAAATTTTTAAATTTTAAAGTTTAAAGTTCTAATAATTAAATTTTTAAAATTTAGTATTTAAATTTTAAAATTTAAATTTTTAAATTTTAAAATTTAAAATATTAATAATTAAATTTTTAAAATTTAGTATTTAAATTTTTAAATTTTAAAATTTAAAGTTTTAATAATTAAATTTTTAAAATTTGTATTTAAATTTTTAAATTTTAAAATTTAAAGTTTTAATAATGAAATTTTTAAAATTTAGTATTTAAACTTTTAAATTTTCAAATTTAAAATTTTAATAACTAAATTTTTATAATTTAGTATTTAAATTTTTAAATTTTAAAATTTAAAGTTTTAATAATTAAATTTTTAAAATTTAGTATTTAAATTTTTAAATTTTAAAGTTTGAAGTTTTAATAATTAAATTTTTAAAATTTAGTATTTAAATTTTAAAATTTAAATTTTTAAATTTTAAAATTTAAAATTTCAATAATTAAATTTTTAAAATTTAGTATTCAAGCTTTTAAATTTTAAAATTTAAAGTTTTAATAATTAAATTTTTAAAATTTAGTATTTAAATTTTTAAATTTTAAAATTTAAAGTTTTAATAATGAAATATTTAAAATTTAGTATTTAAATTTTTAAATTTTAAAATTTAAAATTTTAATAATTAAATTTTTAAAATTTAGTATTTAAATTTTTAAATTTTAAAATTTAAAGTTTTAATAATGAAATATTTAAAATTTAGTATTTAAATTTTTAAATTTTAAAATTTAAAATTTTAATAATTAAATTTTTAAAATTTAGTATTTAAATTTTTAAATTTTAAAATTTAAAGTTTTAATAATGAAATATTTAAAATTTAGTATTTAAATTTTTAAATTTTAAAATTTAAAATTTTAATAATTAAATTTTTAAAATTTAGTATTTAAATATTTAAATTTTAAAATTTGAAGATTTAATATTTAAAGTTTTAAAATTTAGTATTTAAATTTTTAAATTTTAAAATTTAAATTTTAATATATAAAGTTTTAAAATTTAGTATTTAAAATTTTAAACTCTAAAATTTAAAGTTTTAATAGTTAAATTTTTAAAATTTAGTATTTAAATTTTTAAATTTTAAAATTTAAAGTTTTAATAATTAAATTTTTAAAATTTAGTATTTAAATTTTCAAATTTTAAAATTTAAAGTTTTAATAATTAAATTTTTAAAATCTAGTATTTAAATTTTTAAATTTTAAAATTTAAAGTTTTAATAATTAAATTTTTAAAATTTAGTATTTAAATTTTAAAATTTAAATTTTTAAATTTTAAAATTTAAAATTTCAATAATTAAATTTTTAAAATTTGTATTTAAATTTTTAAATTTTAAAATTTAAAATTTTAATAATTAAATTTTTAAAATTTAGTATTTAAATTTTTAAATATTAAAATTTAAAGTTTTAATAATTAAATTTTTAAAATTTAGTATTTAAATTTTTAAATTTTAAAATTTAAAGTTTTAATAATTAAATTTTTAAAGTGTGTATTTAAATTTTTAAATTTTAAAATTTAAAGTTTTAATAATTAAATTTTTAAAATTTAGTATTTAAATTTTTAAATTTTACAATCTAAAGTTTTAATAATTAAATTTTTAAAATTTAGTATTTAAATTTTTAAATTTTAAAATTTAAAGTTTTAATAATTAAATTATTAAAATTTAGTATTTAAATTTTTAAAATTTAAAGTTTTAATAATTAAAATTTTAAAATTTAGTATTTAAATTTTTAAATTTTAAAATTTAAAGTTAAAATAATTAAATTTTTAAAATTTAGTATTTAAATTTTTAAATTTTAAAGTTTTAAGTTTTAATAATTAAATTTTTAAAATTTAGTATTTAAATTTTTAAATTTTAAAGTTTAAAGATTTAATAATTAAATTTTTAAAATTTAGTATTTAAATTTTAAAATTTAAATTTTTAAATTTTAAAATTTAAAGTTTTAATAATTAAATTTTTAAAATTTAGTATTTAAATTTTTAAATTTTAAAGTTTGAAGTTTTAATAATTAAATTTTTTAAATTTAGTATTTAAATTTTCAAATTTTAAAATTTAAAGTTTTAATAATTAAATTTTTAAAATTTAGTATTTAAAATTTTAAATTTTAAAATTTAAAGTTTTAATAATTAAATTTTTAAAATTTGGTATTTAAAATTTTAAACATTAAAATTTAAAGTTTTAATAATTAAATTTGTAAAATTTAGTATTTAAATTTTTAAATTTTAAAATTTAAAGATTTAATATTTAAAGTTTTAAAATTTAGTATTTAAATTTTTAAATTTTAAAATCTAATTATTAATAATTAAATTTTTAAAATTTAGTATTTAAAATTTTAAACATTAAAATTTAAAGTTTTAATAATTAAATTTGTAAAATTTTTAAATTTTAAAATTTAAAGATTTAATATTTAAAGTTTTAATATTTAGTATTTAAATTTTTAAATTTTAAAATTTAAAGTTTTAATAATTAAATTTTTAAAATTTGGTATTTAAATTTTTAAATTTTAAAATTTAAAATTTTAATAATTAAATTTTTAAAATTTAGTATTTAAATTTTTAAATTTTAAAATTTAAAGTTTTAATAATTAAATTATTAAAATTTAGTATTTAAATTTTTAAAATTTAAAGTTTTAATAATTAAAATTTTAAAATTTAGTATTTAAATTTTTAAATTTTAAAATTTAAAGTTAAAATAATTAAATTTTTAAAATTTAGTATTTAAATTTTTAAATTTTAAAGTTTAAAGATTTAATAATTAAATTTTTAAAATTTAGTATTTAAATTTTAAAATTTAAATTTTTAAATTTTAAAATTTTAATAATTAAATTTTTAAAATTTTGTATTTAAATTTTTAAATTTTAAAATTTAAAGTTTTAATAATGAAATTTTTAAAATTTAGTATTTAAATTTTTAAACTTTAAAATTTAAAATTTTAATAATTAAATTTTTAAAATTTAGTATTTAAATTTTTAAATTTTAAAATTTAAAGATTTAATATTTAAAGTTTTAAAATTTAGTATTTAAATTTTTAAATTTTAAAATCTAAATATTAATAATTAAATTTTTAAAATTTAGTATTTAAATTTTTAAACTTTAAAATTTAAAGTTATAATAATTAAATTTTTAAAATTTAGTATTTAAACTTTTAAATTTTAAAATTTAAAGATTTAATATTTAAAGTTTTAATATTTAGTATTTCAATTTTTAAATTTAAAAATTAAAATTTTAATAATTAAATTTTTAAAATTTATTATTTAAATTTTTAAATTTTAAAATTTAAAGTTTTAATAATTAAATTTTTAAAATTTGGTATTTAAATTTTTAAATTTTAAAATTTAAAATTTTAATAATTAAATTTTTAAAATTTAGTATTTAAATTTTTAAATTTTAAAATTTAAAGATTTAATATTTAAAGTTTTAAAATTTAGTATTTAAATTTTTAAATTTTAAAATCTAAATATTGATAATTAAATTTTTAAAATTTAGTATTTAAATTTTTAAACTTTAAAATTTAAAGTTATAATAATTAAATTTTTAAAATTTAGTATTTAAATTTTTAAATTTTAAAGTTTAAAGTTCTAATAATTAAATTTTTAAAATTTAGAATTTAAATTTTAAAATTTAAATTTTTAAATTTTAAAATTTAAAATTTTAATAATTAAATTTTTAAAATTTAGTATTTAAATTTTTAAATTTTAAAATTTAAAGTTTTAATAATGAAATTTTTAAAATTTAGTATTTAAATTTTTAAATTTTAAAATTTAAAGTTTTAATAATTAAATTTTTAAAATTTTGTATTTAAATTTTTAAATTTTAAAGTTTAAAGTTCTAATAATTAAATTTTTAAAATTTAGTATTTAAATTTTTAAATTTTAAAATTTAAAGTTATAATAATTAAATTTTTAAAATTTAGTATTTAAATTTTAAAATTTTAAAATTTAAAGTTTTATTAATTAAATTTTTAAAATTTAGTGTTTAAATTTTAAAATTTAAATTTTTAAATTATAAAATTTAAAATTTTAATAATTAAATTTTTAAAATTTAGTATTTAAATATTTAAATTTTAAAATTTGAAGATATAATATTTAAAGTTTTAAAATTTTAGTTTTTAAATTTATAAATTTTAAAATTTAAATTTTAATATATAAAGTTTTAAAATTTAGTATTTAAAATTTTAAACTCTAAAATTTAAAGTTTTAATAATTAAATTTTTAAAATTTAGTATTTAAATTTTTAAATTTTAAAATTTAAAGTTTTAATAATTAAATTTTTAAAATCTAGTATTTAAATTTTTAAATTTTAAAATTTAAAGTTTTAATAATTAAATTTTTAAAATTTAGTATTTATATTTTAAAAATTTAAAGTTTTAATAATTAAATTTTTAAAGTTTAGTATTTAAGTTTTTAAATTTTAAAATTTAAAGTTTTAATAATTAAATTTTTAAAATTTAGTATTTAAAATTTTAAATTTTTAAGTTTGAAATTTTAATAATTAAATTTTTAAAATTTAGTATTTAAATTTTAAAATTTAAATTTTTAAATTTTATAATTTAAAATTTTAATAACTAAATTTTTATAATTTAGTATTTAAATTTTTAAATTTTAAAATTTAAAGTTTTAATAATTAAATTTTTAAAATTTAGTATTTAAATTTTTAAATTTTAAAATTTAAAATTTCAATAATTAAATTTTTAAAATTTAGTATTTAAGTTTTTAAATTTTAAAATTTAAAGTTTTAATAATTAAATTTTTAAAATTTAGTATTTAAATTTTTAAATTTTAAAGTTTGAAGTTTTAATAATTAAATTTTTAAAATTTAGTATTTAAATTTTAAAATTTAAATTTTTAAATTTTAAAATTTAAAATTTTAAATTTTAAAATTTTTTTTAATAATTAAATTTTTAAAATTTTGTATTTAAATTTTTAAATTTTAAAGTTTAAAGTTCTAATAATTAAATTTTTAAAATTTAGTATTTAAATTTTAAAATTTAAATTTTTAAATTTTAAAATTTAAAATATTAATAATTAAATTTTTAAAATTTAGTATTTAAATTTTTAAATTTTAAAATTTAAAGTTTTAATAATTAAATTTTTAAAATTTGTATTTAAATTTTTAAATTTTAAAATTTAAAGTTTTAATAATGAAATTTTTAAAATTTAGTATTTAAACTTTTAAATTTTCAAATTTAAAATTTTAATAACTAAATTTTTATAATTTAGTATTTAAATTTTTAAATTTTAAAATTTAAAGTTTTAATAATTAAATTTTTAAAATTTAGTATTTAAATTTTTAAATTTTAAAGTTTGAAGTTTTAATAATTAAATTTTTAAAATTTAGTATTTAAATTTTAAAATTTAAATTTTTAAATTTTAAAATTTAAAATTTCAATAATTAAATTTTTAAAATTTAGTATTCAAGCTTTTAAATTTTAAAATTTAAAGTTTTAATAATTAAATTTTTAAAATTTAGTATTTAAATTTTTAAATTTTAAAATTTAAAGTTATAATAATTAAATTTTTAAAATTTAGTATTTAAATTTTAAAATTTTAAAATTTAAAGTTTTATTAATTAAATTTTTAAAATTTAGTGTTTAAATTTTAAAATTTAAATTTTTAAATTATAAAAATTTAAAATTTTAATAATTAAATTTTTAAAATTTAGTATTTAAATTTTTAAATTTTAAAATTTAAAGTTTTAATAATGAAATATTTAAAATTTAGTATTTAAATTTTTAAATTTTAAAATTTAAAATTTTAATAATTAAATTTTTAAAATTTAGTATTTAAATATTTAAATTTTAAAATTTGAAGATTTAATATTTAAAGTTTTAAAATTTAGTATTTAAATTTTTAAATTTTAAAATTTAAATTTTAATATATAAAGTTTTAAAATTTAGTATTTAAAATTTTAAACTCTAAAATTTAAAGTTTTAATAGTTAAATTTTTAAAATTTAGTATTTAAATTTTTAAATTTTAAAATTTAAAGTTTTAATAATTAAATTTTTAAAATTTAGTATTTAAATTTTCAAATTTTAAAATTTAAAGTTTTAATAATTAAATTTTTAAAATCTAGTATTTAAATTTTTAAATTTTAAAATTTAAAGTTTTAATAATTAAATTTTTAAAATTTAGAATTTATATTTTAAAAATTTAAAGTTTTAATAATTAAATTTTTAAAATTTAGTATTTAAATTTTAAAATTTAAATTTTTAAATTTTAAAATTTAAAATTTTAAAATTTAAAATTTTAAATTTTAAAATTAAAATTTTAAATTTTAAAATTTAAAATTTTAATAACCAAATTTTTATAATTTAGTATTTAAATTTTTAAATTTTAAAATTTAAAGTTTTAATAATTAAATTTTTAAAATTTAGTATTTAAATTTTTAAATTTTAAAGTTTGAAGTTTTAATAATTAAATTTTTAAAATTTAGTATTTAAATTTTAAAATTTAAATTTTTAAATTTTAAAATTTAAAATTTCAATAATTAAATTTTTAAAATTTAGTATTCAAGTTTTTATATTTTAAAATTTAAAGTTTTAATAATTAAATTTTTAAAATTTAGTATTTAAATTTTTAAATTTTAAAGTTTGAAGTTTTAATAATTATATTTTTAAAATTTAGTATTTAAATTTTAAAATTTAAATTTTTAAATTTTAAAATTTAAAACTTTAAATTTTAAAATTTAAAATTTTAATAATTAAATTTTTAAAATTTAGTATTTAAATTTTTAAATTTTAAAATTTAAAGTTTTAATAATTAAATTTTTAAAATTTAGTATTTATATTTTAAAAATTTAAAGTTTCAATAATTAAATTTTTAAAATTTGTGTTTAAATTTTTAAATTTTAAAATTTAAAGTTTTAATAATTAAATTTTTAAAATTTAGTATTTAAATTTTTAAAATTTAAAGTTTAAAGTTTTAATATTTAAATTTTTAAAATTTAGTATTTAAATTTTAAAATTTAAATTTTTAAATTTTAAAATTTAAAATTTTAATAATTAAATTTTTAAAATTTAGTATTTAAATTTTAAAATTTAAAATTTTAAATTTTAAAATTTAAAATTTTAATAATTAAATTTTTAAAATTTAGTATTTAAATTTTTAAAATTTAAAATTTAAAGTTTTAATAATGAAATTTTTAAAATTTTGTATTTAAATTTTTAAATTTTAAAATTTAAAGTTTTAATAATTAAATTTTTAAAATTTTGTATTTAAATTTTTAAATTTTAAAGTTTAAAGTTCTAATAATTAAATTTTTAAAATTTAGTATTTAAATTTTAAAAATTTAAAGTTTCAATAATTAAATTTTTAAAATTTAGTATTCAAGTTTTTAAATTTTAAAATTTAAAGTTTTAATAATTAAATTTTTAAAATTTAGTATTTAAATTTTTAAATTTTAAAGTTTAAAGTTTTAATAATTAAATTTTTAAAATTTAGTATTTTAATTTTAAAATTTAAATTTTTAAATTTTAAAATTTAAAGTTTTAATAATTAAATTTTCAAAATTTAGTATTTAAATTTTTAAAATTTAAAGTTTAAAGTTTTAATAATTAAATTTTTAAAATTTAGTATTTAAATTTTTAAATTTTAAAATTTAAAGTTTTTATAATAAAATTTTTAAAATTTAGTATTTAAATTTTTAAATTTTAAAATTTAAAATTTTAATAATTAAATTTTTAAAATATAGTATTTAAATATTTAAATTTTAAAATTTAAAGTTTTAATATTTAAATTTTTAAAATTTAGTATTTAAATTTTTAAATTTTAAAATTTAAATTTTAATAATTAAAGTTTTAAAATTTAGTATTCAAAATTTTAAACTTTAAAATTTAAAGTTTTAATAATTAAATTTTTAAAATTTAGTATTTAAATTTTTAAATTTTAAAATTTAAAGTTTAATAATTAAATTTGTAAAATTTGTATTTAAATTTTTAAATTTTAAAATTTAAAGTTTTAATAATTAAATTTTTAAAATTTGTATTTAAATTTTTAAATTTTAAAATTTAAAGTTTTAATAATTAAATTTTTAAAATTTAGTATTTAAATTTTCAAATTTTAAAATTTAAAGTTTTAATAATTAAATTTTTAAAATTTGTATTTAAATTTTTAAATTTTAAAATTTAAAGTTTTAATAATTAAATTTTTAAAATTTAGTATTTAAATTTTCAAATTTTAAAATTTAAACTTTTAATAATTAAATTTTTAAAATTTGTTATTTAAATTTTTAAATTTTAAAATTTAAAGTTTTAATAATTAAATTTTTAAAATTTAGTATTTAAATTTTTAAAATTTATAAAATTTAGTATTTAAATTTTAAAAATTTAAAATTTTAATAATTAAATTTTTAAAATTTAGTATTTAAGTTTTTAAATTTTAAAATTTAAAGTTTTAATAATTAAATTTTTAAAATTTGTATTTAAATTTTTAAATTTTAAAATTTAAAGTTTTAATAATTAAATTTTTAAAATTTAGTATTTAAGTTTTCAAATTTTAAAATTTAAAGTTTTAATAATTAAATTTTTAAAATTTGTTATTTAAATTTTTAAATTTTTAAATTTAAAGTTTTAATAATTAAATTGTTAAAATTTAGTATTTATATTTTAAAAATTTAAAGTTTTAATAAATAAATTTTTAAAATTTAGTATTTAAGATTTTAAATTTTAAAATTTAAAGTTTTAATAATTAAATTTTTAAAATTTAGTATTTAAAATTTTAAATTTTTAAGTTTGAAATTTTAATAATTAAATTTTTAAAATTTAGTATTTAAATTTTAAAATTTAAATTTATAAATTTTAAAATTTAAAATTTTAATAACTAAATTTTTATAATTTATTATATAAATTTTTAAATTTTAAAATTTAAAGTTTTAATAATTAAATTTTTAAAATTTAGTATTTAAATTTTTAAGTTTTAAAGTTTGAAGTTTTAATAATTAAATTTTTAAAATTTAGTATTTAAATTTTAAAATTTAAATTTTTAAATTTTAAAATTTAAAATTTTATATTTTAAAATTTAAAATTTTAATAATTAAATTTTTAAAATTTTGTATTTAAATTTTTAAAGTTTAAAATTTAAAGTTTTAATAATTAAATTTTTAAAATTTAGTATTTATATTTTAAAAATTTAAAGTTTCAATAATTAAATTTTTAAAATTTGTGTTTAAATTTTTAAATTTTAAAATTTAAAGTTTTAATAATTAAATTTTTAAAATTTAGTATTTAAATTTTTAAAATTTAAAGTTTAAAGTTTTAATATTTAAATTTTTAAAATTTAGTATTTAAATTTTAAAATTTAAATTTTTAAATTTTAAAATTTAAAATTTTAATAATTAAATTTTTAAAATTTAGTATTTAAATTTTAAAATTTAAATTTTTAAATTTTAAAATTTAAAATTTTAATAATTAAATTTTTAAAATTTAGTATTTAAATTTTTAAATTTTAAAATTTAAAGTTTTAATAATGAAATTTTTAAAATTTTGTATTTAAATTTTTAAATTTTAAAATTTAAAGTTTTAATAATTAAATTTTTAAAATTTTGTATTTAAATTTTTAAATTTTAAAGTTTAAAGTTCTAATAATTAAATATTTAAAATTTAGTATTTAAATTTTTAAATTTTAAAATTTAAAGTTATAATAATTAAATTTTTAAAATTTAGTATTTAAATTTTTAAATTTTAAAATTTAAAGTTTTAATAATGAAATTTTTAAAATTTTGTATTTAAATTTTTAAATTTTAAAATTTAAAGTTTTAATAATTAAATTTTTAAAATTTAGTATTTAAATTTTTAAATTTTAAAATTTAAAGTTTTAATAATTAAATTTTTAAAATTTAGTATTTATATTTTAAAAATTTAAAGTTTCAATAATTAAATTTTTAAAATTTAGTATTCAAGTTTTTAAATTTTAAAATTTAAAGTTTTAATAATTAAATTTTTAAAATTTAGTATTTAAATTTTTAAATTTTAAAGTTTAAAGTTTTAATAATTAAATTTTTAAAATTTAGTATTTAAATTTTAAAATTTAAATTTTTAAATTTTAAAATTTAAAGTTTTAATAATTAAATTTTCAAAATTTAGTATTTAAATTTTTAAAATTTAAAGTTTAAAGTTTTAATAATTAAATTTTTAAAATTTAGTATTTAAATTTTTAAATTTTAAAATTTAAAGTTTTTATAATAAAATTTTTAAAATTTAGTATTTAAATTTTTAAATTTTAAAATTTAAAATTTTAATAATTAAATTTTTAAAATATAGTATTTAAATATTTAAATTTTAAAATTTAAAGTTTTAATAATTAAATTTTTAAAATTTAGTATTTAAATTTTTAAATTTTAAAATTTAAATTTTAATAATTAAAGTTTTAAAATTTAGTATTCAAAATTTTAAACTTTAAAATTTAAAGTTTTAATAATTAAATTTTTAAAATTTAGTATTTAAATTTTTAAATTTTAAAATTTAAAGTTTAATAATTAAATTTGTAAAATTTGTATTTAAATTTTTAAATTTTAAAATTTAAAGTTTTAATAATTAAATTTTTAAAATTTGTATTTAAATTTTTAAATTTTAAAATTTAAAGTTTTAATAATTAAATTTTTAAAATTTAGTATTTAAATTTTCAAATTTTAAAATTTAAAGTTTTAATAATTAAATTTTTAAAATTTAGTATTTAAATTTTCAAATTTTAAAATTTAAACTTTTAATAATTAAATTTTTAAAATTTGTTATTTAAATTTTTAAATTTTAAAATTTAAAGTTTTAATAATTAAATTTTTAAAATTTAGTATTTAAATTTTTAAAATTTATAAAATTTAGTATTTAAATTTTAAAAATTTAAAATTTTAATAATTAAATTTTTAAAATTTAGTATTTAAGTTTTTAAATTTTAAAATTTAAAGTTTTAATAATTAAATTTTTAAAATTTGTATTTAAATTTTTAAATTTTAAAATTTAAAGTTTTAATAATTAAATTTTTAAAATTTAGTATTTAAGTTTTCAAATTTTAAAATTTAAAGTTTTAATAATTAAATTTTTAAAATTTGTTATTTAAATTTTTAAATTTTTAAATTTAAAATTTTAATAATTAAATTGTTAAAATTTAGTATTTATATTTTAAAAATTTAAAGTTTTAATAAATAAATTTTTAAAATTTAGTATTTAAGATTTTAAATTTTAAAATTTAAAGTTTTAATAATTAAATTTTTAAAATTTAGTATTTAAAATTTTAAATTTTTAAGTTTGAAATTTTAATAATTAAATTTTTAAAATTTAGTATTTAAATTTTTTAAATTTAAATTTATAAATTTTAAAATTTAAAATTTTAATAACTAAATTTTTATAATTTATTATATAAATTTTTAAATTTTAAAATTTAAAGTTTTAATAATTAAATTTTTAAAATTTAGTATTTAAATTTTTAAATTTTAAAATTTAAAATTTCAATAATTAAATTTTTAAAATTTAGTATTTAAGTTTTTAAATTTTAAAATTTAAAGTTTTAATAATTAAATTTTTAAAATTTAGTATTTAAATTTTTAAGTTTTAAAGTTTGAAGTTTTAATAATTAAATTTTTAAAATTTAGTATTTAAATTTTAAAATTTAAATTTTTAAATTTTAAAATTTAAAATTTTAAATTTTAAAATTTAAAATTTTAATAATTAAATTTTTAAAATTTTGTATTTAAATTTTTAAAGTATAAAGTTCTAATAATTAAATTTTTAAAATTTAGTATTTAAATTTTAAAATTTAAATTTTTAAATTTTAAAATTTAAAATTTTAATAACTAAATTTTTAAAATTTAGTATTTAAATTTTTAAATTTTAAAATTTAAAGTTTTAATAATTAAATTTTTAAAATTTGTGTTTAAATTTTTAAATTTTAAAATTTAAAGTTTTAATAATTAAATTTTTAAAATTTAGTATTTAAATTTTTAAAATTTAAAGTTGAAAATTTTAATAATTAAATTTTTAAAATTTAGTATTTAAATTTTTAAATTTTAAAATTTAAAGTAATAATAATTAAATTTTTAAAATTTAGTATTTAAATTTTTAAATTTTAAAATTTAAAGTTTTAATAATTAAATTTTTAAAATTTAGTATTTAAATTTTTAAATTTTAAAATGTAAAGTTTTTATAATAAAATTTTTAAAATTTAGTATTTAAATTTTTAAATTTTAAAATTTAAAATTTTAATAATTAAATTTTTAAAATATAGTATTTAAATATTTAAATTTTAAAATTTAAAGTTTTAATAATTAAATTTTTAAAATTTAGTATTTAAATTTTTAAATTTTAAAATTTAAATTTTAATAATTAAAGTTTTAAAATTTAGTATTCAAAATTTTAAACTTTAAAATTTAAAGTTTTAATATTTAAATTTTTAAAATTTAGTATTTAAATTTTTAAATTTTAAAGTTTAAAGTTTAATAATTAAATTTTTAAAATTTGTATTTAAATTTTTAAATTTTAAAATTTAAAGTTTTAATAATTAAATTTTTAAAATTTAGAATTTAAATTTTTAAATTTTAAAATTTAAAGTTTTAATAATTAAATTTTTAAAATTTAGTATTTAAATTTTTAAATTTTAAAATTTAAAGTTTTAATAATTAAATTTTTAAAATTTGTATTTAAATTTTTAAATTTTAAAATTTAAAGTTTTAATAATTAAATTTTTAAAATTTAGTATTTAAATTTTCAAATTTTAAAATTTAAAGTTTTAATAATTAAATTTTTAAAATTTGTTATTTAAATTTTTAAATTTTAAAATTTAAAGTTTTAATAATTAAATTTTTAAAATTTAGTATTTAAATTTTAAAAATTTAAAGTTTTAATAATTAAATTTTTAAAATTTAGTATTTAAGTTTTTAAATTTTAAAATTTAAAGTTTTAATAATTAAATTTTCAAAATTTAGTATATAAATTTTAAAATTTAAATTTTTAAATTTTAAAATTTAAAGTTTTAATAATTAAATTTTTAAAATTTAGTATTTATATTTTTAAATTTTAAAGTTTGAAGTTTTAATAATTAAATTTTTAAAATTTAGTATTTAAATTTTAAAATTTAAATTCTTAAATTTTAAAATTTAAAATTTCAATAATTAAATTTTTAAAATTTAGTATTCAAGTTTTTAAATTTTAAAATTTAAAGTTTTAATAATTAAATTTTTAAAATTTAGTATTTAAATTTTTAAATTTTAAAGTTTGAAGTTTTAATAATTAAATTTTTAAAATTTAGTATTTAAATTTTAAAATTTAAATTTTTAAATTTTAAAATTTAAATTTTTAAATTTTAAAATTTAAAATTTTAATAATTAAATTTTTAAAATTTTGTATTTAAATTTTTAAATTTTAAAATTTAAAGTTTTAATAATTAAATTTTTAAAATTTAGTATTTAAATTTTTAAATTTTAAAGTTTGAAGTTTTAATAATTAAATTTTTAAAATTTAGTATTTAAATTTTAAAATTTAAATTTTTAAATTTTAAAATTTAAAATTTTAATAACTAAATTTTTATAATTTAGTATTTAAATTTTTAAATTTTAAAATTTAAAGTTTTAATATTTAAATTTTTAAAATTTAGTATTTAAATTTTTAAATTTTAAAGTTTGAAGTTTTAATAATTAAATTTTTAAAATTTAAAATTTTAATAATTAAATTTTTAAAATTTAGTATTTAAATTTTTAAATTTTAAAATTTAAAGTTTTAATAATTAAATTTTTAAAATTTGTGTTTAAATTTTTAAATTTTAAAATTTAAAGTTTTAATAATTAAATTTTTAAAATTTAGTATTTAAATTTTTAAAATTTAAAGTTTAAAGTTTTAATAATTAAATTTTTAAAATTTAGTATTTAAATTTTAAAATTTAAATTTTTAAATTTTAAAATTTAAAATTTTAATAATTAAATTTTTAAAATTTAGTATTAAAGTTTTCAAATTTTAAAATTTAAAGTTTTAATAATTAAATTTTTAAAATTTGTTATTTAAATTTTTAAATTTTAAAATTTAAAGTTTTAATAATTAAATTGTTAAAATTTAGTATTTATATTTTAAAAATTTAAAGTTTTAATAATTAAATTTTTAAAATTTAGTATTTAAGTTTTTAAATTTTAAAATTTAAAGTTTTAATAATTAAATTTTTAAAATTTACTATTTAAAATTATAAATTTTTAAGTTTGAAATTTTAATAATTAAATTTTTAAAATTTAGTATTTAAATTTTAAAATTTAAATTTATAAATTTTAAAATTTAAAATTTTAATAACTAAATTTTTATAATTTAGTATTTAAATTTTTAAATTTTAAAATTTAAAGTTTTAATAATTAAATTTTTAAATTTTAAAATTTAAATTTTTAAATTTTAAAATTTAAAATTTTAATAATTAAATTTTTAAAATTTAGTATTTAAATTTTTAAATTTTAAAATTTAAAGTAATAATAATTAAATTTTTAAAATTTAGGATTTAAATTTTTAAATTTTAAAATTTAAAGTTTTAATAATTAAATTTTTAAAATTTAGTATTTAAATTTTTAAATTTTAAAATGTAAAGTTTTTATAATAAAATTTTTAAAATTTAGTATTTAAATTTTTAAATTTTAAAATTTAAAATTTTAATAATTAAATTTTTAAAATATAGTATTTAAATATTTAAATTTTAAAATTTAAAGTTTTAATAATTAAATTTTTAAAATTTAGTATTTAAATTTTTAAATTTTAAAATTTAAATTTTAATAATTAAAGTTTTAAAATTTAGTATTCAAAATTTTAAACTTTAAAATTTAAAGTTTTAATATTTAAATTTTTAAAATTTAGTATTTAAATTTTTAAATTTTAAAGTTTAAAGTTTAATAATTAAATTTTTAAAATTTGTATTTAAATTTTTAAATTTTAAAATTTAAAGTTTTAATAATTAAATTTTTAAAATTTAGAATTTAAATTTTTAAATTTTAAAATTTAAAGTTTTAATAATTAAATTTTTAAAATTTAGTATTTAAATTTTTAAATTTTAAAATTTAAAGTTTTAATAATTAAATTTTTAAAATTTGTATTTAAATTTTTAAATTTTAAAATTTAAAGTTTTAATAATTAAATTTTTAAAATTTAGTATTTAAATTTTCAAATTTTAAAATTTAAAGTTTTAATAATTAAATTTTTAAAATTTGTTATTTAAATTTTTAAATTTTAAAATTTAAAGTTTTAATAATTAAATTTTTAAAATTTAGTATTTAAATTTTAAAAATTTAAAGTTTTAATAATTAAATTTTTAAAATTTAGTATTTAAGTTTTTAAATTTTAAAATTTAAAGTTTTAATAATTAAATTTTCAAAATTTAGTATATAAATTTTAAAATTTAAATTTTTAAATTTTAAAATTTAAAGTTTTAATAATTAAATTTTTAAAATTTAGTATTTATATTTTTAAATTTTAAAGTTTGAAGTTTTAATAATTAAATTTTTAAAATTTAGTATTTAAATTTTAAAATTTAAATTCTTAAATTTTAAAATTTAAAATTTCAATAATTAAATTTTTAAAATTTAGTATTCAAGTTTTTAAATTTTAAAATTTAAAGTTTTAATAATTAAATTTTTAAAATTTAGTATTTAAATTTTTAAATTTTTAAGTTTGAAGTTTTAATAATTAAATTTTTAAAATTTAGTATTTAAATTTTAAAATTTAAATTTTTAAATTTTAAAATTTAAATTTTTAAATTTTAAAATTTAAAATTTTAATAATTAAATTTTTAAAATTTTGTATTTAAATTTTTAAATTTTAAAATTTAAAGTTTTAATAATTAAATTTTTAAAATTTAGTATTTAAATTTTTAAATTTTAAAGTTTGAAGTTTTAATAATTAAATTTTTAAAATTTAGTATTTAAATTTTAAAATTTAAATTTTTAAATTTTAAAATTTAAAATTTTAATAACTAAATTTTTAAAATTTAGTATTTAAATTTTTAAATTTTAAAATTTAAAGTTTTAATATTTAAATTTTTAAAATTTAGTATTTAAATTTTTAAATTTTAAAGTTTGAAGTTTTAATAATTAAATTTTTAAAATTTAAAATTTTAATAATTAAATTTTTAAAATTTAGTATTTAAATTTTTAAATTTTAAAATTTAAAGTTTTAATAATTAAATTTTTAAAATTTGTGTTTAAATTTTTAAATTTTAAAATTTAAAGTTTTAATAATTAAATTTTTAAAATTTAGTATTTAAATTTTTAAAATTTAAAGTTTAAAGTTTTAATAATTAAATTTTTAAAATTTAGTATTTAAATTTTAAAATTTAAATTTTTAAATTTTAAAATTTAAAATTTTAATAATTAAATTTTTAAAATTTAGTATTAAAGTTTTCAAATTTTAAAATTTAAAGTTTTAATAATTAAATTTTTAAAATTTGTTATTTAAATTTTTAAATTTTAAAATTTAAAATTTCAATAATTAAATTTTTAAAATTTAGTATTTAAGTTTTTAAATTTTAAAATTTAAAGTTTTAATAATTAAATTTTTAAAATTTAGTATTTAAATTTTTAAGTTTTAAAGTTTGAAGTTTTAATAATTAAATTTTTAAAATTTAGTATTTAAATTTTAAAATTTAAATTTTTAAATTTTAAAATTTAAAATTTTAAATTTTAAAATTTAAAATTTTAATAATTAAATTTTTAAAATTTTGTATTTAAATTTTTAAAGTTTAAAGTTCTAATAATTAAATTTTTAAAATTTAGTATTTAAATTTTAAAATTTAAATTTTTAAATTTTAAAATTTAAAATTTCAATAATTAAATTTTTAAAATTTAGTATATAAATTTTTAAATTTTAAAATTTAAAGTTTTAATAATTAAATTTTTAAAATTTGTATTTAAATTTTTAAATTTTAAAATTTAAAGTTTTAATAATGAAATTTTTAAAATTTAGTATTTAAACTTTTAAATTTTAAAATTTAAAATTTTAATAACTAAATTTTTATAATTTAGTATTTAAATTCTTAAATTTTAAAATTTAAAGTTTTAATAATTAAATTTTTAAAATTTAGTATTTAAATTTTTAAATTTTATAGTTTGAAGTTTTAATAATTAAATTTTTAAAATTTACTATTTAAATTTTAAAATTTAAATTTTTAAATTTTAAAATTTAAAATTTTAATAACTAAATTTTTAAATTTTAAAATTTAAAATTTTAATAACTAAATTTTTAAAATTTAGTATTTAAATTTTTAAATTTTAAAATTTAAAGTTTTAATAATTAAATTTTTAAAATTTGTGTTTAAATTTTTAAATTTTAAAATTTAAAGTTTTAATAATTAAATTTTTAAAATTTAGTATTTAAATTTTTAAAATTTAAAGTTTAAAATTTTAATAATTAAATTTTTAAAATTTAGTATTTAAATTTTAAAATTTAAATTTTTAAATTTTAAAATTTAAAATTTTAATAATTAAATTTTTAAAATTTTGTATTTAAATTTTTAAATTTTAAAATTTAAAGTAATTATAATTAAATTTTTAAAATTTAGTATTTAAATTTTTAAATTTTAAAATTTAAAGTTTTAATAATTAAATTTTTAAAATTTAGTATTTAAATTTTTAAATTTTAAAATGTAAAGTTTTTATAATAAAATTTTTAAAATTTAGTATTTAAATTTTTAAATTTTAAAATTTAAAATTTTAATAATTAAATTTTTAAAATATAGTATTTAAATATTTAAATTTTAAAATTTAAAGTTTTAATAATTAAATTTTTAAAATTTAGTATTTAAATTTTTAAATTTTAAAATTTAAATTTTAATAATTAAAGTTTTAAAATTTAGTATTCAAAATTTTAAACTTTAAAATTTAAAGTTTTAATATTTAAATTTTTAAAATTTAGTATTTAAATTTTTAAATTTTAAAATTTAAAGTTTTAATAATTAAATTTTTAAAATTTAGAATTTAAATTTTTAAATTTTAAAATTTAAAGTTTTAATAATTAAATTTTTAAAATTTAGTATTTAAATTTTTAAATTTTAAAATTTAAAGTTTTAATAATTAAATTTTTAAAATTTGTATTTAAATTTTTAAATTTTAAAATTTAAAGTTTTAATAATTAAATTTTTAAAATTTAGTATTTAAATTTTCAAATTTTAAAATTTAAAGTTTTAATAATTAAATTTTTAAAATTTGTTATTTAAATTTTTAAATTTTAAAATTTAAAGTTTTAATAATTAAATTTTTAAAATTTAGTATTTAAATTTTAAAAATTTAAAGTTTTAATAATTAAATTTTTAAAATTTAGTATTTAAGTTTTTAAATTTTAAAATTTAAAGTTTTAATAATTAAATTTTCAAAATTTAGTATATAAATTTTAAAATTTAAATTTTTAAATTTTAAAATTTAAAGTTTTAATAATTAAATTTTTAAAATTTAGTATTTATATTTTTAAATTTTAAAGTTTGAAGTTTTAATAATTAAATTTTTAAAATTTAGTATTTAAATTTTAAAATTTAAATTCTTAAATTTTAAAATTTAAAATTTCAATAATTAAATTTTTAAAATTTAGTATTCAAGTTTTTAAATTTTAAAATTTAAAGTTTTAATAATTAAATTTTTAAAATTTAGTATTTAAATTTTTAAATTTTAAAGTTTGAAGTTTTAATAATTAAATTTTTAAAATTTAGTATTTAAATTTTAAAATTTAAATTTTTAAATTTTAAAATTTAAATTTTTAAATTTTAAAATTTAAAATTTTAATAATTAAATTTTTAAAATTTTGTATTTAAATTTTTAAATTTTAAAATTTAAAGTTTTAATAATTAAATTTTTAAAATTTAGTATTTAAATTTTTAAATTTTAAAGTTTGAAGTTTTAATAATTAAATTTTTAAAATTTAGTATTTAAATTTTAAAATTTAAATTTTTAAATTTTAAAATTTAAAATTTTAATAACTAAATTTTTATAATTTAGTATTTAAATTTTTAAATTTTAAAATTTAAAGTTTTAATATTTAAATTTTTAAAATTTAGTATTTAAATTTTTAAATTTTAAAGTTTGAAGTTTTAATAATTAAATTTTTAAAATTTAAAATTTTAATAATTAAATTTTTAAAATTTAGTATTTAAATTTTTAAATTTTAAAATTTAAAGTTTTAATAATTAAATTTTTAAAATTTGTGTTTAAATTTTTAAATTTTAAAATTTAAAGTTTTAATAATTAAATTTTTAAAATTTAGTATTTAAATTTTTGAAATTTAAAGTTTAAAGTTTTAATAATTAAATTTTTAAAATTTAGTATTTAAATTTTAAAATTTAAATTTTTAAATTTTAAAATTTTAATAATTAAATTTTTAAAATTTAGTATTTAAATTTTTAAATTTTAAAATTTAAAGTAATAATAATTAAATTTTTAAAATTTAGTATTTAAATTTTTAAATTTTAAAATTTAAAGTTTTAATAATTAAATTTTTAAAATTTAGTATTTAAATTTTTAAATTTTAAAATGTAAAGTTTTTATAATAAAATTTTTAAAATTTAATATTTAAATTTTTAAATTTTAAAATTTAAAGTAATAATAATTAAATTTTTAAAATTTAGTATTTAAATTTTTAAATTTTAAAATTTAAAGTTTTAATAATTAAATTTTTAAAATTTAGTATTTAAATTTTTAAATTTTAAAATTTAAATTTTAATAATTAAAGTTTTAAAATTTAGTATTCAAAATTTTAAACTTTAAAATTTAAAGTTTTAATAATTAAATTTTTAAAATTTAGTATTTAAATTTTTAAATTTTAAAGTTTAAAGTTTAATAATTAAATTTTTAAAATTTAGAATTTAAATTTTTAAATTTTAAAATTTAAAGTTTTAATAATTAAATTTTTAAAATTTAGTATTTAAATTTTTAAATTTTAAAATTTAAAGTTTTAATAATTAAATTTTTAAAATTTGTATTTAAATTTTTAAATTTTAAAATTTAAAGTTTTAATAATTAAATTTTTAAAATTTAGTATTTAAATTTTCAAATTTTAAAATTTAAAGTTTTAATAATTAAATTTTTAAAATTTGTTATTTAAATTTTTAAATTTTAAAATTTAAAGTTTTAATAATTAAATTTTTAAAATTTAGTATTTAAATTTTAAAAATTTAAAGTTTTAATAATTAAATTTTTAAAATTTAGTATTTAAGTTTTTAAATTTTAAAATTTAAAGTTTCAATAATTAAATTTTTAAAATTTGGTATTTAAATTTTTAAATTTTAAAGTTTGAAGTTTTAATAATTAAATTTTTAAAATTTAGTATATAAATTTTAAAATTTAAATTTTTAAATTTTAAAATTTAAAATTTTAATAACTAAATTTTTAAAATTTAGTATTTAAATTTTTAAATTTTAAAATTTAAACTTTTATTTTTTAAAATTTAAAATTTCAATAATTAAATTTTTAAAATTTAGTATTTAAGTTTTTAAATTTTAAAATTTAAAGTTTTAATAATTAAATTTTTAAAAGTTAGTATTTAAATTTTTAAATTTTTGAAGTTTGAAGTTTTAATAATTAAATTTTTAAAATTTAGTATTTAAATTTTAAAATTTAAATTTTTAAATTTTAAAATTTAAAATTATAATAACTAAATTTTTAAAATTTAGTATTTAAATTTTTAAATTTTAAAATTTAAAGTTTTTATAATAAAATTTATAAAATTTAGTATTTAAATTTTTAAATTTTAAAATTTAAAGTTTTAATAATTAAATTTTTAAAATTTGTATTTAAATTTTTAATTTTAAAATTTAAAGTTTTAATAATTAAATTTTTAAAATTTAGTATTTAAATTTTTAAATTTTAAAGTTAGAAGTTTTAATAATTAAATTTTTAAACTTTAGTATTTAAATTTTAAAATTTAAATTTTTAAATTTTAAAATTTAAAATTTCAATAATTAAATTTTTAAAATTTAGTATTTAAGTTTTTAAATTTTAAAATTTAAAGTTTTAATAATTAAATTTTTAAAATTTAGTATTTAAATTTTTAAATTTTAAAGCTTGAAGTTTTAATAATTAAATTTTTAAAATTTAGTATTTAAATTTTCAAATTTTAAAATTTAGAGTTTTAATAATTAAATTTTTAAAATTTAGTATTTAAATTTTTAAATTTTAAAGTTTGAAGTTTTAATAATTAAATTTTTTAAAATTTAGTATCTAAATTTTAAAATTTAAATTTTTAAATTTTAAAATATAAAATTTTAATAATTAGATTTTTAAAATTTAGTATTTAAATTTTTAAATTTTAAAATTTAAAGTTATAATAATTAAATTTTTAAAATTTAGTATTTAAATTTTTAAATTTTAAAATTTGAAGTTTTAATAATTAAATTTTTAAAATTTAGTATTTAAATTTTTAAATTTTAAAATTTAAAGTTTTTATAATAAAATTTTTAAAATTTAGTATTTAAATTTTTAAATTTTAAAATTTAAAATTTTTATAATTAAATTTTTAAAATATAGTATTTAAATATTTAAATTTTAAAATTTAAAGATTTAATATTTAAAGTTTTAAAATTTAGTATTTAAATTTTTAAATTTTTAAATTTAAATTTTAACAATTAAAGTTTTAAAATTTAGTATTAAAAATTTTAAACTTTAAAATTTAAAGTTTTAATAATTAAATTTTTAAAATTTAGTATTTAAATTTTTAAATTTTAAAATTTAAAGTTTTAATAATTAAATTTTTAAAATTTGTATTTAAATTTTTAAATTTTAAAATTTAAAGTTTTAATAATTAAAGTTTTAAAATTTAGTATTAAAAATTTTAAACTTTAAAATTTAAAGTTTTAATAATTAAATTTTTAAAATTTAGTATTTAAATTTTTAAATTTTAAAATTTAAAGTTTTAATAATTAAATTTTTAAAATTTGTATTTAAATTTTTAAATTTTAAAATTTAAAGTTTTAATAATTAAATTTTTAAAATTTAGTATTTAAATTTTCAAATTTTAAAATTTAAAGTTTTAATAATTAAATTTTTAAAATTTAGTATTTAAATTTTTAAATTTTAAAGTTTGAAGTTTTAATAATTAAATTTTTAAAATTTAGTATCTAAATTTTAAAATTTAAATTTTTAAATTTTAAAATTTAAAATTTTAATAATTAAATTTTTAAAATTTAGTATTTAAATTTTTAAATTTTAAAATTTAAAGTTATAATAATTAAATTTTTAAAATTTAGTATTTAAAATTTTAAATTTTAAAATTTAAAGTTTTAATAATTAAATTTTTAAAATTTAGTATTTAAATTTTTAAATTTTAAAATTTAAAGTTTTTATAATAAAATTTTTAAAATTTAGTATTTAAATTTTTAAATTTTAAAATTTAAAATTTTAATAATTAAATTTTTAAAATATAGTATTTAAATATTTAAATTTTAAAATTTAAAGATTTAATATTTAAAGTTTTAAAATTTAGTATTAAAATTTTTAAATTATAAAATTTAAATTTTAATAATTAAAGTTTTAAAATTTAGTATTAAAAATTTTAAACTTTAAAATTTAAAGTTTTAATAATTAAATTTTTAAAATTTAGTATTTAAATTTTTAAATTTTAAAATTTAAAATTTTAATAATTAAATTTTTAAAATTTGTATTTAAATTTTTAAATTTTAAAATTTAAAGTCTTAATAATTAAATTTTTAAAATTTAGTATTTAAATTTTTAAATTTTAAAATTTAAAGTTTTAATAATTAAATTTTTAAAGTGTGTATTTAAATTTTTAAATTTTAAAATTTAAAGTTTTAATAATTATATTTTTAAAATTTAGTATTTAAATTTTTAAATTTTACAATTTAAAGTTTTAATAATTAAATTTTTAAAGTGTGTATTTAAATTTTTAAATTTTAAAATTTAAAGTTTTAATAATTAAATTTTTAAAATTTAGTATTTAAATTTTTAAATTTTTAAAATTTAAAGTTTTAATAATTAAAATTTTAAAATTTAGTATTTAAATTTTTAAATTTTAAAATTTAAAGATATAATAATTAAATTTTTAAAATTTAATATTTAAATTTTTAAATTTTAAAGTTTGAAGTTTTAATAATTAAATTTTTAAAATTTAGTATTTAAATTTTAAAATTTAAATTTTTAAATTTTAAAATTTAAAATTTCAATAATTAAATTTTTAAAATTTAGTATTTAAGTTTTTAAATTTTAAAATTTAAAGTTTTAATAATTAAATTTTTAAAATTTAGTATTTAAATTTTTAAATTTTAAAGTTTGAAGTTTTAATAATTAAATTTTTTAAATTTAGTATTTAAATTTTCAAATTTTAAAATTTAAAGTTTTAATAATTAAATTTTTAAAATGTAGTATTTAAATTTTTAAATTTTAAAGTTTGAAGTTTTAATAATTAAATTTTTAAAATTTAGTATCTAAATTTTAAAATTTAAATTTTTAAATTTTAAAATTTAAAATTTTAATAATTAAATTTTTAAAATTTAATATTTAAATTTTAATAATTAAAGTTTTAAAATTTAGTATTTAAATTTTTAAATTTTAAAATTTAAAGTTTTAATAATTAAATTTTTAAAATTTGTATTTAAATTTTTAAATTTTAAAATTTAAATTTTAATAATTAAAGTTTTAAAATTTAGTATTTAAAATTCTAAACTTTAAAATTTAAAGTTTTAATAATTAAATTTTTAAAATTTAGTATTTAAATTTTTAAATTTTAAAATTTAAAGTTTTAATAATTAAATTTTTAAAATTTGTATTTAAATTTTTAAATTTTAAAATTTAAAGTTTTAATAATTAAATTTTTAAAATATAGTATTTAAATATTTAAATTTTAAAATTTGAAGATTTAATATTTAAAGTTTTAAAATTTAGTATTTAAATTTTTAAATTTTAAAATTTAAATTTTAATAATTAAAGTTTTAAAATTTAGTATTTAAAATTCTAAACTTTAAAATTTAAAGTTTTAATAATTAAATTTTTAAAATTTAGTATTTAAATTTTTAAATTTTAAAATTTAAAGTTTTAATAATTAAATTTTTAAAATTTGTATTTAAATTTTTAAATTTTAAAATTTAAAGTTTTAATAATTAAATTTTTAAAATTTATTATTTAAATTTTTAAATTTTAAAATTTAAAGTTTTAATAATTAAATTTTTAAAATTTGGTATTTAAATTTTTAAATTTTAAAATTTAAAGTTTTAATAATTAAATTTTTAAAATTTGTATTTAAATTTTTAAATTTTAAAATTTAAAGTTTTAATAATTAAATTTTTAAAATTTAGTATTTAAATTTTTAAATATTAAAATTTAAAGTTTTAATAATTAAATTTTTAAAATTTAGTATTTAAATTTTTAAATTTTAAAATTTAATGTTTTAATAATTAAATTTTTAAAATTTAGTATTTAAATTTTTAAAATTTAAAGTTTAAATAATTAAAATTTTAAAATTTAGTATTTAAGTTTTTAAATTTTAAAATTTAAAGTTTTTATAATAAAATTTTTAAAATTTAGTATTTAAATTTTTAAATTTTAAAATTTAAAGTTTTAATAATTAAATTTTTAAAATTTAGTATCTAAATTTTAAAATTTAAATTTTTAAATTTTAAAATTTAAAATTTTAATAATTAAATTTTTAAAATTTAGTATTTAAGTTTTTAAATTTTAAAATTTAAAGTTTTAATAATTAAATTTTTAAAATTTAGTATTTACATTTTTAAATTTTAAAGTTTGAAGTTTTAATAATTAAATTTTTAAAATTTAGTATTTAAATTTTTAAATTTTAAAATTTAAAGTTTTAATAATTAAATTTTTAAAGTGTGTATTTAAATTTTTAAATTTTAAAATTTAAAGTTTTAATAATTATATTTTTAAAATTTAGTATTTAAATTTTTAAATTTTACAATTTAAAGTTTTAATAATTAAATTTTTAAAATTTAGTATTTAAATTTTTAAATTTTAAAATTTAAAGTTTTAATAATTAAATTATTAAAATTTAGTATTTAAATTTTTAAAATTTAAAGTTTTAATAATTAAAATTTTAAAATTTAGTATTTGAAATTTTTAAATTTTAAAATTTAAAGTTATAATAATTAAATTTTTAAAATTTAGTATTTAAATTTTTAAATTTTAAAGTTTGAAGTTTTAATAATTAAATTTTTAAAATTTAGTATTTAAATTTTAAAATTTAAATTTTTAAATTTTAAAATTTAAAATTTCAATAATTAAATTTTTAAAATTTGTATTTAAATTTTTAAATTTTAAAATTTAAAATTTTAATAATTAAATTTTTAAAATTTAGTATTTAAATTTTTAAATATTAAAATTTAAAGTTTTAATAATTAAATTTTTAAAGTGTGTATTTAAATTTTTAAATTTTAAAATTTAAAGTTTTAATAATTAAATTTTTAAAATTTAGTATTTAAATTTTTAAATTTTTAAAATTTAAAGTTTTAATAATTAAAATTTTAAAATTTAGTATTTAAATTTTTAAATTTTAAAATATAAAGTTATAATAATTAAATTTTTAAAATTTAATATTTAAATTTTTAAATTTTAAAGTTTGAAGTTTTAATAATTAAATTTTTAAAATTTAGTATTTAAATTTTAAAATTTAAATTTTTAAATTTTAAAATTTAAAATTTCAATAATTTAATTTTTAAAATTTAGTATTTAAGTTTTTAAATTTTAAAATTTAAAGTTTTAATAATTAAATTTTTAAAATTTAGTATTTAAATTTTTAAATTTTAAAGTTTGAAGTTTTAATAATTAAATTTTTTAAATTTAGTATTTAAATTTTCAAATTTTAAAATTTAAAGTTTTAATAATTAAATTTTTAAAATGTAGTATTTAAATTTTTAAATTTTAAAGTTTGAAGTTTTAATAATTAAATTTTTAAAATTTAGTATCTAAATTTTAAAATTTAAATTTTTAAATTTTAAAATTTAAAATTTTAATAATTAAATTTTTAAAATTTAATATTTAAATTTTAATAATTAAAGTTTTAAAATTTAGTATTTAAATTTTTAAATTTTAAAATTTAAAGTTTTAATAATTAAATTTTTAAAATTTGTATTTAAATTTTTAAATTTTAAAATTTAAAGTTTTAATAATTAAATTTTTAAAATTTATTATTTAAATTTTTAAATTTTAAAATTTAAAGTTTTAATAATTAAATTTTTAAAATTTAGTATTTAAATTTTTAAATTTTAAAATTTAAAGTTTTAATAATTAAATTTTTAAAATATAGTATTTAAATATTTAAATTTTAAAATTTGAAGATTTAATATTTAAAGTTTTAAAATTTAGTATTTAAATTTTTAAATTTTAAAATTTAAATTTTAATAATTAAAGTTTTAAAATTTAGTATTTAAAATTTTAAACTTTAAAATTTAAAGTTTTAATAATTAAATTTTTAAAATTTAGTATTTAAATTTTTAAATTTTAAAATTTAAAGTTTTAATAATTAAATTTTTAAAATTTGTATTTAAATTTTTAAATTTTAAAATTTAAAGTTTTAATAATTAAATTTTTAAAATTTATTATTTAAATTTTTAAATTTTAAAATTTAAAGTTTTAATAATTAAATTTTTAAAATTTAGTATTTAAATTTTTAAATTTTAAAATTTAAAGTTTTAATAATTAAATTTTTAAAATTTGTATTTAAATTTTTAAATTTTAAAATTTAAAGTTTTAATAATTAAATTTTTAAAATTTAGTATTTAAATTTTTAAATATTAAAATTTAAAGTTTTAATAATTAAATTTTTAAAATTTAGTATTTAAATTTTTAAATTTTAAAATTTAAAGTTATAATAATTAAATTTTTAAAATTTAGTATTTAAAATTTTAAATTTTAAAATTTAAAGTTTTAATAATTAAATTTTTAAAATTTAGTATTTAAATTTTTAAATTTTAAAATTTAAAGTTTTTATAATAAAATTTTTAAAATTTAGTATTTAAATTTATAAATTTTAAAATTTAAAATTTTAATAATTAAATTTTTAAAATATAGTATTTAAATATTTAAATTTTAAAATTTAAAGATTTAATATTTAAAGTTTTAAAATTTAGTATTAAAATTTTTAAATTATAAAATTTAAAGATTTAATAATTAAATTTTTAAAATTTAGTATCTAAATTTTTAAATTTTAAAGTTTGAAGTTTTAATAATTAAATTTTTAAAATTTAGTATTTAAATTTTTAAATTTTAAAATTTAAAGTTTTAATAATTAAATTTTTAAAATTTAGTATTTAAATTTTTAAATATTAAAATTTAAAGATTTAATAATTAAATTTTTAAAATTTAGTATTTAAATTTTTAAATTTTAAAATTTAAAGTTTTTATAATAAAATTTTTAAAATTTAGTATTTAAATTTATAAATTTTAAAATTTAAAATTTCAATAATTAAATTTTTAAAATTTGTATTTAAATTTTTAAATTTTAAAATTTAAAATTTTAATAATTAAATTTTTAAAATTTAGTATTTAAATTTTTAAATATTAAAATTTAAAGTTTTAATAATTAAATTTTTAAAATTTAGTATTTAAATTTTTAAATTTTAAAATTTAAAGTTTTAATAATTAAATTTTTAAAATTTAGTATTTAAATTTTTAAATTTTAAAATTTAAAGTTTTAATAATTAAATTTTTAAAATTTGTATTTAAATTTTTAAATTTTAAAATTTAAAGTTTTAATAATTAAATTTTTAAAATTTAGTATTTAAATTTTTAAATATTAAAATTTAAAGTTTTAATAATTAAATTTTTAAAATTTAGTATTTAAATTTTTAAATTTTAAAATTTAATGTTTTAATAATTAAATTTTTAAAATTTAGTATTTAAATTTTTAAAATTTAAAGTTTAAATAATTAAAATTTTAAAATTTAGTATTTAAGTTTTTAAATTTTAAAATTTAAAGTTTTTATAATAAAATTTTTAAAATTTAGTATTTAAATTTTTAAATATTAAAATTTAAAGTTTTAATAATTAAATTTTTAAAATTTAGTATCTAAATTTTAAAATTTAAATTTTTAAATTTTAAAATTTAAAATTTTAATAATTAAATTTTTAAAATTTAGTATTTAAGTTTTTAAATTTTAAAATTTAAAGTTTTAATAATTAAATTTTTAAAATTTAGTATTTACATTTTTAAATTTTAAAGTTTGAAGTTTTAATAATTAAATTTTTAAAATTTAGTATTTAAATTTTTAAATTTTAAAATTTAAAGTTTTAATAATTAAATTTTTAAAGTGTGTATTTAAATTTTTAAATCTTAAAATTTAAAGTTTTAATAATTATATTTTTAAAATTTAGTATTTAAATTTTTAAATTTTACAATTTAAAGTTTTAATAATTAAATTTTTAAAATTTAGTATTTAAATTTTTAAATTTTAAAATTTAAAGTTTTAATAATTAAATTATTAAAATTTAGTATTTAAATTTTTAAAATTTAAAGTTTTAATAATTAAAATTTTAAAATTTAGTATTTGAAATTTTTAAATTTTAAAATATAAAGTTATAATAATTAAATTTTTAAAATTTAGTATTTAAATTTTTAAATTTTAAAGTTTGAAGTTTTAATAATTAAATTTTTAAAATTTAGTATTTAAATTTTAAAATTTAAATTTTTAAATTTTAAAATTTAAAATTTCAATAATTAAATTTTTAAAATTTGTATTTAAATTTTTAAATTTTAAAATTTAAAATTTTAATAATTAAATTTTTAAAATTTAGTATTTAAATTTTTAAATATTAAAATTTAAAGTTTTAATAATTAAATTTTTAAAGTGTGTATTTAAATTTTTAAATTTTAAAATTTAAAGTTTTAATAATTAAATTTTTAAAATTTAGTATTTAAATTTTTAAATTTTTAAAATTTAAAGTTTTAATAATTAAAATTTTAAAATTTAGTATTTAAATTTTTAAATTTTAAAATATAAAGTTATAATAATTAAATTTTTAAAATTTAATATTTAAATTTTTAAATTTTAAAGTTTGAAGTTTTAATAATTAAATTTTTAAAATTTAGTATTTAAATTTTAAAATTTAAATTTTTAAATTTTAAAATTTAAAATTTCAATAATTAAATTTTTAAAATTTAGTATTTAAGTTTTTAAATTTTAAAATTTAAAGTTTTAATAATTAAATTTTTAAAATTTAGTATTTAAATTTTTAAATTTTAAAGTTTGAAGTTTTAATAATTAAATTTTTTAAATTTAGTATTTAAATTTTCAAATTTTAAAATTTAAAGTTTTAATAATTAAATTTTTAAAATGTAGTATTTAAATTTTTAAATTTTAAAGTTTGAAGTTTTAATAATTAAATTTTTAAAATTTAGTATCTAAATTTTAAAATTTAAATTTTTAAATTTTAAAATTTAAAATTTTAATAATTAAATTTTTAAAATTTAATATTTAAATTTTAATAATTAAAGTTTTAAAATTTAGTATTTAAATTTTTAAATTTTAAAATTTAAAGTTTTAATAATTAAATTTTTAAAATTTGTATTTAAATTTTTAAATTTTAAAATTTAAAGTTTTAATAATTAAATTTTTAAAATTTATTATTTAAATTTTTAAATTTTAAAATTTAAAGTTTTAATAATTAAATTTTTAAAATTTAGTATTTAAATTTTTAAATTTTAAAATTTAAAGTTTTAATAATTAAATTTTTAAAATATAGTATTTAAATATTTAAATTTTAAAATTTGAAGATTTAATATTTAAAGTTTTAAAATTTAGTATTTAAATTTTTAAATTTTAAAATTTAAATTTTAATAATTAAAGTTTTAAAATTTAGTATTTAAAATTTTAAACTTTAAAATTTAAAGTTTTAATAATTAAATTTTTAAAATTTAGTTTTTAAATTTTTAAATTTTAAAATTTAAAGTTTTAATAATTAAATTTTTAAAATTTGTATTTAAATTTTTAAATTTTAAAATTTAAAGTTTTAATAATTAAATTTTTAAAATTTATTATTTAAATTTTTAAATTTTAAAATTTAAAGTTTTAATAATTAAATTTTTAAAATTTAGTATTTAAATTTTTAAATTTTAAAATTTAAAGTTTTAATAATTAAATTTTTAAAATTTGTATTTAAATTTTTAAATTTTAAAATTTAAAGTTTTAATAATTAAATTTTTAAAATTTAGTATTTAAATTTTTAAATATTAAAATTTAAAGTTTTAATAATTAAATTTTTAAAATTTAGTATTTAAATTTTTAAATTTTAAAATTTAAAGTTATAATAATTAAATTTTTAAAATTTAGTATTTAAAATTTTAAATTTTAAAATTTAAAGTTTTAATAATTAAATTTTTAAAATTTAGTATTTAAATTTTTAAATTTTAAAATTTAAAGTTTTTATAATAAAATTTTTAAAATTTAGTATTTAAATTTATAAATTTTAAAATTTAAAATTTTAATAATTAAATTTTTAAAATATAGTATTTAAATATTTAAATTTTAAAATTTAAAGATTTAATATTTAAAGTTTTAAAATTTAGTATTAAAATTTTTAAATTATAAAATTTAAAGATTTAATAATTAAATTTTTAAAATTTAGTATCTAAATTTTTAAATTTTAAAGTTTGAAGTTTTAATAATTAAATTTTTAAAATTTAGTATTTAAATTTTTAAATTTTAAAATTTAAAGTTTTAATAATTAAATTTTTAAAATTTAGTATTTAAATTTTTAAATATTAAAATTTAAAGTTTTAATAATTAAATTTTTAAAATTTAGTATTTAAATTTTTAAATTTTAAAATTTAAAGTTTTTATAATAAAATTTTTAAAATTTAGTATTTAAATTTATAAATTTTAAAATTTAAAATTTCAATAATTAAATTTTTAAAATTTGTATTTAAATTTTTAAATTTTAAAATTTAAAATTTTAATAATTAAATTTTTAAAATTTAGTATTTAAATTTTTAAATATTAAAATTTAAAGTTTTAATAATTAAATTTTTAAAATTTAGTATTTAAATTTTTAAATTTTAAAATTTAAAGTTTTAATAATTAAATTTTTAAAATTTAGTATTTAAATTTTTAAATTTTAAAATTTAAAGTTTTAATAATTAAATTTTTAAAATTTGTATTTAAATTTTTAAATTTTAAAATTTAAAGTTTTAATAATTAAATTTTTAAAATTTAGTATTTAAATTTTTAAATATTAAAATTTAAAGTTTTAATAATTAAATTTTTAAAATTTAGTATTTAAATTTTTAAATTTTAAAATTTAAAGTTTTTATAATAAAATTTTTAAAATTTAGTATTTAAATTTATAAATTTTAAAATTTAAAATTTCAATAATTAAATTTTTAAAATTTGTATTTTAATTTTTAAATTTTAAAATTTAAAATTTTAATAATTAAATTTTTAAAATTTAGTATTTAAATTTTTAAATATTAAAATTTAAAGTTTTAATAATTAAATTTTTAAAATTTAGTATTTAAATTTTTAAATTTTAAAATTTAAAGTTTTAATAATTAAAATTTTAAAATTTAGTATTTAAGTTTTTAAATTTTAAAATTTAAAGATTTAATAATTAAATTTTTAAAATTTAGTATCTAAATTTTTAAATTTTAAAGTTTGAAGTTTTAATAATTAAATTTTTAAAATTTAGTATTTAAATTTTTAAATTTTAAAATTTAAAGTTTTAATAATTAAATTTTTAAAGTGTGTATTTAAATTTTTAAATTTTAAAATTTAAAGTTTTAATAATTAAATTTTTAAAATTTAGTATTTAAATTTTTAAATTTTTAAAATTTAAAGTTTTAATAATTAAAATTTTAAAATTTAGTATTTAAATTTTTAAATTTTAAAATTTAAAGTTATAATAATTAAATTTTTAAAATTTAATATTTAAATTTTTAAATTTTAAAGTTTGAAGTTTTAATAATTAAATTTTTAAAATTTAGTATTTAAATTTTAAAATTTAAATTTTTAAATTTTAAAATTTAAAATTTCAATAATTAAATTTTTAAAATTTAGTATTTAAGTTTTTAAATTTTAAAATTTAAAGTTTTAATAATTAAATTTTTAAAATTTAGTATTTAAATTTTTAAATTTTAAAGTTTGAAGTTTTAATAATTAAATTTTTTAAATTTAGTATTTAAATTTTCAAATTTTAAAATTTAAAGTTTTAATAATTAAATTTTTAAAATGTAGTATTTAAATTTTTAAATTTTAAAGTTTGAAGTTTTAATAATTAAATTTTTAAAATTTAGTATCTAAATTTTAAAATTTAAATTTTTAAATTTTAAAATTTAAAATTTTAATAATTAAATTTTTAAAATTTAATATTTAAATTTTAATAATTAAAGTTTTAAAATTTAGTATTTAAATTTTTAAATTTTAAAATTTAAAGTTTTAATAATTAAATTTTTAAAATTTGTATTTAAATTTTTAAATTTTAAAATTTAAAGTTTTAATAATTAAATTTTTAAAATTTATTATTTAAATTTTTAAATTTTAAAATTTAAAGTTTTAATAATTAAATTTTTAAAATTTGTATTTAAATTTTTAAATTTTAAAATTTAAAGTTTTAATAATTAAATTTTTAAAATTTATTATTTAAATTTTTAAATTTTAAAATTTAAAGTTTTAATAATTAAATTTTTAAAATTTAGTATTTAAATTTTTAAAATTTAAAATTTAAAGTTTTAATAATTAAATTTTTAAAATTTGTATTTAAATTTTTAAATTTTAAAATTTAAAGTTTTAATAATTAAATTTTTAAAATTTAGTATTTAAATTTTTAAATATTAAAATTTAAAGTTTTAATAATTAAATTTTTAAAATTTAGTATTTAAATTTTTAAATTTTAAAATTTAAAGTTATAATAATTAAATTTTTAAAATTTTGTATTTAAAATTTTAAATTTTAAAATTTAAAGTTTTAATAATTAAATTTTTAAAATTTAGTATTTAAATTTTTAAATTTTAAAATTTAAAGTTTTTATAATAAAATTTTTAAAATTTAGTATTTAAATTTATAAATTTTAAAATTTAAAATTTTAATAATTAAATTTTTAAAATATAGTATTTAAATATTTAAATTTTAAAATTTAAAGATTTAATATTTAAAGTTTTAAAATTTAGTATTAAAATTTTTAAATTATAAAATTTAAATTTTAATAATTAAAGTTTTAAAATTTAGTATTAAAAATTTTAAACTTTAAAATTTAAAGTTTTAATAATTAAATTTTTAAAATTTAGTATTTAAATTTTTAAATTATAAAATTTAAAATTTTAATAATTAAATTTTTAAAATTTGTATTTAAATTTTTAAATTTTAAAATTTAAAGTCTTAATAATTAAATTTTTAAAATTTAGTATTTAAATTTTTAAATTTTAAAATTTAAAGTTTTAATAATTAAATTTTTAAAATTAAGTATTTAAATTTTTAAATTTTAAAATTTAAAGTTTTAATAATTAAATTTTTAAAATTTGTATTTAAATTTTTAAATTTTAAAATTTAAAGTTTTAATAATTAAATTTTTAAAATTTAGTATTTAAATGTTTAAATTTTAAAATTTAAAGTTTTAATAATTAAAATTTTAAAATTTAGTATTTAAGTTTTTAAATTTTAAAATTTAAAGTTTTAATAATTAAATTTTTAAAATTTAGTATTTAAATGTTTAAATTTTAAAATTTAAAGTTTTAATAATTAAAATTTTAAAATTTAGTATTTAAGTTTTTAAATTTTAAAATTTAAAGTTTTAATAATTAAATTTTTAAAATTTAGTATTTAAATTTTTAAATTTTAAAGTTTGAAGTTTTAATAATTAAATTTTTAAAATTTAGTATTCAAATTTTTAAATTTTAAAATTTAAAGTTTTAATAATTAAATTTTTAAAGTGTGTATTTAAATTTTTAAATTTTAAAATTTAAAGTTTTAATAATTATATTTTTAAAATTTAGTATTTAAATTTTTAAATTTTACAATTTAAAGTTTTAATAATTAAATTTTTAAAATTTAGTATTTAAATTTTTAAATTTTAAAATTTAAAGTTTTAATAATTAAATTATTAAAATTTAGTATTTAAATTTTTAAAATTTAAAGTTTTAATAATTAAAATTTTAAAATTTAGTATTTAAATTTTTAAATTTAAATTTTTAAATTTTAAAATTTAAAATTTCAATAATTAAATTTTTAAAATTTGTATTTAAATTTTTAAATTTTAAAATTTAAAATTTTAATAATTAAATTTTTAAAATTTAGTATTTAAATTTTTAAATATTAAAATTTAAAGTTTTAATAATTAAATTTTTAAAATTTAGTATTTAAATTTTTAAATTTTAAAATTTAAAGTTTTAATAATTAAAATTTTAAAATTTAGTATTTAAGTTTTTAAATTTTAAAATTTAAAGATTTAATAATTAAATTTTTAAAATTTAGTATTTAAATTTTTAAATTTTAAAGTTTGAAGTTTTAATAATTAAATTTTTAAAATTTAGTATTTACATTTTTAAATTTTAAAATTTAAAGTTTTAATAATTAAATTTTTAAAGTGTGTATTTAAATTTTTAAATTTTAAAATTTAAAGTTTTAATAATTAAATTTTTAAAATTTAGTATTTAAATTTTTAAATTTTTAAAATTTAAAGTTTTAATAATTAAAATTTTAAAATTTAGTATTTAAATTTTTAAATTTTAAAATTTAAAGTTATAATAATTAAATTTTTAAAATTTAATATTTAAATTTTTAAATTTTAAAGTTTGAAGTTTTAATAATTAAATTTTTAAAATTTAATATTTAAATTTTAAAATTTAAATTTTTAAATTTTAAAATTTAAAATTTCAATAATTAAATTTTTAAAATTTAGTATTTAAGTTTTTAAATTTTAAAATTTAAAGTTTTAATAATTAAATTTTTAAAATTTAGTATTTAAATTTTTAAATTTTAAAGTTTGAAGTTTTAATAATTAAATTTTTTAAATTTAGTATTTAAATTTTCAAATTTTAAAATTTAAAGTTTTAATAATTAAACTTTTAAAATGTAGTATTTAAATTTTTAAATTTTAAAGTTTGAAGTTTTAATAATTAAATTTTTAAAATTTAGTATCTAAATTTTAAAATTTAAATTTTTAAATTTTAAAATTTAAAATTTTAATAATTAAATTTTTAAAATTTAATATTTAAATTTTAATAATTAAATTTTTAAAATTTAGTATTTAAATTTTTAAATTTTAAAATTTAAAGTTTTAATAATTAAATTTTTAAAATTTGTATTTAAATTTTTAAATTTTAAAATTTAAAGTTTTAATAATTAAATTTTTAAAATTTATTATTTAAATTTTTAAATTTTAAAATTTAAAGTTTTAATAATTAAATATTTAAAATTTAGTATTTAAATTTTTAAATTTTAAAATTTAAAGTTTTAATAATTAAATTTTTAAAATATAGTATTTAAATATTTAAATTTTAAAATTTGAAGATTTAATATTTAAAGTTTTAAAATTTAGTATTTAAATTTTTAAATTTTAAAATTTAAATTTTAATAATTAAAGTTTTAAAATTTAGTATTTAAAATTTTAAACTTTAAAATTTAAAGTTTTAATAATTAAATTTTTAAAATTTAGTATTTAAATTTTTAAATTTTAAAATTTAAAGTTTAAATAATTAAATTTTTAAAATTTGTATTTAAATTTTTAAATTTTAAAATTTAAAGTTTTAATAATTAAATTTTTAAAATTTATTATTTAAATTTTTAAATTTTAAAATTTAAAGTTTTAATAATTAAATTTTTAAAATTTAGTATTTAAATTTTTAAATTTTAAAATTTAAAGTTTTAATAATTAAATTTTTAAAATTTGTATTTAAATTTTTAAATTTTAAAATTTAAAGTTTTAATAATTAAATTTTTAAAATTTAGTATTTAAATTTTTAAATATTAAAATTTAAAGTTTTAATAATTAAATTTTTAAAATTTAGTATTTAAATTTTTAAATTTTAAAATTTAATGTTTTAATAATTAAATTTTTAAAATTTAGTATTTAAATTTTTAAAATTTAAAGTTTTAATAATTAAAATTTTAAAATTTAGTATTTAAGTTTTTAAATTTTAAAATTTAAAGTTTTAATAATTAAATTTTTAAAATTTAGTATTTAAATTTTTAAATTTTAAAGTTTGAAGTTTTAATAATTAAATTTTTAAAATTTAGTATTTAAATTTTTAAATTTTAAAATTTAAAGTTTTACTAATTAAATTTTTAAAATTTGTATTTAAATTTTTAAATTTTAAAATTTAAAGTTTTAATAATTAAATTTTTAAAATTTAGTTTTTAAATTTTTAAATTTTACAATTTAAAGTTTTAATAATTAAATTTTTAAAATTTAGTATTTAAATTTTTAAATTTTAAAATTTAAAGTTTTAATAATTAAATTTTTAAAATTTGTATTTAAATTTTTAAATTTTAAAATTTAAAGTTTTAATAATTAAATTTTTAAAATTTGTATTTAAATTTTTAAATTTTAAAATTTAAAGTTTTAATAATTAAATTTTTAAAATTTAGTATTTAAATTTTTAAATTTTAAAATATAAAGTTTTAATAATTAAATTTTTAAAATTTGTGTTTAAATTTTTAAATTTTAAAATTTAAAGTTTTAATAATTAAATTTTTAAAATTTAGTATTTAAATTTTCAAATTTTAAAATTTAAAGTTTTAATAATTAAATTTTTAAAATTTAGTATTTAAATTTTTAAATTTTAAAGTTTGAAGTTTTAATAATTAAATTTTTAAAATTTAGTATCTAAATTTTAAAATTTAAATTTTTAAATTTTAAAATTTAAAATTTTAATAATTAAATTTTTAAAATTTAGTATTTAAATTTTTAAATTTTAAAATTTAAAGTTATAATAATTAAATTTTTAAAATTTAGTATTTAAAATTTTAAATTTTAAAATTTAAAGTTTTAATAATTAAATTTTTAAAATTTAGTATTTAAATTTTTAAATTTTAAAATTTAAAGTTATAATAATTAAATTTTTAAAATTTAGTATTTAAAATTTTAAATTTTAAAATTTAAAGTTTTAATAATTAAATTTTTAAAATTTAGTATTTAAATTTTTAAATTTTAAAGTTTGAAGTTTTAATAATTAAATTTTTAAAATTTAGTATTTAAATTTTTAAATTTTAAAATTTAAAGTTTTAATAATTAAATTTTTAAAATTTAGTATTTAAATTTTTAAATTTTAAAATTTAAAGTTTTAATAATTAAATTTTTAAAATTTGTATTTAAATTTTTAAATTTTAAAATTTAAAGTTTTAATAATTAAATTTTTAAAATTTAGTATTTAAATTTTTAAATATTAAAATTTAAAGTTTTAATAATTAAATTTTTAAAATTTAGTATTTAAATTTTTAAATTTTAAAATTTAAAGTTTTTATAATAAAATTTTTAAAATTTAGTATTTAAATTTATAAATTTTAAAATTTAAAATTTCAATAATTAAATTTTTAAAATTTGTATTTTAATTTTTAAATTTTAAAATTTAAAATTTTAATAATTAAATTTTTAAAATTTAGTATTTAAATTTTTAAATATTAAAATTTAAAGTTTTAATAATTAAATTTTTAAAATTTAGTATTTAAATTTTTAAATTTTAAAATTTAAAGTTTTAATAATTAAAATTTTAAAATTTAGTATTTAAGTTTTTAAATTTTAAAATTTAAAGATTTAATAATTAAATTTTTAAAATTTAGTATCTAAATTTTTAAATTTTAAAGTTTGAAGTTTTAATAATTAAATTTTTAAAATTTAGTATTTAAATTTTTAAATTTTAAAATTTAAAGTTTTAATAATTAAATTTTTAAAGTGTGTATTTAAATTTTTAAATTTTAAAATTTAAAGTTTTAATAATTAAATTTTTAAAATTTAGTATTTAAATTTTTAAATTTTTAAAATTTAAAGTTTTAATAATTAAAATTTTAAAATTTAGTATTTAAATTTTTAAATTTTAAAATTTAAAGTTATAATAATTAAATTTTTAAAATTTAATATTTAAATTTTTAAATTTTAAAGTTTGAAGTTTTAATAATTAAATTTTTAAAATTTAGTATTTAAATTTTAAAATTTAAATTTTTAAATTTTAAAATTTAAAATTTCAATAATTAAATTTTTAAAATTTAGTATTTAAGTTTTTAAATTTTAAAATTTAAAGTTTTAATAATTAAATTTTTAAAATTTAGTATTTAAATTTTTAAATTTTAAAGTTTGAAGTTTTAATAATTAAATTTTTTAAATTTAGTATTTAAATTTTCAAATTTTAAAATTTAAAGTTTTAATAATTAAATTTTTAAAATGTAGTATTTAAATTTTTAAATTTTAAAGTTTGAAGTTTTAATAATTAAATTTTTAAAATTTAGTATCTAAATTTTAAAATTTAAATTTTTAAATTTTAAAATTTAAAATTTTAATAATTAAATTTTTAAAATTTAATATTTAAATTTTAATAATTAAAGTTTTAAAATTTAGTATTTAAATTTTTAAATTTTAAAATTTAAAGTTTTAATAATTAAATTTTTAAAATTTGTATTTAAATTTTTAAATTTTAAAATTTAAAGTTTTAATAATTAAATTTTTAAAATTTATTATTTAAATTTTTAAATTTTAAAATTTAAAGTTTTAATAATTAAATTTTTAAAATTTGTATTTAAATTTTTAAATTTTAAAATTTAAAGTTTTAATAATTAAATTTTTAAAATTTATTATTTAAATTTTTAAATTTTAAAATTTAAAGTTTTAATAATTAAATTTTTAAAATTTAGTATTTAAATTTTTAAAATTTAAAATTTAAAGTTTTAATAATTAAATTTTTAAAATTTGTATTTAAATTTTTAAATTTTAAAATTTAAAGTTTTAATAATTAAATTTTTAAAATTTAGTATTTAAATTTTTAAATATTAAAATTTAAAGTTTTAATAATTAAATTTTTAAAATTTAGTATTTAAATTTTTAAATTTTAAAATTTAAAGTTATAATAATTAAATTTTTAAAATTTTGTATTTAAAATTTTAAATTTTAAAATTTAAAGTTTTAATAATTAAATTTTTAAAATTTAGTATTTAAATTTTTAAATTTTAAAATTTAAAGTTTTTATAATAAAATTTTTAAAATTTAGTATTTAAATTTATAAATTTTAAAATTTAAAATTTTAATAATTAAATTTTTAAAATATAGTATTTAAATATTTAAATTTTAAAATTTAAAGATTTAATATTTAAAGTTTTAAAATTTAGTATTAAAATTTTTAAATTATAAAATTTAAATTTTAATAATTAAAGTTTTAAAATTTAGTATTAAAAATTTTAAACTTTAAAATTTAAAGTTTTAATAATTAAATTTTTAAAATTTAGTATTTAAATTTTTAAATTATAAAATTTAAAATTTTAATAATTAAATTTTTAAAATTTGTATTTAAATTTTTAAATTTTAAAATTTAAAGTCTTAATAATTAAATTTTTAAAATTTAGTATTTAAATTTTTAAATTTTAAAATTTAAAGTTTTAATAATTAAATTTTTAAAATTAAGTATTTAAATTTTTAAATTTTAAAATTTAAAGTTTTAATAATTAAATTTTTAAAATTTGTATTTAAATTTTTAAATTTTAAAATTTAAAGTTTTAATAATTAAATTTTTAAAATTTAGTATTTAAATGTTTAAATTTTAAAATTTAAAGTTTTAATAATTAAAATTTTAAAATTTAGTATTTAAGTTTTTAAATTTTAAAATTTAAAGTTTTAATAATTAAATTTTTAAAATTTAGTATTTAAATTTTTAAATTTTATAATTTAAAGTTTTTATAATAAAATTTTTAAAATTTAGTATTTAAATTTTTAAATTTTAAAATTTAAAATTTTAATAATTAAATTTTTAAAGTATAGTATTTAAATATTTAAATTTTAAAATTTAAAATTTTAATAATTAAATTTTTAAAGTATAGTATTTAAATATTTAAATTTTAAAATTTAAATTTTTAATAATTAAATTTTTAAAATTTAGTATTTAAATTTTTAAATTTTAAAGTTTAAAGTTTTAATAATTAAATTTTTAAAATTTAGTATTTAAATTTTTAAATTTTAAAGTTTAAAGTTTTAATAATTAAATTTTTAAAATTTAGTATTTAAATTTTAAAATTTAAAAATTTAAATTTTAAAATTTAAATACTAAATTTTAAATATTTAATTATTAAAATTTCAAACTTAAAATTTTAAAATTTTAAATACTAAATTTTAAAAATTTAATTATTAAAACTTTAAATTTTTAAAATATAAATACTAAATTTTAAAAATTTAATTATTAAAACTTTAAATTTTAAAATTTAAAAATTTAAATACTAGATTTTAAAAATTTAATTATTAAAACTTTAAATTTTAAAATTTGAAAATTTAAATACTAAATTTTAAAAATTTAATTATTAAAACTTTAAATTTTAAAATGTAAAACTTTAAATACAAAATTTTAAAAATTTCATTATTCAAACTTTAAATTTTAAAATTTAAAAATTTAAATACTAAATTTTAAAAATTTAATTATTAAAATTTTAAATTTTAAAATTTAAAATTTTAATAACTAAATTTTTATAATTTAGTATTTAAATTTTTAAATTTTAAAATTTAAAGTTTTAATAATTAAATTTTTAAAATTTAGTATTTAAATTTTTAAATTTTAAAGTTTAAAGTTTTAATAATTAAATTTTTAAAATTTAGTATTTAAATTTTAAAATTTAAATTTTTAAATTTTAAAATTTAAAATTTTAATAATTAAATTTTTAAAATATAGTATTTAAATTTTTAAATTTTAAAATTTAAAGTTATAATAATTAAATTTTTAAAATTTAGTATTTTAATTTTTAAATTTTAAAATTTAAAGTTTTAATAATTAAATTTTTAAAATTTAGTATTTAAATTTTTAAATTTTATAATTTAAAGTTTTTATAATAAAATTTTTAAAATTTAGTATTTAAATTTTTAAATTTTAAAATTTAAAATTTTAATAATTAAATTTTTAAAGTATAGTATTTAAATATTTAAATTTTAAAATTTAAAATTTTAATAATTAAATTTTTAAAGTATAGTATTTAAATATTTAAATTTTAAAATTTAAATTTTTAATAATTAAATTTTTAAAATTTAGTATTTAAATTTTTAAATTATAAAATTTAAAATTTTAATAATTAAATTTTTAAAATTTTGTATTTAAATTTTTAAATTTTAAAGTTTAAAGTTCTAGTAATTAAATTTTTAAAATTTAGTATTTAAATTTTAAAATTTAAATTTTTAAATTTTAAAATTTAAAATTTTAAATTTTAAAATTTAAAATTTTAATAATCAAATTTTTAAAATTTAGTATTTAAATTTTTAAATTTTAAAATTTAAAGTTTTAATAATTAAATTTTTAAAATTTGTGTTTAAATTTTTAAATTTTAAAATTTAAAGTTTTAATAATTAAATTTTTAAAATTTGGTATTTAAATTTTTAAAATTTAAAATTTAAAGTTTAAATAATTAAATTTTTAAAATTTAGTATTTAAATTTTAAAATTTAAATTTTTAAATTTTAAAATTTAAAATTTTAATAATTAAATTTATAAAATTTAGTATTTAAATTTTAAAATTTAAATTTTTAAATTTTAAAATTTAAAATTTTAATAATTAAATTTTTAAAATTTAGTATTTAAATTTTTAAATTTTAAAATTTAAAGTTTGAATAATGAAATTTTTAAAATTTTGTATTTAAAGTTTTACATTTTAAAATTTAAAGTTTTAATAATTAAATTTTTAAAATTTAGTATTTAAATTTTCAAATTTTAAAATTTAAAGTTTTAATAATTAAATTTTTAAAATCTAGTATTTAAATTTTTAAATTCTAAAATTTAAAGTTTTAATAATTAAATTTTTAAAATTTAGTATTTATATTTTAAAAATTTAAAGTTTTAATAATTAAATTTTTAAAATTTAGTATTTAAGTTTTTAAATTTTAAAATTTAAAGTTTTAATAATTAAATTTTTAAAATTTAGTATTTAAAATTTTAAAATTTTAAGTTTGAAATTTTAATAATTAAATATTTAAAATTTAGTATTTAAATTTTAAAATTTAAATTTTTAAATTTTAAAATTTAAAATTTTAATAACTAAATTTTTATAATTTAGTATTTAAACTTTTAAATTTTTAAATTTAAAGTTTTAACAATTAAATTTTTAAAATTTAGTATTTAAATTTTTAAATTTTAAAATTTAAAATTTCAATAATTAAATTTTTAAAATTTAGTATTTAAGTTTTTAAATTTTAAAATTTAAAGTTTTAATAATTAAATTTTTAAAATTTAGTATTTAAATTTTTAAATTTTAAAGTTTGAAGTTTTAATAATTAAATTTTTAAAATTTAGTATTTAAATTTTAAAATTTAAACTTTTAAATTTTAAAATTTAAAATTTTAATAATTAAATTTTTAAAATTTTGTATTTAAATTTTTAAATTTTAAAGTTTAAAGTTCTAATAATTAAATTTTTAAAATTTAGTATTTAAATTTTAAAATTTAAATTTTTAAATTTTAAAATTTAAAATTTTAATAATTAAATTTTTAAAATTTAGTATTTAAATTTTTAAATTTTAAAATTTAAAGTTTTAATAATTAAATTTTTAAAATTTGTATTTAAATTTTTAAATTTTAAAATTTAAAGTTATAATAATTAAATTTTTAAAATTTAGTATTTAAATTTTAAAATTTTAAAATTTAAAGTTTTATTAATTAAATTTTTAAAATTTAGTATTTAAATTTTAAAATTTAAATTTTTAAATTTTAAAATTTAATATTTTAATAATTAAATTTTTAAAATTTAGTATTTAAATTTTTAAATTTTAAAATTTAAAGTTTTAATAATGAAATATTTAAAATTTAGTATTTAAATTTTTAAATTTTAAAATTTAAAATTTTAATAATTAAATTTTTAAAATTTAGTATTTAAATTTTTAAATTTTAAAGTTTGAAGTTTTAATAATTAAATTTTTAAAATTTAGTATTTAAATTTTTAAAATTTAGTATTTAAATTTTTTAAATTTTAAAATTTAAAGTTTTAATAATTAAATTTTTAAAATTTGTATTTAAATTTTTAAATTTTAAAATTTAAAGTTTTAATAATGAAATTTTTAAAATTTAGTATTTAAACTTTTAAATTTTAAAATTTAAAATTTTAATAACTAAATTTTTATAATTTAGTATTTAAATTTTTAAATTTTAAAATTTAAAGTTTTAATAATTAAATTTTTAAAATTTAGTATTTAAATTTTTAAATTTTAAAGTTTAAAGTTTTAATAATTAAATTTTTAAAATTTAGTATTTAAATTTTAAAATTTAAATTTTTAAATTTTAAAATTTAAAGTTTTAATAATTAAATTTTTAAAATTTAGAATTTAAATTTTTAAAATTTAAAGTTTAAAGTTTTAATAATTAAATTTTTAAAATTTAGTATTTAAATTTTTAAATTTTAAAATTTAAAGTTATAATAATTAAATTTTTAAAATTTAGTATTTTAATTTTTAAATTTTAAAATTTAAAGTTTTAATAATTAAATTTTTAAAATTTAGTATTTAAATTTTTAAATTTTATAATTTAAAGTTTTTATAATAAAATTTTTAAAATTTAGTATTTAAATTTTTAAATTTTAAAATTTAAAATTTTAATAATTAAATTTTTAAAGTATAGTATTTAAATTTTTAAATTTTAAAATTTAAAGTTTTAATAATTAAATTTTTAAAATTTAGTATTTAAATTTTTAAATTTTAAAATTTAAATTTTAATAATTAAAGTTTTAAAATTTAGTATTCAAAATTTTAAACTTTAAAATTTAAAGTTTTAATAATTAAATTTTTAAAATTTAGTATTTAAATTTTTAAATTTTAAAATTCAAAGTTTAATAATTAAATTTGTAAAATTTGTATTTAAATTATTAAATTTTAAAATTTAAAGTTTTAATAATTAAATTTTTAAAATTTAGAATTTAAATTTTTAAATTTTAAATTTTAAAGTTTTAATAATTAAATTTTTAAAATTTAGTATTTAAATTTTTAAATTTTAAAATTTAAAGTTTTAATAATTAAATTTTTAAAATTTAGTATTTAAATTTTTAAATTTTAAAATTTAAAGTTTTAATAATTAAATTTTTAAAATTTGTATTTAAATTTTTAAATTTTAAAATTAAAAGTTTTAATAATTAAATTTTTAAAATTTAGTATTTAAATTTTCAAATTTTAAAATTTAAAGTTTTAATAATTAAATTTTTAAAATTTGTTATTTAAATTTTTAAATTTTAAAATTTAAAGTTTTAATAATTAAATTTTTAAAATTTAGTATTTAAATTTTTAAAATTTTTAAAATTTAGTATTTAAATTTTAAAAATTTAAAGTTTTAATAATTAAATTTTTAAAATATAGTATTTAAGTTTTTAAATTTAAAAATTTAAAGTTTTAATAATTAAATTTTTAAAATTTGTATTTAAATTTTTAAATTTTAAAATTTAAAGTTTTAATAATTAAATTTTTAAAATTTAGTATTTAAGTTTTCAAATTTTAAAATTTAAAGTTTTAATAATTAAATTTTTAAAATTTAGTATTTAAGTTTTTAAATTTTAAAATTTAAAGTTTTAATAATTAAATTTTTAAAATTTAGTATTTAAATTTTTAAACTTTAAAGTTTGAAGTTCTAATAATTAAATTTTTAAAATTTAGTATTTAAATTTTAAATTTTAAAGTTTTAATAATTAAATTTTTAAAATTTAGTATTTAAATTTTTAAATTTTAAAATTTAAAGTTTTAATAATTAAATTTTTAAAATTTAGTATTTAAATTTTTAAATTTTAAAATTTAAAGTTTTAATAATTAAATTTTTAAAATTTGTATTTAAATTTTTAAATTTTAAAATTAAAAGTTTTAATAATTAAATTTTTAAAATTTAGTATTTAAATTTTCAAATTTTAAAATTTAAAGTTTTAATAATTAAATTTTTAAAATTTGTTATTTAAATTTTTAAATTTTAAAATTTAAAGTTTTAATAATTAAATTTTTAAAATTTAGTATTTAAATTTTTAAAATTTTTAAAATTTAGTATTTAAATTTTAAAAATTTAAAGTTTTAATAATTAAATTTTTAAAATATAGTATTTAAGTTTTTAAATTTAAAAATTTAAAGTTTTAATAATTAAATTTTTAAAATTTGTATTTAAATTTTTAAATTTTAAAATTTAAAGTTTTAATAATTAAATTTTTAAAATTTAGTATTTAAGTTTTCAAATTTTAAAATTTAAAGTTTTAATAATTAAATTTTTAAAATTTAGTATTTAAGTTTTTAAATTTTAAAATTTAAAGTTTTAATAATTAAATTTTTAAAATTTAGTATTTAAATTTTTAAACTTTAAAGTTTGAAGTTCTAATAATTAAATTTTTAAAATTTAGTATTTAAATTTTAAAATTTAAATTTTTAATAATTAAATTTTTAAAATTTAGTATTTAAATTTTTAAATTTTAAAATTTAAAATTTTAATAATTAAATTTTTAAAATTTTGTATTTAAATTTTTAAATTTTAAAGTTTAAAGTTCTAGTAATTAAATTTTTAAAATTTAGTATTTAAATTTTAAAATTTAAATTTTTAAATTTTAAAATTTAAAGTTTTAATAATTAAATTTTTAAAATTTGTGTTTAAATTTTTAAATTTTAAAATTTAAAGTTTTAATAATGAAATTTTTAAAATTTAGTATTTAAATTTTTAAAATTTAAAGTTTAAAGTTTTAATAATTAAATTTTTAAAATTTAGTATTTAAATTTTAAAATTTAAATTTTTAAATTTTAAAATTTAAAATTTTAATAATTAAATTTTTAAAATTTAGTATTTAAATTTTAAAATTTAAATTTTTAAATTTTAAAATTTAATATTTTAATAATTAAATTTTTAAAATTTAGTATTTAAATTTTTAAATTTTAAAATTTAAAGTTTTAATAATGAAATTTTTAAAATTTTGTATTTAAATTTTTAAATTTTAAAATTTAAAGTTTTAATAATTAAATTTTTAAAATTTTGTATTTAAATTTTTAAATTTTAAAGTTTAAAGTTCTAATAATTAAATTTTTAAAATTTAGTATTTAAATTTTTAAATTTTAAAATTTAAAGTTATAATAATTAAATTTTTAAAATTTAGTATTTAAATTTTAAAATTTTAAAATTTAAAGTTTTATTAATTAAATTTTTAAAATTTAGTATTTAAATTTTAAAATTTAAATTTTTAAATTTTAAAATTTAATATTTTAATAATTAAATTTTTAAAATTTAGTATTTAAATTTTTAAATTTTAAAATTTAAAGTTTTAATAATGAAATATTTAAAATTTAGTATTTAAATTTTTAAATTTTAAAATTTAAAATTTTAATAATTAAATTTTTAAAATTTAGTATTTAAATTTTTAAAATTTAGTATTTAAATTTTTTAAATTTTAAAATTTAATGTTTTAATAATTAAATTTTTAAAATTTGTATTTAAATTTTTAAATTTTAAAATTTAAAGTTTTAATAATGAAATTTTTAAAATTTAGTATTTAAACTTTTAAATTTTAAAATTTAAAATTTTAATAACTAAATTTTTATAATTTAGTATTTAAATTTTTAAATTTTAAAATTTAAAGTTTTAATAATTAAATTTTTAAAATTTAGTATTTAAATTTTTAAATTTTAAAGTTAAAGTTTTAATAATTAAATTTTTAAAATTTAGTATTTAAATTTTAAAATTTAAATTTTTAAATTTTAAAATTTAAAGTTTTAATAATTAAATTTTTAAAATTTAGAATTTAAATTTTTAAAATTTAAAGTTTAAAGTTTTAATAATTAAATTTTTAAAATTTAGTATTTAAATTTTAAAATTTAAATTTTTAAATTTTAAAATTTAAAATTTTAATAATTAAATTTTTAAAATTTAGTATTTAAATTTTTAAATTTTAAAATTTAAAGTTATAATAATTAAATTTTTAAAATTTTGTATTTTAATTTTTAAATTTTAAAATTTAAAGTTTTAATAATTAAATTTTTAAAATTTAGTATTTAAATTTTTAAATTTTATAATTTAAAGTTTTTATAATAAAATTTTTAAAATTTAGTATTTAAATTTTTAAATTTTAAAATTTAAAATTTTAATAATTAAATTTTTAAAGTATAGTATTTAAATATTTAAATTTTAAAATTTAAAGTTTTAATAATTAAATTTTTAAAATTTAGTATTTAAATTTTTAAATTTTAAAATTTAAATTTTAATAATTAAAGTTTTAAAATTTAGCATTCAAAATTTTAAACTTTAAAATTTAAAGTTTTAATAATTAAATTTTTAAAATATAGTATTTAAGTTTTTAAATTTAAAAATTTAAAGTTTTAATAATTAAATTTTTAAAATTTGTATTTAAATTTTTAAATTTTAAAATTTAAAGTTTTAATAATTAAATTTTTAAAATTTAGTATTTAAGTTTTCAAATTTTAAAATTTAAAGTTTTAATAATTAAATTTTTAAAATTTAGTATTTAAGTTTTTAAATTTTAAAATTTAAAGTTTTAATAATTAAATTTTTAAAATTTAGTATTTAAATTTTTAAACTTTAAAGTTTGAAGTTCTAATAATTAAATTTTTAAAATTTAGTATTTAAATTTTAAAATTTAAATTTTTAATAATTAAATTTTTAAAATTTAGTATTTAAATTTTTAAATTTTAAAATTTAAAATTTTAATAATTAAATTTTTAAAATTTTGTATTTAAATTTTTAAATTTTAAAGTTTAAAGTTCTAGTAATTAAATTTTTAAAATTTAGTATTTAAATTTTAAAATTTAAATTTTTAAATTTTAAAATTTAAAATTTTAAATTTTAAAATTTAAAATTTTAATAATCAAATTTTTAAAATTTAGTATTTAAATTTTTAAATTTTAAAATTTAAAGTTTTAATAATTAAATTTTTAAAATTTGTGTTTAAATTTTTAAATTTTAAAATTTAAAGTTTTAATAATTAAATTTTTAAAATTTGGTATTTAAATTTTTAAAATTTAAAATTTAAAGTTTTAATAATTAAATTTTTAAAATTTAGTATTTAAATTTTAAAATTTAAATTTTTAAATTTTAAAATTTAAAATTTTAATAATTAAATTTATAAAATTTAGTATTTAAATTTTAAAATTTAAATTTTTAAATTTTAAAATTTAAAATTTTAATAATTAAATTTTTAAAATTTAGTATTTAAATTTTTAAATTTTAAAATTTAAAGTTTGAATAATGAAATTTTTAAAATTTTGTATTTAAAGTTTTACATTTTAAAATTTAAAGTTTTAATAATTAAATTTTTAAAATTTAGTATTTAAATTTTCAAATTTTAAAATTTAAAGTTTTAATAATTAAATTTTTAAAATCTAGTATTTAAATTTTTAAATTTTAAAATTTAAAGTTTTAATAATTAAATTTTTAAAATTTAGTATTTATATTTTAAAAATTTAAAGTTTTAATAATTAAATTTTTAAAATTTAGTATTTAAAATTTTAAAATTTTAAGTTTGAAATTTTAATAATTAAATATTTAAAATTTAGTATTTAAATTTTAAAATTTAAATTTTTAAATTTTAAAATTTAAAATTTTAATAACTAAATTTTTATAATTTAGTATTTAAACTTTTAAATTTTTAAATTTAAAGTTTTAACAATTAAATTTTTAAAATTTAGTATTTAAATTTTTAAATTTTAAAATTTAAAATTTCAATAATTAAATTTTTAAAATTTAGTATTCAAGTTTTTAAATTTTAAAATTTAAAGTTTTAATAATTAAATTTTTAAAATTTAGTATTTAAATTTTTAAATTTTAAAGTTTGAAGTTTTAATAATTAAATTTTTAAAATTTAGTATTTAAATTTTAAAATTTAAATTTTTAAATTTTAAAATTTAAAATTTTAAATTTTAAAATTTAAAATTTTAATAATTAAATTTTTAAAATTTAGTATTTAAATTTTTAAATTTTAAAATTTAAAGTTTTAATAATTAAATTTTTAAAATTTGTGTTTAAATTTTTAAATTTTAAAATTTAAAGTTTTAATAATGAAATTTGTAAAATTTAGTATTTAAATTTTTAAAATTTAAAGTTTAAAGTTTTAATAATTAAATTTTTAAAATTTAGTATTTAAATTTTAAAATTTAAATTTTTAAATTTTAAAATTTAAAATTTTAATAATTAAATTTTTAAAATTTAGTATTTAAATTTTAAAATTTAAATTTTTAAATTTTAAAATTTAATATTTTAATAATTAAATTTTTAAAATTTAGTATTTAAATTTTTAAATTTTAAAATTTAAAGTTTTAATAATGAAATTTTTAAAATTTTGTATTTAAATTTTTAAATTTTAAAATTTAAAGTTTTAATAATTAAATTTTTAAAATTTTGTATTTAAATTTTTAAATTTTAAAGTTTAAAGTTCTAATAATTAAATTTTTAAAATTTAGTATTTAAATTTTTAAATTTTAAAATTTAAAGTTATAATAATTAAATTTTTAAAATTTAGTATTTAAATTTTAAAATTTTAAAATTTAAAGTTTTATTAATTAAATTTTTAAAATTTAGTATTTAAATTTTAAAATTTAAATTTTTAAATTTTAAAATTTAATATTTTAATAATTAAATTTTTAAAATTTAGTATTTAAATTTTTAAATTTTAAAATTTAAAGTTTTAATAATGAAATATTTAAAATTTAGTATTTAAATTTTTAAATTTTAAAATTTAAAATTTTAATAATTAAATTTTTAAAATTTAGTATTTAAATTTTTAAATTTTAAAGTTTGAAGTTTTAATAATTAAATTTTTAAAATTTAGTATTTAAATTTTTAAAATTTAGTATTTAAATTTTTTAAATTTTAAAATTTAAAGTTTTAATAATTAAATTTTTAAAATTTGTATTTAAATTTTTAAATTTTAAAATTTAAAGTTTTAATAATGAAATTTTTAAAATTTAGTATTTAAACTTTTAAATTTTAAAATTTAAAATTTTAATAACTAAATTTTTATAATTTAGTATTTAAATTTTTAAATTTTAAAATTTAAAGTTTTAATAATTAAATTTTTAAAATTTAGTATTTAAATTTTTAAATTTTAAAGTTTAAAGTTTTAATAATTAAATTTTTAAAATTTAGTATTTAAATTTTAAAATTTAAATTTTTAAATTTTAAAATTTAAAGTTTTAATAATTAAATTTTTAAAATTTAGAATTTAAATTTTTAAAATTTAAAGTTTAAAGTTTTAATAATTAAATTTTTAAAATTTAGTATTTAAATTTTAAAATTTAAATTTTTAAATTTTAAAATTTAAAATTTTAATAATTAAATTTTTAAAATTTAGTATTTAAATTTTTAAATTTTAAAATTTAAAGTTATAATAATTAAATTTTTAAAATTTAGTATTTTAATTTTTAAATTTTAAAATTTTATAATTTAAAGTTTTTATAATAAAATTTTTAAAATTTAGTATTTAAATTTTTAAATTTTAAAATTTAAAATTTTAATAATTAAATTTTTAAAGTATAGTATTTAAATATTTAAATTTTAAAATTTAAAGTTTTAATAATTAAATTTTTAAAATTTAGTATTTAAATTTTTAAATTTTAAAATTTAAATTTTAATAATTAAAGTTTTAAAATTTAGTATTCAAAATTTTAAACTTTAAAATTTAAAGTTTTAATAATTAAATTTTTAAAATTTAGTATTTAAATTTTTAAATTTTAAAATTTAAAGTTTAATAATTAAATTTGTAAAATTTGTATTTAAATTATTAAATTTTAAAATTTAAAGTTTTAATAATTAAATTTTTAAAATTTAGAATTTAAATTTTTAAATTTTAAATTTTAAAGTTTTAATAATTAAATTTTTAAAATTTAGTATTTAAATTTTTAAATTTTAAAATTTAAAGTTTTAATAATTAAATTATTAAAATTTAGTATTTAAATTTTTAAATTTTAAAATTTAAAGTTTTAATAATTAAATTTTTAAAATTTGTATTTAAATTTTTAAATTTTAAAATTAAAAGTTTTAATAATTAAATTTTTAAAATTTAGTATTTAAATTTTCAAATTTTAAAATTTAAAGTTTTAATAATTAAATTTTTAAAATTTGTTATTTAAATTTTTAAATTTTAAAATTTAAAGTTTTAATAATTAAATTTTTAAAATTTAGTATTTAAATTTTTAAAATTTTTAAAATTTAGTATTTAAATTTTAAAAATTTAAAGTTTTAATAATTAAATTTTTAAAATATAGTATTTAAGTTTTTAAATTTAAAAATTTAAAGTTTTAATAATTAAATTTTTAAAATTTGTATTTAAATTTTTAAATTTTAAAATTTAAAGTTTTAATAATTAAATTTTTAAAATTTAGTATTTAAGTTTTCAAATTTTAAAATTTAAAGTTTTAATAATTAAATTTTTAAAATTTAGTATTTACGTTTTTAAATTTTAAAATTTAAAGTTTTAATAATTAAATTTTTAAAATTTAGTATTTAAATTTTTAAACTTTAAAGTTTGAAGTTCTAATAATTAAATTTTTAAAATTTAGTATTTAAATTTTAAATTTTAAAGTTTTAATAATTAAATTTTTAAAATTTAGTATTTAAATTTTTAAATTTTAAAATTTAAAGTTTTAATAATTAAATTTTTAAAATTTAGTATTTAAATTTTTAAATTTTAAAGTTTAAAGTTTTAATAATTAAATTTTTAAAATTTAGTATTTAAATTTTAAAATTTAAATTTTTAAATTTTAAAATTTAAAGTTTTAATAATTAAATTTTTAAAATTTAGAATTTAAATTTTTAAAATTTAAAGTTTAAAGTTTTAATAATTAAATTTTTAAAATTTAGTATTTAAATTTTAAAATTTAAATTTTTAAATTTTAAAATTTAAAATTTTAATAATTAAATTTTTAAAATTTAGTATTTAAATTTTTAAATTTTAAAATTTAAAGTTATAATAATTAAATTTTTAAAATTTAGTATTTTAATTTTTAAATTTTAAAATTTTATAATTTAAAGTTTTTATAATAAAATTTTTAAAATTTAGTATTTAAATTTTTAAATTTTAAAATTTAAAATTTTAATAATTAAATTTTTAAAGTATAGTATTTAAATATTTAAATTTTAAAATTTAAAGTTTTAATAATTAAATTTTTAAAATTTAGTATTTAAATTTTTAAATTTTAAAATTTAAATTTTAATAATTAAAGTTTTAAAATTTAGTATTCAAAATTTTAAACTTTAAAATTTAAAGTTTTAATAATTAAATTTTTAAAATTTAGTATTTAAATTTTTAAATTTTAAAATTTAAAGTTTAATAATTAAATTTGTAAAATTTGTATTTAAATTATTAAATTTTAAAATTTAAAGTTTTAATAATTAAATTTTTAAAATTTAGAATTTAAATTTTTAAATTTTAAATTTTAAAGTTTTAATAATTAAATTTTTAAAATTTAGTATTTAAATTTTTAAATTTTAAAATTTAAAGTTTTAATAATTAAATTATTAAAATTTAGTATTTAAATTTTTAAATTTTAAAATTTAAAGTTTTAATAATTAAATTTTTAAAATTTGTATTTAAATTTTTAAATTTTAAAATTAAAAGTTTTAATAATTAAATTTTTAAAATTTAGTATTTAAATTTTCAAATTTTAAAATTTAAAGTTTTAATAATTAAATTTTTAAAATTTGTTATTTAAATTTTTAAATTTTAAAATTTAAAGTTTTAATAATTAAATTTTTAAAATTTAGTATTTAAATTTTTAAAATTTTTAAAATTTAGTATTTAAATTTTAAAAATTTAAAGTTTTAATAATTAAATTTTTAAAATATAGTATTTAAGTTTTTAAATTTAAAAATTTAAAGTTTTAATAATTAAATTTTTAAAATTTGTATTTAAATTTTTAAATTTTAAAATTTAAAGTTTTAATAATTAAATTTTTAAAATTTAGTATTTAAGTTTTCAAATTTTAAAATTTAAAGTTTTAATAATTAAATTTTTAAAATTTAGTATTTACGTTTTTAAATTTTAAAATTTAAAGTTTTAATAATTAAATTTTTAAAATTTAGTATTTAAATTTTTAAACTTTAAAGTTTGAAGTTCTAATAATTAAATTTTTAAAATTTAGTATTTAAATTTTAAATTTTAAAGTTTTAATAATTAAATTTTTAAAATTTAGTATTTAAATTTTTAAATTTTAAAATTTAAAGTTTTAATAATTAAATTTTTAAAATTTAGTATTTAAATTTTTAAATTTTAAAATTTAAAGTTTTAATAATTAAATTTTTAAAATTTGTATTTAAATTTTTAAATTTTAAAATTAAAAGTTTTAATAATTAAATTTTTAAAATTTAGTATTTAAATTTTCAAATTTTAAAATTTAAAGTTTTAATAATTAAATTTTTAAAATTTGTTATTTAAATTTTTAAATTTTAAAATTTAAAGTTTTAATAATTAAATTTTTAAAATTTAGTATTTAAATTTTTAAAATTTTTAAAATTTAGTATTTAAATTTTAAAAATTTAAAGTTTTAATAATTAAATTTTTAAAATATAGTATTTAAGTTTTTAAATTTAAAAATTTAAAGTTTTAATAATTAAATTTTTAAAATTTGTATTTAAATTTTTAAATTTTAAAATTTAAAGTTTTAATAATTAAATTTTTAAAATTTAGTATTTAAGTTTTCAAATTTTAAAATTTAAAGTTTTAATAATTAAATTTTTAAAATTTAGTATTTAAGTTTTTAAATTTTAAAATTTAAAGTTTTAATAATTAAATTTTTAAAATTTAGTATTTAAATTTTTAAACTTTAAAGTTTGAAGTTCTAATAATTAAATTTTTAAAATTTAGTATTTAAATTTTAAAATTTAAATTTTTAATAATTAAATTTTTAAAATTTAGTATTTAAATTTTTAAATTTTAAAATTTAAAATTTTAATAATTAAATTTTTAAAATTTTGTATTTAAATTTTTAAATTTTAAAGTTTAAAGTTCTAGTAATTAAATTTTTAAAATTTAGTATTTAAATTTTAAAATTTAAATTTTTAAATTTTAAAATTTAAAGTTTTAATAATTAAATTTTTAAAATTTGTGTTTAAATTTTTAAATTTTAAAATTTAAAGTTTTAATAATGAAATTTTTAAAATTTAGTATTTAAATTTTTAAAATTTAAAGTTTAAAGTTTTAATAATTAAATTTTTAAAATTTAGTATTTAAATTTTAAAATTTAAATTTTTAAATTTTAAAATTTAAAATTTTAATAATTAAATTTTTAAAATTTAGTATTTAAATTTTAAAATTTAAATTTTTAAATTTTAAAATTTAATATTTTAATAATTAAATTTTTAAAATTTAGTATTTAAATTTTTAAATTTTAAAATTTAAAGTTTTAATAATGAAATTTTTAAAATTTTGTATTTAAATTTTTAAATTTTAAAATTTAAAGTTTTAATAATTAAATTTTTAAAATTTTGTATTTAAATTTTTAAATTTTAAAGTTTAAAGTTCTAATAATTAAATTTTTAAAATTTAGTATTTAAATTTTTAAATTTTAAAATTTAAAGTTATAATAATTAAATTTTTAAAATTTAGTATTTAAATTTTAAAATTTTAAAATTTAAAGTTTTATTAATTAAATTTTTAAAATTTAGTATTTAAATTTTAAAATTTAAATTTTTAAATTTTAAAATTTAATATTTTAATAATTAAATTTTTAAAATTTAGTATTTAAATTTTTAAATTTTAAAATTTAAAGTTTTAATAATGAAATATTTAAAATTTAGTATTTAAATTTTTAAATTTTAAAATTTAAAATTTTAATAATTAAATTTTTAAAATTTAGTATTTAAATTTTTAAATTTTAAAGTTTGAAGTTTTAATAATTAAATTTTTAAAATTTAGTATTTAAATTTTTAAAATTTAGTATTTAAATTTTTTAAATTTTAAAATTTAAAGTTTTAATAATTAAATTTTTAAAATTTGTATTTAAATTTTTAAATTTTAAAATTTAAAGTTTTAATAATGAAATTTTTAAAATTTAGTATTTAAACTTTTAAATTTTAAAATTTAAAATTTTAATAACTAAATTTTTATAATTTAGTATTTAAATTTTTAAATTTTAAAATTTAAAGTTTTAATAATTAAATTTTTAAAATTTAGTATTTAAATTTTTAAATTTTAAAGTTTAAAGTTTTAATAATTAAATTTTTAAAATTTAGTATTTAAATTTTAAAATTTAAATTTTTAAATTTTAAAATTTAAAATTTTAATAATTAAATTTTTAAAATTTAGTATTTAAATTTTAAAATTTAAATTTTTAAATTTTAAAATTTAATATTTTAATAATTAAATTTTTAAAATTTAGTATTTAAATTTTTAAATTTTAAAATTTAAAGTTTTAATAATGAAATTTTTAAAATTTTGTATTTAAATTTTTAAATTTTAAAATTTAAAGTTTTAATAATTAAATTTTTAAAATTTTGTATTTAAATTTTTAAATTTTAAAGTTTAAAGTTCTAATAATTAAATTTTTAAAATTTAGTATTTAAATTTTTAAATTTTAAAATTTAAAGTTATAATAATTAAATTTTTAAAATTTAGTATTTAAATTTTAAAATTTTAAAATTTAAAGTTTTATTAATTAAATTTTTAAAATTTAGTATTTAAATTTTAAAATTTAAATTTTTAAATTTTAAAATTTAATATTTTAATAATTAAATTTTTAAAATTTAGTATTTAAATTTTTAAATTTTAAAATTTAAAGTTTTAATAATGAAATATTTAAAATTTAGTATTTAAATTTTTAAATTTTAAAATTTAAAATTTTAATAATTAAATTTTTAAAATTTAGTATTTAAATTTTTAAATTTTAAAGTTTGAAGTTTTAATAATTAAATTTTTAAAATTTAGTATTTAAATTTTTAAAATTTAGTATTTAAATTTTTTAAATTTTAAAATTTAAAGTTTTAATAATTAAATTTTTAAAATTTGTATTTAAATTTTTAAATTTTAAAATTTAAAGTTTTAATAATGAAATTTTTAAAATTTAGTATTTAAACTTTTAAATTTTAAAATTTAAAATTTTAATAACTAAATTTTTATAATTTAGTATTTAAATTTTTAAATTTTAAAATTTAAAGTTTTAATAATTAAATTTTTAAAATTTAGTATTTAAATTTTTAAATTTTAAAGTTTAAAGTTTTAATAATTAAATTTTTAAAATTTAGTATTTAAATTTTAAAATTTAAATTTTTAAATTTTAAAATTTAAAGTTTTAATAATTAAATTTTTAAAATTTAGAATTTAAATTTTTAAAATTTAAAGTTTAAAGTTTTAATAATTAAATTTTTAAAATTTAGTATTTAAATTTTAAAATTTAAATTTTTAAATTTTAAAATTTAAAATTTTAATAATTAAATTTTTAAAATTTAGTATTTAAATTTTTAAATTTTAAAATTTAAAGTTATAATAATTAAATTTTTAAAATTTAGTATTTTAATTTTTAAATTTTAAAATTTAAAGTTTTAATAATTAAATTTTTAAAATTTAGTATTTAAATTTTTAAATTTTATAATTTAAAGTTTTTATAATAAAATTTTTAAAATTTAGTATTTAAATTTTTAAATTTTAAAATTTAAAATTTTAATAATTAAATTTTTAAAGTATAGTATTTAAATATTTAAATTTTAAAATTTAAAGTTTTAATAAATAAATTTTTAAAATTTAGTATTTAAATTTTTAAATTTTAAAATTTAAATTTTAATAATTAAAGTTTTAAAATTTAGTATTCAAAATTTTAAACTTTAAAATTTAAAGTTTTAATAATTAAATTTTTAAAATTTAGTATTTAAATTTTTAAATTTTAAAATTTAAAGTTTAATAATTAAATTTGTAAAATTTGTATTTAAATTATTAAATTTTAAAATTTAAAGTTTTAATAATTAAATTTTTAAAATTTAGAATTTAAATTTTTAAATTTTAAATTTTAAAGTTTTAATAATTAAATTTTTAAAATTTAGTATTTAAATTTTTAAATTTTAAAATTTAAAGTTTTAATAATTAAATTTTTAAAATTTAGTATTTAAATTTTTAAATTTTAAAATTTAAAGTTTTAATAATTAAATTTTTAAAATTTGTATTTAAATTTTTAAATTTTAAAATTAAAAGTTTTAATAATTAAATTTTTAAAATTTAGTATTTAAATTTTCAAATTTTAAAATTTAAAGTTTTAATAATTAAATTTTTAAAATTTGTTATTTAAATTTTTAAATTTTAAAATTTAAAGTTTTAATAATTAAATTTTTAAAATTTAGTATTTAAATTTTTAAAATTTTTAAAATTTAGTATTTAAATTTTAAAAATTTAAAGTTTTAATTTTTAAAATATAGTATTTAAGTTTTTAAATTTAAAAATTTAAAGTTTTAATAATTAAATTTTTAAAATTTGTATTTAAATTTTTAAATTTTAAAATTTAAAGTTTTAATAATTAAATTTTTAAAATTTAGTATTTAAGTTTTCAAATTTTAAAATTTAAAGTTTTAATAATTAAATTTTTAAAATTTAGTATTTAAGTTTTTAAATTTTAAAATTTAAAGTTTTAATAATTAAATTTTTAAAATTTAGTATTTAAATTTTTAAACTTTAAAGTTTGAAGTTCTAATAATTAAATTTTTAAAATTTAGTATTTAAATTTTAAATTTTAAAGTTTTAATAATTAAATTTTTAAAATTTAGTATTTAAATTTTTAAATTTTAAAATTTAAAGTTTTAATAATTAAATTTTTAAAATTTAGTATTTAAATTTTTAAATTTTAAAATTTAAAGTTTTAATAATTAAATTTTTAAAATTTGTATTTAAATTTTTAAATTTTAAAATTAAAAGTTTTAATAATTAAATTTTTAAAATTTAGTATTTAAATTTTCAAATTTTAAAATTTAAAGTTTTAATAATTAAATTTTTAAAATTTGTTATTTAAATTTTTAAATTTTAAAATTTAAAGTTTTAATAATTAAATTTTTAAAATTTAGTATTTAAATTTTTAAAATTTTTAAAATTTAGTATTTAAATTTTAAAAATTTAAAGTTTTAATAATTAAATTTTTAAAATATATTATTTAAGTTTTTAAATTTAAAAATTTAAAGTTTTAATAATTAAATTTTTAAAATTTGTATTTAAATTTTTAAATTTTAAAATTTAAAGTTTTAATAATTAAATTTTTAAAATTTAGTATTTAAGTTTTCAAATTTTAAAATTTAAAGTTTTAATAATTAAATTTTTAAAATTTAGTATTTAAGTTTTTAAATTTTAAAATTTAAAGTTTTAATAATTAAATTTTTAAAATTTAGTATTTAAATTTTTAAACTTTAAAGTTTGAAGTTCTAATAATTAAATTTTTAAAATTTAGTATTTAAATTTTAAAATTTAAATTTTTAATAATTAAATTTTTAAAATTTAGTATTTAAATTTTTAAATTTTAAAATTTAAAATTTTAATAATTAAATTTTTAAAATTTTGTATTTAAATTTTTAAATTTTAAAGTTTAAAGTTCTAGTAATTAAATTTTTAAAATTTAGTATTTAAATTTTAAAATTTAAATTTTTAAATTTTAAAATTTAAAGTTTTAATAATTAAATTTTTAAAATTTGTGTTTAAATTTTTAAATTTTAAAATTTAAAGTTTTAATAATGAAATTTTTAAAATTTAGTATTTAAATTTTTAAAATTTAAAGTTTAAAGTTTTAATAATTAAATTTTTAAAATTTAGTATTTAAATTTTTAAATTTTAAAATTTAAAGTTTTAATAATGAAATTTTTAAAATTTTGTATTTAAATTTTTAAATTTTAAAATTTAAAGTTTTAATAATTAAATTTTTAAAATTTTGTATTTAAATTTTTAAATTTTAAAGTTTAAAGTTCTAATAATTAAATTTTTAAAATTTAGTATTTAAATTTTTAAATTTTAAAATTTAAAGTTATAATAATTAAATTTTTAAAATTTAGTATTTAAATTTTAAAATTTTAAAATTTAAAGTTTTATTAATTAAATTTTTAAAATTTAGTATTTAAATTTTAAAATTTAAATTTTTAAATTTTAAAATTTAATATTTTAATAATTAAATTTTTAAAATTTAGTATTTAAATTTTTAAATTTTAAAATTTAAAGTTTTAATAATGAAATATTTAAAATTTAGTATTTAAATTTTTAAATTTTAAAATTTAAAATTTTAATAATTAAATTTTTAAAATTTAGTATTTAAATTTTTAAATTTTAAAGTTTGAAGTTTTAATAATTAAATTTTTAAAATTTAGTATTTAAATTTTTAAAATTTAGTATTTAAATTTTTTAAATTTTAAAATTTAAAGTTTTAATAATTAAATTTTTAAAATTTGTATTTAAATTTTTAAATTTTAAAATTTAAAGTTTTAATAATGAAATTTTTAAAATTTAGTATTTAAACTTTTAAATTTTAAAATTTAAAATTTTAATAACTAAACTTTTATAATTTAGTATTTAAATTTTTAAATTTTAAAATTTAAAGTTTTAATAATTAAATTTTTAAAATTTAGTATTTAAATTTTTAAATTTTAAAGTTTAAAGTTTTAATAATTAAATTTTTAAAATTTAGTATTTAAATTTTAAAATTTAAATTTTTAAATTTTAAAATTTAAAGTTTTAATAATTAAATTTTTAAAATTTAGAATTTAAATTTTTAAAATTTAAAGTTTAAAGTTTTAATAATTAAATTTTTAAAATTTAGTATTTAAATTTTAAAATTTAAATTTTTAAATTTTAAAATTTAAAATTTTAATAATTAAATTTTTAAAATTTAGTATTTAAATTTTTAAATTTTAAAATTTAAAGTTATAATAATTAAATTTTTAAAATTTAGTATTTTAATTTTTAAATTTTAAAATTTAAAGTTTTAATAATTAAATTTTTAAAATTTAGTATTTAAATTTTTAAATTTTAAAATTTAAAGTTTTAATAATTAAATTTTTAAAATTTGTATTTAAATTTTTAAATTTTAAAATTAAAAGTTTTAATAATTAAATTTTTAAAATTTAGTATTTAAATTTTCAAATTTTAAAATTTAAAGTTTTAATAATTAAATTTTTAAAATTTGTTATTTAAATTTTTAAATTTTAAAATTTAAAGTTTTAATAATTAAATTTTTAAAATTTAGTATTTAAATTTTTAAAATTTTTAAAATTTAGTATTTAAATTTTAAAAATTTAAAGTTTTAATAATTAAATTTTTAAAATATAGTATTTAAGTTTTTAAATTTAAAAATTTAAAGTTTTAATAATTAAATTTTTAAAATTTAGTATTTAAGTTTTCAAATTTTAAAATTTAAAGTTTTAATAATTAAATTTTTAAAATTTAGTATTTAAGTTTTTAAATTTTAAAATTTAAAGTTTTAATAATTAAATTTTTAAACTTTAAAGTTTGAAGTTCTAATAATTAAATTTTTAAAATTTAGTATTTAAATTTTAAAATTTAAATTTTTAATAATTAAATTTTTAAAATTTAGTATTTAAATTTTTAAATTTTAAAATTTAAAATTTTAATAATTAAATTTTTAAAATTTTGTATTTAAATTTTTAAATTTTAAAGTTTAAAGTTCTAGTAATTAAATTTTTAAAATTTAGTATTTAAATTTTAAAATTTAAATTTTTAAATTTTAAAATTTAAAGTTTTAATAATTAAATTTTTAAAATTTGTGTTTAAATTTTTAAATTTTAAAATTTAAAGTTTTAATAATTAAATTTTTAAAATTTGTGTTTAAATTTTTAAATTTTAAAATTTAAAGTTTTAATAATGAAATTTTTAAAATTTAGTATTTAAATTTTTAAAATTTAAAGTTTAAAGTTTTAATAATTAAATTTTTAAAATTTTGTATTTAAATTTTTAAATTTTAAAGTTTAAAGTTCTAATAATTAAATTTTTAAAATTTAGTATTTAAATTTTTAAATTTTAAAATTTAAAGTTATAATAATTAAATTTTTAAAATTTAGTATTTAAATTTTAAAATTTTAAAATTTAAAGTTTTATTAATTAAATTTTTAAAATTTAGTATTTAAATTTTAAAATTTAAATTTTTAAATTTTAAAATTTAATATTTTAATAATTAAATTTTTAAAATTTAGTATTTAAATTTTTAAATTTTAAAATTTAAAGTTTTAATAATGAAATATTTAAAATTTAGTATTTAAATTTTTAAATTTTAAAATTTAAAATTTTAATAATTAAATTTTTAAAATTTAGTATTTAAATTTTTAAATTTTAAAGTTTGAAGTTTTAATAATTAAATTTTTAAAATTTAGTATTTAAATTTTTAAAATTTAGTATTTAAATTTTTTAAATTTTAAAATTTAAAGTTTTAATAATTAAATTTTTAAAATTTGTATTTAAATTTTTAAATTTTAAAATTTAAAGTTTTAATAATGAAATTTTTAAAATTTAGTATTTAAACTTTAAAATTTAAATTTTTAAATTTTAAAATTTAAAGTTTTAATAATTAAATTTTTAAAATTTAGTATTTAAATTTTTAAATTTTAAAGTTTAAAGTTTTAATAATTAAATTTTTAAAATTTAGTATTTAAATTTTAAAATTTAAATTTTTAAATTTTAAAATTTAAAGTTTTAATAATTAAATTTTTAAAATTTAGAATTTAAATTTTTAAAATTTAAAGTTTAAAGTTTTAATAATTAAATTTTTAAAATTTAGTATTTAAATTTTAAAATTTAAATTTTTAAATTTTAAAATTTAAAATTTTAATAATTAAATTTTTAAAATTTAGTATTTAAATTTTTAAATTTTAAAATTTAAAGTTATAATAATTAAATTTTTAAAATTTAGTATTTTAATTTTTAAATTTTAAAATTTAAAGTTTTAATAATTAAATTTTTAAAATTTAGTATTTAAATTTTTAAATTTTATAATTTAAAGTTTTTATAATAAAATTTTTAAAATTTAGTATTTAAATTTTTAAATTTTAAAATTTAAAATTTTAATAATTAAATTTTTAAAGTATAGTATTTAAATATTTAAATTTTAAAATTTAAAGTTTTAATAATTAAATTTTTAAAATTTAGTATTTAAATTTTTAAATTTTAAAATTTAAATTTTAATAATTAAAGTTTTAAAATTTAGTATTCAAAATTTTAAACTTTAAAATTTAAAGTTTTAATAATTAAATTTTTAAAATTTAGTATTTAAATTTTTAAATTTTAAAATTTAAAGTTTAATAATTAAATTTGTAAAATTTGTATTTAAATTATTAAATTTTAAAATTTAAAGTTTTAATAATTAAATTTTTAAAATTTAGAATTTAAATTTTTAAATTTTAAATTTTAAAGTTTTAATAATTAAATTTTTAAAATTTAGTATTTAAATTTTTAAATTTTAAAATTTAAAGTTTTAATAATTAAATTTTTAAAATTTAGTATTTAAATTTTTAAATTTTAAAATTTAAAGTTTTAATAATTAAATTTTTAAAATTTGTATTTAAATTTTTAAATTTTAAAATTAAAAGTTTTAATAATTAAATTTTTAAAATTTAGTATTTAAATTTTCAAATTTTAAAATTTAAAGTTTTAATAATTAAATTTTTAAAATTTAGTATTTAAGTTTTCAAATTTTAAAATTTAAAGTTTTAATAATTAAATTTTTAAAATTTAGTATTTAAGTTTTTAAATTTTAAAATTTAAAGTTTTAATAATTAAATTTTTAAAATTTAGTATTTAAATTTTTAAACTTTAAAGTTTGAAGTTCTAATAATTAAATTTTTAAAATTTAGTATTTAAATTTTAAAATTTAAATTTTTAATAATTAAATTTTTAAAATTTAGTATTTAAATTTTTAAATTTTAAAATTTAAAATTTTAATAATTAAATTTTTAAAATTTTGTATTTAAATTTTTAAATTTTAAAGTTTAAAGTTCTAGTAATTAAATTTTTAAAATTTAGTATTTAAATTTTAAAATTTAAATTTTTAAATTTTAAAATTTAAAATTTTAATAATTAAATTTTTAAAATTTAGTATTTAAATTTTTAAATTTTAAAATTTAAAGTTTTAATAATTAAATTTTTAAAATTTGTATTTAAATTTTTAAATTTTAAAATTTAAAGTTTTAATTATGAAATTTTTAAAATTTAGTATTTAAACTTTTAAATTTTAAAATTTAAAATTTTAATAACTAAATTTTTATAATTTAGTATTTCAATTTTTAAATTTTAAAATTTAAAGTTTTAATAATTAAATTTTTAAAATTTAGTATTTAAACTTTTAAATTTTAAAATTTAAAATTTTAATAACTAAATTTTTATAATTTAGTATTTAAATTTTTAAATTTTAAAATTTAAAGTTTTAATAATTAAATTTTTAAAATTTAGTATTTAAATTTTTAAATTTTAAAGTTTAAAGTTTTAATAATTAAATTTTTAAAATTTAGTATTTAAATTTTAAAATTTAAATTTTTAAATTTTAAAATTTAAAGTTTTAATAATTAAATTTTTAAAATTTAGAATTTAAATTTTTAAAATTTAAAGTTTAAAGTTTTAATAATTAAATTTTCAAAATTTAGTATTTAAATTTTAAAATTTAAATTTTTAAATTTTAAAATTTAAAATTTTAATAATTAAATTTTTAAAATTTAGTATTTAAATTTTTAAATTTTAAAATTTAAAGTTATAATAATTAAATTTTTAAAATTTAGTATTTAAATTTTTAAATTTTAAAATTTAAAGTTTTAATAATTAAATTTTTAAAATTTAGTATTTAAATTTTTAAATTTTAAAATTTAAAGTTTTTATAATAAAATTTTTAAAATTTAGTATTTAAATTTTTAAATTTTAAAATTTAAAATTTTAATAATTAAATTTTTAAAATATAGTATTTAAATATTTAAATTTTAAAATTTAATGTTTTAATAATTAAATTTTTAAAATTTAGTATTTAAATTTTTAAATTTTAAAATTTAAATTTTAATAATTAAAGTTTTAAAATTTAGTATTCAAAATTTTAAACTTTAAAATTTAAAGTTTTAATAATTAAATTTTTAAAATTTAGTATTTAAATTTTTAAATTTTAAAATTTAAAGTTTAATAATTAAATTTGTAAAATTTGTATTTAAATTTTTAAATTTTAAAATTTAAAGTTTTAATAATTAAATTTTTAAAATTTAGAATTTAAATTTTTAAATTTTAAAATTTAAAGTTTTAATAATTAAATTTTTAAAATTTAGTATTTAAATTTTTAAATTTTAAAATTTAAAGTTTTAATAATTAAATTTTTAAAACTTGTATTTAAATTTTTAAATTTTAAAATTTAAAGTTTTAATAATTAAATTTTTAAAATTTAGTATTTAAATTTTCAAATTTTAAAATTTAAAGTTTTAATAATTAAATTTTTAAAATTTGTTATTTAAATTTTTAAATTTTAAAATTTAAAGTTTTAATAATTAAATTTTTAAAATTTAGTATTTAAATTTTTAAAATTTTTAAAATTTAGTATTTACATTTTAAAAATTTAGAGTTTTAATAATTAAATTTTTAAAATTTAGTATTTAAGTTTTTAAATTTTAAAATTTAAAGTTTTAATAATTAAATTTTTAAAATTTGTATTTAAATTTTTAAATTTTAAAATTTAAAGTTTTAATAATTAAATTTTTAAAATTTAGTATTTAAGTTTTCAAATTTTAAAATTTAAAGTTTTAATAATTAAATTTTTAAAATTTGTTATTTAAATTTTAAAATTTAAAATTTTAATAATTAAATTTTTAAAATTTTGTATTTAAATTTTTAAATTTTAAAATTTAAAGTTTTAATAATTAAATTTTTAAAATTTAGTATTTAAATTTTTAAAATTTAAAGTTTAAAGTTTTAATAATTAAATTTTTAAAATTTAGTATTTAAATTTTAAAATTTAAATTTTTAAATTTTAAAATTTAAAATTTTAATAATTAAAGTTTTAAAATTTAGTATTCAAAATTTTAAACTTTAAAATTTAAAGTTTTAATAATTAAATTTTTAAAATTTAGTATTTAAATTTTTAAATGTTAAAATTTAAAGTTTAATAATTAAATTTGTAAAATTTGTATTTAAATTTTTAAATTTTAAAATTTAAATTTTAATAATTAAAGTTTTAAAATTTAGTATTCAAAATTTTAAACTTTAAAATTTAAAGTTTTAATAATTAAATTTTTAAAATTTAGTATTTAAATTTTTAAATTTTAAAATTTAAAGTTTAATAATTAAATTTGTAAAATTTGTATTTAAATTTTTAAATTTTAAAATTTAAAGTTTTAATAATTAAATTTTTAAAATTTAGAATTTAAATTTTTAAATTTTAAAATTTAAAGTTTTAATAATTAAATTTTTAAAATTTAGTATTTAAATTTTTAAATTTTAAAATTTAAAGTTTTAATAATTAAATTTTTAAAATTTGTATTTAAATTTTTAAATTTTAAAATTAAAAGTTTTAATAATTAAATTTTTAAAATTTAGTATTTAAATTTTCAAATTTTAAAATTTAAAGTTTTAATAATTAAATTTTTAAAATTTGTTATTTAAATTTTTAAATTTTAAAATTTAAAGTTTTAATAATTAAATTTTTAAAATTTAGTATTTAAATTTTTAAAATTTTTAAAATTTAGTATTTAAATTTTAAAAATTTAAAGTTTTAATAATTAAATTTTTAAAATTTAGTATTTAAGTTTTTAAATTTTAAAATTTAAAGTTTTAATAATTAAATTTTTAAAATTTGTATTTAAATTTTTAAATTTTAAAATTTAAAGTTTTAATAATTAAATTTTTAAAATTTAGTATTTAAGTTTTTAAATTTTAAAATTTAAAGTTTTAATAATTAAATTTTTAAAATTTAGTATTTAAATTTTTAAATTTTAAAGTTTGAAGTTCTAATAATTAAATTTTTAAAATTTAGTATTTAAATTTTAAAATTTAAATTTTTAATAATTAAATTTTTAAAATTTAGTATTTAAATTTTTAAATTTTAAAATTTAAAGTTTTAATAATTAAATTTTTAAAATTTTGTATTTAAATTTTTAAATTTTAAAGTTTAAAGTTCTAGTAATTAAATTTTTAAAATTTAGTATTTAAATTTTAAAATTTAAATTTTTAAATTTTAAAATTTAAAATTTTAATAATTAAATTTTTAAAATTTAGTATTTAAATTTTTAAATTTTAAAATTTAAAGTTTTAATAATTAAATTTTTAAAATTTGTATTTAAATTTTTAAATTTTAAAATTTAAAGTTTTAATAATGAAATTTTTAAAATTTAGTATTTAAAATTTAAAGTTTTAATAATTAAATTTTTAAAATTTAGTATTTAAACTTTTAAATTTTAAAATTTAAAATTTTAATAACTTAATTTTTATAATTTAGTATTTAAATTTTTAAATTTTAAAATTTAAAGTTTTAATAATTAAATTTTTAAAATTTAGTATTTAAATTTTTAAATTTTAAAGTTTAAAGTTTTAATAATTAAATTTTTAAAATTTAGTATTTAAATTTTAAAATTTAAATTTTTAAATTTTAAAATTTAAAGTTTTAATAATTAAATTTTTAAAATTTAGAATTTAAATTTTTAAAATTTAAAGTTTAAAGTTTTAATAATTAAATTTTTAAAATTTAGTATTTAAATTTTTAAATTTTAAAATTTAAAATTTTAATAATTAAATTTTTAAAATTTAGTATTTAAATTTTTAAATTTTAAAATTTAAAGTTATAATAATTAAATTTTTAAAATTTAGTATTTAAATTTTTAAATTTTAAAATTTAAAGTTTTAATAATTAAATTTTTAAAATTTAGTATTTAAATTTTTAAATTTTAAAATTTAAAGTTTTTATAATAAAATTTTTAAAATTTAGTATTTAAATTTTTAAATTTTAAAATTTAAAATTTTAATAATTAAATTTTTAAAATATAGTATTTAAATATTTAAATTTTAAAATTTAAAGTTTTAATAATTAAATTTTTAAAATTTAGTATTTAAATTTTTAAATTTTAAAATTTAAATTTTAATAATTAAAGTTTTAAAATTTAGTATTCAAAAGTTTAAACTTTAAAATTTAAAGTTTTAATAATTAAATTTTTAAAATTTGGTATTTAAATTTTTAAATTTTAAAATTTAAAGTTTAATAATTAAATTTGTAAAATTTGTATTTAAATTTATAAATTTTAAAATTTAAAGTTTTAATAATTAAATTTTTAAAATTTAGAATTTAAATTTTTAAATTTTAAAATTTAAAGTTTTAATAATTAAATTTTTAAAATTTAGTATTTAAATTTTCAAATTTTAAAATTTATAGTTTTAATAATTAAAATTTTAAAATTTGTTATTTAAATTTTTAAATTTTAAAATTTAAAGTTTTAATAATTAAATTTTTAAAATTTAGTATTTAAATTTTTAAAATTTTTAAAATTTAGAATTTAAATTTTAAAAATTTAAAGTTTTAATAATTAAATTTTTAAAATTTAGTATTTAAGTTTTTAAATTTTAAAATTTAAAGTTTTAATAATTAAATTTTTAAAATTTGTATTTAAATTTTTAAATTTTAAAATTTAAAGTTTTAATAATTAAATTTTTAAAATTTAGTATTTAAGTTTTCAAATTTTAAAATTTAAAGTTTTAATAATTAAATTTTTAAAATTTGTTATTTAAATTTTAAAATTTAAAATTTTAATAATTAAATTTTTAAAATTTTGTATTTAAATTTTTAAATTTTAAAATTTAAAGTTTTAATAATTAAATTTTTAAAATTTAGTATTTAAATTTTTAAAATTTAAAGTTTAAAGTTTTAATAATTAAATTTTTAAAATTTAGTATTTAAATTTTAAAATTTAAATTTTTAAATTTTAAAATTTAAAATTTTAATAATTAAATTTTTAAAATTTGGTATTTAAATTTTTAAATTTTAAAATTTAAAGTTATAATAATTAAATTTTTAAAATTTAGTATTTAAATTTTTAAATTTTAAAATTTAAAGTTTTAATAATTAAATTTTTAAAATATGGTTTTTAAATTTTTAAATTTTAAAATTTAAAGTTTTTATAATAAAATTTTTAAAATTTAGTATTTAAATTTTTAAATTTTAAAATTTAAAATTTTAATAATTAAATTTTTAAAATATAGTATTTAAATATTTAAATTTTAAAATTTAAAGTTTTAATAATTAAATTTTTAAAATTTAGTATTTAAATTTTTAAATTTTAAAATTTAAATTTTAATAATTAAAGTTTTAAAATTTAGTATTCAAAATTTTAAACTTTAAAATTTAAAGTTTTAATAATTAAATTTTTAAAATTTAGTATTTAAATTTTTAAATTTTAAAATTTAAAGTTTAATAATTAAATTTGTAAAATTTGTATTTAAATTTTTAAATTTTAAAATTTAAAGTTTTAATAATTAAATTTTTAAAATTTAGAATTTAAATTTTTAAATTTTAAAATTTAAAGTTTTAATAAATAAATTTTTAAAATTTAGTATTTAAATTTTTAAATTTTAAAATTTAAAGTTTTAATAATTAAATTTTTAAAATTTGTATTTAAATTTTTAAATTTTAAAATTAAAAGTTTTAATAATTAAATTTTTAAAATTTAGTATTTAAATTTTCAAATTTTAAAATTTAAAGTTTTAATAATTAAATTTTTAAAATTTGTTATTTTAATTTTTAAATTTTAAAATTTAAAGTTTTAATAATTAAATTTTTAAAATTTAGTATTTAAATTTTTAAAATTTTTAAAATTTAGTATTTAAATTTTAAAAATTTAAAGTTTTAATAATTAAATTTTTAAAATTTAGTATTTAAATTTTTAAAATTTAAAGTTTAAAGTTTTAATAATTAAATTTTTAAAATTTAGTATTTAAATTTTAAAATTTAAATTTTTAAATTTTAAAATTTAAAATTTTAATAATTAAATTTTTAAAATTTGGTATTTAAATTTTTAAATTTTAAAATTTAAAGTTATAATAATTAAATTTTTAAAATTTAGTATTTAAATTTTTAAATTTTAAAATTTAAAGTTTTAATAATTAAATTTTTAAAATATAGTATTTAAATTTTTAAATTTTAAAATTTAAAGTTTTTATAATAAAATTTTTAAAATTTAGTATTTAAATTTTTAAATTTTAAAATTTAAAATTTTAATAATTAAATTTTTAAAATATAGTATTTAAATATTTAAATTTTAAAATTTAAAGTTTTAATAATTAAATTTTTAAAATTTAGTATTTAAATTTTTAAATTTTAAAATTTAAATTTTAATAATTAAAGTTTTAAAATTTAGTATTCAAAATTTTAAACTTTAAAATTTAAAGTTTTAATAATTAAATTTTTAAAATTTAGTATTTAAATTTTTAAATTTTAAAATTTAAAGTTTAATAATTAAATTTGTAAAATTTGTATTTAAATTTTTAAATTTTAAAATTTAAAGTTTTAATAATTAAATTTTTAAAATTTAGAATTTAAATTTTTAAATTTTAAAATTTAAAGTTTTAATAAATAAATTTTTAAAATTTAGTATTTAAATTTTTAAATTTTAAAATTTAAAGTTTTAATAATTAAATTTTTAAAATTTGTATTTAAATTTTTAAATTTTAAAATTAAAAGTTTTAATAATTAAATTTTTAAAATTTAGTATTTAAATTTTCAAATTTTAAAATTTAAAGTTTTAATAATTAAATTTTTAAAATTTGTTATTTTAATTTTTAAATTTTAAAATTTAAAGTTTTAATAATTAAATTTTTAAAATTTAGTATTTAAATTTTTAAAATTTTTAAAATTTAGTATTTAAATTTTAAAAATTTAAAGTTTTAATAATTAAATTTTTAAAATTTAGTATTTAAGTTTTTAAATTTTAAAATTTAAAGTTTTAATAATTAAATTTTTAAAATTTGTATTTAAATTTTTAAATTTTAAAATTTAAAGTTTTAATAATTAAATTTTTAAAATTTAGTATTTAAGTTTTCAAATTTTAAAATTTAAAGTTTTAATAATTAAATTTTTAAAATTTGTTATTTAAATTTTTAAATTTTAAAATTTAAAGTTTTAATAATTAAATTTTTAAAATTTAGTATTTATATTTTAAAAATTTAAAGTTTTAATAATTAAATTTTTAAAATTTAGTATTTAAATTTTTAAGTTTTAAAGTTTGAAGTTTTAATAATTAAATTTTTAAAATTTAGTATTTAAATTTTAAAATTTAAATTTTTAAATTTCAAAATTTAAAATTTTAAATTTTAAAATTTAAAATTTTAATAATTAAATTTTTAAATTTTGTATTTAAATTTTTAAATTTTAAAGTTTAAAGTTCTAATAATTAAATTTTTAAAATTTAGTATTTAAATTTTAAAATTTAAATTTTTAAATTTTAAAATTTAAAATTTTAATAATTAAATTTTTAAAATTTATTATATAAATTTTTAAATTTTAAAATTTAAAGTTTTAATAATTAAATTTTTAAAATTTGTATTTAAATTTTTAAATTTTAAAATTTAAAGTTTTAATAATGAAATTTTTAAAATTTAGTATATAAACTTTTAAATTTTAAAATTTAAAATTTTAATTACTAAATTTTTATAATTTAGTATTTAAATTCTTAAATTTTAAAATTTAAAGTTTTAATAATTAAATTTTTAAAATTTAGTATTTAAATTTTTAAATTTTATAGTTTGAAGTTTTAATAATTAAATTTTTAAAATTTGGTATTTAAATTTTAAAATTTAAATTTTTAAATTTTAAAATTTAAAATTTTAATAACTAAATTTTTATAATTTAGTATTTAAATTTTTAAATTTTAAAATTTAAAATTTTAAATTTTAAAATTTAAAATTTTAAATTTTAAAATTTAAAATTTTAATAATTAAATTTTTAAAATTTGTGTTTAAATTTTTAAATTTTAAAATTTAAAGTTTTAATAATTAAATTTTTAAAATTTAGAATTTAAATTTTTAAATTTTAAAATTTAAAGTTTTAATAATTAAATTTTTAAAATTTAGTATTTAAATTTTCAAATTTTAAAATTTATAGTTTTAATAATTAAAATTTTAAAATTTGTTATTTAAATTTTTAAATTTTAAAATTTAAAGTTTTAATAATTAAATTTTTAAAATTTAGTATTTAAATTTTTAAAATTTTTAAAATTTAGTATTTAAATTTTAAAAATTTAAAGTTTTAATAATTAAATTTTTAAAATTTAGTATTTAAGTTTTTAAATTTTAAAATTTAAAGTTTTAATAATTAAATTTTTAAAATTTGTATTTAAATTTTTAAATTTTAAAATTTAAAGTTTTAATAATTAAATTTTTAAAATTTAGTATTTAAGTTTTCAAATTTTAAAATTTAAAGTTTTAATAATTAAATTTTTAAAATTTGTTATTTAAATTTTAAAATTTAAAATTTTAATAATTAAATTTTTAAAATTTTGTATTTAAATTTTTAAATTTTAAAATTTAAAGTTTTAATAATTAAATTTTTAAAATTTAGTATTTAAATTTTTAAAATTTAAAGTTTAAAGTTTTAATAATTAAATTTTTAAAATTTGTTATTTAAATTTTAAAATTTAAAATTTTAATAATTAAATTTTTAAAATTTTGTATTTAAATTTTTAAATTTTAAAATTTAAAGTTTTAATAATTAAATTTTTAAAATTTGGTATTTAAATTTTTAAATTTTAAAATTTAAAGTTATAATAATTAAATTTTTAAAATTTAGTATTTAAATTTTTAAATTTTAAAATTTAAAGTTTTAATAATTAAATTTTTAAAATATAGTATTTAAATTTTTAAATTTTAAAATTTAAAGTTTTTATAATAAAATTTTTAAAATTTAGTATTTAAATTTTTAAATTTTAAAATTTAAAATTTTAATAATTAAATTTTTAAAATATAGTATTTAAATATTTAAATTTTAAAATTTAAAGTTTTAATAATTAAATTTTTAAAATTTAGTATTTAAATTTTTAAATTTTAAAATTTAAATTTTAATAAATAAAGTTTTAAAATTTAGTATTCAAAATTTTAAACTTTAAAATTTAAAGTTTTAATAATTAAATTTTTAAAATTTAGTATTTAAATTTTTAAATTTTAAAATTTAAAGTTTAATAATTAAATTTGTAAAATTTGTATTTAAATTTTTAAATTTTAAAATTTAAAGTTTTAATAATTAAATTTTTAAAATTTAGAATTTAAATTTTTAAATTTTAAAATTTAAAGTTTTAATAAATAAATTTTTAAAATTTAGTATTTAAATTTTTAAATTTTAAAATTTAAAGTTTTAATAATTAAATTTTTAAAATTTGTATTTAAATTTTTAAATTTTAAAATTAAAAGTTTTAATAATTAAATTTTTAAAATTTAGTATTTAAATTTTCAAATTTTAAAATTTAAAGTTTTAATAATTAAATTTTTAAAATTTGTTATTTTAATTTTTAAATTTTAAAATTTAAAGTTTTAATAATTAAATTTTTAAAATTTAGTATTTAAATTTTTAAAATTTTTAAAATTTAGTATTTAAATTTTAAAAATTTAAAGTTTTAATAATTAAATTTTTAAAATTTAGTATTTAAATTTTTAAAATTTAAAGTTTAAAGTTTTAATAATTAAATTTTTAAAATTTAGTATTTAAATTTTAAAATTTAAATTTTTAAATTTTAAAATTTAAAATTTTAATAATTAAATTTTTAAAATTTGGTATTTAAATTTTTAAATTTTAAAATTTAAAGTTATAATAATTAAATTTTTAAAATTTAGTATTTAAATTTTTAAATTTTAAAATTTAAAGTTTTAATAATTAAATTTTTAAAATATAGTATTTAAATTTTTAAATTTTAAAATTTAAAGTTTTTATAATAAAATTTTTAAAATTTAGTATTTAAATTTTTAAATTTTAAAATTTAAAATTTTAATAATTAAATTTTTAAAATATAGTATTTAAATATTTAAATTTTAAAATTTAAAGTTTTAATAATTAAATTTTTAAAATTTAGTATTTAAATTTTTAAATTTTAAAATTTAAATTTTAATAATTAAAGTTTTAAAATTTAGTATTCAAAATTTTAAACTTTAAAATTTAAAGTTTTAATAATTAAATTTTTAAAATTTAGTATTTAAATTTTTAAATTTTAAAATTTAAAGTTTAATAATTAAATTTGTAAAATTTGTATTTAAATTTTTAAATTTTAAAATTTAAAGTTTTAATAATTAAATTTTTAAAATTTAGAATTTAAATTTTTAAATTTTAAAATTTAAAGTTTTAATAAATAAATTTTTAAAATTTAGTATTTAAATTTTTAAATTTTAAAATTTAAAGTTTTAATATTAAATTTTTAAAATTTGTATTTAAATTTTTAAATTTTAAAATTAAAAGTTTTAATAATTAAATTTTTAAAATTTAGTATTTAAATTTTCAAATTTTAAAATTTAAAGTTTTAATAATTAAATTTTTAAAATTTGTTATTTTAATTTTTAAATTTTAAAATTTAAAGTTTTAATAATTAAATTTTTAAAATTTAGTATTTAAATTTTTAAAATTTTTAAAATTTAGTATTTAAATTTTAAAAATTTAAAGTTTTAATAATTAAATTTTTAAAATTTAGTATTTAAGTTTTTAAATTTTAAAATTTAAAGTTTTAATAATTAAATTTTTAAAATTTGTATTTAAATTTTTAAATTTTAAAATTTAAAGTTTTAATAATTAAATTTTTAAAATTTAGTATTTAAGTTTTCAAATTTTAAAATTTAAAGTTTTAATAATTAAATTTTTAAAGTTTGTTATTTAAATTTTTAAATTTTAAAATTTAAAGTTTTAATAATTAAATTTTTAAAATTTAGTATTTATATTTTAAAAATTTAAAGTTTTAATAATTAAATTTTTAAAATTTAGTATTTAAATTTTTAAGTTTTAAAGTTTGAAGTTTTAATAATTAAATTTTTAAAATTTAGTATTTAAATTTTAAAATTTAAATTTTTAAATTTCAAAATTTAAAATTTTAAATTTTAAAATTTAAAATTTTTAAATTTTAAAGTTTAAAGTTCTAATAATTAAATTTTTAAAATTTAGTATTTAAATTTTAAAATTTAAATTTTTAAATTTTAAAATTTAAAATTTTAATAATTAAATTTTTAAAATTTATTATATAAATTTTTAAATTTTAAAATTTAAAGTTTTAATAATTAAATTTTTAAAATTTGTATTTAAATTTTTAAATTTTAAAATTTAAAGTTTTAATAATGAAATTTTTAAAATTTAGTATATAAACTTTTAAATTTTAAAATTTAAAATTTTAATTACTAAATTTTTATAATTTAGTATTTAAATTCTTAAATTTTAAAATTTAAAGTTTTAATAATTAAATTTTTAAAATTTAGTATTTAAATTTTTAAATTTTATAGTTTGAAGTTTTAATAATTAAATTTTTAAAATTTGGTATTTAAATTTTAAAATTTAAATTTTTAAATTTTAAAATTTAAATTTTTAAATTTTAAAATTTAAAATTTTAATAACTAAATTTTTATAATTTAGTATTTAAATTTTTAAATTTTAAAATTTAAAATTTTAAATTTTAAAATTTAAAATTTTAAATTTTAAAATTTAAAATTTTAATAATTAAATTTTTAAAATTTGTGTTTAAATTTTTAAATTTTAAAATTTAAAGTTTTAATAATTAAATTTTTAAAATTTAGAATTTAAATTTTTAAATTTTAAAATTTAAAGTTTTAATAATTAAATTTTTAAAATTTAGTATTTAAATTTTCAAATTTTAAAATTTATAGTTTTAATAATTAAAATTTTAAAATTTGTTATTTAAATTTTTAAATTTTAAAATTTAAAGTTTTAATAATTAAATTTTTAAAATTTAGTATTTAAATTTTTAAAATTTTTAAAATTTAGTATTTAAATTTTAAAAATTTAAAGTTTTAATAATTAAATTTTTAAAATTTAGTATTTAAGTTTTTAAATTTTAAAATTTAAAGTTTTAATAATTAAATTTTTAAAATTTGTATTTAAATTTTTAAATTTTAAAATTTAAAATTTTAATAATTAAATTTTTAAAATTTAGTATTTAAGTTTTCAAATTTTAAAATTTAAAGTTTTAATAATTAAATTTTTAAAATTTGTTATTTAAATTTTAAAATTTAAAATTTTAATAATTAAATTTTTAAAATTTTGTATTTAAATTTTTAAATTTTAAAATTTAAAGTTTTAATAATTAAATTTTTAAAATTTAGTATTTAAATTTTTAAAATTTAAAGTTTAAAGTTTTAATAATTAAATTTTTAAAATTTAGTATTTAAATTTTAAAATTTAAATTTTTAAATTTTAAAATTTAAAATTTTAATAATTAAATTTTTAAAATTTGGTATTTAAATTTTTAAATTTTAAAATTTAAAGTTATAATAATTAAATTTTTAAAATTTAGTATTTAAATTTTTAAATTTTAAAATTTAAAGTTTTAATAATTAAATTTTTAAAATATAGTATTTAAATTTTTAAATTTTAAAATTTAAAGTTTTTATAATAAAATTTTTAAAATTTAGTATTTAAATTTTTAAATTTTAAAATTTAAAATTTTAATAATTAAATTTTTAAAATATAGTATTTAAATATTTAAATTTTAAAATTTAAAGTTTTAATAATTAAATTTTTAAAATTTAGTATTTAAATTTTTAAATTTTAAAATTTAAATTTTAATAATTAAAGTTTTAAAATTTAGTATTCAAAATTTTAAACTTTAAAATTTAAAGTTTTAATAATTAAATTTTTAAAATTTAGTATTTAAATTTTTAAATTTTAAAATTTAAAGTTTAATAATTAAATTTGTAAAATTTGTATTTAAATTTTTAAATTTTAAAATTTAAAGTTTTAATAATTAAATTTTTAAAATTTAGAATTTAAATTTTTAAATTTTAAAATTTAAAGTTTTAATAAATAAATTTTTAAAATTTAGTATTTAAATTTTTAAATTTTAAAATTTAAAGTTTTAATAATTAAATTTTTAAAATTTGTATTTAAATTTTTAAATTTTAAAATTAAAAGTTTTAATAATTAAATTTTTAAAATTTAGTATTTAAATTTTCAAATTTTAAAATTTAAAGTTTTAATAATTAAATTTTTAAAATTTGTTATTTTAATTTTTAAATTTTAAAATTTAAAGTTTTAATAATTAAATTTTTAAAATTTAGTATTTAAATTTTTAAAATTTTTAAAATTTAGTATTTAAATTTTAAAAATTTAAAGTTTTAATAATTAAATTTTTAAAATTTAGTATTTAAGTTTTTAAATTTTAAAATTTAAAGTTTTAATAATTAAATTTTTAAAATTTGTATTTAAATTTTTAAATTTTAAAATTTAAAGTTTTAATAATTAAATTTTTAAAATTTAGTATTTAAGTTTTCAAATTTTAAAATTTAAAGTTTTAATAATTAAATTTTTAAAATTTGTTATTTAAATTTTTAAATTTTAAAATTTAAAGTTTTAATAATTAAATTTTTAAAATTTAGTATTTATATTTTAAAAATTTAAAGTTTTAATAATTAAATTTTTAAAATTTAGTATTTAAATTTTTAAGTTTTAAAGTTTGAAGTTTTAATAATTAAATTTTTAAAATTTAGTATTTAAATTTTAAAATTTAAATTTTTAAATTTCAAAATTTAAAATTTTAAATTTTAAAATTTAAAATTTTAATAATTAAATTTTTAAATTTTGTATTTAAATTTTTAAATTTTAAAGTTTAAAGTTCTAATAATTAAATTTTTAAAATTTAGTATTTAAATTTTAAAATTTAAATTTTTAAATTTTAAAATTTAAAATTTTAATAATTAAATTTTTAAAATTTATTATATAAATTTTTAAATTTTAAAATTTAAAGTTTTAATAATTAAATTTTTAAAATTTGTATTTAAATTTTTAAATTTTAAAATTTAAAGTTTTAATAATGAAATTTTTAAAATTTAGTATATAAACTTTTAAATTTTAAAATTTAAAATTTTAATTACTAAATTTTTATAATTTAGTATTTAAATTCTTAAATTTTAAAATTTAAAGTTTTAATAATTAAATTTTTAAAATTTAGTATTTAAATTTTTAAATTTTATAGTTTGAAGTTTTAATAATTAAATTTTTAAAATTTGGTATTTAAATTTTAAAATTTAAATTTTTAAATTTTAAAATTTAAAATTTTAATAACTAAATTTTTATAATTTAGTATTTAAATTTTTAAATTTTAAAATTTAAAATTTTAAATTTTAAAATTTAAAATTTTAAATTTTAAAATTTAAAATTTTAATAATTAAATTTTTAAAATTTGTGTTTAAATTTTTAAATTTTAAAATTTAAAGTTTTAATAATTAAATTTTTAAAATTTAGTATTTAAATTTTTAAAATTTAAAGTTTAAAGTTTTAATAATTAAATTTTTAAAATTTAGTATTTAAATTTTAAAATTTAAATTTTTAAATTTTAAAATGTAAAGTTTTTATAATAAAATTTTTAAAATTTAATATTTAAATTTTTAAATTTTAAAATTTAAAATTTTAATAATTAAATTTTTAAAATATAGTATTTAAATATTTAAATTTTAAAATTTAAAGTTTTAATAATTAAATTTTTAAAATTTAGTATTTAAATTTTTAAATTTTAAAATTTAAATTTTAATAATTAAAGTTTTAAAATTTAGTATTCAAAATTTTAAACTTTAAAATTTAAAGTTTTAATAATTAAATTTTTAAAATTTAGTATTTAAATTTTTAAATTTTAAAATTTAAAGTTTAATAATTAAATTTTTAAAATTTGTATTTAAATTTTTAAATTTTAAAATTTAAAGTTTTAATAATTAAATTTTTAAAATTTAGAATTTAAATTTTTAAATTTTAAAATTTAAAGTTTTAATAATTAAATTTTTAAAATTTGTATTTAAATTTTTAAATTTTAAAATTTAAAGTTTTAATAATTAAATTTTTAAAATTTAGTATTTAAATTTTCAAATTTTAAAATTTAAAGTTTTAATAATTAAATTTTTAAAATTCGTTATTTAAATTTTTAAATTTTAAAATTTAAAGTTTTAATAATTAAATTTTAAAAATTTAAAGTTTTATTAATTAAATTTTTAAAATTTAGTATTTAAGTTTTTAAATTTTAAAATTTAAAGTTTTAATAATTAAATATTTAAAATTTAGTATTTAAATTTTTAAATTTTAAAGTTTGAAGTTTTAATAATTAAATTTTTAAAATATAGTATTTAAATATTTAAATTTTAAAATTTAAAGTTTTAATAATTAAATTTTTAAAATTTAGTATTTAAATTTTTAAATTTTAAAATTTAAATTTTAATAATTAAAGTTTTAAAATTTAGTATTCAAAATTTTAAACTTTAAAATTTAAAGTTTTAATAATTAAATTTTTAAAATTTAGTATTTAAATTTTTAAATTTTAAAATTTAAAGTTTAACAATTAAATTTTTAAAATTTGTATTTAAATTTTTAAATTTTAAAATTTAAAGTTTTAATAATTAAATTTTTAAAATTTAGTATTTAAATTTTTAAATTTTTGAAGTTTGAAGTTTTAATAATTAAATTTTTAAAATTTAGTATTTAAATTTTAAAATTTAAATTTTTAAATTTTAAAATTTAAAATTTTAATAACTAAATTTTTAAAATTTAGTATTTAAATTTTTAAATTTTAAAATTTAAAGTTTTAATAATTAAATTTTTAAAATTTTGTATTTAAATTTTTAAATTTTAAAGTTTAAAGTTCTAATAATTAAATTTTTAAAATTTAGTATTTAAATTTTAAAAATTTTGTATTTAAATTTTTAAATTTTAAAGTTTAAAGTTCTAATAATTAAATTTTTAAAATTTAGTATTTATATTTTAAAAATTTAAAGTTTTAATAATTAAATTTTTAAAATTTGTTATTTAAATTTTTAAATTTTAAAATTTAAAGTTTTAATAATTAAATTTTTAAAATTTAGTATTTAAATTTTAAAATTTAAATTTTTAAATTTTAAAATTTAAAATTTTAAATTTTAAAATTTAAAATTTTAATAATTAAATTTTTAAAATTTTGTATTTAAATTTTTAAATTTTAAAGTTTAAAGTTCTAATAATTAAATTTTTAAAATTTAGTATTTAAATTTTTAAAATTTAGTATATAAATTTTTAAATTTTAAAATTTAAAGTTTTAATAATTAAATTTTTAAAATTTGTATTTAAATTTTTAAATTTTAAAATTTAAAGTTTTAATAATGAAATTTTTAAAATTTAGTATATAAACTTTTAAATTTTAAAATTTAAAATTTTAATTACTAAATTTTTATAATTTAGTATTTAAATTCTTAAATTTTAAAATTTAAAGTTTTAATAATTAAATTTTTAAAATTTAGTATTTAAATTTTTAAAATTTAAAGTTTAAAGTTTTAATAATTAAATTTTTAAAATTTAGTATTTAAATTTTAAAATTTAAATTTTTAAATTTTAAAATTTAAAATTTTAATAATTAAATTTTTAAAATTTAGTATTTAAATTTTTAAATTTTAAATTGTAAAGTTTTTATAATAAAATTTTTAAAATTTGTTATTTAAATTTTTAAATTTTAAAATTTAAAGTTTTAATAATTAAATTTTTAAAATTTAGTATTTAAATTTTTAAAATTTTTAAAATTTAGTATTTAAATTTTAAAATTTAAATTTTTAAATTTTAAAATTTAAAATTTTAATAATTAAATTTTTAAAATTTAGTATTTAAATTTTTAAATTTTAAATTGTAAAGTTTTTATAATAAAATTTTTAAAATTTGTTATTTAAATTTTTAAATTTTAAAATTTAAAGTTTTAATAATTAAATTTTTAAAATTTAGAATTTAAATTTTTAAATTTTAAAATTTAAAGTTTTAATAATTAAATTTTTAAAATTTGTATTTAAATTTTTAAATTTTAAAATTTAAAGTTTTAATAATTAAATTTTTAAAATTTAGTATTTAAATTTTCAAATTTTAAAATTTAAAGTTTTAATAATTAAATTTTTAAAATTCGTTATTTAAATTTTTAAATTTTAAAATTTAAAGTTTTAATAATTAAATTTTTAAAATTTAGTATTTAAATTTTAAAAATTTAAAGTTTTATTAATTAAATTTTTAAAATTTAGTATTTAAGTTTTTAAATTTTAAAATTTAAAGTTTTAATAATTAAATATTTAAAATTTAGTATTTAAATTTTTAAATTTTAAAGTTTGAAGTTTTAATAATTAAATTTTTAAAATATAGTATTTAAATATTTAAATTTTAAAATTTAAAGTTTTAATAATTAAATTTTTAAAATTTAGTATTTAAATTTTTAAATTTTAAAATTTAAATTTTAATAATTAAAGTTTTAAAATTTAGTATTCAAAATTTTAAACTTTAAAATTTAAAGTTTTAATAATTAAATTTTTAAAATTTAGTATTTAAATTTTTAAATTTTAAAATTTAAAGTTTAACAATTAAATTTTTAAAATTTGTATTTAAATTTTTAAATTTTAAAATTTAAAGTTTTAATAATTAAATTTTTAAAATTTAGTATTTAAATTTTTAAATTTTTGAAGTTTGAAGTTTTAATAATTAAATTTTTAAAATTTAGTATTTAAATTTTAAAATTTAAATTTTTAAATTTTAAAATTTAAAATTTTAATAACTAAATTTTTAAAATTTAGTATTTAAATTTTTAAATTTTAAAATTTAAAGTTTTAATAATTAAATTTTTAAAATTTAGTATTTAAATTTTTAAATTTTAAAGTTTGAAGTTTTAATAATTAAATTTTAAAAATTTTGTATTTAAATTTTTAAATTTTAAAGTTTAAAGTTCTAATAATTAAATTTTTAAAATTTAGTATTTATATTTTAAAAATTTAAAGTTTTAATAATTAAATTTTTAAAATTTGTTATTTAAATTTTTAAATTTTAAAATTTAAAGTTTTAATAATTAAATTTTTAAAATTTAGTATTTATGATTTAAAAATTTAAAGATTTAATAATTAAATTTTTAAAATTTAGTATTTAAATTTTTAAGTTTTAAAGTTTGAAGTTTTAATAATTAAATTTTTAAAATTTAGTATTTAAATTTTAAAATTTAAATTTTTAAATTTTAAAATTTAAAATTTTAAATTTTAAAATTTAAAATTTTAATAATTAAATTTTTAAAATTTTGTATTTAAATTTTTAAATTTTAAAGTTTAAAGTTCTAATAATTAAATTTTTAAAATTTAGTATTTAAATTTTTAAATTTTAAAATTTAAAGTTTTAATAATTAAATTTTTAAAATTTTGTATTTAAATTTTTAAATTTTAAAGTTTAAAGTTCTAATAATTAAATTTTTAAAATTTAGTATTTAAATTTTAAAAATTTTGTATTTAAATTTTTAAATTTTAAAGTTTAAAGTTCTAATAATTAAATTTTTAAAATTTAGTATTTATATTTTAAAAATTTAAAGTTTTAATAATTAAATTTTTAAAATTTGTTATTTAAATTTTTAAATTTTAAAATTTAAAGTTTTAATAATTAAATTTTTAAAATTTAGTATTTATAATTTAAAAATTTAAAGATTTAATAATTAAATTTTTAAAATTTAGTATTTAAATTTTTAAGTTTTAAAGTTTGAAGTTTTAATAATTAAATTTTTAAAATTTAGTATTTAAATTTTAAAATTTAAATTTTTAAATTTTAAAATTTAAAATTTTAAATTTTAAAATTTAAAATTTTAATAATTAAATTTTTAAAATTTTGTATTTAAATTTTTAAATTTTAAAGTTTAAAGTTCTAATAATTAAATTTTTAAAATTTAGTATTTAAATTTTTAAAATTTAGTATATAAATTTTTAAATTTTAAAATTTAAAGTTTTAATAATTAAATTTTTAAAATTTGTATTTAAATTTTTAAATTTTAAAATTTAAAGTTTTAATAATGAAATTTTTAAAATTTAGTATATAAACTTTTAAATTTTAAAATTTAAAATTTTAATTACTAAATTTTTATAATTTAGTATTTAAATTCTTAAATTTTAAAATTTAAAGTTTTAATAATTAAATTTTTAAAATTTAGTATTTAAATTTTTAAAATTTAAAGTTTAAAGTTTTAATAATTAAATTTTTAAAATTTAGTATTTAAATTTTAAAATTTAAATTTTTAAATTTTAAAATTTAAAATTTTAATAATTAAATTTTTAAAATTTAGTATTTAAATTTTTAAATTTTAAATTGTAAAGTTTTTATAATAAAATTTTTAAAATTTGTTATTTAAATTTTTAAATTTTAAAATTTAAAGTTTTAATAATTAAATTTTTAAAATTTAGTATTTAAATTTTTAAAATTTTTAAAATTTAGTATTTAAATTTTAAAATTTAAATTTTTAAATTTTAAAATTTAAAATTTTAATAATTAAATTTTTAAAATTTATTATTTAAATTTTTAAATTTTAAATTGTAAAGTTTTTATAATAAAATTTTTAAAATTTGTTATTTAAATTTTTAAATTTTAAAATTTAAAGTTTTAATAATTAAATTTTTAAAATTTAGAATTTAAATTTTTAAATTTTAAAATTTAAAGTTTTAATAATTAAATTTTTAAAATTTGTATTTAAATTTTTAAATTTTAAAATTTAAAGTTTTAATAATTAAATTTTTAAAATTTAGTATTTAAATTTTCAAATTTTAAAATTTAAAGTTTTAATAATTAAATTTTTAAAATTCGTTATTTAAATTTTTAAATTTTAAAATTTAAAGTTTTAATAATTAAATTTTTAAAATTTAGTATTTAAATTTTAAAAATTTAAAGTTTTATTAATTAAATTTTTAAAATTTAGTGTTTAAGTTTTTAAATTTTAAAATTTAAAGTTTTAATAATTAAATATTTAAAATTTAGTATTTAAATTTTTAAATTTTAAAGTTTGAAGTTTTAATAATTAAATTTTTAAAATATAGTATTTAAATATTTAAATTTTAAAATTTAAAGTTTTAATAATTAAATTTTTAAAATTTAGTATTTAAATTTTTAAATTTTAAAATTTAAATTTTAATAATTAAAGTTTTAAAATTTAGTATTCAAAATTTTAAACTTTAAAATTTAAAGTTTTAATAATTAAATTTTTAAAATTTAGTATTTAAATTTTTAAATTTTAAAATTTAAAGTTTAACAATTAAATTTTTAAAATTTGTATTTAAATTTTTAAATTTTAAAATTTAAAGTTTTAATAATTAAATTTTTAAAATTTAGTATTTAAATTTTTAAATTTTTGAAGTTTGAAGTTTTAATAATTAAATTTTTAAAATTTAGTATTTAAATTTTAAAATTTAAATTTTTAAATTTTAAAATTTAAAATTTTAATAACTAAATTTTTAAAATTTAGTATTTAAATTTTTAAATTTTAAAATTTAAAGTTTTAATAATTAAATTTTTAAAATTTAGTATTTAAATTTTTAAATTTTAAAGTTTGAAGTTTTAATAATTAAATTTTAAAAATTTTGTATTTAAATTTTTAAATTTTAAAGTTTAAAGTTCTAATAATTAAATTTTTAAAATTTAGTATTTATATTTTAAAAATTTAAAGTTTTAATAATTAAATTTTTAAAATTTGTTATTTAAATTTTTAAATTTTAAAATTTAAAGTTTTAATAATTAAATTTTTAAAATTTAGTATTTATGATTTAAAAATTTAAAGATTTAATAATTAAATTTTTAAAATTTAGTATTTAAATTTTTAAGTTTTAAAGTTTGAAGTTTTAATAATTAAATTTTTAAAATTTAGTATTTAAATTTTAAAATTTAAATTTTTAAATTTTAAAATTTAAAATTTTAAATTTTAAAATTTAAAATTTTAATAATTAAATTTTTAAAATTTTGTATTTAAATTTTTAAATTTTAAAGTTTAAAGTTCTAATAATTAAATTTTTAAAATTTAGTATTTAAATTTTTAAAATTTAGTATATAAATTTTTAAATTTTAAAATTTAAAGTTTTAATAATTAAATTTTTAAAATTTGTATTTAAATTTTTAAATTTTAAAATTTAAAGTTTTAATAATGAAATTTTTAAAATTTAGTATATAAACTTTTAAATTTTAAAATTTAAAATTTTAATTACTAAATTTTTATAATTTAGTATTTAAATTCTTAAATTTTAAAATTTAAAGTTTTAATAATTAAATTTTTAAAATTTAGTATTTAAATTTTTAAAATTTAAAGTTTAAAGTTTTAATAATTAAATTTTTAAAATTTAGTATTTAAATTTTAAAATTTAAATTTTTAAATTTTAAAATTTAAAATTTTAATAATTAAATTTTTAAAATTTAGTATTTAAATTTTTAAATTTTAAATTGTAAAGTTTTTATAATAAAATTTTTAAAATTTGTTATTTAAATTTTTAAATTTTAAAATTTAAAGTTTTAATAATTAAATTTTTAAAATTTAGTATTTAAATTTTTAAAATTTTTAAAATTTAGTATTTAAATTTTAAAAATTTAAAGTTTTAATAATTAAATTTTTAAAATTTAGTATTTAAGTTTTTAAATTTTAAAATTTAAAGTTTTAATAATTAAATTTTTAAAATTTGTATTTAAATTTTTAAATTTTAAAATTTAAAGTTTTAATAATTAAATTTTTAAAATTTAGTATTTAAGTTTTCAAATTTTAAAATTTAAAGTTTTAATAATTAAATTTTTAAAATTTGTTATTTAAATTTTTAAATTTTAAAATTTAAAGTTTTAATAATTAAATTTTTAAAATTTAGTATTTATATTTTAAAAATTTAAAGTTTTAATAATTAAATTTTTAAAATTTAGTATTTAAATTTTTAAGTTTTAAAGTTTGAAGTTTTAATAATTAAATTTTTAAAATTTAGTATTTAAATTTTAAAATTTAAATTTTTAAATTTTAAAATTTAAAATTTTAAATTTTAAAATTTAAAATTTTAATAATTAAATTTTTAAAATTTTGTATTTAAATTTTTAAATTTTAAAGTTTAAAGTTCTAATAATTAAATTTTTAAAATTTAGTATTTAAATTTTAAAATTTAAATTTTTAAATTTTAAAATTTAAAATTTTAATAATTAAATTTTTAAAATTTAGTATATAAATTTTTAAATTTTAAAATTTAAAGTTTTAATAATTAAATTTTTAAAATTTGTATTTAAATTTTTAAATTTTAAAATTTAAAGTTTTAATAATGAAATTTTTAAAATTTAGTATATAAACTTTTAAATTTTAAAATTTAAAATTTTAATTACTAAATTTTTATAATTTAGTATTTAAATTCTTAAATTTTAAAATTTAAAGTTTTAATAATTAAATTTTTAAAATTTAGTATTTAAATTTTTAAATTTTATAGTTTGAAGTTTTAATAATTAAATTTTTAAAATTTGGTATTTAAATTTTAAAATTTAAATTTTTAAATTTTAAAATTTAAAATTTTAATAACTAAATTTTTATAATTTAGTATTTAAATTTTTAAATTTTAAAATTTAAAGTTTTAATAATTAAATTTTTAAAATTTAGTATTTAAATTTTTAATTTTTAAAGTTTGAAGTTTTAATAATTAAATTTTTAAAATTTAGTATTTAAATTTTTAAATTTAAATTTTTAAATTTTAAAATTTAAAATTTTAAATTTTAAAATTTAAAATTTTAATAATTAAATTTTTAAAATTTGTGTTTAAATTTTTAAATTTTAAAATTTAAAGTTTTAATAATTAAATTTTTAAAATTTTGTATTTAAATTTTTAAAATTTAAAGTTTAAAGTTTTAATAATTAAATTTTTAAAATTTAGTATTTAAATTTTATAATTTAAATTTTTAAATTTTAAAATGTAAAGTTTTTATAATAAAATTTTTAAAATTTAGTATTTAAATTTTTAAATTTTAAAATTTAAAATTTTAATAATTAAATTTTTAAAATATAGTATTTAAATATTTAAATTTTAAAATTTAAAGTTTTAATAATTAAATTTTTAAAATTTAGTATTTAAATTTTTAAATTTTAAAATTTAAATTTTAATAATTAAAGTTTTAAAATTTAGTATTCAAAATTTTAAACTTTAAAATTTAAAGTTTTAATAATTAAATTTTTAAAATTTAGTATTTAAATTTTTAAATTTTAAAATTTAAAGTTTAATAATTAAATTTTTAAAATTTGTATTTAAATTTTTAAATTTTAAAATTTAAAGTTTTAATAATTAAATTTTTAAAATTTAGAATTTAAATTTTTAAATTTTAAAATTTAAAGTTTTAATAATTAAATTTTTAAAATTTGTATTTAAATTTTTAAATTTTAAAATTTAAAGTTTTAATAATTAAATTTTTAAAATTTAGTATTTAAATTTTCAAATTTTAAAATTTAAAGTTTTAATAATTAAATTTTTAAAATTTGTTATTTAAATTTTTAAATTTTAAAATTTAAAGTTTTAATAATTAAATTTTTAAAATTTAGTATTTAAATTTTAAAAATTTAAAGTTTTATTAATTAAATTTTTAAAATTTAGTATTTAAGTTTTTAAATTTTAAAATTTAAAGTTTTAATAATTAAATTTTTAAAATTTAGTTTTTAAATTTTTATATTTTAAAGTTTGAAGTTTTAATAATTAAATTTTTAAAATATAGTATTTAAATATTTAAATTTTAAAATTTAAAGTTTTAATAATTAAATTTTTAAAATTTAGTATTTAAATTTTTAAATTTTAAAATTTAAATTTTAATAATTAAAGTTTTAAAATTTAGTATTCAAAATTTTAAACTTTAAAATTTAAAGTTTTAATAATTAAATTTTTAAAATTTAGTATTTAAATTTTTAAATTTTAAAATTTAAAGTTTAATAATTAAATTTTTAAAATTTGTATTTAAATTTTTAAATTTTAAAATTTAAAGTTTTAATAATTAAATTTTTAAAATTTAGAATTTAAATTTTTAAATTTTAAAATTTAAAGTTTTAATAATTAAATTTTTAAAATTTGTATTTAAATTTTTAAATTTTAAAATTTAAAGTTTTAATAATTAAATTTTTAAAATTTAGTATTTAAATTTTCAAATTTTAAAATTTAAAGTTTTAATAATTAAATTTTTAAAATTCGTTATTTAAATTTTTAAATTTTAAAATTTAAAGTTTTAATAATTAAATTTTTAAAATTTAGTATTTAAATTTTAAAAATTTAAAGTTTTATTAATTAAATTTTTAAAATTTAGTATTTAAGTTTTTAAATTTTAAAATTTAAAGTTTTAATAATTAAATATTTAAAATTTAGTATTTAAATTTTTAAATTTTAAAGTTTGAAGTTTTAATAATTAAATTTTTAAAATATAGTATTTAAATATTTAAATTTTAAAATTTAAAGTTTTAATAATTAAATTTTTAAAATTTAGTATTTAAATTTTTAAATTTTAAAATTTAAATTTTAATAATTAAAGTTTTAAAATTTAGTATTCAAAATTTTAAACTTTAAAATTTAAAGTTTTAATAATTAAATTTTTAAAATTTAGTATTTAAATTTTTAAATTTTAAAATTTAAAGTTTAACAATTAAATTTTTAAAATTTGTATTTAAATTTTTAAATTTTAAAATTTAAAGTTTTAATAATTAAATTTTTAAAATTTAGTATTTAAATTTTTAAATTTTTGAAGTTTGAAGTTTTAATAATTAAATTTTTAAAATTTAGTATTTAAATTTTAAAATTTAAATTTTTAAATTTTAAAATTTAAAATTTTAATAACTAAATTTTTAAAATTTAGTATTTAAATTTTTAAATTTTAAAATTTAAAGTTTTAATAATTAAATTTTTAAAATTTAGTATTTAAATTTTTAAATTTTAAAGTTTGAAGTTTTAATAATTAAATTTTAAAAATTTTGTATTTAAATTTTTAAATTTTAAAGTTTAAAGTTCTAATAATTAAATTTTTAAAATTTAGTATTTATATTTTAAAAATTTAAAGTTTTAATAATTAAATTTTTAAAATTTGTTATTTAAATTTTTAAATTTTAAAATTTAAAGTTTTAATAATTAAATTTTTAAAATTTAGTATTTATGATTTAAAAATTTAAAGATTTAATAATTAAATTTTTAAAATTTAGTATTTAAATTTTTAAGTTTTAAAGTTTGAAGTTTTAATAATTAAATTTTTAAAATTTAGTATTTAAATTTTAAAATTTAAATTTTTAAATTTTAAAATTTAAAATTTTAAATTTTAAAATTTAAAATTTTAATAATTAAATTTTTAAAATTTTGTATTTAAATTTTTAAATTTTAAAGTTTAAAGTTCTAATAATTAAATTTTTAAAATTTAGTATTTAAATTTTTAAAATTTAGTATATAAATTTTTAAATTTTAAAATTTAAAGTTTTAATAATTAAATTTTTAAAATTTGTATTTAAATTTTTAAATTTTAAAATTTAAAGTTTTAATAATGAAATTTTTAAAATTTAGTATATAAACTTTTAAATTTTAAAATTTAAAATTTTAATTACTAAATTTTTATAATTTAGTATTTAAATTCTTAAATTTTAAAATTTAAAGTTTTAATAATTAAATTTTTAAAATTTAATATTTAAATTTTTAAAATTTAAAGTTTAAAGTTTTAATAATTAAATTTTTAAAATTTAGTATTTAAATTTTAAAATTTAAATTTTTAAATTTTAAAATTTAAAATTTTAATAATTAAATTTTTAAAATTTAGTATTTAAATTTTTAAATTTTAAATTGTAAAGTTTTTATAATAAAATTTTTAAAATTTGTTATTTAAATTTTTAAATTTTAAAATTTAAAGTTTTAATAATTAAATTTTTAAAATTTAGTATTTAAATTTTTAAAATTTTTAAAATTTAGTATTTAAATTTTAAAAATTTAAAGTTTTAATAATTAAATTTTTAAAATTTAGTATTTAAGTTTTTAAATTTTAAAATTTAAAGTTTTAATAATTAAATTTTTAAAATTTGTATTTAAATTTTTAAATTTTAAAATTTAAAGTTTTAATAATTAAATTTTTAAAATTTAGTATTTAAGTTTTCAAATTTTAAAATTTAAAGTTTTAATAATTAAATTTTTAAAATTTGTTATTTAAATTTTTAAATTTTAAAATTTAAAGTTTTAATAATTAAATTTTTAAAATTTAGTATTTATATTTTAAAAATTTAAAGTTTTAATAATTAAATTTTTAAAATTTAGTATTTAAATTTTTAAGTTTTAAAGTTTGAAGTTTTAATAATTAAATTTTTAAAATTTAGTATTTAAATTTTTAAATTTTTGAAGTTTGAAGTTTTAATAATTAAATTTTTAAAATTTAGTATTTAAATTTTAAAATTTAAATTTTTAAATTTTAAAATTTAAAATTTTAATAACTAAATTTTTAAAATTTAGTATTTAAATTTTTAAATTTTAAAATTTAAAGTTTTAATAATTAAATTTTTAAAATTTAGTATTTAAATTTTTAAATTTTAAAGTTTGAAGTTTTAATAATTAAATTTTAAAAATTTTGTATTTAAATTTTTAAATTTTAAAGTTTAAAGTTCTAATAATTAAATTTTTAAAATTTAGTATTTATATTTTAAAAATTTAAAGTTTTAATAATTAAATTTTTAAAATTTGTTATTTAAATTTTTAAATTTTAAAATTTAAAGTTTTAATAATTAAATTTTTAAAATTTAGTATTTATGATTTAAAAATTTAAAGATTTAATAATTAAATTTTTAAAATTTAGTATTTAAATTTTTAAGTTTTAAAGTTTGAAGTTTTAATAATTAAATTTTTAAAATTTAGTATTTAAATTTTAAAATTTAAATTTTTAAATTTTAAAATTTAAAATTTTAAATTTTAAAATTTAAAATTTTAATAATTAAATTTTTAAAATTTTGTATTTAAATTTTTAAATTTTAAAGTTTAAAGTTCTAATAATTAAATTTTTAAAATTTAGTATTTAAATTTTTAAAATTTAGTATATAAATTTTTAAATTTTAAAATTTAAAGTTTTAATAATTAAATTTTTAAAATTTGTATTTAAATTTTTAAATTTTAAAATTTAAAGTTTTAATAATGAAATTTTTAAAATTTAGTATATAAACTTTTAAATTTTAAAATTTAAAATTTTAATTACTAAATTTTTATAATTTAGTATTTAAATTCTTAAATTTTAAAATTTAAAGTTTTAATAATTAAATTTTTAAAATTTAATATTTAAATTTTTAAAATTTAAAGTTTAAAGTTTTAATAATTAAATTTTTAAAATTTAGTATTTAAATTTTAAAATTTAAATTTTTAAATTTTAAAATTTAAAATTTTAATAATTAAATTTTTAAAATTTAGTATTTAAATTTTTAAATTTTAAATTGTAAAGTTTTTATAATAAAATTTTTAAAATTTGTTATTTAAATTTTTAAATTTTAAAATTTAAAGTTTTAATAATTAAATTTTTAAAATTTAGTATTTAAATTTTTAAAATTTTTAAAATTTAGTATTTAAATTTTAAAAATTTAAAGTTTTAATAATTAAATTTTTAAAATTTAGTATTTAAGTTTTTAAATTTTAAAATTTAAAGTTTTAATAATTAAATTTTTAAAATTTGTATTTAAATTTTTAAATTTTAAAATTTAAAGTTTTAATAATTAAATTTTTAAAATTTAGTATTTAAGTTTTCAAATTTTAAAATTTAAAGTTTTAATAATTAAATTTTTAAAATTTGTTATTTAAATTTTTAAATTTTAAAATTTAAAGTTTTAATAATTAAATTTTTAAAATTTAGTATTTATATTTTAAAAATTTAAAGTTTTAATAATTAAATTTTTAAAATTTAGTATTTAAATTTTTAAGTTTTAAAGTTTGAAGTTTTAATAATTAAATTTTTAAAATTTAGTATTTAAATTTTAAAATTTAAATTTTTAAATTTTAAAATTTAAAATTTTAAATTTTAAAATTTAAAATTTTAATAATTAAATTTTTAAAATTTTGTATTTAAATTTTTAAATTTTAAAGTTTAAAGTTCTAATAATTAAATTTTTAAAATTTAGTATTTAAATTTTAAAATTTAAATTTTTAAATTTTAAAATTTAAAATTTTAATAATTAAATTTTTAAAATTTAGTATATAAATTTTTAAATTTTAAAATTTAAAGTTTTAATAATTAAATTTTTAAAATTTGTATTTAAATTTTTAAATTTTAAAATTTAAAGTTTTAATAATGAAATTTTTAAAATTTAGTATATAAACTTTTAAATTTTAAAATTTAAAATTTTAATTACTAAATTTTTATAATTTAGTATTTAAATTCTTAAATTTTAAAATTTAAAGTTTTAATAATTAAATTTTTAAAATTTAGTATTTAAATTTTTAAATTTTATAGTTTGAAGTTTTAATAATTAAATTTTTAAAATTTGGTATTTAAATTTTAAAATTTAAATTTTTAAATTTTAAAATTTAAAATTTTAATAACTAAATTTTTATAATTTAGTATTTAAATTTTTAAATTTTAAAATTTAAAGTTTTAATAATTAAATTTTTAAAATTTAGTATTTAAATTTTTAATTTTTAAAGTTTGAAGTTTTAATAATTAAATTTTTAAAATTTAGTATTTAAATTTTTAAATTTAAATTTTTAAATTTTAAAATTTAAAATTTTAAATTTTAAAATTTAAAATTTTAATAATTAAATTTTTAAAATTTGTGTTTAAATTTTTAAATTTTAAAATTTAAAGTTTTAATAATTAAATTTTTAAAATTTAGTATTTAAATTTTTAAAATTTAAAGTTTAAAGTTTTAATAATTAAATTTTTAAAATTTAGTATTTAAATTTTATAATTTAAATTTTTAAATTTTAAAATGTAAAGTTTTTATAATAAAATTTTTAAAATTTAGTATTTAAATTTTTAAATTTTAAAATTTAAAATTTTAATAATTAAATTTTTAAAATATAGTATTTAAATATTTAAATTTTAAAATTTAAAGTTTTAATAATTAAATTTTTAAAATTTAGTATTTAAATTTTTAAATTTTAAAATTTAAATTTTAATAATTAAAGTTTTAAAATTTAGTATTCAAAATTTTAAACTTTAAAATTTAAAGTTTTAATAATTAAATTTTTAAAATTTAGTATTTAAATTTTTAAATTTTAAAATTTAAAGTTTAATAATTAAATTTTTAAAATTTGTATTTAAATTTTTAAATTTTAAAATTTAAAGTTTTAATAATTAAATTTTTAAAATTTAGAATTTAAATTTTTAAATTTTAAAATTTAAAGTTTTAATAATTAAATTTTTAAAATTTGTATTTAAATTTTTAAATTTTAAAATTTAAAGTTTTAATAATTAAATTTTTAAAATTTAGTATTTAAATTTTCAAATTTTAAAATTTAAAGTTTTAATAATTAAATTTTTAAAATTTGTTATTTAAATTTTTAAATTTTAAAATTTAAAGTTTTAATAATTAAATTTTTAAAATTTAGTATTTAAATTTTAAAAATTTAAAGTTTTATTAATTAAATTTTTAAAATTTAGTATTTAAGTTTTTAAATTTTAAAATTTAAAGTTTTAATAATTAAATTTTTAAAATTTAGTTTTTAAATTTTTATATTTTAAAGTTTGAAGTTTTAATAATTAAATTTTTAAAATATAGTATTTAAATATTTAAATTTTAAAATTTAAAGTTTTAATAATTAAATTTTTAAAATTTAGTATTTAAATTTTTAAATTTTAAAATTTAAATTTTAATAATTAAAGTTTTAAAATTTAGTATTCAAAATTTTAAACTTTAAAATTTAAAGTTTTAATAATTAAATTTTTAAAATTTAGTATTTAAATTTTTAAATTTTAAAATTTAAAGTTTAATAATTAAATTTTTAAAATTTGTATTTAAATTTTTAAATTTTAAAATTTAAAGTTTTAATAATTAAATTTTTAAAATTTAGAATTTAAATTTTTAAATTTTAAAATTTAAAGTTTTAATAATTAAATTTTTAAAATTTGTATTTAAATTTTTAAATTTTAAAATTTAAAGTTTTAATAATTAAATTTTTAAAATTTAGTATTTAAATTTTCAAATTTTAAAATTTAAAGTTTTAATAATTAAATTTTTAAAATTTGTTATTTAAATTTTTAAATTTTAAAATTTAAAGTTTTAATAATTAAATTTTTAAAATTTAGTATTTAAATTTTAAAAATTTAAAGTTTTATTAATTAAATTTTTAAAATTTAGTATTTAAGTTTTTAAATTTTAAAATTTAAAGTTTTAATAATTAAATTTTTAAAATTTAGTATTTAAATTTTTAAATTTTAAAGTTTGAAGTTTTAATAATTAAATTTTTAAAATTTAGTATATAAATTTTAAAATTTAAATTTTTAAATTTTAAAATTTAAAATTTTAATAACTAAATTTTTAAAATTTAGTATTTAAATTTTTAAATTTTAAAATTTAAACTTTTATTTTTTAAAATTTAAAATTTCAATAATTAAATTTTTAAAATTTAGTATTTAAGTTTTTAAATTTTAAAATTTAAAGTTTTAATAATTAAATTTTTAAAATTTAGTATTTAAATTTTTAAATTTTTGAAGTTTGAAGTTTTAATAATTAAATTTTTAAAATTTAGTATTTAAATTTTAAAATTTAAATTTTTAAATTTTAAAATTTAAAATTTTAATAACTAAATTTTTAAAATTTAGTATTTAAATTTTTAAATTTTAAAATTTAAAGTTTTAATAATTAAATTTTTAAAATTTAGTATTTAAATTTTTAAATTTTAAAGTTTGAAGTTTTAATAATTAAATTTTTAAAATTTTGTATTTAAATTTTTAAATTTTAAAGTTTAAAGTTCTAATAATTAAATTTTTAAAATTTAGTATTTATATTTTAAAAATTTAAAGTTTTAATAATTAAATTTTTAAAATTTGTTATTTAAATTTTTAAATTTTAAAATTTAAAGTTTTAATAATAAAATTTTTAAAATTTAGTATTTAAATTTTTAAAATTTAAAGTTTAAAGTTTTAATAATTAAATTTTTAAAATTTAGTATTTAAATTTTAAAATTTAAATTTTTAAATTTTAAAATTTAAAATTTTAATAATTAAATTTTTAAAATTTAGTATTTAAATTTTTAAATTTTAAATTGTAAAGTTTTTATAATAAAATTTTTAAAATTTAGTATTTAAATTTTTAAATTTTAAAATTTAAAATTTTAATAATTAAATTTTTAAAATATAGTATTTAAATATTTAAATTTTAAAATTTAAAGTTTTTATAATAAAATTTTTAAAATTTAGTATTTAAATTTTTAAATTTTAAAATGTAAAGTTTTTATAATAAAATTTTTAAAATTTAGTATTTAAATTTTTAAATTTTAAAATTTAAAGTTTTAATAATGAAATTTTTAAAATTTAGTATATAAACTTTTAAATTTTAAAATTTAAAATTTTAATTACTAAATTTTTATAATTTAGTATTTAAATTCTTAAATTTTAAAATTTAAAGTTTTAATAATTAAATTTTTAAAATTTAGTATTTAAATTTTTAAAATTTAAAGTTTAAAGTTTTAATAATTAAATTTTTAAAATTTAGTATCTAAATTTTAAAATTTAAAATTTTAAATTTTAAAATTTAAAATTTTAATAATTAAATTATTAAAATTTGTGTTTAAATTTTTAAATTTAAAAATTTAAAGTTTTAATAATTAAATTTTTAAAATTTAGTATTTAAATTTTTAAAATTTAAAGTTTAAAGTTTTAATAATTAAATTTTTAAAATTTAGTATTTAAATTTTAAAATTTAAATTTTTAAATTTTAAAATTTAAAATTTTAATAATTAAATTTTTAAAATTTAGTATTTAAATTTTTAAATTTTAAAATGTAAAGTTTTTATAATAAAATTTTTAAAATTTAGTATTTAAATTTTTAAATTTTAAAATTTAAAATTTTAATAATTAAATTTTTAAAATATAGTATTTAAATATTTAAATTTTAAAATTTAAAGTTTTAATAATTAAATTTTTAAAATTTAGTATTTAAATTTTTAAATTTTAAAATTTAAATTTTAATAATTAAAGTTTTAAAATTTAGTATTCAAAATTTTAAACTTTAAAATTTAAAGTTTTAATAATTAAATTTTTAAAATTTAGTATTTAAATTTTTAAATTTTAAAATTTAAAGTTTAATAATTAAATTTTTAAAATTTGTATTTAAATTTTTAAATTTTAAAATTTAAAGTTTTAATAATTAAATTTTTAAAATTTAGAATTTAAATTTATAAATTTTAAAATTTAAAGTTTTAATAATTAAATTTTTAAAATTTGTATTTAAATTTTTAAATTTTAAAATTTAAAGTTTTAATAATTAAATTTTTAAAATTTAGTATTTAAATTTTCAAATTTTAAAATTTAAAGTTTTAATAATTAAATTTTTAAAATTTGTTATTTAAATTTTTAAATTTTAAAATTTAAAGTTTTAATAATTAAATTTTTAAAATTTAGTATTTAAATTTTAAAAATTTAAAGTTTTATTAATTAAATTTTTAAAATTTAGTATTTAAGTTTTTAAATTTTAAAATTTAAAGTTTTAATAATTAAATTTTTAAAATTTAGTATTTAAATTTTTAAATTTTAAAGTTTGAAGTTTTAATAATTAAATTTTTAAAATTTAGTATATAAATTTTAAAATTTAAATTTTTAAATTTTAAAATTTAAAATTTTAATAACTAAATTTTTAAAATTTAGTGTTTAAATTTTTAAATTTTAAAATTTAAACTTTTATTTTTTAAAATTTAAAATTTCAATAATTAAATTTTTAAAATTTAGTATTTAAGTTTTTAAATTTTAAAATTTAAAGTTTTAATAATTAAATTTTTAAAATTTAGTATTTAAATTTTTAAATTTTTGAAGTTTGAAGTTTTAATAATTAAATTTTTAAAATTTAGTATTTAAATTTTAAAATTTAAATTTTTAAATTTTAAAATTTAAAATTTTAATAACTAAATTTTTAAAATTTAGTATTTAAATTTTTAAATTTTTAAATTTTAAAATTTAAAATTTTAAATTTTAAAATTTAAAATTTTAATAATTAAATTTTTAAAATTTGTGTTTAAATTTTTAAATTTTAAAATTTAAAGTTTTAATAATTAAATTTTTAAAATTTAGTATTTAAATTTTTAAAATTTAAAGTTTAAAGTTTTAATAATTAAATTTTTAAAATTTAGTATTTAAATTTTAAAATTTAAATTTTTAAATTTTAAAATTTAAAATTTTAATAATTAAATTTTTAAAATTTAGTATTTAAATTTTTAAATTTTAAAATGTAAAGTTTTTATAATAAAATTTTTAAAATTTAGTATTTAAATTTTTAAATTTTAAAATTTAAAATTATAATAATTAAATTTTTAAAATATAGTATTTAAATATTTAAATTTTAAAATTTAAAGTTTTAATAATTAAATTTTTAAAATTTAGAATTTAAATTTTTAAATTTTAAAATTTAAAGTTTTAATAATTAAATTTTTAAAATTTGTATTTAAATTTTTAAATTTTAAAATTTAAAGTTTTAATAATTAAATTTTTAAAATTTAGTATTTAAATTTTCAAATTTTAAAATTTAAAGTTTTAATAATTAAATTTTTAAAATTTGTTATTTAAATTTTTAAATTTTAAAATTTAAAGTTTTAATAATTAAATTTTTAAAATTTAGTATTTAAATTTTAAAAATTTAAAGTTTTATTAATTAAATTTTTAAAATTTAGTATTTAAGTTTTTAAATTCTAAAATTTAAAGTTTTAATAATTAAATTTTTAAAATTTAGTATTTAAATTTTTAAATTTTAAAGTTTGAAGTTTTAATAATTAAATTTTTAAAATTTAGTATATAAATTTTAAAATTTAAATTTTTAAATATTAAAATTTAAAATTTTAATAACTAAATTTTTAAAATTTAGTATTTAAATTTTTAAATTTTAAAATTTAAACTTATATTTTTTAAAATTTAAAATTTCAATAATTAAATTTTTAAAATTTAGTATTTAAGTTTTTAAATTTTAAAATTTAAAGTTTTAATAATTAAATTTTTAAAATTTAGTATTTAAATTTTTAAATTTTTGAAATTTGAAGTTTTAATAATTAAATTTTTAAAATTTAGTATTTAAATTTTAAAATTTAAATTTTTAAATTTTAAAATTTAAAATTTTAATAACTAAATTTTTAAAATTTAGTATTTAAATTTTTAAATTTTAAAATTTAAAATTTTAATAACTAAATTTTTAAAATTTAGTATTTAAATTTTTAAATTTTAAAGTTTGAAGTTTTAATAATTAAATTTTTAAAATTTAATATATAAATTTTAAAATTTAAATTTTTAAATTTTAAAATTTAAAATTTTAATAACTAAATTTTTAAAATTTAGTATTTAAATTTTTAAATTTTAAAATTTAAACTTTTACTTTTTAAAATTTAAAATTTCAATAATTAAATTTTTAAAATTTAGTATTTAAGTTTTTAAATTTTAAAATTTAAAGTTTTAATAATTAAATTTTTAAAATTTAGTATTTAAATTTTTAAATTTTTGAAGTTTGAAGTTTTAATAATTAAATTTTTAAAATTTAGTATTTAAATTTTTAAATTTTAAAATGTAAAGTTTTTATAATAAAATTTTTAAAATTTAGTATTTAAATTTTTAAATTTTAAAATTTAAAATTTTAATAATTAAATTTTTAAAATATAGTATTTAAATATTTAAATTTTAAAATTTAAAGTTTTAATAATTAAATTTTTAAAATTTAGTATTTAAATTTTTAAATTTTAAAATTTAAATTTTAATAATTAAAGTTTTAAAATTTAGTATTCAAAATTTTAAACTTTAAAATTTAAAGTTTTAATAATTAAATTTTTAAAATTTAGTATTTAAATTTATAAATTTTAAAATTTAAAGTTTAATAATTAAATTTTTAAAATTTGTATTTAAATTTTTAAATTTTAAAATTTAAAGTTTTAATAATTAAATTTTTAAAATTTAGAATTTAAATTTTTAAATTTTAAAATTTAAAGTTTTAATAATTAAATTTTTAAAATTTGTATTTAAATTTTTAAATTTTAAAATTTAAAGTTTTAATAATTAAATTTTTAAAATTTAGTATTTAAATTTTTAAATTTTAAAGTTTGAAGTTCTAATAATTAAATTTTTAAAATTTAGTATTTAAATTTTAAAATTTAAATTTTTAATAATTAAATTTTGAAAATTTAGTATTTAAATTTTTAAATTTTAAAGTTTAAAGTTTTAATAATTAAATTTTTAAAATTTTGTATTTAAATTTTTAAATTTTAAAGTTTAAAGTTCGAGTAATTAAATTTTTAAAATTTAGTATTTAAATTTTTAAATTTTAAAATTTAAAGTTTTAATAATTAAATTTTTAAAATTTGTATTTAAATTTTTAAATTTTAAAATTTAAAGTTTTAATAATTAAATTTTTAAAATTTGTATTTAAATTTTTAAATTTTAAAATTTAAAGTTTTAATAATTAAATTTTTAAAATTTAGTATTTAAATTTTCAAATTTTAAAATTTAAAGTTTTAATAATTAAATTTTTAAAATTTGTTATTTAAATTTTTAAATTTTAAAATTTAAAGTTTTAATAATTAAATTTTTAAAATTTAGTATTTAAATTTTAAAAATTTAAAGTTTTATTAATTAAATTTTTAAAATTTAGTATTTAAGTTTTTAAATTTTAAAATTTAAAGTTTTAATAATTAAATTTTTAAAATTTAGTATTTAAATTTTTAAATTTTAAAGTTTGAAGTTTTAATAATTAAATTTTTAAAATTTAGTATATAAATTTTAAAATTTAAATTTTTAAATTTTAAAATTTAAAATTTTAATAACTAAATTTTTAAAATTTAGTGTTTAAATTTTTAAATTTTAAAATTTAAACTTTTATTTTTTAAAATTTAAAATTTCAATAATTAAATTTTTAAAATTTAGTATTTAAGTTTTTAAATTTTAAAATTTAAAGTTTTAATAATTAAATTTTTAAAATTTAGTATTTAAATTTTTAAATTTTTGAAGTTTGAAGTTTTAATAATTAAATTTTTAAAATTTAGTATTTAAATTTTAAAATTTAAATTTTTAAATTTTAAAATTTAAAATTTTAATAACTAAATTTTTAAAATTTAGTATTTAAATTTTTAAATTTTTAAATTTTAAAATTTAAAATTTTAAATTTTAAAATTTAAAATTTTAATAATTAAATTTTTAAAATTTGTGTTTAAATTTTTAAATTTTAAAATTTAAAGTTTTAATAATTAAATTTTTAAAATTTAGTATTTAAATTTTTAAAATTTAAAGTTTAAAGTTTTAATAATTAAATTTTTAAAATTTAGTATTTAAATTTTAAAATTTAAATTTTTAAATTTTAAAATTTAAAATTTTAATAATTAAATTTTTAAAATTTAGTATTTAAATTTTTAAATTTTAAAATGTAAAGTTTTTATAATAAAATTTTTAAAATTTAGTATTTAAATTTTTAAATTTTAAAATTTAAAATTATAATAATTAAATTTTTAAAATATAGTATTTAAATATTTAAATTTTAAAATTTAAAGTTTTAATAATTAAATTTTTAAAATTTAGAATTTAAATTTTTAAATTTTAAAATTTAAAGTTTTAATAATTAAATTTTTAAAATTTGTATTTAAATTTTTAAATTTTAAAATTTAAAGTTTTAATAATTAAATTTTTAAAATTTAGTATTTAAATTTTCAAATTTTAAAATTTAAAGTTTTAATAATTAAATTTTTAAAATTTGTTATTTAAATTTTTAAATTTTAAAATTTAAAGTTTTAATAATTAAATTTTTAAAATTTAGTATTTAAATTTTAAAAATTTAAAGTTTTATTAATTAAATTTTTAAAATTTAGTATTTAAGTTTTTAAATTCTAAAATTTAAAGTTTTAATAATTAAATTTTTAAAATTTAGTATTTAAATTTTTAAATTTTAAAGTTTGAAGTTTTAATAATTAAATTTTTAAAATTTAGTATATAAATTTTAAAATTTAAATTTTTAAATATTAAAATTTAAAATTTTAATAACTAAATTTTTAAAATTTAGTATTTAAATTTTTAAATTTTAAAATTTAAACTTATATTTTTTAAAATTTAAAATTTCAATAATTAAATTTTTAAAATTTAGTATTTAAGTTTTTAAATTTTAAAATTTAAAGTTTTAATAATTAAATTTTTAAAATTTAGTATTTAAATTTTTAAATTTTTGAAATTTGAAGTTTTAATAATTAAATTTTTAAAATTTAGTATTTAAATTTTAAAATTTAAATTTTTAAATTTTAAAATTTAAAATTTTAATAACTAAATTTTTAAAATTTAGTATTTAAATTTTTAAATTTTAAAATTTAAAATTTTAATAACTAAATTTTTAAAATTTAGTATTTAAATTTTTAAATTTTAAAGTTTGAAGTTTTAATAATTAAATTTTTAAAATTTAATATATAAATTTTAAAATTTAAATTTTTAAATTTTAAAATTTAAAATTTTAATAACTAAATTTTTAAAATTTAGTATTTAAATTTTTAAATTTTAAAATTTAAACTTTTACTTTTTAAAATTTAAAATTTCAATAATTAAATTTTTAAAATTTAGTATTTAAGTTTTTAAATTTTAAAATTTAAAGTTTTAATAATTAAATTTTTAAAATTTAGTATTTAAATTTTTAAATTTTTGAAGTTTGAAGTTTTAATAATTAAATTTTTAAAATTTAGTATTTAAATTTTTAAATTTTAAAATGTAAAGTTTTTATAATAAAATTTTTAAAATTTAGTATTTAAATTTTTAAATTTTAAAATTTAAAATTTTAATAATTAAATTTTTAAAATATAGTATTTAAATATTTAAATTTTAAAATTTAAAGTTTTAATAATTAAATTTTTAAAATTTAGTATTTAAATTTTTAAATTTTAAAATTTAAATTTTAATAATTAAAGTTTTAAAATTTAGTATTCAAAATTTTAAACTTTAAAATTTAAAGTTTTAATAATTAAATTTTTAAAATTTAGTATTTAAATTTATAAATTTTAAAATTTAAAGTTTAATAATTAAATTTTTAAAATTTGTATTTAAATTTTTAAATTTTAAAATTTAAAGTTTTAATAATTAAATTTTTAAAATTTAGAATTTAAATTTTTAAATTTTAAAATTTAAAGTTTTAATAATTAAATTTTTAAAATTTGTATTTAAATTTTTAAATTTTAAAATTTAAAGTTTTAATAATTAAATTTTTAAAATTTAGTATTTAAATTTTTAAATTTTAAAGTTTGAAGTTCTAATAATTAAATTTTTAAAATTTAGTATTTAAATTTTAAAATTTAAATTTTTAATAATTAAATTTTGAAAATTTAGTATTTAAATTTTTAAATTTTAAAGTTTAAAGTTTTAATAATTAAATTTTTAAAATTTTGTATTTAAATTTTTAAATTTTAAAGTTTAAAGTTCGAGTAATTAAATTTTTAAAATTTAGTATTTAAATTTTTAAATTTTAAAATTTAAAGTTTTAATAATTAAATTTTTAAAATTTGTATTTAAATTTTTAAATTTTAAAATTTAAAGTTTTAATAATGAAATTTTTAAAATTTAGTATTTAAACTTTTAAATTTTAAAATTTAAAATTTTAATAACTAAATTTTTATAATTTAGTATTTAAATTTTTAAATTTTAAAATTTAAAGTTTTAATAATTAAATTTTTAAAATTTAGTATTTAAACTTTTAAATTTTAATGTTTAAAGTTTTAATAATTAAATTTTTAAAATTTAGTATTTAAATTTTAAAATTTAAATTTTTAAATTTTAAAATTTAAAGTTTTAATAATTAAATTTTTAAAATTTAGAATTTAAATTTTTAAAATTTAAAGTTTAAAGTTTTAATAATTAAATTTTTAAAATTTAGTATTTAAATTTTAAAATTTAAATTTTTAAATTTTAAAATTTAAAATTTTAATAATTAAATTTTTAAAATTTAGTATTTAAATTTTTAAATTTTAAAATTTAAAGTTATAATAATTAAATTTTTAAAATATAGTATTTAAATATTTAAATTTTAAAATTTAAAGTTTTAATAATTAAATTTTTAAAATTTAGTATTTAAATTTTTAAATTTTAAAATTTAAATTTTAATAATTAAAGTTTTAAAATTTAGTATTCAAAAGTTTAAACTTTAAAATTTAAAGTTTTAATAATTAAATTTTTAAAATTTAGTATTTAAACTTTTAAATTTTAAAATTTAAAATTTTAATAACTAAATTTTTATAATTTAGTATTTAAATTTTTAAATTTTAAAATTTAAAGTTTTAATAATTAAATTTTTAAAATTTAGTATTTAAATTTTTAAATTTTAAAGTTTAAAGTTTTAATAATTAAATTTTTAAAATTTAGTATTTAAATTTTAAAATTTAAATTTTTAAATTTTAAAATTTAAAGTTTTAATAATTAAATTTTTAAAATTTAGAATTTAAATTTTTCAAAATTTAATGTTTAAAGTTTTAATAATTAAATTTTTAAAATTTAGTATTTAAATTTTAAAATTTAAATTTTTAAATTTTAAAATTTAAAATTTTAATAATTAAATTTTTAAAATTTAGTATTTAAATTTTTAAATTTTAAAATTTAAAGTTATAATAATTAAATTTTTAAAATTTAGTATTTAAATTTTTAAATTTTAAAATTTAAAGTTTTAATAATTAAATTTTTAAAATTTAGTATTTAAATTTTTAAATTTTAAAATTTAAAGTTTTTATAATAAAATTTTTAAAATTTAGTATTTAAATTTTTAAATTTTAAAATTTAAAATTTTAATAATTAAATTTTTAAAATATAGTATTTAAATATTTAAATTTTAAAATTTAAAGTTTTAATACTTAAATTTTTAAAATTTAGTATTTAAATTTTTAAATTTTAAAATTTAAATTTTAATAATTAAAGTTTTAAAATTTAGTATTCAAAAGTTTAAACTTTAAAATTTAAAGTTTTAATAATTAAATTTTTAAAATTTAGTATTTAAATTTTTAAATTTTAAAATTTAAAGTTTTATAATTAAATTTGTAAAATTTGTATTTAAATTTATAAATTTTAAAATTTAAAGTTTTAATAATTAAATTTTTAAAATTTAGAATTTATATTTTTAAATTTTAAAATTTAAAGTTTTAATAATTAAATTTTTAAAATTTAGTATTTAAATTTTCAAATTTTAAAATTTATAGTTTTAATAATTAAATTTTTAAAATTTGTTATTTAAATTTTTAAATTTTAAAATTTAAAGTTTTAATAATTAAATTTTTAAAATTTAGTATTTAAATTTTTAAAATTTTTAAAATTTAGTATTTAAATTTTAAAAATTTAAAGTTTTAATAATTAAATTTTTAAAATTTAGTATTTAAGTTTTTAAATTTTAAAATTTAAAGTTTTAATAATTAAATTTTTAAAATTTGTATTTAAATTTTTAAATTTTAAAATTTAAAGTTTTAATAATTAAATTTTTAAAATTTAGTATTTAAGTTTTCAAATTTTAAAATTTAAAGTTTTAATAATTAAATTTTTAAAATTTGTTATTTAAATTTTAAAATTTAAAATTTTAATAATTAAATTTTTAAAATTTTGTATTTAAATTTTTAAATTTTAAAATTTAAAGTTTTAATAATTAAATTTTTAAAATTTAGTATTTAAATTTTTAAAATTTAAAGTTTAAAGTTTTAATAATTAAATTTTTAAAATTTAGTATTTAAATTTTAAAATTTAAATTTTTAAATTTTAAAATTTAAAATTTTAATAATTAAATTTTTAAAATTTAGTATTTAAATTTTTAAATTTTAAAATTTAAAGTTATAATAATTAAATTTTTAAAATTTAGTATTTAAATTTTTAAATTTTAAAATTTAAAGTTTTAATAATTAAATTTTTAAAATTTAGTATTTAAATTTTTAAATTTTAAAATTTAAAGTTTTTATAATAAAATTTTTAAAATTTAGTATTTAAATTTTTAAATTTTAAAATTTAAAATTTTAATAATTAAATTTTTAAAATATAGTATTTAAATATTTAAATTTTAAAATTTAAAGTTTTAATAATTAAATTTTTAAAATTTAGTATTTAAATTTTTAAATTTTAAAATTTAAATTTTAATAATTATAGTTTTAAAATTTAGTATTCAAAATTTTAAACTTTAAAATTTAAAGTTTTAATAATTAAATTTTTAAAATTTAGTATTTAAATTTTTAAATTTTAAAATTTAAAGTTTAATAATTAAATTTGTAAAATTTGTATTTAAATTTTTAAATTTTAAAATTTAAAGTTTTAATAATTAAATTTTTAAAATTTAGAATTTAAATTTTTAAATTTTAAAATTTAAAGTTTTAATAATTAAATTTTTAAAATTTAGTATTTAAGTTTTTAAATTTTAAAATTTAAAGTTTTAATAATTAAATTTTTAAAATTTGTATTTAAATTTTTAAATTTTAAAATTTAAAGTTTTAATAATTAAATTTTTAAAATTTAGTATTTAAGTTTTCAAATTTTAAAATTTAAAGTTTTAATAATTAAATTTTTAAAATTTGTTATTTAAATTTTTAAATTTTAAAATTTAAAGTTTTAATAATTAAATTTTTAAAATTTAGTATTTATATTTTAAAAATTTAAAGTTTTAATAATTAAATTTTTAAAATTTTGTATTTAAATTTTTAAATTTTAAAGTTTAAAGTTCTAATAATTAAATTTTTAAAATTTAGTATTTAAATTTTAAAATTTAAATTTTTAAATTTTAAAATTTAAAATTTTAATAATTAAATTTTTAAAATTTAGTATATAAATTTTTAAATTTTAAAATTTAAAGTTTTAATAATTAAATTTTTAAAATTTGTATTTAAATTTTTAAATTTTAAAATTTAAAGTTTTAATAATGAAATTTTTAAAATTTAGTATATAAACTTTTAAATTTTAAAATTTAAAATTTTAATTACTAAATTTTTATAATTTAGTATTTAAATTCTTAAATTTTAAAATTTAAAGTTTTAATAATTAAATTTTTAAAATTTAGTATTTAAATTTTTAAATTTTATAGTTTGAAGTTTTAATAATTAAATTTTTAAAATTTAGTATTTAAATTTTAAAATTTAAATTTTTAAATTTTAAAATTTAAAATTTTAATAACTAAATTTTTATAATTTAGTATTTAAATTTTTAAATTTTAAAATTTAAAGTTTTAATAATTAAATTTTTAAAATTTAGTATTTAAATTTTTAAATTTTAAAGTTTGAAGTTTTAATAATTAAATTTTTAAAATTTAGTATTTAAATTTTTAAATTTAAATTTTTAAATTTTAAAATTTAAAATTTTAAATTTTAAAATTTAAAATTTTAATAATTAAATTTTTAAAATTTGTGTTTAAATTTTTAAATTTTATAGTTTGAAGTTTTAATAATTAAATTTTTAAAATTTAGTATTTAAATTTTTAAAATTTAAAGTTTAAAGTTTTAATAATTAAATTTTTAAAATTTAGTATTTAAATTTTAAAATTTAAATTTTTAAATTTTAAAATTTAAAATTTTAATAATTAAATTTTTAAAATTTAGTATTTAAATTTTTAAATTTTAAAATGTAAAGTTTTTATAATAAAATTTTTAAAATTTAGTATTTAAATTTTTAAATTTTAAAATTTAAAATTTTAATAATTAAATTTTTAAAATATAGTATTTAAATATTTAAATTTTAAAATTTAAAGTTTTAATAATTAAATTTTTAAAATTTAGTATTTAAATTTTTAAATTTTAAAATTTAAATTTTAATAATTAAAGTTTTAAAATTTAGTATTCAAAATTTTAAACTTTAAAATTTAAAGTTTTAATAATTAAATTTTTAAAATTTAGTATTTAAATTTTTAAATTTTAAAATTTAAAGTTTAATAATTAAATTTTTAAAATTTGTATTTAAATTTTTAAATTTTAAAATTTAAAGTTTTAATAATTAAATTTTTAAAATTTAGAATTTAAATCTTTAAATTTTAAAATTTAAAGTTTTAATAATTAAATTTTTAAAATTTGTATTTAAATTTTTAAATTTTAAAATTTAAAGTTTTAATAATTAAATTTTTAAAATTTAGTATTTAAATTTTCAAATTTTAAAATTTAAAGTTTTAATAATTAAATTTTTAAAATTTGTTATTTAAATTTTTAAATTTTAAAATTTAAAGTTTTAATAATTAAATTTTTAAAATTTAGTATTTAAATTTTAAAAATTTAAAGTTTTATTAATTAAATTTTCAAAATTTAGTATTTAAGTTTTTAAATTTTAAAATTTAAAGTTTTAATAATTAAATTTTTAAAATTTAGTATTTAAATTTTTAAATTTTAAAGTTTGAAGTTTTAATAATTAAATTTTTAAAATTTAGTATATAAATTTTAAAATTTAAATTTTTAAATTTTAAAATTTAAAATTTTAATAACTAAATTTTTAAAATTTAGTATTTAAATTTTTAAATTTTAAAATTTAAACTTTTATTTTTTAAAATTTAAAATTTCAATAATTAAATTTTTAAAATTTAGTATTTAAGTTTTTAAATTTTAAAATTTAAAGTTTTAATAATTAAATTTTTAAAATTTAGTATTTAAATTTTTAAATTTTTGAAGTTTGAAGTTTTAATAATTAAATTTTTAAAATTTAGTATTTAAATTTTAAAATTTAAATTTTTAAATTTTAAAATTTAAAATTTTAATAACTAAATTTTTAAAATTTATTATTTAAATTTTTAAATTTTAAAATTTAAAGTTTTAATAATTAAATTTTTAAAATTTAGTATTTAAATTTTTAAATTTTAAAATTTAGTTTTTAAATTTTAAAATTTAAAATTTTAATAATTAAATTTTTAAAATTTAGTATTTAAATTTTTAAATTTTAAAATTTAAAGATTTAATATTTAAAGTTTTAAAATTTAGTATTTAAATTTTTAAATTTTAAAATCTAAATATTAATAATTAAATTTTTAAAATTTAGTATTTAAATTTTTAAACTTTAAAATTTAAAGTTATAATAATTAAATTTTTTAAATTTAGTATTTAAATTTTAAAATTTAAATTTTTAAATTTTAAAATTTAAAATTTTAATAACTAAATTTTTAAAATTTAGTATTTAAATTTTTAAATTTTAAAATTTAAAATTTTAATAATTAAATTTTTAAAATTTAGTATTTAAATTTTTAAATTTTAAAATTTAAAGATTTAATATTTAAAGTTTTAATATTTAGTATTTAAATTTTTAAATTTTAAAATTTAAATTATTAAAATTTAGTATTTAAATTTTTAAATTTTAAAATTTAAAGTTTTAATAATTAAATTTTTAAAATTTGGTATTTAAATTTTTAAATTTTAAAATTTAAAATTTTAAAAATTAAATTTTTAAAATTTAGTATTTAAATTTTTAAAATTTAAAATTTAAAGTTTTAATAATTAAATTTTTAAAATTTGTATTTAAATTTTTAAATTTTAAAATTTAAAGTTTTAATAATTAAATTTTTAAAATTTGGTATTTAAATTTTTAAATTTTAAAGTTTAAAGTTCTAATAATTAAATTTTTAAAATTTAGTATTTAAATTTTTAAATTTTAAAATTTAAAGTTTTAATAATTAAATTTTTAAAATTTGTATTTAAATTTTTAAATTTTAAAATTTAAAGTTTTAATAATTAAATTTTTAAAATTTGGTATTTAAATTTTTAAATTTTAAAATTTAAAGTTTAATAATTAAATTTTTAAAATTTAGTATTTAAATTTTTAAATTTTAAAATTTAAAGTTTTAATAATTAAATTTTTAAAATTTAGTATTTAAATTTTTAAATTTTAAAATTTAAATTTTTAAATTTTAAAGTTTAAAGTTCTAGTAATTAAATTTTTAAAATTTAGTATTTAAATTTTAAAATTTAAATTTTTAAATTTTAAAATTTAAAATTTTAATAATTAAATTTTTAAAATTTAGTATTTAAATTTTTTAATTTTAAAATTTAAAGTTTTAATAATTAAATTTTTAAAATTTGTATTTAAATTTTTAAATTTTAAAATTTAAAGTTTTAATAATGAAATTTTTAAAATTTAGTATTTAAACTTTTAAATTTTAAAATTTAAAATTTTAATAACTAAATTTTTATAATTTAGTATTTAAATTTTTAAATTTTAAAATTTAAAGTTTTAATAATTAAATTTTTAAAATTTAGTATTTAAATTTTTAAATTTAAATTTTTAAATTTTAAAATTTAAAATTTTAAATTTTAAAATTTAAAATTTTAATAATTAAATTTTTAAAATTTGTGTTTAAATTTTTAAATTTTAAAATTTAAAGTTTTAATAATTAAATTTTTAAAATTTAGTATTTAAATTTTTAAAATTTAAAGTTTAAAGTTTTAATAATTAAATTTTTAAAATTTAGTATTTAAATTTTAAAATTTAAATTTTTAAATTTTAAAATTTAAAGTTTTAATAATTAAATTTTTAAAATTTAGTATTTAAATTTTTAAATTTTAAAATTTAAACTTTTAATAATTAAATTTTTAAAATATAGTATTTAAATATTTAAATTTTAAAATTTAAAGTTTTAATAATTAAATTTTTAAAATTTAGTATTTAAATTTTTAAATTTTAAAATTTAAATTTTAATAATTAAAGTTTTAAAATTTAGTATTCAAAATTTTAAACTTTAAAATTTAAAGTTTTAATAATTAAATTTTTAAAATTTAGTATTTAAATTTTTAAATTTTAAAATTTAAAGTTTAATAATTAAATTTTTAAAATTTGTATTTAAATTTTTATATTTTAAAATTTAAAGTTTTAATAATTAAATTTTTAAAATTTAGAATTTAAATCTTTAAATTTTAAAATTTAAAGTTTTAATAATTAAATTTTTAAAATTTGTATTTAAATTTTTAAATTTTAAAATTTAAAGTTTTAATAATTAAATTTTTAAAATTTAGTATTTAAATTTTCAAATTTTAAAATTTAAAGTTTTAATAATTAAATTTTTAAAATTTGTTATTTAAATTTTTAAATTTTAAAATTTAAAGTTTTAATAATTAAATTTTTAAAATTTAGTATTTAAATTTTAAAAATTTAAAGTTTTATTAATTAAATTTTCAAAATTTAGTATTTAAGTTTTTAAATTTTAAAATTTAAAGTTTTAATAATTAAATTTTTAAAATTTAGTATTTAAATTTTTAAATTTTAAAGTTTGAAGTTTTAATAATTAAATTTTTAAAATTTAGTATATAAATTTTAAAATTTAAATTTTTAAATTTTAAAATTTAAAATTTTAATAACTAAATTTTTAAAATTTAGTATTTAAATTTTTAAATTTTAAAATTTAAATTTTTAAATTTTAAAATTTAAAATTTCAATAATTAAATTTTTAAAATTTAGTATTTAAATTTTTAAATTTTAAAATTTAAAGATTTAATATTTAAAGTTTTAATATTTAGTATTTAAATTTTTAAATTTTAAAATTTAAATTATTAAAATTTAGTATTTAAATTTTTAAATTTTAAAATTTAAAGTTTTAATAATTAAATTTTTAAAATTTGGTATTTAAATTTTTAAATTTTAAAATTTAAAATTTTAAAAATTAAATTTTTAAAATTTAGTATTTAAATTTTTAAAATTTAAAATTTAAAGTTTTAATAATTAAATTTTTAAAATTTGTATTTAAATTTTTAAATTTTAAAATTTAAAGTTTTAATAATTAAATTTTTAAAATTTGGTATTTAAATTTTTAAATTTTAAAGTTTAAAGTTCTAATAATTAAATTTTTAAAATTTAGTATTTAAATTTTTAAATTTTAAAATTTAAAGTTTTAATAATTAAATTTTTAAAATTTGTATTTAAATTTTTAAATTTTAAAATTTAAAGTTTTAATAATTAAATTTTTAAAATTTGGTATTTAAATTTTTAAATTTTAAAATTTAAAGTTTAATAATTAAATTTTTAAAATTTAGTATTTAAATTTTTAAATTTTAAAATTTAAAGTTTTAATAATTAAATTTTTAAAATTTAGTATTTAAATTTTTAAATTTTAAAATTTAAATTTTTAAATTTTAAAATTTAAAATTTCAATAATTAAATTTTTAAAATTTAGTATTTAAGTTTTTAAATTTTAAAATTTAAAGTTTTAATAATCAAATTTTTAAAATTTAGTATTTAAATTTTTAAATTTTAAAGTTTGAAGTTCTAATAATTAAATTTTTAAAATTTAGTATTTAAATTTTAAAATTTAAATTTTTAATAATTAAATTTTTAAAATTTAGTATTTAAATTTTTAAATTTTAAAATTTAAAGTTTTAATAATTAAATTTTTAAAATTTTGTATTTAAATTTTTAAATTTTAAAGTTTAAAGTTCTAGTAATTAAATTTTTAAAATTTAGTATTTAAATTTTAAAATTTAAATTTTTAAATTTTAAAATTTAAAATTTTAATAATTAAATTTTTAAAATTTAGTATTTAAATTTTTAAATTTTAAAATTTAAAGTTTTAATAATTAAATTTTTAAAATTTGTATTTAAATTTTTAAATTTTAAAATTTAAAGTTTTAATAATGAAATTTTTAAAATTTAGTATTTAAACTTTTAAATTTTAAAATTTAAAATTTTAATAACTAAATTTTTATAATTTAGTATTTAAATTTTTAAATTTTAAAATTTAAAGTTTTAATAATTAAATTTTTAAAATTTAGTATTTAAATTTTTAAATTTAAATTTTTAAATTTTAAAATTTAAAATTTTAAATTTTAAAATTTAAAATTTTAATAATTAAATTTTTAAAATTTGTGTTTAAATTTTTAAATTTTAAAATTTAAAGTTTTAATAATTAAATTTTTAAAATTTAGTATTTAAATTTTTAAAATTTAAAGTTTAAAGTTTTAATAATTAAATTTTTAAAATTTAGTATTTAAATTTTAAAATTTAAATTTTTAAATTTTAAAATTTAAAGTTTTAATAATTAAATTTTTAAAATTTAGTATTTAAATTTTTAAATTTTAAAATTTAAACTTTTAATAATTAAATTTTTAAAATATAGTATTTAAATATTTAAATTTTAAAATTTAAAGTTTTAATAATTAAATTTTTAAAATTTAGTATTTAAATTTTTAAATTTTAAAATTTAAATTTTAATAATTAAAGTTTTAAAATTTAGTATTCAAAATTTTAAACTTTAAAATTTAAAGTTTTAATAATTAAATTTTTAAAATTTAGTATTTAAATTTTTAAATTTTAAAATTTAAAGTTTAATAATTAAATTTTTAAAATTTGTATTTAAATTTTTATATTTTAAAATTTAAAGTTTTAATAATTAAATTTTTAAAATTTAGAATTTAAATCTTTAAATTTTAAAATTTAAAATTTTAATAATTAAATTTTTAAAATTTGTATTTAAATTTTTAAATTTTAAAATTTAAAGTTTTAATAATTAAATTTTTAAAATTTAGTATTTAAATTTTAAAAATTTAAAGTTTTATTAATTAAATTTTCAAAATTTAGTATTTAAGTTTTTAAATTTTAAAATTTAAAGTTTTAATAATTAAATTTTTAAAATTTAGTATTTAAATTTTTAAATTTTAAAGTTTGAAGTTTTAATAATTAAATTTTTAAAATTTAGTATATAAATTTTAAAATTTAAATTTTTAAATTTTAAAATTTAAAATTTTAATAACTAAATTTTTAAAATTTAGTATTTAAATTTTTAAATTTTAAAATTTAAACTTTTATTTTTTAAAAATTTAAAATTTCAATAATTAAATTTTTAAAATTTAGTATTTAAGTTTTTAAATTTTAAAATTTAAAGTTTTAATAATTAAATTTTTAAAATTTGTATTTAAATTTTTAAATTTTAAAATTTAAAATTTCAATAATTAAATTTTTAAAATTTAGTATTTAAATTTTTAAATTTTTGAAGTTTGAAGTTTTAATAATTAAATTTTTAAAATTTAGTATTTAAATTTTAAAATTTAAATTTTTAAATTTTAAAATTTAAAATTTTAATAACTAAATTTTTAAAATTTATTATTTAAATTTTTAAATTTTAAAATTTAAAGTTTTAATAATTAAATTTTTAAAATTTAGTATTTAAATTTTTAAATTTTAAAATTTAGTTTTTAAATTTTAAAATTTAAAATTTTAATAATTAAATTTTTAAAATTTAGTATTTAAATTTTTAAATTTTAAAATTTAAAGATTTAATATTTAAAGTTTTAAAATTTAGTATTTAAATTTTTAAATTTTAAAATCTAAATATTAATAATTAAATTTTTAAAATTTAGTATTTAAATTTTTAAACTTTAAAATTTAAAGTTATAATAATTAAATTTTTTAAATTTAGTATTTAAATTTTAAAATTTAAATTTTTAAATTTTAAAATTTAAAATTTTAATAACTAAATTTTTAAAATTTAGTATTTAAATTTTTAAATTTTAAAATTTAAAATTTTAATAATTAAATTTTTAAAATTTAGTATTTAAATTTTTAAATTTTAAAATTTAAAGATTTAATATTTAAAGTTTTAATATTTAGTATTTAAATTTTTAAATTTTAAAATTTAAATTTTTAAAATTTAGTATTTAAATTTTTAAATTTTAAAATTTAAAGTTTTAATAATTAAATTTTTAAAATTTGGTATTTAAATTTTTAAATTTTAAAATTTAAAATTTTAAAAATTAAATTTTTAAAATTTAGTATTTAAATTTTTAAAATTTAAAATTTAAAGATTTAATATTTAAAGTTTTTAAATTTAGTATTTAAATTTTTGAATTTTAAAATCTAAATATTAATAATTAAATTTTTAAAATTTAGTATTTAAACTTTTAAATTTTAAAATTTAAAATTTTAATAACTAAATTTTTATAATTTAGTATTTAAATTTTTAAATTTTAAAATTTAAAGTTTTAATAATTAAATTTTTAAAATTTAGTATTTAAATTTTTAAATTTAAATTTTTAAATTTTAAAATTTAAAATTTTAAATTTTAAAATTTAAAATTTTAATAATTAAATTTTTAAAATTTGTGTTTAAATTTTTAAATTTTAAAATTTAAAGTTTTAATAATTAAATTTTTAAAATTTAGTATTTAAATTTTTAAAATTTAAAGTTTAAAGTTTTAATAATTAAATTTTTAAAATTTAGTATTTAAATTTTAAAATTTAAATTTTTAAATTTTAAAATTTAAAATTTTAATAATTAAATTTTTAAAATTTAGTATTTAAATTTTTAAATTTTAAAATTTAAAGTTTTAATAATTAAATTTTTAAAATTTGGTATTTAAATTTTTAAATTTTAAAATTTAAAATTTTAAAAATTAAATTTTTAAAATTTAGTATTTAAATTTTTAAAATTTAAAATTTAAAGATTTAATATTTAAAGTTTTTAAATTTAGTATTTAAATTTTTGAATTTTAAAATCTAAATATTAATAATTAAATTTTTAAAATTTAGTATTTAAATTTTTAAATTTTAAAATTTAAAGTTTTAATAATTAAATTTTTAAAATTTGTATTTAAATTTTTAAATTTTAAGATTTAAAGTTTTAATAATTAAATTTTTAAAATTTGTTATTTAAATTTTTAAATTTTAAAATTTAAAGTTTAATAATTAAATTTTTAAAATTTAGTATTTAAATTTTTAAATTTTAAAATTTAAAGTTTTAATAATTAAATTTTTAAAATTTAGTATTTAAATTTTTAAATTTTAAAATTTAAATTTTTAAATTTTAAAATTTAAAATTTCAATAATTAAATTTTTAAAATTTAGTATTTAAGTTTTTAAATTTTAAAATTTAAAGTTTTAATAATCAAATTTTTAAAATTTAGTATTTAAATTTTTAAATTTTAAAGTTTGAAGTTCTAATAATTAAATTTTTAAAATTTAGTATTTAAATTTTAAAATTTAAATTTTTAATAATTAAATTTTTAAAATTTAGTATTTAAATTTTTAAATTTTAAAATTTAAAGTTTTAATAATTAAATTTTTAAAATTTTGTATTTAAATTTTTAAATTTTAAAGTTTAAAGTTCTAGTAATTAAATTTTTAAAATTTAGTATTTAAATTTTAAAATTTAAATTTTTAAATTTTAAAATTTAAAATTTTAATAATTAAATTTTTAAAATTTAGTATTTAAATTTTTAAATTTTAAAATTTAAAGTTTTAATAATTAAATTTTTAAAATTTGTATTTAACTTTATAAATTTTAAAATTTAAAGTTTTAATAATGAAATTTTTAAAATTTAGTATTTAAACTTTTAAATTTTAAAATTTAAAATTTTAATAACTAAATTTTTATAATTTAGTATTTAAATTTTTAAATTTTAAAATTTAAAGTTTTAATAATTAAATTTTTAAAAGTTAGTATTTAAATTTTTAAATTTTAAAGTTTAAAGTTTTAATAATTAAATTTTTAAAATTTGTATTTAAATTTTTAAATTTTAAAATTTAAAGTTTTAATAATTAAATTTTTAAAATTTAGTATTTAAATTTTTAAATTTTAAAATTTAAAGTTTTAATAATTAAATTTTTAAAATTTAGTATTTAAATTTTTAAATTTTAAAATTTAAAGTTTTAATAATTAAATTTTTAAAATTTGTATTTAAATTTTTAAATTTTAAAATTTAAAGTTTTAATAATTAAATTTTTAAAATTTAGTATTTAAATTTTTAAACATTAAAATTTAAAGTTATAATAATTAAATTTTTTAAATTTAGTATTTAAATTTTTAAATTTTAAAATTTAAACATTTAATATTTAAAGTTTTAATATTTAGTATTTAAATTTTTAAATTTTAAAATTTAAATTTTTAAATTTAAAAATTAAAATTTTAATAATTGAATTTTTAAAATTTAGTATTTAAATTTTTAAATTTTAAAATTTAAAGTTTTAATAATTAAATTTTTAAAATTTAGTATTTAAATTTTTAAATTTTAAAATGTAAAGTTTTTATAATAAAATTTTTAAAATTTAGTATTTAAATTTTTAAATTTTAAAATTTAAAATTTTAATAATTAAATTTTTAAAATATAGTATTTAAATATTTAAATTTTAAAATTTAAAGTTTTAATAATTAAATTTTTAAAATTTAGTATTTAAATTTTTAAATTTTAAAATTTAAATTTTAATAATTAAAGTTTTAAAATTTAGTATTCAAAATTTTAAACTTTAAAATTTAAAGTTTTAATAATTAAATTTTTAAAATTTAGTATTTAAATTTTTAAATTTTAAAATTTAAAGTTTAATAATTAAATTTTTAAAATTTGTATTTAAATTTTTAAATTTTAAAATTTAAAGTTTTAATAATTAAATTTTTAAAATTTAGAATTTAAATTTTTAAATTTTAAAATTTAAAGTTTTAATAATTAAATTTTTAAAATTTGTATTTAAATTTTTAAATTTTAAAATTTAAAGTTTTAATAATTAAATTTTTAAAATTTAGTATTTAAATTTTCAAATTTTAAAATTTAAAGTTTTAATAATTAAATTTTTAAAATTTGTTATTTAAATTTTTAAATTTTAAAATTTAAAGTTTTAATAATTAAATTTTTAAAATTTAGTATTTAAATTTTAAAAATTTAAAGTTTTATTAATTAAATTTTTAAAATTTAGTATTTAAGTTTTTAAATTTTAAAATTTAAAGTTTTAATAATTAAATTTTTAAAATTTTGTATTTAAATTTTTAAATTTTAAAATTTAAACTTTTATTTTTTAAAATTTAAAATTTCAATAATTAAATTTTTAAAATTTAGTATTTAAGTTTTTAAATTTTAAAATTTAAAGTTTTAATAATTAAATTTTTAAAATTTAGTATTTAAATTTTTAAATTTTTGAAGTTTGAAGTTTTAATAATTAAATTTTTAAAATTTAGTATTTAAATTTTAAAATTTAAATTTTTAAATTTTAAAATTTAAAATTTTAATAACTAAATTTTTAAAATTTAGTATTTAAGTTTTTAAATTTTAAGATTTAAAGTTTTAATAATTAAATTTTTAAAATTTAGTATTTAAATTTTAAAATTTAAATTTTTAATAATTAAATTTTTAAATTTAGTATTTAAATTTTTAAATTTTAAAATTTAAAGATTTAATATTTAAAGTTTTTAAATTTAGTATTTAAATTTTTGAATTTTAAAATCTAAATATTAATAATTAAATTTTTAAAATTTAGTATTTAAATTTTTAAACTTTAAAATTTAAAGTTATAATAATTAAATTTTTAAAATTTGGTATTTAAATTTTTAAATTTTAAAGTTTAAAGTTCTAATAATTAAATTTTTAAAATTTAGTATTTAAATTTTTAAATTTTAAAATTTAAAGTTTTAATAATTAAATTTTTAAAATTTGGTATTTAAATTTTTAAATTTTAAAATTTAACATTTTAATAATTAAATTTATAAAATTTAGTATTTAAATTTTTAAATTTTAAAATTTAAAGATTTAATATTTAAAGTTTTTAAATTTAGTATTTAAATTTTTGAATTTTAAAATCTAAATATTAATAATTAAATTTTTAAAATTTAGTATTTAAATTTTTAAACTTTAAAATTTAAAGTTATAATAATTAAATTTTTAAAATTTGGTATTTAAATTTTTAAATTTTAAAGTTTAAAGTTCTAATAATTAAATTTTTAAAATTTAGTATTTAAATTTTTAAATTTTAAAATTTAAAGTTTTAATAATTAAATTTTTAAAATTTGTATTTAAATTTTTAAATTTTAAAATTTAAAGTTTTAATAATTAAATTTTTAAAATTTAGTATTTAAATTTTTAAATTTTAAAATTTAAAGTTTTAATAATTAAATTTTTAAAATTTAGTATTTAAATTTTTAAATTTTAAAATTTAAAGTTTTAATAATTAAATTTTTAAAATTTAGTATTTAAATTTTTAAATTTTAAAATTTAAATTTTTAAATTTTAAAATTTAAAATTTCAATAACTAAATTTTTAAAATTTAGTATTTAAGTTTTTAAATTTTAAGATTTAAAGTTTTAATAATTAAATTTTTAAAATTTAGTATTTAAATTTTAAAATTTAAATTTTTAATAATTAAATTTTTAAAATTTAGTATTTAAATATTTAAATTTTAAAATTTAAAGTTTTAATAATTAAATTTTTAAAATTTTGTATTTAAATTTTTAAATTTTAAAGTTTAAAGTTCTAGTAATTAAATTTTTAAAATTTAGTATTTAAATTTTTAAATTTTAAAATTTAAAATTTTAATAATTAAATTTTTAAATTTTAAAATTTAAATTTTTAAATTTAAAAATTAAAATTTTAATAATTGAATTTTTAAAATTTAGTATTTAAATTTTTAAATTTTAAAATTTAAAGTTTTAATAATTAAATTTTTAAAATTTAGTATTTAAATTTTTAAATTTTAAAGTTTGAAGTTCTAATAATTAAATTTTTAAAATTTGGTATTTAAATTTTAAAATTTAAATTTTTAATAATTAAATTTTTAAAATTTAGTATTTAAATTTTTAAATTTTAAAATTTAAAGTTTTAATAATTAAATTTTTAAAATTTGTATTTAAATTTTTAAATTTTAAAATTTAAAGTTTTAATAATTAAATTTTTAAAATTTAGTATTTAAATTTTTAAATTTTAAATTTTAAAGTTTTAATAATTAAATTTTTAAAATTTAGTATTTAAATTTTTAAATTTTAAAATTTAAAGTTTTAATAATTAAATTTTTAAAATTTAGTATTTAAATTTTTAAATTTTAAAATTTAAATTTTTAAATTTTAAAATTTAAAATTTCAATAATTAAATTTTTAAAATTTAGTATTTAAGTTTTTAAATTTTAAAATTTAAAGTTTTAATAATTAAATTTTTAAAATTTAGTATTTAAATTTTTAAATTTTAAAGTTTGAAGTTCTAATAATTAAATTTTTAAAATTTAGTATTTAAATTTTAAAATTTAAATTTTTAATAATTAAATTTTTAAAATTTAGTATTTAAATTTTTAAATTTTAAAATTTAAAGTTTTAATAATTAAATTTTTAAAATTTTGTATTTAAATTTTTAAAATTTAGTATTTAAATTTTTAAATTTTAAAATTTAAAGTTTTAATAATTAAATTTTTAAAATTTAGTATTTAAATTTTTAAATTTTAAAATTTAAAGTTTTAATAATTAAATATTTAAAATTTGTATTTAAATTTTTAAATTTTAAAATTTAAAGTTTTAATAATGAAATTTTTAAAATTTAGTATTTAAACTTTTAAATTTTAAAATTTAAAATTTTAATAACTAAATTCTTATAATTTAGTATTTAAATTTTTAAATTTTAAAATTTAAAGTTTTAATAATTAAATTTTTAAAATTTAGTATTTAAATTTTTAAATTTTAAAATTTAAAGTTTTAATAATTAAATTTTTAAAATTTAGTATTTAAATTTTTAAATTTTAAAATTTAAATTTTTAAATTTTAAAATTTAAAATTTCAATAATTAAATTTTTAAAATTTAGTATTTAAGTTTTTAAATTTTAAAATTTAAAGTTTAATAATTAAATTTTTAAAATTTAATATTTAAATTTTTAAATTTTAAAATTTGAAGTTCTAATAATTAAATTTTTAAAATTTAGTATTTAAATTTTAAAATTTAAATTTTTAATAATTAAATTTTTAAAATTTATTATTTAAATTTTTAAATTTTAAAATTTAAAGTTTTAATAATTAAATTTTTAAAATTTTGTATTTAAATTTTTAAATTTTAAAGTTTAAAGTTCTAGTAATTAAATTTTTAAAATTTAGTATTTAAATTTTAAAATTTAAATTTTTAAATTTAAAATTTTAATAATTAAATTTTTAAAATTTAGTATTTAAATTTTTAAATTTTAAAATTTAAAGTTTTAATAATTAAATTTTTAAAATTTGTATTTAAATTTTTAAATTTTAAAATTTAAAGTTTTAATAATGAAATTTTTAAAATTTAGTATTTAAACTTTTAAATTTTAAAATTTAAAATTTTAATAACTAAATTTTTAAAATTTAGTATTTAAATTTTTAAATTTTAAAATTTAAAGTTTTAATAATTAAATTTTTAAAATTTAGTATTTAAATTTTTAAATTTTAAAATTTAAAGTTTTAATAATTAAATTTTTAAGATTTAGTATTTAAATTTTTAAACTTTAAAATTTAAAGTTATAATAATTAAATTTTTAAAATTTGGTATTTAAATTTTTAAATTTTAAAATTTAAAGTTCTAATAATTAAATTTTTAAAATTTAGTATTTAAATTTTTAAATTTTAAAATTTAAAGTTTTAATAATTAAATTTTTAAAATTTGTATTTAAATTTTTAAATTTTAAAATTTAAAGTTTTAATAATTAAATTTTTAAAATTTAGTATTTAAATTTTTAAATTTTAAAATTTAAAGTTTTAATAATTAAATTTTTAAAATTTAGTATTTAAATTTTTAAATTTTAAAATTTAAAGTTTTAATAATTAAATTTTTAAAATTTAGTATTTAAATTTTTAAATTTTAAAATTTAGAGTTTTAATAATTAAATTTTTAAAATTTGTATTTAAATTTTTAAATTTTAAAATTTAAAGTTTTAATAATTAAATTTTTAAAATTTAGTATTTAAATTTTTAAATTTTAAAATTTAAAGTTTTAATAATTAAATTTTTAAAATTTAGTATTTAAATTTTTAAATTTTAAAATTTAAAGTTTTAATAATTAAATTTTTAAAATTTGTATTTAAATTTTTAAATTTTAAAATTTAAAGTTTTAATAATGAAATTTTTAAAATTTAGTATTTAAACTTTTAAATTTTAAAATTTAAAATTTTAATAACTAAATTTTTATAATTTAGTATTTAAATTTTTAAATTTTAAAATTTAAAGTTTTAATAATTAAATTTTTAAAATTTAGTATTTAAATTTTTAAATTTTAAAATTTAAAGTTTTAATAATTAAATTTTTAAAATTTAGTATTTAAATTTTTAAATTTTAAAATTTAAATTTTTAAATTTTAAAATTTAAAATTTCAATAATTAAATTTTTAAAATTTAGTATTTAAGTTTTTAAATTTTAAAATTTAAAGTTTTAATAATTAAATTTTTAAAATTTAATATTTAAATTTTTAAATTTTAAAGTTTGAAGTTCTAATAATTAAATTTTTAAAATTTAGTATTTAAATTTTAAAATTTAAATTTTTAATAATTAAATTTTTAAAATTTAGTATTTAAATTTTTAAATTTTAAAATTCAAAGTTTTAATAATTAAATTTTTAAAATTTTGTATTTAAATTTTTAAATTTTAAAGTTTAAAGTTCTAGTAATTAAATTTTTAAAATTTAGTATTTAAATTTTAAAATTTAAATTTTTAAATTTAAAATTTTAATAATTAAATTTTTAAAATTTAGTATTTAAATTTTTAAATTTTAAAATTTAAAGTTTTAATAATTAAATTTTTAAAATTTGTATTTAAAATTTTAAATTTTAAAATTTAAAGTTTTAATAATGAAATTTTTAAAATTTAGTATTTAAACTTTTAAATTTTAAAATTTAAAATTTTAATAACTAAATTTTTAAAATTTAGTATTTAAATTTTTAAATTTTAAAATTTAAAGTTTTAATAATTAAATTTTTAAAATTTAGTATTTAAATTTTTAAATTTTAAAATTTAAAGTTTTAATAATTAAATTTTTAAAATTTAGTATTTAAATTTTTAAACTTTAAAATTTAAAGTTATAATAATTAAATTTTTAAAATTTGGTATTTAAATTTTTAAATTTTAAAATTTAAAGTTCTAATAATTAAATTTTTAAAATTTAGTATTTAAATTTTTAAATTTTAAAATTTAAAGTTTTAATAATTAAATTTTTAAAATTTGTATTTAAATTTTTAAATTTTAAAATTTAAAGTTTTAATAATTAAATTTTTAAAATTTAGTATTTAAATTTTTAAATTTTAAAATTTAAAGTTTTAATAATTAAATTTTTAAAATTTAGTATTTAAATTTTTAAATTTTAAAATTTAAAGTTTTAATATTTAAATTTTTAAAATTTAGTATTTAAATTTTTAAATTTTAAAATTTAAATTTTTAAATTTTAAAATTTAAAATTTCAATAATTAAATTTTTAAAATTTAGGATTTAAGTTTTTAAATTTTAAAATTTAAAGTTTTAATAATTAAATTTTTAAAATTTAGTATTTAAATTTTTAAATTTTAAAGTTTGAAGTTCTAATAATTAAATTTTTAAAATTTAGTATTTAAATTTTAAAATTTAAATTTTTAATAAATAAATTTTTAAAATTTAGTATTTAAATTTTTAAATTTTAAAATTTAAAGTTTTAATAATTAAATTTTTAAAATTTTGTATTTAAATTTTTAAATTTTAAAGTTTAAAGTTCTAGTAATTAAATTTTTAAAATTTAGTATTTAAATTTTAAAATTTAAATTTTTAAATTTTAAAATTTAAAATTTTAATAATTAAATTTTTAAAATTTAGTATTTAAATTTTTAAATTTTAAAATTTAAAGTTTTAATAATTAAATTTTTAATATTTGTATTTAAATTTTTAAATTTTAAAATTTAAAGTTTTAATAATGAAATTTTTAAAATTTAGTATTTAAACTTTTAAATTTTAAAATTTAAAATTTTAATAACTAAATTTTTATAATTTAGTATTTAAATTTTTTAAATTTTAAAATTTAAAGTTTTAATAATTAAATTTTTAAAATTTAGTATTTAAATTTTTAAATTTTAAAGTTTAAAGTTTTAATAATTAAATTTTTAAAATTTGTATTTAAATTTTTAAATTTTAAAATTTAAAGTTTTAATAATTAAATTTTTAAAATTTAGTATTTTAATTTTTAAATTTTAAAATTTAAAGTTAAAACTATTTATTAAAATAAAAAAATTTTTAAAATTTAGTATTTAAATTTTTAAATTTTAAAATTTAAAGTTTTAATAATTAAATTTTTAAAATTTGTATTTAAATTTTTAAATTTTAAAATTTAAAGTTTTAATAATTAAATTTTTAAAATTTAGTATTTAAATTTTTAAACATTAAAATTTAAAGTTATAATAATTAAATTTTTTAAATTTAGTATTTAAATTTTTAAATTTTAAAATTTAAACATTTAATATTTAAAGTTTTAATATTTAGTATTTAAATTTTTAAATTTTAAATTTTAAATTTTTAAATTTAAAAATTAAAATTTTAATAATTGAATTTTTAAAATTTAGTATTTAAATTTTTAAATTTTAAAATTTAAAGTTTTAATAATTAAATTTTTAAAATTTAGTATTTAAATTTTTAAATTTTAAAGTTTGAAGTTCTAATAATTAAATTTTTAAAATTTTGTATTTAAATTTTAAAATTTAAATTTTTAATAATTAAATTTTTAAAATTTAGTATTTAAATTTTTAAATTTTAAAATTTAAAGTTTTAATAATTAAATTTTTAAAATTTGTATTTAAATTTTTAAATTTTAAAATTTAAAGTTTTAATAATTAAATTTTTAAAATTTAGTATTTAAATTTTTAAATTTTAAAATTTAAAGTTTTAATAATTAAATTTTTAAAATTTAGTATTTAAATTTTTAAAATTTAAAATTTAAAGTTTTAATAATTAAATTTTTAAAATTTGTATTTAAATTTTTAAATTTTAAAATTTAAAGTTTTAATAATTAAATTTTTAAAATTTAGTATTTAAATTTTTAAACATTAAAATTTAAAGTTATAATAATTAAATTTTTTAAATTTAGTATTTAAATTTTTAAATTTTAAAATTTAAACATTTAATATTTAAAGTTTTAATATTTAGTATTTAAATTTTTAAATTTTAAAATTTAAAGTTTTAATAATTAAATTTTTAAAATTTAGTATTTAAATTTTTAAATTTTAAAGTTTGAAGTTCTAATAATTAAATTTTTAAAATTTAGTATTTAAATTTTAAAATTTAAATTTTTAATAATTAAATTTTTAAAATTTAGTATTTAAATTTTTAAATTTTAAAATTTAAAGTTTTAATAATTAAATTTTTAAAATTTGTATTTAAATTTTTAAATTTTAAAATTTAAAGTTTTAATAATTAAATTTTTGAAATTTAGTATTTAAATTTTTAAATTTTAAAATTTAAAGTTTTAATAATTAAATTTTTAAAATTTAGTATTTAAATTTTTAAATTTTAAAATTTAAAGTTTTAATAATTAAATTTTTAAAATTTAGTATTTAAATTTTTAAATTTTAAAATTTAAATTTTTAAATTTTAAAATTTAAAATTTCAATAATTAAATTTTTAAAATTTAGTATTTAAGTTTTTAAATTTTAAAATTTAAAGTTTTAATAATTAAATTTTTAAAATTTAATATTTAAATTTTTAAATTTTAAAGTTTGAAGTTCTAATAATTAAATTTTTAAAATTTAGTATTTAAATTTTAAAATTTAAATTTTTAATAATTAAATTTTTAAAATTTAGTATTTAAATTTTTAAATTTTAAAATTTAAAGTTTTAATAATTAAATTTTTAAAATTTTGTATTTAAATTTTTAAATTTTAAAGTTTAAAGTTTAAAGTTCTAGTAATTAAATTTTTAAAATTTAGTATTTAAATTTTAAAATTTAAATTTTTAAATTTAAAATTTTAATAATTAAATTTTTAAAATTTAGCATTTAAATTTTTAAATTTTAAAATTTAAAGTTTTAATAATGAAATTTTTAAAATTTGTATTTAAATTTTTAAATTTTAAAATTTAAAATTTTAATAATGAAATTTTTAAAATTTAGTATTTAAACTTTTAAATTTTAAAATTTAAAATTTTAATAACTAAATTTTTAAAATTTAGTATTTAAATTTTTAAATTTTAAAATTTAAAGTTTTAATAATTAAATTTTTAAAATTTAGTATTTAAATTTTTAAATTTTAAAATTTAAAATTTTAATAATTAAATTTTTAAAATTTAGTATTTAAATTTTTAAACTTTAAAATTTAAAGTTATAATAATTAAATTTTTAAAATTTGGTATTTAAATTTTTAAATTTTAAAATTTAAAGTTCTAATAATTAAATTTTTAAAATTTAGTATTTAAATTTTTAAATTTTAAAATTTAAAGTTTTAATAATTAAATTTTTAAAATTTGTATTTAAATTTTTAAATTTTAAAATTTAAAGTTTTAATAATTAAATTTTTAAAATTTAGTATTTAAATTTTTAAATTTTAAAATTTAAAGTTTTAATAATTAAATTTTTAAAATTTAGTATTTAAATTTTTAAATTTTAAATTTTAAATTTTTAAATTTAAAAATTAAAATTTTAATAATTGAATTTTTAAAATTTAGTATTTAAATTTTTAAATTTTAAAATTTAAAGTTTTAATAATTAAATTTTTAAAATTTAGTATTTAAATTTTTAAATTTTAAAGTTTGAAGTTCTAATAATTAAATTTTTAAAATTTTGTATTTAAATTTTAAAATTTAAATTTTTAATAATTAAATTTTTAAAATTTAGTATTTAAATTTTTAAATTTTAAAATTTAAAGTTTTAATAATTAAATTTTTAAAATTTGTATTTAAATTTTTAAATTTTAAAATTTAAAGTTTTAATAATTAAATTTTTAAAATTTAGTATTTAAATTTTTAAATTTTAAAATTTAAAGTTTTAATAATTAAATTTTTAAAATTTAGTATTTAAATTTTTAAAATTTAAAATTTAAAGTTTTAATAATTAAATTTTTAAAATTTGTATTTAAATTTTTAAATTTTAAAATTTAAAGTTTTAATAATTAAATTTTTAAAATTTAGTATTTAAATTTTTAAACATTAAAATTTAAAGTTATAATAATTAAATTTTTTAAATTTAGTATTTAAATTTTTAAATTTTAAAATTTAAACATTTAATATTTAAAGTTTTAATATTTAGTATTTAAATTTTTAAATTTTAAAATTTAAAGTTTTAATAATTAAATTTTTAAAATTTAGTATTTAAATTTTTAAATTTTAAAGTTTGAAGTTCTAATAATTAAATTTTTAAAATTTAGTATTTAAATTTTAAAATTTAAATTTTTAATAATTAAATTTTTAAAATTTAGTATTTAAATTTTTAAATTTTAAAATTTAAAGTTTTAATAATTAAATTTTTAAAATTTGTATTTAAATTTTTAAATTTTAAAATTTAAAGTTTTAATAATTAAATTTTTGAAATTTAGTATTTAAATTTTTAAATTTTAAAATTTAAAGTTTTAATAATTAAATTTTTAAAATTTAGTATTTAAATTTTTAAATTTTAAAATTTAAAGTTTTAATAATTAAATTTTTAAAATTTAGTATTTAAATTTTTAAATTTTAAAATTTAAATTTTTAAATTTTAAAATTTAAAATTTCAATAATTAAATTTTTAAAATTTAGTATTTAAGTTTTTAAATTTTAAAATTTAAAGTTTTAATAATTAAATTTTTAAAATTTAATATTTAAATTTTTAAATTTTAAAGTTTGAAGTTCTAATAATTAAATTTTTAAAATTTAGTATTTAAATTTTAAAATTTAAATTTTTAATAATTAAATTTTTAAAATTTAGTATTTAAATTTTTAAATTTTAAAATTTAAAGTTTTAATAATTAAATTTTTAAAATTTTGTATTTAAATTTTTAAATTTTAAAGTTTAAAGTTTAAAGTTCTAGTAATTAAATTTTTAAAATTTAGTATTTAAATTTTAAAATTTAAATTTTTAAATTTAAAATTTTAATAATTAAATTTTTAAAATTTAGCATTTAAATTTTTAAATTTTAAAATTTAAAGTTTTAATAATTAAATTTTTAAAATTTGTATTTAAATTTTTAAATTTTAAAATTTAAAGTTTTAATAATGAAATTTTTAAAATTTAGTATTTAAACTTTTAAATTTTAAAATTTAAAATTTTAATAACTAAATTTTTAAAATTTAGTATTTAAATTTTTAAATTTTAAAATTTAAAGTTTTAATAATTAAATTTTTAAAATTTAGTATTTAAATTTTTAAATTTTAAAATTTAAAATTTTAATAATTAAATTTTTAAAATTTAGTATTTAAATTTTTAAACTTTAAAATTTAAAGTTATAATAATTAAATTTTTAAAATTTGGTATTTAAATTTTTAAATTTTAAAATTTAAAGTTCTAATAATTAAATTTTTAAAATTTAGTATTTAAATTTTTAAATTTTAAAATTTAAAGTTTTAATAATTAAATTTTTAAAATTTGTATTTAAATTTTTAAATTTTAAAATTTAAAGTTTTAATAATTAAATTTTTAAAATTTAGTATTTAAATTTTTAAATTTTAAAATTTAAAGTTTTAATAATTAAATTTTTAAAATTTAGTATTTAAATTTTTAAATTTTAAAATTTAAAGTTTTAATAATTAAATTTTTAAAATTTAGTATTTAAATTTTTAAATTTTAAAATTTAAATTTTTAAATTTTAAAATTTAAAATTTCAATAATTAAATTTTTAAAATTTAGGATTTAAGTTTTTATATTTTAAAATTTAAAGTTTTAATAATTAAATTTTTAAAATTTAGTATTTAAATTTTTAAATTTTAAAGTTTGAAGTTCTAATAATTAAATTTTTAAAATTTAGTATTTAAATTTTAAAATTTAAATTTTTAATAATTAAATTTTTAAAATTTAGTATTTAAATTTTTAAATTTTAAAATTTAAAGTTTTAATAATTAAATTTTTAAAATTTTGTATTTAAATTTTTAAATTTTAAAGTTTAAAGTTCTAGTAATTAAATTTTTAAAATTTAGTATTTAAATTTTAAAATTTAAATTTTTAAATTTTAAAATTTAAAATTTTAATAATTAAATTTTTAAAATTTAGTATTTAAATTTTTAAATTTTAAAATTTAAAGTTTTAATAATTAAATTTTTAAAATTTGTATTTAAATTTTTAAATTTTAAAATTTAAAGTTTTAATAATGAAATTTTTAAAATTTAGTATTTAAACTTTTAAATTTTAAAATTTAAAATTTTAATAACTAAATTTTTATAATTTAGTATTTAAATTTTTTAAATTTTAAAATTTAAAGTTTTAATAATTAAATTTTTAAAATTTAGTATTTAAATTTTTAAATTTTAAAGTTTAAAGTTTTAATAATTAAATTTTTAAAATTTGTATTTAAATTTTTAAATTTTAAAATTTAAAGTTTTAATAATTAAATTTTTAAAATTTAGTATTTAAATTTTTAAATTTTAAAATTTAAAGTTTTAATAATTAAATTTTTAAAATTTAGTATTTAAATTTTTAAATTTTAAAATTTAAAGTTTTAATAATTAAATTTTTAAAATTTAGTATTTAAATTTTTAAATTTTAAAATTTAAATTTTTAAATTTTAAAATTTAAAATTTCAATAATTAAATTTTTAAAATTTAGTATTTAAGTTTTTAAATTTTAAAATTTAAAGTTCTAATAATTAAATTTTTAAAATTTAGTATTTAAATTTTTAAATTTTAAAATTTAAAGTTTTAATAATTAAATTTTTAAAATTTGTATTTAAATTTTTAAATTTTAAAATTTAAAGTTTTAATAATTAAATTTTTAAAATTTAGTATTTAAATTTTTAAATTTTAAAATTTAAAGTTTTAATAATTAAATTTTTAAAATTTAGTATTTAAATTTTTAAATTTTAAAATTTAAAGTTTTAATAATTAAATTTTTAAAATTTAGTATTTAAATTTTTAAATTTTAAAATTTAAATTTTTAAATTTTAAAATTTAAAATTTCAATAATTAAATTTTTAAAATTTAGGATTTAAGTTTTTAAATTTTAAAATTTAAAGTTTTAATAATTAAATTTTTAAAATTTAATATTTAAATTTTTAAATTTTAAAGTTTGAAGTTCTAATAATTAAATTTTTAAAATTTAGTATTTAAATTTTAAAATTTAAATTTTTAATAATTAAATTTTTAAAATTTAGTATTTAAATTTTTAAATTTTAAAATTTAAAGTTTTAATAATTAAATTTTTAAAATTTTGTATTTAAATTTTTAAATTTTAAAGTTTAAAGTTCTAGTAATTAAATTTTTAAAATTTAGTATTTAAATTTTAAAATTTAAATTTTTAAATTTTAAAATTTAAAATTTTAATAATTAAATTTTTAAAATTTAGTATTTAAATTTTTAAATTTTAAAATTTAAAGTTTTAATAATTAAATTTTTAAAATTTGTATTTAAATTTTTAAATTTTAAAATTTAAAGTTTTAATAATGAAATTTTTAAAATTTAGTATTTAAACTTTTAAATTTTAAAATTTAAAATTTTAATAACTAAATTTTTATAATTTAGTATTTAAATTTTTTAAATTTTAAAATTTAAAGTTTTAATAATTAAATTTTTAAAATTTAGTATTTAAATTTTTAAATTTTAAAGTTTAAAGTTTTAATAATTAAATTTTTAAAATTTGTATTTAAATTTTTAAATTTTAAAATTTAAAGTTTTAATAATTAAATTTTTAAAATTTAGTATTTAAATTTTTAAATTTTAAAATTTAAAGTTAAAACTATTTATTAAAATAAAAAAATTTTTAAAATTTAGTATTTAAATTTTTAAATTTTAAAATTTAAAGTTTTAATAATTAAATTTTTAAAATTTGTATATAAATTTTTAAATTTTAAAATTTAAAGTTTTAATAATTAAATTTTTAAAATTTAGTATTTAAATTTTTAAACATTAAAATTTAAAGTTATAATAATTAAATTTTTTAAATTTAGTATTTAAATTTTTAAATTTTAAAATTTAAACATTTAATATTTAAAGTTTTAATATTTAGTATTTAAATTTTTAAATTTTAAATTTTAAATTTTTAAATTTAAAAATTAAAATTTTAATAATTGAATTTTTAAAATTTAGTATTTAAATTTTTAAATTTTAAAATTTAAAGTTTTAATAATTAAATTTTTAAAATTTAGTATTTAAATTTTTAAATTTTAAAGTTTGAAGTTCTAATAATTAAATTTTTAAAATTTTGTATTTAAATTTTAAAATTTAAATTTTTAATAATTAAATTTTTAAAATTTAGTATTTAAATTTTTAAATTTTAAAATTTAAAGTTTTAATAATTAAATTTTTAAAATTTGTATTTAAATTTTTAAATTTTAAAATTTAAAGTTTTAATAATTAAATTTTTAAAATTTAGTATTTAAATTTTTAAATTTTAAAATTTAAAGTTTTAATAATTAAATTTTTAAAATTTAGTATTTAAATTTTTAAATTTTAAAATTTAAAGTTTTAATAATTAAATTTTTAAAATTTAGTATTTAAATTTTTAAATTTTAAAATTTAAATTTTTAAATTTTAAAATTTAAAATTTCAATAATTAAATTTTTAAAATTTAGTATTTAAGTTTTTAAATTTAAAATTTAAAGTTTTAATAATTAAATTTTTAAAATTTAGTATTTAAATTTTTAAATTTTAAAATTTAAAATTTCAATAATTAAATTTTTAAAATTTAGGATTTAAGTTTTTAAATTTTAAAATTTAAAGTTTTAATAATTAAATTTTTAAAATTTAATATTTAAATTTTTAAATTTTAAAGTTTGAAGTTCTAATAATTAAATTTTTAAAATTTAGTATTTAAATTTTAAAATTTAAATTTTTAATAATTAAATTTTTAAAATTTAGTATTTAAATTTTTAAATTTTAAAATTTAAAGTTTTAATAATTAAATTTTTAAAATTTTGTATTTAAATTTTTAAATTTTAAAGTTTAAAGTTCTAGTAATTAAATTTTTAAAATTTAGTATTTAAATTTTAAAATTTAAATTTTTAAATTTTAAAATTTAAAATTTTAATAATTAAATTTTTAAAATTTAGTATTTAAATTTTTAAATTTTAAAATTTAAAGTTTTAATAATTAAATTTTTAAAATTTGTATTTAAATTTTTAAATTTTAAAATTTAAAGTTTTAATAATGAAATTTTTAAAATTTAGTATTTAAACTTTTAAATTTTAAAATTTAAAATTTTAATAACTAAATTTTTATAATTTAGTATTTAAATTTTTTAAATTTTAAAATTTAAAGTTTTAATAATTAAATTTTTAAAATTTAGTATTTAAATTTTTAAATTTTAAAGTTTAAAGTTTTAATAATTAAATTTTTAAAATTTGTATTTAAATTTTTAAATTTTAAAATTTAAAGTTTTAATAATTAAATTTTTAAAATTTAGTATTTAAATTTTTAAATTTTAAAATTTAAAGTTAAAACTATTTATTAAAATAAAAAAATTTTTAAAATTTAGTATTTAAATTTTTAAATTTTAAAATTTAAAGTTTTAATAATTAAATTTTTAAAATTTGTATATAAATTTTTAAATTTTAAAATTTAAAGTTTTAATAATTAAATTTTTAAAATTTAGTATTTAAATTTTTAAACATTAAAATTTAAAGTTATAATAATTAAATTTTTTAAATTTAGTATTTAAATTTTTAAATTTTAAAATTTAAACATTTAATATTTAAAGTTTTAATATTTAGTATTTAAATTTTTAAATTTTAAATTTTAAATTTTTAAATTTAAAAATTAAAATTTTAATAATTGAATTTTTAAAATTTAGTATTTAAATTTTTAAATTTTAAAATTTAAAGTTTTAATAATTAAATTTTTAAAATTTAGTATTTAAATTTTTAAATTTTAAAGTTTGAAGTTCTAATAATTAAATTTTTAAAATTTTGTATTTAAATTTTAAAATTTAAATTTTTAATAATTAAATTTTTAAAATTTAGTATTTAAATTTTTAAATTTTAAAATTTAAAGTTTTAATAATTAAATTTTTAAAATTTGTATTTAAATTTTTAAATTTTAAAATTTAAAGTTTTAATAATTAAATTTTTAAAATTTAGTATTTAAATTTTTAAATTTTAAAATTTAAAGTTTTAATAATTAAATTTTTAAAATTTAGTATTTAAATTTTTAAATTTTAAAATTTAAAGTTTTAATAATTAAATTTTTAAAATTTAGTATTTAAATTTTAAATTTTAAAATTTAAATTTTTAAATTTTAAAATTTAAAATTTCAATAATTAAATTTTTAAAATTTAGTATTTAAGTTTTTAAATTTAAAATTTAAAGTTTTAATAATTAAATTTTTAAAATTTAGTATTTAAATTTTTAAATTTTAAAGTTTGAAGTTCTAATAATTAAATTTTTAAAATTTAGTATTTAAATTTTAAAATTTAAATTTTTAATAATTAAATTTTTAAAATTTAGTATTTAAATTTTTAAATTTTAAAATTTAAAGTTTTAATAATGAAATTTTTAAAATTTAGTATTTAAACTTTTAAATTTTAAAATTTAAAATTTTAATAACTAAATTTTTATAATTTAGTATTTAAATTTTTAAATTTTAAAATTTAAAGTTTTAATAATTAAATTTTTAAAATTTAGTATTTAAATTTTTAAATTTTAAAGTTTAAAGTTTTAATAATTAAATTTTTAAAATTTGTATTTAAATTTTTAAATTTTAAAATTTAAAGTTTTAATAATTAAATTATTAAAATTTAGTATTTAAATTTAAATTTTTTAAGTTTTAATAATTAAATTTTTAAAATTTAGTATTTAAATTTTTAAATTTTAAAATTTAAAGTTTTAATAATTAAATTTTTAAAATTTAGTATTTAAATTTTTAAATTTTAAAATTTAAAGTTTTAATAATTAAATTTTTAAAATTTGTATTTAAATTTTTAAATTTTAAAATTTAAAGTTTTAATAATTAAATTTTTAAAATTTAGTATTTAAATTTTTAAACATTAAAATTTAAAGTTATAATAATTAAATTTTTTAAATTTAGTATTTAAATTTTTAAATTTTAAAATTTAAACATTTAATATTTAAAGTTTTAATATTTAGTATTTAAATTTTTAAATTTTAAAATTTAAATTTTTAAATTTAAAAATTAAAATTTTAATAATTGAATTTTTAAAATTTAGTATTTAAATTTTTAAATTTTAAAATTTAAAGTTTTAATAATTAAATTTTTAAAATTTGTATTTAAATTTTTAAATTTTAAAATTTAAAGTTTTAATAATTAAATTTTTAAAATTTAGTATTTAAATTTTTAAATTTTAAAATTTAAAGTTTTAATAATTAAATTTTTAAAATTTAGTATTTAAATTTTTAAATTTTAAAATTTAAAGTTTTAATAATTAAATTTTTAAAATTTAGTATTTAAATTTTTAAATTTTAAAATTTAAAGTTTTAATAATTAAATTTTTAAAATTTAGTATTTAAATTTTTAAATTTTAAAATTTAAATTTTTAAATATTAAAATTTAAAATTTCAATAATTAAATTTTTAAAATTTAGTATTTAAGTTTTTAAATTTTAAAATTTAAAGTTTTAATAATTAAATTTTTAAAATTTAGTATTTAAATTTTTAAATTTTAAAGTTTGAAGTTCTAATAATTAAATTTTTAAAATTTAGTATTTAAATTTTAAAATTTAAATTTTTAATAATTAAATTTTTAAAATTTAGTATTTAAATTTTTAAATTTTAAAATTTAAAGTTTTAATAATTAAATTTTTAAAATTTTGTATTTAAATTTTTAAATTTTAAAGTTTAAAGTTCTAGTAATTAAATTTTTAAAATTTAGTATTTAAATTTTAAAATTTAAATTTTTAAATTTTAAAATTTAAAATTTTAATAATTAAATTTTTAAAATTTAGTATTTAAATTTTTAAATTTTAAAATTTAAAGTTTTAATAATTAAATTTTTAAAATTTGTATTTAAATTTTTAAATTTTAAAATTTAAAGTTTTAATAATGAAATTTTTAAAATTTAGTATTTAAACTTTTAAATTTTAAAATTTAAAATTTTAATAACTAAATTTTTATAATTTAGTATTTAAATTTTTAAATTTTAAAATTTAAAGTTTTAATAATTAAATTTTTAAAATTTAGTATTTAAATTTTTAAATTTTAAAGTTTAAAGTTTTAATAATTAAATTTTTAAAATTTGTATTTAAATTTTTAAATTTTAAAATTTAAAGTTTTAATAATTAAATTTTTAAAATTTAGTATTTAAATTTAAATTTTTTAAGTTTTAATAATTAAATTTTTAAAATTTAGTATTTAAATTTTTAAATTTTAAAATTTAAAGTTTTAATAATTAAATTTTTAAAATTTAGTATTTAAATTTTTAAATTTTAAAATTTAAAGTTTTAATAATTAAATTTTTAAAATTTGTATTTAAATTTTTAAATTTTAAAATTTAAAGTTTTAATAATTAAATTTTTAAAATTTAGTATTTAAATTTTTAAACATTAAAATTTAAAGTTATAATAATTAAATTTTTTAAATTTAGTATTTAAATTTTTAAATTTTAAAATTTAAACATTTAATATTTAAAGTTTTAATATTTAGTATTTAAATTTTTAAATTTTAAAATTTAAATTTTTAAATTTAAAAATTAAAATTTTAATAATTGAATTTTTAAAATTTAGTATTTAAATTTTTAAATTTTAAAATTTAAAGTTTTAATAATTAAATTTTTAAAATTTGTATTTAAATTTTTAAATTTTAAAATTTAAAGTTTTAATAATTAAATTTTTAAAATTTAGTATTTAAATTTTTAAATTTTAAAATTTAAAGTTTTAATAATTAAATTTTTAAAATTTAGTATTTAAATTTTTAAATTTTAAAATTTAAAGTTTTAATAATTAAATTTTTAAAATTTGGTATTTAAATTTTTAAATTTTAAAATTTAAAATTTTAATAATTAAATTTTTAACATTTAGTATTTAAATTTTTAAATTTTAAAATTTAAAGATTTAATATTTAAAGTTTTAAAATTTAGTATTTAAATTTATGAATTTTAAAATCTAAATATTAATAATTAAATTTTTAAAATTTAGTATTTAAATTTTTAAACTTTAAAATTTAAAGTTAAAATAATTAAATTTTTAAAATTTAGTATTTAAATTTTTAAATTTTAAAGTTTAAAGTTCTAATAATTAAATTTTTAAAATTTAGTATTTAAATTTTTAAATTTTAAAATTTAAAGTTTTAATAATTAAATTTTTAAAATTTGTATTTAAATTTTTAAATTTTAAAATTTAAATTTTTAAATTTTAAAATTTAAAATTTTAATAACTAAATTTTTATAATTTAGTATTTAAATTTTTAAATTTTAAAATTTAAAGGTTTAATAATTAAATTTTTAATATTTAGTATTTAAATTTTTAAATTTTAAAATTTAAAATTTCAATAATTAAATTTTTAAAATTTAGTATTTAAGTTTTTAAATTTTAAAATTTAAAGTTTTAATAATTAAATTTTTAAAATTTAGTATTTAAATTTTTAAATTTTAAAATTTGAAGTTTTAATAATTAAATTTTTAAAATTTAGTATTTAAATTTTAAAATTTAAATTTTTAAATTTTAAAATTTAAAATTTTAAATTTTAAAATTTAAAATTTTAATAATTAAATTTTTAAAATTTTGTATTTAAATTTTTAAATTTTAAAATTTAAAGTTTTAATAATTAAATTTTTAAAATTTGTATTTAAATTTTTAAATTTTAAAATTTAAAGGTTTAATAATGAAATTTTTAAAATTTAGTATTTAAACTTTTAAATTTTAAAATTTAAAATTATAATAACTAAATTTTTATAATTTAGTATTTAAATTTTTAAATTTTAAAATTTAAAGTTTTAATAATTAAATTTTTAAAATTTAGTATTTAAATTTTTAAATTTTAAAGTTTGAAGTTTTAATAATTAAATTTTTAAAATTTAGTATTTAAATTTTAAAATTTAAATTTTTAAATTTTAAAATTTAAAGTTTTAATAATTAAATTTTTAAAATTTAGTATTTAAATTTTTAAATTTTAAAATTTAAAGTTTTAATAATTAAATTTTTATAATTTGTATTTAAATTTTTAAATTTTAAAATTTAAAGTTTTAATAATTAAATTTATAAAATTTAGTATTTAAATTTTTAAACATTAAAATTTAAAGTTATAATAATTAAATTTTTTAAATTTAGTAGTTAAATTTTTAAATTTTAAAATTTAAACATTTAATATTTAAAGTTTTAATATTTAGTATTTAAATTTTTAAATTTTAAAATTTAAATTTTTAAATTTAAAAATTAAAATTTTAATAATTGAATTTTTAAAATTTAGTATTTAAATTTTTAAATTTTAAAATTTAAAGTTTTAATAATTAAATTTTTAAAATTTGTATTTAAATTTTTAAATTTTAAAATTTAAAGTTTTAATAATTAAATTTTTAAAATTTAGTATTTAAATTTTTAAATTTTAAAATTTAAAGTTTTAATAATTAAATTTTTAAAATTTAGTATTTAAATTTTTAAATTTTAAAATTTAAAGTTTTAATAATTAAATTTTTAAAATTTAGTATTTAAATTTTTAAATTTTAAAATTTAAAGTTTTAATAATTAAATTTTTAAAATTTAGTATTTAAATTTTTAAATTTTAAAATTTAAATTTTTAAATATTAAAATTTAAAATTTCAATAATTAAATTTTTAAAATTTAGTATTTAAGTTTTTAAATTTTAAAATTTAAAGTTTTAATAATTAAATTTTTAAAATTTAGTATTTAAATTTTTAAATTTTAAAGTTTGAAGTTCTAATAATTAAATTTTTAAAATTTAGTATTTAAATTTTAAAATTTAAATTTTTAATAATTAAATTTTTAAAATTTAGTATTTAAATTTTTAAATTTTAAAATTTAAAGTTTTAATAATTAAATTTTTAAAATTTTGTATTTAAATTTTTAAATTTTAAAGTTTAAAGTTCTAGTAATTAAATTTTTAAAATTTAGTATTTAAATTTTAAAATTTAAATTTTTAAATTTTAAAATTTAAAATTTTAATAATTAAATTTTTAAAATTTAGTATTTAAATTTTTAAATTTTAAAATTTAAAGTTTTAATAATTAAATTTTTAAAATTTGTATTTAAATTTTTAAATTTTAAAATTTAAAGTTTTAATAATGAAATTTTTAAAATTTAGTATTTAAACTTTTAAATTTTAAAATTTAAAATTTTAATAACTAAATTTTTATAATTTAGTATTTAAATTTTTAAATTTTAAAATTTAAAGTTTTAATAATTAAATTTTTAAAATTTAGTATTTAAATTTTTAAATTTTAAAGTTTAAAGTTTTAATAATTAAATTTTTAAAATTTGTATTTAAATTTTTAAATTTTAAAATTTAAAGTTTTAATAATTAAATTTTTAAAATTTGTATTTAAATTTTTAAATTTTAAAATTTAAAGTTTTAATAATTAAATTTTTAAAATTTAGTATTTAAATTTTTAAACATTAAAATTTAAAGTTATAATAAATAAATTTTTTAAATTTAGTATTTAAATTTTTAAATTTTAAAATTTATACATTTAATATTTAAAGTTTTAATATTTAGTATTTAAATTTTTAAATTTTAAAATTTAAATTTTTAAATTTAAAAATTAAAATTTTAATAATTGAATTTTTAAAATTTAGTATTTAAATTTTTAAATTTTAAAATTTAAAGTTTTAATAATTAAATTTTTAAAATTTGTATTTAAATATTTAAATTTTAAAATTTAAAGTTTTAATAATTAAATTTTTAAAATTTAGTATTTAAATTTTTAAATTTTAAAATTTAAAGTTTTAATAATTAAATTTTTAAAATTTAGTATTTAAATTTTTAAATTTTAAAATTTAAAGTTTTAATAATTAAATTTTTAAAATTTGTTATATAAATTTTTAAATTTAAATTTTAATAATTAAATTTTTAAAATTTAGTATTTAAATTTTTAAATTTTAAAATTTAAAGTTTTAATAATTAAATTTTTAAAATTTAGTATTTAAATTTTTAAATTTTAAAATTTAAATTTTTAAATATTAAAATTTAAAATTTCAATAATTAAATTTTTAAAATTTAGTATTTAAGTTTTTAAATTTTAAAATTTAAAGTTTTAATAATTAAATTTTTAAAATTTAGTATTTAAATTTTTAAATTTTAAAGTTTGAAGTTCTAATAATTAAATTTTTAAAATTTAGTATTTAAATTTTAAAATTTAAATTTTTAATAATTAAATTTTTAAAATTTAGTATTTAAATTTTTAAATTTTAAAATTTAAAGTTTTAATAATTAAATTTTTAAAATTTTGTATTTAAATTTTTAAATTTTAAAGTTTAAAGTTCTAGTAATTAAATTTTTAAAATTTAGTATTTAAATTTTAAAATTTAAATTTTTAAATTTTAAAATTTAAAATTTTAATAATTAAATTTTTAAAATTTAGTATTTAAATTTTTAAATTTTAAAATTTAAAGTTTTAATAATTAAATTTTTAAAATTTGTATTTAAATTTTTAAATTTTAAAATTTAAAGTTTTAATAATGAAATTTTTAAAATTTAGTATTTAAACTTTTAAATTTTAAAATTTAAAATTTTAATAACTAAATTTTTATAATTTAGTATTTAAATTTTTAAATTTTAAAATTTAAAGTTTTAATAATTAAATTTTTAAAATTTAGTATTTAAATTTTTAAATTTTAAAGTTTAAAGTTTTAATAATTAAATTTTTAAAATTTGTATTTAAATTTTTAAATTTTAAAATTTAAAGTTTTAATAATTAAATTTTTAAAATTTAGTATTTAAATTTAAATTTTTTAAGTTTTAATAATTAAATTTTTAAAATTTAGTATTTAAATTTTTAAATTTTAAAATTTAAAGTTTTAATAATTAAATTTTTAAAATTTAGTATTTAAATTTTTAAATTTTAAAATTTAAAGTTTTAATAATTAAATTTTTAAAATTTGTATTTAAATTTTTAAATTTTAAAATTTAAAGTTTTAATAATGAAATTTTTAAAATTTAGTATTTAAACTTTTAAATTTTAAAATTTAAAATTTTAATAACTAAATTTTTATAATTTAGTATTTAAATTTTTTAAATTTTAAAATTTAAAGTTTTAATAATTAAATTTTTAAAATTTAGTATTTAAATTTTTAAATTTTAAAGTTTAAAGTTTTAATAATTAAATTTTTAAAATTTGTATTTAAATTTTTAAATTTTAAAATTTAAAGTTTTAATAATTAAATTTTTAAAATTTAGTATTTAAATTTTTAAATTTTAAAATTTAAAGTTAAAACTATTTATTAAAATAAAAAAATTTTTAAAATTTAGTATTTAAATTTTTAAATTTTAAAATTTAAAGTTTTAATAATTAAATTTTTAAAATTTGTATATAAATTTTTAAATTTTAAAATTTAAAGTTTTAATAATTAAATTTTTAAAATTTAGTATTTAAATTTTTAAACATTAAAATTTAAAGTTATAATAATTAAATTTTTTAAATTTAGTATTTAAATTTTTAAATTTTAAAATTTAAACATTTAATATTTAAAGTTTTAATATTTAGTATTTAAATTTTTAAATTTTAAATTTTAAATTTTTAAATTTAAAAATTAAAATTTTAATAATTGAATTTTTAAAATTTAGTATTTAAATTTTTAAATTTTAAAATTTAAAGTTTTAATAATTAAATTTTTAAAATTTAGTATTTAAATTTTTAAATTTTAAAGTTTGAAGTTCTAATAATTAAATTTTTAAAATTTTGTATTTAAATTTTAAAATTTAAATTTTTAATAATTAAATTTTTAAAATTTAGTATTTAAATTTTTAAATTTTAAAATTTAAAGTTTTAATAATTAAATTTTTAAAATTTGTATTTAAATTTTTAAATTTTAAAATTTAAAGTTTTAATAATTAAATTTTTAAAATTTAGTATTTAAATTTTTAAATTTTAAAATTTAAAGTTTTAATAATTAAATTTTTAAAATTTGTATATAAATTTTTAAATTTTAAAATTTAAAGTTTTAATAATTAAATTTTTAAAATTTAGTATTTAAATTTTTAAACATTAAAATTTAAAGTTATAATAATTAAATTTTTTAAATTTAGTATTTAAATTTTTAAATTTTAAAATTTAAACATTTAATATTTAAAGTTTTAATATTTAGTATTTAAATTTTTAAATTTTAAATTTTAAATTTTTAAATTTAAAAATTAAAATTTTAATAATTGAATTTTTAAAATTTAGTATTTAAATTTTTAAATTTTAAAATTTAAAGTTTTAATAATTAAATTTTTAAAATTTAGTATTTAAATTTTTAAATTTTAAAGTTTGAAGTTCTAATAATTAAATTTTTAAAATTTTGTATTTAAATTTTAAAATTTAAATTTTTAATAATTAAATTTTTAAAATTTAGTATTTAAATTTTTAAATTTTAAAATTTAAAGTTTTAATAATTAAATTTTTAAAATTTGTATTTAAATTTTTAAATTTTAAAATTTAAAGTTTTAATAATTAAATTTTTAAAATTTAGTATTTAAATTTTTAAATTTTAAAATTTAAAGTTTTAATAATTAAATTTTTAAAATTTAGTATTTAAATTTTTAAATTTTAAAATTTAAAGTTTTAATAATTAAATTTTTAAAATTTAGTATTTAAATTTTAAATTTTAAAATTTAAATTTTTAAATTTTAAAATTTAAAATTTCAATAATTAAATTTTTAAAATTTAGTATTTAAGTTTTTAAATTTAAAATTTAAAGTTTTAATAATTAAATTTTTAAAATTTAGTATTTAAATTTTTAAATTTTAAAGTTTGAAGTTCTAATAATTAAATTTTTAAAATTTAGTATTTAAATTTTAAAATTTAAATTTTTAATAATTAAATTTTTAAAATTTAGTATTTAAATTTTTAAATTTTAAAATTTAAAGTTTTAATAATGAAATTTTTAAAATTTAGTATTTAAACTTTTAAATTTTAAAATTTAAAATTTTAATAACTAAATTTTTATAATTTAGTATTTAAATTTTTAAATTTTAAAATTTAAAGTTTTAATAATTAAATTTTTAAAATTTAGTATTTAAATTTTTAAATTTTAAAGTTTAAAGTTTTAATAATTAAATTTTTAAAATTTGTATTTAAATTTTTAAATTTTAAAATTTAAAGTTTTAATAATTAAATTATTAAAATTTAGTATTTAAATTTAAATTTTTTAAGTTTTAATAATTAAATTTTTAAAATTTAGTATTTAAATTTTTAAATTTTAAAATTTAAAGTTTTAATAATTAAATTTTTAAAATTTAGTATTTAAATTTTTAAATTTTAAAATTTAAAGTTTTAATAATTAAATTTTTAAAATTTGTATTTAAATTTTTAAATTTTAAAATTTAAAGTTTTAATAATTAAATTTTTAAAATTTAGTATTTAAATTTTTAAACATTAAAATTTAAAGTTATAATAATTAAATTTTTTAAATTTAGTATTTAAATTTTTAAATTTTAAAATTTAAACATTTAATATTTAAAGTTTTAATATTTAGTATTTAAATTTTTAAATTTTAAAATTTAAATTTTTAAATTTAAAAATTAAAATTTTAATAATTGAATTTTTAAAATTTAGTATTTAAATTTTTAAATTTTAAAATTTAAAGTTTTAATAATTAAATTTTTAAAATTTGTATTTAAATTTTTAAATTTTAAAATTTAAAGTTTTAATAATTAAATTTTTAAAATTTAGTATTTAAATTTTTAAATTTTAAAATTTAAAGTTTTAATAATTAAATTTTTAAAATTTAGTATTTAAATTTTTAAATTTTAAAATTTAAAGTTTTAATAATTAAATTTTTAAAATTTAGTATTTAAATTTTTAAATTTTAAAATTTAAAGTTTTAATAATTAAATTTTTAAAATTTAGTATTTAAATTTTTAAATTTTAAAATTTAAATTTTTAAATATTAAAATTTAAAATTTCAATAATTAAATTTTTAAAATTTAGTATTTAAGTTTTTAAATTTTAAAATTTAAAGTTTTAATAATTAAATTTTTAAAATTTAGTATTTAAATTTTTAAATTTTAAAGTTTGAAGTTCTAATAATTAAATTTTTAAAATTTAGTATTTAAATTTTAAAATTTAAATTTTTAATAATTAAATTTTTAAAATTTAGTATTTAAATTTTTAAATTTTAAAATTTAAAGTTTTAATAATTAAATTTTTAAAATTTTGTATTTAAATTTTTAAATTTTAAAGTTTAAAGTTCTAGTAATTAAATTTTTAAAATTTAGTATTTAAATTTTAAAATTTAAATTTTTAAATTTTAAAATTTAAAATTTTAATAATTAAATTTTTAAAATTTAGTATTTAAATTTTTAACTTTTAAAATTTAAAGTTTTAATAATTAAATTTTTAAAATTTGTATTTAAATTTTTAAATTTTAAAATTTAAAGTTTTAATAATGAAATTTTTAAAATTTAGTATTTAAACTTTTAAATTTTAAAATTTAAAATTTTAATAACTAAATTTTTATAATTTAGTATTTAAATTTTTAAATTTTAAAATTTAAAGTTTTAATAATTAAATTTTTAAAATTTAGTATTTAAATTTTTAAATTTTAAAGTTTAAAGTTTTAATAATTAAATTTTTAAAATTTGTATTTAAATTTTTAAATTTTAAAATTTAAAGTTTTAATAATTAAATTTTTAAAATTTAGTATTTAAATTTAAATTTTTTAAGTTTTAATAATTAAATTTTTAAAATTTAGTATTTAAATTTTTAAATTTTAAAATTTAAAGTTTTAATAATTAAATTTTTAAAATTTAGTATTTAAATTTTTAAATTTTAAAATTTAAAGTTTTAATAATTAAATTTTTAAAATTTGTATTTAAATTTTTAAATTTTAAAATTTAAAGTTTTAATAATTAAATTTTTAAAATTTAGTATTTAAATTTTTAAACATTAAAATTTAAAGTTATAATAATTAAATTTTTTAAATTTAGTATTTAAATTTTTAAATTTTAAAATTTAAACATTTAATATTTAAAGTTTTAATATTTAGTATTTAAATTTTTAAATTTTAAAATTTAAATTTTTAAATTTAAAAATTAAAATTTTAATAATTGAATTTTTAAAATTTAGTATTTAAATTTTTAAATTTTAAAATTTAAAGTTTTAATAATTAAATTTTTAAAATTTGTATTTAAATTTTTAAATTTTAAAATTTAAAGTTTTAATAATTAAATTTTTAAAATTTAGTATTTAAATTTTTAAATTTTAAAATTTAAAGTTTTAATAATTAAATTTTTAAAATTTAGTATTTAAATTTTTAAATTTTAAAATTTAAAGTTTTAATAATTAAATTTTTAAAATTTGGTATTTAAATTTTTAAATTTTAAAATTTAAAATTTTAATAATTAAATTTTTAACATTTAGTATTTAAATTTTTAAATTTTAAAATTTAAAGATTTAATATTTAAAGTTTTAAAATTTAGTATTTAAATTTATGAATTTTAAAATCTAAATATTAATAATTAAATTTTTAAAATTTAGTATTTAAATTTTTAAACTTTAAAATTTAAAGTTAAAATAATTAAATTTTTAAAATTTAGTATTTAAATTTTTAAATTTTAAAGTTTAAAGTTCTAATAATTAAATTTTTAAAATTTAGTATTTAAATTTTTAAATTTTAAAATTTAAAGTTTTAATAATTAAATTTTTAAAATTTGTATTTAAATTTTTAAATTTTAAAATTTAAATTTTTAAATTTTAAAATTTAAAATTTTAATAACTAAATTTTTATAATTTAGTATTTAAATTTTTAAATTTTAAAATTTAAAGGTTTAATAATTAAATTTTTAATATTTAGTATTTAAATTTTTAAATTTTAAAATTTAAAATTTCAATAATTAAATTTTTAAAATTTAGTATTTAAGTTTTTAAATTTTAAAATTTAAAGTTTTAATAATTAAATTTTTAAAATTTAGTATTTAAATTTTTAAATTTTAAAATTTGAAGTTTTAATAATTAAATTTTTAAAATTTAGTATTTAAATTTTAAAATTTAAATTTTTAAATTTTAAAATTTAAAATTTTAAATTTTAAAATTTAAAATTTTAATAATTAAATTTTTAAAATTTTGTATTTAAATTTTTAAATTTTAAAATTTAAAGTTTTAATAATTAAATTTTTAAAATTTGTATTTAAATTTTTAAATTTTAAAATTTAAAGGTTTAATAATGAAATTTTTAAAATTTAGTATTTAAACTTTTAAATTTTAAAATTTAAAATTATAATAACTAAATTTTTATAATTTAGTATTTAAATTTTTAAATTTTAAAATTTAAAGTTTTAATAATTAAATTTTTAAAATTTAGTATTTAAATTTTTAAATTTTAAAGTTTGAAGTTTTAATAATTAAATTTTTAAAATTTAGTATTTAAATTTTAAAATTTAAATTTTTAAATTTTAAAATTTAAAGTTTTAATAATTAAATTTTTAAAATTTAGTATTTAAATTTTTAAATTTTAAAATTTAAAGTTTTAATAATTAAATTTTTAAAATTTGTATTTAAATTTTTAAATTTTAAAATTTAAAGTTTTAATAATTAAATTTATAAAATTTAGTATTTAAATTTTTAAACATTAAAATTTAAAGTTATAATAATTAAATTTTTTAAATTTAGTATTTAAATTTTTAAATTTTAAAATTTAAACATTTAATATTTAAAGTTTTAATATTTAGTATTTAAATTTTTAAATTTTAAAATTTAAATTTTTAAATTTAAAAATTAAAATTTTAATAATTGAATTTTTAAAATTTAGTATTTAAATTTTTAAATTTTAAAATTTAAAGTTTTAATAATTAAATTTTTAAAATTTGTATTTAAATTTTTAAATTTTAAAATTTAAAGTTTTAATAATTAAATTTTTAAAATTTAGTATTTAAATTTTTAAATTTTAAAATTTAAAGTTTTAATAATTAAATTTTTAAAATTTAGTATTTAAATTTTTAAATTTTAAAATTTAAAGTTTTAATAATTAAATTTTTAAAATTTAGTATTTAAATTTTTAAATTTTAAAATTTAAAGTTTTAATAATTAAATTTTTAAAATTTAGTATTTAAATTTTTAAATTTTAAAATTTAAATTTTTAAATATTAAAATTTAAAATTTCAATAATTAAATTTTTAAAATTTAGTATTTAAGTTTTTAAATTTTAAAATTTAAAGTTTTAATAATTAAATTTTTAAAATTTAGTATTTAAATTTTTAAATTTTAAAGTTTGAAGTTCTAATAATTAAATTTTTAAAATTTAGTATTTAAATTTTAAAATTTAAATTTTTAATAATTAAATTTTTAAAATTTAGTATTTAAATTTTTAAATTTTAAAATTTAAAGTTTTAATAATTAAATTTTTAAAATTTTGTATTTAAATTTTTAAATTTTAAAGTTTAAAGTTCTAGTAATTAAATTTTTAAAATTTAGTATTTAAATTTTAAAATTTAAATTTTTAAATTTTAAAATTTAAAATTTTAATAATTAAATTTTTAAAATTTAGTATTTAAATTTTTAAATTTTAAAATTTAAAGTTTTAATAATTAAATTTTTAAAATTTGTATTTAAATTTTTAAATTTTAAAATTTAAAGTTTTAATAATGAAATTTTTAAAATTTAGTATTTAAACTTTTAAATTTTAAAATTTAAAATTTTAATAACTAAATTTTTATAATTTAGTATTTAAATTTTTAAATTTTAAAATTTAAAGTTTTAATAATTAAATTTTTAAAATTTAGTATTTAAATTTTTAAATTTTAAAGTTTAAAGTTTTAATAATTAAATTTTTAAAATTTGTATTTAAATTTTTAAATTTTAAAATTTAAAGTTTTAATAATTAAATTTTTAAAATTTGTATTTAAATTTTTAAATTTTAAAATTTAAAGTTTTAATAATTAAATTTTTAAAATTTAGTATTTAAATTTTTAAACATTAAAATTTAAAGTTATAATAATTAAATTTTTTAAATTTAGTATTTAAATTTTTAAATTTTAAAATTTAAACATTTAATATTTAAAGTTTTAATATTTAGTATTTAAATTTTTAAATTTTAAAATTTAAATTTTTAAATTTAAAAATTAAAATTTTAATAATTGAATTTTTAAAATTTAGTATTTAAATTTTTAAATTTTAAAATTTAAAGTTTTAATAATTAAATTTTTAAAATTTGTATTTAAATTTTTAAATTTTAAAATTTAAAGTTTTAATAATTAAATTTTTAAAATTTAGTATTTAAATTTTTAAATTTTAAAATTTAAATTTTTAAATATTAAAATTTAAAATTTCAATAATTAAATTTTTAAAATTTAGTATTTAAATTTTAAATTTTAAAGTTTTAATAATTAAATTTTTAAAATTTAGTATTTAAATTTTTAAATTTTAAAATTTAAAGTTTTAATAATTAAATTTTTAAAATTTAGTATTTAAATTTTTAAATTTTAAAGTTTGAAGTTCTAATAATTAAATTTTTAAAATTTAGTATTTAAATTTTAAAATTTAAATTTTTAATAATTAAATTTTTAAAATTTAGTATTTAAATTTTTAAATTTTAAAATTTAAAGTTTTAATAATTAAATTATTAAAATTTTGTATTTAAATTTTTAAATTTTAAAGTTTAAAGTTCTAGTAATTAAATTTTTAAAATTTAGTATTTAAATATTAAAATTTAAATTTTTAAATTTTAAAATTTAAAATTTTAATAATTAAATTTTTAAAATTAAGTATTTAAATTTTTAAATTTTAAAATTTAAAGTTTTAATAACTAAATTTTTATAATTTAGTATTTAAATTTTTAAATTTTAAAATTTAAAGTTTTAATAATTAAATTTATAAAATTTAGTATTTAAATTTTTAAACATTAAAATTTAAAGTTATAATAATTAAATTTTTTAAATTTAGTATTTAAATTTTTAAATTTTAAAATTTATACATTTAATATTTAAAGTTTTAATATTTAGTATTTAAATTTTTAAATTTTAAAATTTAAATTTTTAAATTTAAAAATTAAAATTTTAATAATTGAATTTTTAAAATTTAGTATTTAAATTTTTAAATTTTAAAATTTAAAGTTTTAATAATTAAATTTTTAAAATTTGTATTTAAATATTTAAATTTTAAAATTTAAAGTTTTAATAATTAAATTTTTAAAATTTAGTATTTAAATTTTTAAATTTTAAAATTTAAAGTTTTAATAATTAAATTTTTAAAATTTAGTATTTAAATTTTTAAATTTTAAAATTTAAAGTTTTAATAATTAAATTTTTAAAATTTGTTATATAAATTTTTAAATTTAAATTTTAATAATTAAATTTTTAAAATTTAGTATTTAAATTTTTAAATTTTAAAATTTAAAGTTTTAATAATTAAATTTTTAAAATTTAGTATTTAAATTTTTAAATTTTAAAATTTAAAGATTTAATATTTAAAGTTTTAAAATTTAGTATTTAAATTTTTAAATTTTAAAATCTAAATATTAATAATTAAATTTTTAAAATTTAGTATTTAAATTTATAAACTTTAAAATTTAAAGTTATAATAATTAAATTTTTTAAATTTAGTATTTAAATTTTTAAATTTTAAAATTTAAAGATTTAATATTTAAAGTTTTAATATTTAGTATTTAAATTTTTATATTTTAAAATTTAAATTTTTAAATTTAAAAATTAAAATTTTAATAATTAAATTTTTAAAATTTAGTATTTAAATTTTTAAATTTTAAAATTTAAAGTTTTAATAATTAAATTTTTAAAATTTGGTATTTAAATTTTTAAATCTTAAAATTTAAAGTTTTAATAATTAAATTTTTAAAATTTAGTATTTAAATTTTTAAATTTTAAAATTTAAAGTTTTAATAATTAAATTTTTAAAATTTAGTATTTAAATTTTTAAATTTTAAAATTTAAATTTTTAAATATTAAAATTTAAAATTTCAATAATTAAATTTTTAAAATTTAGTATTTAAGTTTTTAAATTTTAAAATTTAAAGTTTTAATAATTAAATTTTTAAAATTTAGTATTTAAATTTTTAAATTTTAAAGTTTGAAGTTCTAATAATTAAATTTTTAAAATTTAGTATTTAAATTTTAAAATTTAAATTTTTAATAATTAAATTTTTAAAATTTAGTATTTAAATTTTTAAATTTTAAAATATAAAGTTTTAATAATTAAATTTTTAAAATTTTGTATTTAAATTTTTAAATTTTAAAGTTTAAAGTTCTAGTAATTAAATTTTTAAAATTTAGTATTTAAATTTTAAAATTTAAATTTTTAAATTTTAAAATTTAAAATTTTAATAATTAAATTTTTAAAATTTAGTATTTAAATTTTTAAATTTTAAAATTTAAAGTTTTAATAATTAAATTTTTAAAATTTGTATTTAAATTTTTAAATTTTAAAATTTAAAGTTTTAATAATGAAATTTTTAAAATTTAGTATTTAAACTTTTAAATTTTAAAATTTAAAATTTTAATAACTAAATTTTTATAATTTAGTATTTAAATTTTTAAATTTTAAAATTTAAAGTTTTAATAATTAAATTTTTAAAATTTAGTATTTAAATTTTTAAATTTTAAAGTTTAAAGTTTTAATAATTAAATTTTTAAAATTTGTATTTAAATTTTTAAATTTTAAAATTTAAAGTTTTAATAATTAAATTTTTAAAATTTGTATTTAAATTTTTAAATTTTAAAATTTAAAGTTTTAATAATTAAATTTTTAAAATTTAGTATTTAAATTTTTAAATTTTAAAATTTAAAGTTTTAATAATTAAATTTTTAAAATTTAGTATTTAAATTTTTAAATTTTAAAATTTAAAGTTTTAATAATTAAATTTTTAAAATTTAGTATTTAAATTTTTAAATTTTAAAATTTAAAGTTTTAATAATTAAATTTTTAAAATTTAGTATTTAAATTTTTAAATTTTAAAATTTAAAGATTTAATATTTAAAGTTTTAAAATTTAGTATTTAAATTTTTAAATTTTAAAATCTAAATATTAATAATTAAATTTTTAAAATTTAGTATTTAAATTTATAAACTTTAAAATTTAAAGTTATAATAATTAAATTTTTTAAATTTAGTATTTAAATTTTTAAATTTTAAAATTTAAAGATTTAATATTTAAAGTTTTAATATTTAGTATTTAAATTTTTATATTTTAAAATTTAAATTTTTAAATTTAAAAATTTAAAGTTTTAATATTTAAATTTTTAAAATTTAGTATTTAAATTTTTAAATTTTAAAATTTAAAGATATAATAATTAAATATTTAAAATTTAGTATTTAAATTTTAAAATTTAAATTTTTAAATTTTAAAATTTAAAATTTTAATAATTAAATTTTTAAAATTTAGTATTTAAATTTTTAAATTTTAAAATTTAAAGTTTTAATAATGAAATTTTTAAAATTTAGTATTTAAATTTTTAAATTTTAAAATTTTAAATTTTAATAATTAAATTTTTAAAATTTAGTATTTAAATATTTAAATTTTAAAATTTAAAGATTTAATATTTAAAGTTTTAAAATTTAGTATTTAAATTTTTAAATTTTTAAATTTAAATTTTAATAATTAAAGTTTTAAAATTTAGTATTTAAAATTTTAAACTTTAAAATTTAAAGTTTTAATAATTAAATTTTTAAAATTTAGTATTTAAATTTTTAAATTTTAAAATTTAAAGTTATAATAATTAAATTTTTAAAATTTGTATTTAAATTTTTAAATTTTAAAATTTAAAGATTTAATATTTAAAGTTTTAATATTTAGTATTTAAATTTTTATATTTTAAAATTTAAATTTTTAAATTTAAAAATTAAAATTTTAATAATTAAATTTTTAAAATTTTGTATTTAAATTTTTAAATTTTAAAATTTAAAGTTTTAATAATTAAATTTTTAAAATTTTGTATATAAATTTTTAAATTTTAAAGTTTAAAGTTCTAATAATTAAATTTTTAAAATTTAGTATTTAAATTTTTAAATTTTAAAATTTAAAGTTTTAATAATGAAATTTTTAAAATTTAGTATTTAAACTTTTAAATTTTAAAATTTAAAATTATAATAACTAAATTTTTATAATTTAGTATTTAAATTTTTAAATTTTAAAATTTAAAGTTTTAATAATTAAATTTTTAAAATTTGGTATTTAAATTTTAAAGTTTGAAGTTTTAATAATTAAATTTTTAAAATTTAGTATTTAAATTTTAAAATTTAAATTTTTAAATTTTAAAATTTAAAATTCTAATAACTAAATTTTTATAATTTAGTATTTAAATTTTTAAATTTTAAAATTTAAAGTTTTAATAATTAAATTTTTAAAATTTAGTATTTAAATTTTTAAATTTTAAAATTTAAAGTTTTAATAATTAAATTTTTAAAATTTGTATTTAAATTTTTAAATTTTAAAATTTAAAGTTTTAATAATTAAATTTATAAAATTTAGTATTTAAATTTTTAAACATTAAAATTTAAAGTTATAATAATTAAATTTTTTAAATTTAGTATTTAAATTTTTAAATTTTAAAATTTAAACATTTAATATTTAAAGTTTTAATATTTAGTATTTAAATTTTTAAATTTTAAAATTTAAATTTTTAAATTTAAAAATTAAAATTTTAATAATTGAATTTTTAAAATTTAGTATTTAAATTTTTAAATTTTAAAATTTAAAGTTTTAATAATTAAATTTTTAAAATTTGTATTTAAATTTTTAAATTTTAAAATTTAAAGTTTTAATAATTAAATTTTTAAAATTTAGTATTTAAATTTTTAAATTTTAAAATTTAAAGTTTTAATAATTAAATTTTTAAAATTTAGTATTTAAATTTTTAAATTTTAAAATTTAAAGTTTTAATAATTAAATTTTTAAAATTTAGTATTTAAATTTTTAAATTTTAAAATTTAAAGTTTTAATAATTAAATTTTTAAAATTTAGTATTTAAATTTTTAAATTTTAAAATTTAAATTTTTAAATATTAAAATTTAAAATTTCAATAATTAAATTTTTAAAATTTAGTATTTAAGTTTTTAAATTTTAAAATTTAAAGTTTTAATAATTAAATTTTTAAAATTTAGTATTTAAATTTTTAAATTTTAAAGTTTGAAGTTCTAATAATTAAATTTTTAAAATTTAGTATTTAAATTTTAAAATTTAAATTTTTAATAATTAAATTTTTAAAATTTAGTATTTAAATTTTTAAATTTTAAAATTTAAAGTTTTAATAATTAAATTTTTAAAATTTTGTATTTAAATTTTTAAATTTTAAAGTTTAAAGTTCTAGTAATTAAATTTTTAAAATTTAGTATTTAAATTTTAAAATTTAAATTTTTAAATTTTAAAATTTAAAATTTTAATAATTAAATTTTTAAAATTTAGTATTTAAATTTTTAAATTTTAAAATTTAAAGTTTTAATAATTAAATTTTTAAAATTTGTATTTAAATTTTTAAATTTTAAAATTTAAAGTTTTAATAATGAAATTTTTAAAATTTAGTATTTAAACTTTTAAATTTTAAAATTTAAAATTTTAATAACTAAATTTTTATAATTTAGTATTTAAATTTTTAAATTTTAAAATTTAAAGTTTTAATAATTAAATTTTTAAAATTTAGTATTTAAATTTTTAAATTTTAAAATTTAAACATTTAATATTTAAAGTTTTAATATTTAGTATTTAAATTTTTAAATTTTAAAATTTAAATTTTTAAATTTAAAAATTAAAATTTTAATAATTGAATTTTTAAAATTTAGTATTTAAATTTTTAAATTTTAAAATTTAAAGTTTTAATAATTAAATTTTTAAAATTTGTATTTAAATTTTTAAATTTTAAAATTTAAAGTTTTAATAATTAAATTTTTAAAATTTAGTATTTAAATTTTTAAATTTTAAAATTTAAATTTTTAAATATTAAAATTTAAAATTTCAATAATTAAATTTTTAAAATTTAGTATTTAAGTTTTTAAATTTTAAAATTTAAAGTTTTAATAATTAAATTTTTAAAATTTAGTATTTAAATTTTTAAATTTTAAAGTTTGAAGTTCTAATAATTAAATTTTTAAAATTTAGTATTTAAATTTTAAAATTTAAATTTTTAATAATTAAATTTTTAAAATTTAGTATTTAAATTTTTAAATTTTAAAATTTAAAGTTTTAATAATTAAATTTTTAAAATTTTGTATTTAAATTTTTAAATTTTAAAATTTAAAATTTTAATAATTAAATTTTTAAAATTTAGTATTTAAATTTTTAAATTTTAAAGTTTAAAGTTCTAATAATTAAATTTTTAAAATTTAGTATATAAATTTTTAAATTTTAAAATTTAAAGTTTTAATAATTAAATTTTTAAAATTTGTATTTAAATTTTTAAATTTTAAAATTTAAATTTTTAAATTTTAAAATTTAAAATTTCAATAACTAAATTTTTATAATTTAGTATTTAAATTTTTAAATTTTAAAATTTAAAGGTTTAATAATTAAATTTTTAATATTTAGTATTTAAATTTTTAAATTTTAAAATTTAAAATTTCAATAATTAAATTTTTAAAATTTAGTATTTAAGTTTTTAAATTTTAAAATTTAAAGTTTTAATAATTAAATTTTTAAAATTTAGTATTTAAATTTTTAAATTTTAAAATTTGAAGTTTTAATAATTAAATTTTTAAAATTTAGTATTTAAATTTTAAAATTTAAATTTTTAAATTTTAAAATTTAAAATTTTAAATTTTAAAATTTAAAATTTTAATAATTAAATTTTTAAAATTTTGTATTTAAATTTTTAAATTTTAAAATTTAAAGTTTTAATAATTAAATTTTTAAAATTTTGTATATAAATTTTTAAATTTTAAAGTTTAAAGTTCTAATAATTAAATTTTTAAAATTTAGTATTTAAATTTTTAAATTTTAAAATTTAAAGTTTTAATAATGAAATTTTTAAAATTTAGTATTTAAACTTTTAAATTTTAAAATTTAAAATTATAATAACTAAATTTTTATAATTTAGTATTTAAATTTTTAAATTTTAAAATTTAAAGTTTTAATAATTAAATTTTTAAAATTTTGTATATAAATTTTTAAATTTTAAAGTTTAAAGTTCTAATAATTAAATTTTTAAAATTTAGTATTTAAATTTTTAAATTTTAAAATTTAAAGTTTTAATAATGAAATTTTTAAAATTTAGTATTTAAACTTTTAAATTTTAAAATTTAAAATTATAATAACTAAATTTTTATAATTTAGTATTTAAATTTTTAAATTTTAAAATTTAAAGTTTTAATAATTAAATTTTTAAAATGTGGTATTTAAATTTTAAAGTTTGAAGTTTTAATAATTAAATTTTTAAAATTTAGTATTTAAATTTTAAAATTTAAATTTTTAAATTTTAAAATTTAAAATTCTAATAACTAAATTTTTATAATTTAGTATTTAAATTTTTAAATTTTAAAATTTAAAGTTTTGATAATTAAATGTTTAAAATTTAGTATTTAAATTTTTAAATTTTAAAATTTAAAGTTTTAATAATTAAATTTTTAAAATTTGTATTTAAATTTTTAAATTTTAAAATTTAAAGTTTTAATAATTAAATTTATAAAATTTAGTATTTAAATTTTTAAACATTAAAATTTAAAGTTATAATAATTAAATTTTTTAAATTTAGTATTTAAATTTTTAAATTTTAAAATTTAAACATTTAATATTTAAAGTTTTAATATTTAGTATTTAAATTTTTAAATTTTAAAATTTAAATTTTTAAATTTAAAAATTAAAATTTTAATAATTGAATTTTTAAAATTTAGTATTTAAATTTTTAAATTTTAAAATTTAAAGTTTTAATAATTAAATTTTTAAAATTTGTATTTAAATTTTTAAATTTTAAAATTTAAAGTTTTAATAATTAAATTTTTAAAATTTAGTATTTAAATTTTTAAATTTTAAAATTTAAAGTTTTAATAATTAAATTTTTAAAATTTAGTATTTAAATTTTTAAATTTTAAAATTTAAAGTTTTAATAATTAAATTTTTAAAATTTAGTATTTAAATTTTTAAATTTTAAAATTTAAAGTTTTAATAATTAAATTTTTAAAATTTAGTATTTAAATTTTTAAATTTTAAAATTTAAATTTTTAAATATTAAAATTTAAAATTTCAATAATTAAATTTTTAAAATTTAGTATTTAAGTTTTTAAATTTTAAAATTTAAAGTTTTAATAATTAAATTTTTAAAATTTAGTATTTAAATTTTTAAATTTTAAAGTTTGAAGTTCTAATAATTAAATTTTTAAAATTTAGTATTTAAATTTTAAAATTTAAATTTTTAATAATTAAATTTTTAAAATTTAGTATTTAAATTTTTAAATTTTAAAATTTAAAGTTTTAATAATTAAATTTTTAAAATTTTGTATTTAAATTTTTAAATTTTAAAGTTTAAAGTTCTAGTAATTAAATTTTTAAAATTTAGTATTTAAATTTTAAAATTTAAATTTTTAAATTTTAAAATTTAAAATTTTAATAATTAAATTTTTAAAATTTAGTATTTAAATTTTTAAATTTTAAAATTTAAAGTTTTAATAATTAAATTTTTAAAATTTGTATTTAAATTTTTAAATTTTAAAATTTAAAGTTTTAATAATGAAATTTTTAAAATTTAGTATTTAAACTTTTAAATTTTAAAATTTAAAATTTTAATAACTAAATTTTTATAATTTAGTATTTAAATTTTTAAATTTTAAAATTTAAAGTTTTAATAATTAAATTTTTAAAATTTAGTATTTAAATTTTTAAATTTTAAAGTTTAAAGTTTTAATAATTAAATTTTTAAAATTTGTATTTAAATTTTTAAATTTTAAAATTTAAAGTTTTAATAATTAAATTTTTAAAATTTGTATTTAAATTTTTAAATTTTAAAATTTAAAGTTTTAATAATTAAATTTTTAAAATTTAGTATTTAAATTTTTAAACATTAAAATTTAAAGTTATAATAATTAAATTTTTTAAATTTAGTATTTAAATTTTTAAATTTTAAAATTTAAACATTTAATATTTAAAGTTTTAATATTTAGTATTTAAATTTTTAAATTTTAAAATTTAAATTTTTAAATTTAAAAATTAAAATTTTAATAATTGAATTTTTAAAATTTAGTATTTAAATTTTTAAATTTTAAAATTTAAAGTTTTAATAATTAAATTTTTAAAATTTGTATTTAAATTTTTAAATTTTAAAATTTAAAGTTTTAATAATTAAATTTTTAAAATTTAGTATTTAAATTTTTAAATTTTAAAATTTAAATTTTTAAATATTAAAATTTAAAATTTCAATAATTAAATTTTTAAAATTTAGTATTTAAATTTTAAATTTTAAAGTTTTAATAATTAAATTTTTAAAATTTAGTATTTAAATTTTTAAATTTTAAAATTTAAAGTTTTAATAATTAAATTTTTAAAATTTAGTATTTAAATTTTTAAATTTTAAAGTTTGAAGTTCTAATAATTAAATTTTTAAAATTTAGTATTTAAATTTTAAAATTTAAATTTTTAATAATTAAATTTTTAAAATTTAGTATTTAAATTTTTAAATTTTAAAATTTAAAGTTTTAATAATTAAATTATTAAAATTTTGTATTTAAATTTTTAAATTTTAAAGTTTAAAGTTCTAGTAATTAAATTTTTAAAATTTAGTATTTAAATATTAAAATTTAAATTTTTAAATTTTAAAATTTAAAATTTTAATAATTAAATTTTTAAAATTAAGTATTTAAATTTTTAAATTTTAAAATTTAAAGTTTTAATAATTAAATTTTTAAAATTTGTATTTAAATTTTTAAATTTTAAAATTTAAAGTTTTAATAATGAAATTTTTAAAATTTAGTATTTAAACTTTTAAATTTTAAAATTTAAAATTTTAATAACTAAATTTTTATAATTTAGTATTTAAATTTTTAAATTTTAAAATTTAAAGTTTTAATAATTAAATTTTTAAAATTTAGTATTTAAATTTTTAAATTTTAAAGTTTAAAGTTTTAATAATTAAATTTTTAAAATTTGTATTTAAATTTTTAAATTTTAAAATTTAAATTTTTAAATTTTAAAATTTAAAATTTCAATAACTAAATTTTTAAAATTTAGTATTTAAGTTTTAAAATTTTAAAATTTAAAGTTTTAATAATTATATTTTTTAAATTTAGTATTTAAATTTTTAAATTTTAAAGTTTGAAGTTTTAGTAATTAAATTTTTAAAATTTAGTATTTAAATTTTAAAATTTAAATTTTTAAATTTTAAAATTTAAAATTTTAATAACTAAATTTTTAAAATTTAGTATTTAAATTTTTAAATTTTAAAATTTAAAGTTTTAATAATTAAATTTTTAAAATTTAGTATTTAAATTTTTAAATTTTAAAATTTAAAGTTTTAATAATTAAATTTTTAAAATTTAGTATTTAAATTTTTAAATTTTAAAATTTAAAGATTTAATATTTAAAGTTTTAAAATTTAGTATTTAAATTTTTAAATTTTAAAATCTAAATATTAATAATTAAATTTTTAAAATTTAGTATTTAAATTTATAAACTTTAAAATTTAAAGTTATAATAATTAAATTTTTTAAATTTAGTATTTAAATTTTTAAATTTTAAAATTTAAAGATTTAATATTTAAAGTTTTAATATTTAGTATTTAAATTTTTATATTTTAAAATTTAAATTTTTAAATTTAAAAATTAAAATTTTAATAATTAAATTTTTAAAATTTAGTATTTAAATTTTTAAATTTTAAAATTTAAAGTTTTAATAATTAAATTTTTAAAATTTGGTATTTAAATTTTTAAATTTTAAAATTTAAAATTTTAATAATTGAATTTTTAACATTTAGTATTTAAATTTTTAAATTTTAAAATTTAAAGATTTAATATTTAAAGTTTTAAAATTTAGTATTTAAATTTATGAATTTTAAAATCTAAATATTAATAATTAAATTTTTAAAGTTTAGTATTTAAATTTTTAAACTTTAAAATTTAAAGTTAAAATAATTAAATTTTTAAAATTTAGTATTTAAATTTTTAAATTTTAAAGTTTAAAGTTCTAATAATTAAATTTTTAAAATTTAGTATTTAAATTTTTAAATTTTAAATTTTAAAGTTTTAATAATTAAATTTTTAAAATTTGTATTTAAATTTTTAAATTTTAAAATTTAAATTTTTAAATTTTAAAATTTAAAATTTCAATAACTAAATTTTTATAATTTAGTATTTAAATTTTTAAATTTTAAAATTTAAAGGTTTAATAATTAAATTTTTAATATTTAGTATTTAAATTTTTAAATTTTAAAATTTAAAATTTCAATAATTAAATTTTTAAAATTTAGTATTTAAGTTTTTAAATTTTAAAATTTAAAGTTTTAATAATTAAATTTTTAAAATTTAGTATTTAAATTTTTAAATTTTAAAATTTGAAGTTTTAATAATTAAATTTTTAAAATTTAGTATTTAAATTTTAAAATTTAAATTTTTAAATTTTAAAATTTAAAATTTTAAATTTTAAAATTTAAAATTTTAATAATTAAATTTTTAAAATTTTGTATTTAAATTTTTAAATTTTAAAATTTAAAGTTTTAATAATTAAATTTTTAAAATTTTGTATATAAATTTTTAAATTTTAAAGTTTAAAGTTCTAATAATTAAATTTTTAAAATTTAGTATTTAAATTTTTAAATTTTAAAATTTAAAGTTTTAATAATGAAATTTTTAAAATTTAGTATTTAAACTTTTAAATTTTAAAATTTAAAATTATAATAACTAAATTTTTATAATTTAGTATTTAAATTTTTAAATTTTAAAATTTAAAGTTTTAATAATTAAATTTTTAAAATTTGGTATTTAAATTTTAAAGTTTGAAGTTTTAATAATTAAATTTTTAAAATTTAGTATTTAAATTTTAAAATTTAAATTTTTAAATTTTAAAATTTAAAATTTTAATAACTAAATTTTTATAATTTAGTATTTAAATTTTTAAATTTTAAAATTTAAAGTTTTAATAATTAAATTTTTAAAATTTAGTATTTAAATTTTTAAAATTTAAAGTTTAAAGTTTTAATAATTAAATTTTTAAAATTTAGTATTTAAACTTTTAAATTTTAAAATTTAAAATTATAATAACTAAATTTTTATAATTTAGTATTTAAATTTTTAAATTTTAAAATTTAAAGTTTTTATAATTAAATTTTTAAAATTTGGTATTTAAATTTTAAAGTTTGAAGTTTTAATAATTAAATTTTTAAAATTTAGTATTTAAATTTTAAAATTTAAATTTTTAAATTTTAAAATTTAAAATTTTAATAACTAAATTTTTATAATTTAGTATTTAAATTTTTAAAATTTAAAGTTTAAAGTTTTAATAATTAAATTTTTAAAATTTAGTATTTAAATTTTAAAATTTAAATTTTTAAATTTTAAAATTTAAAATTTTAATAATTAAATTTTTAAAATTTAGTATTTAAATTTTTAAATTTTAAAATTTAAAGATTTAATATTTAAAGTTTTAAAAGTTAGTATTTAAATTTTTAAATTTTAAAATCTAAATATTAATAATTAAATTTTTAAAATTTAGTATTTAAATTTTTAAACTTTAAAATTTAAAGTTATAATAATTAAATTTTTTAAATTTAGTATTTAAATTTTTAAATTTTAAAATTTAAAGATTTAATATTTAAAGTTTTAATATTTAGTATTTAAATTTTTAAATTTTAAAATTTAAATTTTTAAATTTAAAAATTAAAATTTTAATAATTAAATTTTTAAAATTTAGTATTTAAATTTTTAAATTTTAAAATTTAAAGTTTTAATAATTAAATTATTAAAATTTGGTATTTAAATTTTTAAATTTTAAAATTTAAAATTTTAATAATTAAATTTTTAAAATTTAGTATTTAAATTTTTAAATTTTAAAATTTAAAGTTTTAATAATTAAATTTTTAAAATATTGTACTTAAATTTTTAAATTTAAATTTTTAAATTTTAAAATTTAAAATTTTAATAATTAAATTTTTAAAATTTAGTATTTAAATTTTTAAATTTTAAAATTTAAAGTTTTAATAATTAAATTTTTAAAATTTGTATTTAAATTTTTAAATTTTAAAATTTAAACTTTTAATAATGAAATTTTTAAAATTTAGTATTAAAACTTTTAAATTTTAAAATTTAAAATTTTAATAACTAAATTTTTATAATTTAGTATTTAAATTTTTAAATTTTAAAATTTAAAGTTTTAATAATTAAATTTTTAAAATTTAGTATTTAAATTTTTAAATTTTAAAGTTTAAAGTTTTAATAATTAAATTTTTAAAATTTGTATTTAAATTTTAAAATTTAAAGTTTTAATAATTAAATTTTTAAAATTTAGTATTTAAATTTTTAAATTTTAAAATTTAAAGTTTTAATAATTAAATTTTTAAAATTTAGTATTTAAATTTTTAAATTTTAAAATTTAAAGTTTTAATAATTAAATTTTTAAAATTTTGTATTTAAATTTTTAAATTTTAAAGTTTGAAGTTCTAATAATTAAATTTTTAAAATTTAGTATTTAAATTTTAAAATTTAAAATTTTAATAATTAAATTTTTAAAATTTAGTATTAAAACTTTTAAATTTTAAAATTTAAAATTTTAATAACTAAATTTTTATAATTTAGTATTTAAATTTTTAAATTTTAAAATTTAAAGTTTTAATAATTAAATTTTTAAAATTTAGTATTTAAATTTTTAAATTTTAAAGTTTAAAGTTTTAATAATTAAATTTTTAAAATTTGTATTTAAATTTTAAAATTTAAAATTTTAATAATTAAATTTTTAAAATTTAGTATTTAAATTTTTAAATTTTAAAATTTAAAGTTTTAATAATTAAATTTTTAAAATTTAGTATTTAAATTTTTAAATTTTAAAATTTAAAGTTTTAATAATTAAATTTTTAAAATTTAGTATTTAAGTTTTTAAATTTTAAAATTTAAAGTTTTAATAATTAAATTTTTAAAATTTAGTATTTAAATTTTTAAATTTTAAAGTTTGAAGTTCTAATAATTAAATTTTTAAAATTTAGTATTTAAATTTTAAAATTTAAAATTTTAATAATTAAATTTTTAAAATTTAGTATTTAAATTTTTAAATTTTAAAATTTAAAGTTTTAATAATTAAATTTTTAAAATTTTGTATTTAAATTTTTAAATTTAAATTTTTAAATTTTAAAATTTAAAATTTTAATAATTAAATTTTTAAAATTTAGTATTTAAATTTTTAAATTTTAAAATTTAAAGTTTTAATAATTAAATTTTTAAAATTTGTATTTAAATTTTTAAATTTTAAAATTTAAACTTTTAATAATGAAATTTTTAAAATATAGTATTAAAACTTTTAAATTTTAAAATTTAAAATTTTAATAACTAAATTTTTATAATTTAGTATTTAAATTTTTAAATTTTAAAACTTAAAGTTTTAATAATTAAATTTTTAAAATTTAGTATTTAAATTTTTAAATTTTAAAGTTTAAAGTTTTAATAATTAAATTTTTAAAATTTGTATTTAAATTTTTAAATTTTAAAATTTAAAGTTTTAATAATTAAATTTTTAAAATTTAGTTTTTAAATTTTTAAACATTAAAATTTAAAGTTATAATAATTAAATTTTTTAAATTTGGTATTTAAATTTTTAAATTTTATAATTTAAACATTTAATATTTAAAGTTTTAATATTTAGTATTTAAATTTTTAAATTTTAAAATTTAAATTTTTAAATTTAAAAATTAAAATTTTAATAATTGAATTTTTAAAATTTAGTATTTAAATTTTTAAATTTTAAAATTTAAAGTTTTAATAATTAAATTTTTAAAATTTGTATTTAAATTTTTAAATTTTAAAATTTAAAGTTTTAATAATTAAATTTTTAAAATTTAGTATTTAAATTTTTAAATTTTAAAATTTAAAGTTTTAATAATTAAATTTTTAAAATTTAGTATTTAAATTTTTAAATTTAAAGTTTTAATAATTAAATTTTTAAAATTTAGTATTTAAATTTTAAAAATTTAAAGTTTTAATAATTAAATTTTTTAAATTTAGTATTTAAATTTTTAAATTTTAAAATTTAAAGATTTAATATTTAAAGTTTAATATTTAGTATTTAAATTTTTATATTTTAAAATTTAAATTTTTAAATTTAGAAATTAAAATTTTAATAACTAAATTTTTAAAATTTAGTATTTAAATTTTTAAATTTTAAAATTTAAAGTTTTAATAATTAAATTTTTAAAATTTGGTATTTAAATTTTTAAATTTTAAAATTTAAAATTTTAATAATTAAATTTTTAACATTTAGTATTTAAATTTTTAAATTTTAAAATTTAAAGATTTAATATTTAAAGTTTTAAAATTTAGTATTTAAATTTTTGAATTTTAAAATCTAAATATTAATAATTAAATTTTTAAAATTTAGTATTTAAATTTTTAAACTTTAAAATTTAAAGTTAAAATAATTAAATTTTTAAAATTTAGTATTTAAATTTTTAAATTTTAAAGTTTAAAGTTCTAATAATTAAATTTTTAAAATTTAGTATTTAAATTTTTAAATTTTAAAATTTAAAGTTTTAATAATTAAATTTTTAAAATTTGTATATAAATTTTTAAATTTTAAAATTTAAATTTTTAAATTTTAAAATTTAAAATTTTAATAACTAAATTTTTATAATTTAGTATTTAAATTTTTAAATTTTAAAATTTAAAGTTTTAATAATTAAATTTTTAAAATTTAGTATTTAAATTTTTAAATTTTAAAATTTAAAATTTCAATAATTAAATTTTTAAAATTTAGTATTTAAGTTTTTAAATTTTAAAATTTAAAGTTTTAATAATTAAATTTTTAAAATTTAGTATTTAAATTTTTAAATTTTAAAGTTTGAAGTTTTAATAATTAAATTTTTAAAATTTAGTATTTAAATTTTAAAATTTAAATTTTTAAATTTTAAAATTTAAAATTTTAAATTTTAAAATTTAAAATTTTAATAATTAAATTTTTAAAATTTTGTATTTAAATTTTTAAATTTTAAAATTTAAAGTTTTAATAATTAAATTTTTAAAATTTTGTATATAAATTTTTAAATTTTAAAGTTTAAAGTTCTAATAATTAAATTTTTAAAATTTAGTATTTAAATTTTTAAATTTTAAAATTTAAAGTTTTAATAATTAAATTTTTAAAATTTGTATTTAAATTTTTAAATTTAAAGTTTTAATAATTAAATTTTTAAAATTTAGTATTTAAATTTTTAAATTTTAAAGTTTGAAGTTTTAATAATTAAATTTTTAAAATTTAGTATTTAAATTTTAAAATTTAAATTTTTAAATTTTAAAATTTAAAATTTTAATAACTAAATTTTTATAATTTAATATTTAAATTTTTAAATTTTAAAATTTAAAGTTTTAATAATTAAATTTTTAAAATTTAGTATTTAAATTTTTAAAATTTAAAGTTTAAAGTTTTAATAATTAAATTTTTAAAATTTAGTATTTAAATTTTAAAATTTAAATTTTTAAATTTTAAAATTTAAAATTTTAATAAATAAATTTTTAAAATTTAGTATTTAAATTTTTAAATTTTAAAATTTAAAGTTATAATAATTAAATTTTTAAACTTTAGTATTTAAATTTTTAAATTATAAAATTTAAAGTTTTAATAATTAAATTTTTAAAATTTAGTATTTAAATTTTTAAATTTTAAAATTTAAAGTTTTTATAATAAAATTTTTAAAATTTAGTATTTAAATTTTTAAATTTTAAAATTTAAAATTTTAATAATTAAATTTTTAAAATAAAGTATTTAAATATTTAAATTTTAAAATTTAAAGTTTTAATAATTAAATTTTTAAAATTTAGTATTTAAATTTTTAAATTTTAAAATTTAAATTTTAATAATTAAAGTTTTAAAATTTAGTATTCAAAATTTTAAACTTTAAAATTTAAAGTTTTAATAATTAAATTTTTAAAATTTAGTATTTAAATTTTTAAATTTTAAAATTTAAAGTTTTAATAATTAAATTTTTAAAATTTAGAATTTAAATTTTTAAATTTTAAAATTTAAAGTTTTAATAATTAAATTTTTAAAATTTGTATTTAAATTTTTAAATTTTAAAATTTAAAGTTTTAATAATTAAATTTTTAAAATTTAGTATTTAAATTTTCAAATTTTAAAATTTAAAGTTTTAATAATTAAATGTTTAAAATTTGTTATTTAAATTTTTAAATTTTAAAATTTAAAGTTTTAATTATTAAATTTTTAAAATTTAGTATTTAAATTTTTAAATTTTAAAGTTTGAAGTTTTAATAATTAAATTTTTAAAATTTAGTATTTAAATTTTAAAATTTAAATTTTTAAATTTTAAAATTTAAAATTTTAATAACTAAATTTTTAAAATTTAGTATTTAAATTTTTAAATTTAAAAATTTAAAGTTTTAATAATTAAATTTTTAAAATTTAGTATTTAAATTTTTAAATTTTAAAATTTAAACTTTTATTTTTTAAAATTTAAAATTTCAATAATTAAATTTTTAAAATTTAGTATTTAAGTTTTTAAATTTTAAAATTTAAAGTTTTAATAATTAAATTTTTAAAATTTAGTATTTAAATTTTTAAATTTTTGAAGTTTGAAGTTTTAATAATTAAATTTTTAAAATTTAGTATTTAAATTTTAAAATTTAAATTTTTAAATTTTAAAATTTAAAATTTTAATAACTAAATTTTTAAAATTTAGTATTTAAATTTTTAAATTTTAAAATTTAAGGTTTTAATAATTAAATTTTTAAAATTTAGTATTTAAATTTTTAAATTTTAAAATTTAAAATTTTAATAATTAAATTTTTAAAATTTAGTATTTAAATTTTTAAATTTTAAAATTTAAAGATTTAATATTTAAAGTTTTAAAATTTAGTATTTAAATTTTTAAATTTTAAAATCTAAATATTAATAATTAAATTTTTAAAATTTAGTATTTAAATTTTTAAACTTTAAAATTTAAAGTTATAATAATTAAATTTTTTAAATTTAGTATTTAAATTTTTAAATTTTAAAATTTAAAGATTTAATATTTAAAGTTTTAATATTTAGTATTTAAATTTTTAAATTTTAAAATTTAAATTTTTAAATTTAAAAATTAAAATTTTAATAATTAAATTTTTAAAATTTAGTATTTAAATTTTTAAATTTTAAAATTTAAAGTTTTAATAATTAAATTTTTAAAATTTGGTATTTAAATTTTTAAATTTTAAAATTTAAAATTTTAATAATTAAATTTTTAAAATTTAGTATTTAAATTTTTAAATTTTAAAATTTAAAGATTTAATATTTAAAGTTTTAAAATTTAGTATTTAAATTTTTGAATTTTAAAATCTAAATATTAATAATTAAATTTTTAAAATTTAGTATTTAAATTTTTATACTTTAAAATTTAAAGTTATAATAATTAAATTTTTAAAATTTAGTATTTAAATTTTTAAATTTTAAAGTTTAAAGTTCTAATAATTAAATTTTTAAAATTTAGTATTTAAATTTTTAAATTTTAAAATTTAAAGATTTAATAATTAAATTTTTAAAATTTTTATTTAAATTTTTAAATTTTAAAATTTAAAGTTTTAATAATTAAATTTTTAAAATTTAGTATTTAAATTTTTAAATTTTAAAATTTAAAGTTTTAATAATTAAATTTTTAAAATTTAGTATTTAAATTTTTAAATTTTAAAATTTAAAGTTTTAATAATTAAATTTTTAAAATTTAGTATTTAAATTTTTAAATTTTTAAATTTTTAAGTTTGAAGTTCTAATAATTAAATGTTTAAAATTTAGTATTTAAATTTTAAAATTTAAATTTTTAATAATTAAATTTTTAAAATTTAGTATTTATATTTTTAAATTTTAAAATTTAAAGTTTTAATAATTAAATTTTTAAAATTTTGTATTTAAATTTTTAAATTTTAAAGTTTGAAGTTCTAATAATTAAATTTTTAAAATTTAGTATTTAAATTTTAAAATTTAAATTTTTAAATTTTAAAATTTAAAGTTTTAATAATTAAATTTTTAAAATTTGTATTTAAATTTTTAAATTTTAAAATTTAAAGTTTTAATAATGAAATTTTTAAAATTTAGTATTTAAACTTTTAAATTTTAAAATTTAAAATTTTAATAACTAAATTTTTATAATTTAGTATTTAAATTTTTAAATTTTAAAATTTAAAGTTTTAATAATTAAATTTTTAAAATTTAGTATTTAAATTTTTAAATTTTAAAATTTAAAGATTTAATATTTAAAGTTTTAAAATTTAGTATTTAAATTTTTAAATTTTAAAATTTAAAGATTTAATATTTAAAGTTTTAAAATTTAGAATTTAAATTTTTGAATTTTAAAATCTAAATATTAATAATTAAATTTTTAAAATTTAGTATTTAAATTTTTAAACTTTAAAATTTAAAGTTAAAATAATTAAATTTTTAAAATTTAGTATTTAAATTTTTAAATTTTAAAGTTTAAAGTTCTAACAATTAAATTTTTAAAATTTAGTATTTAAATTTTTAAATTTTAAAATTTAAAGTTTTAATAATTAAATTTTTAAAATTTGTATTTAAATTTTTAAATTTTAAAATTTAAAGTTTTAATAATTAAATTTTTAAAATTTAGTATTTAAATTTTTAAATTTTAAAATTTAAAGTTTTAATAATTAAATTTTTAAAATTTAGTATTTAAATTTTTAAATTTTAAAGTTTAAAGTTTTAATAATTAAATTTTTAAAATTTGTATTTAAATTTTTAAATTTTAAAATTTAAAGTTTTAATAATTAAATTTTTAAAATTTAATATTTAAATTTTTAAATTTTAAAATTTAAAGTTTTAATAATTAAATTTTTAAAATTTAGTATTTAAATATTTAAATTTTAAAATTTAAAGATTTAATATTTAAAGTTTTAAAATTTAGTATTTAAATTTTTAAATTTTAAAATCTAAATATTAATAATTAAATTTTTAAATTTTAGTATTTAAATTTTTAAACTTTAAAATTTAAAGTTATAATAATTAAATTTTTTAAATTTAGTATTTAAATTTTTAAATTTTAAAATTTAAAGATTTAATATTTAAAGTTTTATAATTTAGAATTTAAATTTTTGAATTTTAAAATCTAAATATTAATAATTAAATTTTTAAAATTTAGTATTTAAATTTTTAAACTTTAAAATTTAAAGTTAAAATAATTAAATTTTTAAAATTTAGTATCTAAATTTTTAAATTTTAAAGTTTAAAGTTCTAATAATTAAATTTTTAAAATTTAGTATTTAAATTTTTAAATTTTAAAATTTAAAGTTTTAATAATTAAATTTTTAAAATTTGTATTTAAATTTTTAAATTTTAAAATTTAAAGTTTTAATAATTAAATTTTTAAAATTTAGTATTTAAATTTGTAAATTTTAAAATTTAAAGTTTTAATAATTAAATTTTTAAAATTTAGTATTTAAATTTTTAAATTTTAAAATTTAAAGTTTTAATAATTAAATTTTTAAAATGTGTATTTAAATTTTTAAATTTAAAAATTTAAAGTTTTAATAATTAAATTTTTAAAATTTAGTATTTAAATTTTCAAATTTTAAAATTTAAAGTATTAATAGTTAAATTTTTAAAATTTGATATTTAAATTTTTAAATTTTAAAATTTAAAGTTTTAATAATTAAATTTTTAAAATTTAGTATTTAAATTTTAAAAATTTAAAGTTTTAATAATTAAATTTTTAAAATTTAGTATTTAAGTTTTTAAATTTTAAAATTTAAAGTTTTAATAATTAAATTTTCAAAATTTAGTATTTAAATTTTTAAATTTTAAAGTTTGAAGTTTTAATAATTAAATTTTTAAAATTTAGTATTTAAATTTTTAAATTTTAAAATTTAAAGATTTAATATTTAAAGTTTTAAAATTTAGTATTTAAATTTTTAAATTTTAAAATTTAAAGATTTAATATTTAAAGTTTTAAAATTTAGAATTTAAATTTTTGAATTTTAAAATCTAAATATTAATAATTAAATTTTTAAAATTTAGTATTTAAATTTTTAAACTTTAAAATTTAAAGTTAAAATAATTAAATTTTTAAAATTTAGTATTTAAATTTTTAAATTTTAAAGTTTAAAGTTCTAACAATTAAATTTTTAAAATTTAGTATTTAAATTTTTAAATTTTAAAATTTAAAGTTTTAATAATTAAATTTTTAAAATTTGTATTTAAATTTTTAAATTTTAAAATTTAAAGATTTAATAATTAAATTTTTAAAATTTAGTATTTAAATTTTTAAATTTTAAAATTTAAAGTTTTAATAATTAAATTTTTAAAATTTAGTATTTAAATTTTTAAATTTTAAAGTTTAAAGTTTTAATAATTAAATTTTTAAAATTTGTATTTAAATTTTTAAATTTTAAAATTTAAAGTTTTAATAATTAAATTTTTAAAATTTAATATTTAAATTTTTAAATTTTAAAATTTAAAGTTTTAATAATTAAATTTTTAAAATTTAGTATTTAAATATTTAAATTTTAAAATTTAAAGATTTAATATTTAAAGTTTTAAAATTTAGTATTTAAATTTTTAAATTTTAAAATCTAAATATTAATAATTAAATTTTTAAATTTTAGTATTTAAATTTTTAAACTTTAAAATTTAAAGTTATAATAATTAAATTTTTTAAATTTAGTATTTAAATATTTAAATTTTAAAATTTAAAGATTTAATATTTAAAGTTTTATAATTTAGAATTTAAATTTTTGAATTTTAAAATCTAAATATTAATAATTAAATTTTTAAAATTTAGTATTTAAATTTTTAAACTTTAAAATTTAAAGTTAAAATAATTAAATTTTTAAAATTTAGTATCTAAATTTTTAAATTTTAAAGTTTAAAGTTCTAATAATTAAATTTTTAAAATTTAGTATTTAAATTTTTAAATTTTAAAATTTAAAGTTTTAATAATTAAATTTTTAAAATTTGTATTTAAATTTTTAAATTTTAAAATTTAAAGTTTTAATAATTAAATTTTTAAAATTTAGTATTTAAATTTGTAAATTTTAAAATTTAAAGTTTTAATAATTAAATTTTTAAAATTTAGTATTTAAATTTTTAAATTTTAAAATTTAAAGTTTTAATAATTAAATTTTTAAAATGTGTATTTAAATTTTTAAATTTAAAAATTTAAAGTTTTAATAATTAAATTTTTAAAATTTAGTATTTAAATTTTCAAATTTTAAAATTTAAAGTATTAATAGTTAAATTTTTAAAATTTGATATTTAAATTTTTAAATTTTAAAATTTAAAGTTTTAATAATTAAATTTTTAAAATTTAGTATTTAAATTTTAAAAATTTAAAGTTTTAATAATTAAATTTTTAAAATTTAGTATTTAAGTTTTTAAATTTTAAAATTTAAAGTTTTAATAATTAAATTTTCAAAATTTAGTATTTAAATTTTTAAATTTTAAAGTTTGAAGTTTTAATAATTAAATTTTTAAAATTTAGTATTTAAATTTTAAAATTTAAATTTTTAAATTTTAAAATTTAAAATTTTAATAACTAAATTTTTAAAATTTAGTATCTAAATTTTTAAATTTTAAAATTTAAAGTTTTAATAATTAAATTTTTAAAATTTAGTATTTAAATTTTTAAATTTTAAAATTTAAACATTTAAATTTTAAAATTTAAAATTTCAATAATTAAATTTTTAAAATTTAGTATTTAAGTTTTTAAATTTTAAAATTTAAAGTTTTAATAATTAAATTTTTAAAATTTAGTATTTAAATTTTTAAATTTTTGATGTTTGAAGTTTTAATAATTAAATTTTTAAAATTTAGTATTTAAATTTTTAAATTTTAAAATTTAAAATTTTAATAATTAAATTTTTAACATTTAGTATTTAAATTTTTAAATTTTAAAATTTAAAGATTTAATATTTAAAGTTTTAAAATTTAGTATTTAAATTTTTGAATTTTAAAATCTAAATATCAATAATTAAATTTTTAAAATTTAGTATTTAAATTTTTAAACTTTAAAATTTAAAGTTAAAATAATTAAATTTTTAAAATTTAGTATTTAAATTTTTAAATTTTAAAGTTTAAAGTTCTAATAATTAAATTTTTAAAATTTAGTATTTAAATTTTTAAATTTTAAAATTTAAAGTTTTAATAATTAAATTTTTAAAATTTGTATTTAAATTTTTAAATTTTAAAATTTAAATTTTTAAATTTTAAAATTTAAAATTTTAATAACTAAATTTTTATAATTTAGTATTTAAATTTTTAAATTTTAAAATTTAAAGTTTTAATAATTAAATTTTTAAAATTTAGTATTTAAATTTTTAAATTTTAAAATTTAAAATTTCAATAATTAAATTTTTAAAATTTAGTATTTAAGTTTTTAAATTTTAAAATTTAAAGTTTTAATAATTAAATTTTTAAAATTTAGTATTTAAATTTTTAAATTTTAAAGTTTGAAGTTTTAATAATTAAATTTTTAAAATTTAGTATTTAAATTTTAAAATTTAAATTTTTAAATTTTAAAATTTAAAATTTTAAATTTTAAAATTTAAAATTTTAATAATTAAATTTTTAAAATTTTGTATTTAAATTTTTAAATTTTAAAATTTAAAGTTTTAATAATTAAATTTTTAAAATTTTGTATATAAATTTTTAAATTTTAAAGTTTAAAGTTCTAATAATTAAATTTTTAAAATTTAGTATTTAAATTTTTAAATTTTAAAATTTAAAGTTTTAATAATTAAATTTTTAAAATTTGTATTTAAATTTTTAAATTTTAAAATTTAAAGTTTTAATAATGAAATTTTTAAAATTTAGTATTTAAACTTTTAAATTTTAAAATTTAAAATTATAATAACTAAATTTTTATAATTTAGTATTTAAATTTTTAAATTTTAAAATTTAAAGTTTTAATAATTAAATTTTTAAAATTTAGTATTTAAATTTTTAAATTTTAAAGTTTGAAGTTTTAATAATTAAATTTTTAAAATTTAGTATTTAAATTTTAAAATTTAAATTTTTAAATTTTAAAATTTAAAATTTTAATAACTAAATTTTTATAATTTAATATTTAAATTTTTAAATTTTAAAATTTAAAGTTTTAATAATTAAATTTTTAAAATTTAGTATTTAAATTTTTAAAATTTAAAGTTTAAAGTTTTAATAATTAAATTTTTAAAATTTAGTATTTAAATTTTAAAATTTAAATTTTTAAATTTTAAAATTTAAAATTTTAATAATTAAATTTTTAAAATTTAGTATTTAAATTTTTAAATTTTAAAATTTAAACATTTAAATTTTAAAATTTAAAATTTCAATAATTAAATTTTTAAAATTTAGTATTTAAGTTTTTAAATTTTAAAATTTAAAGTTTTAATAATTAAATTTTTAAAATTTAGTATTTAAATTTTTAAATTTTTGATGTTTGAAGTTTTAATAATTAAATTTTTAAAATTTAGTATTTAAATTTTTAAATTTTAAAATTTAAACATTTAAATTTTAAAATTTAAAATTTCAATAATTAAATTTTTAAAATTTAGTATTTAAGTTTTTAAATTTTAAAATTTAAAGTTTTAATAATTAAATTTTTAAAATTTAGTATTTAAATTTTTAAATTTTTGATGTTTGAAGTTTTAATAATTAAATTTTTAAAATTTAGTATTTAAATTTTTAAATTTTAAAATTTAAAATTTTAATAATTAAATTTTTAACATTTAGTATTTAAATTTTTAAATTTTAAAATTTAAAGATTTAATATTTAAAGTTTTAAAATTTAGTATTTAAATTTTTGAATTTTAAAATCTAAATATCAATAATTAAATTTTTAAAATTTAGTATTTAAATTTTTAAACTTTAAAATTTAAAGTTAAAATAATTAAATTTTTAAAATTTAGTATTTAAATTTTTAAATTTTAAAGTTTAAAGTTCTAATAATTAAATTTTTAAAATTTAGTATTTAAATTTTTAAATTTTAAAATTTAAAGTTTTAATAATTAAATTTTTAAAATTTGTATTTAAATTTTTAAATTTTAAAATTTAAATTTTTAAATTTTAAAATTTAAAATTTTAATAACTAAATTTTTATAATTTAGTATTTAAATTTTTAAATTTTAAAATTTAAAGTTTTAATAATTAAATTTTTAAAATTTAGTATTTAAATTTTTAAATTTTAAAATTTAAAATTTCAATAATTAAATTTTTAAAATTTAGTATTTAAGTTTTTAAATTTTAAAATTTAAAGTTTTAATAATTAAATTTTTAAAATTTAGTATTTAAATTTTTAAATTTTAAAGTTTGAAGTTTTAATAATTAAATTTTTAAAATTTAGTATTTAAATTTTAAAATTTAAATTTTTAAATTTTAAAATTTAAAATTTTAAATTTTAAAATTTAAAATTTTAATAATTAAATTTTTAAAATTTTGTATTTAAATTTTTAAATTTTAAAATTTAAAGTTTTAATAATTAAATTTTTAAAATTTTGTATATAAATTTTTAAATTTTAAAGTTTAAAGTTCTAATAATTAAATTTTTAAAATTTAGTATTTAAATTTTTAAATTTTAAAATTTAAAGTTTTAATAATTAAATTTTTAAAATTTGTATTTAAATTTTTAAATTTTAAAATTTAAAGTTTTAATAATGAAATTTTTAAAATTTAGTGTTTAAACTTTTAAATTTTAAAATTTAAAATTATAATAACTAAATTTTTATAATTTAGTATTTAAATTTTTAAATTTTAAAATTTAAAGTTTTAATAATTAAATTTTTAAAATTTAGTATTTAAATTTTTAAATTTTAAAGTTTGAAGTTTTAATAATTAAATTTTTAAAATTTAGTATTTAAATTTTAAAATTTAAATTTTTAAATTTTAAAATTTAAAATTTTAATAACTAAATTTTTATAATTTAATATTTAAATTTTTAAATTTTAAAATTTAAAGTTTTAATAATTAAATTTTTAAAATTTAGTATTTAAATTTTTAAAATTTAAAGTTTAAAGTTTTAATAATTAAATTTTTAAAATTTAGTATTTAAATTTTAAAATTTAAATTTTTAAATTTTAAAATTTAAAATTTTAATAATTAAATTTTTAAAATTTAGTATTTAAATTTTTAAATTTTAAAATTTAAAGTTATAATAATTAAATTTTTAAACTTTAGTATTTAAATTTTTAAATTATAAAATTTAAAGTTTTAATAATTAAATTTTTAAAATTTAGTATTTAAATTTTTAAATTTTAAAATTTAAAGTTTTTATAATAAAATTTTTAAAATTTAGTATTTAAATTTTTAAATTTTAAAATTTAAAATTTTAATAATTAAATTTTTAAAATATAGTATTTAAATATTTAAATTTTAAAATTTAAAGTTTTAATAATTAAATTTTTAAAATTTAGTATTTAAATTTTTAAATTTTAAAATTTAAATTTTAATAATTAAAGTTTTAAAATTTAGTATTCAAAATTTTAAACTTTAAAATTTAAAGTTTTAATAATTAAATTTTTAAAATTTAGTATTTAAATATTTAAATTTTAAAATTTAAAGTTTTAATAATTAAATTTTTAAAATTTAGAATTTAAATTTTTAAATTTTAAAATTTAAAGTTTTAATAATTAAATTTTTAAAATTTGTATTTAAATTTTTAAATTTTAAAATTTAAAGTTTTAATAATTAAATTTTTAAAATTTAGTATTTAAATTTTCAAATTTTAAAATTTAAAGTTTTAATAATTAAATGTTTAAAATTTGTTATTTAAATTTTTAAATTTTAAAATTTAAAGTTTTAATTATTAAATTTTTAAAATTTAGTATTTAAATTTTTAAATTTTAAAGTTTGAAGTTTTAATAATTAAATTTTTAAAATTTAGTATTTAAATTTTAAAATTTAAATTTTTAAATTTTAAAATTTAAAATTTTAATAACTAAATTTTTAAAATTTAGTATTTAAATTTTAAAATTTAAATTTTTAAATTTTAAAATTTAAAATTTTAATAACTAAATTTTTAAAATTTAGTATCTAAATTTTTAAATTTTAAAATTTAAAGTTTTAATAATTAAATTTTTAAAATTTAGTATTTAAATTTTTAAATTTTAAAATTTAAACATTTAAATTTTAAAATTTAAAATTTCAATAATTAAATTTTTAAAATTTAGTATTTAAGTTTTTAAATTTTAAAATTTAAAGTTTTAGTAATTAAATTTTTAAAATTTAGTATTTAAATTTTTAAATTTTTGATGTTTGAAGTTTTAATAATTAAATTTTTAAAATTTAGTATTTAAATTTTTAAATTTTAAAATTTAAAATTTTAATAATTAAATTTTTAACATTTAGTATTTAAATTTTTAAATTTTAAAATTTAAAGATTTAATATTTAAAGTTTTAAAATTTAGTATTTAAATTTTTGAATTTTAAAATCTAAATATCAATAATTAAATTTTTAAAATTTAGTATTTAAATTTTTAAACTTTAAAATTTAAAGTTAAAATAATTAAATTTTTAAAATTTAGTATTTAAATTTTTAAATTTTAAAGTTTAAAGTTCTAATAATTAAATTTTTAAAATTTAGTATTTAAATTTTTAAATTTTAAAATTTAAAGTTTTAATAATTAAATTTTTAAAATTTGTATTTAAATTTTTAAATTTTAAAATTTAAATTTTTAAATTTTAAAATTTAAAATTTTAATAACTAAATTTTTATAATTTAGTATTTAAATTTTTAAATTTTAAAATTTAAAGTTTTAATAATTAAATTTTTAAAATTTAGTATTTAAATTTTTAAATTTTAAAATTTAAAATTTCAATAATTAAATTTTTAAAATTTAGTATTTAAGTTTTTAAATTTTAAAATTTAAAGTTTTAATAATTAAATTTTTAAAATTTAGTATTTAAATTTTTAAATTTTAAAGTTTGAAGTTTTAATAATTAAATTTTTAAAATTTAGTATTTAAATTTTAAAATTTAAATTTTTAAATTTTAAAATTTAAAATTTTAAATTTTAAAATTTAAAATTTTAATAATTAAATTTTTAAAATTTTGTATTTAAATTTTTAAATTTTAAAATTTAAAGTTTTAATAATTAAATTTTTAAAATTTTGTATATAAATTTTTAAATTTTAAAGTTTAAAGTTCTAATAATTAAATTTTTAAAATTTAGTATTTAAATTTTTAAATTTTAAAATTTAAAGTTTTAATAATTAAATTTTTAAAATTTGTATTTAAATTTTTAAATTTTAAAATTTAAAGTTTTAATAATGAAATTTTTAAAATTTAGTATTTAAACTTTTAAATTTTAAAATTTAAAATTATAATAACTAAATTTTTATAATTTAGTATTTAAATTTTTAAATTTTAAAATTTAAAGTTTTAATAATTAAATTTTTAAAATTTAGTATTTAAATTTTTAAATTTTAAAGTTTGAAGTTTTAATAATTAAATTTTTAAAATTTAGTATTTAAATTTTAAAATTTAAATTTTTAAATTTTAAAATTTAAAATTTTAATAACTAAATTTTTATAATTTAATATTTAAATTTTTAAATTTTAAAATTTAAAGTTTTAATAATTAAATTTTTAAAATTTAGTATTTAAATTTTTAAAATTTAAAGTTTAAAGTTTTAATAATTAAATTTTTAAAATTTAGTATTTAAATTTTAAAATTTAAATTTTTAAATTTTAAAATTTAAAATTTTAATAATTAAATTTTTAAAATTTAGTATTTAAATTTTTAAATTTTAAAATTTAAAGTTATAATAATTAAATTTTTAAACTTTAGTATTTAAATTTTTAAATTATAAAATTTAAAGTTTTAATAATTAAATTTTTAAAATTTAGTATTTAAATTTTTAAATTTTAAAATTTAAAGTTTTTATAATAAAATTTTTAAAATTTAGTATTTAAATTTTTAAATTTTAAAATTTAAAATTTTAATAATTAAATTTTTAAAATATAGTATTTAAATATTTAAATTTGAAAATTTAAAGTTTTAATAATTAAATTTTTAAAATTTAGTATTTAAATTTTTAAATTTTAAAATTTAAATTTTAATAATTAAAGTTTTAAAATTTAGTATTCAAAATTTTAAACTTTAAAATTTAAAGTTTTAATAATTAAATTTTTAAAATTTAGTATTTAAATATTTAAATTTTAAAATTTAAAGTTTTAATAATTAAATTTTTAAAATTTAGAATTTAAATTTTTAAATTTTAAAATTTAAAGTTTTAATAATTAAATTTTTAAAATTTGTATTTAAATTTTTAAATTTTAAAATTTAAAGTTTTAATAATTAAATTTTTAAAATTTAGTATTTAAATTTTCAAATTTTAAAATTTAAAGTTTTAATAATTAAATGTTTAAAATTTGTTATTTAAATTTTTAAATTTTAAAATTTAAAGTTTTAATTATTAAATTTTTAAAATTTAGTATTTAAATTTTTAAATTTTAAAGTTTGAAGTTTTAATAATTAAATTTTTAAAATTTAGTATTTAAATTTTAAAATTTAAATTTTTAAATTTTAAAATTTAAAATTTTAATAACTAAATTTTTAAAATTTAGTATTTAAATTTTTAAATTTAAAGTTTTAATAATTAAATTTTTAAAATTTAGTATTTAAATTTTTAAATTTTAAAATTTAAACTTTTATTTTTTAAAATTTAAAATTTCAATAATTAAATTTTTAAAATTTAGTATTTAAGTTTTTAAATTTTAAAATTTAAAGTTTTAATAATTAAATTTTTAAAATTTAGTATTTAAATTTTTAAATTTTTGTAGTTTGAAGTTTTAATAATTAAATTTTTAAAATTTAGTATTTAAATTTTAAAATTTAAATTTTTAAATTTTAAAATTTAAAATTTTAATAACTAAATTTTTAAAATTTAGTATTTAAATTTTTAAATTTTAAAATTTAAAGTTTTAATAATTAAATTTTTAAAATTTAGTATTTAAATTTTTAAATTTTAAAATTTAAAATTTTAATAATTAAATTTTTAAAATTTAGTATTTAAATTTTTAAATTTTAAAATTTAAAGATTTAATATTTAAAGTTTTAAAATTTAGTATTTAAATTTTTAAATTTTAAAATCTAAATATTAATAATTAAATTTTTAGAATTTATTATTTAAATTTTTAAACTTTAAAATTTAAAGTTATAATAATTAAATTTTTTAAATTTAGTATTTAAATTTTTAAATTTTAAAATTTAAAGATTTAATATTTAAAGTTTTAATATTTAGTATTTAAATTTTTAAATTTTAAAATTTAAATTTTTAAATTTAAAAATTAAAATTTTAATAATTAAATTTTTAAAATTTAGTATTTAAATTTTTAAATTTTAAAATTTAAAGTTTTAATAATTAAATTTTTAAAATTTGGTATTTAAATTTTTAAATTTTAATATTTAAAATTTTAATAATTAAATTTTTAAAATTTAGTATTTAAATTTTTAAATTTTAAAATTTAAAGATTTAATATTTAAAGTTTTAAAATTTAGTATTTAAATTTTTGAATTTTAAAATCTAAATATTAATAATTAAATTTTTAAAATTTAGTATTTAAATTTTTAAACTTTAAAATTTAAAGTTATAATAATTAAATTTTTAAAATTTAGTATTTAAATTTTTAAATTTTAAAGTTTAAAGTTCTAATAATTAAATTTTTAAAATTTAGTATTTAAATTTTTAAATTTTAAAATTTAAAGTTTTAATAATTAAATTTTTAAAATTTGTATTTAAATTTTTAAATTTTAAAATTTAAAGTTTTAATAATTAAATTTTTAAAATTTAGTATTTAAATTTTTAAATTTTAAAATTTAAAGTTTTAATAATTAAATTTTTAAAATTTAGTATTCAAATTTTTAAATTTTAAAATTTAAAGTTTTAATAATTAAATTTTTAAAATTTAGTATTTAAATTTTTAAATTTTTAAGTTTGAAGTTCTAATAATTAAATGTTTAAAATTTAGTATTTAAATTTTAAAATTTAAATTTTTAATAATTAAATTTTTAAAATTTAGTATTTATATTTTTAAATTATAAAATTTAAAGTTTTAATAATTAAATTTTTAAAATTTTGTATTTAAATTTTTAAATTTTAAAGTTTAAAGTTCTAATAATTAAATTTTTAAAATTTAGTATTTAAATTTTAAAATTTAAATTTTTAAATTTTAAAATTTAAAATTTTAATAATTAAATTTTTAAAATTTAGTATTTAAATTTTTAAATTTTAAAATTTAAAGTTTTAATAATTAAATTTTTAAAATTTGTATTTAAATTTTTAAATTTTAAAATTTAAAGTTTTAATAATGAAATTTTTAAAATTTAGTATTTAAACTTTTAAATTTTAAAATTTAAAATTTTAATAACTAAATTTTTATAATTTAGTATTTAAATTTTTAAATTTTAAAATTTAAAGTTTTAATAATTAAATTTTTAAAATTTAGTATTTAAATTTTTAAATTTTAAAATTTAAAGTTTTAATAATTAAATTTTTAAAATTTAGTATTTAAATTTTTAAATTTTAAAATTTAAAGATTTAATATTTAAAGTTTTAAAATTTAGTATTTAAATTTTTAAATTTTAAAATTTAAAGATTTAATATTTAAAGTTTTAAAATTTAGAATTTAAATTTTTGAATTTTAAAATCTAAATATTAATAATTAAATTTTTAAAATTTAGTATTTAAATTTTTAAACTTTAAAATTTAAAGTTAAAATAATTAAATTTTTAAAATTTAGTATTTAAATTTTTAAATTTTAAAGTTTAAAGATCTAATAATTAAATTTTTAAAATTTAGTATTTAAATTTTTAAATTTTAAAATTTAAAGTTTTAATAATTAAATTTTTAAAATTTGTATTTAAATTTTTAAATTTTAAAATTTAAAGTTTTAATAATTAAATTTTTAAAATTTAGTATTTAAATTTTTAAATTTTAAAATTTAAAGTTTTAATAATTAAATTTTTAAAATTTAGTATTTAAATTTTTAAATTTTAAAGTTTAAAGTTTTAATAATTAAATTTTTAAAATTTGTATTTAAATTTTTAAATTTTAAAATTTAAAGTTTTAATAATTAAATTTTTAAAATTTAATATTTAAATTTTTAAATTTTAAAATTTAAAGTTTTAATAATTAAATTTTTAAAATTTAGTATTTAAATATTTAAATTTTAAAATTTAAAGATTTAATATTTAAAGTTTTAAAATTTAGAATTTAAATTTTTAAATTTTAAAATCTAAATATTAATAATTAAATTTTTAAAATTTAGTATTTAAATTTTTAAACTTTAAAATTTAAAGTTATAATAATTAAATTTTTTAAATTTAGTATTTAAATTTTTAAATTTTAAAATTTAAAGTTTTAATAATTAAATTTTTAAAATTTAGTATTTAAATTTTAAAAATTTAAAGTTTTAATATTTAAAGTTTTATAATTTAGAATTTAAATTTTTGAATTTTAAAATCTAAATATTAATAATTAAATTTTTAAAATTTAGTATTTAAATTTTTAAACTTTAAAATTTAAAGTTAAAATAATTAAATTTTTAAAATTTAATATTTAAATTTTTAAATTTTAAAGTTTAAAGTTCTAATAATTAAATTTTTAAAATTTAGTATTTAAATTTTTAAATTTTAAAATTTAAAGTTTTAATAATTAAATTTTTAAAATTTGTATTTAAATTTTTAAATTTTAAAATTTAAAGTTTTAATAATTAAATTTTTAAAATTTAGTATTTAAATTTTTAAATTTTAAAATTTAAAGTTTTAATAATTAAATTTTTAAAATTTAGTATTTAAATTTTTAAATTTTAAAGTTTAAAGTTTTAATAATTAAATTTTTAAAATTTGTATTTAAATTTTTAAATTTTAAAATTTAAAGTTTTAATAATTAAATTTTTAAAATTTAATATTTAAATTTTTAAATTTTAAAATTTAAAGTTTTAATAATTAAATTTTTAAAATTTAGTATTTAAATATTTAAATTTTAAAATTTAAAGATTTAATATTTAAAGTTTTAAAATTTAGTATTTAAATTTTTAAATTTTAAAATCTAAATATTAATAATTAAATTTTTAAAATTTAGTATTTAAATTTTTAAACTTTAAAATTTAAAGTTATAATAATTAAATTTTTTAAATTTAGTATTTAAATTTTTAAATTTTAAAATTTAAAGTTTTAATAATTAAATTTTTAAAATTTAGTATTTAAATTTTAAAAATTTAAAGTTTTAATATTTAAAGTTTTATAATTTAGAATTTAAATTTTTGAATTTTAAAATCTAAATATTAATAATTAAATTTTTAAAATTTAGTATTTAAATTTTTAAACTTTAAAATTTAAAGTTAAAATAATTAAATTTTTAAAATTTAGTATCTAAATTTTTAAATTTTAAAGTTTAAAGTTCTAATAATTAAATTTTTAAAATTTAGTATTTAAATTTTTAAATTTTAAAATTTAAAGTTTTAATAATTAAATTTTTAAAATTTGTATTTAAATTTTTAAATTTTAAAATTTAAAGTTTTAATAATTAAATTTTTAAAATTTAGTATTTAAATTTTTAAATTTTAAAATTTAAAGTTTTAATAATTAAATTTTTAAAATTTAGTATTTAAATTTTTAAATTTTAAAATTTAAAGTTTTAATAATTAAATTTTTAAAATGTGTATTTAAATTTTTAAATTTTAAAATTTAAAGTTTTATTAATTAAATTTTTAAAATTGAGTATTTAAATTTTCAAATTTTAAAATTTAAAGTTTTAATAGTTAAATTTTTAAAATTTGATATTTAAATTTTTAAATTTTAAAATTTAAAGTTTTAATAATTAAATTTTTAAAATTTAGTATTTAAGTTTTTAAATTTTAAAATTTAAAGTTTTAATAATTAAATTTTCAAAATTTAGTATTTAAATTTTTAAATTTTAAAGTTTGAAGTTTTAATAATTAAATTTTTAAAATTTAGTATTTAAATTTTAAAATTTAAATTTTTAAATTTTAAAATTTAAAATTTTAATAACTAAATTTTTAAAATTTAGTATTTAAATTTTTAAATTTTAAAATTTAAAGTTTTAATAATTAAATTTTTAAAATTTAGTATTTAAATTTTTAAATTTTAAAATTTAAACATTTAAATTTTAAAATTTAAAATTTCAATAATTAAATTTTTAAAATTTAGTATTTAAGTTTTTAAATTTTAAAATTTAAAGTTTTAATAATTAAATTTTTAAAATTTAGTATTTAAATTTTTAAATTTTTGATGTTTGAAGTTTTAATAATTAAATTTTTAAAATTTAGTATTTAAATTTTTAAATTTTAAAATTTAAAATTTTAATAACTAAATTTTTAAAATTTAGTTTTTAAATTTTTAAATTTTAAAATTTAAAGTTCTAATAATTAAATTTTTAAAATTTAGTAATTAAATTTTAAAATTTAAATTTTTAAATTTAAAAATTTAAAATTTTAATAATTAAATTTTTAAAATTTAGTATTTAAATTTTTAAATTTTAAAATTTAAAGTTTTAATAATTAAATTTTTAAAATTTGTATTTAAATTTTTAAATTTTAAAATTTAAAGTTTTAATAATGAAATTTTTAAAATTTAGTATTTAAATTTTTAAATTTTAAAATTTAAATTTTTAAATTTTAAAATTTAAAATTTCAATAATTAAATTTTTAAAATTTAGTATTTAAATTTTAAAAATTTAAAGTTTTAATAACTAAATTTTTAAAATTTAGTATTTAAGTTTTTAAATTTTAAAATTTAAAGTTTTAATAATTAAATTTTTAAAATTTAGTATTTAAATTTTTAAATTTTAAAATTTAAATTTTTAAATTTTAAAATTTAAAAGTTCAATAATTAAATTTTTAAAATTTAGTATTTAAATTTTTAAATTTTAAAATTTAAAGATTTAATATTTAAAGTTTTAAAATTTAGTATTTAAATTTTTAAATTTTAAAATTTAAATTTTTAAATTTTAAAATTTAAAATTTCAATAATTAAATTTTTAAAATTTAGTATTTAAATTTTAAAAATTTAAAGTTTTAATAACTAAATTTTTAAAATTTAGTATTTAAATTTTTAAATTTTAAAATTTAAAATTTCAATAATTAAATTTTTAAAATTTAGTATTTAAATTTTAAAAATTTAAAGTTTTAATAACTAAATTTTTATAATTTAGTATTTAAATTTTTAAATTTTAAAATTTAAAATTTTAATAACTAAATTTTTATAAATTAGTATTTAAATTTTTAAATTTTAAAATTTAAAGTTTTAATAATTAAATTTTTAAAATTTAGTATTTAAATTTTTAAATTTTAAAATTTAAATTTTAAAATTTTAAAATTTAAAATTTCAATAATTAAATTTTTAAAATTTAGTATTTAAATTTTAAAAATTTAAAGTTTTAATAACTAAATTTTTAAAATTTAGTATTTAAGTTTTTAAATTTTAAAATTTAAAGTTTTAATAATTAAATTTTTAAAATTTAGTATTTAAATTTTTAAATTTTAAAGTTTGAAGTTTTAATAATTAAATTTTTAAAATTTAGTATTTAAATTTTAAAATTTAAATTTTTAAATTTTAAAATTTAAAATTTTAATAACTAAATTTTTAAAATTTAGTATTTAAATTTTTAAATTTTAAAATTTAAAGTTTTAATAATTAAATTTTTAAAATTTAGTATTTAAATTTTTAAATTTTAAAATTTAAAGTTTTAATAATTAAATTTTTAAAAGTTAGTATTTAAATTTTTAAATTTTAAAATTTAAAGATTTAATATTTAAAGTTTTAAAATTTAGTATTTAAATTTTTAAATTTTAAAATCTAAATATTAATAATTAAATTTTTAAAATTTAGTATTTAAATTTTTAAACTTTAAAATTTAAAGTTATAATAATTAAATTTTTTAAATTTAGTATTTAAATTTTTAAATTTTAAAATTTAAAATTTTAATAATTAAATTTTTAAAATTTAGTATTTAAATTTTTAAATTTTAAAATCTAAATATTAATAATTAAATTTTTAAAATTTAGTATTTAAATTTTAAAAATTTAAAGTTTTAATAACTAAATTTTTAAAATTTAGTATTTAAGTTTTTAAATTTTAAAATTTAAAGTTTTAATAATTAAATTTTTAAAATTTAGTATTTAAATTTTTAAATTTTAAAATTTAAAGTTTTAATAATTAAATTTTTAAAATTTGGTATTTAAATTTTTAAATTTTAAAATTTAAAATTTTAATAACTAAATTTTTAAAATTTAGTATTTAAATTTTTAAATTTTAAAATTTAAAGATTTAATATTTAAAGTTTTAAAATTTAGTATTTAAATTTTTAAATTTTAAAATTTAAAGTTTTAATAATTAAATTTTTAAAATTTTTATTTAAAATTTTAAATTTTAAAATTTAAACATTTAAATTTTAAAATTTAAAATTTCAATAATTAAATTTTTAAAATTTAGTATTTAAGTTTTTAAATTTTAAAATTTAAAGTTTTAATAATTAAATTTTTAAAATTTAGTATTTAAATTTTTAAATTTTAAAATTTAAAGTTTTAATAATTAAATTTTTAAAATTCAGTATTTAAATTTTAAAATTTAAAGTTTTAATAATTAAATTTTTAAAATTTGGTATTTAAATTTTTAAATTTTAAAATTTAAAATATTAATAATTAAATTTTTAAAATTTAATATTTAAATTTTTAAATTTTAAAATTTAAAGATTTAATATTTATAGTTTTAAAATTTAGTATTTAAATTTTTGAATTTTAAAATCTAAATATTAATAATTAAATTTTTAAAATTTAGTATTTAAATTTTAAAAATTTAAAGTTTTAATAACTAAATTTTTAAAATTTAGTATTTAAGTTTTTAAATTTTAAAATTTAAAGTTTTAATAATTAAATTTTTAAAATTTAGTATTTAAATTTTTAAATTTTAAAATTTAAAGTTTTAATAATTAAATTTTTTAAATTTGGTATTTAAACTTTTAAATTTTAAAATTTAAAATTTTAATAATTAAATTTTTAAAATTTAGTATTTAAATTTTTAAATTTTAAAATTTAAAGTTTTAATAATTAAATTTTTAAAATTTAGTATTTAAATTTTCAAATTTTAAAATTTAAAGTTTTAATAGTTAAATTTTTAAAATTTGGTATTTAAATTTTTAAATTTTAAAATTTAAAGTTTTAATAATTAAATTTTTATAATTTAGTATTTAAATTTTAAAAATTTAAAGTTTTAATAATTAAATTTTTAAAATTTAGTATTTAAGTTTTTAAATTTTAAAATTTAAAGTTTTAATAATTAAATTTTCAAAATTTAGTATTTAAATTTTTAAATTTTAAAGTTTGAAGTTTTAATAATTAAATTTTTAAAATTTAGTATTTAAATTTTAAAATTTAAATTTTTAAATTTTAAAATTTAATATTTTAATAACTAAATTTTTAAAATTTAGTATTTAAATTTTTAAATTTTAAAATTTAAAGTTTTAATAATTAAATTTTTAAAATTTAGTATTTAAATTTTTAAATTTTAAAATTTAAACATTTAAATTTTAAAATTTAAATTTTCAATAATTAAATTTTTAAAATTTAGTATTTAAGTTTTTAAATTTTAAAATTTAAAGTTTTAATAATTAAATTTTTAAAATTTAGTATTTAAATTTTTAAATTTTAAAATTTAAATATTTAATATTTAAAGTTTTAAAATTTAGTATTTAAATTTTTAAATTTTAAAATCTAAATATTAATAATTAAATTTTTAAAATTTAGTATTTAAATTTTTAAATTTTAAAATTTAAAGTTTTAATAATTAAATTTTTAAAATGTGTATTTAAATTTTTAAATTTTAAAATTTAAAGTTTTAATAATTAAATTTTTAAAATTTAGTATTTAAATTTTCAAATTTTAAAATTTAAAGTTTTAATAGTTAAATTTTTAAAATTTTATATTTAAATTTTTAAATTTTAAAATTTAAAGTTTTAATAATTAAATTTTTAAAATTTAGTATTTAAATTTTAAAAATTTAAAGTTTTAATAGTATTTAAATTTTAAAAATTTAAAGTTTTAATAATTAAATTTTTAAAATTTAGTATTTAAGTTTTTAAATTTTAAAATTTAAAGTTTTAATAATTAAATTTTCAAAATTTAGTATTTAAATTTTTAAATTTTAAAGTTTGAAGTTTTAATAATTAAATTTTTAAAATTTAGTATTTAAATTTTAAAATTTAAATTTTTAAATTTTAAAATTTAAAATTTTAATAACTAAATTTTTAAAATTTAGTATTTAAATTTTTAAAATTTAGTATTTAAATTTTTAAATTTTAAAATTTAAAGTTTTAATAATTAAATTTTTAAAATTTAGTATTTATATTTTTAAATTTTAAAATTTAAACATTTAAATTTTAAAATTTAAAATTTCAATAATTAAATTTTTAAAATTTAGTATTTAAGTTTTTAAATTTTAAAATTTAAAGTTTTAATAATTAAATATTTAAAATTTAGTATTTAAATTTTTAAATTTTTGATGTTTGAAGTTTTAATAATTAAATTTTTAAAATTTAGTATTTAAATTTTTAAATTTTAAAATTTAAAATTTTAATAACTAAATTTTTAAAATTTAGTTTTTAAATTTTTAAATTTTAAAATTTAAAGTTCTAATAATTAAATTTTTAAAATTTAGTAATTAAATTTTAAAATTTAAATTTTTAAATTTAAAAATTTAAAATTTTAATAATTAAATTTTTAAAATTTAGTATTTAAATTTTTAAATTTTAAAATTTAAAGTTTTAATAATTAAATTTTTAAAATTTGTATTTAAATTTTTAAATTTTAAAATTTAAAGTTTTAATAATGAAATTTTTAAAATTTAGTATTTAAACTTTTAAATTTTAAAATTTTAATAGTTAAATTTTTAAAATTTAGTATTTAAATTTTTAAATTTTAAAATATAAAGTTTTAATAATTAAATTTTTAAAATTTGTATTTAAATTTTTAAATTTTAAAATTTAAAGTTTTAATAATGAAATTTTTAAAATTTAGTATTTAAACTTTTAAATTTTAAAATTTAAAATTTTAATAACTAAATTTTTATAATTTAGTATTTAAATTTTTAAATTTTAAAATTTAAAATTTTAATAACTAAATTTTTATAAATTAGTATTTAAATTTTTAAATTTTAAAATTTAAAGTTTTAATAATTAAATTTTTAAAATTTAGTATTTAAATTTTTAAATTTTAAAATTTAAATTTTTAAATTTTAAAATTTAAAATTTCAATAATTAAATTTTTAAAATTTAGTATTTAAATTTTAAAAATTTAAGGTTTTAATAACTAAATTTTTAAAATTTAGTATTTAAGTTTTTAAATTTTAAAATTTAAAGTTTTAATAATTAAATTTTTAAAATTTAGTATTTAAATTTTTAAATTTTAAAGTTTGAAGTTTTAATAATTAAATTTTTAAAATTTAGTATTTAAATTTTAAAATTTAAATTTTTAAATTTTAAAATTTAAAATTTTAATAACTAAATTTTTAAAATTTAGTATTTAAATTTTTAAATTTTAAAATTTAAAGTTTTAATAATTAAATTTTTAAAATTTAGTATTTAAATTTTTAAATTTTAAAATTTAAAGTTTTAATAATTAAATTTTTAAAATTTAGTATTTAAATTTTTAAATTTTAAAATTTAAAGATTTAATATTTAAAGTTTTAAAATTTAGTATTTAAATTTTTAAATTTTAAAATCTAAATATTAATAATTAAATTTTTAAAATTTAGTATTTAAATTTTTAAACTTTAAAATTTAAAGTTATAATAATTAAATTTTTTAAATTTAGTATTTAAATTTTTAAATTTTAAAATTTAAAATTTTAATAATTAAATTTTTAAAATTTAGTATTTAAATTTTTAAATTTTAAAATTTAAAGATTTAATATTTAAAGTTTTAAAATTTAGTATTTAAATTTTTGAATTTTAAAATCTAAATATTAATAATTAAATTTTTAAAATTTAGTATTTAAATTTTAAAAATATAAAGTTTTAATAACTAAATTTTTAAAATTTAGTATTTAAGTTTTTAAATTTTAAAATTTAAAGTTTTAATAATTAAATTTTTAAAATTTAGTATTTAAATTTTTAAATTTTAAAATTTAAAGTTTTAATAATTAAATTTTTAAAATTTGGTATTTAAATTTTTAAATTTTAAAATTTAAAATTTTAATAACTAAATTTTTAAAATTTAGTATTTAAATTTTTAAATTTTAAAATTTAAAGATTTAATATTTAAAGTTTTAAAATTTAGTATTTAAATTTTTAAATTTTAAAATTTAAAGTTTTAATAATTAAATTTTTAAAATTTTTATTTAAATTTTTAAATTTTAAAATTTAAACATTTAAATTTTAAAATTTAAAATTTCAATAATTAAATTTTTAAAATTTAGTATTTAAGTTTTTAAATTTTAAAATTTAAAGTTTTAATAATTAAATTTTTAAAATTTAGTATTTAAATTTTTAAATTTTAAAATTTAAAGTTTTAATAATTAAATTTTTAAAATTTGGTATTTAAATTTTTAAATTTTAAAATTTAAAATTTTAATAACTAAATTTTTAAAATTTAGTATTTAAATTTTTAAATTTTAAAATTTAAAGATTTAATATTTAAAGTTTTAAAATTTAGTATTTAAATTTTTAAATTTTAAAATTTAAAGTTTTAATAATTAAATTTTTAAAATTTTTATTTAAATTTTTAAATTTTAAAATTTAAACATTTAAATTTTAAAATTTAAAATTTCAATAATTAAATTTTTAAAATTTAGTATTTAAGTTTTTAAATTTTAAAATTTAAAGTTTTAATAATTAAATTTTTAAAATTTAGTATTTAAATTTTTAAATTTTAAAATTTAAAGTTTTAATAATTAAATTTTTAAAATTCAGTATTTAAATTTTTAAATTTTAAAATTTAAAGTTTTAATAATTAAATTTTTAAAATTTGGTATTTAAATTTTTAAATTTTAAAATTTAAAATTTTAATAATTAAATTTTTAAAATTTAGTATTTAAATTTTTAAATTTTAAAATTTAAAGATTTAATATTTATAGTTTTAAAATTTAGTATTTAAATTTTTGAATTTTAAAATCTAAATATTAATAATTAAATTTTTAAAATTTAGTATTTAAATTTTAAAAATTTAAAGTTTTAATAACTAAATTTTTAAAATTTAGTATTTAAGTTTTTAAATTTTAAAATTTAAAGTTTTAATAATTAAATTTTTAAAATTTAGTATTTAAATTTTTAAATTTTAAAATTTAAAGTTTTAATAATTAAATTTTTAAAATTTGGTATTTAAATTTTTAAATTTTAAAATTTAAAATTTTAATAATTAAATTTTTAAAATTTAGTATTTAAATTTTTAAATTTTAAAATTTAAAGATTTAATATTTAAGGTTTTAAAATTTAGTATTTAAATTTTTAAATTTTAAAATTTAAAGTTTTAATAATTAAATTTTTAAAATTTGTATTTAAAGTTTTAAATTTTAAAATTTAAAGTTTTAATAATTAAATTTTTAAAATTTAGTATTTAAATTTTCAAATTTTAAAATTTAAAGTTTTAATAGTTAAATTTTTAAAATTTGGTATTTAAATTTTTAAATTTTAAAATTTAAAGTTTTAATAATTAAATTTTTATAATTTAGTATTTAAATTTTAAAAATTTAAAGTTTTAATAATTAAATTTTTAAAATTTAGTATTTAAGTTTTTAAATTATAAAATTTAAAGTTTTAATAATTAAATTTTCAAAATTTAGTATTTAAATTTTTAAATTTTAAAGTTTGAAGTTTTAATAATTAAATTTTTAAAATTTAGTATTTAAATTTTAAAATTTAAATTTTTAAATTTTAAAATTTAATATTTTAATAACTAAATTTTTAAAATTTAGTATTTAAATTTTTAAATTTTAAAATGTAAAGTTTTAATAATTAAATTTTTAAAATTTAGTATTTAAATTTTTAAATTTTAAAATTTAAACATTTAAATTTTAAAATTTAAAATTTCAATAATTAAATTTTTAAAATTTAGTATTTAAGTTTTTAAATTTTAAAATTTAAAGTTTTAATAATTAAATTTTTAAAATTTAGTATTTAAATTTTTAAATTTTAAAATTTAAAGTTTTAATAATTAAATTTTTAAAATTTAGTACTTAAATTTTTAAATTTTAAAATTTAAATATTTAATATTTAAAGTTTTAAAATTTAGTATTTAAATTTTTAAATTTTAAAATCTAAATATTAATAATTAAATTTTTAAAATTTAGTATTTAAATTTTTAAACTTTAAAATTTAAAGTTATAATAATTAAATTCTTTAAATTTATTATTTAAATTTTTAAATTTTAAAATTTAAAATTTTAATAATTAAATTTTTAAAATTTAGTATTTAAATTTTTAAATTTTAAAATTTAAAGATTTAATATTTAAAGTTTTAAAATTTAGTATTTAAATTTTTGAATTTTAAAATCTAAATATTAATAATTAAATTTTTAAAATTTAGTATTTAAATTTTAAAAATTTAAAGTTTTAATAACTAAATTTTTAAAATTTAGTATTTAAGTTTTTAAATTTTAAAATTTAAAGTTTTAATAATTAAATTTTTAAAATTTAGTATTTAAATTTTTAAATTTTAAAATTTAAAGTTTTAATAATTAAATTTTTAAAATTTGGTATTTAAATTTTTAAATTTTAAAATTTAAAATTTTAATAATTAAATTTTTAAAATTTAGTATTTAAATTTTTAAATTTTAAAATTTAAAGATTTAATATTTAAAGTTTTAAAATTTAGTATTTAAATTTTTAAATTTTAAAATTTAAAGTTTTAATAATTAAATTTTTAAAATTTAGTATTTAAGTTTTTAAATTTTAAAATTTAAAGTTTTAATAATTAAATTTTTAAAATTTAGTATTTAAATTTTAAAAATTTAAAGTTTTAATAATTAAATTTTTAAAATTTAGTATTTAAATTTTTAAATTTTAAAATTTAAAGTTTTAATAATTAAATTTTTAAAATTTGGTATTTAAATTTTTAAATTTTAAAATTTAAAATTTTAATAATTAAATTTTTAAAATTTAGTATTTAAATTTTTAAATTTTAAAATTTAAAGATTTAATATTTAAAGTTTTAAAATTTAGTATTTAAATTTTTAAATTTTAAAATTTAAAGTTTTAATAATTAAATTTTTAAAATTTGTATTTAAATTTTTAAATTTTAAAATTTAAAGTTTTAATAACTAAATTTTTAAAATTTAGTATTTAAGTTTTTAAATTTTAAAATTTAAAGTTTTAATAATTAAATTTTTAAAATTTGTATTTAAATTTTTAAATTTTAAAATTTAAAGTTTTAATAATTAAATTTTCAAAATTTAGTATTTAAATTTTTAAATTTTAAAATTTAAAGTTTTAATAATTAAATTTTTAAAATTTAGTATTTAAATTTTTAAATTTTAAAATTTAAACATTTAAATTTTAAAATTTAAAATTTCAATAATTAAATTTTTAAAATTTAGTATTTAAGTTTTTAAATTTTAAAATTTAAAGTTTTAATAATTAAATTTTTAAAATTTAGTATTTAAATTTTTAAATTTTAAAATTTAAAGTTTTAATAATTAAATTTTTAAAATTTAGTATTTAAATTTTTAAATTTTAAAATTTAAAGATTTAATATTTAATGTTTTAAAATTTAGTATTTAAATTTTTAAATTTTAAAATCTAAATATTAATAATTAAATTTTTAAAATTAAGTATTTAACTTTTTAAACTTTAAAATTTAAAGTTATAATAATTAAATTTTTTATATTTAGTATTTAAATTTTTAAATTTTAAAATTTAAAATTTTAATAATTAAATTTTTAAAATTTAGTATTTATATTTTTAAATTTTAAAATTTAAAGATTTAATATTTAACGTTTTAAAATTTAGTATTTAAATTTTTGAATTTTAAAATCTAAATATTAATAATTAAATTTTTAAAATTTAGTATTTAAATTTTAAAAATTTAAAGTTTTAATAACTAAATTTTTAAAATTTAGTATTTAAGTTTTTAAATTTTAAAATTTAAAGTTTTAATAATTAAATTTTTAAAATTTAGTATTTAAATTTTTAAATTTTAAAATTTAAAGTTTTAATAATTAAATTTTTAAAATTTAGTATTTAAATTTTAAAAATTTAAAGTTTTAATAATTAAATTTTTAAAATTTAGTATTTAAGTTTTTAAATTTTAAAATTTAAAGTTTTAATAATTAAATTTTCAAAATTTAGTATTTAAATTTTTAAATTTTAAAATTTAAAGATTTAATATTTAAAGTTTTAAAATTTAGTATTTAAATTTTTAAATTTTAAAATCTAATTATTAATAATTAAATTTTTAAAATTTAGTATTTAAATTTTTAAACATTAAAATTTAAAGTTATAATAATTAAATTTTTTAAATTTAGTATTAAAATTTTTAAATTTTAAAATTTAAAATTTTAATAATTAAATTTTTAAAGTTTAGTATTTAAATTTTTAAATTTTAAAATTTAAAGATTTAATATTTAAAGTTTTAAAATTTAGTATTTAAATTTTTAAATTTTAAAATCTAATTATTAATAATTAAATTTTTAAAATTTAGTATTTAAATTTTTAAATTTTAAAATTTAAAGTTTTAATAATTAAATTTTTAAAATTTAGTATTTAAATTTTTAAATTTTAAAATTTAAATATTTAATATTTAAAGTTTTAAAATTTTGTATTTAAATTTTTAAATTTTAAAATCTAAATATTAATAATTAAATTTTTAAAATTTAGTATTTAAATTTTTAAACTTTAAAATTTAAAGTTATAATAATTAAATTATTTAAATTTAGTATTTAAATTTTTAAATTTTAAAATTTAAAATTTTAATAATTAAATTTTTAAAATTTAGTATTTAAATTTTTGAATTTTAAAATCTAAATATTAATAATTAAATTTTTAAAATTTAGTATTTAAATTTTAAAAATTTAAAGTTTTAATAACTAAATTTTTAAAATTTAGTATTTAAGTTTTTAAATTTTAAAATTTAAAGTTTTAATAATTAAATTTTTAAAATTTAGTATTTAAATTTTTAAATTTTAAAATTTAAAGTTTTAATAATTAAATTTTTAAAATTTGGTATTTAAATTTTTAAATTTTAAAATTTAAAATTTTAATAATTAAATTTTTAAAATTTTGTATTTAAATTTTTAAATTTTAAAATTTAAAGATTTAATATTTAAAGTTTTAAAATTTAGTATTTAAATTTTTAAATTTTAAAATTTAAAGTTTTAATAATTAAATTTTTAAAATTTAGTATTTAAATTTTCAAATTTTAAAAATTTAAAGTTTTAATAACTAAATTTTTAAAATTTAGTAATTAAGTTTTTAAATTTTAAAATTTAAAGTTTTAATAATTAAATTTTTAAAATTTAGTATTTAAATTTTTAAATTTTAAAATTTAAAGTTTTAATAATTAAATTTTTAAAATTTAGTATTTAAGTTTTAAAAATTTAAAGTTTTAATAATTAAATTTTTAAAATTTAGTATTTAAGTTTTTAAATTTTAAAATTTAAAGTTTTAATAATTAAATTTTCAAAATTTAGTATTTAAATTTTTAAATTTTAAAATTTAAAGATTTAATATTTAAAGTTTTAAAATTTAGTATTTAAATTTTTAAATTTTAAAATTTAAAGATTTAATATTTAAAGTTTTAAAATTTAGTATTTAAATTTTTGAATTTTAAAATCTAAATATTAATAATTAAATTTTTAAAATTTAGTATTTAAATTTTAAAAATTTAAAGTTTTAGTAACTAAATTTTTAAAATTTAGTATTTAAGTTTTTAAATTTTAAAATTTAAAGTTTTAATAATTAAATTTTTAAAATTTAGTATTTAAATTTTTAAATTTTAAAATTTAAAGTTTTAATAATTAAATTTTTAAAATTTGGTATTTAAATTTTTAAATTTTAAAATTTAAAATTTTAATAATTAAATTTTTAAAATTTAGTATTTAAATTTTTAAATTTTAAAATTTAAAGTTTTAATAATTAAATTTTTAAAATTTAGTATTTAAATTTTTAAATTTTAAAATTTAAAGATTTAATATTTAAAGTTTTAAAATTTAGTATTTAAATTTTTAAATTTTAAAATCTAAATATTAATAATTAAATTTCTAAAATTTAGTATTTAAATTTTTAAACTTTAAAATTTAAAGTTATAATAATTAAATTTTTTAAATTTAGTATTTAAATTTTTAAATTTTAAAATTTAAAATTTTAATAATTAAGTTTTTAAAATTTAGTATTTAAATTTTTAAATTATAAAATTTAAAGATTTAATATTTAAAGTTTTAAAATTTAGTATTTAAATTTTTGAATTTTAAAATCTAAATATTAATAATTAAATTTTTAAAATTTAGTATTTAAATTTTAAAAATTTAAAGTTTTAATAACTAAATTTTTAAAATTTAGTATTTAAGTTTTTAAATTTTAAAATTTAAAGTTTTAATAATTAAATTTTTAAAATTTAGTATTTAAATTTTTAAATTTTAAAATTTAAAGTTTTAATAATTAAATTTTTAAAATTTGGTATTTAAATTTTTAAATTTTAAAATTTAAAATTTTAATAATTAAATTTTTAAAATTTAGTATTTAAATTTTTAAATTTTAAAATTTAAAGATTTAATATTTAAAGTTTTAAAATTTAGTATTTAAATTTTTAAATTTTAAAATTTAAAGTTTTAATAATTAAATTTTTAAAATTTGTATTTAAATTTTTAAATTTTAAAATTTAAAGTTTTAATAATTAAATTTTTAAAATTTAGTATTTAAATTTTAAAAATTTAAAGTTATAAAAATTAAATTTTTAAAATTTAGTATTTAAGTTTTTAAATTTTAAAATTTAAAGTTTTAATAATTAAATTTTCAAAATTTAGTATTTAAATTTTTAAATTTTAAAGTTTGAAGTTTTAATAATTAAATATTTAAAATTTAGTATTTAAATTTTAAAATTTAAATTTTTAAATTTTAAAATTTAAAATTTTAATAACTAAATTTTTAAAATTTAGTATTTAAATTTTTAAATTTTAAAATTTAAAGATTTAATATTTAACGTTTTAAAATTTAGTATTTAAATTTTTGAATTTTAAAATCTAAATATTAATAATTAAATTTTTAAAATTTAGTATTTAAATTTTAAAAATTTAAAGTTTTAATAACTAAATTTTTAAAATTTAGTATTTAAGTTTTTAAATTTTAAAATTTAAAGTTTTAATAATTAAATTTTTAAAATTTAGTATTTAAATTTTTAAATTTTAAAATTTAAAGTTTTAATAATTAAATTTTTAAAATTTAGTATTTAAATTTTAAAAATTTAAAGTTTTAATAATTAAATTTTTAAAATTTAGTATTTAAGTTTTTAAATTTTAAAATTTAAAGTTTTAATAATTAAATTTTCAAAATTTAGTATTTAAATTTTTAAATTTTAAAATTTAAAGATTTAATATTTAAAGTTTTAAAATTTAGTATTTAAATTTTTAAATTTTAAAATCTAATTATTAATAATTAAATTTTTAAAATTTAGTATTTAAATTTTTAAACTTTAAAATTTAAAGTTATAATAATTAAATTTTTTAAATTTAGTATTAAAATTTTTAAATTTTAAAATTTAAAATTTTCATAATTAAATTTTTAAAGTTTAGTATTTAAATTTTTAAATTTTAAAATTTAAAGATTTAATATTTAAAGTTTTAAAATTTAGTATTTAAATTTTTAAATTTTAAAATCTAATTATTAATAATTAAATTTTTAAAATTTAGTATTTAAATTTTTAAATTTTAAAATTTAAAGTTTTAATAATTAAATTTTTAAAATTTAGTATTTAAATTTTTAAATTTTAAAATTTAAATATTTAATATTTAAAGTTTTAAAATTTTGTATTTAAATTTTTAAATTTTAAAATCTAAATATTAATAATTAAATTTTTAAAATTTAGTATTTAAATTTTTAAACTTTAAAATTTAAAGTTATAATAATTAAATTATTTAAATATAGTATTTAAATTTTTAAATTTTAAAATTTAAAATTTTAATAATTAAATTTTTAAAATTTAGTATTTAAATTTTTGAATTTTAAAATCTAAATATTAATAATTAAATTTTTAAAATTTAGTATTTAAATTTTAAAAATTTAAAGTTTTAATAACTAAATTTTTAAAATTTAGTATTTAAGTTTTTAAATTTTAAAATTTAAAGTTTTAATAATTAAATTTTTAAAATTTAGTATTTAAATTTTTAAATTTTAAAATTTAAAGTTTTAATAATTAAATTTTTAAAATTTGGTATTTAAATTTTTAAATTTTAAAATTTAAAATTTTAATAATTAAATTTTTAAAATTTTGTATTTAAATTTTTAAATTTTAAAATTTAAAGATTTAATATTTAAAGTTTTAAAATTTAGTATTTAAATTTTTAAATTTTAAAATTTAAAGTTTTAATAATTAAATTTTTAAAATTTAGAATTTAAATTTTCAAATTTTAAAAATTTAAAGTTTTAATAACTAAATTTTTAAAATTTAGTAATTAAGTTTTTAAATTTTAAAATTTAAAGTTTTAATAATTAAATTTTTAAAATTTGGTATTTAAATTTTTAAATTTTAAAATTTAAAATTTTAATAATTAAATTTTTAAAATTTAGTATTTAAATTTTTAAATTTTAAAATTTAAAGTTTTAATAATTAAATTTTCAAAATTTAGTATTTAAATTTTTAAATTTTAAAGTTTGAAGTTTTAATAATTAAATATTTAAAATTTAGTATTTAAATTTTAAAATTTAAATTTTTAAATTTTAAAATTTAAAATTTTAATAACTAAATTTTTAAAATTTAGTATTTAAATTTTTAAATTTTAAAATTTAAAGTTTTAATAATTAAATTTTTAAAATTTAGTATTTAAATTTTTAAATTTTAAAATTTAAACATTTAAATTTTAAAATTTAAAATTTCAATAATTAAATTTTTAAAATTTAGTATTTAAGTTTTTAAATTTTAAAATTTAAAGTTTTAATAATTAAATTTTTAAAATTTAGTATTTAAATTTTTAAATTTTAAAATTTAAAATTTTAATAATTAAATTTTTAAAATTTTGTATTTAAATTTTTAAATTTTAAAATTTAAAGATTTAATATTTAAAGTTTTAAAATTTAGTATTTAAATTTTTAAATTTTAAAATTTAAAGTTTTAATAATTAAATTTTTAAAATTTAGAATTTAAATTTTCAAATTTTAAAAATTTAAAGTTTTAATAACTAAATTTTTAAAATTTAGTAATTAAGTTTTTAAATTTTAAAATTTAAAGTTTTAATAATTAAATTTTTAAAATTTAGTATTTAAATTTTTAAATTTTAAAATTTAAAGTTTTAATAATTAAATTTTTAAAATTTAGTATTTAAGTTTTAAAAATTTAAAGTTTTAATAATTAAATTTTTAAAATTTAGTATTTAAGTTTTTAAATTTTAAAATTTAAAGTTTTAATAATTAAATTTTCAAAATTTAGTATTTAAATTTTTAAATTTTAAAATTTAAAGATTTAATATTTAAAGTTTTAAAATTTAGTATTTAAATTTTTAAATTTTAAAATTTAAAGATTTAATATTTAAAGTTTTAAAATTTAGTATTTAAATTTTTGAATTTTAAAATCTAAATATTAATAATTAAATTTTTAAAATTTAGTATTTAAATTTTAAAAATTTAAAGTTTTAATAACTAAATTTTTAAAATTTAGTATTTAAGTTTTTAAATTTTAAAATTTAAAGTTTTAATAATTAAATTTTTAAAATTTAGTATTTAAATTTTTAAATTTTAAAATTTAAAGTTTTAATAATTAAATTTTTAAAATTTGGTATTTAAATTTTTAAATTTTAAAATTTAAAATTTTAATAATTAAATTTTTAAAATTTAGTATTTAAATTTTTAAATTTTAAAATTTAAAGTTTTAATAATTAAATTTTTAAAATTTAGTATTTAAATTTTTAAATTTTAAAATTTAAAGATTTAATATTTAAAGTTTTAAAATTTAGTATTTAAATTTTTAAATTTTAAAATCTAAATATTAATAATTAAATTTCTAAAATTTAGTATTTAAATTTTTAAACTTTAAAATTTAAAGTTATAATAATTAAATTTTTTAAATTTAGTATTTAAATTTTTAAATTTTAAAATTTAAAATTTTAATAATTAAGTTTTTAAAATTTAGTATTTAAATTTTTAAATTATAAAATTTAAAGATTTAATATTTAAAGTTTTAAAATTTAGTATTTAAATTTTTGAATTTTAAAATCTAAATATTAATAATTAAATTTTTAAAATTTAGTATTTAAATTTTAAAAATTTAAAGTTTTAATAACTAAATTTTTAAAATTTAGTATTTAAGTTTTTAAATTTTAAAATTTAAAGTTTTAATAATTAAATTTTTAAAATTTAGTATTTAAATTTTTAAATTTTAAAATTTAAAGTTTTAATAATTAAATTTTTAAAATTTGGTATTTAAATTTTTAAATTTTAAAATTTAAAATTTTAATAATTAAATTTTTAAAATTTAGTATTTAAATTTTTAAATTTTAAAATTTAAAGATTTAATATTTAAAGTTTTAAAATTTAGTATTTAAATTTTTAAATTTTCAAATTTAAAGTTTTAATAATTAAATTTTTAAAATTTGTATTTAAATTTTTAAATTTTAAAATTTAAAGTTTTAATAATTAAATTTTTAAAATTTAGTATTTAAATTTTAAAAATTTAAAGTTATAAAAATTAAATTTTTAAAATTTAGTATTTAAGTTTTTAAATTTTAAAATTTAAAGTTTTAATAATTAAATTTTCAAAATTTAGTATTTAAATTTTTAAATTTTAAAGTTTGAAGTTTTAATAATTAAATATTTAAAATTTAGTATTTAAATTTTAAAATTTAAATTTTTAAATTTTAAAATTTAAAATTTTAATAACTAAATTTTTAAAATTTAGTATTTAAATTTTTAAATTTTAAAATTTAAAGTTTTAATAATTAAATTTTTAAAATTTAGTATTTAAATTTTTAAATTTTAAAATTTAAACATTTAAATTTTAAAATTTAAAATTTCAATAATTAAATTTTTAAAATTTGGTATTTAAGTTTTTAAATTTTAAAATTTAAAGTTTTAATAATTAAATTTTTAAAATTTAGTATTTAAATTTTTAAATTTTAAAATTTAAAATTTTAATAATTAAATTTTTAAAATTTTGTATTTAAATTTTTAAATTTTAAAATTTAAAGATTTAATATTTAAAGTTTTAAAATTTAGTATTTAAATTTTTAAATTTTAAAATTTAAAGTTTTAATAATTAAATTTTTAAAATTTAGAATTTAAATTTTCAAATTTTAAAAATTTAAAGTTTTAATAACTAAATTTTTAAAATTTTATAATTAAGTTTTTAAATTTTAAAATTTAAAGTTTTAATAATTAAATTTTTAAAATTTAGTATTTAAATTTTTAAATTTTAAAATTTAAAGTTTTAATAATTAAATTTTTAAAATTTAGTATTTAAGTTTTAAAAATTTAAAGTTTTAATAATTAAATTTTTAAAATTTAGTATTTAAGTTTTTAAATTTTAAAATTTAAAGTTTTAATAATTAAATTTTCAAAATTTAGTATTTAAATTTTTAAATTTTAAAATTTAAAGATTTAATATTTAAAGTTTTAAAATTTAGTATTTAAATTTTTAAATTTTAAAATTTAAAGATTTAATATTTAAAGTTTTAAAATTTAGTATTTAAATTTTTGAATTTTAAAATCTAAATATTAATAATTAAATTTTTAAAATTTAGTATTTAAATTTTAAAAATTTAAAGTTTTAATAACTAAATTTTTAAAATTTAGTATTTAAGTTTTTAAATTTTAAAATTTAAAGTTTTAATAATTAAATTTTTAAAATTTAGTATTTAAATTTTTAAATTTTAAAATTTAAAGTTTTAATAATTAAATTTTTAAAATTTGGTATTTAAATTTTTAAATTTTAAAATTTAAAATTTTAATAATTAAATTTTTAAAATTTAGTATTTAAATTTTTAAATTTTAAAATTTAAAGTTTTAATAATTAAATTTTTAAAATTTAGTATTTAAATTTTTAAATTTTAAAATTTAAAGATTTAATATTTAAAGTTTTAAAATTTAGTATTTAAATTTTTAAATTTTAAAATCTAAATATTAATAATTAAATTTCTAAAATTTAGTATTTAAATTTTTAAACTTTAAAATTTAAAGTTATAATAATTAAATTTTTTAAATTTAGTATTTAAATTTTTAAATTTTAAAATTTAAAATTTTAATAATTAAGTTTTTAAAATTTAGTATTTAAATTTTTAAATTATAAAATTTAAAGATTTAATATTTAAAGTTTTAAAATTTAGTATTTAAATTTTTGAATTTTAAAATCTAAATATTAATAATTAAATTTTTAAAATTTAGTATTTAAATTTTAAAAATTTAAAGTTTTAATAACTAAATTTTTAAAATTTAGTATTTAAGTTTTTAAATTTTAAAATTTAAAGTTTTAATAATTAAATTTTTAAAATTTAGTATTTAAATTTTTAAATTTTAAAATTTAAAGTTTTAATAATTAAATTTTTAAAATTTGGTATTTAAATTTTTAAATTTTAAAATTTAAAATTTTAATAATTAAATTTTTAAAATTTAGTATTTAAATTTTTAAATTTTAAAATTTAAAGATTTAATATTTAAAGTTTTAAAATTTAGTATTTAAATTTTTAAATTTTAAAATTTAAAGTTTTAATAATTAAATTTTTAAAATTTGTATTTAAATTTTTAAATTTTAAAATTTAAAGTTTTAATAATTAAATTTTTAAAATTTAGTATTTAAATTTTAAAAATTTAAAGTTATAAAAATTAAATTTTTAAAATTTAGTATTTAAGTTTTTAAATTTTAAAATTTAAAGTTTTAATAATTAAATTTTCAAAATTTAGTATTTAAATTTTTAAATTTTAAAGTTTGAAGTTTTAATAATTAAATATTTAAAATTTAGTATTTAAATTTTAAAATTTAAATTTTTAAATTTTAAAATTTAAAATTTTAATAACTAAATTTTTAAAATTTAGTATTTAAATTTTTAAATTTTAAAATTTAAAGTTTTAATAATTAAATTTTTAAAATTTAGTATTTAAATTTTTAAATTTTAAAATTTAAACATTTAAATTTTAAAATTTAAAATTTCAATAATTAAATTTTTAAAATTTAGTATTTAAGTTTTTAAATTTTAAAATTTAAAGTTTTAATAATTAAATTTTTAAAATTTAGTATTTAAATTTTTAAATTTTAAAATTTAAAATTTTAATAATTAAATTTTTAAAATTTAGTATTTAAATTTTTAAATTTTAAAATTTAAAGATTTAATATTTAAAGTTTTAAAATTTAGTATTTAAATTTTTAAATTTTATAATCTAAATATTAATAATTAAATTTTTAAAATTTAGTATTTAAATTTTTAAACTTTAAAATTTAAAGTTATAATAATTAAATTTTTTAAATTTAGTATTTAAATTTTTAAATTTTAAAATTTAAAATTTTAATAATTAAATTTTTAAAATTTAGTATTTAAGTTTTTAAATTTTAAAATTTAAAGTTTTAATAATTAAATTTTTAAAATTTAGTATTTAAATTTTTAAATTTTAAAATTTAAAGTTTTAATAATTAAATTTTTAAAATTTGGTATTTAAATTTTTAAATTTTAAAATTTAAAGATTTAATATTTAAAGTTTTAAAATTTAGTATTTTAATTTTTGAATTTTAAAATCTAAATATTAATAATTAAATTTTTAAAATTTAGTATTTAAATTTTAAAAATTTAAAGTTTTAATAACTAAATTTTTAAAATTTAGTATTTAAGTTTTTAAATTTTAAAATTTAAAGTTTTAATAATTAAATTTTCAAAATTTAGTATTTAAATTTTTAAATTTTAAAGTTTGAAGTTTTAATAATTAAATTTTTAAAATTTAGTATTTAAATTTTAAAATTTAAATTTTTAAATTTTAAAATTTAAAATTTTAATAACTAAATTTTTAAAATTTAGTATTTAAATTTTTAAATTTTAAAATTTAAAGTTTTAATAATTAAATTTTTAAAATTTAGTATTTAAATTTTTAAATTTTAAAATTTAAACATTTAAATTTTAAAATTTAAAATTTCAATAATTAAATTTTTAAAATTTAGTATTTAAGTTTTTAAATTTTAAAATTTAAAGTTTTAATAATTAAATTTTTAAAATTTAGTATTTAAATTTTTAAATTTTAAAATTTAAAATTTTAATAATTAAATTTTTAAAATTTAGTATTTAAATTTTTAAATTTTAAAATCTAAATATTAATAATTAAATTTTTAAAATTTAGTATTTAAATTTTTAAACTTTAAAATTTAAAGTTATAATAATTAAATTTTTTAAATTTAGTATTTAAATTTTTAAATTTTAAAATTTAAAATTTAAAATTTTAATAATTAAATTTTTAAAATTTAGTATTTAAATTTTTAAATTTTAAAATTTAAAGATTTAATATTTAAAGTTTTAAAATTTAGTATTTAAATTTTTGAATTTTAAAATCTAAATATTAATAATTAAATTTTTAAAATTTAGTATTTAAATTTTAAAAATTTAAAGGTTTAATAACTAAATTTTTAAAATTTAGTATTTAAGTTTTTAAATTTTAAAATTTAAAGTTTTAATAATTAAATTTTTAAAATTTAGTATTTAAATTTTTAAATTTTAAAATTTAAAGTTTTAATAATTAAATTTTTAAAATTTGGTATTTAAATTTTTAAATTTTAAAATTTAAAGATTTAATATTTAAAGTTTTAAAATTTAGTATTTAAATTTTTGAATTTTAAAATCTAAATATTAATAATTAAATTTTTAAAATTTAGTATTTAAATTTTAAAAATTTAAAGTTTTAATAACTAAATTTTTAAAATTTAGTATTTAAGTTTTTAAATTTTTTAAATTTAGTATTAAAATTTTTAAATTTTAAAATTTAAAATTTTAATAATTAAATTTTTAAAATTTAGTATTTAAATTTTTAAATTTTAAAAATTTTTAATAACTAAGTTTTTAAAATTTAGTATTTAAGTTTTTAAATTTTAAAATTTAAAGTTTTAATAATTAAATTTTTAAAATTTAGTATTTAAATTTTTAAATTTTAAAATTTAAAGTTTTAATAATTAAATTTTTAAATTTTAAAATTTAAAATTTTAATAATTAAATTTTTAAAATTTAGTATTTAAATTTTTAAATTTTAAAATATAAAGATTTAATATTTAAAGTTTTAAAATTTAGTATTTAAATTTTTAAATTTTAAAATTTAAAGTTTTAATAATTAAATTTTTAAAATTTGTATTTAAATTTTTAAATTTTAAAATTTAAAGTTTTAATAATTAAATTTTTAAAATTTAGTATTTAAATTTTCAAATTTTAAAATTTAAAGTTTTAATAGTTAAATTTTTAAAATTTGGTATTTAAATTTTTAAATTTTAAAATTTAAAGTTTTAATAATTAAATTTTTAAAATTTAGTATTTAAATTTTAAAAATTTAAAGTTTTAATAATTAAATTTTTAAAATTTAGTATTTAAGTTTTTAAATTTTAAAATTTAAAGTTTTAATAATTAAATTTTCATAATTTAGTATTTAAATTTTTAAATTTTAAAGTTTGAAGTTTTAATAATTAAATTTTTAAAATTTAGTATTTAAATTTTTAAATTTTAAAATTTAAACATTTAAATTTTAAAATTTAAAATTTCAATAATTAAATTTTTAAAATTTAGTATTTAAGTTTTTAAATTTTAAAATCTAAATATTAATAATTAAATTTTTAAAATTTAGTATTTAAATTTTAAAAATTTAAAGTTTTAATAACTAAATTTTTAAAATTTAGTATTTAAGTTTTTAAATTTTAAAATTTAAAGTTTTAATAATTAAATTTTCAAAATTTAGTATTTAAATTTTTAAATTTTAAAGTTTGAAGTTTTAATAATTAAATTTTTAAAATTTAGTATTTAAATTTTAAAATTTAAATTTTTAAATTTTAAAATTTAAAATTTTAATAACTAAATTTTTAAAATTTAGTATTTAAATTTTTAAATTTTAAAATTTAAAGTTTTAATAATTAAATTTTTAAAATTTAGTATTTAAATTTTTAAATTTTAAAATTTAAACATTTAAATTTTAAAATTTAAAATTTCAATAATTAAATTTTTAAAATTTAGTATTAAGTTTTTAAATTTTAAAATTTAAAGTTTTAATAATTAAATTTTTAAAATTTAGTATTTAAATTTTTAAATTTTAAAATTTAAAATTTTAATAATTAAATTTTTAAAATTTAGTATTTAAATTTTTAAATTTTAAAATCTAAATATTAATAATTAAATTTTTAAAATTTAGTATTTAAATTTTTAAACTTTAAAATTTAAAGTTATAATAATTAAATTTTTTAAATTTAGTATTTAAATTTTTAAATTTTAAAATTTAAAATTTTAATAATTAAATTTTTAAAATTTAGTATTTAAATTTTTAAATTTTAAAATTTAAAGATTTAATATTTAAAGTTTTAAAATTTAGTATTTAAATTTTTGAATTTTAAAATCTAAATATTAATAATTAAATTTTTAAAATTTAGTATTTAAATTTTATAAATTTAAAGGTTTAATAACTAAATTTTTAAAATTTAGTATTTAAGTTTTTAAATTTTAAAATTTAAAGTTTTAATAATTAAATTTTTAAAATTTAGTATTTAAATTTTTAAATTTTAAAATTTAAAGTTTTAATAATTAAATTTTTAAAATTTGGTATTGAAATTTTTAAATTTTAAAATTTAAAGATTTAATATTTAAAGTTTTAAAATTTAGTATTTAAATTTTTGAATTTTAAAATCTAAATATTAATAATTAAATTTTTAAAATTTAGTATTTAAATTTTAAAAATTTAAAGTTTTAATAACTAAATTTTTAAAATTTAGTATTTAAGTTTTTAAATTTTTTAAATTTAGTATTAAAATTTTTAAATTTTAAAATTTAAAATTTTAATAATTAAATTTTTAAAATTTAGTATTTAAATTTTTAAATTTTAAAAATTTTTAATAACTAAGTTTTTAAAATTTAGTATTTAAGTTTTTAAATTTTAAAATTTAAAGTTTTAATAATTAAATTTTTAAAATTTAGTATTTAAATTTTTAAATTTTAAAATTTAAAGTTTTAATAATTAAATTTTTAAATTTTAAAATTTAAAATTTTAATAATTAAATTTTTAAAATTTAGTATTTAAATTTTTAAATTTTAAAATATAAAGATTTAATATTTAAAGTTTTAAAATTTAGTATTTAAATTTTTAAATTTTAAAATTTAAAGTTTTAATAATTAAATTTTTAAAATTTAGTATTTAAATTTTAAAAATTTAAAATTTTAATAATTAAATTTTTAAAATTTAGTATTTAAGTTTTTAAATTTTAAAATTTAAAGTTTTAATAATTAAATTTTCATAATTTAGTATTTAAATTTTTAAATTTTAAAGTTTGAAGTTTTAATAATTAAATTTTTAAAATTTAGTATTTAAATTTTAAAATTTAAATTTTTAAATTTTAAAATTTAAAATTTTAATAACTAAATTTTTAAAATTTAGTATTTAAACTTTTAAATTTTAAAATTTAAAGTTTTAATAATTAAATTTTTAAAATTTAGTATTTAAATTTTTAAATTTTAAAATTTAAACATTTAAATTTTAAAATTTAAAATTTCAATAATTAAATTTTTAAAATTTAGTATTTAAGTTTTTAAATTTTAAAATCTAAATATTAATAATTAAATTTTTAAAATTTAGTATTTAAATTTTTAAACTTTAAAATTTAAAGTTATAATAATTAAATTTTTTAAATTTAGTATTTAAATTTTTAAATTTTAAAATTTAAAATTTTAATAATTAAATTTTTAAAATTTAGTATTTAAATTTTTAAATTTTAAAATTTAAAGATTTAATATTTAAAGTTTTAAAATTTAGTATTTAAATTTTTGAATATTAAAATCTAAATATTAATAATTAAATTTTTAAAATTTAGTATTTATATTTTAAAAATTTAAAGTTTTAATAACTAAATTTTTAAAATTTAGTATTTAAGTTTTTAAATTTTAAAATTTAAAGTTTTAATAATTAAATTTTTAAAATTTAGTATTTAAATTTTTAAATTTTAAAATTTAAAGTTTTAATAATTAAATTTTTAAAATTTGGTATTTAAATTTTTAAATTTTAAAATTTAAACATTTAAATTTTAAAATTTAAAATTTCAATAATTAAATTTTTAAAATTTAGTATTTAAGTTTTTAAATTTTAAAATTTAAAGTTTTAATAATTAAATTTTTAAAATTTAGTATTTAAATTTTTAAATTTTAAAATTTAAAGTTTTAATAATTAAATTTTTAAAATTTAGTATTTAAATTTTCAAATTTTAAAATTTAAAGTTTTAATAGTTAAATTTTTAAAATTTGGTATTGAAATTTTTAAATTTTAGAATTTAAAGTTTTAATAATTAAATTTTTAAAATTTAGTATTTAAATTTTTAAATTTTAAAATTTAAAGTTTTAATAATTAAATTTTTAAAATTTGGTATTTAAATTTTTAAATTTTAAAATTTAAAATTTTAATAATTAAATTTTTAAAATTTAGTATTTAAATTTTTAAATTTTAAAATTTAAAGATTTAATATTTAAAGTTTTAAAATTTAGTATTTAAATTTTTAAATTTTAAAATTTAAAGTTTTAATAATTAAATTTTTAAAATTTGTATTTAAATTTTTAAATTTTAAAATTTAAAGTTTTAATAATTAAATTTTTAAAATTTAGTATTTATATTTTCAAATTTTAAAATTTAAAGTTTTAATAATTAAATTTTTACTATTTGGTATTTAAATTTTTAAATTTTAAAATTTAAAGTTTTAATAATTAAATTTTTAAAACTTGGTATTTAAGTTTTTAAATTTTAAAATTTAAAGTTTTAATAATTAAATTTTCAAAATTTAGTATTTAAATTTTTAAATTTTAAAGTTTGAAGTTTTAATAATTAAATTTTTAAAATTTAGAATTTAAATTTTAAAATTTAAATTTTTAAATTTTAAAATTTAAAATTTTAATAACTAAATTTTTAAAATTTAGTATTTAAATTTTTAAATTTTAAAATTTAAACATTTAAATTTTAAAATTTAAAATTTCAATAATTAAATTTTTAAAATTTAGTATTTAAGTTTTTAAATTTTAAAATTTAAAGTTTTAATAATTAAATTTTTAAAATTTAGTATATAAATTTTAAAAATTTAAAGTTTTAATAACTAAATTTTTAAAATTTAGTATTTAAGTTTTTAAATTTTAAAATTTAAAGTTTTAATAATTAAATTTTTAAAATTTGTATTTAAATTTTTAAATTTTAAAATTTAAAGTTTTAATAATTAAATTTTTAAAATTTAGTATTTAAATTTTCAAATTTTAAAATTTAAAGTTTTAATAGTTAAATTTTTAAAATTTGGTATTTAAATTTTTAAATTTTAAAATTTAAAGTTTTAATAATTAAATTTTTAAAATTTAGTATTTAAATTTTAAATATTTAAAGTTTTAATAATTAAATTTTTAAAATTTAGTATTTAAGTTTTTAAATTTTAAAATTTAAAGTTTTAATAATTAAATTTTTAAAATTTAGTATTTAAATTTTTAAATTTTAAAATTTAAACATTTAAATTTTAAAATTTAAAATTTCAATATTTAAATTTTTAAAATTTAGTATTTAAGTTTTTAAATTTTAAAATTTAAAGTTTTAATAATTAAATTTTTAAAATTTAGTATTTAAATTTTTAAATTTTAAAATTTAAAGTTTTAATAATTAAATTTTTAAAATTTGGTATTTAAATTTTTAAATTTTAAAATTTAAACATTTAAATTTTAAAATTTAAAATTTCAATAATTAAATTTTTAAAATTTAGTATTTAAGTTTTTAAATTTTAAAATCTAAATATTAATAATTAAATTTTTAAAATTTAGTATTTAAATTTTTAAACTTTAAAATTTAAAGTTATAATAATTAAATTTTTTAAATTTAGTATTTAAATTTTTAAATTTTAAAATTTAAAATTTTAATAATTAAATTTTTAAAATTTAGTATTTAAATTTTTAAATTTTAAAATTTAAAGATTTAATGTTTAAAGTTTTAAAATTTAGTATTTAAATTTTTGAATATTAAAATCTAAATATTAATAATTAAATTTTTAAAATTTAGTATTTATATTTTAAAAATTTAAAGTTTTAATAACTAAATTTTTAAAATTTAGTATTTAAGTTTTTAAATTTTAAAATTTAAAGTTTTAATAATTAAATTTTTAAAATTTAGTATTTAAATTTTTAAATTTTAAAATTTAAACATTTAAATTTTAAAATTTAAAGTTTTAATAATTAAATTTTCAAAATTTAGTATTTAAATTTTTAAATTTTAAAGTTTGAAGTTTTAATAATTAAATTTTTAAAATTTAGTATTTAAATTTTAAAATTTAAATTTTTAAATTTTAAAATTTAAAATTTTAATAACTAAATTTTTAAAATTTAGTATTTAAATTTTTAAATTTTAAAATTTAAAGTTTTAATAATTAAATTTTTAAAATTTAGTATTTAAATTTTTAAATTTTAAAATTTAAACATTTAAATTTTAAAATTTAAAATTTCAATAATTAAATTTTTAAAATTTAGTATTTAAGTTTTTAAATTTTAAAATTTAAAGTTTTAATAATTAAATTTTTAAAATTTAGTATTTAAATTTTTAAATTTTAAAATTTAAAATTTTAATAATTAAATTTTTAAAATTTAGTATATAAATTTTTAAATTTTAAAATTTAAAGATTTAATATTTAAAGTTTTAAAATTTAGTATTTAAATTTTTAAATTTTAAAATCTAAATATTAATAATTAAATTTTTAAAATTTAGTATTTAAATTTTTAAACTTTAAAATTTAAAGTTATAATAATTAAATTTTTTAAATTTAGTATTTAAATTTTTAAATTTTAAAATTTAAAATTTTAATAATTAAATTTTTAAAATTTAGTATTTAAATTTTTAAATTTTAAAATTTAAAGATTTAATATTTAAAGTTTTAAAATTTAGTATTTAAATTTTTGAATTTTAAAATCTAAATATTAATAATTAAATTTTTAAAATTTAGTATTTAAATTTTAAAAATTTAAAGTTTTAATAACTAAATTTTTAAAATTTAGTATTTAAGTTTTTAAATTTTAAAATTTAAAGTTTTAATAATTAAATTTTTAAAATTTAGTATTTAAATTTTTAAATTTTAAAATTTAAAGTTTTAATAATTAAATTTTTAAAATTTGGTATTTAAATTTTTAAATTTTAAAATTTAAAGATTTAATATTTAAAGTTTTAAAATTTAGTATTTAAATTTTTGAATTTTAAAATCTAAATATTAATAATTAAATTTTTAAAATTTAGTACTTAAATTTTAAAAATTTAAAGTTTTAATAACTAAATTTTTAAAATTTAGTATTTAAGTTTTTAAATTTTTTAAATTTAGTATTAAAATTTTTAAATTTTAAAATTTAAAATTTTAATAATTAAATTTTTAAAATTTAGTATTTAAATTTTTAAATTTTAAAAATTTTTAATAACTAAGTTTTTAAAATTTAGTATTTAAGTTTTTAAATTTTAAAATTTAAAGTTTTAATAATTAAATTTTTAAAATTTAGTATTTAAATTTTTAAATTTTAAAATTTAAAGTTTTAATAATTAAATTTTTAAAATTTGGTATTTAAATTTTTAAATTTTAAAATTTAAAATTTTAATAATTAAATTTTTAAAATTTAGTATTTAAATTTTTAAATTTTAAAATATAAAGATTTAATATTTAAAGTTTTAAAATTTAGTATTTAAATTTTTAAATTTTAAAATTTAAAGTTTTAATAATTAAATTTTTAAAATTTGTATTTAAATTTTTAAATTTTAAAATTTAAAGTTTTAATAATTAAATTTTTAAAATTTAGTATTTAAATTTTCAAATTTTAAAATTTAAAGTTTTAATAGTTAAATTTTTAAAATTTGGTATTTAAATTTTTAAATTTTTTAAATTTAAAGTTTTAATAATTAAATTTTTAAAATTTAGTATTTAAATTTTCAAATTTTAAAATTTAAAGTTTTAATAGTTAAATTTTTAAAATTTGGTATTTAAATTTTTAAATTTTAGAATTTAAAGTTTTAATAATTAAATTTTTAAAATTTAGTATTTAAATTTTTAAATTTTAAAATTTAAAGTTTTAATAATTAAATTTTCAAAATTTAGTATTTAAATTTTTAAATTTAAAAGTTTGAAGTTTTAATAATTAAATTTTTAAAATTTAGTATTTAAATTTTAAAATTTAAATTTTTAAATTTTAATATTTAAAATTTTAATAACTAAATTTTTAAAATTTAGTATTTAAATTTTTAAATTTTAAAATTTAAAGTTTTAATAATTAAATTTTTAAAATTTAGTATTTAAATTTTTAAATTTTAAAATTTAAACATTTAAATTTTAAAATTTAAAATTTCAATAATTAAATTTTTAAAATTTAGTATTTAAGTTTTTAAATTTTAAAATCTAAATATTAATAATTAAATTTTTAAAATTTAGTATTTAAATTTTTAAACTTTAAAATTTAAAGTTATAATAATTAAATTTTTTAAATTTAGTATTTAAATTTTTAAATTTTAAAATTTAAAATTTTAATAATTAAATTTTTAAAATTTAGTATTTAAATTTTTAAATTTTAAAATTTAAAGATTTAATATTTAAAGTTTTAAAATTTAGTATTTAAATTTTTGAATATTAAAATCTAAATATTAATAATTAAATTTTTAAAATTTAGTATTTAAATTTTTAAACTTTAAAATTTAAAGTTATAATAATTAAATTTTTTAAATTTAGTATTTAAATTTTTAAATTTTAAAATTTAAAATTTTAATAATTAAATTCTTAAAATTTAGTATTTAAATTTTTAAATTTTAAAATTTAAAGTTTTAATAATTAAATTTTTAAAATTTAGTATTTAAATTTTCAAATTTTAAAATTTAAAGTTTTAATAGTTAAATTTTTAAAATTTGGTATTTAAATTTTTAAATTTTAGAATTTAAAGTTTTAATAATTAAATTTTTAAAATTTAGTATTTAAATTTTTAAATTTTAAAATTTAAAGTTTTAATAATTAAATTTTTAAAATTTGGTATTTAAATTTTTAAATTTTAAAATTTAAAATTTTAATAATTAAATTTTTAAAATTTAGTATTTAAATTTTTAAATTTTAAAATTTAAAGATTTAATATTTAAAGTTTTAAAATTTAGTATTTAAATTTTTAAATTTTAAAATTTAAAGTTTTAATAATTAAATTTTTAAAATTTGTATTTAAATTTTTAAATTTTAAAATTTAAAGTTTTAATAATTAAATTTTTAAAATTTAGTATTTAAATTTTCAAATTTTAAAATTTAAAGTTTTAATAATTAAATTTTTACTATTTGGTATTTAAATTTTTAAATTTTAAAATTTAAAGTTTTAATAATTAAATTTTTAAAATTTGGTATTTAAGTTTTTAAATTTTAAAATTTAAAGTTTTAATAATTAAATTTTCAAAATTTAGTATTTAAATTTTTAAATTTTAAAGTTTGAAGTTTTAATAATTAAATTTTTAAAATTTAGAATTTTAATTTTAAAATTTAAATTTTTAAATTTTAAAATTTAAAATTTTAATAACTAAATTTTTAAAATTTAGTATTTAAATTTTTAAATTTTAAAATTTAAACATTTAAATTTTAAAATTTAAAATTTCAATAATTAAATTTTTAAAATTTAGTATTTAAATTTTTAAATTTTAAAATTTAAAGTTTTAATAATTAAATTTTTAAAATTTAGTATATAAATTTTAAAAATTTAAAGTTTTAATAACTAAATTTTTAAAATTTAGTATTTAAGTTTTTAAATTTTAAAATTTAAAGTTTTAATAATTAAATTTTTAAAATTTGTATTTAAATTTTTAAATTTTAAAATTTAAAGTTTTAATAATTAAATTTTTAAAATTTAGTATTTAAATTTTCAAATTTTAAAATTTAAAGTTTTAATAGTTAAATTTTTAAAATTTGGTATTTAAATTTTTAAATTTTAAAATTTAAAGTTTTAATAATTAAATTTTTAAAATTTAGTATTTAAATTTTAAATATTTAAAGTTTTAATAATTAAATTTTTAAAATTTAGTATTTAAGTTTTTAAATTTTAAAATTTAAAGTTTTAATAATTAAATTTTTAAAATTTAGTATTTAAATTTTTAAATTTTAAAATTTAAACATTTAAATTTTAAAATTTAAAATTTCAATATTTAAATTTTTAAAATTTAGTATTTAAGTTTTTAAATTTTAAAATTTAAAGTTTTAATAATTAAATTTTTAAAATTTAGTATTTAAATTTTTAAATTTTAAAATTTAAAGTTTTAATAATTAAATTTTTAAAATTTGGTATTTAAATTTTTAAATTTTAAAATTTAAACATTTAAATTTTAAAATTTAAAATTTCAATAATTAAATTTTTAAAATTTAGTATTTAAGTTTTTAAATTTTAAAATCTAAATATTAATAATTAAATTTTTAAAATTTAGTATTTAAATTTTTAAACTTTAAAATTTAAAGTTATAATAATTAAATTTTTTAAATTTAGTATTTAAATTTTTAAATTTTAAAATTTAAAATTTTAATAATTAAATTTTTAAAATTTAGTATTTAAATTTTTAAATTTTAAAATTTAAAGATTTAATGTTTAAAGTTTTAAAATTTAGTATTTAAATTTTTGAATATTAAAATCTAAATATTAATAATTAAATTTTTAAAATTTAGTATTTATATTTTAAAAATTTAAAGTTTTAATAACTAAATTTTTAAAATTTAGTATTTAAGTTTTTAAATTTTAAAATTTAAAGTTTTAATAATTAAATTTTTAAAATTTAGTATTTAAATTTTTAAATTTTAAAATTTAAACATTTAAATTTTAAAATTTAAAGTTTTAATAATTAAATTTTCAAAATTTAGTATTTAAATTTTTAAATTTTAAAGTTTGAAGTTTTAATAATTAAATTTTTAAAATTTAGTATTTAAATTTTAAAATTTAAATTTTTAAATTTTAAAATTTAAAATTTTAATAACTAAATTTTTAAAATTTAGTATTTAAATTTTTAAATTTTAAAATTTAAAGTTTTAATAATTAAATTTTTAAAATTTGGTATTTAAATTTTTAAATTTTAAAATTTAAACATTTAAATTTTAAAATTTAAAATTTCAATAATTAAATTTTTAAAATTTAGTATTTAAGTTTTTAAATTTTAAAATTTAAAGTTTTAATAATTAAATTTTTAAAATTTAGTATTTAAATTTTTAAATTTTAAAATTTAAAATTTTAATAATTAAATTTTTAAAATTTAGTATTTAAATTTTTAAATTTTAAAATTTAAAGATTTAATATTTAAAGTTTTAAAATTTAGTATTTAAATTTTTAAATTTTAAAATCTAAATATTAATAATTAAATTTTTAAAATTTAGTATTTAAATTTTTAAACTTTAAAATTTAAAGTTATAATAATTAAATTTTTTAAATTTAGTATTTAAATTTTTAAATTTTAAAATTTAAAATTTTAATAATTAAATTTTTAAAATTTAGTATTTAAATTTTTAAATTTTAAAATTTAAAGATTTAATATTTAAAGTTTTAAAATTTAGTATTTAAATTTTTGAATTTTAAAATCTAAATATTAATAATTAAATTTTTAAAATTTAGTATTTAAATTTTAAAAATTTAAAGTTTTAATAACTAAATTTTTAAAATTTAGTATTTAAGTTTTTAAATTTTAAAATTTAAAGTTTTAATAATTAAATTTTTAAAATTTAGTATTTAAATTTTTAAATTTTAAAATTTAAAGTTTTAATAATTAAATTTTTAAAATTTGGTATTTAAATTTTTAAATTTTAAAATTTAAAGATTTAATATTTAAAGTTTTAAAATTTAGTATTTAAATTTTTGAATTTTAAAATCTAAATATTAATAATTAAATTTTTAAAATTTAGTACTTAAATTTTAAAAATTTAAAGTTTTAATAACTAAATTTTTAAAATTTAGTATTTAAGTTTTTAAATTTTTTAAATTTAGTATTAAAATTTTTAAATTTTAAAATTTAAAATTTTAATAATTAAATTTTTAAAATTTAGTATTTAAATTTTTAAATTTTAAAAATTTTTAATAACTAAGTTTTTAAAATTTAGTATTTAAGTTTTTAAATTTTAAAATTTAAAGTTTTAATAATTAAATTTTTAAAATTTAGTATTTAAATTTTTAAATTTTAAAATTTAAAGTTTTAATAATTAAATTTTTAAAATTTGGTATTTAAATTTTTAAATTTTAAAATTTAAAATTTTAATAATTAAATTTTTAAAATTTAGTATTTAAATTTTTAAATTTTAAAATATAAAGATTTAATATTTAAAGTTTTAAAATTTAGTATTTAAATTTTTAAATTTTAAAATTTAAAGTTTTAATAATTAAATTTTTAAAATTTGTATTTAAATTTTTAAATTTTAAAATTTAAAGTTTTAATAATTAAATTTTTAAAATTTAGTATTTAAATTTTCAAATTTTAAAATTTAAAGTTTTAATAGTTAAATTTTTAAAATTTGGTATTTAAATTTTTAAATTTTAAAATTTAAAGTTTTAATAATTAAATTTTTAAAATTTAGTATTTAAATTTTAAAAATTTAAAGTTTTAATAATTAAATTTTTAAAATTTAGTATTTAAGTTTTTAAATTTTAAAATTTAAAGTTTTAATAATTAAATTTTCAAAATTTAGTATTTAAATTTTTAAATTTAAAAGTTTGAAGTTTTAATAATTAAATTTTTAAAATTTAGTATTTAAATTTTAAAATTTAAATTTTTAAATTTTAATATTTAAAATTTTAATAACTAAATTTTTAAAATTTAGTATTTAAATTTTTAAATTTTAAAATTTAAAGTTTTAATAATTAAATTTTTAAAATTTAGTATTTAAATTTTTAAATTTTAAAATTTAAACATTTAAATTTTAAAATTTAAAATTTCAATAATTAAATTTTTAAAATTTAGTATTTAAGTTTTTAAATTTTAAAATCTAAATATTAATAATTAAATTTTTAAAATTTAGTATTTAAATTTTTAAACTTTAAAATTTAAAGTTATAATAATTAAATTTTTTAAATTTAGTATTTAAATTTTTAAATTTTAAAATTTAAAATTTTAATAATTAAATTTTTAAAATTTAGTATTTAAATTTTTAAATTTTAAAATTTAAAGATTTAATATTTAAAGTTTTAAAATTTAGTATTTAAATTTTTGAATATTAAAATCTAAATATTAATAATTAAATTTTTAAAATTTAGTATTTAAATTTTTAAACTTTAAAATTTAAAGTTATAATAATTAAATTTTTTAAATTTAGTATTTAAATTTTTAAATTTTAAAATTTAAAATTTTAATAATTAAATTTTTAAAATTTAGTATTTAAATTTTTAAATTTTAAAATTTAAAGTTTTAATAATTAAATTTTTAAAATTTAGTATTTAAATTTTCAAATTTTAAAATTTAAAGTTTTAATAGTTAAATTTTTAAAATTTGGTATTTAAATTTTTAAATTTTAGAATTTAAAGTTTTAATAATTAAATTTTTAAAATTTAGTATTTAAATTTTTAAATTTTAAAATTTAAAGTTTTAATAATTAAATTTTTAAAATTTGGTATTTAAATTTTTAAATTTTAAAATTTAAAATTTTAATAATTAAATTTTTAAAATTTAGTATTTAAATTTTTAAATTTTAAAATTTAAAGATTTAATATTTAAAGTTTTAAAATTTAGTATTTAAATTTTTAAATTTTAAAATTTAAAGTTTTAATAATTAAATTTTTAAAATTTGTATTTAAATTTTTTAATTTTAAAATTTAAAGTTTTAATAATTAAATTTTTAAAATTTAGTATTTAAATTTTCAAATTTTAAAATTTAAAGTTTTAATAATTAAATTTTTACTATTTGGTATTTAAATTTTTAAATTTTAAAATTTAAAGTTTTAATAATTAAATTTTTAAAATTTGGTATTTAAGTTTTTAAATTTTAAAATTTAAAGTTTTAATAATTAAATTTTCAAAATTTAGTATTTAAATTTTTAAATTTTAAAGTTTGAAGTTTTAATAATTAAATTTTTAAAATTTAGAATTTTAATTTTAAAATTTAAATTTTTAAATTTTAAAATTTAAAATTTTAATAACTAAATTTTTAAAATTTAGTATTTAAATTTTTAAATTTTAAAATTTAAACATTTAAATTTTAAAATTTAAAATTTCAATAATTAAATTTTTAAAATTTAGTATTTAAATTTTTAAATTTTAAAATTTAAAGTTTTAATAATTAAATTTTTAAAATTTAGTATATAAATTTTAAAAATTTAAAGTTTTAATAACTAAATTTTTAAAATTTAGTATTTAAGTTTTTAAATTTTAAAATTTAAAGTTTTAATAATTAAATTTTTAAAATTTAGTATTTAAATTTTTAAATTTTAAAATTTAAAGATTTAATATTTAAAGTTTTAAAATTTAGTATTTAAATTTTTAAATTTTAAAATTTAAAGTTTTAATAATTAAATTTTTAAAATTTGTATTTAAATTTTTAAATTTTAAAATTTAAAGTTTTAATAATTAAATTTTTAAAATTTAGTATTTAAATTTTCAAATTTTAAAATTTAAAGTTTTAATAATTAAATTTTTACTATTTGGTATTTAAATTTTTAAATTTTAAAATTTAAAGTTTTAATAATTAAATTTTTAAAATTTGGTATTTAAGTTTTTAAATTTTAAAATTTAAAGTTTTAATAATTAAATTTTCAAAATTTAGTATTTAAATTTTTAAATTTTAAAGTTTGAAGTTTTAATAATTAAATTTTTAAAATTTAGAATTTTAATTTTAAAATTTAAATTTTTAAATTTTAAAATTTAAAATTTTAATAACTAAATTTTTAAAATTTAGTATTTAAATTTTTAAATTTTAAAATTTAAACATTTAAATTTTAAAATTTAAAATTTCAATAATTAAATTTTTAAAATTTAGTATTTAAATTTTTAAATTTTAAAATTTAAAGTTTTAATAATTAAATTTTTAAAATTTAGTATATAAATTTTAAAAATTTAAAGTTTTAATAACTAAATTTTTAAAATTTAGTATTTAAGTTTTTAAATTTTAAAATTTAAAGTTTTAATAATTAAATTTTTAAAATTTGTATTTAAATTTTTAAATTTTAAAATTTAAAGTTTTAATAATTAAATTTTTAAAATTTAGTATTTAAATTTTCAAATTTTAAAATTTAAAGTTTTAATAGTTAAATTTTTAAAATTTGGTATTTAAATTTTTAAATTTTAAAATTTAAAGTTTTAATAATTAAATTTTTAAAATTTAGTATTTAAATTTTAAATATTTAAAGTTTTAATAATTAAATTTTTAAAATTTAGTATTTAAGTTTTTAAATTTTAAAATTTAAAGTTTTAATAATTAAATTTTTAAAATTTAGTATTTAAATTTTTAAATTTTAAAATTTAAACATTTAAATTTTAAAATTTAAAATTTCAATAATTAAATTTTTAAAATTTAGTATTTAAGTTTTTAAATTTTAAAATTTAAAGTTTTAATAATTAAATTTTTAAAATTTAGTATTTAAATTTTAAAATTTAAATTTTTAAATTTTAAAATTTAAAATTTTAATAACTAAATTTTTAAAATTTAGTATTTAAATTTTTAAATTTTAAAATTTAAAGTTTTAATAATTAAATTTTTAAAATTTAGTATTTAAATTTTTAAATTTTAAAATTTAAACATTTAAATTTTAAAATTTAAAATTTCAATAATTAAATTTTTATAATTTAGTATTTAAGTTTTTAAATTTTAAAATTTAAAGTTTTAATAATTAAATTTTTAAAATTTAGTATTTAAATTTTTAAATTTTTGAAGTTTGAAGTTTTAATAATTAAATTTTTAAAATTTAGTATGTAAATTTTAAAATTTAAATTTTTAAATTTTAAAATTTAAAGTTTTAATAATTAAATTTTTAAAATTTAGTATTTAAATTTTTAAATTTTAAAATTTAAAGTTTTAATAATTAAATTTTTAAAATTTGGTATTTAAATTTTTAAATTTTAAAATTTAAACATTTAATATTTAAAGTTTTAAAATTTAGTATTTAAATTTTTAAATTTTAAAATTTAAAGTTTTAATAATTAAATTTTTAAAATTTGTATTTAAATTTTTAAATTTTAAAATTTAAAGTTTTAATAATTAAATTTTTAAAATTTAGTATTTAAATTTTCAAATTTTAAAATTTAAAGTTTTAATAGTTAAATTTTTACTATTTGGTATTTAAATTTTTAAATTTTAAAATTTAAAGTTTTAATAATTAAATTTTTAAAATTTAGTATTTAAGATTTTAAATTTTAAAATTTAAAGTTTTAATAATTAAATTTTCAAAATTTAGTATTTAAATTTTTAAATTTTAAAGTTTGAAGTTTTAATAATTAAATTTTTAAAATTTAGTATTTAAATTTTAAAATTTAAATTTTTAAATTTTAAAATTTAAAATTTTAATAACTAAATTTTTAAAATTTAGTATTTAAATTTTTAAATTTTAAAATTTAAAGTTTTAATAATTAAATTTTTAAAATTTAGTATTTAAATTTTTAAATTTTAAAATTTAAAGTTTTAATAATTAAATTTTTAAAATTTAGTATATAAATTTTAAAAATTTAAAGTTTTAATAACTAAATTTTTAAAATTTAGTATTTAAGTTTTTAAATTTTAAAATTTAAAGTTTTAATAATTAAATTTTTAAAATTTGTATTTAAATTTTTAAATTTTAAAATTTAAAGTTTTAATAATTAAATTTTTAAAATTTAGTATTTAAATTTTCAAATTTTAAAATTTAAAGTTTTAATAGTTAAATTTTTAAAATTTGGTATTTAAATTTTTAAATTTTAAAATTTAAAGTTTTAATAATTAAATTTTTAAAATTTAGTATTTAAATTTTAAATATTTAAAGTTTTAATAATTAAATTTTTATAATTTAGTATTTAAGTTTTTAAATTTTAAAATTTAAAGTTTTAATAATTAAATTTTTAAAATTTAGTATTTAAATTTTTAAATTTTAAAATTTAAACATTTAAATTTTAAAATTTAAAATTTCAATAATTAAATTTTTAAAATTTAGTATTTAAGTTTTTAAATTTTAAAATTTAAAGTTTTAATAATTAAATTTTTAAAATTTAGTATTTAAATTTTTAAATTTTAAAATTTAAAGTTTTAATAATTAAATTTTTAAAATTTAGAATTTAAATTTTTAAATTTTAAAATTTAAAGATTTAATATTTAAAGTTTTAAAATTTAGTATTTAAATTTTTAAATTTTAAAATCTAAATATTAATAATTAAATTTTTAAAATTTAGTATTTATATTTTTAAACTTTAAAATTTAAAGTTATAATAATTAAATTTTTTAAATTTAGTATTTAAATTTTTAAATTTTAAAATTTAAAGTTTTAATAATTAAATTTTTAAAATTTGGTATTTAAATTTTTAAATTTTAAAATTTAAACATTTAAATTTTAAAATTTAAAATTTCAATAATTAAATTTTTAAAATTTAGTATTTAAGTTTTTAAATTTTAAAATTTAAAGTTTTAATAATTAAATTTTTAAAATTTAGTATTTAAATTTTAAAATTTAAATTTTTAAATTTTAAAATTTAAAATTTTAATAACTAAATTTTTAAAATTTAGTATTTAAATTTTTAAATTTTAAAATTTAAAGTTTTAATAATTAAATATTTAAAATTTAGTATTTAAATTTTTAAATTTTAAAATTTAAACATTTAAATTTTAAAATTTCAATAATTAAATTTTTATAATTTAGTATTTAAGTTTTTAAACTTTAAATTTAAAGTTTTAATAATTAAATTTTTAAAATTTAGTATTTAAATTTTTAAATTTTTGAAGTTTGAAGTTTTAATAATTAAATTTTTAAAATTTAGTATGTAAATTTTAAAATTTAAATTTTTAAATTTTAAAATTTAAAATTTTAATAACTAAATTTTTAAAATTTAGTATTTAAATATTTAAAATTTAAAATTTAAAGTTTTAATAATTAAATTTTTAAAATTTAGTATTTAAATTTTTAAATTTTAAAATTTAAACTTTTAAATTTTAAAATTTAAAGTTTTAATAATTAAATTTTAAAAAATTTAGTATTTAAATTTTTAAATTTTAAACTTTAAAGATTTAATATTTAAAGTTTTAATATTTAGGATTTAAATTTTTAAATTTTAAAATTTAAATTTTTAAATTTAAAAATTAAAATTTTAATAATTAAATTTTTAAAATTTAGTATTTAAATTTTTATATTTTAAAATTTAAAGTTTTAATAATTAAATTTTTAAAATTTGGTATTTAAATTTTTAAATTTTAAAATTTAAAATTTTAATAATTAAATTTTTAAAATTTAGTATTTAAATTTTTAAATTTTAAAATTTAAAGATTTAATATTTAAAGTTTTAAAATTTAGTATTTAAATTTTTGAATTTTAAAATCTAAATATTAATAATTAAATTTTTAAAATTTAGTATTTAAATTTTTAAACTTTAAAATTTAAAGTTATAATAATTAAATTTTTAAAATTTAGTATTTAAATTTTAAAATTTAAATTTTTAAATTTTAAAGTTTAAAGTTCTAAAAATTAAATTTTTAAAATTTAGTATATAAATTTTTAAATTTTAAAATTTAAAGTTTTAATAATTAAATTTTTAAAATTTTGTATTTAAATTTTTAAATTTTAAAGTTTAAAGTTTTAATAATTAAATTTTTAAAATTTAGTATTTAAATTTTCAAATTTTAAAATTTAAAGTTTTAATAATTAAATTTTTAAAATTTAGTATTTATATTTTTAAATTTTAAAATTTAAAGTTTTAATAATTAAATTTTTAAAATTTAGTATTTAAATTTTAAAATTTAAATTTTTAAATTTTAAAATTTAAAATTTTAATAACTAAATTTTTAAAATTTAGTATTTAAATTTTTAAATTTTAAAATTTAAAGATTTAATATTTAAAGTTTTAATATTTAGGATTTAAATTTTTAAATTTTAAAATTTAAATTTTTAAATTTAAAAATTAAAATTTTAATCATTAAATTTTTAAAATTTAGTATTAAAATTTTTAAATTTTAAAATTTAAAGTTTTAATAATTAAAATTTTAAAATTTGGTATTTAAATTTCTAAATTTTAAAATTTAAAATTTTAATAATTAAATTTTTAAAATTTAGTATTTAAATTTTTAAATTTTAAAATTTAAAGATTTAATATTTAAAGTTTTAAAATTTAGTATTTAAATTTTTGAATTTTAAAATCTAAATAATAATAATTAAATTTTTAAAATTTAGTATTTAAATTTTTAAACTTTAAAATTTAAAGTTATAATAATTAAATTTTTAAAATTTAGTATTTAAATTTTTAAATTTTAAAGTTTAAAGTTCTAATAATCAAATTTTTAAAATTTAGTATTTAAATTTTTAAATTTTAAAATTTAAAGTTTTAATAATTAAATTTTTAAAATTTTGTATTTAAATTTTTAAATTTTAAAGTTTAAAGTTTTAATAATTAAATTTTTAAAATTTAGTATTTAAATTTTCAAATTTTAAAATTTAATGTTTTAATAACTAAATTTTTAAAATTTAGTATTTATATTTTTAAATTTAAAGTTTTAATAATTAAATATTTAAAATTTAGTATTTAAATTTTAAAAATTTTAAGTTTTAATAATTAAATTTTTAAAATTTAGTATTTAAATTTTAAAATTTAAATTTTTAAATTTTAAAATTTAAAATTTTAATAACTAAATTTTTAAAATTTAGTATTTAAATTTTTAAATTTTAAAATTTAAAGTTTTAATAATTAAATTTTTAAAATTTAGTATTTAAATTTTTAAATTTTTGAAGTTTGAAGTTTTAATAATTAAATTTTTAAAATTTAGTATGTAAATTTTAAAATTTAAATTTTTAAATTTTAAAATTTAAAATTTTAATAACTAAATTTTTAAAATTTAGTATTTAAATATTTAAATTTTAAAATTTAAAGTTTTAATAATTAAATTTTTAAAATTTAGTATTTAAATTTTTAAATTTTAAAATTTAAAATTTTAAATTTTAAAATTTAAAGTTTTAATAATTAAATTTTAAAAAATTTAGTATTTAAATTTTTAAATTTTAAATTTTAAAGATTTAATATTTAAAGTTTTCATATTTAGGATTTAAATTTTTAAATTTTAAAATTTAAATTTTTAAATTTAAAAATTAAAATTTTAATAATTAAATTTTTAAAATTTAGTATATAAATTTTTATATTTTAAAATTTAAAGTTTTAATAATTAAATTTTTAAAATTTGGTATTTAAATTTTTAAATTTTAAAATTTAAAATTTTAATAATTAAATTTTTAAAATTTAGTATTTAAATTTTTAAATTTTAAAATTTAAAGATTTAATATTTAAAGTTTTAAAATTTAGTATTTAAATTTTTGAATTTTAAAATCTAAATATTAATAATTAAATTTTTAAAATTTAGTATTTAAATTTTTAAACTTTAAAATTTAAAGTTATAATAATTAAATTTTTAAAATTTAGTATTTAAATTTTTAAATTTTAAAGTTTAAAGTTCTAATAATTAAATTTTTAAAATTTAGTATTTAAATTTTTAAATTTTAAAATTTAAAGTTTTAATAATTAAATTTTTAAAATTTTGTATTTAAATTTTTAAATTTTAAAGTTTAAAGTTTTAATAATTAAATTTTTAAAATTTAGTATTTAAATTTTCAAATTTTAAAATTTAAAGTTTTAATAATTAAATTTTTAAAATTTAGTATTTATATTTTTAAATTTTAAAATTTAAAGTTTTAATAATTAAATTTTTAAAATTTAGTATTTAAATTTTAAAATTTAAATTTTTAAATTTTAAAATTTAAAATTTTAATAACTAAATTTTTAAAATTTAGTATTTAAATTTTTAAATTTTAAAATTTAAAGATTTAATATTTAAAGTTTTAATATTTAGGATTTAAATTTTTAAATTTTAAAATTTAAATTTTTAAATTTAAAAATTGAAATTTTAATAATTAAATTTTTAAAATTTAGTATTTAAATTTTTAAATTTTAAAATTTAAAGTTTTAATAATTAAATTTTTAAAATTTGGTATTTAAATTTTTAAATTTTAAAATTTAAAATTTTAATAATTAAATTTTTAAAATTTAGTATTTAAATCTTTAAATTTTAAAATTTAAAGATTTAATATTTAAAGTTTTAAAATTTAGTATTTAAATTTTTGAATTTTAAAATCTAAATATTAATAATTAAATTTTTAAAATTTATTATTTAAATTTTTAAACTTTAAAATTTAAAGTTATAATAATTAAATTTTTAAAATTTAGTATTTAAATTTTTAAATTTTAAAGTTTAAAGTTCTAATAATTAAATTTTTAAAATTTAGTATTTAAATTTTTATATTTTAAAATTTAAAATTTTAATAATTAAATTTTTAAAATTTAGTATTTAAATTTTTAAAGTTTAAAATTTAAATTTTTAAATTTTAAAATTTAAAATTTTAAAAATTAAATTTTTAAAATTTAGTATTTAAATTTTTAAATTTTAAAGTTTAAAGTTTTAATAATTAAATTTTTAAAATTTAATATTTAAATTTTCAAATTTTAAAATTTAAAGTTTTAATAACTAAATTTTTAAAATATAGTATTTATATTTTTAAATTTTAAAATTTAAAGTTTTAATAATTAAATTTTTAAAATTTAGTATTTAAATTTTAAAAATTTAAAGTTTTAATAATTAAATTTTTAAAATTTAGTATTTAAATTTTAAAATTTAAATTTTTAAATTTTAAAATTTAAAATTTTAATAACTAAATTTTTAAAATTTAGTATTTAAATTTTTAAATTTTAAAATTTAAAGTTTTAATAATTAAATTTTTAAAATTTAGTATTTAAATATTTAAATTTTAAAATTTAAATTTTTAAATTTTAAAATTTAAAATTTTAATAATTAAATTTTTAAAATTTAGTATTTAAATTTTTATATTTTAAAATTTAAAGTTTTAATAATTAAATTTTTAAAATTTAGTATTTAAATATTTAAATTTTAAAATTTAAATTTTTAAATTTTAAAATTTAAAATTTTAATAATTAAATTTTTAAAATTTAGTATTTATATTTTTAAATTTTAAAATTTAAAGTTTTAATAATTAAATTTTTAAAATTTTGTATTTAAATTTTTAAATTTTAAAGTTTAAAGTTTTAATAATTAAATTTTTAAAATTTAATATTTAAATTTTCAAATTTTAAAATTTAAAGTTTTAATAACTAAATTTTTAAAATATAGTATTTATATTTTTAAATTTTAAAATTTAAAGTTTTAATAATTAAATTTTTAAAATTTAGTATTTAAATTTTAAAAATTTAAAGTTTTAATAATTAAATTTTTAAAATTTAGTATTTAAATTTTAAAATTTAAATTTTTAAATTTTAAAATTTAAAATTTTAATAACTAAATTTTTAAAATTTAGTATTTAAATTTTTAAATTTTAAAATTTAAAGTTTTAATAATTAAATTTTTAAAATTTAGTATTTAAATATTTAAATTTTAAAATTTAAATTTTTAAATTTTAAAATTTAAAATTTTAATAATTAAATTTTTAAAATTTAGTATTTAAATTTTTATATTTTAAAATTTAAAATTTTAATAATTAAATTTTTAAAATTTAGTATTTAAATTTTTAAAGTTTAAAATTTAAATTTTTAAATTTTAAAATTTAAAATTTTAAAAATTAAATTTTTAAAATTTAGTATTTAAATTTTTAAATTTTAAAATTTAAAGTTTTAATAATTAAATTTTTAAAATTTAGTATTTAAATTTTAAAAATTTAAAGTTTTAATAACTAAATTTTTAAAATTTAGTATTTAAGTTTTTAAATTTTAAAATTTAAAGTTTTAATAGTTAAATTTTTAAAATTTAGTATTTAAATTTTTAAATTTTAAAGTTTGAAGTTTTAATAATTAAATTTTTAAAATTTAGTATTTAAATTTTAAAATTTAAATTTTTAAATTTTAAAATTTAAAATTTTAATAACTAAATTTTTAAAATTTAGTATTTAAGTTTTTAAATTTTAAAATTTAAAGTTTTAATAATTAAATTTTTAAAATTTGTATTTAAATTTTTAAATTTTAAAATTTAAAATTTTAATAATTAAATTTTTAAAATTTAATATTTAAATTTTCAAATTTTAAAATTTAAAGTTTTAATAGTTAAATTTTTAAAATTTGGTATTTAAATTTTTAAATTTTAAAATTTAAAGTTTTAATAATTAAATTTTTAAAATTTAGTATTTAAATTTTTAAATTTTAAAATTTAAACATTTAAATTTTTAAATTTAAAATTTCAATATTTAAATTTTTAAAATTTAGTATTTAAGTTTTTAAATTTTAAAATTTAAAGTTTTAATAATTAAATTTTTAAAATTTAGTATTTAAATTTTTAAATTTTAAAATTTAAAGTTTTAATAATCAAATTTTTAAAATTTAGTATTTAAATTTTTAAATTTTAAAATTTAAAGTTTTAATAATTAAATTTTTAAAATTTGGTATTTAAATTTTTAAATTTTAAAATTTAAACATTTAAATTTTAAATTTTAAAATTTCAATAATTAAATTTTTAAAATTTAGTATTTAAGTTTTTAAATTTTAAAATTTAAAGTTTTAATAATTAAATTTTTAAAATTTAGTATTTAAATTTTAAAATTTAAATTTTTAAATTTTAAAATTTAAAATTTTAATAACTAAATTTTTAAAATTTAGTATTTAAATTTTTAAATTTTAAAATTTAAAGTTTTAATAATTAAATTTTTAAAATTTAGTATTTAAATTTTTAAATTTTAAAATTTAAACATTTAAATTTTAAAATTTAAAATTTCAATAATTAAATTTTTATAATTTAGTATTTAAGTTTTTAAATTTTAAAATTTAAAGTTTTAATAATTAAATTTTTAAAATTTAGTATTTAAATTTTTAAATTTTTGAAGTTTGAAGTTTTAATAATTAAATTTTTAAAATTTAGTATGTAAATTTTAAAATTTAAATTTTTAAATTTTAAAATTTAAAATTTTAATAACTAAATTTTTAAAATTTAGTATTTAAATATTTAAATTTTAAAATTTGAAGATTTAATAATTAAATTTTTAAAATTTAGTATTTAAATTTTTAAATTTTAAAATTTAAACTTTTAAATTTTAAAATTTAAAGTTTTAATAATTAAATTTTAAAAAATTTAGTATTTAAATTTTTAAATTTTAAATTTTAAAGATTTAATATTTAAAGTTTTCATATTTAGGATTTAAATTTTTAAATTTTAAAATTTAAATTTTTAAATTTAAAGTTATAATAATTAAATTTTTAAAATTTAGTATTTAAATTTTTAAATTTTAAAGTTTAAAGTTCTAATAATTAAATTTTTAAAATTTAGTATTTAAATTTTTATATTTTAAAATTTAAAATTTTAATAATTAAATTTTTAAAATTTAGTATTTAAATTTTTAAAGTTTAAAATTTAAATTTTTAAATTTTAAAATTTAAAATTTTAAAAATTAAATTTTTAAAATTTAGTATTTAAATTTTTAAATTTTAAAGTTTAAAGTTTTAATAATTAAATTTTTAAAATTTAATATTTAAATTTTCAAATTTTAAAATTTAAAGTTTTAATAACTAAATTTTTAAAATATAGTATTTATATTTTTAAATTTTAAAATTTAAAGTTTTAATAATTAAATTTTTAAAATTTAGTATTTAAATTTTAAAAATTTAAAGTTTTAATAATTAAATTATTAAAATTTAGTATTTAAATTTTAAAATTTAAATTTTTAAATTTTAAAATTTAAAATTTTAATAACTAAATTTTTAAAATTTAGTATTTAAATTTTTAAATTTTAAAATTTAAAGTTTTAATAATTAAATTTTTAAAATTTAGTATTTAAATATTTAAATTTTAAAATTTAAATTTTTAAATTTTAAAATTTAAAATTTTAATAATTAAATTTTTAAAATTTAGTATTTAAATTTTTATATTTTAAAATTTAAAGTTTTAATAATTAAATTTTTAAAATTTAGTATTTAAATATTTAAATTTTAAAATTTAAATTTTTAAATTTTAAAATTTAAAATTTTAATAATTAAATTTTTAAAATTTAGTATTTATATTTTTAAATTTTAAAATTTAAAGTTTTAATAATTAAATTTTTAAAATTTTGTATTTAAATTTTTAAATTTTAAAGTTTAAAGTTTTAATAATTAAATTTTTAAAATTTAATATTTAAATTTTCAAATTTTAAAATTTAAAGTTTTAATAACTAAATTTTTAAAATATAGTATTTATATTTTTAAATTTTAAAATTTAAAGTTTTAATAATTAAATTTTTAAAATTTAGTATTTAAATTTTAAAAATTTAAAGTTTTAATAATTATATTTTTAAAATTTAGTATTTAAATTTTAAAATTTAAATTTTTAAATTTTAAAATTTAAAATTTTAATAACTAAATTTTTAAAATTTAGTATTTAAATTTTTAAATTTTAAAATTTAAAGTTTTAATAATTATATTTTTAAAATTTAGTATTTAAATATTTAAATTTTAAAATTTAAATTTTTAAATTTTAAAATTTAAAATTTTAATAATTAAATTTTTAAAATTTAGTATTTAAATTTTTATATTTTAAAATTTAAAATTTTAATAATTAAATTTTTAAAATTTAGTATTTAAATTTTTAAAGTTTAAAATTTAAATTTTTAAATTTTAAAATTTAAAATTTTAAAAATTAAATTTTTAAAATTTAGTATTTAAATTTTTAAATTTTAAAATTTAAAGTTTTAATAATTAAATTTTTAAAATTTAGTATTTAAATTTTAAAAATTTAAAGTTTTAATAACTAAATTTTTAAAATTTAGTATTTAAGTTTTTAAATTTTAAAATTTAAAGTTTTAATAGTTAAATTTTTAAAATTTAGTATTTAAATTTTTAAATTTTAAAGTTTGAAGTTTTAATAATTAAATTTTTAAAATTTAGTATTTAAATTTTAAAATTTAAATTTTTAAATTTTAAAATTTAAAATTTTAATAACTAAATTTTTAAAATTTATTATTTAAGTTTTTAAATTTTAAAATTTAAAGTTTTAATAATTAAATTTTTAAAATTTGTATTTAAATTTTTAAATTTTAAAATTTAAAATTTTAATAATTAAATTTTTAAAATTTAATATTTAAATTTTCAAATTTTAAAATTTAAAGTTTTAATAGTTAAATTTTTAAAATTTGGTATTTAAATTTTTAAATTTTAAAATTTAAAGTTTTAATAATTAAATTTTTAAAATTTAGTATTTAAATTTTTAAATTTTAAAATTTAAACATTTAAATTTTTAAATTTAAAATTTCAATATTTAAATTTTTAAAATTTAGTATTTAAGTTTTTAAATTTTAAAATTTAAAGTTTTAATAATTAAATTTTTAAAATTTAGTATTTAAATTTTTAAATTTTAAAATTTAAAGTTTTAATAATTAAATTTTTAAAATTTAGTATTTAAATTTTTAAATTTTAAAATTTAAAGTTTTAATAATTAAATTTTTAAAATTTGGTATTTAAATTTTTAAATTTTAAAATTTAAACATTTAAATTTTAAATTTTAAAATTTCAATAATTAAATTTTTAAAATTTAGTATTTAAGTTTTTAAATTTTAAAATTTAAAGTTTTAATAATTAAATTTTTAAAATTTAGTATTTAAATTTTAAAATTTAAATTTTTAAATTTTAAAATTTAAAATTTTAATAACTAAATTTTTAAAATTTAGTATTTAAATTTTTAAATTTTAAAATTTAAAGTTTTAATAATTAAATTTTTAAAATTTAGTATTTAAATTTTTAAATTTTAAAATTTAAACATTTAAATTTTAAAATTTAAAATTTCAATAATTAAATTTTTATAATTTAGTATTTAAGTTTTTAAATTTTAAAATTTAAAGTTTTAATAATTAAATTTTTAAAATTTAGTTTTTAAATTTTTAAATTTTTGAAGTTTGAAGTTTTAATAATTAAATTTTTAAAATTTAGTATGTAAATTTTAAAATTTAAATTTTTAAATTTTAAAATTTAAAATTTTAATAACTAAATTTTTAAAATTTAGTATTTAAATATTTAAATTTTAAAATTTGAAGTTTTAATAATTAAATTTTTAAAATTTAGTATTTAAATTTTTAAATTTTAAAATTTAAACTTTTAAATTTTAAAATTTAAAGTTTTAATAATTAAATTTTAAAAAATTTAGTATTTAAATTTTTAAATTTTAAATTTTAAAGATTTAATATTTAAAGTTTTCATATTTAGGATTTAAATTTTTAAATTTTAAAATTTAAATTTTTAAATTTAAAAATTAAAATTTTAATAATTAAATTTTTAAAATTTAGTATATAAATTTTTATATTTTAAAATTTAAAGTTTTAATAATTAAATTTTTAAAATTTGGTATTTAAATTTTTAAATTTTAAAATTTAAAATTTTAATAATTAAATTTTTAAAATTTAGTATTTAAATTTTTAAATTTTAAAATTTAAAGATTTAATATTTAAAGTTTTAAAATTTAGTATTTAAATTTTTGAATTTTAAAATCTAAATATTAATAATTAAATTTTTAAAATTTAGTATTTAAATTTTTAAACTTTAAAATTTAAAGTTATAATAATTAAATTTTTAAAATTTAGTATTTAAATTTTTAAATTTTAAAGTTTAAAGTTCTAATAATTAAATTTTTAAAATTTAGTATTTAAATTTTTAAATTTTAAAATTTAAAGTTTTAATAATTAAATTTTTAAAATTTTGTATTTAAATTTTTAAATTTTAAAGTTTAAAGTTTTAATAATTAAATTTTTAAAATTTAGTATTTAAATTTTCAAATTTTAAAATTTAAAGTTTTAATAATTAAATTTTTAAAATTTAGTATTTATATTTTTAAATTTTAAAATTTAAAGTTTTAATAATTAAATTTTTAAAATTTAGTATTTAAATTTTAAAATTTAAATTTTTAAATTTTAAAATTTAAAATTTTAATAACTAAATTTTTAAAATTTAGTATTTAAATTTTTAAATTTTAAAATTTAAAGATTTAATATTTAAAGTTTTAATATTTAGGATTTAAATTTTTAAATTTTAATATTTAAATTTTTAAATTTAAAAATTGAAATTTTAATAATTAAATTTTTAAAATTTAGTATTTAAATTTTTAAATTTTAAAATTTAAAGTTTTAATAATTAAATTTTTAAAATTTGGTATTTAAATTTTTAAATTTTAAAATTTAAAATTTTAATAATTAAATTTTTAAAATTTAGTATTTAAATCTTTAAATTTTAAAATTTAAAGATTTAATATTTAAAGTTTTAAAATTTAGTATTTAAATTTTTGAATTTTAAAATCTAAATATTAATAATTAAATTTTTAAAATTTAGTATTTAAATTTTTAAACTTTAAAATTTAAAGTTATAATAATTAAATTTTTAAAATTTAGTATTTAAATTTTTAAATTTTAAAGTTTAAAGTTCTAATAATTAAATTTTTAAAATTTAGTATTTAAATTTTTAAATTTTAAAATTTAAAGTTTTAATAATTAAATTTTTAAAATTTTGTATTTAAATTTTTAAATTTTAAAGTTTAAAATTTTAATAATTAAATTTTTAAAATTTAGTATTTAAATTTTCAAATTTTAAAATTTAAAGTTTTAATAACTAAATTTTTAAAATATAGTATTTATATTTTTAAATTTTAAAATTTAAAGTTTTAATAATTAAATTTTTAAAATTTAGTATTTAAATTTTAAAAATTTAAAGTTTTAATAATTAAATTTTTAAAATTTAGTATTTAAATTTTAAAATTTAAATTTTTAAATTTTAAAATTTAAAATTTTAATAACTAAATTTTTAAAATTTAGTATTTAAATTTTTAAATTTTAAAATTTAAAGTTTTAATAATTAAATTTTTAAAATTTAGTATTTAAATTTTTAAATTTTAAAATTTAAATTTTTAAATTTTAAAATTTAAAATTTTAATAATTAAATTTTTTAAATTTAGTATTTAAATTTTTATATTTTAAAATTTAAAATTTTAAAAATTAAATTTTTAAAATTTAGTATTTAAATTTATAAATTTTAAAATTTAAAATTTTAATAATTAAATTTTTAAAATTTAGTATTTAAATTTTAAAATTTTAAAATTTAAATTCTTAATAATTAAATTTTTAAAATTTAGTATTTAAATTTTTAAATTTTAAAATTTAAATTTTTAAATTATAAAATTTAAAATTTTAATAATTAAATTTTTAAAATTTAGTATTTAAATTTTTAAATTTTAAAATTTAAAATTTTAATAATTAAATTTTAAAAATTTTGTATTTAAATTTTTAAATTTTAAAATTTAAATTTTTAAATATTATAATTTAAAATTTTATTAATTAAATTTTTAAAATTTAGTATTTAAATTTTAAATTTTAAAATTTAGAATTTTAATAATTAAATTTTTAAAATTTAGTATTTAAATTTTTAAATTTTAAAGTTTGAAGTTTTAATAATTAAATTTTTAAAATTTAGTATTTAAATTTTTAAATTTTAAAATTTAAAGTTTTAATAATTAAATTTTTAAAATTTTGTATTTAAATTTTTAAATTTTAAAGTTTAAAGTTTTAATAATTAAATTTTTAAAATTTAGTATTTAAATTTTCAAATTTTAAAATTTAAAGTTTTAATAATTAAATTTTTAAAATTTAGTATTTATATTTTTAAATTTTAAAATTTAAAGTTTTAATAATTAAATTTTTAAAATTTAGTATTTAAATTTTAAAATTTAAATTTTTAAATTTTAAAATTTAAAATTTTAATAACTAAATTTTTAAAATTTAGTATTTAAATTTTTAAATTTTAAAATTTAAAGATTTAATATTTAAAGTTTTAATATTTAGGATTTAAATTTTTAAATTTTAATATTTAAATTTTTAAATTTAAAAATTGAAATTTTAATAATTAAATTTTTAAAATTTAGTATTTAAATTTTTAAATTTTAAAATTTAATGTTTTAATAATTAAATTTTTAAAATTTGGTATTTAAATTTTTAAATTTTAAAATTTAAAATTTTAATAATTAAATTTTTAAAATTTAGTATTTAAATCTTTAAATTTTAAAATTTAAAGATTTAATATTTAAAGTTTTAAAATTTAGTATTTAAATTTTTGAATTTTAAAATCTAAATATTAATAATTAAATTTTTAAAATTTAGTATTTAAATTTTTAAACTTTAAAATTTAAAGTTATAATAATTAAATTTTTAAAATTTAGTATTTAAATTTTTAAATTTTAAAGTTTAAAGTTCTAATAATTAAATTTTTAAAATTTAGTATTTAAATTTTTAAATTTTAAAATTTAAAGTTTTAATAATTAAATTTTTAAAATTTTGTATTTAAATTTTTAAATTTTAAAGTTTAAAATTTTAATAATTAAATTTTTAAAATTTAGTATTTAAATTTTCAAATTTTAAAATTTAAAGTTTTAATAACTAAATTTTTAAAATATAGTATTTATATTTTTAAATTTTAAAATTTAAAGTTTTAATAATTAAATTTTTAAAATTTAGTATTTAAATTTTAAAAATTTAAAGTTTTAATAATTAAATTTTTAAAATTTAGTATTTAAATTTTAAAATTTAAATTTTTAAATTTTAAAATTTAAAATTTTAATAACTAAATTTTTAAAATTTAGTATTTAAATTTTTAAATTTTAAAATTTAAAGTTTTAATAATTAAATTTTTAAAATTTAGTATTTAAATTTTTAAATTTTAAAATTTAAATTTTTAAATTTTAAAATTTAAAATTTTAATAATTAAATTTTTAAAATTTAGTATTTAAATTTTTATATTTTAAAATTTAAAATTTTAATAATTAAATTTTTAAAATTTAGTATTTAAATTTTTAAATTTTAAAATTTAAATTTTTAAATTTTAAAATTTAAAATTTTAAAAATTAAATTTTTAAAATTTAGTATTTAAATTTTTAAATTTTAAAATTTAAAATTTTAATAATTAAATTTTTAAAATTTAGTATTTAAATTTTAAAATTTTAAAATTTAAATTCTTAATAATTAAATTTTTAAAATTTAGTATTTAAATTTTTAAATTTTAAAATTTAAATTTTTAAATTATAAAATTTAAAATTTTAATAATTAAATTTTTAAAATTTAGTATTTAAATTTTTAAATTTTAAAATTTAAAATTTTAATAATTAAATTTTAAAAATTTTGTATTTAAATTTTTAAATTTTAAAATTTAAATTTTTAAATATTATAATTTAAAATTTTATTAATTAAATTTTTAAAATTTAGTATTTAAATTTTAAATTTTAAAATTTAGAATTTTAATAATTAAATTTTTAAAATTTAGTATTTAAATTTTTAAATTTTAAAGTTTGAAGTTTTAATAATTAAATTTTTAAAATTTAGTATTTAAATTTTAAAATTTTAAAATTTAAAGTTTTAATAATTAAATTTTCAAAATTTAGTATTTAAATTTTTAAATTTTAAAGTTTGAAGTTTTAATAATTAAATTTTTAAAATTTAGTATTTAAATTTTAAAGTTTAAATTTTTAAATTTTAAAGTTTTAATATTTAGGATTTAAATTTTTAAATTTTAAAATTTAAATTTTTAAATTTAAAAATTAAAATTTTAATAATTAAATTTTTAAAATTTAGTATTTAAATTTTAAAATTTTAAAATTTAAAGTTTTAATAATTAAATTTTTAAAATTTGGTATTTAAATTTTTAAATTTTAAAATTTAAAATTTTAATAATTAAATTTTTAAAATTTAGTATTTAAATTTTTAAATTTTAAAATTTAAAGATTTAATATTTAAAGTTTTAAAATTTAGTATTTAAATTTTTGAATTTTAAAATCTAAATAATAATAAATAAATTTTTAAAATTTAGTATTTAAATTTTTAAACTTTAAAATTTAAAGTTATAATAATTAAATTTTTAAAATTTAGTATTTAAATTTATAAATTTTAAAGTTTAAAGTTCTAATAATTAAATTTTTAAAATTTAGTATTTAAATTTTCAAATTTTAAAATTTAAAGTTTTAATAACTAAATTTTTAAAATTTAGTATTTATATTTTTAAATTTTAAAATTTAAAGTTTTAATAATTAAATTTTTAAAATTTAGTATTTAAATTTTAAAAATTTAAAGTTTTAATAATTAAATTTTTAAAATTTAGTATTTAAATTTTTAATTTAAATTTTTAAATTTTAAAATTTAAAATTTTAATAACTAAATTTTTAAAATTTAGTATTTAAATTTTTAAATTTTAAAATTTAAAATTTTAATAATTAAATTTTTAAAATTTAGTATTTAAGTTTTTAAATTTTAAAATTTAAAGTTTTAATAATTAAATTTTTAAAATTTAGTATTTAAATTTTTAAATTTTAAAATTTAAATTTTTAAATTTTAAAATTTAAAATTTTAATAATTAAATTTTTAAAATTTAGTATTTAAATTTTTATATTTTAAAATTTAAAATTTTAATAATTAAATTTTTAAAATTTAGTATTTAAATTTTTAAATTTTAAAATTTAAATTTTTAAATTTTAAAATTTAAAATTTTAAAAATTAAATTTTTAAAATTTAGTATTTAAATTTTTAAATTTTAAAATTTAAAATTTTAATAATTAAATTTTTAAAATTTAGTATTTAAATTTTAAAATTTTAAAATTTAAATTCTTAATAATTAAATTTTTAAAATTTAGTATTTAAATTTTTAAATTTTAAAATTTAAATTTTTAAATTATAAAATTTAAAATTTTAATAATTAAATTTTTAAAATTTAGTATTTAAATTTTTAAATTTTAAAATTTAAAATTTTAATAATTAAATTTTAAAAATTTTGTATTTAAATTTTTAAATTTTAAAATTTAAATTTTTAAATATTATAATTTAAAATTTTATTAATTAAATTTTTAAAATTTAGTATTTAAATTTTAAATTTTAAAATTTAAAATTTTAATAATTAAATTTTTAAAATTTAGTATTTAAATTTTTAAATTTTAAAGTTTGAAGTTTTAATAATTAAATTTTTAAAATTTAGTATTTAAATTTTAAAATTTAAATTTTTAAATTTTAAAATTTAAAATTTTAATAACTAAATTTTTAAAATTTATTATTTAAGTTTTTAAATTTTAAAATTTAAAGTTTTAATAATTAAATTTTTAAAATTTGTATTTAAATTTTTAAATTTTAAAATTTAAAATTTTAATAATTAAATTTTTAAAATTTAATATTTAAATTTTCAAATTTTAAAATTTAAAGTTTTAATAGTTAAATTTTTAAAATTTGGTATTTAAATTTTTAAATTTTAAAATTTAAAGTTTTAATAATTAAATTTTTAAAATTTAGTATTTAAATTTTTAAATTTTAAAATTTAAACATTTAAATTTTTAAATTTAAAATTTCAATATTTAAATTTTTAAAATTTAGTATTTAAGTTTTTAAATTTTAAAATTTAAAGTTTTAATAATTAAATTTTTAAAATTTAGTATTTAAATTTTTAAATTTTAAAATTTAAAGTTTTAATAATTAAATTTTTAAAATTTAGTATTTAAATTTTTAAATTTTAAAATTTAAAGTTTTAATAATTAAATTTTTAAAATTTGGTATTTAAATTTTTAAATTTTAAAATTTAAACATTTAAATTTTAAATTTTAAAATTTCAATAATTAAATTTTTAAAATTTAGTATTTAAGTTTTTAAATTTTAAAATTTAAAGTTTTAATAATTAAATTTTTAAAATTTAGTATTTAAATTTTAAAATTTAAATTTTTAAATTTTAAAATTTAAAATTTTAATAACTAAATTTTTAAAATTTAGTATTTAAATTTTTAAATTTTAAAATTTAAAGTTTTAATAATTAAATTTTTAAAATTTAGTATTTAAATTTTTAAATTTTAAAATTTAAACATTTAAATTTTAAAATTTAAAATTTCAATAATTAAATTTTTATAATTTAGTATTTAAGTTTTTAAATTTTAAAATTTAAAGTTTTAATAATTAAATTTTTAAAATTTAGTATTTAAATTTTTAAATTTTTGAAGTTTGAAGTTTTAATAATTAAATTTTTAAAATTTAGTATGTAAATTTTAAAATTTAAATTTTTAAATTTTAAAATTTAAAATTTTAATAACTAAATTTTTAAAATTTAGTATTTAAATATTTAAATTTTAAAATTTGAAGTTTTAATAATTAAATTTTTAAAATTTAGTATTTAAATTTTTAAATTTTAAAATTTAAACTTTTAAATTTTAAAATTTAAAGTTTTAATAATTAAATTTTAAAAAATTTAGTATTTAAATTTTTAAATTTTAAATTTTAAAGATTTAATATTTAAAGTTTTCATATTTAGGATTTAAATTTTTAAATTTTAAAATTTAAATTTTTAAATTTAAAAATTAAAATTTTAATAATTAAATTTTTAAAATTTAGTATATAAATTTTTATATTTTAAAATTTAAAGTTTTAATAATTAAATTTTTAAAATTTGGTATTTAAATTTTTAAATTTTAAAATTTAAAATTTTAATAATTAAATTTTTAAAATTTAGTATTTAAATTTTTAAATTTTAAAATTTAAAGATTTAATATTTAAAGTTTTAAAATTTAGTATTTAAATTTTTGAATTTTAAAATCTAAATATTAATAATTAAATTTTTAAAATTTAGTATTTAAATTTTTAAACTTTAAAATTTAAAGTTATAATAATTAAATTTTTAAAATTTAGTATTTAAATTTTTAAATTTTAAAGTTTAAAGTTCTAATAATTAAATTTTTAAAATTTAGTATTTAAATTTTTAAATTTTAAAATTTAAAGTTTTAATAATTAAATTTTTAAAATTTTGTATTTAAATTTTTAAATTTTAAAGTTTAAAGTTTTAATAATTAAATTTTTAAAATTTAGTATTTAAATTTTCAAATTTTAAAATTTAAAGTTTTAATAATTAAATTTTTAAAATTTAGTATTTATATTTTTAAATTTTAAAATTTAAAGTTTTAATAATTAAATTTTTAAAATTTAGTATTTAAATTTTAGAATTTAAATTTTTAAATTTTAAAATTTAAAATTTTAATAACTAAATTTTTAAAATTTAGTATTTAAATTTTTAAATTTTAAAATTTAAAGATTTAATATTTAGAGTTTTAATATTTAGGATTTAAATTTTTAAATTTTAATATTTAAATTTTTAAATTTAAAAATTGAAATTTTAATAATTAAATTTTTAAAATTTAGTATTTAAATTTTTAAATTTTAAAATTTAAAGTTTTAATAATTAAATTTTTAAAATTTGGTATTTAAATTTTTAAATTTTAAAATTTAAAATTTTAATAATTAAATTTTTAAAATTTAGTATTTAAATCTTTAAATTTTAAAATTTAAAGATTTAATATTTAAAGTTTTAAAATTTAGTATTTAAATTTTTGAATTTTAAAATCTAAATATTAATAATTAAATTTTTAAAATTTAGTATTTAAATTTTTAAACTTTAAAATTTAAAGTTATAATAATTAAATTTTTAAAATTTAGTATTTAAATTTTTAAATTTTAAAGTTTAAAGTTCTAATAATTAAATTTTTAAAATTTAGTATTTAAATTTTTAAATTTTAAAATTTAAAGTTTTAATAATTAAATTTTTAAAATTTTGTATTTAAATTTTTAAATTTTAAAGTTTAAAATTTTAATAATTAAATTTTTAAAATTTAGTATTTAAATTTTCAAATTTTAAAATTTAAAGTTTTAATAACTAAATTTTTAAAATATAGTATTTATATTTTTAAATTTTAAAATTTAAAGTTTTAATAATTAAATTTTTAAAATTTAGTATTTAAATTTTAAAAATTTAAAGTTTTAATAATTAAATTTTTAAAATTTAGTATTTAAATTTTAAAATTTAAATTTTTAAATTTTAAAATTTAAAATTTTAATAACTAAATTTTTAAAATTTAGTATTTAAATTTTTAAATTTTAAAATTTAAAGTTTTAATAATTAAATTTTTAAAATTTAGTATTTAAATTTTTAAATTTTAAAATTTAAATTTTTAAATTTTAAAATTTAAAATTTTAATAATTAAATTTTTAAAATTTAGTATTTAAATTTTTATATTTTAAAATTTAAAATTTTAAAAATTAAATTTTTAAAATTTAGTATTTAAATTTTTAAATTTTAAAATTTAAAATTTTAATAATTAAATTTTTAAAATTTAGTATTTAAATTTTAAAATTTTAAAATTTAAATTCTTAATAATTAAATTTTTAAAATTTAGTATTTAAATTTTTAAATTTTAAAATTTAAATTTTTAAATTATAAAATTTAAAATTTTAATAATTAAATTTTTAAAATTTAGTATTTAAATTTTTAAATTTTAAAATTTAAAATTTTAATAATTAAATTTTAAAAATTTTGTATTTAAATTTTTAAATTTTAAAATTTAAATTTTTAAATATTATAATTTAAAATTTTATTAATTAAATTTTTAAAATTTAGTATTTAAATTTTAAATTTTAAAATTTAGAATTTTAATAATTAAATTTTTAAAATTTAGTATTTAAATTTTTAAATTTTAAAGTTTGAAGTTTTAATAATTAAATTTTTAAAATTTAGTATTTAAATTTTTAAATTTTAAAATTTAAAGTTTTAATAATTAAATTTTTAAAATTTTGTATTTAAATTTTTAAATTTTAAAGTTTAAAGTTTTAATAATTAAATTTTTAAAATTTAGTATTTAAATTTTCAAATTTTAAAATTTAAAGTTTTAATAATTAAATTTTTAAAATTTAGTATTTATATTTTTAAATTTTAAAATTTAAAGTTTTAATAATTAAATTTTTAAAATTTAGTATTTAAATTTTAAAATTTAAATTTTTAAATTTTAAAATTTAAAATTTTAATAACTAAATTTTTAAAATTTAGTATTTAAATTTTTAAATTTTAAAATTTAAAGATTTAATATTTAAAGTTTTAATATTTAGGATTTAAATTTTTAAATTTTAATATTTAAATTTTTAAATTTAAAAATTGAAATTTTAATAATTAAATTTTTAAAATTTAGTATTTAAATTTTTAAATTTTAAAATTTAATGTTTTAATAATTAAATTTTTAAAATTTGGTATTTAAATTTTTAAATTTTAAAATTTAAAATTTTAATAATTAAATTTTTAAAATTTAGTATTTAAATCTTTAAATTTTAAAATTTAAAGATTTAATATTTAAAGTTTTAAAATTTAGTATTTAAATTTTTGAATTTTAAAATCTAAATATTAATAATTAAATTTTTAAAATTTAGTATTTAAATTTTTAAACTTTAAAATTTAAAGTTATAATAATTAAATTTTTAAAATTTAGTATTTAAATTTTTAAATTTTAAAGTTTAAAGTTCTAATAATTAAATTTTTAAAATTTAGTATTTAAATTTTTAAATTTTAAAATTTAAAGTTTTAATAATTAAATTTTTAAAATTTTGTATTTAAATTTTTAAATTTTAAAGTTTAAAATTTTAATAATTAAATTTTTAAAATTTAGTATTTAAATTTTCAAATTTTAAAATTTAAAGTTTTAATAACTAAATTTTTAAAATATAGTATTTATATTTTTAAATTTTAAAATTTAAAGTTTTAATAATTAAATTTTTAAAATTTAGTATTTAAATTTTAAAAATTTAAAGTTTTAATAATTAAATTTTTAAAATTTAGTATTTAAATTTTAAAATTTAAATTTTTAAATTTTAAAATTTAAAATTTTAATAACTAAATTTTTAAAATTTAGTATTTAAATTTTTAAATTTTAAAATTTAAAGTTTTAATAATTAAATTTTTAAAATTTAGTATTTAAATTTTTAAATTTTAAAATTTAAATTTTTAAATTTTAAAATTTAAAATTTTAATAATTAAATTTTTAAAATTTAGTATTTAAATTTTTATATTTTAAAATTTAAAATTTTAATAATTAAATTTTTAAAATTTAGTATTTAAATTTTTAAATTTTAAAATTTAAATTTTTAAATTTTAAAATTTAAAATTTTAAAAATTAAATTTTTAAAATTTAGTATTTAAATTTTTAAATTTTAAAATTTAAAATTTTAATAATTAAATTTTTAAAATTTAGTATTTAAATTTTAAAATTTTAAAATTTAAATTCTTAATAATTAAATTTTTAAAATTTAGTATTTAAATTTTTAAATTTTAAAATTTAAATTTTTAAATTATAAAATTTAAAATTTTAATAATTAAATTTTTAAAATTTAGTATTTAAATTTTTAAATTTTAAAATTTAAAATTTTAATAATTAAATTTTAAAAATTTTGTATTTAAATTTTTAAATTTTAAAATTTAAATTTTTAAATATTATAATTTAAAATTTTATTAATTAAATTTTTAAAATTTAGTATTTAAATTTTAAATTTTAAAATTTAGAATTTTAATAATTAAATTTTTAAAATTTAGTATTTAAATTTTTAAATTTTAAAGTTTGAAGTTTTAATAATTAAATTTTTAAAATTTAGTATTTAAATTTTAAAATTTTAAAATTTAAAGTTTTAATAATTAAATTTTCAAAATTTAGTATTTAAATTTTTAAATTTTAAAGTTTGAAGTTTTAATAATTAAATTTTTAAAATTTAGTATTTAAATTTTAAAGTTTAAATTTTTAAATTTTAAAGTTTTAATATTTAGGATTTAAATTTTTAAATTTTAAAATTTAAATTTTTAAATTTAAAAATTAAAATTTTAATAATTAAATTTTTAAAATTTAGTATTTAAATTTTAAAATTTTAAAATTTAAAGTTTTAATAATTAAATTTTTAAAATTTGGTATTTAAATTTTTAAATTTTAAAATTTAAAATTTTAATAATTAAATTTTTAAAATTTAGTATTTAAATTTTTAAATTTTAAAATTTAAAGATTTAATATTTAAAGTTTTAAAATTTAGTATTTAAATTTTTGAATTTTAAAATCTAAATAATAATAAATAAATTTTTAAAATTTAGTATTTAAATTTTTAAACTTTAAAATTTAAAGTTATAATAATTAAATTTTTAAAATTTAGTATTTAAATTTATAAATTTTAAAGTTTAAAGTTCTAATAATTAAATTTTTAAAATTTAGTATTTAAATTTTCAAATTTTAAAATTTAAAGTTTTAATAACTAAATTTTTAAAATTTAGTATTTATATTTTTAAATTTTAAAATTTAAAGTTTTAATAATTAAATTTTTAAAATTTAGTATTTAAATTTTAAAAATTTAAAGTTTTAATAATTAAATTTTTAAAATTTAGTATTTAAATTTTTAATTTAAATTTTTAAATTTTAAAATTTAAAATTTTAATAACTAAATTTTTAAAATTTAGTATTTAAATTTTTAAATTTTAAAATTTAAAATTTTAATAATTAAATTTTTAAAATTTAGTATTTAAATTTTTAAATTTTAAAATTTAAATTTTTAAATTTTAAAATTTAAAATTTTAAAAATTAAATTTTTAAAATTTAGTATTTAAATTTTTATATTTTAAAATTTAAAATTTTAATAATTAAATTTTTAAAATTTAGTATTTAAATTTTTAAATTTTAAAATTTAAATTTTTAAATTTTAAAATTTAAAATTTTAAAAATTAAATTTTTAAAATTTAGTATTTAAATTTTTAAATTTTAAAATTTAAAATTTTAATAATTAAATTTTTAAAATTTAGTATTTAAATTTTAAAATTTTAAAATTTAAATTCTTAATAATTAAATTTTTAAAATTTAGTATTTAAATTTTTAAATTTTAAAATTTAAATTTTTAAATTATAAAATTTAAAATTTTAATAATTAAATTTTTAAAATTTAGTATTTAAATTTTTAAATTTTAAAATTTAAAATTTTAATAATTAAATTTTAAAAATTTTGTATTTAAATTTTTAAATTTTAAAATTTAAATTTTTAAATATTATAATTTAAAATTTTATTAATTAAATTTTTAAAATTTAGTATTTAAATTTTAAATTTTAAAATTTAAAATTTTAATAATTAAATTTTTAAAATTTAGTATTTAAATTTTTAAATTTTAAAGTTTGAAGTTTTAATAATTAAATTTTTAAAATTTAGTATTTAAATTTTAAAATTTTAAAATTTAAAGTTTTAATAATTAAATTTTCAAAATTTAGTATTTAAATTTTTAAATTTTAAAGTTTGAAGTTTTAATAATTAAATTTTTAAAATTTAGTATTTAAATTTTAAAGTTTAAATTTTTAAATTTTAAAGTTTTAATATTTAGGATTTAAATTTTTAAATTTTAAAATTTAAATTTTTAAATTTAAAAATTAAAATTTTAATAATTAAATTTTTAAAATTTAGTATTTAAATTTTAAAATTTTAAAATTTAAAGTTTTAATAATTAAATTTTTAAAATTTGGTATTTAAATTTTTAAATTTTAAAATTTAAAATTTTAATAATTAAATTTTTAAAATTTAGTATTTAAATTTTTAAATTTTAAAATTTAAAGATTTAATATTTAAAGTTTTAAAATTTAGTATTTAAATTTTTGAATTTTAAAATCTAAATAATAATAAATAAATTTTTAAAATTTAGTATTTAAATTTTTAAACTTTAAAATTTAAAGTTATAATAATTAAATTTTTAAAATTTAGTATTTAAATTTATAAATTTTAAAGTTTAAAGTTCAAATAATTAAATTTTTAAAATTTAGTATTTAAATTTTCAAATTTTAAAATTTAAAGTTTTAATAACTAAATTTTTAAAATTTAGTATTTATATTTTTAAATTTTAAAATTTAAAGTTTTAATAATTAAATTTTTAAAATTTAGTATTTAAATTTTAAAAATTTAAAGTTTTAATAATTAAATTTTTAAAATTTAGTATTTAAATTTTTAATTTAAATTTTTAAATTTTAAAATTTAAAATTTTAATAACTAAATTTTTAAAATTTAGTATTTAAATTTTTAAATTTTAAAATTTAAAATTTTAATAATTAAATTTTTAAAATTTAGTATTTAAGTTTTTAAATTTTAAAATTTAAAGTTTTAATAATTAAATTTTTAAAATTTAGTATTTAAATTTTTAAATTTTTGAAGTTTGAAGTTTTAATAATTAAATTTTTAAAATTTAGTATTTAAATTTTAAAATTTAAATTTTTAAATTTTAAAATTTAAAATTTTAATAACTATATTTTTAAAATTTAGTATTTGAATTTTTAAATTTTAAAATTTAATGTTTTAATAATTAAATTTTTAAAATTTAGTATTTAAATTTTTAAATTTTAAAATTTAAACTTTTAAATTTTAAAATTTAAAGTTTAATAATTAAATTTTTAAAATTTAGTATTTAAATTTTTAAATTTTAAAATTTAAAGTTTTAATAATTAAATTTTTAAAATTTAGTATTTAAATTTTTAAATTTTAAAATTTAATGTTTTAATAATTAAATTTTTAAAATTTAGTATTTAAATTTTTAAAATTTAAAGTTTAAAGTTTTAATAATTAAATTTTTAAAATTTGTTATTTAAATTTTTAAATTTTAAAATTTAATGTTTTAATAATTAAATTTTTAAAATTTAGTATTTAAATTTTAAAAATTTAAAGTTTTAATAACTAAATTTTTAAAATTTAGTATTTAAGTTTTTAAATTTTAAAATTTAAAGTTTTAATAATTAAATTTTTAAAATTTAGTATTTAAATTTTTAAATTTTAAAGTTTGAAGTTTTAATAATTAAATTTTTAAAATTTAGTATTTAAATTTTAAAATTTAAATTTTTAAATTTTAAAATTTAAAATTTTAATAACTAAATTTTTAAAATTTAGTATTTAAGTTTTTAAATTTTAAAATTTAAAGTTTTAATAATTAAATTTTTAAAATTTGTATTTAAATTTTTAAATTTTAAAATTTAAAGTTTTAATAATTAAATTTTTAAAATTTAGTATTTAAATTTTCAAATTTTAAAATTTAAAGTTTTAATAGTTAAATTTTTAAAATTTGGTATTTAAATTTTTAAATTTTAAAATTTAAAGTTTTAATAATTAAATTTTTAAAATTTAGTATTTAAATTTTTAAATTTTAAAATTTAAACATTTAAATTTTTAAATTTAAAATTTCAATAATTAAATTTTTAAAATTTAGTATTTAAGTTTTTAAATTTTAAAATTTAAAGTTTTAATAATTAAATTTTTAAAATTTAGTATTTAAGTTTTTAAATTTTAAAATTTAAAGTTTTAATAATTAAATTTTTAAAATTTGTATTTAAATTTTTAAATTTTAAAATTTAAAGTTTTAATAACTAAATTTTTAAAATTTGGTATTTAAATTTTTAAATTTTAAAATTTAAACATTTAAATTTTAAATTTTAAAATTTCAATAATTAAATTTTTAAAATTTAGTATTTAAGTTTTTAAATTTTAAAATTTAAAGTTTTAATAATTAAATTTTTAAAATTTAGTATTTAAATTTAAAAATTTAAATTTTTAAATTTTAAAATTTAAAATTTTAATAATTAAATTTTTAAAATTTAGTATTTAAATTTTTAAATTTTAAAATTTAAAGTTTTAATAATTAAATTTTTAAAATTTAGTATTTAAATTTTTAAATTTTAAAATTTAAACTTTTAAATTTTAAAATTTAAAGTTTTAATAATTAAATTTTAAAAAATTTAGTATTTAAATTTTTAAATTTTAAAATTTAAAGATTTAATATTTAAAGTTTTCATATTTAGGATTAAAATTTTTAAATTTTAAAATTTAAATTTTTAAATTTAAAAATTAAAATTTTAATAATTAAATTTTTAAAATTTAGTATTTAAATTTTTATATTTTAAAATTTAAAGTTTTAATGATTAAATTTTTAAAATTTGGTATTTAAATTTTTAAATTTTAAAATTTAAAGATTTAATATTTAAAGTTTTAAAATTTAGTATTTAAATTTTTGAATTTTAAAATCTAAATATTAATAATTAAATTTTTAAAATTTAGTATTTAAATTTTTAAACTTTAAAGTTTAAAGTTATAATAATTAAATTTTTAAAATTTAGTATTTAAATTTTTAAATTTTAAAATTTAAAGTTCTAATAATTAAATTTTTAAAATTTAGTATTTAAATTTTTAAATTTTAAAATTTAAAGATTTAATATTTAAAGTTTTAATATTTAGGATTTAAATTTTTAAGTTTTAAAATTTAAATTTTTAAATTTAAAAATTAAAATTTTAATAATTAAATTTTAAAAATTTAGTATTTAAATTTTTAAATTTTAAAATTTAAAGTTTTAATAATTAAATTTTTAAAATTTGGTATTTAAATTTTTAAATTTTAAAATTTAAAATTTTAATAATTAAATTTTTAAAATTTAGTATTTAAATTTTTAAATTTTAAAATTTAAAGATTTAATATTTAAAGTTTTAAAATTTAGTATTTAAATTTTTGAATTTTAAAATCTAAATATTAATAATTAAATTTTTAAAATTTAGTATTTAAATTTTTAAACTTTAAAATTTAAAGTTATAATAATTAAATTTTTAAAATTTAGTATTTAAATTTTTAAATTTTAAAGTTTAAAGTTCTAATAATTAAATTTTTAAAATTTAGTATTTAAATTTTTAAATTTTAAAATTTAAAGTTTTTATAATTAAATTTTTAAAATTTTGTATTTAAATTTTTAAATTTTAAAGTTTAAAGTTTTAATAATTAAATTTTTAAAATTTAGTATTTAAATTTTCAAATTTTAAAATTTAAAGTTTTAATAACTAAATTTTTAAAATTTAGTATTTATATTTTTATATTTTAAAATTTAAAGTTTTAATAATTAAATTTTTAAAATTTAATATTTTAATTTTAAAAATTTAAAGTTTTAATAATTAAATTTTTAAAATTTAGTATTTAAATTTTAAAATTTAAAGTTTTAATAATTAAATTTTTAAAATTTAGTATTTAAATTTTTAAATTTTAAAATTTAAATTTTTAAATTTTAAAATTTAAAATTTTAATAATTAAATTTTTAAACTTTAGTATTTAAATTTTTATATTTTAAAATTTAAAATTTTAATAATTAAACTTTTAAAATTTAGTATTTAAATTTTTAAATTTTAAAATTTAAATTTTTAAATTTTAAAATTTAAAATTTTAAAAATTAAATTTTTAAAATTTAGTATTTAAATTTTTAAATTTTAAAATTTAAAATTTTAATAATTAAATTTTTAAAATTTAGTATTTAAATTTTAAAATTTTAAAATTTAAATTCTTAATAATTAAATTTTTAAAATTTGGTATTTAAATTTTTAAATTTTAAAATTTAAATTTTTAAATTATAAAATTTAAAATTTTAATAATTAAATTTTTAAAATTTAGTATTTAAATTTTTAAATTTTAAAATTTAAAATTTTAATAATTAAATTTTTAAAATTTAGTATTTAAGTTTTTAAATTTTAAAATTTAAAGTTTCAATAATTAAATTTTTAAAATTTAGTATTTAAGTTTTTAAATTTTAAAATTTAAAATTTTAATAATTAAATTTTTAAAATTTAGTATTTAAATTTAAAAATTTAAATTTTTAAATATTAAAATTTAAAATTTTAATAACTAAATTTTTAAAATTTAGTATTTAAATTTTTAAATTTTAAAATTTAAAGTTTTAATAATTAAATTTTTAAAATTTAGTATTTAAATTTTTAAATTTTAAAATTTAAACATTTAAATTTTAAAATTTAAAATTTCAATAATTAAATTTTTATAATTTAGTATTTAAGTTTTTAAATTTTAAAATTTAAAGTTTTAATAATTAAATTTTTAAAATTTAGTATTTAAATTTTTAAATTTTTGAAGTTTGAAGTTTTAATAATTAAATTTTTAAAATTTAGTATGTAAATTTTAAAATTTAAATTTTTAAATTTTAAAATTTAAAATTTTAAAAACTAAATTTTTAAAATTTAGTATTTAAATATTTAAATTTTAAAATTTAAAGTTTTAATAATTAAATTTTTAAAATTTAGTATTTAAATTTTTAAATTTTAAAATTTAAACTTTTAAATTTTAAAATTTAAAGTTTTAATAATTAAATTTTACAAAATTTAGTATTTAAATTTTTAAATTTTAAAATTTAAAGATTTAATATTTAAAGTTTTAAAATTTAGTATTTAAATTTTTGAATTTTAAAATCTAAATATTAATAATTAAATTTTTAAAATTTAGTATTTAAATTTTTAAACTTTAAAGTTTAAAGTTATAATAATTAAATTTTTAAAATTTAGTATTTAAATTTTTAAATTTTAAAGTTTAAAGTTCTAATAATTAAATTTTTAAAATTTAGTATTTAAATTTTTAAATTTTAAAATTTAAAGTTTTAATAATTAAATTTTTAAAATTTTGTATTTAAATTTTTAAATTTTAAAGTTTAAAGTTTTAATAATTAAATTTTTAAAATTTAGTATTTAAATTTTCAAATTTTAAAATTTAAAGTTTTAATAATTAAATTTTTAAAATTTAGTATTTAAATTTTAAAATTTAAATTTTTAAATTTTAAAATTTAAAATTTTAATAACTAAATTTTTAAAATTTAGTATTTAAATTTTTAAATTTTAAAATTTAAAGATTTAATATTTAAAGTTTTAATATTTAGGATTTAAATTTTTAAATTTTAAAATTTAAATTTTTAAATTTAAAAATTAAAATTTTAATAATTAAATTTTTAAAATTTAGTATTTAAATTTTTAAATTTTAAAATTTAAAGTTTTAATAATTAAATTTTTAAAATTTGGTATTTAAATTTTTAAATTTTAAAATTTAAAATTTTAATAATTAAATTTTTAAAATTTAGTATTTAAATTTTTAAATTTTAAAATTTAAAGATTTAATATTTAAAGTTTTAAAATTTAGTATTTAAATTTTTGAATTTTAAAATCTAAATATTAATAATTAAATTTTTAAAATTTAGTATTTAAATTTTTAAACTTTAAAATTTAAAGTATAATAATTAAATTTTTAAAATTTAGTATTTAAATTTTTAAATTTTAAAGTTTAAAGTTCTAATAATTAAATTTTTAAAATTTAGTATTTAAATTTTTAAATTTTAAAATTTAAAGTTTTTATAATTAAATTTTTAAAATTTTGTATTTAAATTTTTAAATTTTAAAGTTTAAAGTTTTAATAATTAAATTTTTAAAATTTAGTATTTAAATTTTCAAATTTTAAAATTTAAAGTTTTAATAACTAAAGTTTTAAAATTTAGTATTTATATTTTTATATTTTAAAATTTAAAGTTTTAATAATTAAATTTTTAAAATTTAGTATTTTAATTTTAAAAATTTAAAGTTTTAATAATTAAATTTTTAAAATTTAGTATTTAAATTTTAAAATTTAAATTTTTAAATTTTAAAATTTAAAATTTTAATAACTAAATTTTTAAAATTTAGTATTTAAATTTTTAAATTTTAAAATTTAAAGTTTTAATAATTAAATTTTTAAAATTTAGTATTTAAATTTTTAAATTTTAAAATTTAAATTTTTAAATTTTAAAATTTAAAATTTTAATAATTAAATTTTTAAAATTTAGTATTTAAATTTTTATATTTTAAAATTTAAAATTTTAATAATTAAACTTTTAACATTTAGTATTTAAATTTTTAAATTTTAAAATTTAAATTTTTAAATTTTAAAATTTAAAATTTTAAAAATTAAATTTTTAAAATTTAGTATTTAAATTTTTAAATTTTAAAATTTAAAATTTTAATAATTAAATTTTTAAAATTTAGTATTTAAATTTTAAAATTTTAAAATTTAAATTCTTAATAATTAAATTTTTAAAATTTAGTATTTAAATATTTAAATTTTAAAATTTAAATTTTTAAATTATAAAATTTAAAATTTTAATAATTAAATTTTTGAAATTTAGTATTTAAATTTTTAAATTTTAAAATTTAAAATTTTAATAATTAAATTTTTAAAATTTAGTATTTAAGTTTTTAAATTTTAAAATTTAAAGTTTTAATAATTAAATTTTCAAAATTTAGTATTTAAATTTTTAAATTTTAAAGTTTGAAGTTTTAATAATTAAATTTTTAAAATTTAGTATTTAAGTTTTTAAATTTTAAAATTTAAAGTTTTAATAATTAAATTTTCAAAATTTAGTATTTAAATTTTTAAATTTTAAAGTTTGAAGTTTTAATAATTAAATTTTTAAAATTTAGTATTTAAATTTTAAAATTTAAATTTTTAAATTTTAAAATTTAAAATTTAAATTTTTAAATTTTAAAATTTAAAATTTTAATAAATAAATTTTTAAAATTTAGGATTTAAATTTTTAAATTTTAAAATTTAAACATTTAAATTTTAAAATTTAAAATTTCAATAATTAAATTTTTAAAATTTAGTATTTAAGTTTTTAAATTTTAAAATTTAAAGTTTTAATAATTAAATTTTTAAAATTTAATATTTAAATTTTTAAATTTTTGAAGTTTGAAGTTTTAATAATTAAATTTTTAAAATTTAGTATTTAAATTTTAAAATTTAAATTTTTAAATTTTAAAATTTAAAATTTTAATAACTAAATTTTTAAAATTTAGTATTTAAATTTTTAAATTTTAAAATTTAATGTTTTAATAATTAAATTTTTAAAATTTAGTATTTAAATTTTTAAATTTTAATAATTAAAATTTTAAAATTTAGTATTTAAATTTTTAAATTTTAAAATTTAAAGTTTTAATAATTAAATTTTTAAAATTTAGTATTTAAATTTTTAAATTTTAAAATTTAATGTTTTAATAATTAAATTTTTAAAATTTAGTATTTAAATTTTTAAAATTTAAAGTTTAAAGTTTTAATAATTAAATTTTTAAAATTTGTTATTTAAATTTTTAAATTTTAAAATTTAAAGTTTTAAAATTAAATTTTTAAAATTTAGTATTTAAATTTTAAAAATTTAAAGTTTTAATAACTAAATTTTTAAAATTTAGTATTTAAGTTTTTAAATTTTAAAATTTAAAGTTTTAATAATTAAATTTTTAAAATTTAGTATTTAAATTTTAAAGTTTGAAGTTTTAATAATTAAATTTTTAAAATTTAGTATTTAAATTTTAAAATTTAAATTATTAAATTTTAAAATTTAAAATTTTAATAACTAAATTTTTAAAATTTTGTATTTAAGTTTTTAAATTTTATAATTTAAAGTTTTAATAATTAAATTTTTAAAATTTGTATTTAAATTTTTAAATTTTAAAATTTAAAGTTTTAATAATTAAATTTTTAAAATTTAGTATTTAAATTTTCAAATTTTAAAATTTAAAGTTTTAATAGTTAAATTTTTAAAATTTGGTATATAAATTTTTAAATTTTAAAATTTAAAGTTTTAATAATTAAATTTTTAAAATTTAGTATTTAAATTTTAAATATTTAAAGTTTTAATAATTAAATTTTTAAAATTTAATATTTAAGTTTTTAAATTTTAAAATTTAAAGTTTTAATAATTAAATTTTCAAAATTTTGTATTTAAATTTTTAAATTTTAAAGTTTGAAGTTTTAATAATTAAATTTTTAAAATTTAGTATTTAAATTTTAAAATTTAAATTTTTAAATTTTAAAATTTAAAATTTTAATAACTAAATTTTTAAAATTTAGTATTTAAATTTTTAAATTTTAAAATTTAAAGTTTTAATAATTAAATTTTTAAAATTTATTATTTAAATTTTTAAATTTTAAAATTTTGTATTTAAATTTTTAAATTTTAAAGTTTGAAGTTTTAATAATTAAATTTTTAAAATTTAGTATTTAAATTTTAAAATTTAAATTTTTAAATTTTAAAATTTAAAATTTTAATAACTAAATTTTTAAAATTTAGTATTTAAGTTTTTAAATTTTAAAATTTAAAGTTTTAATAATTAAATTTTTAAAATTTAGTATTTAAATTTTAAAGTTTGAAGTTTTAATAATTAAATTTTTAAAATTTAGTATTTAAATTTTAAAATTTAAATTATTAAATTTTAAAATTTAAAATTTTAATAACTAAATTTTTAAAATTTAGTATTTAAGTTTTTAAATTTTATAATTTAAAGTTTTAATAATTAAATTTTTAAAATTTGTATTTAAATTTTTAAATTTTAAAATTTAAAGTTTTAATAATTAAATTTTTAAAATTTAGTATTTAAATTTTCAAATTTTAAAATTTAAAGTTTTAATAGTTAAATTTTTAAAATTTGGTATATAAATTTTTAAATTTTAAAATTTAAAGTTTTAATAATTAAATTTTTAAAATTTAGTATTTAAATTTTAAATATTTAAAGTTTTAATAATTAAATTTTTAAAATTTAATATTTAAGTTTTTAAATTTTAAAATTTAAAGTTTTAATAATTAAATTTTCAAAATTTTGTATTTAAATTTTTAAATTTTAAAGTTTGAAGTTTTAATAATTAAATTTTTAAAATTTAGTATTTAAATTTTAAAATTTAAATTTTTAAATTTTAAAATTTAAAATTTTAATAACTAAATTTTTAAAATTTAGTATTTAAATTTTTAAATTTTAAAATTTAAAGTTTTAATAATTAAATTTTTAAAATTTATTATTTAAATTTTTAAATTTTAAAATTTAAACATTTAAATTTTAAAATTTAAAATTTCAATAATTAAATTTTTAAAATTTAGTATTTAAGTTTTTAAATTATAAAATTTAAAGTTTTAATAATTAAATTTTTAAAATTTAGTATTTAAATTTTAAAATTTAAATTTTTAAATTTTAAAATTTAAAATTTTAATAACTAAATTTTTAAAATTTAGTATTTAAATTTTTAAATTTTAAAATTTAAAGATTTAATATTTAAAGTTTTAAAATTTTGTATTTAAATTTTTGAATTTTAAAATCTAAATATTAATAATTAAATTTTTAAAATTTAGTATTTAAATTTTAAAAATTTAGAATTTTAATAACTAAATTTTTAAAATTTAGTATTTAAGTTTTTAAATTTTAAAATTTAAAGTTTTAATAATTAAATTTTTAAAATTTAGTATTTAAATTTTTAAATTTTAAAATTTAAAGTTTTAATAATTAAATTTTTAAAATTTGGTATTTAAATTTTTAAATTTTAAAATTTAAACAATTAAATTTTAAAATTTAAAATTTCAATAATTAAATTTTTAAAATTTAGTATTTAAGTTTTTAAATTTTAAAATTTAAAGTTATAATAATTAAATTTTTAAAATTTAGTATTTAAATTTTAAAATTTAAATTTTTAAATTTTAAAATTTAAAATTTTAATAACTAAATTTTTAAAATTTAGTATTTAAATTTTTGAATTTTAAAATTTAAAGTTTTAATAATTAAATTTTTAAAATTTAGTATTTAAATTTTTATAATTTAGTATTTAAGTTTTTAAATTTTAAAATTTAAAGTTTTAATAATTAAATTTTTAAAATTTAGTATTTAAATTTTTAAATTTTTGAAGTTTGAAGTTTTAATAATTAAATTTTTAAAATTTAGTATGTAAATTTTAAAATTTAAATTTTTAAATTTTAAAATTTAAAATTTTAATAACTAAATTTTTAAAATTTAGTATTTAAATATTTAAATTTTAAAATTTAAAGTTTTAATAATTAAATTTTTAAAATTTAGTATTTAAATTTGTAAATTTTAAAATTTAAACTTTTAAATTTTAAAATTTAAAGTTTTAATAATTAAATTTTAAAAAATTTAGTATTTAAATTTTTAAATTTTAAAATTTAAAGATTTAATATTTAAAATTTTAATATTTAGGATTTAAATTTTTAAATTTTAAAATTTAAATTTTTAAATTTAAAAATTAAAATTTTAATAATTAAATTTTTAAAATTTAGTATTTAAATTTTTATATTTTAAAATTTAAAGTTTTAATAATTAAATTTTTAAAATTTGATATTTAAATTTTTAAATTTTAAAATTTAAAATTTTAATAATTAAATTTTTAAAATTTAGTATTTAAATTTTTAAATTTTAAAATTTAAAGATTTAATATTTAAAGTTTTAAAATTTAGTATTTAAATTTTTAAATTTTAAAATTTAAATTTTTAAATTTTAAAATTTAAAATTTTAATAATTAAATTTTTAAAATTTAGTATTTAAATTTTTAAATTTTAAAATTTAAGATTTTAATAATTAAATTTTTAAAATTTAGTATTTAAATTTTAAAATTTTAAAATTTAAATTTTTAAATTTTAAAATTTAAAATTTTAAAAATTAAATTTTTAAAATTTAGTATTTAAATTTTTAAATTTTAAAATTTAAAATTTTAATAATTAAATTTTTAAAATTTAGTATTTAAATTTTTAAATTTTAAAATTTAAATTTTTAAATTTTAAAATTTAAAATTTTAATAATTAAAGTTTTAAAATTTAGTATTTAAATTTTTAAATTTTAAAATTTAAAATTTTAATAATTAAATTTTTAAAATTTAGTATTTATATTTTTATATTTTAAAATTTAAAGTTTTAATAATTAAATTTTTAAAATTTAGTATTTTAATTTTAAAAATTTAAAGTTTTAATAATTAAATTTTTAAAATTTAGTATTTAAATTTTTAAATTTAAATTTTTTAATTTTAAAATTTAAAATTTTAATAACTAAATTTTTAAAATTTAGTATTTAAATTTTTAAATTTTAAAATTTAAAGTTTTAATAATTAAATTTTTAAAATTTAGTATTTAAATTTTTAAATTTTAAAATTTAAAATTTTAATAATTAAATTTTTAAAATTTAGTATTTAAATTTTAAAATTTTAAAATTTAAAGTCTTAATAATTAAATTTTTAAAATTTAGTATTTAAATTTTTAAATTTTAAAATTTAAATTTTTAAATTATAAATTTAAAATTTTAATAATTAAAGTTTTAAAATTTAGTATTTAAATTTTTAAATTTTAAAATTTAAAATTTTAATAATTAAATTTTTAAAATTTAGTATTTATATTTTTATATTTTAAAATTTAAAGTTTTAATAATTAAATTTTTAAAATTTAGTATTTTAATTTTAAAAATTTAAAGTTTTAATAATTAAATTTTTAAAATTTAGTATTTAAATTTTAAAATTTAAATTTTTAAATTTTAAAATTTAAAATTTTAATAACTAAATTTTTAAAATTTAGTATTTAAATTTTTAAATTTTAAAATTTAAATTTTTAAATTTTAAAATTTAAAATTTTAATAATTAAATTTTTAAAATTTAGTATTTAAATTTTTATATTTTAAAATTTAAAATTTTAATAATTAAACTTTTAAAATTTAGTATTTAAATTTTTAAATTTTAAAATTTAAATTTTTAAATTTTTAAATTTAAAATTTTAAAAATTAAATTTTTAAAATTTAGTATTTAAATTTTTAAATTTTAAAATTTAAAATTTTAATAATTAAATTTTTAAAATTTAGTATTTAAATTTTAAAATTTTAAAATTTAAATTCTTAATAATTAAATTTTTAAAATTTAGTATTTAAATTTTTAAATTTTAAAATTTAAATTTTTAAATTATAAAATTTAAAATTTTAATAATTAAATTTTTAAAATTTAGTATTTAAATTTTTAAATTTTAAAATTTAAAATTTTAATAATTAAATTTTTAAAATTTAGTATTTAAATTTTTATATTTTAAAATTTAAAATTTTAATAATTAAACTTTTAAAATTTAGTATTTAAATTTTTAAATTTTAAAATTTAAATTTTTAAATTTTTAAATTTAAAATTTTAAAAATTAAATTTTTAAAATTTAGTATTTAAATTTTTAAATTTTAAAATTTAAAATTTTAATAATTAAATTTTTAAAATTTAGTATTTAAATTTTAAAATTTTAAAATTTAAATTCTTAATAATTAAATTTTTAAAATTTAGTATTTAAATTTTTAAATTTTAAAATTTAAATTTTTAAATTATAAAATTTAAAATTTTAATAATTAAATTTTTAAAATTTAGTATTTAAATTTTTAAATTTTAAAATTTAAAATTTTAATAATTAAATTTTTAAAATTTAGTATTTAAGTTTTTAAATTTTAAAATTTAAAGTTTCAATAATTAAATTTTTAAAATTTAGTATTTAAGTTTTTAAATTTTAAAATTTAAAATTTTAATAATTAAATTTTTAAAATTTAGTATTTAAATTTAAAAATTTAAATTTTTAAATATTAAAATTTAAAATTTTAATAACTAAATTTTTAAAATTTAGTATTTAAATTTTTAAATTTTAAAATTTAAAGTTTTAATAATTAAATTTTTAAAATTTAGTATTTAAATTTTTAAATTTTAAAATTTAAACATTTAAATTTTAAAATTTAAAATTTCAATAATTAAATTTTTATAATTTAGTATTTAAGTTTTTAAATTTTAAAATTTAAAGTTTTAATAATTAAATTTTTAAAATTTAGTATTTAAATTTTTAAATTTTTGAAGTTTGAAGTTTTAATAATTAAATTTTTAAAATTTAGTATGTAAATTTTAAAATTTAAATTTTTAAATTTTAAAATTTAAAATTTTAAAAACTAAATTTTTAAAATTTAGTATTTAAATATTTAAATTTTAAAATTTAAAGTTTTAATAATTAAATTTTTAAAATTTAGTATTTAAATTTTTAAATTTTAAAATTTAAACTTTTAAATTTTAAAATTTAAAGTTTTAATAATTAAATTTTACAAAATTTAGTATTTAAATTTTTAAATTTTAAAATTTAAAGATTTAATATTTAAAGTTTTAAAATTTAGTATTTAAATTTTTGAATTTTAAAATCTAAATATTAATAATTAAATTTTTAAAATTTAGTATTTAAATTTTTAAACTTTAAAGTTTAAAGTTATAATAATTAAATTTTTAAAATTTAGTATTTAAATTTTTAAATTCTAAAGTTTAAAGTTCTAATAATTAAATTTTTAAAATTTAGTATTTAAATTTTTAAATTTTAAAGTTTAAAGTTTTAATAATTAAATTTTTAAAATTTAGTATTTAAATTTTCAAATTTTAAAATTTAAAGTTTTAATAATTAAATTTTTAAAATTTAGTATTTATATTTTTAAATTTTAAAATTTAAAGTTTTAATAATTAAATTTTTAAAATTTAGTATTTAAATTTTAAAATTTAAATTTTTAAATTTTAAAATTTAAAATTTTAATAACTAAATTTTTAAAATTTAGTATTTAAATTTTTAAATTTTAAAATTTAAAGATTTAATATATAAAGTTTTAATATTTAGGATTTAAATTTTTAAATTTTAAAATTTAAGTTTTTAAATTTAAAAATTAAAATTTTAATAATTAAATTTTTAAAATTTAGTATTTAAATTTTTAAATTTTAAAATTTAAAGTTTTAATAATTAAATTTTTAAAATTTGGTATTTAAATTTTTAAATTTTAAAATTTAATATTTTAATAATTAAATTTTTAAAATTTAGTATTTAAATTTTTAAATTTTAAAATTTAAAGATTTAATATTTAAAGTTTTAAAATTTAGTATTTAAATTTTTGAATTTTAAAATCTAAATATTAATAATTAAATTTTTAAAATTTAGTATTTAAATTTTTAAACTTTAAAATTTAAAGTTATAATAATTAAATTTTTAAAATTTAGTATTTAAATTTTTAAATTTTAAAGTTTAAAGTTCTAATAATTAAACTTTTAAAATTTAGTATTTAAATTTTTAAATTTTAAAATTTAAAGTTTTTATAATTAAATTTTTAAAATTTTGTATTTAAATTTTTAAATTTTAAAGTTTAAAGTTTTAATAATTAAATTTTTAAAATTTAGTATTTAAATTTTCAAATTTTAAAATTTAAAGTTTTAATAACTAAAGTTTTAAAATTTAGTATTTATATTTTTATATTTTAAAATTTAAAGTTTTAATAATTAAATTTTTAAAATTTAGTATTTTAATTTTAAAAATTTAAAGTTTTAATAATTAAATTTTTAAAATTTAGTATTTAAATTTTAAAATTTAAATTTTTAAATTTTAAAATTTAAAATTTTAATAACTAAATATTTAAAATTTAGTATTTAAATTTTTAAATTTTAAAATTTAAAGTTTTAATAATTAAATTTTTAAAATTTAGTATTTAAATTTTTAAATTTTAAAATTTAAATTTTTAAATTTTAAAATTTAAAATTTGAATAATTAAATTTTTAAAATTTAGTATTTAAATTTTTATATTTTAAAATTTAAAATTTTAATAATTAAACTTTTAACATTTAGTATTTAAATTTTTAAATTTTAAAATTTAAATTTTTAAATTTCAAAATTTAAAATTTTAAAAATTAAATTTTTAAAATTTAGTATTTAAATTTTTAAATTTTAAAATTTAAAATTTTAATAATTAAATTTTTAAAATTTAGTATTTAAATTTTAAAATTTTAAAATTTAAATTCTTAATAATTAAATTTTTAAAATTTAGTATTTAAATTTTTAAATTTTAAAATTTAAATTTTTAAATTATAAAATTTAAAATTTTAATAATTAAATTTTTAAAATTTAGTATTTAAATTTTTAAATTTTAAAATTTAAAATTTTAATAATTAAATTTTTAAAATTTAGTATTTAAGTTTTTAAATTTTAAAATTTAAAGTTTTAATAATTAAATTTTCAAAATTTAGTATTTAAATTTTTAAATTTTAAAGTTTGAAGTTTTAATAATTAAATTTTTAAAATTTGGTATTTAAGTTTTTAAATTTTAAAATTTAAAGTTTTAATAATTAAATTTTCAAAATTTAGTATTTAAATTTTTAAATTTTAAAGTTTGAAGTTTTAATAATTAAATTTTTAAAATTTAGTATTTAAATTTTAAAATTTAAATTTTTAAATTTTAATATTTAAAATTTTAATAAATAAATTTTTAAAATTTAGTATTTAAATTTTTAAATTTTAAAATTTAAAGTTTTAATAATTAAATTTTTAAAATTTAGGATTTAAAATTTTATTAAAACTTTAAATTTTAAAATTTAAAAATTTAAATACTAAATTTTAAAATTTTAATTATTAAACTTTAAATTTTAAAATTTAAAAGTTTAAATTTTAAAATTTAAAAATTTAAATACTAAATTTTAAAAATTTAATTATTAAAACATTAAATTTTAAAATTTAAAAATTTAAATACTAAATTTTAAAAATTTAGTTATTAAAATTTTAAATTTTAAAATTTAAAAATTTAAATTTTAAAATTTAAATACTAAATTTTAAAAATTTAATTATTAAAACTTCAAACTTCAAAAATTTAAAAATTTAAATATTAAATTTTAAAAATTTAATTATTAAAACTTTAAATTTTAAAATTTAAAAACTTAAATACTAAATTTTAAAAATTTAATTATTGAAATTTTAAATTTTAAAATTTAAATGTTTAAATTTTAAAATTTAAACAATTAAATTTTAAAATTAAAAATTTCAATAATTAAATTTTTAAAATTTAGTATTTAAGTTTTTAAATTTTAAAATTTAAAGTTATAATAATTAAATTTTTAAAATTTAGTATTTAAATTTTAAAATTTAAATTTTTAAATTTTAAAATTTAAAATTTTAATAACTAAATTTTTAAAATTTAGTATTTAAATTTTTAAATTTTAAAATTTAAAGTTTTAATAATTAAATTTTTAAAATTTAGTATTTAAATTTTTAAATTTTAAAATTTAAACATTTAAATTTTAAAATTTAAAATTTCAATAATTAAATTTTTATAATTTAGTATTTAAGTTTTTAAATTTTAAAATTTAAAGTTTTAATAATTAAATTTTTAAAATTTAGTATTTAAATTTTTAAATTTTTGAAGTTTGAAGTTTTAATAATTAAATTTTTAAAATTTAGTATGTAAATTTTAAAATTTAAATTTTAAAATTTTAAAATTTAAAATTTTAATAACTAAATTTTTAAAATTTAGTATTTAAATATTTAAATTTTAAAATTTAAAGTTTTAATAATTAAATTTTTAAAATTTAGTATTTAAATTTTTAAATTTTAAAATTTAAACTTTTAAATTTTAAAATTTAAAGTTTTAATAATTAAATTTTAAAAAATTTAGTATTTAAATTTTTAAATTTTAAAATTTAAAGATTTAATATTTAAAATTTTAATATTTAGGATTTAAATTTTTAAATTTTAAAATTTAAATTTTTAAATTTAAAAATTAAAATTTTAATAATTAAATTTTTAAAATTTAGTATTTAAATTTTTATATTTTAAAATTTAAAGTTTTAATAATTAAATTTTTAAAATTTGATATTTAAATTTTTAAATTTTAAAATTTAAAATTTTAATAATTAAATTTTTAAAATTTAGTATTTAAATTTTTAAATTTTAAAATTTAAAATTTTAATAATTAAATTTTTAAAATTTAGTATTTAAATTTTAAAATTTTAAAATTTAAAGTCTTAATAATTAAATTTTTAAAATTTAGTATTTAAATTTTTAAATTTTAAAATTTAAATTTTTAAATTATATAATTTAAAATTTTAATAATTAAAGTTTTAAAATTTAGTATTTAAATTTTTAAATTTTAAAATTTAAAATTTTAATAATTAAATTTTTAAAATTTAGTATTTAAATTTTTAAATTTTAAAATTTAAATTTTTAAATATTATAATTTATAATTTTATTAATTAAATTTTTAAAATTTAGTATTTAAATTTTTAAATTTTAAAATTTAAAATTTTAATAATTAAATTTTTAAAATTTAGTATTTAAATTTTAAAAATTTAAAGTTTTAATAATTAAATTTTTAAAATTTAGTATTTAAATTTTAAAATTTAAATTTTTAAATTTTAAAATTTAAAATTTTAATAATTAAATTTATAAAATTTAGTATTTAAATTTTTAAATTTTAAAATTTAAAGATTTAATATTTAAAGTTTTAAAATTTAGTATTTAAATTTTTAAATTTTAAAATTTAAATTTTTAAATTTTAAAATTTAAAATTTTAATAATTAAATTTTTAAAATTGAGTATTTAAATTTTTAAATTTTAAAATTTAAAATTTTAATAATTAAATTTTTAAAATTTAGTATTTAAATTTTTAAATTTTAAAATTTAAATTTTTAAATTTTAAAATTTAAAATTTTAAAAATTAAATTTTTAAAATTTAGTATTTAAATTTTAAAATTTTAAAATTTAAAGTCTTAATAATTAAATTTTTAAAATTTAGTATTTAAATTTTTAAATTTTAAAATTTAAATTTTTAAATTATAAAATTTAAAATTTTAATAATTAAAGTTTTAAAATTTAGTATTTAAATTTTTAAATTTTAAAATTTAAAGTTTTAATAATTAAATTTTTAAAATTTAGTATTTAAATTTTTAAATTTTTGAAGTTTGAAGTTTTAATAATTAAATTTTTAAAATTTAGTATGTAAATTTTAAAATTTAAATTTTAAAATTTTAAAATTTAAAATTTTAATAACTAAATTTTTAAAATTTAGTATTTAAATATTTAAATTTTAAAATTTAAAGTTTTAATAATTAAATTTTTAAAATTTAGTATTTAAATTTTTAAATTTTAAAATTTAAACTTTTAAATTTTAAAATTTAAAGTTTTAATAATTAAATTTTAAAAAATTTAGTATTTAAATTTTTAAATTTTAAAATTTAAAGATTTAATATTTAAAATTTTAATATTTAGGATTTAAATTTTTAAATTTTAAAATTTAAATTTTTAAATTTAAAAATTAAAATTTTAATAATTAAATTTTTAAAATTTAGTATTTAAATTTTTATATTTTAAAATTTAAAGTTTTAATAATTAAATTTTTAAAATTTGATATTTAAATTTTTAAATTTTAAAATTTAAAATTTTAATAATTAAATTTTTAAAATTTAGTATTTAAATTTTTAAATTTTAAAATTTAAAATTTTAATAATTAAATTTTTAAAATTTAGTATTTAAATTTTAAAATTTTAAAATTTAAAGTCTTAATAATTAAATTTTTAAAATTTAGTATTTAAATTTTTAAATTTTAAAATTTAAATTTTTAAATTATAAAATTTAAAATTTTAATAATTAAAGTTTTAAAATTTAGTATTTAAATTTTTAAATTTTAAAATTTAAAATTTTAATAATTAAATTTTTAAAATTTAGTATTTAAATTTTTAAATTTTAAAATTTAAATTTTTAAATATTATAATTTATAATTTTATTAATTAAATTTTTAAAATTTAGTATTTAAATTTTTAAATTTTAAAATTTAAAATTTTAATAATTAAATTTTTAAAATTTAGTATTTAAATTTTAAAAATTTAAAGTTTTAATAATTAAATTTTTAAAATTTAGTATTTAAATTTTAAAATTTAAATTTTTAAATTTTAAAATTTAAAATTTTAATAATTAAATTTATAAAATTTAGTATTTAAATTTTTAAATTTTAAAATTTAAAGATTTAATATTTAAAGTTTTAAAATTTAGTATTTAAATTTTTAAATTTTAAAATTTAAATTTTTAAATTTTAAAATTTAAAATTTTAATAATTAAATTTTTAAAATTTAGTATTTAAATTTTTAAATTTTAAAATTTAAAATTTTAATAATTAAATTTTTAAAATTTAGTATTTAAATTTTTAAATTTTAAAATTTAAATTTTTAAATTTTAAAATTTAAAATTTTAAAAATTAAATTTTTAAAATTTAGTATTTAAATTTTAAAATTTTAAAATTTAAAGTCTTAATAATTAAATTTTTAAAATTTAGTATTTAAATTTTTAAATTTTAAAATTTAAATTTTTAAATTATAAAATTTAAAATTTTAATAATTAAAGTTTTAAAATTTAGTATTTAAATTTTTAAATTTTAAAATTTAAAATTTTAATAATTAAATTTTTAAAATTTAGTATTTAAATTTTTAAATTTTAAAATTTAAATTTTTAAATATTATAATTTATAATTTTATTAATTAAATTTTTAAAATTTAGTATTTAAATTTTTAAATTTTAAAGTTTGAAGTTTTAATAATTAAATTTTTAAAATTTAGTATTTAAATTTTAAAATTTAAATTTTTAAATTTTAAAATTTAAAATTTTAATAAATAAATTTTTAAAATTTAGTATTTAAATTTTTAAATTTTAAAATTTAAAGTTTTAATAATTAAATTTTTAAAATTTAGTATTTAAATTTTTAAATTTTAAAATTTAAACTTTTAAATTTTAAAATTTAAAGTTTTAATAATTAAATTTTAAAAAATTTAGTATTTAAATTTTTAAATTTTAAAATTTAAAGATTTAATATTTAAAATTTTAATATTTAGGATTTAAATTTTTAAATTTTAAAATTTAAATTTTTAAATTTAAAAATTAAAATTTTAATAATTAAATTTTTAAAATTTAGTATTTAAATTTTTATATTTTAAAATTTAAAGTTTTAATAATTAAATTTTTAAAATTTGATATTTAAATTTTTAAATTTTAAAATTTAAAATTTTAATAATTAAATTTTTAAAATTTAGTATTTAAATTTTTAAATTTTAAAATTTAAAATTTTAGTAATTAAATTTTTAAAATTTAGTATTTAAATTTTAAAATTTTAAAATTTAAAGTCTTAATAATTAAATTTTTAAAATTTAGTATTTAAATTTTTAAATTTTAAAATTTAAATTTTTAAATATTATAATTTATAATTTTATTAATTAAATTTTTAAAATTTAGTATTTAAATTTTTAAATTTTAAAATTTAAAATTTTAATAATTAAATTTTTAAAATTTAGTATTTAAATTTTAAAAATTTAAAGTTTTAATAATTAAATTTTTAAAATTTAGTATTTAAATATTAAAATTTAAATTTTTAAATTTTAAAATTTAAAATTTTAATAATTAAATTTTTAAAATTTAGTATTTAAATTTTTAAATTTTAAAATTTAAAGATTTAATATTTAAAGTTTTAAAATTTAGTATTTAAATTTTTAAATTTTAAAATTTAAATTTTTAAATTTTAAAATTTAAAATTTTAATAATTAAATTTTTAAAATTTAGTATTTAAATTTTTAAATTTTAAAATTTAAAATTTTAATAATTAAATTTTTAAAATTTAGTATTTAAATTTTTAAATTTTAAAATTTAAATTTTTAAATTTTAAAATTTAAAATTTTAAAAATTAAATTTTTAAAATTTAGTATTTAAATTTTTAAATTTTAAAATTTAAAATTTTAATAATTAAATTTTTAAAATTTAGTATTTAAATTTTTAAATTTTAAAATTTAAATTTTTAAATTTTAAAATTTAAAATTTTAAAAATTAAATTTTTAAAATTTAGTATTTAAATTTTTAAATTTTAAAATTTAAAATTTTAATAATTAAATTTTTAAAATTTAGTATTTAAATTTTAAAATTTTAAAATTTAAAGTCTTAATAATTAAATTTTTAAAATTTAGTATTTAAATTTTTAAATTTTAAAATTTAAATTTTTAAATTATAAAATTTAAAATTTTAATAATTAAAGTTTTAAAATTTAGTATTTAAATTTTTAAATTTTAAAATTTAAAATTTTAATAATTAAATTTTTAAAATTTAGTATTTAAATTTTTAAATTTTAAAATTTAAATTTTTAAATATTATAATTTATAATTTTATTAATTAAATTTTTAAAATTTAGTATTTAAATTTTTAAATTTTAAAGTTTGAAGTTTTAATAATTAAATTTTTAAAATTTAGTATTTAAATTTTAAAATTTAAATTTTTAAATTTTAAAATTTAAAATTTTAATAAATAAATTTTTAAAATTTAGTATTTAAATTTTTAAATTTTAAAATTTAAAGTTTTAATAATTAAATTTTTAAAATTTAGTATTTAAATTTTTAAATTTTAAAATTTAAACATTTAAATTTTAAAATTTAAAATTTCAATAATTAAATTTTTAAAATTTAGTATTTAAGTTTTTAAATTTTAAAATTTAAAGTTTTAATATTTAAATTTTTAAAATTTAGTATTTAAATTTTTGAAGTTTGAAGTTTTAATAATTAAATTTTTAAAATTTAGTATTTATATTTTAAAATTTAAATTTTTAAATTTTAAAATTTAAAATTTTAATAACTAAATTTTTAAAATTTAGTATTTAAATTTTTAAATTTTAAAATTTAATGTTTTAATAATTAAATTTTTAAAATTTAGTATTTAAATTTTTAAATTTTAAAATTTAATGTTTTAATAATTAAATTTTTAAAATTTAGTATTTAAATTTTTAAAATTTAAAGTTTAAAGTATAAATAATTAAATTTTTAAAATTTGTTATTTAAATTTTTAAATTTTAAAATTTAAAGTTTTAATAATTAAATTTTTAAAATTTAGTATTTAAATTTTAAAAATTTAAAGTTTTAATAACTAAATTTTTAAAATTTAGTATTTAAGTTTTTAAATTTTAAAATTTAAAGTTTTAATAATTAAATTTTTAAAATTTAGTATTTAAATTTTTATATTTTAAAATTTAAAGTTTTAATAATTAAATTTTTAAAATTTGGTATTTAAATTTTTAAATTTTAAAATTTAAAATTTTAATAATTAAATTTTTAAAATTTAGTATTTAAATTTTTAAATTTTAAAATTTAAAGATTTAATATTTAAAGTTTTAAAATTTAGTATTTAAATTTTTGAATTTTAAAATCTAAATATTAATAATTAAATTTTTAAAATTTAGTATTTAAATTTTTAAACCTTAAAATTTAAAGTTATAATAATTAAATTTTTAAAATTTAGTATTTAAATTTTTAAATTTTAAAATTTAAACATTTAAATTTTAAAATTTAAAATTTCAATAATTAAATTTTTATAATTTAGTATTTAAGTTTTTAAATTTTAAAATTTAAAGTTTTAATAATTAAATTTTTAAAATTTAGTATTTAAATTTTTAAATTTTTGAAGTTTGAAGTTTTAATAATTAAATTTTTAAAATTTAGTAAGTAAATTTTAAAATTTAAATTTTTAAATTTTAAAATTTAAAATTTTAATAACTAAATTTTTAAAATTTAGTGTTTAAATATTTAAATTTTAAAATTTAAAGTTTTAATAATTAAATTTTTAAAATTTAGTATTTAAATTTTTAAATTTTAAAATTTAAACTTTTAAATTTTAAAATTTAAAGTTTTAATAATTAAATTTTAAAAAATTTAGTATTTAAATTTTTAAATTTTAAAATTTAAAGATTTAATATTTAAAATTTTAATATCTAGGATTTAAATTTTTAAATTTTAAAATTTAAATTTTTAAATTTAAAAACTAAAATTTTAATAATTAAATTTTTAAAATTTAGTATTTAAATTTTTATATTTTAAAATTTAAAGTTTTAATAATTAAATTTTTAAAATTTGATATTTAAATTTTTAAATTTTAAAATTTAAAATTTTAATAATCAAATTTTTAAAATTTTAATAATTAAATTTTTAAAATTTAGTATTTAAATTTTTAAATTTTAAAATTTAAAATTTTAATAATTAAATTTTTAAAATTTAGTATTTAAATTTTTAAATTTTAAAATTTAAATTTTTAAATTTTAAAATTTAAAATTTTAAAAATTAAATTTTTAAAATTTAGTATTTAAATTTTTAAATTTTAAAATTTAAAATTTTAATAATTAAATTTTTAAAATTTAGTATTTAAATTTTAAAATTTTAAAATTTAAAGTCTTAATAATTAAATTTTTAAAATTTAGTATTTAAATTTTTAAATTTTAAAATTTAAATTTTTAAATTATAAAATTTAAAATTTTAATAATTAAAGTTTTAAAATTTAGTATTTAAATTTTTAAATTTTAAAATTTAAAATTTTAATAATTAAATTTTTAAAATTTAGTATTTAAATTTTTAAATTTTAAAATTTAAATTTTTAAATATTATAATTTATAATTTTATTAATTAAATTTTTAAAATTTAGTATTTAAATTTTTAAATTTTAAAATTTAAAATTTTAATAATTAAATTTTTAAAATTTAGTATTTAAATTTTAAAAATTTAAAGTTTTAATAATTAAATTTTTAAAATTTAGTATTTAAGTTTTTAAATTTTAAAATTTAAAGTTTTAATAATTAAATTTTCAAAATTTAGTATTTAAATTTTTAAATTTTAAAGTTTGAAGTTTTAATAATTAAATTTTTAAAATTTAGTATTTAAATTTTAAAATTTAAATTTTTAAATTTTAAAATTTAAAATTTTAATAAATAAATTTTTAAAATTTAGTATTTAAATTTTTAAATTTTAAAATTTAAAGTTTTAATAATTAAATTTTTAAAATTTAGTATTTAAATTTTTAAATTTTAAAATTTAAACATTTAAATTTTAAAATTTAAAATTTCAATAATTAAATTTTTAAAATTTAGTATTTAAGTTTTTAAATTTTAAAATTTAAAGTTTTAATATTTAAATTTTTAAAATTTAGTATTTAAATTTTTAAATTTTTGAAGTTTGAAGTTTTAATAATTAAATTTTTAAAATTTAGTATTTAAATTTTAAAATTTAAATTTTTAAATTTTAAAATTTAAAATTTTAATAACTAAATTTTTAAAATTTAGTATTTAAATTTTTAAATTTTAAAATTTAATGTTTTAATAATTAAATTTTTAAAATTTAGTATTTAAATTTTTAAATTTTAAAATTTAATGTTTTAATAATTAAATTTTTAAAATTTAGTATTTAAATTTTTAAAATTTAAAGTTTAAAGTTTTAATAATTAAATTTTTAAAATTTGTTATTTAAATTTTTAAATTTTAAAATTTAAAGTTTTAATAATTAAATTTTTAAAATTTAGTATTTAAATTTTTATATTTTAAAATTTAAAGTTTTAATAATTAAATTTTTAAAATTTGGTATTTAAATTTTTAAATTTTAAAATTTAAAATTTTAATAATTAAATTTTTAAAATTTAGTATTAAAATTTTTAAATTTTAAAATTTAAAGATTTAATATTTAAAGTTTTAAAATTTAGTATTTAAATTTTTGAATTTTAAAATCTAAATATTAATAATTAAATTTTTAAAATTTAGTATTTAAATTTTTAAACTTTAAAATTTAAAGTTATAATAATTAAATTTTTAAAATTTAGTATTTAAATTTTTAAATTTTAAAGTTTAAAGTTCTAATAATTAAATTTTTAAAATTTAGTATTTAAATTTTTAAATTTTAAAATTTAAAGTTTTAATAATTAAATTTTTAAAATTTAGTATTTAAATTTTTAAATTTTAAAATTTAAATTTTTAAATTTTAAAATTTAAAATTTTAATAAACAAATTGTTAAAATTTAGTATTTAAATTTTTAAATTTTAAAATTTAAAGATTTAATATTTAAAGTTTTAATATTTAGGAATTAAATTTTTAAATTTTAAAATTTAAATTTTTAAATTTAAAAATTAAAATTTTAATAATTAAATTTTTAAAATTTTGTATTTAAATTTTTAAATTTTAAAATTTAAAGTTTTAATAATTAAATTTTTAAAATTTGGTATTTAAATTTTTAAATTTTAAAATTTAAAATTTTAATAATTAAATTTTTAAAATTTAGTATTTAAATTTTTAAATTTTAAAATTTAAAGATTTAATATTTAAAGTTTTAAAATTTAGTATTTAAATTTTTGAATTTTAAAATCTAAATATTAATAATTAAATTTTTAAAATTTAGTATTTAAATTTTTAAACTTTAAAATTTAAAGTTATAATAATTAAATTTTTAAAATTTAGTATTTAAATTTTTAAATTTTAAAGTTTAAAGTTCTAATAATTAAATTTTTAAAATTTAGTATTTAAATTTTTAAATTTTAAAATTTAAAGTTTTAATAATTAAATTTTTAAAATTTTGTATTTAAATTTTTAAATTTTAAAGTTTAAAGTTTTAATAATTAAATATTTAAAATTTAGTATTTAAATTTTCAAATTTTAAAATTTAAAGTTTTAATAACTAAATTTTTAAAATTTAGTATTTATATTTTTAAATTTTAAAATTTAAAGTTTTAATAATTAAATTTTTAAAATTTAGTATTTAAATTTTAAAAATTTAAAGTTTTAATAATTAAATTTTTAAAATTTAGTATTTAAATTTTAAAATTTAAATTTTTAAATTTTAAAATTTAAAATTTTAATAACTAAATTTTTAAAATTTAGTATTTAAATTTTTAAATTTTAAAATTTAAAGTTTTAATAATTAAATTTTTAAAATTTAGTATTTAAATTTTTAAATTTTAAAATTTAAATTTTTAAATTTTAAAATTTAAAATTTTAATAATTAAATTTTTAAAATTTAGTATTTAAATTTTTAAATTTTAAAATTTAAAATTTTAATAATTAAATTTTTAAAATTTAGTATTTAAATTTTTAAATTTTAAAATTTAAATTTTTAAATTTTAAAATTTAAAATTTTAAAAATTAAATTTTTAAAATTTAGTATTTAAATTTTTAAATTTTAAAATTTAAAATTATAATAATTAAATTTTTAAAATTTAGTATTTAAATTTTAAATTTTTAAAATTTAGTATTTAAATTTTAAAATTTTAAAATTTAAAGTCTTAATAATTAAATTTTTAAAATTTAGTATTTAAATTTTTAAATTTTAAAATTTAAATTTTTAAATTATAAAATTTAAAATTTTAATAATTAAATTTTTAAAATTTAGTATTTAAATTTTTAAATTTTAAAATTTAAAATTTAAATAATTAAATTTTTAAAATTTAGTATTTAAATTTTTAAATTTTAAAATTTAAATTTTTAAATATTATAATTTAAAATTTTATTAATTAAATTTTTAAAATTTAGTATTTAAATTTTTAAATTTTAAAATTTAAAATTTTAATAATTAAATTTTTAAAATTTAGTATTTAAATTTTAAAAATTTAAAGTTTTAATAATTAAATTTTTAAAATTTAGTATTTAAGTTTTTAAATTTTAAAATTTAAAGTTTTAATAATTAAATTTTCAAAATTTAGTATTTAAATTTTTAAATTTTAAAGTTTGAAGTTTTAATAATTAAATTTTTAAAATTTAGTATTTAAATTTTAAAATTTAAATTTTTAAATTTTAAAATTTAAAATTTTAATAAATAAATTTTTAAAATTTAGTATTTAAATGTTTAAATTTTAAAATTTAAAGTTTTAATAATTAAATTTTTAAAATTTAGTATTTAAATTTTTAAATTTTAAAATTTAAACATTTAAATTTTAAAATTTAAAATTTCAATAATTAAATTTTTAAAATTTAGTATTTAAGTTTTTAAATTTTAAAATTTAAAGTTTTAATAATTAAATTTTTAAAATTTAGTATTTAAATTTTTAAATTTTTGAAGTTTGAAGTTTTAATAATTAAATTTTTAAAATTTAGTATTTAAATTTTTAAATTTTAAATTTTAATGTTTTAATAATTAAATTTTTAAAATTTAGTATTTAAATTTTAAAATTTAAATTTTTAAATTTTAAAATTTAAAATTTTAATAAATAAATTTTTAAAATTTAGTATTTAAATTTTTAAATTTTAAAATTTAAAGTTTTAATAATTAAATTTTTAAAATTTAGTATTTACATTTTTAAATTTTAAAATTTAAACATTTAAATTTTAAAATTTAAAATTTCAATAATTAAATTTTTAAAATTTAGTATTTAAGTTTTTAAATTTTAAAATTTAAAGTTTTAATAATTAAATTTTTAAAATTTAGTATTTAAATTTTTAAATTTTTGAAGTTTGAAGTTTTAATAATTAAATTTTTAAAATTTAGTATTTAAATTTTAAAATTTAAATTTTTAAATTTTAAAATTTAAAATTTTAATAACTAAATTTTTAAAATTTAGTATTTAAATTTTTTAATTTTAAAATATAATGTTTTAATAATTAAATTTTTAAAATTTAGTATTTAAATTTTTAAATTTTAAAATTTAAACTTTTAAATTTTAAAATTTGAAGTTTAATAATTAAATTTTTAAAATTTAGTATTTAAATTTTTAAATTTTAAAATCTAAATATTAATAATTAAATTTTTAAAATTTAGTATTTAAATTTTTAAACTTTAAAATTTAAAGTTATAATAATTAAATTTTTTAAATTTAGTATTTAAATTTTTAAATTTTAAAATTTAAAATTTTAATAATTAAATTTTTAAAATTTAGCTTTTAAATTTTTAAATTTCAAAATTTAAAGATTTAATATTTAAAGTTTTAAAATTTAGTTTTTAAATTTTTGAATTTTAAAATCTAAATATTAATAATTAAATTTTTAAAATTTAGTTTTTAAATTTTTAAATTTTAAAATTTAAAGATTTAATATTTAAAGTTTTAAAATTTAGTATTTAAATTTTTGAATTTTAAAATCTAAATATTAATAATTAAATTTTTAAAATTTAGTATTTAAATTTTAAAAATTTAAAGTTTTAATAACTAAATTTTTAAAATTTAGTATTTAAGTTTTTAAATTTTTGAAGTTTGAAGTTTTAATAATAAAATTTTTAAAATTTAGTATTTAAATTTTAAAATTTAAATTTTTAAATTTTAAAATTTAAAATTTTAATAATTAAATTTTTAAAATTTAGTATTTAAATTTTTAAATTTTAAAATTTAAAGTTTTAATAATTAAATTTTTAAAATTTGTATTTAAATTTTTAAATTTTAAAATTTAAAGTTTTAATAATTAAATTTTTAAAATTTAGTATTTAAATTTTTAAATTTTAAAATTTAAAGTTTTAATAATTAAATTTTTAAAATTTGGTATTTAAATTTTTAAATTTTAAAGTCTAAATATTAATAATTAAATTTTTAAAATTTAGTATTTAAATTTTAAAAATTTAAAGTTTTAATAACTAAATTTTTAAAATTTAGTATTTAAGTTTTTAAATTTTAAAATTTAAAGTTTTAATAATTAAATTTTTAAAATTTAGTATTTAAATTTTTAAATTTTAAAGTTTGAAGTTTTAATAATTAAATTTTTAAAATTTAGTATTTAAATTTTAAAATTTAAATTTTTAAATTTTAAAATTTAAAATTTTAATAACTAAATTTTTAAAATTTAGAATTTAAATTTTTAAATTTTAGAATTTAAAGTTTTAATAATTAAATTTTTAAAATTTAGTATTTAAATTTTTAAATTTTAAAATTTAAAGTTTTAATAATTAAATTTTTAAAATTTAGTATTTAAATTTTTAAATTTTAAAATTTAAAGATTTAATATTTAAAGTTTTAAAATTTAGTATTTAAATTTTTAAATTTTAAAATCTAAATATTAATAATTAAATTTTTAAAATTTAGTATTTAAATTTTTAAACTTTAAAATTTAAAGTTATAATAATTAAATTTTTTAAATTTAGTATTTAAATTTTTAAATTCTAAAATTTAAAATTTTAATAATTAAATTTTTAAAATTTAGTATTTAAATTTTTAAATTTTAAAATTTAAAGATTTAATATTTAAAGTTTTAAAATTTAGTATTTAAATTTTTGAATTTTAAAATCTAAATATTAATAATTAAATTTTTAAAATTTAGTATTTAAATTTTAAAAATTTAAAGTTTTAATAACTAAATTTTTAAAATTTAGTATTTAAGTTTTTAAATTTTAAAACTTAAAGTTTTAATAATTAAATTTTTAAAATTTAGTATTTAAATTTTTAAATTTTAAAATTTAAAGTTTTAATAATTAAATTTTTAAAATTTGGTATTTAAATTTTTAAATTTAAAATTTTAATAATTAAATTTTTAAAATTTAGTATTTAAATTTTTAAATTTTAAAATTTAAAGATTTAATATTTAAAGTTTTAAAATTTAGTATTTAAATTTTTAAATTTTAAAATTTAAAGTTTTAATAATTAAATTTTTAAAATTTGTATTTAAATTTTTAAATTTTAAAATTTAAAGTTTTAATAATTAAATTTTTAAAATTTAGTATTTAAATTTTAAAATTTTAAAATTTAAAGTTTTAATAGTTAAATTTTTAAAATTTGGTATTTAAATTTTTAAATTTTAAAATTTAAAGTTTTAATAATTAAATTTTTAAAATTTAGTATTTATATTTTTAAATTTTAAAATTTAAAGTTTTAATAATTAAATTTTTAAAATTTAGTATTTAAATTTTTAAATTTTAAAATTTAAAGATTTAATATTTAAAGTTTTAAAATTTAGTATTTAAATTTTTAAATTTTAAAATCTAAATATTAATAATTAAATTTTTAAAATTTAGTATTTAAATTTTTAAAATTTAAAATTTAAAGTTATAATAATTAAATTTTTTAAATTTAGTATTTAAATTTTTTAAATTTTAAAATTTAAAATTTTAATAATTAAATTTTTAAAATTTAGTATTTAAATTTTTAAACTTTAAAATTTAAAGATTTAATATTTAAAGTTTTAAAATTTAGTATTTAAATTTTTGAATTTTAAAATCTAAATATTAATAATTGAATTTTTAAAACTTAGTATTTTAATTTTAAAAATTTAAAGTTTTGATAATTAAATTTTTAAAATTTGTATTTAAATTTTTAAATTTTAAAATTTAAAATTTTAATAATTAAATTTTTAAAATTTAGTATTTAAATTTTTAAATTTTAAAATTTAAAGATTTAATATTTAAAGTTTTAAAATTTAGTATTTAAATTTTTGAATTTTAAAATCTAACTATTAATAATTAAATTTTTAAAATTTAGTATTTAAATTTTTAAACTTTAAAATTTAAAGTTATAATAATTAAATTTTTAAAATTTAGTATTTAAATTTTTAAATTTTAAAGTTTAAAGTTCTAATAATTAAATTTTTAAAATTTAGTATTTAAATTTTTAAATTTTAAAATTTAAAGTTTTAATAATTAAATTTTTAAAATTTTGTATTTAAATTTTTAAATTTTAAAGTTTAAAGTTTTAATAATTAAATTTTTAAAATTTAGTATTTAAATTTTCAAATTTTAAAATTTAAAGTTTTAATAACTAAATTTTTAAAATTTAGTATTTATATTTTTAAATTTTAAAATTTAAAGTTTTAATAATTAAATTTTTAAAATTTAGTATTTAAATTTTAAAAATTTAAAGTTTTAATAATTAAATTTTTAAAATTTAGTATTTAAATTTTAAAATTTAAATTTTTAAATTTTAAAATTTAAAATTTTAATAACTAAATTTTTAAAATTTAGTATTTAAATTTTTAAATTTTAAAATTTAAAGTTTTAATAATTAAATTTTTAAAATTTAGTATTTAAATTTTTAAATTTTAAAATTTAAATTTTTAAATTTTAAAATTTAAAATTTTAATAATTAAATTTTTAAAATTTAGTATTTAAATTTTTAAATTTTAAAATTTAAATTTTTAAATTTTAAAATTTAAAATTTTAAAAATTAAATTTTTAAAATTTAGTATTTAAATTTTTAAATTTTAAAATTTAAACTTTTAATAATTAAATTTTTAAAATTTAGTATTTAAATTTTAAAATTTTAAAATTTAAAGTCTAAATAATTAAATTTTTAAAATTTAGTATTTAAATTTTTAAATTTTAAAATTTAAATTTTTAAATTATAAAATTTAAAATTTTAATAATTAAATTTTTAAAATTTAGTATTTAAATTTTTAAATTTTAAAATTTAAAATTTTAATAATTAAATTTTTAAAATTTAGTATTTATATTTTTAAATTTTAAAATTTAAATTTTTAAATATTATAATTTAAAATTTTATTAATTAAATTTTTAAAATTTAGTATTTAAATTTTTAAATTTTAAAATTTAAAATTTTAATAATTAAATTTTTAAAATTTAGTATTTAAATTTTAAAAATTTAAAGTTTTAATAATTAAATTTTTAAAATTTAGTATTTAAGTTTTTAAATTTTAAAATTTAAAGTTTTAATAATTAAATTTTCAAAATTTAGTATTTAAATTTTTAAATTTTAAAGTTTGAAGTTTTAATAATTAAATTTTTAAAATTTAGTATTTAAATTTTAAAATTTAAAATTTTAATAAATAAATTTTTAAAATTTAGTATTTAAATTTTTAAATTTTAAAATTTAAAGTTTTAATAATTAAATTTTTAAAATTTAGTATTTAAATTTTTAAATTTTAAAATTTAAACATTTAAATTTTAAAATTTAAAATTTCAATAATTAAATTTTTAAAATTTAGTATTTAAGTTTTTAAATTTTAAAATTTAAAGTTTTAATAATTAAATTTTTAAAATTTAGTATTTAAATTTTTAAATTTTTGAAGTTTGAAGATTTAATAATTAAATTTTTAAAATTTAGTATTTAAATTTTAAAATTTAAATTTTAAAATTTAAATTTTAAAATTTTAAAATTTAAAATTTTAATAACTAAATTTTTAAAATTTAGTATTTAAATTTTTAAATTTTAAAATTTAATGTTTTAATAATTAAATTTTTAAAATTTAGTATTTAAATTTTTAAATTTTAAAATTTAAACTTTTAAATTTTAAAATTTAAAGTTTTAATAATTAAATTTTTAAAATTTAGTATTTAAATTTTTAAATTTTAAAATTTAAATTTTTAAATTTTAAAATTTAAAATTTTAATAATTAAATTTTTAAAATTTAGTATTTAAATTTTTAAATTTTAAAATTTAAAGTTTTAATAATTAAATTTTTAAAATTTAGTATTTAAATTTTTAAATTTTAAAATTTAAATTTTTAAATTTTAAAATTTAAACTTTTAAAATTTAAAGTCTTAATAATTAAATTTTTAAAATTTAGTATTTAAATTTTTAAATTTAAAAATTTAAATTTTTAAATTATAAAATTTAAAATTTTAATAATTCAATTTTTAAAATTTAGTATTTAAATTTTTAAATTTTAAAATTTAAAATTTTAATAATTAAATTTTTAAAATTTAGTATTTAAGTTTTTAAATTTTAAAATTTAAATTTTTAAATATTATAATTTAAAATTTTATTAATTAAATTTTTAAAATTTAGTATTTAAATTTTTAAATTTTAAAATTTAAAATTTTAATAATTAAATTTTTAAAATTTAGTATTTAAATTTTAAAAATTTAAAGTTTTAATAATTAAATTTTTAAAATTTAGTATTTAAGTTTTTAAATTTTAAAATTTAAAGTTTTAATAATTAAAAATTTTAAAATTTAGTATTTAAATTTTTAAATTTTAAAGTTTGAAGTTTTAATAATTAAATTTTTAAAATTTAGTATTTAAATTTTAAAATTTAAATTTTTAAATTTTAAAATTTAAAATTTTAATAAATAAATTTTTAAAATTTAGTATTTAAATTTTTAAATTTTAAAATTTAAAGTTTTAATAATTAAATTTTTAAAATTTAGTATTTACATTTTTAAATTTTAAAATTTAAACATTTAAATTTTAAAATTTAAAATTTCAATAATTAAATTTTTAAAATTTAGTATTTAAGTTTTTAAATTTTAAAATTTAAAGTTTTAATAATTAAATTTTTAAAATTTAGTATTTAAATTTTTAAATTTTTGAAGTTTGAAGTTTTAATAATTAAATTTTTAAAATTTAGTATTTAAATTTTAAAATTTAAATTTTTAAATTTTAAAATTTAAAATTTTAATAACTAAATTTTTAAAATTTAGTATTTAAATTTTTTAATTTTAAAATTTAATGTTTTAATAATTAAATTTTTAAAATTTAGTATTTAAATTTTTAAATTTTAAAATTTAAACTTTTAAATTTTAAAATTTGAAGTTTAATAATTAAATTTTTAAAATTTAGTATTTAAATTTTTAAATTTTAAAATCTAAATATTAATAATTAAATTTTTAAAATTTAGTATTTAAATTTTTAAACTTTAAAATTTAAAGTTATAATAATTAAATTTTTTAAATTTAGTATTTAAATTTTTAAATTTTAAAATTTAAAATTTTAATAATTAAATTTTTAAAATTTAGCTTTTAAATTTTTAAATTTTAAAATTTAAAGATTTAATATTTAAAGTTTTAAAATTTAGTATTTAAATTTTTGAATTTTAAAATCTAAATATTAATAATTAAATTTTTAAAATTTAGTTTTTAAATTTTTAAATTTTAAAATTTAAAGATTTAATATTTAAAGTTTTAAAATTTAGTATTTAAATTTTTGAATTTTAAAATCTAAATATTAATAATTAAATTTTTAAAATTTAGTATTTAAATTTTAAAAATTTAAAGTTTTAATAACTAAATTTTTAAAATTTAGTATTTAAGTTTTTAAATTTTTGAAGTTTGAAGTTTTAATAATTAAATTTTTAAAATTTAGTATTTAAATTTTAAAATTTAAATTTTTAAATTTTAAAATTTAAAATTTTAATAATTAAATTTTTAAAATTTAGTATTTAAATTTTTAAATTTTAAAATTTAAAGTTTTAATAATTAAATTTTTAAAATTTGTATTTAAATTTTTAAATTTTAAAATTTAAAGTTTTAATAATTAAATTTTTAAAATTTAGTATTTAAATTTTTAAATTTTAAAATTTAAAGTTTTAATAATTAAATTTTTAAAATTTAGTATTTAAATTTTTAAATTTTAAAGTCTAAATATTAATAATTAAATTTTTAAAATTTAGTATTTAAATTTTAAAAATTTAAAGTTTTAATAACTAAATTTTTAAAATTTAGTATTTAAGTTTTTAAATTTTAAAATTTAAAGTTTTAATAATTAAATTTTTAAAATTTAGTATTTAAATTTTTAAATTTTAAAGTTTGAAGTTTTAATAATTAAATTTTTAAAATTTAGTATTTAAATTTTAAAATTTAAATTTTTAAATTTTAAAATTTAAAATTTTAATAACTAAATTTTTAAAATTTAGAATTTAAATTTTTAAATTTTAGAATTTAAAGTTTTAATAATTAAATTTTTAAAATTTAGTATTTAAATTTTTAAATTTTAAAATTTAAAGTTTTAATAATTAAATTTTTAAAATTTAGTATTTAAATTTTTAAATTTTAAAATTTAAAGATTTAATATTTAAAGTTTTAAAATTTAGTATTTAAATTTTTAAATTTTAAAATCTAAATATTAATAATTAAATTTTTAAAATTTAGTATTTAAATTTTTAAACTTTAAAATTTAAAGTTATAATAATTAAATTTTTTAAATTTAGTATTTAAATTTTTAAATTTTAAAATTTAAAGATTTAATATTTAAAGTTTTAAAATTTAGTATTTAAATTTTTGAATTTTAAAATCTAAATATTAATAATTAAATTTTTAAAATTTAGTATTTAAATTTTAAAAATTTAAAGTTTTAATAACTAAATTTTTAAAATTTAGTATTTAAGTTTTTAAATTTTAAAACTTAAAGTTTTAATAATTAAATTTTTAAAATTTAGTATTTAAATTTTTAAATTTTAAAATTTAAAGTTTTAATAATTAAATTTTTAAAATTTGGTATTTAAATTTTTAAATTTAAAATTTTAATAATTAAATTTTTAAAATTTAGTATTTAAATTTTTAAATTTTAAAATTTAAAGATTTAATATTTAAAGTTTTAAAATTTAGTATTTAAATTTTTAAATTTTAAAATTTAAAGTTTTAATAATTAAATTTTTAAAATTTAGTATTTAAATTTTTAAATTTTAAAATTTAAATTTTTAAATTTTAAAATTTAAAATTTTAATAATTAAATTTTTAAAATTTAGTATTTAAATTTTTAAATTTTAAAATTTAAATTTTTAAATTTTAAAATTTAAAATTTTAAAAATTAAATTTTTAAAATTTAGTATTTAAATTTTTAAATTTTAAAATTTAAACTTTTAATAATTAAATTTTTAAAATTTAGTATTTAAATTTTAAAATTTTAAAATTTAAAGTCTAAATAATTAAATTTTTAAAATTTAGTATTTAAATTTTTAAATTTTAAAATTTAAATTTTTAAATTATAAAATTTAAAATTTTAATAATTAAATTTTTAAAATTTAGTATTTAAATTTTTAAATTTTAAAATTTAAAATTTTAATAATTAAATTTTTAAAATTTAGTATTTATATTTTTAAATTTTAAAATTTAAATTTTTAAATATTATAATTTAAAATTTTATTAATTAAATTTTTAAAATTTAGTATTTAAATTTTTAAATTTTAAAATTTAAAATTTTAATAATTAAATTTTTAAAATTTAGTATTTAAATTTTAAAAATTTAAAGTTTTAATAATTAAATTTTTAAAATTTAGTATTTAAGTTTTTAAATTTTAAAATTTAAAGTTTTAATAATTAAATTTTCAAAATTTAGTATTTAAATTTTTAAATTTTAAAGTTTGAAGTTTTAATAATTAAATTTTTAAAATTTAGTATTTAAATTTTAAAATTTAAAATTTTAATAAATAAATTTTTAAAATTTAGTATTTAAATTTTTAAATTTTAAAATTTAAAGTTTTAATAATTAAATTTTTAAAATTTAGTATTTAAATTTTTAAATTTTAAAATTTAAACATTTAAATTTTAAAATTTAAAATTTCAATAATTAAATTTTTAAAATTTAGTATTTAAGTTTTTAAATTTTAAAATTTAAAGTTTTAATAATTAAATTTTTAAAATTTAGTATTTAAATTTTTAAATTTTTGAAGTTTGAAGATTTAATAATTAAATTTTTAAAATTTAGTATTTAAATTTTAAAATTTAAATTTTAAAATTTAAATTTTAAAATTTTAAAATTTAAAATTTTAATAACTAAATTTTTAAAATTTAGTATTTAAATTTTTAAATTTTAAAATTTAATGTTTTAATAATTAAATTTTTAAAATTTAGTATTTAAATTTTTAAATTTTAAAATTTAAACTTTTAAATTTTAAAATTTAAAGTTTTAATAATTAAATTTTTAAAATTTAGTATTTAAATTTTTAAATTTTAAAATTTAAATTTTTAAATTTTAAAATTTAAAATTTTAATAATTAAATTTTTAAAATTTAGTATTTAAATTTTTAAATTTTAAAATTTAAAGTTTTAATAATTAAATTTTTAAAATTTAGTATTTAAATTTTTAAATTTTAAAATTTAAATTTTTAAATTTTAAAATTTAAACTTTTAAAATTTAAAGTCTTAATAATTAAATTTTTAAAATTTAGTATTTAAATTTTTAAATTTAAAAATTTAAATTTTTAAATTATAAAATTTAAAATTTTAATAATTAAATTTTTAAAATTTAGTATTTAAATTTTTAAATTTTAAAATTTAAAATTTTAATAATTAAATTTTTAAAATTTAGTATTTAAATTTTTAAATTTTAAAATTTAAATTTTTAAATATTATAATTTAAAATTTTATTAATTAAATTTTTAAAATTTAGTATTTAAATTTTTAAATTTTAAAATTTAAAATTTTAATAATTAAATTTTTAAAATTTAGTATTTAAATTTTAAAAATTTAAAGTTTTAATAATTAAATTTTTAAAATTTAGTATTTAAGTTTTTAAATTTTAAAATTTAAAGTTTTAATAATTAAAAATTTTAAAATTTAGTATTTAAATTTTTAAATTTTAAAGTTTGAAGTTTTAATAATTAAATTTTTAAAATTTAGTATTTAAATTTTAAAATTTAAATTTTTAAATTTTAAAATTTAAAATTTTAATAAATAAATTTTTAAAATTTAGTATTTAAATTTTTAAATTTTAAAATTTAAAGTTTTAATAATTAAATTTTTAAAATTTAGTATTTACATTTTTAAATTTTAAAATTTAAACATTTAAATTTTAAAATTTAAAATTTCAATAATTAAATTTTTAAAATTTAGTATTTAAGTTTTTAAATTTTAAAATTTAAAGTTTTAATAATTAAATTTTTAAAATTTAGTATTTAAATTTTTAAATTTTTGAAGTTTGAAGTTTTAATAATTAAATTTTTAAAATTTAGTATTTAAATTTTAAAATTTAAATTTTTAAATTTTAAAATTTAAAATTTTAATAACTAAATTTTTAAAATTTAGTATTTAAATTTTTTAATTTTAAAATTTAATGTTTTAATAATTAAATTTTTAAAATTTAGTATTTAAATTTTTAAATTTTAAAATTTAAACTTTTAAATTTTAAAATTTGAAGTTTAATAATTAAATTTTTAAAATTTAGTATTTAAATTTTTAAATTTTAAAATCTAAATATTAATAATTAAATTTTTAAAATTTAGTATTTAAATTTTTAAACTTTAAAATTTAAAGTTATAATAATTAAATTTTTTAAATTTAGTATTTAAATTTTTAAATTTTAAAATTTAAAATTTTAATAATTAAATTTTTAAAATTTAGCTTTTAAATTTTTAAATTTTAAAATTTAAAGATTTAATATTTAAAGTTTTAAAATTTAGTATTTAAATTTTTGAATTTTAAAATCTAAATATTAATAATTAAATTTTTAAAATTTAGTTTTTAAATTTTTAAATTTTAAAATTTAAAGATTTAATATTTAAAGTTTTAAAATTTAGTATTTAAATTTTTGAATTTTAAAATCTAAATATTAATAATTAAATTTTTAAAATTTAGTATTTAAATTTTAAAAATTTAAAGTTTTAATAACTAAATTTTTAAAATTTAGTATTTAAGTTTTTAAATTTTTGAAGTTTGAAGTTTTAATAATTAAATTTTTAAAATTTAGTATTTAAATTTTAAAATTTAAATTTTTAAATTTTAAAATTTAAAATTTTAATAATTAAATTTTTAAAATTTAGTATTTAAATTTTTAAATTTTAAAATTTAAAGTTTTAATAATTAAATTTTTAAAATTTGTATTTAAATTTTTAAATTTTAAAATTTAAAGTTTTAATAATTAAATTTTTAAAATTTAGTATTTAAATTTTTAAATTTTAAAATTTAAAGTTTTAATAATTAAATTTTTAAAATTTAGTATTTAAATTTTTAAATTTTAAAGTCTAAATATTAATAATTAAATTTTTAAAATTTAGTATTTAAATTTTAAAAATTTAAAGTTTTAATAACTAAATTTTTAAAATTTAGTATTTAAGTTTTTAAATTTTAAAATTTAAAGTTTTAATAATTAAATTTTTAAAATTTAGTATTTAAATTTTTAAATTTTAAAGTTTGAAGTTTTAATAATTAAATTTTTAAAATTTAGTATTTAAATTTTAAAATTTAAATTTTTAAATTTTAAAATTTAAAATTTTAATAACTAAATTTTTAAAATTTAGAATTTAAATTTTTAAATTTTAGAATTTAAAGTTTTAATAATTAAATTTTTAAAATTTAGTATTTAAATTTTTAAATTTTAAAATTTAAAGTTTTAATAATTAAATTTTTAAAATTTAGTATTTAAATTTTTAAATTTTAAAATTTAAAGATTTAATATTTAAAGTTTTAAAATTTAGTATTTAAATTTTTAAATTTTAAAATCTAAATATTAATAATTAAATTTTTAAAATTTAGTATTTAAATTTTTAAACTTTAAAATTTAAAGTTATAATAATTAAATTTTTTAAATTTAGTATTTAAATTTTTAAATTTTAAAATTTAAAGATTTAATATTTAAAGTTTTAAAATTTAGTATTTAAATTTTTGAATTTTAAAATCTAAATATTAATAATTAAATTTTTAAAATTTAGTATTTAAATTTTAAAAATTTAAAGTTTTAATAACTAAATTTTTAAAATTTAGTATTTAAGTTTTTAAATTTTAAAACTTAAAGTTTTAATAATTAAATTTTTAAAATTTAGTATTTAAATTTTTAAATTTTAAAATTTAAAGTTTTAATAATTAAATTTTTAAAATTTGGTATTTAAATTTTTAAATTTAAAATTTTAATAATTAAATTTTTAAAATTTAGTATTTAAATTTTTAAATTTTAAAATTTAAAGATTTAATATTTAAAGTTTTAAAATTTAGTATTTAAATTTTTAAATTTTAAAATTTAAAGTTTTAATAATTAAATTTTTAAAATTTGTATTTAAATTTTTAAATTTTAAAATTTAAAGTTTTAATAATTAAATTTTTAAAATTTAGTATTTAAATTTTCAAATTTTAAAATTTAAAGTTTTAATAGTTAAATTTTTAAAATTTGGTATTTAAATTTTTAAATTTTAAAATTTAAAGTTTTAATAATTAAATTTTTAAAATTTAGTATTTATATTTTTAAATTTTAAAATTTAAAGTTTTAATAATTAAATTTTTAAAATTTAGTATTTAAATTTTTAAATTTTAAAATTTAAAGATTTAATATTTAAAGTTTTAAAATTTAGTATTTAAATTTTTAAATTTTAAAATCTAAATATTAATAATTAAATTTTTAAAATTTAGTATTTAAATTTTTAAAATTTAAAATTTAAAGTTATAATAATTAAATTTTTTAAATTTAGTATTTAAATTTTTTAAATTTTAAAATTTAAAATTTTAATAATTAAATTTTTAAAATTTAGTATTTAAATTTTTAAACTTTAAAATTTAAAGATTTAATATTTAAAGTTTTAAAATTTAGTATTTAAATTTTTGAATTTTAAAATCTAAATATTAATAATTGAATTTTTAAAATTTAGTATTTTAATTTTAAAAATTTAAAGTTTTGATAATTAAATTTTTAAAATTTGTATTTAAATTTTTAAATTTTAAAATTTAAAATTTTAATAATTAAATTTTTAAAATTTAGTATTTAAATTTTTAAATTTTAAATTTTAAAGATTTAATATTTAAAGTTTTAAAATTTAGTATTTAAATTTTTGAATTTTAAAATCTAACTATTAATAATTAAATTTTTAAAATTTAGTATTTAAATTTTTAAACTTTAAAATTTAAAGTTATAATAATTAAATTTTTAAAATTTAGTATTTAAATTTTTAAATTTTAAAGTTTAAAGTTCTAATAATTAAATTTTTAAAATTTAGTATTTAAATTTTTAAATTTTAAAATTTAAAGTTTTAATAATTAAATTTTTAAAATTTTGTATTTAAATTTTTAAATTTTAAAGTTTAAAGTTTTAATAATTAAATTTTTAAAATTTAATATTTAAATTTTCAAATTTTAAAATTTAAAGTTTTAATAACTAAATTTTTAAAATTTAGTATTTATATTTTTAAATTTTAAAATTTAAAGTTTTAATAATTAAATTTTTAAAATTTAGTATTTAAATTTTAAAAATTTAAAGTTTTAATAATTAAATTTTTAAAATTTAGTATTTAAATTTTAAAATTTAAATTTTTAAATTTTAAAATTTAAAATTTTAATAACTAAATTTTTAAAATTTAGTATTTAAATTTTTAAATTTTAAAATTTAAAGTTTTAATAATTAAATTTTTAAAATTTAGTATTTAAATTTTTAAATTTTAAAATTTAAATTTTTAAATTTTAAAATTTAAAATTTTAATAATTAAATTTTTAAAATTTAGTATTTAAATTTTTAAATTTTAAAATTTAAAATTTTAATAATTAAATTTTTAAAATTTAGTATTTAAATTTTTAAATTTTAAAATTTAAATTTTTAAATTTTAAAATTTAAAATTTTAAAAATTAAATTTTTAAAATTTAGTATTTAAATTTTTAAATTTTAAAATTTAAACTTTTAATAATTAAATTTTTAAAATTTAGTATTTAAATTTTAAAATTTTAAAATTTAAAGTCTAAATAATTAAATTTTTAAAATTTAGTATTTAAATTTTTAAATTTTAAAATTTAAATTTTTAAATTATAAAATTTAAAATTTTAATAATTAAATTTTTAAAATTTAGAATTTAAATTTTTAAATTTTAAAATTTAAAATTTTAATAATTAAATTTTTAAAATTTAGTATTTATATTTTTAAATTTTAAAATTTAAATTTTTAAATATTATAATTTAAAATTTTATTAATTAAATTTTTAAAATTTAGTATTTAAATTTTTAAATTTTAAAATTTAAAATTTTAATAATTAAATTTTTAAAATTTAGTATTTAAATTTTAAAAATTTAAAGTTTTAATAATTAAATTTTTAAAATTTAGTATTTAAGTTTTTAAATTTTAAAATTTAAAGTTTTAATAATTAAATTTTCAAAATTTAGTATTTAAATTTTTAAATTTTAAAGTTTGAAGTTTTAATAATTAAATTTTTAAAATTTAGTATTTAAATTTTAAAATTTAAAATTTCAATAATTAAATTTTCAAAATTTAGTATTTAAGTTTTTAAATTTTAAAATTTAAAGTTTTAATAATTAAATTTTTAAAATTTAGTATTTAAATTTTTAAATTTTTGAAGTTTGAAGATTTAATAATTAAATTTTTAAAATTTAGTATTTAAATTTTAAAATTTAAATTTTAAAATTTAAATTTTAAAATTTTAAAATTTAAAATTTTAATAACTAAATTTTTAAAATTTAGTATTTAAATTTTTAAATTTTAAAATTTAATGTTTTAATAATTAAATTTTTAAAATTTAGTATTTAAATTTTTAAATTTTAAAATTTAAACTTTTAAATTTTAAAATTTAAAGTTTTAATAATTAAATTTTTAAAATTTAGTATTTAAATTTTTAAATTTTAAAATTTAAATTTTTAAATTTTAAAATTTAAAATTTTAATAATTAAATTTTTAAAATTTAGTATTTAAATTTTTAAATTTTAAAATTTAAAATTTTAATAATTAAATTTTTAAAATTTAGTATTTAAATTTTTAAATTTTAAAATTTAAATTTTTAAATTTTAAAATTTAAAATTTTAAAAATTAAATTTTTAAAATTTAGTATTTAAATTTTTAAATTTTAAAATTTAAACTTTTAATAATTAAATTTTTAAAATTTAGTATTTAAATTTTAAAATTTTAAAATTTAAAGTCTAAATAATGAAATTTTTAAAATTTAGTATTTAAATTTTTAAATTTTAAAATTTAAATTTTTAAATTATAAAATTTAAAATTTTAATAATTAAATTTTTAAAATTTAGTATTTAAATTTTTAAATTTTAAAATTTAAAATTTTAATAATTAAATTTTTAAAATTTAGTATTTATATTTTTAAATTTTAAAATTTAAATTTTTAAATATTATAATTTAAAATTTTATTAATTAAATTTTTAAAATTTAGTATTTAAATTTTTAAATTTTAAAGTTTGAAGTTTTGATAATTAAATTTTTAAAATTTAGTATTTAAATTTTAAAAATTTAAAGTTTTAATAATTAAATTTTTAAAATTAAGTATTTAAGTTTTTAAATATTAAAATTTAAAGTTTTAATAATTAAATTTTCAAAATTTAGTATTTAAATTTTTAAATTTTAAAATTTAAACATTTAAATTTTAAAATTTAAAATTTCAATAATTAAATTTTTAAAATTTAGTATTTAAGTTTTTAAATTTTAAAATTTAAAGTTTTAATAATTAAATTTTTAAAATTTAGTATTTAAATTTTTAAATTTTTGAAGTTTGAAGATTTAATAATTAAATTAAATTTTTAAAATTTAGTATTTAAATTCTAAAATTTAAATTTTAAAATTTTAAAATTTAAAATTTTAATAACTAAATTTTTAAAATTTAGTATTTAAATTTTTAAATTTTAAAATTTAATGTTTTAATAATTAAATTTTTAAAATTTAGTATTTAAATTTTTAAATTTTAAAATTTAAACTTTTAAATTTTAAAATTTAAAGTTTTAATAATTAAATTTTTAAAATTTAGTATTTAAATTTTTAAATTTTTGAAGTTTGAAGATTTAATAATTAAATTTTTAAAATTTAGTATTTAAATTTTAAAATTTAAATTTTAAAATTTTAAAATTTAAAATTTTAATAACTAAATTTTTAAAATTTAGTATTTAAATTTTTAAATTTTAAAATTTAATGTTTTAATAATTAAATTTTTAAAATTTAGTATTTAAATTTTTAAATTTTAAAATTTAAACTTTTAAATTTTAAAATTTAAAGTTTTAATAATTAAATTTTTAAAATTTAGTATTTAAATTTTTAAATTTTAAAATTTAAATTTTTAAATTTTAAAATTTAAAATTTTAATAATTAAATTTTTAAAATTTAGTATTTAAATTTTTAAATTTTAAAATTTAAAATTTTAATAATTAAATTTTTAAAATTTAGTATTTAAATTTTTAAATTTTAAAATTTAAATTTTTAAATTTTAAAATTTAAAATTTTAAAAATTAAATTTTTAAAATTTAGTATTTAAATTTTTAAATTTTAAAATTTAAACTTTTAATAATTAAATTTTTAAAATTTAGTATTTAAATTTTAAAACTTTAAAATTTAAAGTCTAAATAATTAAATTTTTAAAATTTAGTATTTAAATTTTTAAATTTTAAAATTTAAATTTTTAAATTATAAAATTTAAAATTTTAATAATTAAATTTTTAAAATTTAGTATTTAAATTTTTAAATTTTAAAATTTAAAATTTTAATAATTAAATTTTTAAAATTTAGTATTTAAATTTTAAAAATTTAAAGTTTTAATAATTAAATTTTTAAAATTTAGTATTTAAATTTTTAAATTTTAAAATTTAAAGTTTTAATAATTAAATTTTTAAAATTTAGTATTTAAATTTTTAAATTTTAAAATTTAAACATTTAAATTTTAAAATTTAAAATTTCAATAATTAAATTTTTAAAATTTAGTATTTAAGTTTTTAAATTTTAAAATTTAAAGTTTTAATAATTAAATTTTTAAAATTTAGTATTTAAATTTTTAAATTTTTGAAGTTTGAAGATTTAATAATTAAATTAAATTTTTAAAATTTAGTATTTAAATTTTAAAATTTAAATTTTAAAATTTTAAAATTTAAAATTTTAATAACTAAATTTTTAAAATTTAGTATTTAAATTTTTAAATTTTAAAATTTAATGTTTTAATAATTAAATTTTTAAAATTTAGTATTTAAATTTTTAAATTTTAAAATTTAAACTTTTAAATTTTAAAATTTAAAGTTTAATAATTAAATTTTTAAAATTTAGTATTTAAATTTTTAAATTTTAAAATTTAAAGTTTTAATAATTAAACTTTTAAAATTTAGTATTTAAATTTTTAAATTTTAAAATTTAAAGATTTAATATTTAAAGTTTTAAAATTTAGTATTTAAATTTTTAAATTTTAAAATCTAAATATTAATAATTAAATTTTTAAAATTTAGTATTTAAATTTTTAAATTTTAAAATTTAAAGATTTAATATTTAAAGTTTTAAAATTTAGTATTTAAATTTTTGAATTTTAAAATCTAAATATTAATAATTAAATTTTTAAACTTTAGTATTTAAATTTTAAAAATTTAAAGTTTTAATAACTAAATTTTTAAGATTTAGTATTTAAGTTTTTAAATTTTTGAAGTTTGAAGTTTTAATAATTAAATTTTTAAAATTTAGTATTTAAATTTTAAAATTTAAATTTTTAAATTTTAAAATTTAAAATTTTAATAATTAAATTTTTAAAATTTAGTATTTAAATTTTTAAATTTTAAAATTTAAAGTTTTAATAATTAAATTTTTAAAATTTGTATTTAAATTTTTAAATTTTAAAATTTAAAGTTTTAATAATTAAATTTTTAAAATTTAGTATTTAAATTTTTAAAATTTAAAATTTAAAGTTTTAATAATTAAATTTTTAAAATTTGTTATTTAAATTTTTAAATTTTAAAATTTAAAGTTTTAATAATTAAATTTTTAAAATTTAGTATTTAAATTTTAAAAATTTAAAGTTTTAATAACTAAATTTTTAAAATTTAGTATTTAAGTTTTTAAATTTTAAAATTTAAAGTTTTAATAATTAAATTTTTAAAATTTAGTATTTAAATTTTTAAATTTTAAAGTTTGAAGTTTTAATAATTAAATTTTTAAAATTTAGTATTTAAATTTTAAAATTTAAATTTTTAAATTTTAAAATTTAAAATTTTAATAACTAAATTTTTAAAATTTAGTATTTAAATTTTTAAATTTTAAAATTTAAAGATTTAATATTTAAAGTTTTAAAATTTAGTATTTAAATTTTTAAATTTTAAAATCTAAATATTAATAATTAAATTTTTAAAATTTAGTATTTAAATTTTTAAACTTTAAAATTTAAAGTTATAATAATTAAATTTTTTAAATTTAGTATTTAAATTTTTAAATTTTAAAATTTAAAATTTTAATAATTAAATTTTTAAAATTTAGTATTTAAATTTTTAAATTTTAAAATTTAAAGATTTAATATTTAAAGTTTTAAAATTTAGTATTTAAATTTTTGAACTTTAAAATCTAAATATTAATAATTAAATTTTTAAAATTTAGTATTTAAATTTTAAAAATTTAAAGTTTTAATAACTAAATTTTTAAAATTTAGTATTTAAGTTTTTAAATTTTAAAACTTAAAGTTTTAATAATTTAATTTTTAAAATTTAGTATTTAAATTTTTAAATTTTAAAATTTAAAGTTTTAATAATTAAATTTTTAAAATTTGGTATTTAAATTTTTAAATTTTAAAATTTAAAATTTTAATAATTAAATTTTTAAAATTTAGTATTTAAATTTTTAAATTTTAAAATTTAAAGTTTTAATAATTAAATTTTTAAAATTTGTATTTAAATTTTTAAATTTTAAAATTTAAAGTTTTAATAATTAAATTTTTAAAATTTAGTATTTAAATTTTCAAATTTTAAAATTTAAAGTTTTAATAGTTAAATTTTTAAAATTTGGTATTTAAATTTTTAAATTTTAAAATTTAAAGTTTTAATAATTAAATTTTTAAAATTTAGTATTTAAATTTTAAAAATTTAAAGTTTTAATAATTAAATTTTTAAAATTTAGTGTTTAAGTTTTTAAATTTTAGAATTTAAAGTTTTGATAATTAAATTTTCAAAATTTAGTATTTAAATTTTTAAATTTTAAAGTTTGAAGTTTTAATAATTAAATTTTTAAAATTTAGTATTTAAATTTTAAAATTTAAATTTTTAAATTTTAAAATTTAAAATTTTAACAACTAAATTTTTAAAATTTAGTATTTAAATTTTTAAATTTTTTAAATTTAAAGTTTTAATAATTAAATTTTTAAAATTTAGTATTTAAATTTTTAAATTTTAAAATTTAAACATTTAAATTTTAAAATTTAAAATTTCAATAATTAAATTTTTAAAATTTAGTATTTAAGTTTTTAAATTTTAAAATTTAAAGTTTTAATAATTAAATTTTTAAAATTTAGTATTTAAATTTTTAAATTTTAAAATTTAAAGTTTTAATAATTAAATTTTTAAAGTTTAGTATTTAAATTTTTAAATTTTAAAATTTAAAGATTTAATATTTAAAGTTTTAAAATTTAGTATTTAAATTTTTAAATTTTAAAATCTAAATATTAATAATTAAAATTTAAAATTTAGTATTTAAATTTTTAAACTTTAAAATTTAAAGTTATAATAATTAAATTTTTTAAATTTAGAATTTAAATTTTTAAATTTTAAAATTTAAAATTTTAATAATTAAATTTTTAAAATTTAGTATTTAAATTTTTAAATTTTTACAATTTAAAGATTTAATATTTAAAGTTTTAAAATTTAGTATTTAAATTTTTGAATTTTAAAATCTAAATATTAATAATTAAATTTTAAAATTTAGTATTTAAATTTTAAAAATTTAAAGTTTTAATAACTAAATTTTTAAAATTTAGTATTTAAGTTTTTAAATTTTAAAATTTAAAGTTTTAATAATTAAATTTTTAAAATTTAGTATTTAAATTTGTAAATTTTAAAATTTAAAGTTTTAATAATTAAATTTTTAAAATTTGGTATTTAAATTTTTAAATTTTAAAATTTAAACATTTAAATTTTAAAATTTAAAATTTCAATAATTAAATTTTTAAAATTTAGTATTTAAGTTTTTAAATTTTAAAATTTAAAATTTTAATAACTAAATTTTTAAAATTTAGTATTTAAATTTTTAAATTTTAAAATTTAAAGATTTAATAATTAAATTTTTAAAATTTAGTATTTAAATTTTTAAATTTTAAAATTTAAAGTTTTAATAATTAAATTTTTAAAATTTAGTATTTAAATTTTTAAATTTTAAAATTTAAAGATTTAATATTTAAAGTTTTAAAATTTAGTATTTAAATTTTTAAATTTTAAAATCTAAATATTAATAATTAAATTTCTAAAATTTAGTATTTAAATTTTTAAACTTTAAAATTTAAAGTTATAATAATTAAATTTTTTAAATTTAGTATTTAAATTTTTAAATTTAAAATTTTAATAATTAAATTTTTAAAATTTAGTATTTAAATTTTTAAATTTTAAAATTTAAAGATTTATTATTTAAAGTTTTAAAATTTATTATTTAAATTTTTGAATTTTAAAATCTAAATATTAATAATTAAATTTTTAAAATTTAGTATTTAAATTTTAAAAATTTAAAGTTTTAAAACTAAATTTTTAAAATTTATTATTTAAGTTTTTAAATTTTAAATCTTAAAGTTTTAATAATTAAATTTTTAAAATTTAGTATTTAAATTTTTAAATTTTAAAATTTAAAGTTTTAATAATTAAATTTTTAAAATTTGGTATTTAAATTTTTAAATTTTAAAATTTAAAATTTTAATAATTAAATTTTTAAAATTTAGTATTTAAATTTTTAAATTTTAAAATTTAAAGATTTAATATTTAAAGTTTTAAAATTTAGTATTTAAATTTTTAAATTTTAAAATTTAAAGATTTATTATTTAAAGTTTTAAAATTTAGTATTTAAATTTTTGAATTTTAAAATCTAAATATTAATAATTAAATTTTATTTTAAATAAAGTTTTAATAACTAAATTTTTAAAATTTAGTATTTAAGTTTTTAAATTTTAAATCTTAAAGTTTTAATAATTAAATTTTTAAAATTTAGTATTTAAATTTTTAAATTTTAAAATTTAAAGTTTTAATAATTAAATTTTTAAAATTTGGTATTTAAATTTTTAAATTTTAAAATTTAAAATTTTAATAATTAAATTTTTAAAATTTAGTATTTAAATTTTTAAATTTTAAAATTTAAAGATTTAATATTTAAAGTTTTAAAATTTAGTATTTAAATTTTTAAATTTTAAAATTTAAAGTTTTAATAATTAAATTTTTAAAATTTGTATTTAAATTTTTAAATTTTAAAATTTAAAGTTTTAATAATTAAATTTTTAAAATTTAGTATTTAAATTTTCAAATTTTAAAATTTAAAGTTTTAATAGTTAAATTTTTAAAATTTGGTATTTAAATTTTTAAATTTTAAAATTTAAAGTTTTAATAATTAAATTTTTAAAATTTTGTATTTAAATTTTAAAAATTTAAAGTTTTAATAATTAAATTTTTAAAATTTAGTGTTTAAGTTTTTAAATTTTAGAATTTAAAGTTTTAATAATTAAATTTTCAAAATTTAGTATTTAAATTTTTAAATTTTAAAGTTTGAAGTTTTAATAATTAAATTTTTAAAATTTAGTATTTAAATTTTAAAATTTAAATTTTTAAATTTTAAAATTTAAAATTTTAACAACTAAATTTTTAAAATTTAGTATTTAAATTTTTAAATTTTTTAAATTTAAAGTTTTAATAATTAAATTTTTAAAATTTAATATTTAAATTTTTAAATTTTAAAATTTAAACATTTAAATTTTAAAATTTATAGTTTTAATAATTAAATTTTTAAAATTTAGTATTTAAATTTTTAAATTTTAAAATTTAAAGTTTTAATAATTAAATTTTTAAAATTTAGTATTTAAATTTTTAAATTTTAAAATTTAAAGATTTAATATTTAAAGTTTTAAAATTTAGTATTTAAATTTTTAAATTTTAAAATTTAAAGATTTAATATTTAAAGTTTTAAAATTTAGTATTTAAATTTTTGAATTTTAAAATCTAAATATTAATAATTAAAATTTTAAAATTTAGTATTTAAATTTTAAAAATTTAAAGTTTTAATAACTAAATTTTTAAAATTTAGTATTTAAGTTTTTAAATTTTAAAATTTAAAGTTTTAATAATTAAATTTTTAAAATTTAGTAATTAAATTTTTAAATTTTAAAATTTAAAGTTTTAATAATTAAATTTTTAAAATTTGGTATTTAAATTTTTAAATTTTAAAATTTAAACATTTAAATTTTAAAATTTAAAATTTCAATAATTAAATTTTTAAAATTTAGTATTTAAGTTTTTAAATTTTAAAATTTAAAGTTTTAATAATTAAATTTTTAAAATTTAGTATTTAAAATTTTAAATTTTTGAAGTTTGAAGTTTTAATAATTAAATTTTTAAAATTTAGTATTTAAATTTTAAAATTTAAATTTTTAAATTTTAAAATTTAAAATTTTAATAACTAAATTTTTAAAATTTAGTATTTAAATTTTTAAATTTTAAAATTTAAAGTTTTAATAATTAAATTTTTAAAATTTAGTATTTAAATTTTTAAATTTTAAAATTTAAACTTTTAAATTTTAAAATTTAAAGTTTTAATAATTAAATTTTTAAAATTTAGTATTTAAATTTTTAAATTTTAAAATTTAAAGTTTTAATAATTAAATATTTAAAATTTGGTATTTAAATTTTTACATTTTAAAATTTAAAATTTTAATAATTAAATTTTTAAAATTTAGTATTTAAATTTTTAAATTTTAAAATTTAAAGATTTAATAATTAAATTTTTAAAATTTAGTATTTAAATTTTTAAATTTTAAAGTTTAAGGTTCTAATAATTAAATTTTTAAAATTTAGTATTTAAATTTTTAAATTTTAAAATTTAAAGTTTTAATAATTAAATTTTTAAAATTTTGTATTTAAATTTTTAAATTTTAAAGTTTAAAGTTTTAATAATTAAATTTTTAAAATTTAGTATTTAAATTTTCAAATTTTAAAATTTAAAGTTTTAATAATTAAATTTTTAAAATTTAGTATTTATATTTTTAAATTTTAAAATTTAAAGTTTTAATAATTAAATTTTTAAAATTTAGTATTTAAATTTTTAAATTTAAAAATTTAAATTTTTAAAATTTAAAATTTTAATAATTAAATTTTTAAAATTTAGTATTTAAATTTTTAAATTTTAAAATTTAAATTTTTAAATTTTAAAATTTAAAATTTTAATAATTAAATTTTTAAAATTTAGTATTTAAATTTTTAAATTTTAAAATTTAAATTTTTAAATATTATAATTTAAAATTTTATTAATTAAATTTTTAAAATTTAGTATTTAAATTTTTAAATTTTAAAATTTAAACATTTAAATTATAAAATTTAAAATTTCAATAATTAAATTTTTAAAATTTAGTATTTAAGTTTTTAAATTTTAAAATTTAAAGTTTTAATAATTAAATTTTTAAAATTTAGTATTTAAATTTTTAAATTTTTGAAGTTTGAAGTTTTAATAATTAAATTTTTAAAATTTAGTATTTAAATTTTAAAATTCATATTTTTAAATTTTAAAATTTAAAATTTTAATAACTAAATTTTTAAAATTTAGTATTTAAATTTTTAAATTTTAAAATTTAATGTTTTAATAATTAAATTTTTAAAATTTAGTATTTAAATTTTTAAATTTTAAAATTTAAACTTTTAAATTTTAAAATTTAAAGTTTTAATAATTAAATTTTTAAAATTTAGTATTTAAATTTTTAAATTTTAAAATTTAAAGTTTTAATAATTAAATTTTTAAAATTTAGTATTTAAATTTTTAAATTTTAAAATTTAAAGTTTTAATAATTAAATTTTTAAAATTTAGTATTTAAATTTTTAAAATTTAAAGTTTAAAGTTTTAATAATTAAATTTTTAAAATTTGTTATTTAAATTTTTAAATTTTAAAATTTAAAGTTTTAATAATTAAATTTTTAAAATTTAGTATTTAAATTTTTAAATTTTAAAATTTAAACTTTTAAATTTTAAAATTTAAAGTTTTAATAATTAAATTTTTAAAATTTAGTATTTAAATTTTTAAATTTTAAAATTTAAAGATTTAATATTTAAAGTTTTAATATTTAGGATTTAAATTTTTAAATTTTAAAATTTAAATTTTTAAATTTAAAAATTAAAATTTTAATAATTAAATTTTTAAAATTTATTATTTAAATTTTTAAACTTTAAAATTTAGAATTTTAATAATTAAATTTTTAAAATTTAGTATTTAAATTTTTAAATTTTAAAATTTAAAGATTTAATATTTAAAGTTTTAAAATTTAGTATTTAAATTTTTGAATTTTAAAATCTAAATATTAATAATTAAATTTTTAAAATTTAGTATTTAAATTTTTAAACTTTAAAATTTAAAGTTATAATAATTAAATTTTTAAAATTTAGTATTTAAATTTTTAAATTTTAAAGTTTAAAGTTCTAATAATTAAATTTTTAAAATTTAGTATTTAAATTTTTAAATTTTAAAATTTAAAGTTTTAATAATTAAATTTTTAAAATTTTGTATTTAAATTTTTAAATTTTAAAGTTTAAAGTTTTAATAATTAAATTTTTAAAATTTAGTATTTAAATTTTCAAATTTTAAAATTTAAAGTTTTAATAATTAAATTTTTAAAATTTAGTATTTATATTTTTAAATTTTAAAATTTAAAGTTTTAATAATTAAATTTTTAAAATTTAGTAATTAAATTTTAAAAATTTAAAGTTTTAATAATTAAATTTTTAAAATTTAGTGTTTAAATTTTTAAATTTTAAAGTTTGAAGTTTTAATAATTAAATTTTTAAAATTTTGTATTTAAATTTTTAAATTTTAAAATTTAAAATTTTAATAATTAAATTTTTAAAATTTAGTATTTAAATTTTTAAATTTTAAAATTTAAATTTTTAAATTTTAAAATTTAAAATTTTAAAAATTAATTTTTTAAAATTTAGTATTTAAATTTTTAAATTTTAAAATTTAAAATTTTAATAATTAAATTTTTAAAATTTAGTATTTAAATTTTAAAATTTTAAAATTTAAAGTCTTAATAATTAAATTTTTAAAATTTAGTATTTAAATTTTTAATATTTAGTATTTAAATTTTTAAATTTTAAAATTTAAATTTTTAAATTATAAAATTTAAAATTTTAATAATTAAATTTTTAAAATTTAGTATTTAAATTTTTAAATTTTAAAGTTTAAAGTTCTAATAATTAAATTTTTAAAATTTAGTATTTAAATTTTTAAATTTTAAAATTTAAAATTTTAATAATTAAATTTTTAAAATTTAGTATTTAAATTTTTAAATTTTAAAATTTAAATTTTTAAATTTTAAAATTTAAATTTTTAAATATTATAATTTAAAATTTTATTAATTAAATTTTTAAAATTTAGTATTTAAATTTTTAAATTTTAAAATTTAAACATTTAAATTATAAAATTTAAAATTTCAATAATTAAATTTTTAAAATTTAGTATTTAAGTTTTTAAATTTTAAAATTTAAAGTTTTAATAATTAAATTTTTAAAATTTAGTATTTAAATTTTTAAATTTTTGAAGTTTGAAGTTTTAATAATTAAATTTTTAAAATTTAGTATTTAAATTTTAAAATTCAAATTTTTAAATTTTAAAATTTAAAATTTTAATAACTAAATTTTTAAAATTTAGTATTTAAATTTTTAAATTTTAAAATTTAATGTTTTAATAATTAAATTTTTAAAATTTAGTATTTAAATTTTTAAATTTTAAAATTTAAACTTTTAAATTTTAAAATTTAAAGTTTTAATAATTAAATTTTTAAAATTTAGTATTTAAATTTTTAAATTTTAAAATTTAAAGTTTTAATAATTAAATATTTAAAATTTAGTATTTAAATTTTTAAATTTTAAAATTTAAAGATTTAATATTTAAAGTTTTAAAATTTAGTATTTAAATTTTTGAATTTTAAAATCTAAATATTAATAATTAAAATTTTAAAATTTAGTATTTAAATTTTAAAAATTTAAAGTTTTAATAACTAAATTTTTAAAATTTAGTATTTAAGTTTTTAAATTTTAAAATTTAAAGTTTTAATAATTAAATTTTTAAAATTTAGTAATTAAATTTTTAAATTTTAAAATTTAAAGTTTTAATAATTAAATTTTTAAAATTTGGTATTTAAATTTTTAAATTTTAAAATTTAAACATTTAAATTTTAAAATTTAAAATTTCAATAATTAAATTTTTAAAATTTAGTATTTAAGTTTTTAAATTTTAAAATTTAAAGTTTTAATAATTAAATTTTTAAAATTTAGTATTTAAAATTTTAAATTTTTGAAGTTTGAAGTTTTAATAATTAAATTTTTAAAATTTAGTATTTAAATTTTAAAATTTAAATTTTTAAATTTTAAAATTTAAAATTTTAATACCTAAATTTTTAAAATTTAGTATTTAAATTTTTAAATTTTAAAATTTAAAGTTTTAATAATTAAATTTTTAAAATTTAGTATTTAAATTTTTAAATTTTAAAATTTAAACTTTTAAATTTTAAAATTTAAAGTTTTAATAATTAAATTTTTAAAATTTAGTATTTAAATTTTTAAATTTTAAAATTTAAAGTTTTAATAATTAAATATTTAAAATTTGGTATTTAAATTTTTACATTTTAAAATTTAAAATTTTAATAATTAAATTTTTAAAATTTAGTATTTAAATTTTTAAATTTTAAAATTTAAAGATTTAATAATTAAATTTTTAAAATTTAGTATTTAAATTTTTAAATTTTAAAGTTTAAAGTTCTAATAATTAAATTTTTAAAATTTAGTATTTAAATTTTTAAATTTTAAAATTTAAAGTTTTAATAATTAAATTTTTAAAATTTTGTATTTAAATTTTTAAATTTTAAAGTTTAAAGTTTTAATAATTAAATTTTTAAAATTTAGTATTTAAATTTTCAAATTTTAAAATTTAAAGTTTTAATAATTAAATTTTTAAAATTTAGTATTTATATTTTTAAATTTTAAAATTTAAAGTTTTAATAATTAAATTTTTAAAATTTAGTATTTAAATTTTTAAATTTTAAAATTTAAATTTTTAAAATTTAAAATTTTAATAATTAAATTTTTAAAATTTAGTATTTAAATTTTTAAATTTTAAAATTTAAATTTTTAAATTTTAAAATTTAAAATTTTAATAATTAAATTTTTAAAATTTAGTATTTAAATTTTTAAATTTTAAAATTTAAATTTTTAAATATTATAATTTAAAATTTTATTAATTAAATTTTTAAAATTTAGTATTTAAATTTTTAAATTTTAAAATTTAAACATTTAAATTATAAAATTTAAAATTTCAATAATTAAATTTTTAATATTTAGTATTTAAGTTTTTAAATTTTAAAATTTAAAGTTTTAATAATTAAATTTTTAAAATTTAGTATTTAAATTTTTAAATTTTTGAAGTTTGAAGTTTTAATAATTAAATTTTTAAAATTTAGTATTTAAATTTTAAAATTCAAATTTTTAAATTTTAAAATTTAAAATTTTAATAACTAAATTTTTAAAATTTAGTATTTAAATTTTTAAATTTTAAAATTTAATGTTTTAATAATTAAATTTTTAAAATTTAGTATTTAAATTTTTAAATTTTAAAATTTAAACTTTTAAATTTTAAAATTTAAAGTTTTAATAATTAAATTTTTAAAATTTAGTATTTAAATTTTTAAATTTTAAAATTTAAAGTTTTAATAATTAAATTTTTAAAATTTAGTATTTAAATTTTTAAATTTTAAAATTTAAAGTTTTAATAATTAAATTTTTAAAATTTAGTATTTAAATTTTTAAAATTTAAAGTTTAAAGTTTTAATAATTAAATTTTTAAAATTTGTTATTTAAATTTTTATATTTTAAAATTTAAAGTTTTAATAATTAAATTTTTAAAATTTAGTATTTAAATTTTTAAATTTTAAAATTTAAACTTTTAAATTTTAAAATTTAAAGTTTTAATAATTAAATTTTTAAAATTTTGTATTTAAATTTTTAAATTTTAAAATTTAAAGATTTAATATTTAAAGTTTTAATATTTAGGATTTAAATTTTTAAATTTTAAAATTTAAATTTTTAAATTTAAAAATTAAAATTTTAATAATTAAATTTTTAAAATTTATTATTTAAATTTTTAAACTTTAAAATTTAAAATTTTAATAATTAAATTTTTAAAATTTAGTATTTAAATTTTTAAATTTTAAAATTTAAAGATTTAATATTTAAAGTTTTAAAATTTAGTATTTAAATTTTTGAATTTTAAAATCTAAATATTAATAATTAAATTTTTAAAATTTAGTATTTAAATTTTTAAACTTTAAAATTTAAAGTTATAATAATTAAATTTTTAAAATTTAGTATTTAAATTTTTAAATTTTAAAGTTTAAAGTTCTAATAATTAAATTTTTAAAATTTAGTATTTAAATTTTTAAATTTTAAAATTTAAAGTTTTAATAATTAAATTTTTAAAATTTTGTATTTAAATTTTTAAATTTTAAAGTTTAAAGTTTTAATAATTAAATTTTTAAAATTTAGTATTTAAATTTTCAAATTTTAAAATTTAAAGTTTTAATAATTAAATTTTTAAAATTTAGTATTTATATTTTTAAATTTTAAAATTTAAAGTTTTAATAATTAAATTTTTAAAATTTAGTAATTAAATTTTAAAAATTTAAAGTTTTAATAATTAAATTTTTAAAATTTAGTGTTTAAATTTTTAAATTTTAAAGTTTGAAGTTTTAATAATTAAATTTTTAAAATTTTGTATTTAAATTTTTAAATTTTAAAATTTAAAATTTTAATAATTAAATTTTTAAAATTTAGTATTTAAATTTTTAAATTTTAAAATTTAAATTTTTAAATTTTAAAATTTAAAATTTTAAAAATTAATTTTTTAAAATTTAGTATTTAAATTTTTAAATTTTAAAATTTAAAATTTTAATAATTAAATTTTTAAAATTTAGTATTTAAATTTTAAAATTTTAAAATTTAAAGTCTTAATAATTAAATTTTTAAAATTTAGTATTTAAATTTTTAATATTTAGTATTTAAATTTTTAAATTTTAAAATTTAAATTTTTAAATTATAAAATTTAAAATTTTAATAATTAAATTTTTAAAATTTAGTATTTAAATTTTTAAATTTTAAAGTTTAAAGTTCTAATAATTAAATTTTTAAAATTTAGTATTTAAATTTTTAAATTTTAAAATTTAAAATTTTAATAATTAAATTTTTAAAATTTAGTATTTAAATTTTTAAATTTTAAAATTTAAATTTTTAAATTTTAAAATTTAAAATTTTAATAATTAAATTTTTAAAATTTAGTATTTAAATTTTTAAATTTTAAAATTTAAATTTTTAAATATTATAATTTAAAATTTTATTAATTAAATTTTTAAAATTTAGTATTTAAATTTTTAAATTTTAAAATTTAAACATTTAAATTATAAAATTTAAAATTTCAATAATTAAATTTTTAAAATTTAGTATTTAAGTTTTTAAATTTTAAAATTTAAAGTTTTAATAATTAAATTTTTAAAATTTAGTATTTAAATTTTTAAATTTTTGAAGTTTGAAGTTTTAATAATTAAATTTTTAAAATTTAGTATTTAAATTTTAAAATTCAAATTTTTAAATTTTAAAATTTAAAATTTTAATAACTAAATTTTTAAAATTTAGTATTTAAATTTTTAAATTTTAAAATTTAATGTTTTAATAATTAAATTTTTAAAATTTAGTATTTAAATTTTTAAATTTTAAAATTTAAACTTTTAAATTTTAAAATTAAAAGTTTTAATAATTAAATTTTTAAAATTTAGTATTTAAATTTTTAAATTTTAAAATTTAAAGTTTTAATAATTAAATATTTAAAATTTAGTATTTAAATTTTTAAATTTTAAAATTTAAAGTTTTAATAATTAAATTTTTAAAATTTAGTATTTAAATTTTTAAAATTTAAAGTTTAAAGTTTTAATAATTAAATTTTTAAAATTTGTTATTTAAAGTTTTAAATTTTAAAATTTAAAGTTTTAATAATTAAATTTTTAAAATTTAGTATTTAAATTTTTAAATTTTAAAATTTAAACTTTTAAATTTTAAAATTTAAAGTTTTAATAATTAAATTTTTAAAATTTAGTATTTAAATTTTTAAATTTTAAAATTTAAAGATTTAATATTTAAAGTTTTAATATTTAGGATTTAAATTTTTAAATTTTAAAATTTAAATTTTTAAATTTAAAAATTAAAATTTTAATAATTAAATTTTTAAAATTTATTATTTAAATTTTTAAACTTTAAAATTTAAAATTTTAATAATTAAATTTTTAAAATTTAGTATTTAAATTTTTAAATTTTAAAATTTAAAGATTTAATATTTAAAGTTTTAAAATTTAGTATTTAAATTTTTGAATTTTAAAATCTAAATATTAATAATTAAATTTTTAAAATTTAGTATTTAAATTTTTAAACTTTAAAATTTAAAGTTATAATAATTAAATTTTTAAAATTTAGTATTTAAATTTTTAAATTTTAAAGTTTAAAGTTCTAATAATTAAATTTTTAAAATTTAGTATTTAAATTTTTAAATTTTAAAATTTAAAGTTTTAATAATTAAATTTTTAAAATTTTGTATTTAAATTTTTAAATTTTAAAGTTTAAAGTTTTAATAATTAAATTTTTAAAATTTAGTATTTAAATTTTCAAATTTTAAAATTTAAAGTTTTAATAATTAAATTTTTAAAATTTAGTATTTATATTTTTAAATTTTAAAATTTAAAGTTTTAATAATTAAATTTTTAAAATTTAGTAATTAAATTTTAAAAATTTAAAGTTTTAATAATTAAATTTTTAAAATTTAGTGTTTAAATTTTTAAATTTTAAAGTTTGAAGTTTTAATAATTAAATTTTTAAAATTTTGTATTTAAATTTTTAAATTTTAAAATTTAAAATTTTAATAATTAAATTTTTAAAATTTAGTATTTAAATTTTTAAATTTTAAAATTTAAATTTTTAAATTTTAAAATTTAAAATTTTAAAAATTAATTTTTTAAAATTTAGTATTTAAATTTTTAAATTTTAAAATTTAAAATTTTAATAATTAAATTTTTAAAATTTAGTATTTAAATTTTAAAATTTTAAAATTTAAAGTCTTAATAATTAAATTTTTAAAATTTAGTATTTAAATTTTTAATATTTAGTATTTAAATTTTTAAATTTTAAAATTTAAATTTTTAAATTATAAAATTTAAAATTTTAATAATTAAATTTTTAAAATTTAGTATTTAAATTTTTAAATTTTAAAGTTTAAAGTTCTAATAATTAAATTTTTAAAATTTAGTATTTAAATTTTTAAATTTTAAAATTTAAAATTTTAATAATTAAATTTTTAAAATTTAGTATTTAAATTTTTAAATTTTAAAATTTAAATTTTTAAATTTTAAAATTTAAAATTTTAATAATTAAATTTTTAAAATTTAGTATTTAAATTTTTAAATTTTAAAATTTAAATTTTTAAATATTATAATTTAAAATTTTATTAATTAAATTTTTAAAATTTAGTATTTAAATTTTTAAATTTTAAAATTTAAACATTTAAATTATAAAATTTAAAATTTCAATAATTAAATTTTTAAAATTTAGTATTTAAGTTTTTAAATTTTAAAATTTAAAGTTTTAATAATTAAATTTTTAAAATTTAGTATTTAAATTTTTAAATTTTTGAAGTTTGAAGTTTTAATAATTAAATTTTTAAAATTTAGTATTTAAATTTTAAAATTCAAATTTTTAAATTTTAAAATTTAAAATTTTAATAACTAAATTTTTAAAATTTAGTATTTAAATTTTTAAATTTTAAAATTTAATGTTTTAATAATTAAATTTTTAAAATTTAGTATTTAAATTTTTAAATTTTAAAATTTAAACTTTTAAATTTTAAAATTAAAAGTTTTAATAATTAAATTTTTAAAATTTAGTATTTAAATTTTTAAATTTTAAAATTTAAAGTTTTAATAATTAAATATTTAAAATTTAGTATTTAAATTTTTAAATTTTAAAATTTAAAGTTTTAATAATTAAATTTTTAAAATTTAGTATTTAAATTTTTAAAATTTAAAGTTTAAAGTTTTAATAATTAAATTTTTAAAATTTGTTATTTAAAGTTTTAAATTTTAAAATTTAAAGTTTTAATAATTAAATTTTTAAAATTTAGTATTTAAATTTTTAAATTTTAAAATTTAAACTTTTAAATTTTAAAATTTAAAGTTTTAATAATTAAATTTTTAAAATTTAGTATTTAAATTTTTAAATTTTAAAATTTAAAGATTTAATATTTAAAGTTTTAATATTTAGGATTTAAATTTTTAAATTTTAAAATTTAAATTTTTAAATTTAAAAATTAAAATTTTAATAATTAAATTTTTAAAATTTATTATTTAAATTTTTAAACTTTAAAATTTAAAATTTTAATAATTAAATTTTTAAAATTTAGTATTTAAATTTTTAAACTTTAAAATTTAAAGTTATAATAATTAAATTTTTAAAATTTAGTATTTAAATTTTTAAATTTTAAAGTTTAAAGTTCTAATAATTAAATTTTTAAAATTTAGTATTTAAATTTTTAAATTTTAAAATTTAAAGTTTTAATAATTAAATTTTTAAAATTTTGTATTTAAATTTTTAAATTTTAAAGTTTAAAGTTTTAATAATTAAATTTTTAAAATTTAGTATTTAAATTTTCAAATTTTAAAATTTAAAGTTTTAATAATTAAATTTTTAAAATTTAGTATTTATATTTTTAAATTTTAAAATTTAAAGTTTTAATAATTAAATTTTTAAAATTTAGTAATTAAATTTTAAAAATTTAAAGTTTTAATAATTAAATTTTTAAAATTTAGTGTTTAAATTTTTAAATTTTAAAGTTTGAAGTTTTAATAATTAAATTTTTAAAATTTTGTATTTAAATTTTTAAATTTTAAAATTTAAAATTTTAATAATTAAACTTTTAAAATTTAGTATTTAAATTTTTAAATTTTAAAATTTAAATTTTTAAATTTTAAAATTTAAAATTTTAAAAATTAAATTTTTAAAATTTAGTATTTAAATTTTTAAATTTTAAAATTTAAAATTTTAATAATTAAATTTTTAAAATTTAGTATTTAAATTTTAAAATTTTAAAATTTAAAGTCTTAATAATTAAATTTTTAAAATTTAGTATTTAAATTTTTAATATTTAGTATTTAAATTTTTAAATTTTAAAATTTAAATTTTTAAATTATAAAATTTAAAATTTTAATAATTAAATTTTTAAAATTTAGTATTTAAATTTTTAAATTTTAAAGTTTAAAGTTCTAATAATTAAATTTTTAAAATTTAGTATTTAAATTTTTAAATTTTAAAATTTAAAATTTTAATAATTAAATTTTTTAAATTTAGTATTTAAATTTTTAAATTTTAAAATTTAAATTTTTAAATATTATAATTTAAAATTTTATTAATTAAATTTTTAAAATTTAGTATTTAAATTTTTAAATTTTAAAATTTAAAATTTTAATAATTAAATTTTTAAAATTTATTATTTAAATTTTAAAAATTTAAAGTTTTAATAATTAAATTTTTAAAATTTAGTAGTTAAGTTTTTAAATTTTAAAATTTAAAGTTTTAATAATTAAATTTTTAAAATTTAGTATTTAAATTTTTAAATTTTAAAATTTAAACATTTAAATTTTAAAATTTAAAATTTCAATAATTAAATTTTTAAAATTTAGTATTTAAGTTTTTAAATTTTAAAATTTAAAGTTTTAATAATTAAATTTTTAAAATTTAGTATTTAAATTTTTAAATTTTTGAAGTTTGAAGTTTTAATAATTAAATATTTAAAATTTGGTATTTAAATTTTTACATTTTAAAATTTAAACTTTTAAATTTTAAAATTTAAAGTTTTAATAATTAAATTTTTAAAATTTAGTATTTAAATTTTTAAATTTTAAAATTTAAAGTTTTAATAATTAAATATTTAAAATTTGGTATTTAAATTTTTACATTTTAAAATTTAAAATTTTAATAATTAAATTTTTAAAATTTAGTATTTAAATTTTTAAATTTTAAAATTTAAAGATTTAATAATTAAATTTTTAAAATTTAGTATTTAAATTTTTAAATTTTAAAGTTTAAAGTTCTAATAATTAAATTTTTAAAATTTAGTATTTAAATTTTTAAATTTTAAAATTTAAAGTTTTAATAATTAAATTTTTAAAATTTTGTATTTAAATTTTTAAATTTTAAAGTTTAAAGTTTTAATAATTAAATTTTTAAAATTTAGTATTTAAATTTTCAAATTTTAAAATTTAAAGTTTTAATAATTAAATTTTTAAAATTTAGTATTTATATTTTTAAATTTTAAAATTTGAAGTTTTAATAATTAAATTTTTAAAATTTAGTATTTAAATTTTTAAATTTTAAAATTTAAATTTTTAAAATTTAAAATTTTAATAATTAAATTTTTAAAATTTAGTATTTAAATTTTTAAATTTTAAAATTTAAATTTTTAAATTTTAAAATTTAAAATTTTAATAATTAAATTTTTAAAATTTAGTATTTAAATTTTTAAATTTTAAAATTTAAATTTTTAAATATTATAATTTAAAATTTTATTAATTAAATTTTTAAAATTTAGTATTTAAATTTTTAAATTTTAAAATTTAAACATTTAAATTATAAAATTTAAAATTTCAATAATTAAATTTTTAAAATTTAGTATTTAAGTTTTTAAATTTTAAAATTTAAAGTTTTAATAATTAAATTTTTAAAATTTAGTATTTAAATTTTTAAATTTTTGAAGTTTGAAGTTTTAATAATTAAATTTTTAAAATTTAGTATTTAAATTTTAAAATTCAAATTTTTAAATTTTAAAATTTAAAATTTTAATAACTAAATTTTTAAAATTTAGTATTTAAATTTTTAAATTTTAAAATTTAATGTTTTAATAATTAAATTTTTAAAATTTAGTATTTAAATTTTTAAATTTTAAAATTTAAACTTTTAAATTTTAAAATTTAAAGTTTTAATAATTAAATTTTTAAAATTTAGTATTTAAATTTTTAAATTTTAAAATTTAAAGTTTTAATAATTAAATTTTTAAAATTTAGTATTTAAATTTTTAAATTTTAAAATTTAAAGTTTTAATAATTAAATTTTTAAAATTTAGTATTTAAATTTTTAAAATTTAAAGTTTAAAGTTTTAATAATTAAATTTTTAAAATTTGTTATTTAAATTTTTAAATTTTAAAATTTAAAGTTTTAATAATTAAATTTTTAAAATTTAGTATTTAAATTTTTAAATTTTAAAATTTAAAGATTTAATATTTAAAGTTTTAATATTTAGGATTTAAATTTTTAAATTTTAAAATTTAAATTTTTAAATTTAAAAATTAAAATTTTAATAATTAAATTTTTAAAATTTATTATTTAAATTTTTAAACTATAAAATTTAAAATTTTAATAATTAAATTTTTAAAATTTAGTATTTAAATTTTTAAATTTTAAAATTTAAAGATTTAATATTTAAAGTTTTAAAATTTAGTATTTAAATTTTTGAATTTTAAAATCTAAATATTAATAATTAAATTTTTAAAATTTAGTATTTAAATTTTTAAACTTTAAAATTTAAAGTTATAATAATTAAATTTTTAAAATTTAGTATTTAAATTTTTAAATTTTAAAGTTTAAAGTTCTAATAATTAAATTTTTAAAATTTAGTATTTAAATTTTTAAATTTTAAAATTTAAAGTTTTAATAATTAAATTTTTAAAATTTTGTATTTAAATTTTTAAATTTTAAAGTTTAAAGTTTTAATAATTAAATTTTTAAAATTTAGTATTTAAATTTTCAAATTTTAAAATTTAAAGTTTTAATAATTAAATTTTTAAAATTTAGTATTTATATTTTTAAATTTTAAAATTTAAAGTTTTAATAATTAAATTTTTAAAATTTAGTAATTAAATTTTAAAAATTTAAAGTTTTAATAATTAAATTTTTAAAATTTAGTGTTTAAATTTTTAAATTTTAAAGTTTGAAGTTTTAATAATTAAATTTTTAAAATTTTGTATTTAAATTTTTAAATTTTAAAATTTAAAATTTTAATAATTAAATTTTTAAAATTTAGTATTTAAATTTTTAAATTTTAAAATTTAAATTTTTAAATTTTAAAATTTAAAATTTTAAAAATTAATTTTTTAAAATTTAGTATTTAAATTTTTAAATTTTAAAATTTAAAATTTTAATAATTAAATTTTTAAAATTTAGTATTTAAATTTTAAAATTTTAAAATTTAAAGTCTTAATAATTAAATTTTTAAAATTTAGTATTTAAATTTTTAATATTTAGTATTTAAATTTTTAAATTTTAAAATTTAAATTTTTAAATTATAAAATTTAAAATTTTAATAATTAAATTTTTAAAATTTAGTATTTAAATTTTTAAATTTTAAAGTTTAAAGTTCTAATAATTAAATTTTTAAAATTTAGTATTTAAATTTTTAAATTTTAAAATTTAAAATTTTAATAATTAAATTTTTAAAATTTAGTATTTAAATTTTTAAATTTTAAAATTTAAATTTTTAAATTTTAAAATTTAAAATTTTAATAATTAAATTTTTAAAATTTAGTATTTAAATTTTTAAATTTTAAAATTTAAATTTTTAAATATTATAATTTAAAATTTTATTAATTAAATTTTTAAAATTTAGTATTTAAATTTTTAAATTTTAAAATTTAAACATTTAAATTATAAAATTTAAAATTTCAATAATTAAATTTTTAAAATTTAGTATTTAAGTTTTTAAATTTTAAAATTTAAAGTTTTAATAATTAAATTTTTAAAATTTAGTATTTAAATTTTTAAATTTTTGAAGTTTGAAGTTTTAATAATTAAATTTTTAAAATTTAGTATTTAAATTTTAAAATTCAAATTTTTAAATTTTAAAATTTAAAATTTTAATAACTAAATTTTTAAAATTTAGTATTTAAATTTTTAAATTTTAAAATTTAATGTTTTAATAATTAAATTTTTAAAATTTAGTATTTAAATTTTTAAATTTTAAAATTTAAACTTTTAAATTTTAAAATTTAAAGTTTTAATAATTAAATTTTTAAAATTTAGTATTTAAATTTTTAAATTTTAAAATTTAAAGTTTTAATAATTAAATATTTAAAATTTAGTATTTAAATTTTTAAATTTTAAAATTTAAAGTTTTAATAATTAAATTTTTAAAATTTAGTATTTAAATTTTTAAAATTTAAAGTTTAAAGTTTTAATAATTAAATTTTTAAAATTTGTTATTTAAAGTTTTAAATTTTAAAATTTAAAGTTTTAATAATTAAATTTTTAAAATTTAGTATTTAAATTTTTAAATTTTAAAATTTAAAGATTTAATATTTAAAGTTTTAAAATTTAGTATTTAAATTTTTGAATTTTAAAATCTAAATATTAATAATTAAATTTTTAAAATTTAGTATTTAAATTTTTAAACTTTAAAATTTAAAGTTATAATAATTAAATTTTTAAAATTTAGTATTTAAATTTTTAAATTTTAAAGTTTAAAGTTCTAATAATTAAATTTTTAAAATTTAGTATTTAAATTTTTAAATTTTAAAATTTATAGTTTTAATAATTAAATTTTTAAAATTTTGTATTTAAATTTTTAAATTTTAAAGTTTAAAGTTTTAATAATTAAATTTTTAAAATTTAGTATTTAAATTTTCAAATTTTAAAATTTAAAGTTTTAATAATTAAATTTTTAAAATTTAGTATTTATATTTTTAAATTTTAAAATTTAAAGTTTTAATAATTAAATTTTTAAAATTTAGTAATTAAATTTTAAAAATTTAAAGTTTTAATAATTAAATTTTTAAAATTTAGTGTTTAAATTTTTAAATTTTAAAGTTTGAAGTTTTAATAATTAAATTTTTAAAATTTTGTATTTAAATTTTTAAATTTTAAAATTTAAAATTTTAATAATTAAACTTTTAAAATTTAGTATTTAAATTTTTAAATTTTAAAATTTAAATTTTTAAATTTTAAAATTTAAAATTTTAAAAATTAAATTTTTAAAATTTAGTATTTAAATTTTTAAATTTTAAAATTTAAAATTTTAATAATTAAATTTTTAAAATTTAGTATTTAAATTTTAAAATTTTAAAATTTAAAGTCTTAATAATTAAATTTTTAAAATTTAGTATTTAAATTTTTAATATTTAGTATTTAAATTTTTAAATTTTAAAATTTAAATTTTTAAATTATAAAATTTAAAATTTTAATAATTAAATTTTTAAAATTTAGTATTTAAATTTTTAAATTTTAAAGTTTAAAGTTCTAATAATTAAATTTTTAAAATTTAGTATTTAAATTTTTAAATTTTAAAATTTAAAATTTTAATAATTAAATTTTTTAAATTTAGTATTTAAATTTTTAAATTTTAAAATTTAAATTTTTAAATATTATAATTTAAAATTTTATTAATTAAATTTTTAAAATTTAGTATTTAAATTTTTAAATTTTAAAATTTAAAATTTTAATAATTAAATTTTTAAAATTTATTATTTAAATTTTAAAAATTTAAAGTTTTAATAATTAAATTTTTAAAATTTAGTAGTTAAGTTTTTAAATTTTAAAATTTAAAGTTTTAATAATTAAATTTTTAAAATTTAGTATTTAAATTTTTAAATTTTAAAATTTAAACATTTAAATTTTAAAATTTAAAATTTCAATAATTAAATTTTTAAAATTTAGTATTTAAGTTTTTAAATTTTAAAATTTAAAGTTTTAATAATTAAATTTTTAAAATTTAGTATTTAAATTTTTAAATTTTTGAAGTTTGAAGTTTTAATAATTAAATTTTTAAAATTTAGTATTTAAATTTTAAAATTTAAATTTTTAAATTTTAAAATTTAAAATTTTAATAACTAAATTTTTAAAATTTAATATTTAAATTTTTAAATTTTAAAATTTAAAGTTTTAATAATTAAATTTTTAAAATTTAGTATTTAAATTTTTAAATTTTAAAATTTAAACTTTTAAATTTTAAAATTTAAAGTTTTAATAATTAAATTTTTAAAATTTAGTATTTAAATTTTTAAATTTTAAAATTTAAAGTTTTAATAATTAAATTTTTAAAATTTGGTATTTAAATTTTTAAATTTTAAAATTTAAAATTTTAATAATTAAATTTTTAAAATTTAGTATTTAAATTTTTAAATTTTAAAATTTAAAGATTTAATATTTAAAGTTTTAAAATTTAGTATTTAAATTTTTGAATTTTAAAATCTAAATATTAATAATTAAATTTTTAAAATTTAGTATTTAAATTTTTAAACTTTAAAATTTAAATTTATAATAATTAAATTTTTAAAATTTAGTATTTAAATTTTTAAATTTTAAAGTTTAAAGTTCTAATAATTAAATTTTTAAAATTTAGTATTTAAATTTTTAAATTTTAAAATTTAAAGTTTTAATAATTAAATTTTTAAAATTTTGTATTTAAATTTTTAAATTTTAAAGTTTAAAGTTTTAATAATTAAATTTTTAAAATTTAGTATTTAAATTTTCAAATTTTAAAATTTAAAATTTTAATAATTAAATTTTTAAAATTTAGTATTTATATTTTTAAATTTTAAAATTTAAAGTTTTAATAATTAAATTTTTAAAATTTAGTATTTAAATTTTAAAAATTTAAAGTTTTAATAATTAAATTTTTAAAATTTAGTGTTTAAATTTTTAAATTTTAAAGTTTGAAGTTTTAATAATTAAATTTTTAAAATTTAGTATTTAAATTTTTAAATTTTAAAATTTAAAATTTTAATAACTAAATTTTTAAAATTTAGTATTTAAATTTTTAAATTTTAAAATTTAAAATTTTAAAAATTAAATTTTTAAAATTTAGTATTTAAATTTTTAAATTTTAAAATTTAAAATTTTAATAATTAAATTTTTAAAATTTAGTATTTAAATTTTTAAATTTTAAAATTTAAAGTTTTAATAATTAAATTTTTAAAATTTAGTATTTAAATTTTTAAATTTTAAAATTTAAATTTTTAAATTATAAAATTTAAAATTTTAATAATTAAATTTTTAAAATTTAGTATTTAAATTTTTAAATTTTAAAATTTAAAATTTTAATAATTAAATTTTTAAAATTTAGTATTTAAATTTTTAAATTTTAAAATTTAAATTTTTAAATATTATAATTTAAAATTTTATTAATTAAATTTTTAAAATTTAGTATTTAAATTTTTAAATTTTAAAATTTAAAATTTTAATAATTAAATTTTTAAAATTTAGTATTTAAATTTTAAAAATTTAAAGTTTTAATAATTAAATTTTTATAATTTAGTATTTAAGTTTTTAAATTTTAAAATTTAAAGTTTTAATAATTAAATTTTCAAAATTTAGTATTTAAATTTTTAAATTTTAAAGTTTGAAGTTTTAATAATTAAATTTTTAAAATTTAGTATTTAAATTTTAAAATTTAAATTTTTAAATTTTTAAATTTTAAAATTTAAAATTTTAATAACTAAATTTTTAAAATTTATTATTTAAATTTTTAAATTTTAAAATTTAAAGTTTTAATAATTAAATTTTTAAAATTTAGTATTTAAATTTTAAATTTCAAATTTTTAAATTTTAAAATTTAAAATTTTAATAACTAAATTTTTAAAATTTAGTATTTAAATTTTTAAATTTTAAAATTTAATGTTTTAATAATTAAATTTTTAAAATTTAGTATTTAAATTTTTAAATTTTAAAATTTAAACTTTTAAATTTTAAAATTTAAAGTTTTAATAATTAAATTTTTAAAATTTAGTATTTAAATTTTTAAATTTTAAAATTTAAAGTTTTAATAATTAAATTTTTAAAATTTAGTATTTAAATTTTTAAATTTTAAAATTTAAAGTTTTAATAATTAAATTTTTAAAATTTAGTATTTAAATTTTTAAAATTTAAAGTTTAAAGTTTTAATAATTAAATTTTTAAAATTTGTTATTTAAATTTTTAAATTTTAAAATTTAAAGTTTTAATAATTAAATTTTTAAAATTTAGTATTTAAATTTTTAAATTTTAAAATTTAAACTTTTAAATTTTAAAATTTAAAGTTTTAATAATTAAATTTTTAAAATTTAGTATTTAAATTTTTAAATTTTAAAATTTAAAGATTTAATATTTAAAGTTTTAATATTTAGGATTTAAATTTTTAAATTTTAAAATTTAAAAATTAAAATTTTAATAATTAAATTTTTAAAATTTATTATTTAAATTTTTAAACTTTAAAATTTAAAATTTTAATAATTAAATTTTTAAAATTTAGTATTTAAATTTTTAAATTTTAAAATTTAAAGATTTAATATTTAAAGTTTTAAAATTTAGTATTTAAATTTTTGAATTTTAAAATCTAAATATTAATAATTAAATTTTTAAAATTTAGTATTTAAATTTTTAAACTTTAAAATTTAAAGTTATAATAATTAAATTTTTAAAATTTAGTATTTAAATTTTTAAATTTTAAAGTTTAAAGTTCTAATAATTAAATTTTTAAAATTTAGTATTTAAATTTTTAAATTTTAAAATTTAAAGTTTTAATAATTAAATTTTTAAAATTTTGTATTTAAATTTTTAAATTTTAAAGTTTAAAGTTTTAATAATTAAATTTTTAAAATTTAGTATTTAAATTTTCAAATTTTAAAATTTAAAGTTTTAATAATTAAATTTTTAAAATTTAGTATTTATATTTTTAAATTTTAAAATTTAAAGTTTTAATAATTAAATTTTTAAAATTTAGTAATTAAATTTTAAAAATTTAAAGTTTTAATAATTAAATTTTTAAAATTTAGTGTTTAAATTTTTAAATTTTAAAGTTTGAAGTTTTAATAATTAAATTTTTAAAATTTTGTATTTAAATTTTTAAATTTTAAAATTTAAAATTTTAATAATTAAATTTTTAAAATTTAGTATTTAAATTTTTAAATTTTAAAATTTAAATTTTTAAATTTTAAAATTTAAAATTTTAAAAATTAAATTTTTAAAATTTAGTATTTAAATTTTTAAATTTTAAAATTTAAAATTTTAATAATTAAATTTTTAAAATTTAGTATTTAAATTTTAAAATTTTAAAATTTACAGTCTTAATAATTAAATTTTTAAAATTTAGTATTTAAATTTTTAATATTTAGTATTTAAATTTTTAAATTTTAAAATTTAAATTTTTAAATTATAAAATTTAAAATTTTAATAATTAAATTTTTAAAATTTAGTATTTAAATTTTTAAATTTTAAAATTTAAAATTTTAATAATTAAATTTTTTAAATTTAGTATTTAAATTTTTAAATTTTAAAATTTAAATTTTTAAATATTATAATTTAAAATTTTATTAATTAAATTTTTAAAATTTAGTATTTAAATTTTTAAATTTTAAAATTTAAAATTTTAATAATTAAATTTTTAAAATTTATTATTTAAATTTTAAAAATTTAAAGTTTTAATAATTAAATTTTTAAAATTTAGTGGTTAAGTTTTTAAATTTTAAAATTTAAAGTTTTAATAATTAAATTTTTAAAATTTAGTATTTAAATTTTTAAATTTTAAAATTTAAACATTTAAATTTTAAAATTTAAAATTTCAATAATTAAATTTTTAAAATTTAGTATTTAAGTTTTTAAATTTTAAAATTTAAAGTTTTAATAATTAAATTTTTAAAATTTAGTATTTAAATTTTTAAATTTTTGAAGTTTGAAGTTTTAATAATTAAATTTTTAAAATTTAGTATTTAAATTTTAAAATTTAAATTTTTAAATTTTAAAATTTAAAATTTTAATAACTAAATTTTTAAAATTTAGTATTTAAATTTTTAAATTTTAAAATTTAAAGTTTTAATAATTAAATTTTTAAAATTTAGTATTTAAATTTTTAAATTTTAAAATTTAAACTTTTAAATTTTAAAATTTAAAGTTTTAATAATTAAATTTTTAAAATTTAGTATTTAAATTTTTAAATTTTAAAATTTAAAGTTTTAATAATTAAATTTTTAAAATTTGGTATTTAAATTTTTAAATTTTAAAATTTAAAATTTTAATAATTAAATTTTTAAAATTTAGTATTTAAATTTTTAAATTTTAAAATTTAAAGATTTAATATTTAAAGTTTTAAAATTTAGTATTTAAATTTTTGAATTTTAAAATCTAAATATTAATAATTAAATTTTTAAAATTTAGTATTTAAATTTTTAAACTTTAAAATTTAAATTTATAATAATTAAATTTTTAAAATTTAGTATTTAAATTTTTAAATTTTAAAGTTTAAAGTTCTAATAATTAAATTTTTAAAATTTAGTATTTAAATTTTTAAATTTTAAAATTTAAAGTTTTAATAATTTAATTTTTAAAATTTTGTATTTAAATTTTTAAATTTTAAAGTTTGAAGTTTTAATAATTAAATTTTTAAAATTTAGTATTTAAATTTTAAAATTCAAATTTTTAAATTTTAAAATTTAAAATTTTAATAACTAAATTTTTAAAATTTAGTATTTAAATTTTTAAATTTTAAAATTTAATGTTTTAATAATTAAATTTTTAAAATTTAGTATTTAAATTTTTAAATTTTAAAATTTAAACTTTTAAATTTTAAAATTTAAAGTTTTAATAATTAAATTTTTAAAATTTAGTATTTAAATTTTTAAATTTTAAAATTTAAAGTTTTAATAATTAAATTTTTAAAATTTAGTATTTAAATTTTTAAATTTTAAAATTTAAAGTTTTAATAATTAAATTTTTAAAATTTAGTATTTAAATTTTTAAAATTTAAAGTTTAAAGTTTTAATAATTAAATTTTTAAAATTTGTTATTTAAATTTTTAAATTTTAAAATTTAAAGTTTTAATAATTAAATTTTTAAAATTTAGTATTTAAATTTTTAAATTTTAAAATTTAAACTTTTAAATTTTAAAATTTAAAGTTTTAATAATTAAATTTTTAAAATTTAGTATTTAAATTTTTAAATTTTAAAATTTAAAGATTTAATATTTAAAGTTTTAATATTTAGGATTTAAATTTTTAAATTTTAAAATTTAAAAATTAAAATTTTAATAATTAAATTTTTAAAATTTATTATTTAAATTTTTAAACTTTAAAATTTAAAATTTTAATAATTAAATTTTTAAAATTTAGTATTTAAATTTTTAAATTTTAAAATTTAAAGATTTAATATTTAAAGTTTTAAAATTTAGTATTTAAATTTTTGAATTTTAAAATCTAAATATTAATAATTAAATTTTTAAAATTTAGTATTTAAATTTTTAAACTTTAAAATTTAAAGTTATAATAATTAAATTTTTAAAATTTAGTATTTAAATTTTTAAATTTTAAAGTTTAAAGTTCTAATAATTAAATTTTTAAAATTTAGTATTTAAATTTTTAAATTTTAAAATTTAAAGTTTTAATAATTATATTTTTAAAATTTTGTATTTAAATTTTTAAATTTTAAAGTTTAAAGTTTTAATAATTAAATTTTTAAAATTTAGTATTTAAATTTTCAAATTTTAAAATTTAAAGTTTTAATAATTAAATTTTTAAAATTTAGTATTTATATTTTTAAATTTTAAAATTTAAAGTTTTAATAATTAAATTTTTAAAATTTAGTAATTAAATTTTAAAAATTTAAAGTTTTAATAATTAAATTTTTAAAATTTAGTGTTTAAATTTTTAAATTTTAAAGTTTGAAGTTTTAATAATTAAATTTTTAAAATTTTGTATTTAAATTTTTAAATTTTAAAATTTAAAATTTTAATAATTAAATTTTTAAAATTTAGTATTTAAATTTTTAAATTTTAAAATTTAAATTTTTAAATTTTAAAATTTAAAATTTTAAAAATTAAATTTTTAAAATTTAGTATTTAAATTTTTAAATTTTAAAATTTAAAATTTTAATAATTAAATTTTTAAAATTTAGTATTTAAATTTTAAAATTTTAAAATTTAAAGTCTTAATAATTAAATTTTTAAAATTTAGTATTTAAATTTTTAATATTTAGTATTTAAATTTTTAAATTTTAAAATTTAAATTTTTAAATTATAAAATTTAAAATTTTAATAATTAAATTTTTAAAATTTAGTATTTAAATTTTTAAATTTTAAAATTTAAAATTTTAATAATTAAATTTTTTAAATTTAGTATTTAAATTTTTAAATTTTAAAATTTAAATTTTTAAATATTATAATTTAAAATTTTATTAATTAAATTTTTAAAATTTAGTATTTAAATTTTTAAATTTTAAAATTTAAAATTTTAATAATTAAATTTTTAAAATTTATTATTTAAATTTTAAAAATTTAAAGTTTTAATAATTAAATTTTTAAAATTTAGTGGTTAAGTTTTTAAATTTTAAAATTTAAAGTTTTAATAATTAAATTTTTAAAATTTAGTATTTAAATTTTTAAATTTTAAAATTTAAACATTTAAATTTTAAAATTTAAAATTTCAATAATTAAATTTTTAAAATTTAGTATTTAAGTTTTTAAATTTTAAAATTTAAAGTTTTAATAATTAAATTTTTAAAATTTAGTATTTAAATTTTTAAATTTTTGAAGTTTGAAGTTTTAATAATTAAATTTTTAAAATTTAGTATTTAAATTTTAAAATTTAAATTTTTAAATTTTAAAATTTAAAATTTTAATAACTAAATTTTTAAAATTTAGTATTTAAATTTTTAAATTTTAAAATTTAAAGTTTTAATAATTAAATTTTTAAAATTTAGTATTTAAATTTTTAAATTTTAAAATTTAATCTTTTAAATTTTAAAATTTAAAGTTTTAATAATAAAAATTTTTAAAATTTAGTATTTAAATTTTTAAATTTTAAAATTTAAAGTTTTAATAATTAAATTTTTAAAATTTGGTATTTAAATTTTTAAATTTTAAAATTTAAAATTTTAATAATTAAATTTTTAAAATTTAGTATTTAAATTTTTAAATTTTAAAATTTAAAGATTTAATATTTAAAGTTTTAAAATTTAGTATTTAAATTTTTGAATTTTAAAATCTAAATATTAATAATTAAATTTTTAAAATTTAGTATTTAAATTTTTAAACTTTAAAATTTAAATTTATAATAATTAAATTTTTAAAATTTAGTATTTAAATTCTTAAATTTTAAAGTTTAAAGTTCTAATAATTAAATTTTTAAAATTTAGTATTTAAATTTTTAAATTTTAAAATTTAAAGTTTTAATAATTTAATTTTTAAAATTTTGTATTTAAATTTTTAAATTTTAAAGTTTAAAGTTTTAATAATTAAATTTTTAAAATTTAGTATTTAAATTTTCAAATTTTAAAATTTAAAGTTTTAATAATTAAATTTTTAAAATTTAGTATTTATATTTTTAAATTTTAAAATTTAAAGTTTTAATAATTAAATTTTTAAAATTTAGTATTTAAATTTTTAAATTTTAAAATTTAAATTTTTAAATTATAAAATTTAAAATTTTAATAATTAAATTTTTAAAATTTAGTATTTAAATTTTTAAATTTTAAAATTTAAAATTTTAATAATTAAATTTTTAAAATTTAGTATTTAAATTTTTAAATTTTAAAATTTAAATTTTTAAATATTATAATTTAAAATTTTATTAATTAAATTTTTAAAATTTAGTATTTAAATTTTTAAATTTTAAAATTTAAAATTTTAATAATTAAATTTTTAAAATTTAGTATTAAATTTTAAAAATTTAAAGTTTTAATAATTAAATTTTTATAATTTAGTATTTAAGTTTTTAAATTTTAAAATTTAAAGTTTTAATAATTAAATTTTCAAAATTTGGTATTTAAATTTTTAAATTTTAAAGTTTGAAGTTTTAATAATTAAATTTTTAAAATTTAGTATTTAAATTTTAAAATTTAAATTTTTAAATTTTTAAATTTTAAAATTTAAAATTTTAATAACTAAATTTTTAAAATTTATTATTTAAATTTTTAAATTTTAAAATTTAAAGTTTTAATAATTAAATTTTTAAAATTTAGTATTTAAATTTTAAAATTCAAATTTTTAAATTTTAAAATTTAAAATTTTAATAACTAAATTTTTAAAATTTATTATTTAAATTTTTAAATTTTAAAATTTAATGTTTTAATAATTAAATTTTTAAAATTTAGTATTTAAATTTTTAAAATTTAAAGTTTAAAGTTTTAATAATTAAATTTTTAAAATTTGTTAATTAAATTTTTAAATTTTAAAATTTAAAGTTTTAATAATTAAATTTTTAAAATTTAGTATTTAAATTTTTAAATTTTAAAATTTAAACTTTTAAATTTTAAAATTTAAAGTTTTAATAATTAAATTTTTAAAATTTAGTATTTAAATTTTTAAATTTTAAAATTTAAAGATTTAATATTTAAAGTTTTAATATTTAGGATTTAAATTTTTAAATTTTAAAATTTAAATTTTTAAATTTAAAAATTAAAATTTTAATAATTAAATTTTTAAAATTTATTATTTAAATTTTTAAACTTTAAAATTTAAAATTTTAATAATTAAATTTTTAAAATTTAGTATTTAAATTTTTAAATTTTAAAATTTAAAGATTTAATATTTAAAGTTTTAAAATTTAGTATTTAAATTTTTGAATTTTAAAATCTAAATATTAATAATTAAATTTTTAAAATTTAGTATTTAAATTTTTAAACTTTAAAATTTAAAGTTTTAATAATTAAATTTTTAAAATTTAGTATTTAAATTTTAAAAATTTAATGTTTTAATAATTAAATTTTTAAAATTTAGTATTTAAGTTTTTAAATTTTAAAATTTAAAGTTTTAATAATTAAATTTTCAAAATTTAGTATTTAAATTTTTAAGTTTTAAAGTTTGAGGTTTTAATAATTAAATTTTTAAAATTTAGTATTTAAATTTTAAAATTTAAATTTTTAAATTTTAAAATTTAAAATTTTAATAACTAAATTTTTAAAATTTAGTATTTAAATTTTTAAATTTTAAAATTTAAACATTTAAATTATAAAATTTAAAATTTCAATAATTAAATTTTTAAAATTTAGTATTTAAGTTTTTAAATTTGAAAATTTAAAGTTTTAATAATTAAATTTTTAAATTTTTGAAGTTTGAAGTTTTAATAATTAAATTTTTAAAATTTAGTATAGAAATTTTAAAATTCAAATTTTTAAATTTTAAAATTTAAAATTTTAATAACTAAATTTTTAAAATTTAGTATTTAAATTTTTAAATTTTAAAATTTAATGTTTTAGTAATTAAATTTTTAAAATTTAGTATTTAAATTTTTAAATTTTAAAATTTAAACTTTTAAATTTTAAAATTTAAAGTTTTAATAATTAAATTTTTAAAATTTAGTATTTAAATTTTTAAATTTTAAAATTTAAAGTTTTAATAATTAAATTTTTAAAATTTAGTATTTAAATTTTTAAATTTTAAAATTTAAAGTTTTAATAATTAAATTTTTAAAATTTAGTATTTAAATTTTTAAAATTTAAAGTTTAAAGTTTTAATAATTAAATTGTCAAAATTTGTTATTTAAATTATTAAATTTTAAAATTTAAAGTTTTAATAATTAAATTTTTAAAATTTAGTATTTAAATTTTAAAAATTTAAAGTTTTAATAAATAAATTTTTAAAATTTAGTATTTAAGTTTTTAAATTTTAAAATTTAAAGTTTTAATAATTAAATTTTTAAAATTTAGTATTTAAATTTTTAAATTTTAAAATTTAAAGTTTTAATAATTAAATTTTTAAAATTTAGTATTTAAATTTTTAAATTTTAAAATTTAAAGATTTAATTTTTAAAGTTTTAAAATTTAGTATTTAAATTTTTAAATTTTAAAATCTAAATATCAATAATTAACTTTTTAAAATTTAGTATTTAAATTGTTAAACTTTAAAATTTAAAGTTATAATAATTAAATTTTTTAAATTTAGTATTTAAATTTTTAAATTTTAAAATTTAAAATTTTAATAAGTAAATTTTTAAAATTTAGTATTTAAATTTTTAAATTTTAAAATTTAAAGATTTAATTTTTAAAGTTTTAAAATTTAGTATTTAAATTTTTAAATTTTAAAATCTAAATATTAATAATTAACTTTTTAAAATTTAGTATTTAAATTTTTGAATTTTAAAATCTAAATATTATTAATTAAATTTTTAAAATTTAGTATTTAAATTTTAAATATTTAAAGTTTTAATAACTAAATTTTTAAAATTTAGTATTTAAGTTTTTAAATTTTAAAATTTAAAGTTTTAATAATTAAATTTTTAAAATTTAGTATTTAAATTTTTAAATTTTAAAATTTAAAGTTTTAATAATTAAATTTTTAAAATTTAGTATTTAAATTGTTAAACTTTGAAATTTAAAGTTATAATAATTAAATTTTTTAAATTTAGTATTTAAATTTTTAAATTTTAAAATTTAACATTTTAATAATTAAATTTTTAAAATTTAGTATTTAAATTTTTAAATTTTAAAATTTAAAGTTTTAATAATTAAATTTTTAAAATTTAGTATTTAAATTTTTAAATTTTAAAATTTAAAGTTTTAATAATTAAATTTTTAAAATTTAGTATTTAAATTTTTAAATTTTAAAATTTAAAGTTTTAATAATTAAATTTTCAAAATTTAGTATTTAAATTTTTAAATTTTAAAGTTTGAAGTTTTAATAATTAAATTTTTAAAATTTAGTATTTAAATTTTAAAATTTAAATTTTTAAATTTTAAAATTTAAAATTTTAATAACTAAATTTTTAAAATTTAGTATTTAAATTTTTAAATTTTAAAATTTAATGTTTTAATAATTAAATTTTTAAAATTTAGTATTTAAATTTTTAAATTTTAAAATTTAAACTTTTAAATTTTAAAATTTAAAGTTTTAATAATTAAATTTTTAAAATTTAGTATTTAAATTTTTAAATTTTAAAATTTAAAGTTTTAATAATTAAATTTTTAAAATTTAGTATTTAAATTTTTAAATTTTAAAATTTAAAGTTTTAATAATTAAATTTTTAAAATTTAGTATTTAAATTTTTAAAATTTAAAGTTTAAAGTTTTAATAATTAAATTTTTAAAATTTGTTATTTAAATTATTAAATTTTAAAATTTAAAGTTTTAATAATTAAATTTTTAAAATTTAGTATTTAAATTTTCAAATTTTAAAATTTAAAGTTTTAATAATTAAATTTTTAAAATTTAGTATTTAAATTTTTAAATTTTAAAATTTAAAGATTTAATTTTTAAAGTTTTAAAATTTAGTATTTAAATTTTTAAATTTTAAAATCTAAATATTAATAATTAAATTTTTAAAATTTAGTATTTAAATTGTTAAACTTTAAAATTTAAAGTTATAATAATTAAATTTTTTAAATTTAGTATTTAAATTTTTAAATTTTAAAATTTAAAATTTTAATAAGTAAATTTTTAAAATTTAGTATTTAAATTTTTAAATTTTAAAATTTAAAGATTTAATATTTAAAGTTTTAAAATTTAGTATTTAAATTTTTGAATTTTAAAATCTAAATATTAATAATTAAATTTTTAAAATTTAGTATTTAAATTTTAAAAATTTAAAGTTTTAATAACTAAATTTTTAAAATTTAGTATTTAAGTTTTTAAATTTTAAAATTTAAAGTTTTAATAATTAAATTTTTAAAATTTAGTATTTAAATTTTTAAATTTTAAAATTTAAAGTTTTAATAATTAAATTTTTAAAATTTAGTATTTAAATTGTTAAACTTTAAAATTTAAAGTTATAATAATTAAATTTTTTAAATTTAGTATTTAAATTTTTAAATTTTAAAATTTAAAATTTTAATAATTAAATTTTTAAAATTTAGTATTTAAATTTTTAAATTTTAAAATTTAAAGTTTTAATAATTAAATTTTTAAAATTTAGTATTTAAATTTTTAAATTTTAAAATTTAATGTTTTAATAATTAAATTTTTAAAATTTAGTATTTAAATTTTTAAATTTTAAAATTTAAACTTTTAAATTTTAAAATTTAAAGTTTTAATAATTAAATTTTTAAAATTTAGTATTTAAATTTTTAAATTTTAAAATTTAAAGTTTTAATAATTAAATTTTTAAAATTTAGTATTTAAATTTTTAAATTTTAAAATTTAAATTTTTAATAATTAAATTTTTAAAATTTAGTATTTAAATTTTTAAAATTTAAAGTTTAAAGTTTTAATAATTAAATTTTTAAAATTTGTTATTTAAATTATTAAATTTTAAAATTTAAAGTTTTAATAATTAAATTTTTAAAATTTAGTATTTAAATTTCAAAAATTTAAAGTTTTAATAAATAAATTTTTAAAATTTAGTATTTAAGTTTTTAAATTTTAAAATTTAAAGTTTTAATAATTAAATTTTTAAAATTTAGTATTTAAATTTTTAAATTTTAAAATTTAAAGTTTTAATAATTAAATTTTTAAAATTTAGTATTTAAATTTTTAAATTTTAAAATTTAAAGATTTAATTTTTAAAGTTTTAAAATTTAGTATTTAAATTTTTAAATTTTAAAATCTAAATATTATTAATTAAATTTTTAAAATTTAGTATTTAAATTGTTAAACTTTAAAATTTAAAGTTATAATAATTAAATTTTTTAAATTTAGTATTTAAATTTTTAAATTTTAAAATTTAAAATTTTAATAAGTAAATTTTTAAAATTTAGTATTTAAATTTTTAAATTTTAAAATTTAAAGATTTAATATTTAAAGTTTTAAAATTTAGTATTTAAATTTTTGAATTTTAAAATCTAAATATTAATAATTAAATTTTTAAAATTTAGTATTTAAATTTTAAAAATTTAAAGTTTTAAAAACTAAATTTTTAAAATTTAGTATTTAAGTTTTTAAATTTTAAAATTTAAAGTTTTAATAATTAAATTTTTAAAATTTAGTATTTAAATTTTTAAATTTTAAAATTTAAAGTTTTAATAATTAAATTTTTAAAATTTGGTATTTAAATTTTTAAATTTTAAAATTTAAAATTTTAATAACTAAATTTTTAAAATTTAGTATTTAAATTTTTAAATTTTTGAAGTTTGAAGTTTTAATAATTAAATTTTTAAAATTTAGTATTTAAATTTTAAAATTCAAATTTTTAAATTTTAAAATTTAAAATTTTAATAACTAAATTTTTAAAATTTAGTATTTAAATTTTTAAATTTTAAAATTTAAACATTTAAATTATAAAATTTAAAATTTCAATAATTAAATTTTTAAAATTTAGTATTTAAGTTTTTAAATTTTAAAATTTAAAGTTTTAATAATTAAATTTTTAAAATTTAGTATTTAAATTTTTAAATTTTTGAAGTTTGAAGTTTTAATAATTAAATTTTTAAAATTTAGTATTTAAATTTTAAAATTCAAATTTTTAAATTTTAAAATTTAAAATTTTAATAACTAAATATTTAAAATTTAGTATTTAAATTTTTAAATTTTAAAATTTAATGTTTTAATAATTAAATTTTTAAAATTTAGTATTTAAATTTTTAAATTTTAAAATTTAAACTTTTAAATTTTAAAATTTAAAGTTTTAATAATTAAATTTTTAAAATTTAGTATTTAAATTTTTAAATTTTAAAATTTAAAGTTTTAATAATTAAATTTTTAAAATTTAGTATTTAAATTTTTAAATTTTAAAATTTAGTATTTAAATTTTTAAATTTTAAAATTTAAAGATTTAATATTTAAAGTTTTAATATTTAGGATTTAAATTTTTAAATTTTAAAATTTAAATTTTTAAATTTAAAAATTAAAATTTTAATAATTAAATTTTTAAAATTTAGTATTTAAATTTTTAAATTTTAAAATTTAAAGTTTTAATAATTAAATTTTTAAAATTTGGTATTTAAATTTTTAAATTTTAAAATTTAAAATTTTAATAATTAAATTTTTAAAATTTAGTATTTAAATTTTTAAATTTTAAAATTTAAAGATTTAATATTTAAAGTTTTAAAATTTAGTATTTAAATTTTGGAATTTTAAAATCTAAATATTAATAATTAAATTTTTAAAATTTAGTATTTAAATTTTTAAACTTTAAAATTTAAAGTTATAATAATTAAATTTTTAAAATTTAGTGTTTAAATTTTTAAATTTTAAAGTTTAAAGTTCTAATAATTAAATTTTTAAAATTTAGTATTTAAATTTTTAAATTTTAAAATTTAAAGTTTTAATAATTAAATTTTTAAAATTTTGTATTTAAATTTTTAAATTTTAAAGTTTAAAGTTTTAATAATTAAATTTTTAAAATTTAGTATTTAAATTTTCAAATTTTAAAATTTAAAGTTTTAATAATTAAATTTTTAAAATTTAGTATTTATATTTTTAAATTTAAAAATTTAAAGTTTTAATAATTAAATTTTTAAAATTTAGTATTTAAATTTTAAAAATTTAAAGTTTTAATAATTAAATTTTTAAAATTTAGTGTTTAAATTTTTAAATTTTAAAGTTTGAAGTTTTAATAATTAAATTTTTAAAATTTAGTATTTAAATTTTAAAATTTAAATTATTAAATTTTAAAATTTAAAATTTTAATAACTAAATTTTTAAAATTTAGTATTTAAATTTTTAAATTTTAAAATTTAAAGTTTTAATAATTAAATTTTTAAAATTTAGTATTTAAATTTTTAAATTTTAAAATTTAAAGTTTTAATAATTAAATTTTTAAAATTTAGTATTTAAATTTTTAAATTTTAAAATTTAAATTTTTAAATTTTAAAATTTAAAATTTTAATAATTAAATTTTTAAAATTTAGTATTTAAATTTTTAAATTTTAAAATTTAAAATTTTAATAATTAAATTTTTAAAATTTAGTATTTAAATTTTTAAATTTTAAAATTTAAAATTTTAATAATTAAATTTTTAAAATTTAGTATTTAAATTTTAAAATTTTAAAATTTAAAGTCTTAATAATTAAATTTTTAAAATTTAGTATTTAAATTTTTAATATTTAGTATTTAAATTTTTAAATTTTAAAATATAATATTTTAATAATTAAATTTTTAAAATTTAGTATTTAAATTTTTAAATTTTAAAATTTAAATTTTTAAATTATAAAATTTAATTTTTTTTTAATTTTTAAAATTTAGTATTTAAATTTTTAAATTTTAAAATTTAAAATTTTAATAATTAAATTTTTAAAATTTAGTATTTAAATTTTTAAATTTTAAAATTTAAATTTTTAAATATTATAATTTAAAATTTTATTAATTAAATTTTTAAAATTTAGTATTTAAATTTTTAAATTTTAAAATTTAAAACTTTAATAATTAAATTTTTAAAATTTAGTATTTAAATTTTAAAAATTTAAAGTTTTAATAATTAAATTTTTATAATTTAGTATTTAAGTTTTTAAATTTTAAAATTTAAAGTTTTAATAATTAAATTTTCAAAATTTAGTATTTAAATTTTTAAATTTTAAAGTTTGAAGTTTTAATAAATAAATTTTTAAAATTTAGTATTTAAATTTTAAAATTTAAATTTTTAAATTTTAAAATTTAAAATTTTAATAACTAAATTTTTAAAATTTAGTATTTAAATTTTTAAATTTTAAAATTTAAAGTTTTAATAATTAAATTTTTAAAATTTAGTATTTAAATTTTTAAATTTTAAAATTTAAACATTTAAATTATAAAATTTAAAATTTCAATAATTAAATTTTTAAAATTTAGTATTTAAGTTTTTAAATTTTAAAATTTAAAGTTTTAATAATTAAATTTTTAAAATTTAGTATTTAAATTTTTAAATTTTTGAAGTTTGAAGTTTTAATAATTAAATTTTTAAAATTTAGTATTTAAATTTTAAAATTCAAATTTTTAAATTTTAAAATTTAAAATTTTAATAACTAAATTTTTAAAATTTAGTATTTAAATTTTTAAATTTTAAAATTTAATGTTTTAATAATTAAATTTTTAAAATTTAGTATTTAAATTTTTAAATTTTAAAATTTAAACTTTTAAATTTTAAAATTTAAAGTTTTAATAATTAAATTTTTAAAATTTAGTATTTAAATTTTTAAATTTTAAAATTTAAAGTTTTAATAATTAAATTTTTAAAATTTAGTATTTAAATTTTTAAATTTTAAAATTTAAAGTTTTAATAATTAAATTTTTAAAATTTAGTATTTAAATTTTTAAAATTTAAAGTTTCAAGTTTTAATAATTAAATTTTTAAAATTTGTTATTTAAATTTTTAAATTTTAAAATTTAAAGTTTTAATAATTAAATTTTTAAAATTTAGTATTTAAATTTTAAAAATTTAAAGTTTTAATAAATAAATTTTTAAAATTTAGTATTTAAGTTTTTAAATTTTAAAATTTAAAGTTTTAATAATTAAATTTTTAAAATTTAGTATTTAAATTTTTAAATTTTAAAGTTTGAAGTTTTAATAATTAAATTTTTAAAATTTAGTATTTAAATTTTAAAATTTAAATTTTTAAATTTTAAAATTTAAAATTTTAATAACTAAATTTTTAAAATTGAGTATTTAAATTTTTAAATTTTAAAATTTAAAGTTTTAATAATTAAATTTTTAAAATTTAGTATTTAAATTTTTAAATTTTAAAATTTAAAGATTTAATTTTTAAAGTTTTAAAATTTAGTATTTAAATATTTAAATTTTAAAATCTAAATATTAATAATTAAATTTTTAAAATTTAGTATTTAAATTGTTAAACTTTAAAATTTAAAGTTATAATAATTAAATTTTTTAAATTTAGTATTTAAATTTTTAAATTTTAAAATTTAAAATTTTAATAATTAAATTTTTAAAATTTAGTATTTAAATTTTTAAATTTTAAAATTTAAAGATTTAATATTTAAAGTTTTAAAATTTAGTATTTAAATTTTTGAATTTTAAAATCTAAATATTAATAATTAAATTTTTAAAATTTAGTATTTAAATTTTAAAAATTTAAAGTTTTAATAACTAAATTTTTAAAATTTAGTATTTAAGTTTTTAAATTTTAAAATTTAAAGTTTTAATAATTAAATTTTTAAAATTTAGTATTTGAATTTTTAAATTTTAAAATTTAAAGTTTTAATAATTAAATTTTTAAAATTTGGTATTTAAATTTTTAAATTTTAAAATTTAAAGATTTAATATTTAAAGTTTTAAAATTTAGTATTTAAATTTTTAAATTTTAAAATTTAAAGTTTTAATAATTAAATTTTTAAAATTAGGATTTAAATTTTTAAATTTTAAAATTTAAAATTTTAATAATTAAATTTTTAAAATTTAGTATTTAAATTTTCAAATTTTAAAATTTAAAGTTTTAATAGTTAAATTTTTAAAATTTGGTATTTAAATTTTTAAATTTTAAAATTTAAAGTTTTAATAATTAAATTTTTAAAATTTGTATTTAAGTTTTTAAATTTTAAAATTTAAAGTTTTAATAATTAAATTTTTAAAATTTAGTATTTAAATTTTCAAATTTTAAAATTTAAAGTTTTAATAGTTAAATTTTTAAAATTTGGTATTTAAATTTTTAAATTTTAAAATTTAAAGTTTTAATAATTAAATTTTTAAAATTTGTATTTAAGTTTTTAAATTTTAAAATTTAAAGTTTTAATAATTAAATTTTTAAAATATAGTATTTAAATTTTAAAAATTTGAAGTGTTAATAACTAAATTTTTAAAATTTAGTATTTAAATTTTAAAATTTAAATTTTTAAATTTTAAAATTTAAAATTTTAATAACTAAATTTTTAAAATTTAGTATTTAAATTTTTAAATTTTAAAATTTAAAGTTTTTATAATTAAATTTTTAAAATTTAGTATTTAAATTTTTAAATTTTAAAATTTAAAGTTTTAATAATTAAATTTTTAAAATTTAGTATTTAAATTTTTAAATTTTAAAATTTAAAGATTTAATATTTAAAGTTTTAAAATTTAGTATTTAAATTTTTGAATTTTAAAATCTAAATATTAATAATTAAATTTTTGAAATTTAGTATTTAAATTTTAAAAATTTAAAGTTTTAATAACTAAATTTTTAAAATTTAGTATTTAAGTTTTTAAATTTTAAAATTTAAAGTTTTAATAATTAAATTATTAAAATTTTATATTTAAATTTTTAAATTTTAAAATTTAAAATTTTAATAATTAAATTTTTAAAATTTAGTATTTAAATTTTTAAATTTTAAAATTTAAAGATTTAATATTTAAAGTTTTAAAATTTAGTATTTAAATTTTAAAATTTAAATTTTTAAATTTTAAAATTTAAAATTTTAATAACTAAATTTTTAAAATTTAGTATTTAAATTTTTAAATTTTATAATTTAAAGTTTTAATAATTAAATTTTTAAAATTTTGTATTTAAATTTTTAAATTTTAAAATTTAAACATTTAAATTTTAAAATTTAAAATTTCAATAATTAAATTTTTAAAATTTAGTATTTAAGTTTTTAAATTTTAAAATTTAAAGTTTTAATAATTAAATTTTTAAAATTTAGTATTTAAATTTTTAAATTTTAAAATTTAAAGTTTTAATAATTAAATTTTTAAAATTTAGTATTTAAATTTTTAAATTTTAAAATTTAAAGATTTAATATTTAAAGATTTAAAATTTAGTATTTAAATTTTTAAATTTTAAAATTTAAATATTAATAATTAAATTTTTAAAATTTAGTATTTAAATTTTTAAACTTTAAAATTTAAAGTTATAATAATTAAATTTTTTAAATTTAGTATTTAAATTTTTAAATTTTAAAATTTAAAATTTTAATAATTAAATTTTTAAAATTTAGTATTTAAATTTTTAAATTTTAAAATTTAAATTTTTAAATTTTAAAATTTAAAATTTTAAATTTTAAAATTTAAAATTTTAAAAATTAAATTTTTAAAATTTAGTATTTAAATTTTTAAATTTTAAAATTTAAAATTTTAATAATTAAATTTTTAAAATTTAGTATTTAAATTTTAAAATTTTAAAATTTAAAGTCTTAATAATTAAATTTTTAAAATTTAGTATTTAAATTTTTAATATTTAGTATTTAAATTTTTAAATTTTAAAATATAAAATTTTAATAATTAAATTATTAAAATTTAGTATTTAAATTTTTAAATTTTAAAATTTAAATTTTTAAATTATAAAATTTAAAATTTTAATAATTAAACTATTAAAATTTAGTATTTAAATTTTTAAATTTTAAAATTTAAATTTTTAAATATTATAATTTAAAATTTTATTAATTAAATTTTTAAAATTTTGTATTTAAATTTTTAAATTTTAAAATTTAAAATTTTAATAATTAAATTTTTAAAATTTAGTATTTAAATTTTAAAAATTTAAAGTTTTAATAATTAAATTTTTAAAATTTAGTATTTAAGTTTTTAAATTTTAAAATTTAAAATTTTAATAACCAAATTTTTAAAATTTAGTACTTAAATTTTTAAATTTTAAAATTTAAACATTTAAATTATAAAATTTAAAATTTCAATAATTAAATTTTTTAAATTTAGTATTTAAATTTTAAAAATTTAAAGTTTTAATAACTAAATTTTTAAAATTTAGTATTTAAGTTTTTAAATTTTAAAATTTAAAGTTTTAATAATTAAATTTTTAAAATTTAGTATTTAAATTTTTAAATTTTAAAGTTTGAAGTTTTAATAATTAAATTTTTAAAATTTAGTATTTAAATTTTTAAATTTTAAAATTTAAATTTTTAAATATTATAATTTAAAATTTTATTAATTAAATTTTTAAAATTTAGTATTTAAATTTTTAAATTTTAAAATTTAAAGTTTTAATAATTAAATTTTTAAAATTTAGTATTTAAATTTTAAAATTCAAATTTTTAAATTTTAAAATTTAAAATTTTAATAACTAAATTTTTAAAATTTAGTATTTAAATTTTTAAATTTTAAAGTTTGAAGTTTTAATAATTAAATTTTTAAAATTTGTTATTTAAATTTTTAAATTTTAAAATTTAAAGTTTTAATAATTAAATTTTTAAAATTTAGTATTTAAATTTTAAAAATTTAAAGTTTTAATAACTAAATTTTTAAAATTTAGTGTTTAAGTTTTTAAATTTTAAAATTTAAAGTTTTAATAATTAAATTTTTAAAATTTAGTATTTAAATTTTTAAATTTTAAAGTTTGAAGTTTTAATAATTAAATTTTTAAAATTTAGTATTTAAATTTTAAAATTTAAATTTTTAAATTTTAAAATTTAAAATTTTAATAACTAAATTTTTAAAATTTAGTATTTAAATTTTTAAATTTTAAAATTTAAAGTTTTAATAATTAAATTTTTAAAATTTAGTATTTAAATTTTTAAATTTTAAAATTTAAAGTTTTAATAATTAAATTTTTAAAATTTAGTATTTAAAATTTTAAATTTTAAAATTTAAAGATTTAATTTTTAAAGTTTTAAAATTTAGTATTTAAATTTTTAAATTTTAAAATCTAAATATTAATAATTAAATTTTTAAAATTTAGTATTTAAATTTTTAAACTTTAAAATTTAAAGTTATAATAAACAAATTTTTTAAATTTAGTATTTAAATTTTTAAATTTTAAAATTTAAAATTTTAATAATTAAATTTTTAAAATTTAGTATTTAAATTTTTAAATTTTAAAATTTAAAGATTTAATATTTAAAGTTTTAAAATTTAGTATTTAAATTTTTGAATTTTAAAATCTAAATATTAATAATAAAATTTTTAAAATTTAGTATAAAAATTTTAAAAATTTAAAGTTTTAATAACTAAATTTTTAAAATTTAGTATTTAAATTTTTAAATTTTAAAATTTAAATTTTTAAATTATAAAATTTAAAATTTTAATAATTAAATTTTTAAAATTTGGTATTTAAATTTTTAAATTTTAAAATTTAAAATTTTAATAATTAAATTTTTAAAATTTAGTATTTAAATTTTTAAATTTTAAAATTTAAATTTTTAAATATTATAATTTAAAATTTTATTAATTAAATTTTTAAAATTTAGTATTTAAATTTTTAAATTTTAAAATTTAAAATTTTAATAATTAAATTTTTAAAATTTAGTATTTAAATTTTAAAAATTTAAAGTTTTAATAATTAAATTTTTAAAATTTAGTATTTAAGTTTTTAAATTTTAAAATTTAAAATTTTAATAACTAAATTTTTAAAATTTAGTATTTAAATTTTTAAATTTTAAAATTTAAAGTTTTAATAATTAAATTTTTAAAATTTAGTATTTAAATTTTTAAATTTTAAAATTTAAACATTTAAATTATAAAATTTAAAATTTCAATAATTAAATTTTTAAAATTTAGTATTTAAGTTTTTAAATTTTAAAATTTAAAGTTTTAATAATTAAATTTTTAAAATTTAGTATTTAAATTTTTAAATTTTTGAAGTTTGAAGTTTTAATAATTAAATTTTTAAAATTTAGTATTTAAATTTTAAAATTCAAATTTTTAAATTTTAAAATTTAAAATTTTAATAACTAAATTTTTAAAATTTAGTATTTAAATTTTTAAATTTTAAAATTTAATGTTTTAATAATTAAATTTTTAAAATTAAGTATTTAAATTTTTAAATTTTAAAATTTAAACTTTTAAATTTTAAAATTTAAAGTTTTAATAATTAAATTTTTAAAATTTAGTATTTAAATTTTTAAATTTTAAAATTTAAAGTTTTAATAATTAAATTTTTAAAATTTAGTATTTAAATTTTTAAATTTTAAAATTTAAAGTTTTAATAATTAAATTTTTAAAATTTAGTATTTAAATTTTTAAAATTTAAAGTTTAAAGTTTTAATAATTAAATTTTTAAAATTTGTTATTTAAATTTTTAAATTTTAAAATTTAAAGATTTAATAATTAAATTTTTAAAATTTAGTATTTAAATTTTAAAAATTTAAAGTTTTAATAACTAAATTTTTAAAATTTAGTATTTAAGTTTTTAAATTTTAAAATTTAAAGTTTTAATAATTAAATTTTTAAAATTTAGTATTTAAATTTTTAAATTTTAAAATTTAAAGTTTTAATAATTAAATTTTTAAAATTTAGTATTTAAATTTTTAAATTTTAAAATTTAAAGATTTAATTTTTAAAGTTTTAAAATTTAGTATTTAAATTTTTAAATTTTAAAATCTAAATATTAATAATTAAATTTTTAAAATTGAGTATATAAATTTTTAAACTTTAAAATTAAAAGTTATAATAAATAAATTTTTTAAATTTAGTATTTAAATTTTTAAATTTTAAAATTTAAAGATTTAATATTTAAAGTTTTAAAATTTAGTATTTAAATTTTTGAATTTTAAAATCTAAATATTAATAATTAAATTTTTAAAATTTAGTATTTAAATTTTAAAAATTTAAAGTTTTAATAACTAAATTTTTAAAATTTAGTATTTAAGTTTTTAAATTTTAAAATTTAAAGTTTTAATAATTAAATTTTTAAAATTTAGGATTTAAATTTTTAAATTTTAAAATTTAAAGTTTTAATAATTAAATTTTTAAAATTTGGTATTTAAATTTTTAAATTTTAAAATTTAAAATTTTAATAATTAAATTCTTAAAATTTAGTATTTAAATTTTTAATATTTAGTATTTAAATTTTTAAATTTTAAAATATAAAATTTTAATAATTAATTTTTTAAAATTTAGTATTTAAATTTTTAAATTTTAAAATTTAAATTTTTAAATTATAAAATTTAAAATTTTAATAATTAAATTTTTAAAATTTAGTATTTAAATTTTTAAATTTTAAAATTTAAAATTTTAATAATTAAATTTTTAAAATTTAGTATTTAAATTTTTAAATTTTAAAATTTAAATTTTTAAATATTATAATTTAAAATTTTATTAATTAAATTTTTAAAATTTAGTATTTAAATTTTTAAATTTTAAAATTTAAAATTTTAATAATTAAATTTTTAAAATTTAGTATTTAAATTTTAAAAATTTAAAGTTTTAATAATTAAATTTTTAAAATTTAATATTTAAGTTTTTAAATTTTAAAATTTAAAATTTTAATAACTAAATTTTTAAAATTTAGTATTTAAATTTTTAAATTTTAAAATTTAAAGTTTTAATAATTAAATTTTTAAAATTTAGTATTTAAGTTTTTAAATTTTAAAATTTAAAGTTTTAATAATTAAATTTTTAAAATTTAGTATTTAAATTTTTAAATTTTTGAAGTTTGAAGTTTTAATAATTGAATTTTTAAAATTTAGTATTTAAATTTTTAGATTTTAAAATTTAAAGATTTAATTTTTAAAGTTTTAAAATTTAGTATTTAAATTTTTAAATTTTAAAATCTAAATATTAATAATTAAATTTTTAAAATTTAGTATTTAAATTTTTAAACTTTAAAATTAAAAGTTATAATAAATAAATTTTTTAAATTTAGTATTTAAATTTTTAAATTTTAAAATTTAAAGATTTAATATTTAAAGTTTTAAAATTTAGTATTTAAATTTTTGAATTTTAAAATCTAAATATTAATAATTAAATTTTTAAAATTTAGTATTTAAATTTTAAAAATTTAAAGTTTTAATAACTAAATTTTTAAAATTTAGTATTTAAGTTTTTAAATTTTAAAATTTAAAGTTTTAATAATTAAATTTTTAAAATTTAGTATTTAAATTTTTAAATTTTAAAATTTAAAGTTTTAATAATTAAATTTTTAAAATTTGGTATTTAAATTTTTAAATTTTAAAATTTAAAATTTTAATAATTAAATTCTTAAAATTTAGTATTTAAATTTTTAATATTTAGTATTTAAATTTTTAAATTTTAAAATATAAAATTTTAATAATTAATTTTTTAAAATTTAGTATTTAAATTTTTAAATTTTAAAATTTAAATTTTTAAATTATAAAATTTAAAATTTTAATAATTAAATTTTTAAAATTTAGTATTTAAATTTTTAAATTTTAAAATTTAAAATTTTAATAATTAAATTTTTAAAATTTAGTATTTAAATTTTTAAATTTTAAAATTTAAATTTTTAAATATTATAATTTAAAATTTTATTAATTAAATTTTTAAAATTTAGTATTTAAATTTTTAAATTTTAAAATTTAAATTTTTAAATTATAAAATTTAAAATTTTAATAATTAAATTTTTAAAATTTAGTATTTAAATTTTTAAATTTTAAAATTTAAAATTTTAATAATTAAATTTTTAAAATTTAGTATTTAAATTTTAAAAATTTAAAGTTTTAATAATTAAATTTTTAAAATTTAGTATTTAAATTTTTAAATTTTAAAATTTAAAGTTTTAATAATTAAATTTTTAAAATTTGGTATTTAAATTTTTAAATTTTAAAATTTAAAATTTTAATAATTAAATTCTTAAAATTTAGTATTTAAATTTTTAATATTTAGTATTTAAATTTTTAAATTTTAAAATATAAAATTTTAATAATTAATTTTTTAAAATTTAGTATTTAAATTTTTAAATTTTAAAATTTAAATTTTTAAATTATAAAATTTAAAATTTTAATAATTAAATTTTTAAAATTTAGTATTTAAATTTTTAAATTTTAAAATTTAAAATTTTAATAATTAAATTTTTAAAATTTAGTATTTAAATTTTTAAATTTTAAAATTTAAATTTTTAAATATTATAATTTAAAATTTTATTAATTAAATTTTTAAAATTTAGTATTTAAATTTTTAAATTTTAAAATTTAAAATTTTAATAATTAAATTTTTAAAATTTAGTATTTAAATTTTAAAAATTTAAAGTTTTAATAATTAAATTTTTAAAATTTAATATTTAAGTTTTTAAATTTTAAAATTTAAAATTTTAATAACTAAATTTTTAAAATTTTGTATTTAAATTTTTAAATTTTAAAATTTAAAGTTTTAATAATTAAATTTTTAAAATTTAGTATTTAAGTTTTTAAATTTTAAAATTTAAAGTTTTAATAATTAAATTTTTAAAATTTAGTATTTAAATTTTTAAATTTTTGAAGTTTGAAGTTTTAATAATTGAATTTTTAAAATTTAGTATTTAAATTTTTAAATTTTAAAATTTAAAGATTTAATTTTTAAAGTTTTAAAATTTAGTATTTAAATTTTTAAATTTTAAAATCTAAATATTAATAATTAAATTTTTAAAATTTAGTATTTAAATTTTTAAACTTTAAAATTAAAAGTTATAATAAATAAATTTTTTAAATTTAGTATTTAAATTTTTAAATTTTAAAATTTAAAGATTTAATATTTAAAGTTTTAAAATTTAGTATTTAAATTTTTGAATTTTAAAATCTAAATATTAATAATTAAATTTTTAAAATTTAGTATTTAAATTTTAAAAATTTAAAGTTTTAATAACTAAATTTTTAAAATTTAGTATTTAAGTTTTTAAATTTTAAAATTTAAAATTTTAATAATTAAATTTTTAAAATTTAGTATTTAAATTTTTAAATTTTAAAATTTAAAGTTTTAATAATTAAATTTTTAAAATTTGGTATTTAAATTTTTAAATTTTAAAATTTAAAATTTTAATAATTAAATTCTTAAAATTTAGTATTTAAATTTTTAATATTTAGTATTTAAATTTTTAAATTTTAAAATATAAAATTTTAATAATTAATTTTTTAAAATTTTGTATTTAAATTTTTAAATTTTAAAATTTAAATTTTTAAATTATAAAATTTAAAATTTTAATAATTAAATTTTTAAAATTTAGTATTTAAATTTTTAAATTTTAAAATTTAAAATTTTAATAATTAAATTTTTAAAATTTAGTATTTAAATTTTAAAAATTTAAAGTTTTAATAATTAAATTTTTAAAATTTAATATTTAAGTTTTTAAATTTTAAAATTTAAAATTTTAATAACTAAATTTTTAAAATTTAGTATTTAAATTTTTAAATTTTAAAATTTAAAGTTTTAATAATTAAATTTTTAAAATTTAGTATTTAAGTTTTTAAATTTTAAAATTTAAAGTTTTAATAATTAAATTTTTAAAATTTAGTATTTAAATTTTTAAATTTTTGAAGTTTGAAGTTTTAATAATTAAATTTTTAAAATTTAGTATTTAAATTTTTAAATTTTAAAATTTAAAGATTTAATTTTTAAAGTTTTAAAATTTAGTATTTAAATTTTTAAATTTTAAAATCTAAATATTAATAATTAAATTTTTAAAATTTAGTATTTAAATTTTTAAACTTTAAAATTAAAAGTTATAATAAATAAATTTTTTAAATTTGGTATTTAAATTTTTAAATTTTAAAATTTAAAGATTTAATATTTAAAGTTTTAAAATTTAGTATTTAAATTTTTGAATTTTAAAATCTAAATATTAATAATTAAATTTTTAAAATTTAGTATTTAAATTTTAAAAATTTAAAGTTTTAATAACTAAATTTTTAAAATTTAGTATTTAAGTTTTTAAATTTTAAAATTTAAAGTTTTAATAATTAAATTTTTAAAATTTAGTATTTAAATTTTTAAATTTTAAAATTTAAAGTTTTAATAATTAAATTTTTAAAATTTGGTATTTAAATTTTTAAATTTTAAAATTTAAAATTTTAATAATTAAATTCTTAAAATTTAGTATTTAAATTTTTAATATTTAGTATTTAAATTTTTAAATTTTAAAATATAAAATTTTAATAATTAATTTTTTAAAATTTAGTATTTAAATTTTTAAATTTTAAAATTTAAATTTTTAAATTATAAAATTTAAAATTTTAATAATTAAATTTTTAAAATTTAGTATTTAAATTTTTAAATTTTAAAATTTAAAATTTTAATAATTAAATTTTTAAAATTTAGTATTTAAATTTTTAAATTTTAAAATTTAAATTTTTAAATATTATAATTTAAAATTTTATTAATTAAATTTTTAAAATTTAGTATTTAAATTTTTAAATTTTAAAATTTAAAATTTTAATAATTAAATTTTTAAAATTTAGTATTTAAATTTTAAAAATTTAAAGTTTTAATAATTAAATTTTTAAAATTTAATATTTAAGTTTTTAAATTTTAAAATTTAAAATTTTAATAACTAAATTTTTAAAATTTAGTATTTAAATTTTTAAATTTTAAAATTTAAAGTTTTAATAATTAAATTTTTAAAATTTAGTATTTAAGTTTTTAAATTTTAAAATTTAAAGTTTTAATAATTAAATTTTTAAAATTTAGTATTTAAATTTTTAAATTTTTGAAGTTTGAAGTTTTAATAATTAAATTTTTAAAATTTAGTATTTAAATTTTAAAATTCAAATTTTTAAATTTTAAAATTTAAAATTTTAATAACTAAATTTTTAAAATTTAGTATTTAAATTTTTAAATTTTAAAATTTAATGTTTTAATAATTAAATTTTTAAAATTAAGTATTTAAATTTTTAAATTTTAAAATTTAAACTTTTAAATTTTAAAATTTAAAGTTTTAATAATTAAATTTTTAAAATTTAGTATTTAAATTTTTAAATTTTAAAATTTAAAGTTTTAATAATTAAATTTTTAAAATTTAGTATTTAAATTTTTAAATTTTAAAATTTAAAGTTTTAATAATTAAATTTTTAAAATTTAGTATTTAAATTTTTAAAATTTAAAGTTTAAAGTTTTAATAATTAAATTTTTAAAACTTGTTATTTAAATTTTTAAATTTTAAAATTTAAAGTTTTAATAATTAAATTTTTAAAATTTAGTATTTAAATTTTAAAATTTAAAATTTTAATAACTAAATTTTTAAAATTTAGTATTTAAGTTTTTAAATTTTAAAATTTAAAGTTTTAATAATTAAATTTTTAAAATTTAGTATTTAAATTTTTAAATTTTAAAATTTAAAGTTTTAATAATTAAATTTTTAAAATTTGGTATTTAAATTTTTAAATTTTAAAATTTAAAATTTTAATAATTAAATTCTTAAAATTTAGTATTTAAATTTTTAAATTTTAAAATTTAAAGATTTAGTATTTAAAGTTTTAAAATTTAGTATTTAAATTTTAAAATTTAAATTTTTAAATTTTAAAATTTAAAATTTTAATAACTAAATTTTTAAAATTTAGAATTTAAATTTTTAAATTTTAAAATTTAAAGTTTTAATAATTAAATTTTTAAAATTTATTATTTAAATTTTTAAATTTTAAAATTTAAACATTTAAATTTTAAAATTTAAAATTTCAATAATTAAATTTTTAAAATTTAGTATTTAAGTTTTTAAATTTTAAAATTTAAAGTTTTAATAATTAAATTTTTAAAATTTAGTATTTAAATTTTTAAATTTTAATATTTAAAGTTTTAATAATTAAATTTTTAAAATTTAGTATTTAAATTTTTAAATTTTAAAATTTAAAGATTTAATATTTAAAGTTTTAAAATTTAGTATTTAAATTTTTAAATTTTAAAATCTAAATATTAATAATTAAATTTTTAAAATTTAGTATTTAAATTTTTAAACTTTAAAATTTAAAGTTATAATAATTAAATTTTTTAAATTTAGTATTTAAATTTTTAAATTTTAAAATTTAAAATTTTAATAAATAAATTTTTAAAATTTAGTATTTAAATTTTAAAATTTTAAAATTTAAAGTCTTAATAATTAAATTTTTAAAATTTAGTATTTAAATTTTTAAATTTTAAAATTTAAATTTTTAAATTATAATATTTAAAATTTTAATAATTAAATTTTTAAAATTTAGTATTTAAATTTTTAAATTTTAAAATTTAAAATTTTAATAATTAAATTTTTAAAATTTAGTATTTAAATTTTTAAATTTTAAAATTTAAATTTTTAAATATTATAATTTAAAATTTTATTAATTAAATTTTTAAAATTTAGTATTTAAATTTTTAAATTTTAAAATTTAAAATTTTAATAATTAAATTTTTAAAATTTAGTATTTAAATTTTAAAAATTTAAAGTTTTAATAATTAAATTTTTAAAATTTAGTATTTAAATTTTTAAATTTTTGAAGTTTGAAGTTTTAATAATTAAATTTTTAAAATTTAGTATTTAAATTTTAAAATTCAAATTTTTAAATTTTAAAATTTAAAATTTTAATAACTAAATTTTTAAAATTTAGTATTTAAATTTTTAAATTTTAAAATTTAACGTTTTAATAATTAAATTTTTAAAATTAAGGATTTAAATTTTTAAATTTTAAAATTTAAACTTTTAAATTTTAAAATTTAAAGTTTTAATAATTAAATTTATAAAATTTAGTATTTAAATTTTTAAATTTTAAAATTTAAAGTTTTAATAATTAAATTTTTAAAATTTAGTATTTAAATTTTTAAATTTTAAAATTTAAAGTTTTAATAATTAAATTTTTAAAATTTAGTATTTAAATTTTTAAAATTTAAAGTTTAAAGTTTTAATAATTAAATTTTTAAAATTTGTTATTTAAATTTTTAAATTTTAAAATTTAAAGTTTTAATAATTAAATTTTTAAAATTTGGTATTTAAATTTTAAAAATTTAAAGTTTTAATAACTAAATTTTTAAAATTTAGTATTTAAGTTTTTAAATTTTAAAATTTAAAGTTTTAATAATTAAATTTTTAAAATTTAGTATTTAAATTTTTAAATTTTAAAATTTAAAGATTTAATTTTTAAAGTTTTAAAATTTAGTATTTAAATTTTAAAATTTAAATTTTTAAATTTTAAAATTTAAAATTTTAATAACAAAATTTTTAAAATTTAGTATTTAAATTTTTAAATTTTAAAATTTAAAGTTTTAATAATTAAATTTTTAAAATTTAGTATTTAAATTTTTAAATTTTAAAATTTAAAGTTTTAATAATTAAATTTTTAAAATTTAGTATTTAAATTTTTAAATTTTAAAATTTAAAGATTTAATTTTTAAAGTTTTAAAATTTAGTATTTAAATTTTTAAATTTTAAAATCTAAATATTAATAATTAAATTTTTAAAATTTAGTATTTAAATTTTTAAACTTTAAAATTTAAAGTTATAATAAATAAATTTTTTAAATTTAGTATTTAAATTTTTAAATTTTAAAATTTAAAATTTTAATAATTAAATTTTTAAAATTTAGTATTTAAATTTTTAAATTTTAAAATTTAAAGATTTAATATTTAAAGTTTTAAAATTTAGTATTTAAATTTTTGAATTTTAAAATCTAAATATTAATAATAAAATTTTTAAAATTTAGTATATAAATTTTAAAAATTTAAAGTTTTAATAACTAAATTTTTAAAATTTAGTATTTAAGTTTTTAAATTTTAAAATTTAAATTTTTAAATTTTAAAATTTAAAATTTTAATAATGAAATTTTTAAAATATAGTATTTAAATTTTTAAATATTAAAATTTAAAATTTTAATAATTAAATTTTTAAAATTTGTATTTAAATTTATAAATTTTAAAATTTAAAATTTTAATAATTAAATTTTTAAAATGTAGTATTTAAATTTTAAAATTTAAATTTTTAAATTTTAAAATTTAAAATTTTAATAATTAAATTTTTAAAATTTAGTATTTAAATTTATAAATTTCAAAATTTAAAGCTTTAATAATTAAATTTTTAAAATTTAGTATTTAAGTTTTTAAATTTTAAAATTTAAATTTTTAAATTTTAAAATTTAAAATTTTAATAATTAAATTTTTAAAATTTAAAGTTTTAATAATTAAATTTTTAATATTTAGTATTTAAATTTTTAAATTTTAAAGTTTAAAGTTTTAATAATTAAATTTTTAAAATTTAGTATTTAAATTTTTAAAATTTAGTATTTAAATTTTTAAATTTTAAAATTTAAAGTTTTAATAATTAAATTTTTAAAATTTAGTATTTAAATTTTTAAATTTTAAAATTTAAATTTTTAAAATTTAAAATTTCAATAATTAAATTTTTAAAATTTTTTATTTAAGTTTTTAACTTTTAAAATTTATAGTTTTAATAATTAAATTTTTAAAATTTAGTATTTAAATTTTTAAATTTTAAAGTTTGAAGTTTTAATAATTAATTTTTAAAATTTAGTATTTAAATTTTAAAATTTAAAATTTTAATAATTAAATTTTTAAAATTTAGTATTTAAATTTATAAATTTTAAAATTTAAAGTTTTAATAACTAAATTTTTAAAATTTGTATTTAAATTTATAAATTTTAAAATTTAAAATTTTAATAATTAAATTTTTAAAATTTAGTATTTAAATTTTTAAATTTTACACTTTAAAGTTTTAATAATTAAATTTTTAAAATTTAGTATTTAAATTTTAAAATTTAAATTTTTAAATTTTAAAATTTAAAATTTTAATAATTAAATTTTTAAAATTTAGTATTTAAATTTTTAAATTTTAAAATTTAAAGTTATAATAATTAAATTTTTAAAATTTAGTATTTAAATTTTTAAATTTTAAAATTTAAAGTTTTAATAATTAAATTTTTAAAATGTAGTATTTAAATTTTAAAATTTAAATTTTTAAATTTTAAAATTTAAAATTTTAATAATTAAATTTTTAAAATTTAATATTTAAATTTTTAAATTTTAAAATTTAAAATTTTAATAATTAAATTTTTAAAATTTAGTATTTAAATTTACAAATTTTAAAATTTAAAGATTTAATAATGAAATTTTTAAAATTTAGTATTTAAATTTTTAAATTTTAAAATTTAAAATTTTAATAATTAAATTTTTAAAATTTAGTATTTAAATATTTAAATTTTAATATTTAAAGATTTAATATTTAAAGTTTTAAAATTTAGTATTTAAAATTTTAAATTTTAAAATTTAAATTTTAATAATTAAAGTTTTAATATTTAGTATTTAAAATTTTAAACTTTAAAATTTAAAGTTTTAATAATAAAATTTTTAAAATTTAGTATTTAAATTTTCAAATTTTAAAATTTAAAGTTTTAATAATTAAATTTTTAAAATTTGGTATTTAAATTTTTAAATTTTTTAAATTTAAAATTTTAATAATTAAATTCTTAAAATTTAGTATTTAAATTTTTAAATTTTAAAATTTAAATTTTTAAATTATAAAATTTAAAATTTTAATAATTAAATTTTTAAAATTTAGTATTTAAATTTTTAAATTTTAAAATTTAAAATTTTAATAATTAAATTTTTAAAATTTAGTATTTAAATTTTTAAATTTTAAAATTTAAATTTTTAAATATTATAATTTAAAATTTTATTAATTAAATTTTTAAAATTTAGTATTTAAATTTTTAAATTTTAAAATTTAAAATTTTAATAATTAAATTTTTAAAATTTAGTATTTAAATTTTAAAAATTTAAAGTTTTAATAATTAAATTTTTAAAATTTAATATTTAAGTTTTTAAATTTTAAAATTTAAAATTTTAATAACTAAATTTTTAAAATTTAGTATTTAAATTTTTAAATTTTAAAATTTAAAGTTTTAATAATTAAATTTTTAAAATTTAGTATTTAAGATTTTAAATTTTAAAATTTAAAGTTTTAATAATTAAATTTTTAAAATTTAGTATTTAAATTTTTAAATTTTTGAAGTTTGAAGTTTTAATAATTAAATTTTTAAAATTTAGTATTTAAATTTTAAAATTCAAATTTTTAAATTTTAAAATTTAAAATTTTAATAACTAAATTTTTAAAATTTGGTATTTAAATTTTTAAATTTTAAAATTTAATGTTTTAATAATTAAATTTTTAAAATTAAGTATTTAAATTTTTAAATTTTAAAATTTAAAGTTTTAATAATTAAATTTTTAAAATTTAGTATTTAAATTTTTAAAATTTAAAGTTTAAAGTTTTAATAATTAAATTTTTAAAACTTGTTATTTAAATTTTTAAATTTTAAAATTTAAAGTTTTAATAATTAAATTTTTAAAATTTAGTATTTAAATTTTAAAATTTAAAATTTTAATAACTAAATTTTTAAAATTTAGTATTTAAGTTTTTAAATTTTAAAATTTAAAGTTTTAATAATTAAATTTTTAAAATTTAGTATTTAAATTTTTAAATTTTAAAATTTAAAGATTTAATATTTAAAGTTTTAAAATTTAGTATTTAAATTTTTAAATTTTAAAATCTAAATATTAATAATTAAATTTTTAAAATTTAGTATTTAAATTTTTAAACTTTAAAATTTAAAGTTATAATAATTAAATTTTTTAAATTTAGTATTTAAATTTTTAAATTTTAAAATTTAAATTTTTAAATTATAAAATTTAAAATTTTAATAATTAAATTTTTAAAATTTAGTATTTAAGTTTTTAAATTTTAAAATTTAAAATTTTAATAATTAAATTTTTAAAATTTAGTATTTAAATTTTTAAATTTTAAAATTTAAATTTTTAAATATTATAATTTAAAATTTTATTAATTAAATTTTTAAAATTTAGTATTTAAATTTTAAAAATTTAAAGTTTTAATAATTAAATTTTTAAAATTTAGTATTTAAGTTTTTAAATTTTAAAATTTAAAGTTTTAATAATTAAATTTTTAAAATTTAGTATTTAAATTTTTAAATTTTAAAATTTAAAATTTTAAAAATTAAATTTTTAAAATTTAGTATTTAAATTTTAAAAATTTAAAGTTTTAATAATTAAATTTTTAAAATTTAGTATTTAAGTTTTTAAATTTTAAAATTTAAAATTTTAATAACTAAATTTTTAAAATTTAGTATTTAAATTTTTAAATTTTAAAATTTAAAGTTTTATTAATTAAATTTTTAAAATTTAGTATTTAAATTTTTAAATTTTAAAATTTAAACATTTAAATTATAAAATTTAAAATTTCAATAATTAAATTTTTAAAATTTAGTATTTAAGTTTTTAAATTTTAAAATTTAAAGTTTTAATAATTAAATTTTTAAAATTTAGTATTTAAATTTTTAAATTTTAAAATATAAAATTTTAATAATTAAATTTTTAAAATTTAGTATTTAAATTTTTAAATTTTAAAATTTAAATTTTTAAATTATAAAATTTAAAATTTTAATAATTAAATTTTTAAAATTTAGTATTTAAGTTTTTAAATTTTAAAATTTAAAATTTTAATAATTAAATTTTTAAAATTTAGTATTTAAATTTTTAAATTTTAAAATTTAAATTTTTAAATATTATAATTTAAAATTTTATTAATTAAATTTTTAAAATTTAGTATTTAAATTTTTAAATTTTAAAATTTAAAATTTTAAAAATTAAATTTTTAAAATTTAGTATTTAAATTTTAAAAATTTAAAGTTTTAATAATTAAATTTTTAAAATTTAGTATTTAAGTTTTTAAATTTTAAAATTTAAAATTTTAATAACTAAATTTTTAAAATTTAGTATTTAAATTTTTAAAGTTTTAATAATTAAATTTTTAAAATTTAGTATTTAAATTTTTAAATTCAAATTTTTAAATTTTAAAATTTAAAATTTTAATAACTAAATTTTTAAAATTTAGTATTTAAATTTTTAAATTTTAAAATTTAATGTTTTAATAATTAAATTTTTAAAATTAAGTATTTAAATTTTTAAGTTTGAAATTTTAATAATTAAATTTTTAAAATTTAGTATTTAAATTTTAAAATTCAAATTTTTAAATTTTAAAATTTAAAATTTTAATAACTAAATTTTTAAAATTTAGTATTTAAATTTTTAAATTTTAAAATTTAATGTTTTAATAATTAAATTTTTAAAATTAAGTATTTAAATTTTTAAATTTTAAAATTTAAACTTTTAAATTTTAAAATTTAAAGTTTTAATAATTAAATTTTTGAAATTTAGTATTTAAATTTTTAAATTTTAAAATTTTAAGTTTTAATAATTAAATTTTTAAAATTTAGTATTTAAAATTTTTAAATTTTAAAATTTAAAGTTTTAATAATTAAATTTTTAAAATTTAGTATTTAAATTTTTAAAATTTAAAGTTTAAAGTTTTAATAATTAAATTTTTAAAATTTGTTATTTAAATTTTTATATTTTAAAATTTAAAGATTTAATTATTAAATTTTTAAAATTTAGTATTTAAATTTTAAAAATTTAAAGTTTTAATAACCAAATTTTTAAAATTTAGTATTTAAGTTTTTAAATTTTAAAATTTAAAGTTTTAATAATTATATTTTTAAAATTTAGTATTTAAATTTTTAAATTATAAAATTTAAAATTTTAATAATTAAATTTTTAAAATTTAGTATTTAAGTTTTTAAATTTTAAAATTTAAAATTTTAATAATTAAATTTTTAAAATTTAGTATTTAAATTTTTAAATTTTAAAATTTAAATTTTTAAATATTATAATTTAAAATTTTATTAATTAAATTTTTAAAATTTAGTATTTAAATTTTTAAATTTTAAAATTTAAAATTTTAAAAATTAAATTTTTAAAATTTAGTATTTAAATTTTAAAAATTTAAAGTTTTAATAATTAAATTTTTAAAATTTAGTATTTAAGTTTTTAAATTTTAAAATTTAAAATTTTAATAACTAAATTTTTAAAATTTAGTATTTAAATTTTTAAATTTTAAAATTTAAAGTTTTAATAATTAAATTTTTAAAATTTAGTATTTAAATTTTTAAATTTTAAAATTTAAACATTTAAATTATAAAATTTAAAATTTCAATAATTAAATTTTTAAAATTTAGTATTTAAGTTTTTAAATTTTAAAATTTAAAGTTTTAATAATTAAATTTTTAAAATTTAGTATTTAAATTTTTAAATTTTTGAAGTTTGAAATTTTAATAATTAAATTTTTAAAATTTAGTATTTAAATTTTAAAAATTTAAAGTTTTAATAATTAAATTTTTTAAATTTAGTATTTAAATTTTTAAATTTTAAAATTTAAATTTTTAAATTATAAAATTTAAAATTTTAATAATTAAATTTTTAAAATTTAGTATTTAAGTTTTTAAATTTTAAAATTTAAAATTTTAATAATTAAATTTTTAAAATTTAGTATTTAAATTTTTAAATTTTAAAATTTAAATTTTTAAATATTATAATTTAAAATTTTATTAATTAAATTTTTAAAATTTAGTATTTAAATTTTAAAAATTTAAAGTTTTAATAATTAAATTTTTAAAATTTAGTATTTAAGTTTTTAAATTTTAAAATTTAAAATTTTAATAACTAAATTTTTAAAATTTAGTATTTAAGTTTTTAAATTTTAAAATTTAAAGTTTTAATAATTAAATTTTTAAAATTTAGTATTTAAATTTTTAAATTTTAAAATTTAAAATTTTAAAAATTAAATTTTTAAAATTTAGTATTTAAATTTTAAAAATTTAAAGTTTTAATAATTAAATTTTTAAAATTTAGTATTTAAGTTTTTAAATTTTAAAATTTAAAATTTTAATAACTAAATTTTTAAAATTTAGTATTTAAATTTTTAAATTTTAAAATTTAAAGTTTTATTAATTAAATTTTTAAAATTTAGTATTTAAATTTTTAAATTTTAAAATTTAAACATTTAAATTATAAAATTTAAAATTTCAATAATTAAATTTTTAAAATTTAGTATTTAAGTTTTTAAATTTTAAAATTTAAAGTTTTAATAATTAAATTTTTAAAATTTAGTATTTAAATTTTTAAATTTTAAAATATAAAATTTTAATAATTAAATTTTTAAAATTTAGTATTTAAATTTTTAAATTTTAAAATTTAAATTTTTAAATTATAAAATTTAAAATTTTAATAATTAAATTTTTAAAATTTAGTATTTAAGTTTTTAAATTTTAAAATTTAAAATTTTAATAATTAAATTTTTAAAATTTAGTATTTAAATTTTTAAATTTTAAAATTTAAATTTTTAAATATTATAATTTAAAATTTTATTAATTAAATTTTTAAAATTTAGTATTTAAATTTTTAAATTTTAAAATTTAAAATTTTAAAAATTAAATTTTTAAAATTTAGTATTTAAATTTTAAAAATTTAAAGTTTTAATAATTAAATTTTTAAAATTTAGTATTTAAGTTTTTAAATTTTAAAATTTAAAATTTTAATAACTAAATTTTTAAAATTTAGTATTTAAATTTTTAAAGTTTTAATAATTAAATTTTTAAAATTTAGTATTTAAATTTTTAAATTCAAATTTTTAAATTTTAAAATTTAAAATTTTAATAACTAAATTTTTAAAATTTAGTATTTAAATTTTTAAATTTTAAAATTTAATGTTTTAATAATTAAATTTTTAAAATTAAGTATTTAAATTTTTAAGTTTGAAATTTTAATAATTAAATTTTTAAAATTTAGTATTTAAATTTTAAAATTCAAATTTTTAAATTTTAAAATTTAAAATTTTAATAACTAAATTTTTAAAATTTAGTATTTAAATTTTTAAATTTTAAAATTTAATGTTTTAATAATTAAATTTTTAAAATTAAGTATTTAAATTTTTAAATTTTAAAATTTAAACTTTTAAATTTTAAAATTTAAAGTTTTAATAATTAAATTTTTGAAATTTAGTATTTAAATTTTTAAATTTTAAAATTTAAAGTTTTAATAATTAAATTTTTAAAATTTAGTATTTAAAATTCTTAAATTTTAAAATTTAAAGTTTTAATAATTAAATTTTTAAAATTTAGTATTTAAATTTTTAAAATTTAAAGTTTAAAGTTTTAATAATTAAATTTTTAAAATTTGTTATTTAAATTTTTATATTTTAAAATTTAAAGATTTAATTATTAAATTTTTAAAATTTAGTATTTAAATTTTAAAAATTTAAAGTTTTAATAACCAAATTTTTAAAATTTAGTATTTAAGTTTTTAAATTTTAAAATTTAAAGTTTTAATAATTATATTTTTAAAATTTAGTATTTAAATTTTTAAATTATAAAATTTAAAATTTTAATAATTAAATTTTTAAAATTTAGTATTTAAGTTTTTAAATTTTAAAATTTAAAATTTTAATAATTAAATTTTTAAAATTTAGTATTTAAATTTTTAAATTTTAAAATTTAAATTTTTAAATATTATAATTTAAAATTTTATTAATTAAATTTTTAAAATTTAGTATTTAAATTTTTAAATTTTAAAATTTAAAATTTTAAAAATTAAATTTTTAAAATTTAGTATTTAAATTTTAAAAATTTAAAGTTTTAATAATTAAATTTTTAAAATTTAGTATTTAAGTTTTTAAATTTTAAAATTTAAAATTTTAATAACTAAATTTTTAAAATTTAGTATTTAAATTTTTAAATTTTAAAATTTAAAGTTTTAATAATTAAATTTTTAAAATTTAGTATTTAAATTTTTAAATTTTAAAATTTAAACATTTAAATTATAAAATTTAAAATTTCAATAATTAAATTTTTAAAATTTAGTATTTAAGTTTTTAAATTTTAAAATTTAAAGTTTTAATAATTAAATTTTTAAAATTTAGTATTTAAATTTTTAAATTTTTGAAGTTTGAAATTTTAATAATTAAATTTTTAAAATTTAGTATTTAAATTTTAAAATTCAAATTTTTAAATTTTAAAATTTAAAATTTTAATAACTAAATTTTTAAAATTTAGTATTTAAATTTTTAAATTTTAAAATTTAATGTTTTAATAATTAAATTTTTAAAATTAAGTATTTAAATTTTTAAATTTTAAAATTTAAACTTTTAAATTTTAAAATTTAAAGTTTTAATAATTAAATTTTTGAAATTTAGTATTTAAATTTTTAAATTTTAAAATTTAAAGTTTTAATAATTAAATTTTTAAAATTTAGTATTTAAAATTTTTAAATTTTAAAATTTAAAGTTTTAATAATTAAATTTTTAAAATTTAGTATTTAAATTTTTAAAATTTAAAGTTTAAAGTTTTAATAATTAAATTTTTAAAATTTGTTATTTAAATTTTTAAATTTTAAAATTTAAAGATTTAATAATTAAATTTTTAAAATTTAGTATTTAAATTTTAAAAATTTAAAGTTTTAATAACCAAATTTTTAAAATTTAGTATTTAAGTTTTTAAATTTTAAAATTTAAAGTTTTAATAATTATATTTTTAAAATTTAGTATTTAAATTTTTAAATTTTAAAATTTAAAATTTTAATAATTAAATTTTTAAAATTTAAAGTTTTAATAATTAAATTTTTAATATTTAGTATTTAAATTTTTAAATTTTAAAGTTTAAAGTTTTAATAATTAAATTTTTAAAATTTAGTATTTAAATTTTTAAAATTTAGTATTTAAATTTTTAAATTTTAAAATTTAAAGTTTTAATAATTAAATTTTTAAAATTTAGTATTTAAATTTTTAAATTTTAAAATTTAAATTTTTAAAATTTAAAATTTCAATAATTAAATTTTTAAAATTTTTTATTTAAGTTTTTAACTTTTAAAATTTATAGTTTTAATAATTAAATTTTTAAAATTTAGTATTTAAATTTTTAAATTTTAAAGTTTGAAGTTTTAATAATTAATTTTTAAAATTTAGTATTTAAATTTTAAAATTTAAAATTTTAATAATTAAATTTTTAAAATTTAGTATTTAAATTTATAAATTTTAAAATTTAAAGTTTTAATAACTAAATTTTTAAAATTTGTATTTAAATTTATAAATTTTAAAATTTAAAATTTTAATAATTAAATTTTTAAAATTTAGTATTTAAATTTTTAAATTTTACACTTTAAAGTTTTAATAATTAAATTTTTAAAATTTAGTATTTAAATTTTAAAATTTAAATTTTTAAATTTTAAAATTTAAAATTTTAATAATTAAATTTTTAAAATTTAGTATTTAAATTTTTAAATTTTAAAATTTAAAGTTATAATAATTAAATTTTTAAAATTTAGTATTTAAATTTTTAAATTTTAAAATTTAAAGTTTTAATAATTAAATTTTTAAAATGTAGTATTTAAATTTTAAAATTTAAATTTTTAAATTTTAAAATTTAAAATTTTAATAATTAAATTTTTAAAATTTAATATTTAAATTTTTAAATTTTAAAATTTAAAATTTTAATAATTAAATTTTTAAAATTTAGTATTTAAATTTACAAATTTTAAAATTTAAAGATTTAATAATGAAATTTTTAAAATTTAGTATTTAAATTTTTAAATTTTAAAATTTAAAATTTTAATAATTAAATTTTTAAAATTTAGTATTTAAATATTTAAATTTTAATATTTAAAGATTTAATATTTAAAGTTTTAAAATTTAGTATTTAAAATTTTAAATTTTAAAATTTAAATTTTAATAATTAAAGTTTTAATATTTAGTATTTAAAATTTTAAACTTTAAAATTTAAAGTTTTAATAATAAAATTTTTAAAATTTAGTATTTAAATTTTCAAATTTTAAAATTTAAAGTTTTAATAATTAAATTTTTAAAATTTGGTATTTAAATTTTTAAATTTTAAAATTTAAAATTTTAATAATTAAATTCTTAAAATTTAGTATTTAAATTTTTAAATTTTAAAATTTAAATTTTTAAATTATAAAATTTAAAATTTTAATAATTAAATTTTTAAAATTTAGTATTTAAATTTTTAAATTTTAAAATTTAAAATTTTAATAATTAAATTTTTAAAATTTAGTATTTAAATTTTTAAATTTTAAAATTTAAATTTTTAAATATTATAATTTAAAATTTTATTAATTAAATTTTTAAAATTTAGTATTTAAATTTTTAAATTTTAAAATTTAAAATTTTAATAATTAAATTTTTAAAATTTAGTATTTAAATTTTAAAAATTTAAAGTTTTAATAATTAAATTTTTAAAATTTAATATTTAAGTTTTTAAATTTTAAAATTTAAAATTTTAATAACTAAATTTTTAAAATTTAGTATTTAAATTTTTAAATTTTAAAATTTAAAGTTTTAATAATTAAATTTTTAAAATTTAGTATTTAAGATTTTAAATTTTAAAATTTAAAGTTTTAATAATTAAATTTTTAAAATTTAGTATTTAAATTTTTAAATTTTTGAAGTTTGAAGTTTTAATAATTAAATTTTTAAAATTTAGTATTTAAATTTTAAAATTCAAATTTTTAAATTTTAAAATTTAAAATTTTAATAACTAAATTTTTAAAATTTGGTATTTAAATTTTTAAATTTTAAAATTTAATGTTTTAATAATTAAATTTTTAAAATTAAGTATTTAAATTTTTAAATTTTAAAATTTAAACTTTTAAATTTTAAAATTTAAAGTTTTAATAATTAAATTTTTAAAATTTGGTATTTAAATTTTTAAATTTTAAAATTTAAAGTTTTAATAATTAAATTTTTAAAATTTAGTATTTAAATTTTTAAATTTTAAAATTTAAAGTTTTAATAATTAAATTTTTAAAATTTAGTATTTAAATTTTTAAAATTTAAAGTTTAAAGTTTTAATAATTAAATTTTTAAAACTTGTTATTTAAATTTTTAAATTTTAAAATTTAAAGTTTTAATAATTAAATTTTTAAAATTTAGTATTTAAATTTTAAAATTTAAAATTTTAATAACTAAATTTTTAAAATTTAGTATTTAAGTTTTTAAATTTTAAAATTTAAAGTTTTAATAATTAAATTTTTAAAATTTAGTATTTAAATTTTTAAATTTTAAAATTTAAAGATTTAATATTTAAAGTTTTAAAATTTAGTATTTAAATTTTTAAATTTTAAAATCTAAATATTAATAATTAAATTTTTAAAATTTAGTATTTAAATTTTTAAACTTTAAAATTTAAAGTTATAATAATTAAATTTTTTAAATTTAGTATTTAAATTTTTAAATTTTAAAATTTAAATTTTTAAATTATAAAATTTAAAATTTTAATAATTAAATTTTTAAAATTTAGTATTTAAGTTTTTAAATTTTAAAATTTAAAATTTTAATAATTAAATTTTTAAAATTTAGTATTTAAATTTTTAAATTTTAAAATTTAAATTTTTAAATATTATAATTTAAAATTTTATTAATTAAATTTTTAAAATTTAGTATTTAAATTTTAAAAATTTAAAGTTTTAATAATTAAATTTTTAAAATTTAGTATTTAAGTTTTTAAATTTTAAAATTTAAAATTTTAATAACTAAATTTTTAAAATTTAGTATTTAAGTTTTTAAATTTTAAAATTTAAAGTTTTAATAATTAAATTTTTAAAATTTAGTATTTAAATTTTTAAATTTTAAAATTTAAAATTTTAAAAATTAAATTTTTAAAATTTAGTATTTAAATTTTAAAAATTTAAAGTTTTAATAATTAAATTTTTAAAATTTAGTATTTAAGTTTTTAAATTTTAAAATTTAAAATTTTAATAACTAAATTTTTAAAATTTAGTATTTAAATTTTTAAATTTTAAAATTTAAAGTTTTATTAATTAAATTTTTAAAATTTAGTATTTAAATTTTTAAATTTTAAAATTTAAACATTTAAATTATAAAATTTAAAATTTCAATAATTAAATTTTTAAAATTTAGTATTTAAGTTTTTAAATTTTAAAATTTAAAGTTTTAATAATTAAATTTTTAAAATTTAGTATTTAAATTTTTAAATTTTAAAATATAAAATTTTAATAATTAAATTTTTAAAATTTAGTATTTAAATTTTTAAATTTTAAAATTTAAATTTTTAAATTATAAAATTTAAAATTTTAATAATTAAATTTTTAAAATTTAGTATTTAAGTTTTTAAATTTTAAAATTTAAAATTTTAATAATTAAATTTTTAAAATTTAGTATTTAAATTTTTAAATTTTAAAATTTAAATTTTTAAATATTATAATTTAAAATTTTATTAATTAAATTTTTAAAATTTAGTATTTAAATTTTTAAATTTTAAAATTTAAAATTTTAAAAATTAAATTTTTAAAATTTAGTATTTAAATTTTAAAAATTTAAAGTTTTAATAATTAAATTTTTAAAATTTAGTATTTAAGTTTTTAAATTTTAAAATTTAAAATTTTAATAACTAAATTTTTAAAATTTAGTATTTAAATTTTTAAAGTTTTAATAATTAAATTTTTAAAATTTAGTATTTAAATTTTTAAATTCAAATTTTTAAATTTTAAAATTTAAAATTTTAATAACTAAATTTTTAAAATTTAGTATTTAAATTTTTAAATTTTAAAATTTAATGTTTTAATAATTAAATTTTTAAAATTAAGTATTTAAATTTTTAAGTTTGAAATTTTAATAATTAAATTTTTAAAATTTAGTATTTAAATTTTAAAATTCAAATTTTTAAATTTTAAAATTTAAAATTTTAATAACTAAATTTTTAAAATTTAGTATTTAAATTTTTAAATTTTAAAATTTAATGTTTTAATAATTAAATTTTTAAAATTAAGTATTTAAATTTTTAAATTTTAAAATTTAAACTTTTAAATTTTAAAATTTAAAGTTTTAATAATTAAATTTTTGAAATTTAGTATTTAAATTTTTAAATTTTAAAATTTAAAGTTTTAATAATTAAATTTTTAAAATTTAGTATTTAAAATTTTTAAATTTTAAAATTTAAAGATTTAATAATTAAATTTTTAAAATTTAGTATTTAAATTTTTAAAATTTAAAGTTTAAAGTTTTAATAATTAAATTTTTAAAATTTGTTATTTAAATTTTTATATTTTAAAATTTAAAGATTTAATTATTAAATTTTTAAAATTTAGTATTTAAATTTTAAAAATTTAAAGTTTTAATAACCAAATTTTTAAAATTTAGTATTTAAGTTTTTAAATTTTAAAATTTAAAGTTTTAATAATTATATTTTTAAAATTTAGTATTTAAATTTTTAAATTATAAAATTTAAAATTTTAATAATTAAATTTTTAAAATTTAGTATTTAAGTTTTTAAATTTTAAAATTTAAAATTTTAATAATTAAATTTTTAAAATTTAGTATTTAAATTTTTAAATTTTAAAATTTAAATTTTTAAATATTATAATTTAAAATTTTATTAATTAAATTTTTAAAATTTAGTATTTAAATTTTTAAATTTTAAAATTTAAAATTTTAAAAATTAAATTTTTAAAATTTAGTATTTAAATTTTAAAAATTTAAAGTTTTAATAATTAAATTTTTAAAATTTAGTATTTAAGTTTTTAAATTTTAAAATTTAAAATTTTAATAACTAAATTTTTAAAATTTAGTATTTAAATTTTTAAATTTTAAAATTTAAAGTTTTAATAATTAAATTTTTAAAATTTAGTATTTAAATTTTTAAATTTTAAAATTTAAACATTTAAATTATAAAATTTAAAATTTCAATAATTAAATTTTTAAAATTTAGTATTTAAGTTTTTAAATTTTAAAATTTAAAGTTTTAATAATTAAATTTTTAAAATTTAGTATTTAAATTTTTAAATTTTTGAAGTTTGAAATTTTAATAATTAAATTTTTAAAATTTAGTATTTAAATTTTAAAATTCAAATTTTTAAATTTTAAAATTTAAAATTTTAATAACTAAATTTTTAAAATTTAGTATTTAAATTTTTAAATTTTAAAATTTAATGTTTTAATAATTAAATTTTTAAAATTAAGTATTTAAATTTTTAAATTTTAAAATTTAAACTTTTAAATTTTAAAATTTAAAGTTTTAATAATTAAATTTTTGAAATTTAGTATTTAAATTTTTAAATTTTAAAATTTAAAGTTTTAATAATTAAATTTTTAAAATTTAGTATTTAAAATTTTTAAATTTTAAAATTTAAAGTTTTAATAATTAAATTTTTAAAATTTAGTATTTAAATTTTTAAAATTTAAAGTTTAAAGTTTTAATAATTAAATTTTTAAAATTTGTTATTTAAATTTTTAAATTTTAAAATTTAAAGATTTAATAATTAAATTTTTAAAATTTAGTATTTAAATTTTAAAAATTTAAAGTTTTAATAACCAAATTTTTAAAATTTAGTATTTAAGTTTTTAAATTTTAAAATTTAAAGTTTTAATAATTATATTTTTAAAATTTAGTATTTAAATTTTTAAATTTTAAAATTTAAAATTTTAATAATTAAATTTTTAAAATTTAGTATTTAAATTTTTAAATTTTAAAATCTAAATATTAATAATTAAAATTTTAAAATTTAGTATTTAAATTTTTAAACTTTAAAATTTAAAGTTATAATAAATAAATTTTTTAAATTTAGTATTTAAATTTTTAAATTTTAAAATTTAAAATTTTAATAATTAAATTCTTAAAATTTAGTATTTAAATTTTTAAATTTTAAAATTTAAAGATTTAATATTTAAAGTTTTAAAATTTAGTATTTAAATTTTAAAATTTAAATTTTTAAATTTTAAAATTTAAATTTTAATAACTCAATTTTTAAAATTTAGTATTTAAATTTTTAATTTGAAAATTTAAAGTTTTAATAATTAAATTTTTAAAATTTAGTATTTAAATTTTTAAATTTTAAAATTTAAACATTTAAATTATAAAATTTAAAATTTCAATAATTAAATTTTTAAAATTTAGTATTTAAGTTTTTAAATTTTAAAATTTAAAGTTTTAATAATTAAATTTTTAAAATTTAGTATTTAAATTTTTAAATTTTAAAATTTAAAGATTTAATATTTAAAGTTTTAAAATTTAGTATTTAAATTTTTAAATTTTAAAATCTAAATATTAATAATTAAATTTTTAAAATTTAGTATTTAAATTTTTAAACTTTAAAATTTAAAGTTATAATAATTAAATTTGTTAAATTTAGTATTTAAATTTTTAAATTTTAAAATTTAAAATTTTAATAATTAAATTTTTAAAATTTAGTATTTAAATTTTAAAATTTTAAAATTTAAAGTCTTAATAATTAAATTTTTAAAATTTAGTATTTAAATTTTTAATATTTAGTATTTAAATTTTTAAATTTTAAAATATAAAATTTTAATAATTAAATTTTTAAAATTTAGTATTTAAATTTTTAAATTTTAAAATTTAAATTTTTAAATTATAAAATTTAAAATTTTAATAATTAAATTTTTAAAATTTAGTATTTAAGTTTTTAAATTTTAAAATTTAAAATTTTAATAATTAAATTTTTAAAATTTAGTATTTAAATTTTAAAAATTTAAAGTTTTAATAATTAAATTTTTAAAATTTAGTATTTAAGTTTTTAAATTTTAAAATTTAAAATTTTAATAACTAAATTTTTAAAATTTAGTATTTAAATTTTTAAATTTTATAATTTAAAGTTTTAATAATTAAATTTTTAAAATTTAGTATTTAAATTTTTTAAAATTTAGTATTTAAATTTTTAATATTTAGTATTTAAATTTTTAAATTTTAAAATATAAAATTTTAATAATTAAATTTTTAAAATTTAGTATTTAAATTTTTAAATTTTAAAATTTAAATTTTTAAATTATAAAATTTAAAATTTTAATAATTAAATTTTTAAAATTTAGTATTTAAGTTTTTAAATTTTAAAATTTAAAATTTTAATAATTAAATTTTTAAAATTTAGTATTTAAATTTTAAAAATTTAAAGTTTTAATAATTAAATTTTTAAAATTTAGTATTTAAGTTTTTAAATTTTAAAATTTAAAATTTTAATAACTAAATTTTTAAAATTTAGTATTTAAATTTTTAAATTTTATAATTTAAAGTTTTAATAATTAAATTTTTAAAATTTAGTATTTAAATTTTTAAATTTTAAAATTTAAACATTTAAATTATAAAATTTAAAATTTCAATAATTAAATTTTTAAAATTTAGTATTTAAGTTTTTAAATTTTAAAATTTAAAGTTTTAATAATTAAATTTTTAAAATTTAGTATTTAAATTTTTAAATTTTTGAAGTTTGAAATTTTAATAACTAAATTTTTAAAATTTAGTATTTAAATTTTAAAATTCAAATTTTTAAATTTTAAAATTTAAAATTTTAAATTTTAAAATTTAAAGTTTTAATAATTAAATTTTTAAAATTTGGTATTTAAATTTTTAAATTTTAAAATTTAAAATTTTAATAATTAAATTCTTAAAATTTAGTATTTAAATTTTTAAATTTTAAAATTTAAAGATTTAATATTTAAAGTTTTAAAATTTAGTATTTAAATTTTAAAATTTAAATTTTTAAATTTTAAAATTTAAAATTTTAATAACTAAATTTTTAAAATTTAGTATTTAAATTTTTAAATTTTAAAATTTAAAGTTTTAATAATTAAATTTATAAAATTTAGTATTTAAAATTTTAAATTTTAAAATTTAAACATTTAAATTTTAAAATTTAAAATTTCAATAATTAAATTTTTAAAATTTAGTATTTAAGTTTTTAAATTTTAAAATTTAAAGTTTTAATAATTAAATTTTTAAAATTTAGTATTTAAATTTTTAAATTTTAATATTTAAAGTTTTAATAATTAAATTTTTAAAATTTAGTATTTAAATTTTTAAATTTTAAAATTTAAAGATTTAATATTTAAAGTTTTAAAATTTAGTATTTAAATTTTTAAATTTTAAAATCTAAATATTAATAATTAAATTTTTAAAATTTAATATTTAAATTTTTAAACTTTAAAATTTAAAGTTATAATAATTAAATTTTTTAAATTTAGTATTTAAATTTTTAAATTTTAAAATTTAAAATTTTAATAAATAAATTTTTAAAATTTAGTATTTAAATTTTAAAATTTTAAAATTTAAAGTCTTAATAATTAAATTTTTAAAATTTAGTATTTAAATTTTTAATATTTAGTATTTAAATTTTTAAATTTTAAAATATAAAATTTTAATAATTAAATTTTTAAAATTTAGTATTTAAATTTTTAAATTTTAAAATTTAAATTTTTAAATTATGAAATTTAAAATTTTAATAATTAAATTTTTAAAATTTAGTATTTAAATTTTTAAATTTTAAAATTTAAAATTTTAATAATTAAATTTTTAAAATTTAGTATTTAAATTTTTAAATTTTAAAATTTAAAATTTTAATAATTAAATTTTTAAAATTTAGTATTTAAATTTTAAAAATTTAAAGTTTTAATAATTAAATTTTTAAAATTTAGTATTTAAGTTTTTAAATTTTAAAATTTAAAATTTTAATAACTAAATTTTTAAAATTTAGTATTTAAATTTTTAAATTTTTGAAGTTTGAAGTTTTAATAATTAAATTTTTAAAATTTAGTATTTAAATTTTAAAATTCAAATTTTTAAATTTTAAAATTTAAAATTTTAATAACTAAATTTTTAAAATTTAGTATTTAAATTTTTAAATTTTAAAATTTAATGTTTTAATAATTAAATTTTTAAAATTAAGTATTTAAATTTTTAAATTTTAAAATTTAAACTTTTAAATTTTAAAATTTAAAGTTTTAATAATTAAATTTTTAAAATTTAGTATTTAAATTTTTAAATTTTAAAATTTAAAGTTTTAATAATTAAATTTTTAAAATTTAGTATTTAAATTTTTAAATTTTAAAATTTAAAGTTTTAATAATTAAATTTTTAAAATTTAGTATTTAAATTTTTAAAATTTAAAGTTTAAAGTTTTAATAATTAAATTTTTAAAATTTGTTATTTAAATTTTTAAATTTTAAAATTTAAAGTTTTAATAATTAAATTTTTAAAATTTAGTATTTAAATTTTAAAAATTTAAAGTTTTAATAACCAAATTTTTAAAATTTAGTATTTAAGTTTTTAAATTTTAAAATTTAAAGTTTTAATAATTAAATTTTTAAAATTTAGTATTTAAATTTTTAAATTTTAAAATTTAAAGATTTAATTTTTAAAGTTTTAAAATTTTGTATTTAAATTTTTAAATTTTAAAATCTAAATATTAATAATTAAATTTTTAAAATTTAGTATTTAAATTTTTGAATTTTAAAATCTAAATATTAATAATTAAATTTTTAAAATTTAGTATTTAAATTTTAAAAATTTAAAGTTTTAATAACTAAATTTTTAAAATTTAGTATTTAAGTTTTTAAATTTTAAAATTTAAAGTTTTAATAATTAAATTTTTAAAATTTACTATTTAAATTTTTAAATTTTAAAATTTAAAGTTTTAATAATTGAATTTTTAAAATTTGGTATTTAAATTTTTAAATTTTAAAATTTAAAATTTTAATAATTAAATTCTTAAAATTTAGTATTTAAATTTTTAAATTTTAAAATTTAAAGATTTAATATTTAAAGTTTTAAAATTTAGTATTTAAATTTTTAAATTTTAAAATTTAAAGTTTTAATAATTAAATTTTTAAAATTAGTATTTAAATTTTTAAATTTTAAAATTTAAAGTTTTAATAATTAAATTTTTATAATTTAGTATTTAAATTTTCAAATTTTAAAATTTAAAGTTTTAATAGTTAAATTTTTAAAATTTGGTATTTAAATTTTTAAATTTTAAAATTTAAAGTTTTAATAATTAAATTTTTAAAATTTGTATTTAAATTTTTAAATTTTAAAATTTAAAGTTTTAATAATTAAATTTTTAAAATTTAGTATTTAAATTTTTAAAATTTAAATTTTTAAATTTTAAAATTTAAAATTTTAATAACTAAATTTTTAAAATTTAGTATTTAAATTTTTAAATTTTAAAATTTAAAGTTTTAATAATTAAATTTTTAAAATTTAGTATTTAAATTTTTAAATTTTAAAATTTAAAGTTTTAATAATTAAATTTTTAAAATTTAGTATTTAAATTTTTAAATTTTAAAATGTAAAGATTTAATATTTAAAGTTTTAAAATTTAGTATTTAAATTTTTAAATTTTAAAATCTAAATATTAATAATTAAATTTTTAAAATTTAGTATTTAAATTTTTAAACTTTAAAATTTAAAGTTATAATAATTAAATTTTTTAAATTTAGTATTTAAATTTTTAAATTTTAAAATTTAAAATTTTTATAATTAAATTTTTAAAATTTAGTATTTAAATTTTTAAATTTTAAAATTTAAAGATTTAATATTTAAAGTTTTAAAATTTAGTATTTAAATTTTTGAATTTTAAAATCTAAATATTAATAATTAAATTTTTAAAATTTAGTATTTAAATTTTAAAAATTTAAAGTTTTAATAACTAAATTTTTAAAATTTAGTATTTAAATTTTTAAATTTTAAAATTTAAAGTTTTAATAATTAAATTTTTAAAATTAAGTATTTAAACATTTAAATTTTAAAATTTAAAATTTCAATAATTAAATTTTCAACATTTAGTATTTAAGTTTTTAAATTTTAAAATTTAAAGTTTTAATAATTAAATTTTTAAAATTTAGTATTTAAATTTTTAAATTTTAAAATTTAAAGTTTTAATAATTAAATTTTTAAAATTTAGTATTTAAATTTTTAAATTTTAAAATTTAAAGATTTAATATTTAAAGTTTTAAAATTTAGTATTTAAATTTTTAAATTTTAAAATCTAAATATTAATAATTAAATTTTTAAAATTTAGTATTTAAATGTTTAAACTTTAAAATTTAAAGTTATAATAATTAAATTTTTTAAATTTAGTATTTAAATTTTTAAATTTTTGAAGTTTGAAGTTTTAATAATTAAATTTTTAAAATTTAGTATTTAAATTTTAAAATTCAAATTTTTAAATTTTAAAATTTAAAATTTTAATAACTAAATTTTTAAAATTTAGTATTTAAATTTTTAAATTTTAAAATTTAATGTTTTAATAATTAAATTTTTAAAATTAAGTATTTAAATTTTTAAATTTTAAAATTTAAACTTTTAAATTTTAAAATTTAAAGTTTTAATAATTAAATTTTTAAAATTTAGTATTTAAATTTTTAAATTTTAAAATTTAAAGTTTTAATAATTAAATTTTTAAAATTTAGTATTTAAATTTTTAAATTTTAAAATTTAAAGTTTTAATAATTAAATTTTTAAAATTTAGTATTTAAATTTTTAAAATTTAAAGTTTAAAGTTTTAATAATTAAATTTTTAAAATTTGTTATTTAAATTTTTAAATTTTAAAATTTAAAGTTTTAATAATTAAATTTTTAAAATTTAGTATTTAAATTTTAAAAATTTAAAGTTTTAATAACCAAATTTTTAAAATTTAGTATTTAAGTTTTTAAATTTTAAAATTTAAAGTTTTAATAATTAAATTTTTAAAATTTAGTATTTAAATTTTTAAATTTTAAAATTTAAAGATTTAATTTTTAAAGTTTTAAAATTTAGTATTTAAATTTTAAAATTTAAATTTTTAAATTTTAAAATTTAAAATTTTAATAACTAAATTTTTAAAATTTAGTATTTAAATTTTTAAATTTTAAAATTTAAAGTTTTAATAATTAAATTTTTAAAATTTAGTATTTAAATTTTTAAATTTTAAAATTTAAAGTTTTAATAATTAAATTTTTAAAATTTAGTATTTAAATTTTTAAATTTTAAAATTTAAAGATTTAATTTTTAAAGTTTTAAAATTTTGTATTTAAATTTTTAAATTTTAAAATCTAAATATTAATAATTAAATTTTTAAAATTTAGTATTTAAATTTTTGAATTTTAAAATCTAAATATTAATAATTAAATTTTTAAAATTTAGTATTTAAATTTTAAAAATTTAAAGTTTTAATAACTAAATTTTTAAAATTTAGTATTTAAGTTTTTAAATTTTAAAATTTAAAGTTTTAATAATTAAATTTTTAAAATTTACTATTTAAATTTTTAAATTTTAAAATTTAAAGTTTTAATAATTAAATTTTTAAAATTTGGTATTTAAATTTTTAAATTTTAAAATTTAAAATTTTAATAATTAAATTCTTAAAATTTAGTATTTAAATTTTTAAATTTTAAAATTTAAAGATTTAATATTTAAAGTTTTAAAATTTAGTATTTAAATTTTTAAATTTTAAAATTTAAAGTTTTAATAATTAAATTTTTAAAATTAGTATTTAAATTTTTAAATTTTAAAATTTAAAGTTTTAATAATTAAATTTTTATAATTTAGTATTTAAATTTTCAAATTTTAAAATTTAAAGTTTTAATAGTTAAATTTTTAAAATTTGGTATTTAAATTTTTAAATTTTAAAATTTAAAGTTTTAATAATTAAATTTTTAAAATTTGTATTTAAATTTTTAAATTTTAAAATTTAAAGTTTTAATAATTAAATTTTTAAAATTTAGTATTTAAATTTTTAAATTTTAAAATTTAAAGTTTTAATAATTAAATTTTTAAAATTTTGTATTTAAATTTTTAAATTTTAAAATGTAAAGATTTAACATTTAAAGTTTTAAAATTTAGTATTTAAATTTTTAAATTTTAAAATCTAAATATTAATAATTAAATTTTTAAAATTTAGTATTTAAATTTTTAAACTTTAAAATTTAAAGTTATAATAATTAAATTTTTTAAATTTAGTATTTAAATTTTTAAATTTTAAAATTTAAAATTTTAATAATTAAATTTTTAAAATTTAGTATTTAAATTTTTAAATTTTAAAATTTAAAGATTTAATATTTAAAGTTTTAAAACTTAGTATTTAAATTTTTGAATTTTAAAATCTAAATATTAATAATTAAATTTTTAAAATTTAGTATTTAAATTTTAAAAATTTAAAGTTTTAATAACTAAATTTTTAAAATTTAGTATTTAAATTTTTAAATTTTAAAATTTAAAGTTTTAATAATTAAATTTTTAAAATTTAGTATTTAAACATTTAAATTTTAAAATTTAAAATTTCAATAATTAAATTTTTAACATTTAGTATTTAAGTTTTTAAATTTTAAAATTTAAAGTTTTAATAATTAAATTTTTAAAATTTAGTATTTAAATTTTTAAATTTTAAAATTTAAAGTTTTAATAATTAAATTTTTAAAATTTAGTATTTAAATTTTTAAATTTTAAAATTTAAAGATTTAATATTTAAAGTTTTAAAATTTAGTATTTAAATTTTTAAATTTTAAAATCTAAATATTAATAATTAAATTTTTAAAATTTAGTATTTAAATTTTTAAACTTTAAAATTTAAAGTTATAATAATTAAATTTTTTAAATTTAGTATTTAAATTTTTAAATTTTAAAATTTAAAATTTTAATAATTAAATTTTTAAAATTTAGTATTTAAATTTTTAAATTTTAAAATTTAGAATTTTAAAAATTAAATTTTTAAAATT